>NC_069507.1:114134311-115531811 GCF_027579735.1 Bombina bombina
GACCGTGGGATTACTGTGCTTGATTGGCCAGCAAACTCGCCTGACCTGAACCCCATAGAGAATCTATGGGGCATTGCCAAGAGAAAGATGAGAGACATGAGACCGAACAATGCAGAAGAGCTGAAGGCCGCTATTGAAGCATCCTGGTCTTCCATAACACCTCAGCAGTGTTACAGGCTGATAGCTTCCATGCCACGCCACATTGAGGCAGTAATTGCTGCAAAAGGGGCCCAAACCAAGTACTGAGTACATACAGTATGCATGCTTATACTTTTCATATTGTTCTATGTACAATAATTGTTTTATTTATTGCATGTAATATTCTAATTTTCTGAGATTGTGGATTTGGGGTTTTCATGAGCTGTAAGCCATAATCATCACAATTATGACAAATCAGAGCTTGAACTATCTTGCTTTGCATGTAATGAGTCTATCTCATATATTAGTTTCACCTTTTACGTTTCATTAGTGAAATAAATTAACTTTTGCACGATATTCTAATTTTTCGAGTTTCACCTGTGTATATATATTTTTTTGTAGACAACCCAAAGTATTGATCTTGTTCAGAAATAGCAGACATATATGGCTTTGGCATTGCTTTTTGGTAATTAGAAGGCCGCTAAATGCCGCTGCGCACCACACGTGTATTATGCCCAGCAGTGAAGGGGTTAATTAGGGAGCTTGTAGGGTTAATTTTAGCTTAAGTGTAGTGTAGTAGACAACCCAAAGTATTGATCTAGGCCCATTTTGGTATATTTCATGCCACCATTTCACCGCCAAATGCGATCAAATAAAAATAATCGTTCACTTTTTCGCAAACTTTAGGTTTCTCACTGAAATTATTTACAAACAGCTTGTGCAATTGTGGCACAAATGGTTGTAAATGCCTCTCTGGGATCCCCTTCGTTCAGAAATAGCAGACATATATGGCTTTGGCATTGCTTTTTGGTAATTAGAAGGCCGCTAATTACTGCTGCGCACCATACTTTTATTATGCCCAGCAGTGAAGGGGTTAATTAGGTAGCTTGTAGGGTTAATTTTAGCTTTAGTGTAGAGATTAGCCTCCCACATGACACATACCACCCCCTGATCCCTCCCTGACCTCTCTCAAACAGCTCTCTTCCCTCCCCCACCCCACAATTGTCATCCCCATATTAAGTACTGGCAGAAAGTCTACCAGCACTAAAATAAAAGCCTTTATATATATATATATATATATATATATATATATATATATTCTGCAGTGTAGGATCCCCCCTTAGCCCCAACCTCCCTGAACCCCCCAAACAGCTCTCTAACCTACCCGTCTCTACCTACTTGCCGCCATCTAGGATACTGGCAGCTAACTAATTTTGGCCGGTTTTATTATTTTTTTAAAACACCCCTTTCCGTAGTGTAGCTGCCCCCCTCCTCAAAACCCTACCCCCTCCCAGATCCATTTCCCAACCGTGATCCATTTCCCAACCCTGATCCCCCCTCTCCAAAGTTCCTGGCACTCACTAAATTACATGCCAGGGCAGGAGCGGTCCCACCCGCTCCAACCCCTCACACCCCCCCTCCCACCTCTTCCAGTGATGGGCCGTCCACCTGCCTCCCTGCTATGGCTACCACCCACCAACAATCAGCACCATCGCTGGCCGATGCAGAGAGGGCCACAGAGTGGCTCTCTCTGCATTGGATGGTTAGTAAAGGGTATTGCACGATGCCTCAACATGGAGGCATCGCTGCAATACCCTGAAAGCAGCTTGAAACTCCAGAGGACGTGCCAGGCACGCTTGCTAAATTGGTGGGTATATTTAGCCACCAATTAGCAAGCAGAACCCAGGTGCTTAATCAAAATTAGGCCGGCTCCTTAGCTTAGATTCCTGCTTTTTTGTGCATTTGTATGCAGATGGCTTGCTCAAAATTCACAGTCTGCTTCTTTAACTGACAGACAATTATTGTATACTAAACTAGAAGTAAATGCAAGTTAAATTGTAGTGAAATCACTACAAAATATATGTATATATGGTTTTATTAAGTTAAATTGTAGTGAAATCACTACAAAATATATGTATATATGGTTTTATTATTTGTGATCATTTTAAGGTTTTTAATCTGAAGCTATGATTAAAAATGTGCAATGGGGTAACTTTAATTTGGTAGACAATCCAAGGTATTGATTTAGGCCCATTTTGGTATATTTCATGCTGCCATTTGGCCACCAAATGCGATCGTATAAATATCTTTTCACAAACTTTGGGTTTCTCACTGAAATTATATACACACCACTACACCAGTCATAAGACAAATGGATATAAAATCTCCTCTAGGATCCCTTGTATTTAGAAATGACAGACATCCATGGCTTTGCCATTGGTTTTTAGAAATTGCAGCTGCGCACCACAGTTTTGAAATTCCCAGGAGCAAAGTGGTTCATTAGTTTGCTTTTAGTTAATCAGTTATTTGCTGAAGTGTAGAGATTACCCTTCCAACCTGACACCTACAACCTTTCGGATCCCTCCCTGATCCCTCCCAAACAG
Organism: Bombina bombina; assembly: GCF_027579735.1. NCBI lineage: Eukaryota > Metazoa > Chordata > Amphibia > Anura > Bombinatoridae > Bombina > Bombina bombina. Next base: position 114,136,834 of record NC_069507.1, read on the forward strand.
GAATCTTCTTTCCCTCCTCCCACTGGCTACCACCATCTTAGGTACTGACAACCAGTGTGCCAGTATGTAGTTAAGTGCTTTTTTAAAATTATTATTATTTATTTATTTTCTTCAGTGTATGGATCCCTTCTCACCCTCCCATCTCCCTGATCCCACCCAAATAGCTTTCTTCCATTCCCCTTTCCCCCGCTCAATGGCATCTTTGTTACTGGCAGTCAGTCTGCCAGTAACATTTTATGCCTTTTATTTTATTTTGTTATTTTTTTTTGTAGTGTGAGGATTCCCCCCTCACCCTCGCCACCTCCCCCCTGCAAACGATTGCCTATTTTTAACGATTTTCTGTAGTGTAGAGACCCACTTCCCAACTGAGAACACAGTTTCTGTAGTGTAGGAACACCTACCTCTCCCATCACGAGATTGTTTGCCATAGTGTAGGGATCCTTCTCCCTCCCACCTCCAGTGATGACCCACCCTCCTCCTTCCATCCCTCTCACCGGCTTCACCACATCATCAATACAGACAGTGACATTGAACTACACATGAATCTACATTTCATATTATATGTATTTTTTCATTCAAGTTGGCAAGGATGTTCTTAAGGTCCTTACTCTTCTTAAAAATAACTTTGGGTTTATCCTCAATATACTCCCCTCGATAAGGGTCCCCTTTTAAAATACTACAATGTTTATTAAGAATCTTTTTTTATTATGTGATATTATTCATTACTGTGAGGCTCGTGGGATACTCCTCTATCAGACCGAACTCGGCCAGTAGTCTTGTTATCCCGGCGTCGAGTAGGAAAGATAGGGAATATCACAGAGCAGAGAATATCAGGAAAACGAGGAGAGCGGCACTCACCACAGGCAGGACAGCACAAGGCAAATAGGCAGACAGGATACAGAAAAGCAGACCAGCAATTCAGGGGTTAACCAGGTAGCGTAGTAAGACAGGCAAGGATTCGGCAACAAAGTATCAGTCCAGCAGGTTAGGGGTTAACCAGTTAGCATAGTGAGACAGGCAGGGTTCAGTAACAGGTATCAGTCCAGCAGATAAGGGGTTAACCAGTTAGCGTAGTGAGACAGGCAGGGTTCAGTAACAGGTATCAGTCCAGCAAACGATCTGTCACTCCCAGGGGTACACGAAGTAGAACCTATACTTGGGCAGTGACAGGTCGCTTGCTGCCTGTTTAAATACCCTTGGCAAGGTGCCAAGAGATCGTCCGGCATCAGGAGCGTGCAGCAATGACGTCAATACATTCTTTTTGTAATTCCTAACTGACACTTTATCCTCATCATTTAATAGAGTAAGATGTAGAACAATCTATTTCATCCTTTGTGACTTTGCTTGTGAATTTCAGATTCAGTTCATTACTATTCAAATATGAATTCTAAAACTTCACTTTCTGTACCATTTTATATATTAATAATAATGTCATCTATGTAACGAAAATATAAGTATGTTAGCATATGAAGGGACATATGAAGTACCCATCCCATTGCCTTTAAGATACAAATAGTATTTATTTTTTAATAGAAAAAAATTAAAACAAATACCATCTAGGATAAATTGTGATTAAACCTCTGTAATATCTACTTTTAGAAAAGCCTATTCTGCTGCTTTAATTCCTGTATAATGTGGACATGGATGACACATTGCATGTTAAGTTTTGTTAACCACAGATAATTATCTTAATTTAAACCTTCAATCTGTGGTGTCCCGTAGATAGGCACTATTTTTATTTAACCAAAGGTTGTAAATAATATATCAATGTACACTGAGAGGTTGTTAGTGAGAGACCCTATGCCTGAAATAATTGGTCTGCCTGATGGACTAAACATACTTTTGTTTATAGTAATTACTGAAAGTTCCTTTTCTGTAGATAAGAGATTTGAAAGTTTCTTAGAGAAGGTCTTAGTGGGAACTTTCTTTGTCTAAAAATGTTTATGTATCTTTCTCACCAATAATATCCTTCAAAGTTTCTTTATGATAATTGACACGATTCTGGATCACCAGACCTCCTACCTTATTTGCTGCTCGGAAGATTATATGATTATTGCTGGTCAGAACTTTTAAATACTTTCTTTTCATCTTTGTTTGATAGTCATTATATGCATTAAAGGGACATGAAACCCAACTTTTTTTCTTTCATGATTTAGAAAGAGCATGCAATTTTAAACAGCTTTCTAATTTACTTCTATTATCTAATTTGCTGTATTCTCTTGATATACTTTGCTGAAAAGCATATCTAGATAGGCTCAGTAGCTGCTGATTGGTTGATGTACATAGATGCCTCATGTGATTGGCTCACCCTTGTGCATTGCTATTTCTCCAACAAAGGATATCTAAAGAATGAAGTAAATTAGATAATAGAAGTAAATCGGAATGTTGTTTAAAATTGTATTCTCTATCTGAATCATGAAAGAAAATGTTTGGGTTTAGTGTCCCTTTAATCTGCATATTCTCTCTCTCATTAAAAATCCCTTTTTAAATCACTGCCAACCAATTTGTCACAAATTGCTATTTGACCATCTCATGCTCTAAGAAGATAAAATACTGATTTCCTCTTTAAATGGATATAAAAACAAAAAAAAATTTGAATGAGAAAAGAAAAAAGTGTTATATTGTTGTGCTAATAGTGTCAAAAATATAACAGGATGTGCAATAGTAACCTTCCAATATGCAATCAAACCTCAGTTTGGTACAGGAAATTCAGTCTGTAAATATTTACTATAGGGCCATGATACCAAATGTTGAAAGTGATGCAGCATAGCTGTAAAAAGCTGACTAGAAAATATCACCTGAACATCTCTATGTAAAACAGAAAGATATTTTACCTCAAAATGTCCTATGTATTCAAACCCCATTGCAAAGGACTTTAACCAGCAAATCAGTATGGCTGTCCCGGGACAGCTAAGGGAGTGAGCTTCGTGCACTCTCATGTTATTTCACTATTCAGTTTAAGGAAGTTTACTATGAAATCTCATGAGAGTTAAGTGAAATCTCATGAGATCACAGTAATAGAGTGCATGACCTCAGCACTGCTGATGCTGATTGGCTGCAGTTCATTTCTTCATTTTTTTTACCTGCAGCTGAAGTATAACTTTTTACACAGAACTTGCTCTGCTGAGCTGAGGAAATTGTGAGGTAAATATCTTCTTTTTTTACATAGAGATGCTCAGTTGCTATTTTCCTGTCAGCTTTTTACAGCTATACTGCATCAGTTTCAAGTGATTTAGCATATGAGTATTATGTCCCTTTAATTGTGCTAAAATCCTCAGGTAAGGGTTTTACCCTCTAGATGCACTGTTAAAGGGACATTGCACCCAACATTTTTCTTTCAGAATTCAGATACAGCATACAATTTTAAACAATTGTCCAATTTACTTATATTATCAATTTTGATTCATTATCTTGGTATCCTTTATTGAAGGAGCAGCAATGCATTACTGGGAGCTAGCCGAACACATCACTAAGCCAATAAACAGAGGCATATGTGTGCAGCCACCAATCAGCAGTTAACTTCCTGCTCCTGAGTCTACATAGGTATGCTTTTCAACAAAGAATACAAAGAGAATAAAGTAAATGCGATAATAGAAGTAAATTGGAAAGTGGTTAAAATTGTATGCTCTATCTGAATCATGAAATCAAATTTTGGGGTTTCATGTCCCCTTAAGCAAAAAGGAAATCCCCTTTCATATCTGATATTTGTTGGTTGTAGAGTATCTGTGATATACTTAATTTATCTTGTTTTTGTAATGTACTTAATCTAAGATGTTGATAGTTCTGGATATTATCCTTTTAAAATTGTATATTCGATTGTCCTCTTTTCTTCTTAAATATCATATCTTTATCTTAAAAGTGCAAAAATCTTACTACTACATATCTTGGCTTAATTTAACTTATTTTTCTTAAAGGTTAACAATTCTGTGCATTCTTTCTATATTTATGTCTCTAGTTATACATTTACAAACGTTACTGACTTATGCTTCTAGGTAGGTCCTCTCTATTTCTTTAGCATTACCTTTTATTCTGATATTTCCCTTCCTCTGTTCTCTAGATCTTCCACTTTATTTTGTAATTCCCTTATTATTTTGTTCTGTTGAATAATTTGGTCACACATCAAGTCTCATCACTCTAAAGCCTGTTTCTGTTTTAAGATTTATCTATCTATTGGGTACTTATTTAGCGCGAACTAATCACCTGTGGGGGTCTCAAGGCGCTAAGGGAAAGCAGATCAGAGGAGGGGGGAGGGGATGGGCGTTCAGTCGAAGAGCCAGGTTTTGAGGTCCTTTCTGAATTTTGTAAGGGAGGTGGATTGTCTGAGGTGCAGCGGGAGGGTGTTCCATGTCTTTGCTGCCATGTGTGAGAAGGATCTTCCGCCCGCTGTGGATTTGCTGATGCGGGGGATGACTGTGAGTGCTTGGTCGGCCGATCGGAGTTGTCTGGCGGGGGTGTAGAAATTTCTTCTCACATATATGTTTTAAATTCTGAAAGTAATTTATCCATGTCTTCTTTTGTTGATAGATTTTCCAAATCTGCTAAGGATAATGGCATAGTTTCTTAAGTTAAAGGGACATGAAACCCATTTTTTTTTTTTTTTTTTTATGATTCAGATAGTGATTGCAATTTAAAACAACTTTTCAATTTACTTATATTACCTAATTTGTTTTGTTCTCTTGGTATCATTTGTTGACAGATACCTAAGTAGGCTCAGGAGCTACTGATTGGTGGCTGCACATATATCTCTCATGCTATTGGCTAACCCAGTGCATTAACTAGCTCCCAGTAGTGCATTGCTGCTTCTTCAACAAATTATACCAAGAGAATGAAGCAAGTTAGATAATAGAAGTAAATTGGAAAGTTGTTTAAAATTGTTTGTGACAAGAGGTCACAATATAATGCTGGAGGAAAGACTTAATCTCCAGCAACATAAACGTTTGTTCACTGTAAGAGCAATTAAATTGTAGAACTTGTTACCTAAGGAGGAAGTGGATGCCAATACCTTAGATACATTTAAACATTTTTTAGATACATTTCTGGGTAGAAACAAAATTCAGGGATATGATTGCTGGTGTTAAATAGGTCACCTTTTTAATGGGATTAATTTAAGATCAACTGGAGTTTTTATTGTAAATACATTAAGATTTATAAAGGTTGAACTTGATGGATTTCTGACTTTTTTCAACCTCATCTACTATGTAACGTGCTGTGGTAACATTAGCAGTTAGCGCAGTGAATAGTGCATATTTGCTTATTGTTTATAAGATGTAAAAAATATGTATTTTCGTCCAATTTAACTGGGGGGATACTGATCTCTAGTAATAGTAACCATAGAGAGCTACATTGTGCAGTAAAAATAACAGTTAACCTCATAATTGTAATGCTCGTGGGATACCCCTCTATCAGACCGAACTTGGCCAGTAGTCTTGTTATCCCGGCGTCGAGCCGGAAGGATAGGGAATATCCCAGAGCAGAGAAAGTTATCAAGATGAGGAGAGCGGCATTCACCACATGCAGGACAGTCCCCAGTGGCAACGGCAGAGCAGGGCAAGGCAAATCACTGGAATGGTCAGACAGGCAGGATTCGGCAACAGTTTAGCAGTCCAAGGGCACCCCACTAGAATGGTCAGGCAGGCAGGGTTCGGCAACAAAGAGGCAATCCAGAATAACAGGGGTTAATAAGCAGAGTAGTCAGACAGGCAGGGTTCAGCAGCAATATACTACACTACGGAAAACGTTATTTATTTTATTTAAAAAGAGCAAAAAAACATAGGAAACTGGGTACTGGCAGACAGCTGCCAGTACCTAAGATGACGGCTAATAGGTAGAGGGGGGAGGGTTAGAGAGCTGTTTGGGTGGGATCAGGGAGGTTGGGGGTAAGGACATATCCTACATTGCAGAATATATTTAAAACCTTTTTTTTAAAAAACACTTTTATTTTTATACTGGCAAACTTTCAGCCAGTACTTAAGATGGGGGTGACCTTTGGGGGGGTGTTTGAGAGGGGTCAGGGAGGGATCAGGGGGTGGGATGTGACCGCTGGGAGGCTGATCTCTACACTAAAGCTAAAATTAACCCTACAAGTTACCTAATTAACCCCATTCACTGCTGGGCATAATACAAGTGTGGTGCGCAGCGGCATTTAGTGGCATTCTAATTACCAAAAAGCAATGCCAAAGCCATATACTGTATGTCTGCTATTTCTGAACAAAGGGGATCCCAGAGAAGCATTTACAACCATTTGTGCCATAATTGCACAAGCTGTTTGTAAATAATTTCAGCGAGAAACCTAAAGTTTGTGAAAAAGTTAACTTTTTTTAAATTTGATTGCAAGTGGCGGTGAAATGGTGGCATGGAATATACCAAAATGGGCCTAGATCAATACTTTGGGCTGTCTACTAAAAAAAATATATACATGTGATGGGTTATTCAGGGATTCCTGACAGATATCACTGTTACAATGTAACTATCGCTAATTTTGAAAAAAAAAAAATAGTTTGGAAATAGCAAAGTGCTACTTGTACTTATTGCCCTATAACTTGCAAAAAAAAGCATAGAAAATGTAAGCATTGGGTATTTCTAAACTCAGGACAAAATTTAGAAACTATTTAGCCTGGTTGTTTTTTGGTGGTTGTAGATGTGTAACAGATTTTGGGGTCAAAGTTAGAAAAAGTGTGTTTTTTTCAATTTTTTTCATCATATTTTATAATTTTTTAGAGTAAAAATTATGATGAAATTGGTATCTTTAGAAAGTCCATTTAATGGTGATAGAAACGGTATATAATGTGTGCGTACAGTAAATGAGTAAGAGGAAAATTACAGCTAAACACAAACACCGCAGAAATGGAAAAATAGCCCTGGTCCCTAACGGTCAAAAAATTGAAAAATGGTCTGGTCACTAAGGCATTTAAAGTGAAGGTCAATTTTGACGAATTAGTGCCTGGTTTTTAATAATCCTTTTAAAAACAAGGGCTTTTTAATTCATCAAAATTGACATTTCAAGTGTTTTCTTCAAAAACGTACCTTTTAATCCTGGAAGCCCATCGATTCCCCCGGCCGTCGGAAGCCTTTGCTTACGTCAGAAATTACGAATCCGGCTTCCTCTAATCACGGCATTCCCCCCGGGGGGATCATGGTCTGAGGGAACGCCGTGATTGAATGAAGCCGGATTCGTCATTTTAGACCTGCAAAGAGGGCTTGCGACAGTCAACTGCAGCGGCTCTCAGGATTAAAAGGTAAGTTTTTGAAAAAAATGCTTGAAATGTCAATTTTGATGAATTAAAGTGCCCTTGTTTATAATAGGATTATTAAATACCGGGCACTAATTTGCCAAAATTGACCTTCACTTTAATAAGAATTTTACTTTACATTTTCAATATATTTTTAAATCTCAACATATTATAAAGTACTTTATTGTATGTCTATCCACACCCCTCTTGATACTAGAAGTACATTTAATTTTGCCTTCATGTTTGAACCTTTCATTAGGTTTTTTTTGTTTTGTTTTATTTGTTTTTTACTATTTATATTCATTATGAAAAGTCATTAACAATTACAATAAAACAAAAACATTATGACATGGTAATATGATATTTTTTAGTTAAGTTAGTTTATAGATGCATGCATTTTATTAAAGTTTTTTTTTTTTTTTACATTGCCTATTTCATAACTTTTAAAGTTTACGCATTTGGCGTTTTACATAAACGTACTACTCTAGGAGTACAACAGAATTTATCATAAAAACACTCAGTACAGTACTCGAGTACTTCATGAATACATGAGTCATATTTGTAACGGAAGGGTCAACCATTACATTTCTCTGAGATCTGCTGGCTTCTTATTGACATGGACATTTTCTGTAACTGAGGGTTGATTATGGTTGTCCGGCTAAGAAGTTTCAACCCCATTTATGTTACGATTACTGCTATAGGCTTGAACAGTTTAAGGGGCGGTGCTAAATTGTTAAACCACGCCTACTAAGCACAGGGCAAGTGCAATAGGCTCGGTAATTGTGAGTGGCAGGAGATTATGACGATGCCACGCCCCTTTAGCACATGGACGACTTCTTAGCTGAGTAAAGGAAGAGATTCTTAGCCAGGTAAACTGCTCAATTGTCTCACTGCAGTGTCACTCTATTACGTCTATCTTTGTGCTGAAATCCGTGAAAAGCTGCTGAGGTTTTAGCGTTACATGAGTTACTATATGAAATATATTCATGCTTTGGCATTGTAGTATGACATGTACTGCACTGCAATTTTGTCTCAAATAAAAAAAACATGTATAGTGTAGATGCAGTTACACAGAATTTTCTAAAAATTAAATATTTTTTTGTTCTAAACTTCGTATGTAAACAACGGTGCTGTTTGTAAATTGATTATGATAAATTATGCTAATTAAATTGCCTGACCAGTTGCCATAGCTGTACAGCTGAAGATGTGCCTTAAAGGAACAGTAAAAGTCGAAATTAAACTTTCATGAAACAGACAACATGCAATTAAACAACTTTCCAATGGAATTCTATTATCAAATGTGCTTTGTTGAAGAGTAAACCTAGGTAAGCTGATATGATCTCAGGGTGCACATGTCTTAAGCAGTCTATGGCAGAAGTGTTTGCAACGGTGTATAACACTGCTATAAACATTGTTGCAAATACTGCAGCCAGGCTCCTGAAATCACCTAGGATTACTCTTTAAGAAAGGATACCAAGAGAACCAAGTAATATTGATAATAGAAGATAATTGATACAGTATATATATATTTTTTTTTAACTCCTGTTCCTTTGCTTTGTTCTCTTCTTATCCTTTGCTGAATGAGCAACATTGTACAACTGGCAGCAAGATGAACACATCTAGTTAGCCAATCACAACAGACAAATGTGTGCAGGCACCAATCAGCAGCTAGCTCCCACTAGTGTAGGATATGTGCATATTCTTCTTCAACAAGGGATACCCAGAGAGCAAAGCACATTTGAAAATACAAGTTTAATTTAAAAGTGTCTTAAAATTACATCCTCTATATCATTGTATCTCAATCGCGGTCCTCAAGTACCCCCAACAGTCCAGGTTTTCATAATATCTTAACTAGAGCACAGGTGAAATAATCAACTGATCAGTAACCATGGTTACTAACCTGCTCTCACCCATCAGCTGTTTATTTCACCTGTGCTATAGTTCAGATATAATAAAAACCTGGCCTGTTAGGGGTACTTGAGGGCTGCGGTAGAGAAACACTGCTTTATCTGAATAATGCAAGTTTAATTTTGACTTTCCCATCCCTTTAAAATTATTTTTGCACAGCTGCTTCCAAACATTTCTCCAGACATAAGGATATCAATAGAACAAAATAAATTTGATTATAGAAGTAAATTGGAAACTTTTTTTTTTATGTCTGCTCTATATAAATCATGAAAGAGAATTTTGTTTTTTTCCCTGTGTTTCTGGAGTCCTTGTTAAACATCTTTAAAGGGACCGTCTAGACCAAAATAAACTTGATAGAGATGATTGAGATAGAGAATGTAATTTTAAACAATTTACTTTTGTCATCAATTTTGCTTTGTTCTTTTGTTATTCTTAGTTGAAAGCTAAACCTAGGAGGTTCATATGCTAATTTCTAAACCCTTGAAGGCCACCCTTTCTCTCTGGGTATTTTGACAGTTTTTCACCACTAGAGGGTGTTAGTTCGTGTGTGTCAGCTCCAGGGAGCCAACTCTGACTGGCTAACATGGATGTCTGTCAAAGGAACTGAAATAAGGGGGCAGTTTGCAGAGGCTTTATCAAGGTAATCACAGAGGTAAAAAGTGTATTTATATAACTGAATGGGTAATAAAGAGATTATCTATCTTTTTAACGACTCATGTCGTACAGGGTACGTCGCACAACCTGGTCTTTAAAGACCAGCGACGTACCCTGTTCGACATTAGGGTTTAAAGCGGCTGGAAGCGATCCTGATCGTTTCCAGCCATTGAGGCATCCTGCAATAACACCCCTTGGCCATCCGATGCAGAGAGAGCCACTCTCTGGCCCTCTCTGCACCGGACATCGATGGCCGGTATCGTTGGTGGGTGGGAGCTTACGTGGGAGACGGGTGGGCGGCCATCGATGGGCCCTATGACGTCGAGGGGGGCGGGATTGTCGGGGGCGCGCACGGGGGCGGGGCGGGCGCGTGCACGGGTGGAAGCGGGTGGGAACGGCTACACTACAGAAAAAAAGTAAGATAGTGGGGTAATATTTTATTTTTAAAAAAAGCATCTAAAGGATCTGGGAGTTGGTGGGGGGTTGGTCTTTGTTTTTTTTGCTACACTACAGAAAAAAATAAATACAATTTAAAAAAAAAAAGGCAGACAGCTGCCAGTTCCCAAGATGGCTACCAATAAGGTAGAGGGGGAGGGATAGAGAGCTGGTTGGGGGCTAAGGGGGGATAATACACATCAGCATATGTAAAAAAAAAAAAAAATTAAATACCTTTTTATTTTAGTACTGGCAGACTTTCTGCCAGTAATTAAGATGGCGGGGACAATTTTGGGGTGGGGCAGGGAAGAGAGCTGTTTGGGAGGGATCAGGGGGTGTGATATGTCAGGTGGGAGGCTGATCTCTACATTAAAGCTAAAATTAACACTGCAAGCTCCCTACAAGCTCCCTAATTAACCCCTTCACTGCTGGGCATAATACAGGTGTTGTACGCAGCTGCATTTAGCGGCCTAATTACCAAGAAGCAACGCCAAAGCCATATATGTCTGCTATTTCTGAACAAAGGGGATCACAGAGAAGCTTTTACAACCATTTGTGCCATAATTGCACAAGCTGTTTGTAAATAATTTCAGTGAGAAACCTAAAATTGTTAAAAATGTAAGGTTTTTTTTTTTCATTTGATCGCATTTGGCGGTGAAATGGTGGCATGAAATATACCAAGATGGGCCTAGATCAATACGTGGGGTTGTCTACTACACTACACTAAAGCTAAAATTAACCCTAGAAGCTCCCTACATGCTCCCTAATTAACCCCTTCGCTGCTGGGCATAATACACGTGTGGTGCGCAGTGGCATTTAGCAGCCTTCTAATTACCAAAAAGCAATGCCAAAGCCATATATGTCTGCTATTTCTAAACAAAGGGGATCCCAGAGAAGCATTTACAACCATTTATGCCATAATTGCACAAGTTGTTTGCAAATAATTTGAGTGAGAAACCTAAAGTTTGTGAAAAAGTGAACAATTTTTTTTATTTGATCGCATTTGGCGGTGAAATGGTGGCATGAAATATACCAAAATGGGCCTAGATCAATACTTTGGGATGTCTTCTAAAAAAATATATATACATGTCACTGGATATTCAGGGATTCCTGAAAGATATCAGTGTCCCAATGTAACTAGCGCTAATTTTGAAAAAAAGTGGTTTGGAAATAGCAAAGTGCTACTTGTACTTATTGCCCTATAACTTGCAAAAAAAGCAAAGAACATGTAAACATTGGGTATTTCTAAACTCAGGACAAAATTTAGAAACTATTTAGCATGGGTGTTTTTTGGTGGTTGTAGATGTGTAACAGATTTTGGGGGTCAAATTTAGAAAAAGAGTTTTTTTTTCCATTTTTTCCTCATATTTTATACATTTTTTATAGTAAATTATAAGATATGATGAAAATAATGGTATCTTTAGAAATTCCATTTAATGGTAAGAAAAAAACGGTATATAATATGTGTGGGTACAGTAAATGAGTAAGAGGAAAATTACAGCTAAACACAAACACAGCAGAAATGTAAAAAATAGCCCTGGTCCTTAAGGGAAAGAAATTGAAAAATGGCCTTGTCCTTAATGGGTTAAACAATAAAAGTTCTAGTGTAGACTATCCCTTTAAATTGAAACAGAAATCTAATTTAGTTGTCTAAATCTCTTATAGAAAGGTCATTTGTTTTGCTGATATATCAGCTAGTGGGTACAGCACATGACTGACATTCTCTTATCATTACAGCATGGCAGTTTTTGTAGATATGAATATTATGAACTGTGCAGATGTAAAGAGACTAAAAAGCATTATTGAGACAGCAGCTCACCGTAAGTATTGTGTTTTATTTACAGATTTGATCACTTTCCTCACTTTTGACCTTGTTTTCTTCCAGAAAAGTCTGTTACGGAATGATGTCATTATGCAGAAAAACACCAATCAATTGCAAATATACAATATACCTAATGCTAATAATTATTGGCTCTATGTATAGTTTCTTAAAGGGACAATAGAGTCAAAATGATACTTGTGTGATTCTGAAAGATTATGCAATTTAAAAAAACGTATTAACTTCTATTTTATTCTTTTGCTATCCTTTGTTGAAGAGTAATTGTTGGTGATCTCAGGAGCGTGCTATCTGGTAGTGGTGTTTGCAACCATGTATAACATTGTCATAAACATTGTTGCAAACACTGCTGCCATAGACTACGAAAGACACGTGCATACTCCTAAGCTTTACTCGTCAACAAAGGATACTGAGAGAACAAAGCAAATTTGATAATAGAAGTAAATTAGAAAGTTGCTTAAAATGTCATGCTCTATCTGAAATTGTGAACTTTTGACTTAAATTTCCTTTTAAATCCTTACAATCTACTTTTAAAATTCACAAATTCTGCTTATTTTACTGCTAATGAGAAACCATGCTGTAGTAATATGTATATTAAAGGGACGTTAAACACTTTGAGATGGTAATATAAAATGATAAATTGTATATAAAAAACAACTCTGCAATATACTTTCATTATTTATTTTGTCCTCTTTGCCTGTCATTCCATTCTGAAATTGTGAGCTTTTCAGTTCCTGTTAGAAATGAAAGTACAGAACACTGTTATATTCCACACAGCCATTGGCTGCACACTCTAGTGACCTATTTACAACCGTCTCTAATTGGCCACAGCAGAGAAGGTAACACAAGCTACAACATGGCAGCTCCCATTGTTTTATAGACACTAAAACTTTACACTTATTTTGTCACTTTTTAAACAATTAATGAAACTTTAAAAAATATATCTACATGTTAGTGATGGACTAATCTTTTCTTTGAATGCATCATTCTATCTAGCGTGTATTTAGTGTTTAATATCCCTTTAAAGGGACATGAAACTCAAATTTTTTCTTTCGTGTTTCAGATAGAGCATGCAATTTTAAACAACTTTCTAATTTACTCCTATTAATTTTTTTTCTCTTGCTATCTTTATTTGAAAAAGAAGGCATCTAAGCTAAGGAGCCAGACTTTTTTTTGGTTCAGGAACCTAGACAGCCCTTGTTTATTGGTGGGTGAATTTATCCACCAATCAGCAAGAACAACCCAGGTTGTTCACCAAAAATGGGCCGGCATCTAAATGTACATTCTTGCTTTTCAAATAAAGATAGCAAGAGAATGAAGAAAATTTGATAATAGGAGTACATTAGAAAGTTGCTTAAAATTGCATGCTCTATCTGAAACATGAAAGAAAAAATGTGGGTTCAGTGTCCCTTTAATTGCTTTGTATTAAACAGCAGCTCTGGCTAGAAAACCCTTTATGCAAATTGCTTGGGACCAGAAAAGGTTTGGATTTTGGAATATTTGCATAATTCAAATGGGACAGTTTGGAGAGGGGATGGAACCAAATGTAAACTACAATATCTTATGTCATTTAGGCAATATTTACATGTCATAATGCATCTAATACATGCAACTATAGGTAGTTTTATATCATTTTTAATACTTTTGTATCTATAGTAACCTCAGACAGTACAGTACTGTAATCAGAAAGGTTATATCTGTTATTTTAAATAAATATAGACTATTATTTGGATTTTAGAACAAAAAGCAAACCAAAGACACGGGCAGAGAACATTGTGACTTACAGGCAGGGAAAAATACCATTTTTTTTTTTTTTATCATTTTTATTTTTTTTAAAAGTTTGGATTTAGAATTCTGAATTTGGGGATTTGTACCAGCAGTTAGATTCTTGACACCTCCTCTCTCATCGTGAAATATTCCCTATCCCGTCCTCTTCGATCAACCTCTGACCTACGTCTCTACACTCCCGTTATCTCTACGTCCCACTCCCGCCTACAAGACTTCGCACGTGCTGCTCCTGTCCTCTGGAACTCTCTACCCTGCTCCATTAGACTGTCTTCAACCTTGTATAGCTTCAGACGCTCCTTGAAAATTCACCTATTCAGAGACGCTTACCATATCTCCTCCACCCGCATCCGAACCAAACTAATACATGTACATGAACTGCCTGACTCACTGCTGCAAATACAACCGATGTAACAAGCTACCCCAACCTTATGTCTCTGCACCCTTAACCTATAGACTGTGAGCTCTCCGGAGCAGGGCCCTCTTCCTCCTGTACTAGATTTGTTTAGTTTTGTTATGTTTTGTATTTTATCACAAATCTTTGTCATTGTATACCCCTATCACTGTACCCAGCGCTGCGGAATTTGGTGGCGCTATACAAATAAATGATAATAATAATAAGTACTGTCTTAAAGGGATAGTCTAGTCAAAATTAAACTTTCATGATTCAGATAAAATTTAAGCAACTTCCTAATTTACGCCTATTATCAATTTTTCTTCATTCTCTTGGTATCTTTATTTGAAAAAGCAGGAATATAAGCTTAGGAGCCAGCCCATTTTTGGTTCAGCACCTGGGTAGCGCTTGCTGATTGGTGGCTACATTTAGACACAAAATTCTGACTCTGACATACAAGGCCCTCAACTGCACTGCTCCCCCCCTATATCTCAGACCTTGTCTCCAGATACTCTCCCTCCCGTCCCCTTCGCTCTGCTCACAACCTCCTCCTCTCTTGTTACCTCCTCACATTCCCGTCTGCAAGACTTCTCCAGACTGGCTCCCATCTTGTGGAACTCTCTGCCTCGCTCCACAAGATTCTCCCCTAGTTTCGAAAGTTTCAAGCACTCCCTAAAGACTCTGTTCAGGGATGCATACAACCTACACTAACCTTTCCTAACCCCAGTTCCTCTCCTCCTTTACTAATCCCTTTAAACCCTTTAGCATGTAAGCCTAAGAGTCCAACTGTTTGCAGGTCACCTTCATAAGAGCTGACTACAACAGTGCGACTCTCAGCAGGGCCCTCTACTCATTTTATCCCTATAAATGTTACCTTGTATACCGCCTATGTTTATAGCGCTGTGGAATCCGTTGGCGCTCTACAAATAATAACTGATAATAATAATACTTCACAAATATATTTAAAATTAAAAGGCATTCATGCACTTCTCAATTTTGACCTTTCTGTTCCTTTAAAGTGAAGGTAAACTTTTCTTGAATGAAAGCCCGTTTTTTAAAAATACTATTAAAAACAGGGGCATTTCATTTATCAAAGTTTACAAAGCAGCTGTTTTGGTAAAAAAATTACCTTTTTTTTCTTTTCACTGCTACAGCAGCTTCCCCCACCTAGAGATTCTCTATTCAAACGTCAGCAATGACAAATCCTGCTACCTCCAATCACAGCTTTCCCCCAGGGTAGTCATTGCCTGAGGCCATGCTGTGATTGGAGGAAGCAGGATTACTCATTGCTGACGTGTGAATAGAGGATCTCTAGGTGGGGGAAGCTGCTGTAGCAGTGAAAAGAAAAAAAGGTAATTTTTTTTAACAAAACGGTTGCTTTGTAAAACAGGCTTTCATTCACCAAAATTTACCTTCACTTTAAGTTTAATTCTGACTTTATACCCCAATGTAGTTCAATACTAGAGAACAAATTGACTGAATGGCATTCCTTGTTAATTTGATGTTTTGTAGCATTATTGCATGTCTTAAACATTAATATTTATTTCATGTCCTTTGTTTAGTTGGATATTCCACAGTTGCAATCAATCATGTAGTGGACTGCGAGAAAAAAAAAGTGGTAAGTTTTCTTTTAAGGCAAAAGTTTTCATAGTTATAATAATATTTATAAATATATTAATTTGGTATACATAGAATAAATTCTGCATAACAGGTTATATTATAGAGCTATACAACAGTTACTGGATTTCTATTTTTACTATTCATACCTACAGCATAGTCAGTCTGATGAAATATTTATCGAGATCAAGTTTAGATTCTCATCTTTCATTTTGAGCCCATCAGTTCCGTAAAAGATTTCATCTTGTAGAAAGTGATGAAAACCTGTATATTGGATCTAAAAGAGAGCAAGAACCATTTTGTCCCTTTTTGTATGTTTATAGTTCAGCTTTTTTGCCGCTTACTACCAGCAGTAGCACAAATGTTAACAGAATCTGCTCTTCCATTGTTATTATTTATAAAGCACCAACATATTCCGCAGCTCTGTCCATGGGTACAATTGGTATGACTAAAACAATAATACTTGTAAGAGACGAGACGAAATTTGACAAATACAGGAGGAATTGAGGGCCCTATTCCTGTGGGATCTATGTTCATTATCTTTTTAGATATTATAACATCCTGACTTCAGGAGTGCCAAGCACATTAAAGGGACAGGAAACCCCACAATTTTCTTTCATGATTTGGATAGAACATACAATTTTAAACAACTTTCCAATTTACTTCTATTATCAAATGTGCTTAATTATCTTTTTAACCTTTGCCGAAGCAACATCATTGCACTACTGGGAGCTAGCTTAACACATCTAGTTAGCCAATCACAAGAGACAAATATGTGCAGGCACCAATCAGCAGCTAGCTCCCACTAGTGTAGGATATTTGCGTATTCTTTTTCAACCAGAGGACGGAGCACATTTGAAAATAGAAGTTCATTTAACAGTGCCTTAAAATTACATGCTTGGTCTGAATCATGCACATTTAATTTTTACTTTCCTATGTTTTTCTTTAACCACTCTCATTGAAGTGGGCGTCCATCACCAAACACTTTTTATATTAACTTGTAGCAAAGCTAAGTTGATCGCTTCTCTCTTCAGCTTTGGATATTTGATTTGTTTAGTTGCGTTGACAGGATAGGGATGGATCAACATTCCCATACCCTTCATTTTTCTAAAAATTATTATTTTTTTTCCAAGAAATATTTACATTTCTGTGCTGGTTTCTAGTGGCATGAGGGGTACAGATGTGCACGAAGCCCTCCCCACCCTGGAGCTCCAGATGAGGATATGGCCAGTAATTTGTGCATATGCAAGTATGCCTGCCCCAATGGTTCATTGGCTGTATCTTCATCTGTAATGGCTCAGGGGCAAAAATCTAGACGTGCATTTGTGAACCTCGTGAGTAAACGTATGCCTAAGATGGCGGTCACAAGCCGCACTTTCACAAGTAGAAACCTGGCTCCGAAAAGAGACGAATGTGTCTTGCGACCGCCATCTTCGACGTTCGTTAACTCCCGAAGTTCACAAATGAACATGTCTACAAAAATCTGTGCATTTACCCACTTTACAAAAGCATTTTATTTGTATTATGTTTCTATTAAGTTTTACAGAAATGTTAAATTCAAAGATTCCCTTTTAAAAATGTGACAGTGTACAGGATGAAGGTAAAGTATATTTTGTTTCTTATTGCTAGTTGATGACGTCTTTTTGTGTTTCAATAGGAAATTGGAAAACCGATTTCTACAACAGAGTTGTTTCCATCACCACCTATTGTACAGGTAATGTTTAGTTTATGTGATTCTTATTAAGATTATTTTTATGTAAATGATGATAAAATATTTAGAAGACCTGTAGAGAGAGGACCACATGGGCATCTTCTGTACGTTATGAGCTTTCACTGCTCAGCATATACACTATCTTGTGTGAGATTCTCTAGATAAGTTATTTCTTTAAATGGTTTAAATACAAACCTTACCTTATGGCAAAATGACACATATGGACACCGTTGTTGAGGTTGTGTATGTGATTTTGGTTCTATGACTTATTCATTTAGTGTCCTTTGATCTAGGTTGGATATCCTTCTCCAGGAAACCTCTTCACTTAAGAACACCAAAGTGTGCAGGCTAAGGCTTTAATCCAGGTCCTCCGTTCCCCAAATATATGCTTGTTGTGTTGCAGTCCAGTGGGTGCAACTCACGGTGGAGCATCCCTTTTGGAGCAGACCACAAGGGAACTAAGAGCAATTTGAGGTTCACTTCTACCACATGTATCTGCTATATCTGCTTGCCACTTTGTCTTAAGCCTTATTGGACATAAAACTCAAAACATTTCTTTCTTGATTCAGATAGAGAATACAACTTTCTAATTTACTTCTTTTAATTAATTCACTTCATTCTCATGATATCCTTTGTTGAAGAATCAGAAATGCATTACTGTGAGCTAACTGAATGCACTGGGTGAGCCAATAACATGAGGCATATATGAGCAGCCAACGATCAGCACCTCTTCAGTCTACCTAGGTATCCCTTTCAACAAAGGACATCAAGAGCACAAAACAAATTAGCTTTTAAGTGGTTATTATGCCATGTATATAGCACTTCAGCATTGTATCTTCTATGGCTCCCAGTTTCCATGTTTGAGGTGTTTTTTCAAGGACACCTATCGCTATATTGGTTGATGTATATATTTTGTGCTTTACTATAAGGTGCCAATATACCTCTATACAATGTGTGAAACCTGTCTGGGATATACTGTTTAATAGTTATTTATTAGTAAGGCCATCTAGGTCACCTACACCAGTGCTTGGCTTTCCCATGAGCCCTTGGGCTTTGTTTAACTTTATGTTTTAGATACCCAACTTTAACCATGTTCTGCTCAGATATACTGGTTTGCAAATAAAGTAGTTGTTTATAGATATATAGGATCATAAATATCCTAATGTAAAAATCACGGTGCTCTGACAAAATGCTCTGACAAATCAGCATTTTCCTCTGCATGTGAAGCATAGCTAGATATTCTCAGTACACCAACATTTTATATACTACAGCTGCTCAGAGCACTTGTGGGGCTTGTGTCATGACAGCATTTAACACAAACTGAGTCATTACCAGATGGTACAAGTACCTTAGGCTATCTGAGCAAGTGCTGTGTTTAAAATGCTAGTGCACAATGCATACATAAATATGCTTTTGCAACAGCTTTAGCTTTTATTAAAAGCATTTTTGGTAATACGTGTAAATTACAAAAATGCTTCTATTCAAAACTGAAATGCACCTATGTGGATTTCGATTTTGGCTGTAATGTCTCCTTAAAAAGGTCCTGGAGAGAACACTAGTGTGTGTGTGTGTGTAGCGGGTGTATATGCAGGTGTTGGAGTCTGATTATGTTAACTTCTAATGGTTTGCATATAATTTGTACATCAGGTCTGTGAATTTGGAATCTTCTTTGAACTGCCTACCTCCATCCTTCCTTGTATATGTTAATGCCACATTCAACATATTTGATTCAGTGGTTGGTTTATCATAATCTCTTTAATTATAATACTTACGTCCCACATCAGTGCACAAGGAGGAAAACTGTACTGTTCATGTTCGGCATATCAGTTTTCAAAGTTTGTGCTTTGATTCAAAAAGTATGGTTAAGCATCTCTCCTACCGATCTGCACTGTAGGCTGTGGAGTAAAACGGTGCAAACAGCCGGCTTCAGACGTAGCGATAGTACTGCGGCACGTAGATGGTGGTGTGCCTGGCCTTCCGTGTTTCATAGGATAACTCACTACTTCGTCAGAGGCTGTACAGTGCTACAAATTTTTCCGGCACATTACAGATAAAGAGAAAAAAGACCATCGGCTAGATTTAGAGTTCTGCGGCCAAAGGGGTGCGTTAGCTACGCATGCTTTTTTTTTTTCCGCACCTTTTAAATACCGCTGGTATTTAGAGTTCACAGAAGGGCTGCGTTAGGCTCCAAAACGGGAGCGTAGAGCATAATTTACCGCCACTGCAACTCTAAATACCAGCGGTGCTTACGGACGCGGCCAGCTTCAAAAACATGCTCGTGCACGATTTCCCCATAGGAAACAATGGGGCCGTTTGAGCTGAAAAAAAACATAACACCTGCAAAAAAGCAGCGTTCAGCTCCTAACGCAGCCCCATTGTTTCCTATGGGGAAACACTTCCTAAGTCTGCACCTAACATGAACCCCGAGTCTAAACACCCCTAATCTTACACTTATTAACCCCTAATCTGCCGACCGGACCTCACCGCTACTATAATAAAGTTATTAACCCCTAATCCGCCTCACTCCCGCCTCAATAACCCTATAATAAATAGTATTAACCCCTAATCTGGTCTCCCTAACATCGCTGACACCTAACGTCAAGTATTAACCCCTAATCTGCCGACCGGACCTCACCGCTACTCTAATAAATTTATTAACCCCTAAAGCTAAGTCTAACCCTAACACCCCCCTAAGTTAAATATAATTTTATTCTAATGAAATAAATTAACTCTTATTAAATAAATTAATCCTATTTAAAGCTAAATACTTACCTGTAAAATAAACCCTAATATAGCTACAATATAAATTATAATTATATTGTAGCTATTTTAGGATTAATATTTATTTTACAGGCAACTTTGTATTTATTTTAACCAGGTACAATAGCTATTAAATAGTTAATAACTATTTAATAGCTGCCTAGTTAAAATAATTACAAAATTACCTGTAAAATAAATCCTAACCTAAGTTACAATTAAACCTAACACTACACTATCAATAAATTAATTACATAAAATACGTACAAATAAATACAATTAAATACAGTACAAAAAATAAAAAAAGAACTAAGTTACAAAAAATAATTTACAAACATTAGAAAAATATTACAACAATTTTAAGCTAATTACACCTACTCTAAGCCCCCTAATAAAATAACAAAGCCCCCCAAAATAAAAAAATGCCCTACCCTATTCTAAAATAAAAATAGAAAAGCTTTTTTACCTTACCAGCCCTTAAAAGGGCCTTTTGCGGGGCATGCCCCAAAGTAAACAGCTCTTTTGCCTGTAAAAAAAAAACATACAATACCCCCCCCCCAACATTACAACCCACCACCCACATACCCCTAATCTAACCCAAACCCCCCCTTAAATAAACCTAACACTAAGCCCCTGAAGATCATCCTACCTTATCTTCACCACGCCGGGTATCACCGATCAGTCCACAGGAGGCTCCGAAATCTTCATCCAAGCCCAAGTGGGGGCTGAAGACATCCATCATCCGGCTGAAGAGGTCCATCATTGGGCTGAAGTCTTGATCCAAGCGGGCGCTGAAGAGATCCATCATCGGGCTGAAGTCTTTTATCAAGCGGCATCTTCAATCTTATTTCTTCCGGATCCATCTTCATCCTGCCGACGCGGAACATCAATCCAATCAGCCAATTGGATTAAACTTGAATCTGATTGGCTGATTCAATCAGCCAATCAGATTTTTCTACCTTAATTCCGATTGGCTGATAGAATCAGCCAATCGGAATTCGAGGGACGCCATCTTGGATGATGTCCCTTAAAGGAACCGTCAGTCGTCGGCCAGGATGGATGTTCCGCGTCGGCAAGATGAAGATGGATCCGGAAGAAAGAAGATTGAAGATGCCGCTTGATAGAAGACTTCAGCCCGATGATGGATCTCTTCAGCCCCCGCTTGGATCAAGACTTCAGCCCGATGATGGGCATCTTCAGCGCCCGCTTGGATCAAGACTTCAGCCCGATGATGGACCTCTTC
The DNA here is from genome assembly GCF_027579735.1 of Bombina bombina. NCBI lineage: Eukaryota > Metazoa > Chordata > Amphibia > Anura > Bombinatoridae > Bombina > Bombina bombina. Next base: position 114,158,404 of record NC_069507.1, read on the forward strand.
AGCCGGATGATGGATGTCTTCAGCCCCCGCTTGGGCTTGGATGAAGATTTCGGAGCCTCCTGTGGACTGATCGGTGATACCCGGCGTGGTGAAGATAAGGTAGGATGATCTTCAGGGGCTTAGTGTTAGGTTTATTTAAGGGGGGGTTTGGGTTAGATTGGGGGGGGGTATTGTATGTTTTTTTTTTACAGGCAAAAGAGCTGTTTACTTTGGGGCATGCCCCGCAAAAGGCCCTTTTAAGGGCTGGTAAGGTAAAAGAGCTTTTCTATTTTTATTTTAGAATAGGGTAGGGCATTTTTTTATTTTGGGGGGCTTTGTTATTTTATTAGGGGGCTTAGAGTAGGTGTAATTAGTTTTAAATTGTTGTAATATTTTTCTAATGTTTGTAAATTATTTTTTTATTTTTTGTAACTTAGTTCTTTTTTTATTTTTTGTACTTTAGTTAGTTTATTTAATTGTATTTATTTGTAGGTATTTTATGTAATTAATTTATTGATAGTGTAGTGTTAGGTTTAATTGTAGATAATTGTAGGTAGTTTAATTTATTGATAGTGTAGTGTTAGGTTTAATTGTAACTTAGGTTAGGATTTATTTTACAGGTAATTTTGTAATTATTTTAACTAGTTAGCTATTAAATAGTTATTAACTATTTAATAGCTATTGTACCTGGTTAAAATAAATACAAAGTTGCCTGAAAAATAAATATTAATCCTAAAATATCTACAATATAATTATAATTTATATTGTAGCTATATTAGGGTTTATTTTACAGGTACGTATTTAGCTTTAAATAGGAATAATTTATTTAATAAGAGTTAATTTATTTTGTTGGATAAAAATTATATTTAACTTAGGGGGGTGTTAGTGTTAGGGTTAGACTTAGCTTTAGGGGTTAATAAATTTAATAGACTAGCGGTGAGGTCCGGTCGGCAGATTAGGGGTTAATACTTGAAGTTAGGTGTCGGTGATGTTAGGGAGGGCAGATTAGGGGTTAATACTATTTATTATTGGGTTATTGAGGCGGGAGGGAGGCGGATTAGGGGTTAATACATTTATTATAGTAGCGGTGAGGTCCGGTCGGCAGATTAGGGGTTAATAAGTGTAGGTAGGTGGCGGCGACGTTGGGGGCGGCAGATTAGGGGTTAATAAATATAATATAGGGGTCGGCGGTGTTAGGGGCAGCAGATTAGGGGTACATAAGTATAACGTAGGTGGCGGCGGTGTGCGGTCGGCAGATTAGGGGTTAAAAAAATTTAATAGAGTGGCGGCGATGTGGGGGGACCTCGGTTTAGGGGTACATAGGTAGTTTATGGGTGTTAGTGTATTGTAGAGCACAGTAGTTAAGAGCTTTATGAACCGGCGTTAGCCCAGAAAGCTCTTAACTCCTGGCTTTTCTCTGCGGCTGGAGTTTTGTCGTTAGATTTCTAACGCTCACTTCAGCCAAGACTCTAAATACCGGCGTTAAAAAGATCCCATTGAAAAGATAGGATACGCAAATGGCGTAGGGGGATCTGTGGTATGGAAAAGTCGCGGCTGGAAAGTGAGCGTTAGATCCTTACCTACACGACTCTAAATACCAGCGGTAGCCCAAAACCAGCGTTAGGAGCCTCTAACGCTGGTTTTGACGGCTAACGCAGAACTCTAAATCTAGGCGCATATGTTTTGGTGTTCAGTCACAGAATATATTGTATAAAACAGTAGTTAGTAAATGAGACAGTTTGCCAAGGCACCAAAATACACCTTTACTAATCAAATTACTCTATAGAGAGGAGTCCAAGGCAGAATGTGGAGTTGTAAGATATTTAGAGAATTTTAATTTAAAAAAAAAAAAAAAAACTTTCACTAATAAAACAAAATGAAAGTCTCTTCTAGATCACTAGGAAATCGCACTTTCCTGCCTGATCTTTACATTATTGAATAATAATTATATTGTTAGGTTGTCACCTTAGAGAAATTTTTGCCAAGCCCTACCCAATGGTTACAGAACAATAGTATAGTATATCTAAAAATGCTCCTATTGTATTTTATAAGTTTGAACAAAATACATTTATTTCTTCACAGGGAAAATCTAAAGCTATAAAAATTCTAACCAGGCTAACAATTATAGCGTCAGACCCATCTCACTGCAATGTATTGGTATGTATATTTCTTCTTCCATTGTTGTTATATGGGCATAAAAGCCAATAGTATGCTGGGTTCACATAGCTCCAATATACTTTTTTAACACACCTATTTACAAGATCAAAAACAGGGCATTATTCAATCTCAGAGCCTACGCAGGAGCTGATAGCTGCATGTGCACTGAGCTATGCGGCTATGTATGCTCTGAGATTGCCACCTTAGGGAATTTTTAGAGTTGATTGTGTTAAAAATGACTGATTGTGCTTAACACTACAATATATATTTCAGGGTGCAATGCAATAATGTGCAGCAGCTATTCATCCCTAGCAAGCTATTGAGTTGTATATCTCTTTGCTGCTATTCAGGGGCAGAACTACCATTGGTGTAGCAGATGCATCAACACCAGGGCCCAAGTACTGGAGGGGGCCAATATCATCCAGTATTTACATTGACAGGTGCAGAATGGGGCCCCCCAAAAAATGTTTGCACCAAGGCCTTCTGATGAGTAGGTCCGATACTGCTGCTATTATATGTACATTAAGAAATTATATACTCTGTAAAAGTTATCTCTCGTAAACAGAGAACATCCTCTACAAGTATGAAAGCTGGTTAACAATGTGTAATTAAAGGGACAACCAGTGCAAAAATCATGTACTGTAATTCATTACTGGCCCTAGATAACTGTGTGTTTAACCCCTGCAAAGCAGTAATAAGTAAAGTCCTGCAAGGGAGCTACGAACCTTGCAGTTCCTGAGAAGGCCATGGCTTGTTAGCCAATCAGCCAGTAATTGGTGGGTCACGTAACTGTGTTTGCTTTGTCCTGCTCAATAGTCAAAGCATGTCATTTGTGCATAAGTATATCCCTTTAATATTAGGTTAAATGCCTTATCAATGCAAAGATAATTGTAGCGCTTGCAAAATGTAACTTAACATAACTTTTCTCCAACATTGGTGTGTCCGGTCCACGGTGTCATCCATTACTTGTGGGATATTCTCCTCCCCCACAGGGAAAGGCAAGGAGAGCACACAGCAAGAGCTGTCCATATAGTCCCTCCCAGGCTCCGCCCCCCCAGTCATTCTCCTTGCCGCTCTGAACAGTGCAATACTTTGAATGTATTAAGACACTGTGGTGAAAATTTGGTAAAGATTGGATAATTCCTTCATAGTTTTTCACATATTCAGTAATAAAGTGTGCCCTGTTTAACATTTAAAGAGACAGTAACGGTTTTGTTTTAAAACGGTTTTTGTGCTTTATTAACCAGTTTAAGCCTGTTTAACATGTCTGTACCTTCAGATAGATCATGTTCTGTATGTATGGTAGCCAATGTGGTTCCCCATTCAAATATAGTGTGATAATTGTGCCATTGCGTCCAAACAAAGTAAGGACAGAACTGTCACAAATTGTAAAGTTGCCCAGGATGATTCCTCAGATGAAGGAAGTAGACATAGTTCTACATCATCTCCTTCTGTGTCTATACCAGTTATGCCCGCGCAGGCGACCCCTAGTACTTCTAGCGCGCCAATGCTTGTTACTATGCAGTAATTGACGGCAGTAATGGATAACTCCATAGCTAATATTTTATCCAAAATGCCAGCATTTCAGAGAAAGCGCGATTGCTCTGTTTTAAACACTGTAGAGCAGGAGGGCGCTGATGATAATTTTTCTGTCATACCCTCACACCAATCTGAAGTGGCAGTGAGGGAGGTTTTGTCAGATGGGGAAATTTCTGATACAGGAAGAATTTCTCAGCAGGCAGAACCTGATGTTGTGACATTTAAATTTAAATTAGAGCATCTCCGCGCATTACTTAAGGAGGTACTATCTACTCTGGATGATTGTGACAATCTGGTCAACCCAGAAAAATTGTGCAAGATGGACAGTTCCTTGAGGTCCGGTGCACCCTGATGCTTTTCCGATACCTAAACGGGTGGCGGACATAGTGAATAAGGAGTGGGAGAAGCCAGGCATACCTTTTTGTCCCTCCTCCTATATTTAAGAAATTGTTCCCTATGGTCGACCCCAGGAAGGACACATGGCAAACAGTCCCTAAGGTTGAGGGGGAGTTTTCTACTCTAGCCAAGCGCACGACCATTCCTATTGAGGACAATTGTGCTTTCAAAGATCCTATGGATAAAAAATTGGAGGGTTTGCTTAAAAAGATTTTTGTACAGCAAGGTTACCTCCTTCAACCTATTTCGTGCATTATTCCTGTCACTACAGCGGCGTGGTTCTGGTTCGAGGAACTGGAAAAGTCGCTCAGTAGGGAGACTCCGTATGAGGAAGTCATGGACAGAATTTACGCACTTAAGTTAGCTAATTCCTTTATTTTAGACGCCGCTTTGCAGTTAGCGAGGTTAGCGGCAAAAAATTCAGGGTTTACAATTGTGGCACGCAGAGCGCTCTGGCTAAAGTCTTGGTCGGCGGATGTATCTTCCAAGACAAAATTGCTTAATACCCCTTTCAAAGGTAAGACCCCTTTTGGGCCAGAATTGAAAGAGATTATTTCAGTCATCACTGGGGGAAAGGGCCATGCCCTCCCACAAGATAAACCTTTCAAGGCTAAGAATAAGTCCAATTTTCGTTCCTTTCGCAATTTCAGGAACGGACCGGCTTCCAACTCGGCAGCCTCTAGACAAGAGGGTAACGCTTCCCAGACTAAACCAGCTTGGAAATCAATGCAAGGCTGGAACAAGGGTAAACAGGCCAAGAAACCTGCTGCTGCTACCAAGACAGCATGAAGAGGTAGCCCCCGATCCGGAACCGGATCTAGTAGGGGGCAGACTCTCTCTCTTTGCTCAGGCTTGGGCAAGAGATGTTCAGGATCCCTGGGCACTAGAAATAGTCTCTCAGGGTTATCTTCTAGAATTCAAGGAACTACCCCCAAGGGGAAGGTTCCACATGTCTCACTTATCTTCAAACCAAGTAAAGAGACAGGCATTCTTACATTGTGTAGAAGACCTGTTAAAGATGGGAGTGAAACTCCCAGTTCAAACTGTGGAACAAGGTCAGGGGTTTTACTCAAAAAAAAAAAAAAAAGAGGGAACTTTTAGACCAATTCTGGATTTAAAAATTCTAAACAAATTTCTCAGAGTGCCATCGTTCAAAATGGAAACTATTCGAACGATTTTACCTACAATCCAGGAGGGTCAATTTATGACTACCGTGGATCTAGAGGATGCGTATCTGCATATTCCTATCCACAAATATCATCATCAGTTCCTAAGGTTCGCCTTTCTGGACAAACATTACCTATTGTGGCTCTCCCATTCGGACTAGCCACTGCTCCAAGGATTTTCACAAAGGTGCTCGGGTCCCTTCTAGCGGTTCTAAGACCCAGGGGCATAGCAGTGGCACCTTACTTGGACGACATCCTAATTCAAGCGTCTCTTTCAAAGACAAAGGCTCACACATTGTTCTAGCCTTTCTCAGATCTCACGGGTGGTAGGTGAACATAGAAAAATGTTCCCCGTCTCCGTCAACAAGAGTCCCTTTCTTGGGAACAATAATAGATTCTTTAGAAATGAAGTTTTTCCTGACAGATGTCAGAGAGTCAAAGCTTCTAAACGCTTGTCAAGTTCTTCACTCTGTTCTACGGCCTTCCATAGCTCAGTGCATGGAAGTAGTAGGGTTGATGGTTGCAGCAATGGACATAGTTCCTTTTGCGCGAATTCATCTAAGACCATTACAACTGTGCATGCTCAAACAGTGGAATGGGGACTATACAGACTTGTCTCCAGTGATTCAAGTAGATCAGAAGAGCAGAGACTCACTCCGTTGGTGGCTGACTCAGGATCACCTGTCCCAGGGAATGAGCTTCCGCAGACCAGAGTGGGTCATTGTCACGACCGACGCCAGTCTATTAGGCTGGGGCGCGGTCTGGGATTCCCTGAAAGCTCAGGGTCTATGGTCTCGGGAAGAGTCTCTTCTCCCGATAAACATTCTGGAACTGAGAGCGATATTCAATGCTCTCCGGGCTTGGCCTCAACTAGCAAAGGCCAGATTCATAAGATTCCAATCAGACAACATGACGACTGTTGCTTACTTCAACCATCAGGGGGGAACAAGGAGTTCCCTGGCGATGAGAGAGGTGACCAAGATCATCAAATGGGCGGAGGATCACTCCTACCACCTGTCTGCGATCCACATCCCAGGAGTGGAAAACTGGGAGGCGGATTATCTGAGTCGTCAGACCTTTCATCCGGGGGAGTGGGAACTCCACCCGGAGGTGTTTGCCCAGTTGACCCAATTATGGGGCATTCCAGACATGGATCTGATGGCGTCTCGTCAGAACTTCAAGGTTCCTTGCTACGGGTTCAGATCCAGGGATCCCAAGGCGACTCTAGTGGATGCATTAGTGGCGCCTTGGACTTTCAACCTAGCTTATGCGTTTCCACCGTTCCTTCTCATTCCCAGGCTGGTAGCCAGGATCAAACAGGAGAAGGCCTCGGTGATTTTGATAGCTCCTGCGTGGCCACGCAGGACTTGGTATGCAGACCTGGTGAATATGTCATCGGCTCCACCATGGAAGCTACCTTTGAGACAGGATCTTCTAGTACAAGGTCCATTCGAACATCCAAATCTAGTTTCTCTCCAGCTGACTGCTTGGAAATTGAACGCTTGATTTTGTCTAAGCGTGGGTTTTCGGATTCTGTGATAGATACTCTGGTACAAGCCAGAAAACCTGTGACTAGAAAGATTACCATAAAATATGGAAAAGATATATCTGTTGGTGTGAATCCAAGGGATTCTCATGGAGTAAGATTAAAATTCCTAGGATCCTTTCCTTTCTCCAAGAAGGTTTGGATAAGGGATTATCAGCGAGTTCTCTAAAAGGACAGATTTCTGCTTTATCTGTCTTGTTACACAAACGACTGGCAGCTGTGCCAGATGTTCAAGCTTTTGTTCAGGCTTTGGTCAGGATCAAGCCTGTTTACAGACCTTTGACTCCTCCCTGGAGTCTAAATTTAGTTCTTTCAGTTCTTCAAGGGGTTCCGTTTGAACCTTTACATTCCATAGATATCAAGCTGTTATCTTGGAAAGTTCTGTTTTTGGTTGCTATTCTTCTGCTAGAAGAGTTTCTGCATTATCTGCTCTGCAGTGTAATCCGCCCTATCTGGTGTTCCATTCAGATAAGGTTGTTTTGCGTACTAAACCTGGTTTCCTTCCAAAGGTTGTTTCCAACAAGAATATTAACCAGGAAATAGTTGTGCCTTCTTTGTGTCCGAATCCAGTTTCAAAGAAGGAACGCTTGTTAAACAATTTAGATGTAGTCCGTGCTTTAAAGTTCTATTTAGAAGCAACAAAGGATTTCAGACAAACGTCTTCTCTGTTTGTAGTTTATTCTGGCAAGAGGAGAGGTCAAAAAAGCTACTGCTACCTCTCTTTCCTTTTGGCTGAAAAGCATCATACGATTGGCTTACGAGACTGCCGGACGGCAGCCTCCTGAACGAATCACAGCTCACTCTACTAGGGCTGTGGCTTCCACATGGGCCTTCAAGAACGAGGCTTCTGTTCATCAGATATGTAAGGCAGCGACCTGGTCTTCTCTGCACACTTTGTCCAAATTCTACAAATTTGATACTTTTGCTTCTTCGGAGGCTATTTTTGGGAGAAAGGTTTTGCAAGCCGTGGTGCCTTCTGTTTAGGTAACCTGATTTGCTCCCTCCCTTCATCCGTGTCCTAAAGCTTTGGTATTGGTTCCCACAAGTAATGGATGACACCGTGGACCGGACACACCAATGTTGGAGAAAACAGAATTTATGCTTACCTGATAAATTACTTTCTCCAACGGTGTGTCCGGTCCACGGCCCGCCCTGGTTTTTTAATCAGGTTTGAAGAATTTCTTTCTCTATACACTACAGTCACCACGGCACACTATAGTTTCTCCTTTTTTTCTCCTAACCGTCGGTCGAATGACTGGGGGGGCGGAGCCTGGGAGGGACTATATGGACAGCTCTTGCTGTGTGCTCTCCTTGCCTTTCCCTGTGGGGGAGGAGAATATCCCACAAGTAATGGATGACACCGTGGACCGGACACACCGTTGAAGAAAGTAATTTATCAGGTAAGCATAAATTCTGTTTTTTTGTTGCTATAGCGATCCGCATCTCCATCTACAAGACTGTATGACATTGTGGCAGTTTATCCTAAGACAGAGAAGTTATTTCATGTAAGTGAAAAGCAGTTTTATATATATTAAAAAAATTATTTGTTTAATGTTCTACAATGGTTATTTATATTTCTTAATATTTCAAAGCTTAAAGGGACAGTTTATCCAACTATTTTTCCCCCATTTAAATAGTTTCCAATGATCCATTTTACCTGCTGGAGTGTATTTACATTGTTTACAAGTATCTCCTTTACCCCTATTTTGGTCTGAGAAATAGCTGATTTAGCTTGTGGTTTCCCAACCTATACTGAAAGTTTTATTACTGGAGTCTCAGCTATTGAATAGCCTAAGTAAACACAGTCAGCAGAAGAAATTAAACTCACAGGGGGGTGCAGGATAGTTAAGCAATACAATTATAATTTCCCATTGTGTGTGTACACAAAGTGATAACATAATGAGATCTGATATTACCTGAAGCTCAACCCATTGTAATAGGCTGTGGTTTAAAAGCACAAAAACAGCTACTTCATATACACAAATAAACATGAAAATGCAATTTCTTACATTTTATACTCAGCAGCTGGTATAACAAGTCTTTGAAAATACATTAATATAAAAACAATTTTACAGTGCACTGTCCCTTTTAGAATTCTTCCAAATTCTCATGAACCATGAATTGCGTTCAATAACTTTTTTTTTTTTTAAAGAAACCATCAAGTGTATCACATGACTTTTTTTTATAATACAACGGACATGACGACAGATGCATTATAGTGTGTAACATTTTGTACTTCTGCTAATAAAACTTAGACAGCATGGACTGTCCTGGTAGTAAGTTGTATTATGTATACTAAATAAATCACCCAAACACTAAGTATGACGTTGCATTGATTAAACACTGGTGATTACAATATCTAATACATATCTACACTTTCTTAGAGGAACAGTAAACACCTTGAGATTTGTATGCAACATGTTTAGTTATGTATAATGAAAAAACTTTGCAATATACTTCCATTATTTATTTTGCCCCTTTTCATGTAATTTTAGCTCTGAAAGCGGAGCAATTTCTAATTTCCAGAACTTAAACTGCACCCTGCTTACTTGTCAAGGCTAACTCTGCTACATATGTTTCCCTAATTGGCTTTATAAGAGAACTGCTAAACACAATGCACTCTATACTAACATTATAGCCGGGCTAGCCTTGTAGTTTTCAGACTGAACCCCAGATTGGCTCCTCTAAATAAGGCAAATGGTGGGCGGAGTTTGGCTATTGGAAACCAATCGTAGTAAAAACGATGTTAATGTGTTTTACAAACGGTAAGACTTGGCTGCTTTGTTATTCTATATCAACACAACAGAAATGTCTTGTAATTACAAGGCGTTTACTGTCCCTTTTTTAAAGGGATATAAAACAATTGGTATCATTTTTGTAATAAAAAACACTAAGCATTTGGCTATACTTAATATAAATCATTTCAATATATATTGTTCATAAGTTTAAAAAGATTTCACAAATGTTTTAATTATTTGTGCAGTGTACATTATTTCGGGTCACAACCCTACAAGGAAGCTATATCTAGCTTGATGTCATAAGTCCTCTAGAGTAACATGAGCTGGTAACATGAATACTGGAGGAACAGGAAGTCTGTTTTGCCCATGCTCAGTAGATGCAGATTGCAACTTAAGTTATAAACATGTCAGCTCTCCATAAGTGCAGTGGCTATACTAAGCATCTCTAAGTACTCCTTTGGCAAGAACACAAGTTAGTATTTTGCTGTTTTAAAACAATAAGTTTCTTTTTATATTTACTTAGATTTAACACATTTGTTTTTACTAAAAGAGCACTGTTTCATATCCCTTTAAGAAATGTCACGAGCAATTTTTTTTTTTCTTGCAGGCTGCTTGTACCAGCATCGATGTTGACTTAATATGCATCAACGTTACAGAAAAACAGCCATTCTTTTTCAGAAAACCCCCTGTTAATGCAGTAAGATCATATTTTATTACAATTAATACAGATGTTATGACAATGTGACATCAAATGTTTGCTTTAGGTTTTCACGTAGCAGGTTATAATTTCATAGGGATATACAGCAATATAACACTCTTCACACTGGTGTTTTAGACAAACTTGTTATCTGCTTCATACAGGTTCTGTCACCTGCAGTGTTGCTTTTGGGATATATATAAATGCTATGAGGCTAAAGGGATAGTCTAGTCAAAATTAAACTTTCTTGATTCAGATAGAGCATGCAATTTTAAGCAACTTTCTAATTTACCCCTATTATCAATTTTTCTTCGTTCTCTTGGTATCTTTATTTGAAAAAGCAAGAATGTAAGTTTAACAGCCGACCCATTTTTGGTTCAGTATCTGGGTAGCACCTTCTGATTGGTGTCTAAATGTAGCCACCAATCAAGCGCAACCCAGGTGCTGAACTAAAAATGGGCCGGCTCCTAAGCTTACATTCTTGCTTTTTCAAATAAAGACACCAATAGAACAGAGAATAATTTATAATAGGAGTAAATTAGAAAGTTGCTTAAAATTGCATGCTTTATCTGAATCATTAAAGGTTAATTTTGACTAGACTATCCCTTTAATTGACAAGGGAATGTTAATAAATGAGTTATCACAAACATGTGTTAATGTAATTCCAATAAGAATATTTTAATTTGTTTCAGAGAAAAAGAAGTCACATTTAACTTTTGCTTGATTTAGATAGTGTAAATTTAGTAAACTTTCCAATTGACTTTTATGTAATTTACTATTATTAGGTTTATTATGAATGCAAATTCGCAATGAAAAATGGATATTAGTTTTGTTTCCCCAAAACGAATATCCAAATGAATGCACCAACGAAAATCATCAGTATTCATTCATTTTCTTTAAATCACCTTTAAGGGGTGAATACTCAGGTCTAGAGCACTGGAAAGGCGTGCTAACCCTGATCCTTCTTCTATTAGAGCGCCGAATACCAGAGCCTGCGTTAAAGCAGAAGGTCCTTCGACGCAGGCCCTGGGATCCACCGCGCTATGTCTCCTATTAGCATGTCCCGGGCTCTGAGAAGCATCGGGGTTAGCACGCCTCTCTAGTGCGTTAGATGTAAGGATAATGCTACAAGTGAACTTCTTCACCTGTAGGAAAGGAACATTTACAGTTGTTTAACGAAAACAAATGTAAAGGTTCCATGAATATTCAGTATTTTCATTTAAAACGAAACTAATACCGTATAGTGCAGCCTGATGAATATTCAGGAAACAAATTTTGCCAAATATTCGTTTAGAAGTCTATAATTTACCTTTTTCTCTGGTATCCTCTTTTAAAAACTGCCTTTCCTTGATTTACATACATAGGTAGACTCAGGAGTGTGTACATGTCTTAAACACTATGGGCCAGATTACAAGGGGATTGCGCTCCCACTAGAGTGTTAACTCCGCTAGAACTAAGCTTTTTGCTAGTGTCGGGTTGCGCTCGTATTACAAGTTGAAAGTAAACTGTTTTCACTCGGCACTAACCTGACACGCGTAAAAAGCCGAGCTTACAATATTGCGCAAGCATATTCTCAAGTGCGCTAACCCGACATGAAAATATGAATATTCCAATGTTCTTCACATAGCAGAATGTGTTCTCTTTATTCATAAGTACATATTTCTACATATGTTTGACGGTATTTTGGTACAATAAATATCTGTACCTATATAGAAATATAGATACACACACACACACACACACACACACACACACACACACATTGTCAGATATAGATACATATATATATATATATATATATATATATATATATATATATATATATGAGAGAGAGAGAGATATATAGAGATATATATAGAGATATAGAGATATAGATAGAGATAGGAATAGATATATATATCAGACTAGTAAACCTTACCCAGCAACCCCATATTAAGCCCAATTACAAAAAACGCAAGAGTTACCATATCTCCCCAAAACACACACAAACCAATAAATGCAGATAAATAAAGAACAAAGTATATTTAATTAGAGCAATAAAAAAACAAAACAACATCCAATTGATGATAAATCGGTAAATAAAGGAGCATAAACCAGGGATCCCTGATACAATAAATGTCACTAATAAGGGCGTCTCAAAGGAGAACTGAAGTCCTCTATATGTCAACAGATATTAGACCAGAACATATAGTCCATTGATGTTTAAATAGGAAACTTAATAGCCAGTATAATCTTGCAAACGCCTTTGAAACATATTTTAGTAAATATGTATCCAGTATGATTTTCCAAGCACCATTTAGAAATAAAGTGACTATCACAGGTTAATTGCATATGCTTATAAATGTTCACAATAAATAATGGGGAATCCAAATAATTTCACCCCTCCTGCATATGTGTGGATCGAGTATAAGGCAAAATATATCACGGTCCACCTAGAGATCAAGCTCACTGGACTGAGCAGATGGGGATAAGAGTCACTCAGCACCTCCAACTGACAGGTAGAACGTCTCACTAAATTCGCCCACACACAGGCCGGGGGCGGAGCTCTTCTCACCTGTACTCCCAATTTCAAGCCGTAGGTACGACGCTTAGACAGTGTGTTTTCAAAGTACCTGTTGGATGGCTTCAGTCTGTCTTCGTCCCTTCCAGATATGCCACTTGTTATGAAAAGAGAATAGAAGCACCACTTACATAGGGAGGAATCTGGGCTCCTTAATGTATACACACAGCTGTAGTTCCAAACAGCATGGTAGCCGTCAGTAGCGGTATGAACAACTGCTACATGTGTTTCACCCCAGCATCACACAGGGCTTCCTCAGACAAAATCAATTGATGACCATTGACTCGATTTCACTTTATTTATACCGTTCCCCAGGTGAATTTACCATATTTGCTCTAAATCAAATTAAAATACATTGATGTTAATCTTTAAACATTTCTAACGGTTGAGTGATTTTGATTAGGCACACTTATTTTTGTTATCTTCCTGACAACACAAATATATAATTACATTATAATCCATGCGCTCATCATACAGTCTAAAAATGGGGTACAGAGAACATGCTCAATAAATAAGTTACACAATACCACAAACTGCTGTCAAAAATTTATACCTACAACACAATAAATAATTCATAGTATATGATACTTTATATTTATTTGCTGCATAAATGGGAAAAATGGTATGACCTTAATATTCTGACATTAGTTGAAAATAAAATTGAGTTATTTATTTATTTTTTCTATATATTGACCATCCTATAACCTGCTCAATCATCAGTATTTAGTACCCACAATAAACATATATCAGAAAGGGCCTTTAATTTGTCAGGAAGGGGGCATCATTTAATTCTTCATTCAATCCTATAGGTTGCAGTGTATTTAAATTATAGATCCACTTGCATTCTGATTTCAGAAGTAAGTTATCCCAATTTCCTCCCCTCTCAGTAATATCAATCAGTTCTAGGCCCATACATTTTAAATCCTGATCACTGCTGTTGTGTACTTCACAAAATATATGGTAACTTGTATTTTTTTGTAATTGGGCTTAATATGGGGTTGCTGGGTAAAGTTTACTAGTTGCTCTTTTTCGGTTATAATTTCATTGTCTAAACCTCCGTGCACCTTGGTCTCCACAACATTATTTTTCTATTGTGGGACCTTTGTCCATAGCCAAATATATCCCTCAGCAGCTGGTGCAATCTTATTAATAGATATATTTATATATAGGAATATCTATAAATACATAGATCATATTCTGCTATGTGCAGAACATTGGAATGTCAAATATTTACAGTAAATACACAGTATGACACTTTTATGCAATATTCACATGCAATAATATGGTTTTACAGGTTTTCATCTACTTAACTGCAAATGACTCCAATACACTCTCTCACACACACACACGATATATATATATATATATATATATATATATATATATATATATATATATAAAAAAAACGTGTGTGTGTGTGTGTAGATATTTATTTGTGTTTACATGTGTATTTATCTCTGTTAAAGCCCTTTGCCTGCCTTTTTTTCTCCTTATAATACCTCCTAGATCTCATATCTTTGAGCCCTTATATCTTTTTTTTTTTTGCAATATATTTTTTTTTTAAATAATTTTATTAGATAGTATTATTATGAATGTAACTGTACTTTGTAATGCATTTTTGATGTGTTTTGTGCAACTTTGTTGTTTCTTAAAACAGTTAACCAGAGCTCTTAGGATGCAGTATTCATTCTAACGTAAATTGCTATTGCGCTCAAGCGATCGCGTTTACTTTCAACTTGTAATACGAATGAAAAACCTGATGCGCGCAAATACCACCGAAAAACCTCTTTTCATTTACACATAACTGTTACCGCGCCACTCGTAATCAAGCCCTATATGGTACCAGTGTTTGCAACATTTTTTTTTTGTTATTAATGTTATACATATAGTCCTCAAGACACATGCACACTCCTGAGCCTACTAAAGTATGTGTTCATGCCTTTGCTAAGATAAATAAAAAACTGAGAAAGAGGTAAGTTTGATGTCTGAGTCATGAAAGTCTTATTTTGATAATTGTGGGATGAAAATCCTCTATTACAAAGTAACCTGTATACGTGCCAATGCACCAGGGATCTCTGGGTAAGTTATGCAAATGAGATAAACATCTCTCTTTTCTTCAATGATGGTGTTTAACCACAGAATCCCCTTCTGTGGTTGGTGCAGCAAAAACTATAAAAAATAAAATAAAAAAAACACCGCTTCTGTAGAGCTATTTAGAACGTTGGTTCTCATCAGCAAAAGATAGGTTTGATTTGCTACTAGTTGAAGCGCATTGATTTAGGTTATGGTGGTGATAAGTGTGTGATTATAACAGCTGAATATAATACAATCTTCATATAAGAACTATAAATAATACTTTTTTATAAGAATCACAAAATGTATTGTATAGCTAATTAGCACATCTAGGCAAGTACTGTATCTGATTTTTGTACAGAAGCATTCTGTATACATTTTTGCCAGTGCACTAGAGAATTCTGGGTAAGACATGCAAATGAGGTATACAATATCTCACACTTTTTGCTTCCATGTCTTTGTAGTTCTTATTCTTGGTACACACTAGTTCGAATTTTGTATTTTCCATTGCTCTAAATAGTAATATTTTATTTAGGTGTTAATATACCCTTTTGAATAGGATAATTAGTTTGGAACTATGCTCCTCAATATAGTTTTTAGTTGCTGTTAAATATTCCGCTACAAACAAGTCTACATTTTACTTTTTTTTGATGTTTATGACATTTTTAATGGTGGATATGATGTCTTGTATGATAGAAAAAAATGTTTTGTTCTATTTTTTAGGCAATACAACGTGGAATATTCTTTGAACTGATTTATACCCCTGCCATCAATGATTCCACGATGAGGAGATACACAATATCCAATGCTCTCAGTCTGATGCAGTTCTGCAAAGAAAAGGTAGATTTTCATAAGGTAGACCTTATTAAAGGGACATAAAACCCATTTTTTTTTCTTTCATGATTTAGATAGACCATAACATTTTAACCCTTTGAGTGCTAAGCAATTTTCCACCTGGGTGCTAAGCTGGATTTGAGGATTTTTTTTAAATATATATATATATATATATATATATATATATATATATATATATTTTTTTTAACTTTTTTATTTTATTTTACTGATTCCCAAGACATATACCATTGGTAAGGTTAGGAGATTACCTTTCTAACGGTGGGTCTTGGGGGTCTGTAGTTGCTTAGATGCCTGAGAATACAGGCTTCTAAGCAGCATGCCCCCATTTTCCTATACTGTCCATTGTAATTTTTCAATAAAGTTGAGTGGTGACACCATCACGTCATTGAGCATGACGTCACCACGCAAAACGTGAAGCCTGTCGCTATACAAGCCTGATCGCCGGGGTGGGAGTCGACGGGATCCACCAGATTACCCTTAAGTTTAAACAGCTTTCTAATTTATTTATATTATCATATTTTCTTTGTTTTCTTGTTATCCTTATTTGAAAGCAGAAATGTAAGCTCAAGAGTGTGCACATCTCTGCAGCTCTATATAGCAGCAGTTTTGCATTTTTTTTTTATACATTAGCAAAAACACTAGATGGCAGCACTATTTCCGGTCATGTAGTGCTTCAGGCATGTGCACGCTACCTACCTAGGTATCTCTTCAACAAAGAATAACATGAGAATTAAATACATTTGATAATAGAAGTAAATTGGAAACTTTAAAAAAAAATTGTATTCTCTATCTGAATCATGAAATAAAATGTTTGGGTTTAATGTCCCTTTAACAACACATACAATTTGCATTTCTATTCTTAACCATTTTCACAGCCCTGTGTCAGAGGTGGTTTTAGTTATTGGGCCCTCATTGCATTTACGCATTTCTTTTCTTTTTTTCTTTTTTTTTCAGACAACCAAGCATTTTTAGAAAATAACTTTAGTTTGCAGGTATATAATACTATGGGGAAAACAAAACCGTATGAAATGGAAAGAATACATTTATGTGCCAATTTTTTTCTATGGTACTTACAGTGAATAGCAAAACAGAAAACATTATTTCCGAAATATTTAAAACCCACATATTATTGCCCCAGATTAACATCAGTTCACCTTCCCAAAACGGCAACATTTTGGATTTTATATCTTTTTATTTAAAAAAAAAAGTTTTTATTGAGGTTTTCAAAACACATACGGCCAGATTACGAGTTTTGTTGGTAAAGACCTGCGGTGCTAACGAGCCTTTTTTTTTCCAGCACTCACTTAAGACAACGCTGGTATTACAAGTTTTCTGAAGGGCTGCGTTAGCCTCAGAAAAGTGAGCGTGGAGCAAATTTAGTTCCACTTCTTACTGTAATACCAGCGTTGCTTAAGTCAGCGGTAAGCTGGCTAAAACGTGCTCGTGCACGATTTCCCTATAGGAAACAATGGGGCTGAGCTGGCTGGAAAAAACCTAACACCTGCAAAAAAGCAGCGTCCAGCTTCTAACGCAGCCCCATTATTTCCTATGGGAAAATAAAAAATATGTCTACACCTAACACCCTAACATGAACCCAGAGTCTAAACACCCCTAAACTTACACTTATTAACCCCTAATCCGCCGCCCCCGACATCGTCGCCACCTACATTATATTCATTAACCCCTAATCTGCCACCCCCAACGTCGCCGCTACTATAATAAAGTTATTAACCCCTAAACCTAAGTCTAACCCTAACACCCCCCTAATTTAAATATAAATTAAATACATCTAAATAAAATAACTACAATTAAATAAATTATTCCTATTTAAAACTAAATACTTACCTGTAAAATAAACCATAAGATAGCTACAATATAACTAATAATTACATTGTAGCTATCTTATGATTTATTTTTATTTTACTGGCAACTTTGAATTTATTTTAACTAGGTAGAATAGTTATTAAATAGTTATTAACTATTTAATAACTACCTAGCTAAAATAAGTACAAAATTACCTGTAAAATAAATCCTAACCTTAGTTACAATTACACCTAACACTACACTATCATTAAATAAATTACCTAAACTACCTACAATTAATTACAATTAAATACAATAATCTAAATTACAAAAAAAATAAACACTAAATTACAGAAAATAAAAAAAATTACAAAAAGTTTAAACTAATTACACCTAATCTAATCCCCCTAATAAAATAAAAAAGCCACCCAAAATAATAAAATTCCCTACCCTACACTAAATTACAAATACAATACCCCCCAACATTACAACCCACCACCCACACACCCCTACTCTAAAACCCACCCGATCCCCCCCTTAAAAAAACCTAACACTACCCCCTTGAAGATCACCCTACCTTGAACCGTGTTCACCCAGCCGGCACCGATGGGGCAGAAGAGGATATCCGGACCGGCACAAGTCTTCATCCGATCTTGCCAGAAGTCTTCATCGAATCCGGGCAGAAGAGGTCCTCCAAGCGGCAGAAGTCTTCATCCAAGCGGCATCTTCAATCAATCGGAGCGTTGCAGGTCCATCTTCAATCCAGCCGACACGGAGCCATCCTCTTCTTCCGATGTCCTAACACTCAATGAAGGTTCCTTTAAATGACGTCATCCAAGATGGCGTCCCTCGAATTCCGATTGGCTGAAAGGATTCTATCAGCCAATCGGAATTAAGGTAGGAAAAATCCGATTGGTTGATTTAATCAGCCAATCGGATTGAAGTTCAATCCGATTGGCTGATTAGATCGGCCAATAGAATTGACCTCGCATTCTATTGGCTGATCCAATCAGCCAATCGGATTGAACTTCAATCCGATTGGCTGATTAAATCAACCAATCAGATTTTTCATACCTTAATTCCGATTGGCTGATAGAATCCTATCAGCCAATCGGAATTCGATGGACACCATCTTGGATGACATCATTTAAAGGATCCTTCATTCAGTGTTAGGACATTGGAAGAAGAGGATGGCTCCGCGTCGGCTGGATTGTAGATGGACCCGCTCTGATTGGTTGAAGATAGAAGATGCCGCTTGGATGAAGACTTCTGCCGCTTGGAGGACCTCTTCTGCCTGGATTCGATGAAGACTTCTGGCTGGATCGGATGAAGACTTGTGCCGGTCCGGATGTCCTCTTCTGCCCCATCGGTGCCCGGCTGTGTGAACACGGCTCAAGGTAGGGTGATCTTCAAGGGGGTAGTGTTAGTTTTTTTTAAGGGGGGATCGGGTGGGTTTTAGAGTAGGGGTGTGTGGGTGGTGGGTTGTAATGTTGGGGGGGGTATTGTATTTCTTTTTTTTTTACTGGTAAAAGAGCTGATTACTTTTGGGCAATGCCCCGCAAAAAGCCCTTTTAAGGGCTGGTAAAAGAGCTGGTTACTTTGGGGCAATGCTCCGCAAAAGGCCCTTTTAAGGGCTATTTGTAATTTAGTGTAGGGTAGGGAATTTTATTATTTTTGGTGGCTTTTTTATCTTATTAGGGGGATTATATTAGGTGTAATTAGTTTAAACTTCTTGTAATTTTTTTTATTTTCTGTAATTTAGTGTTTGTTTTTTTCGTAATTTAGATTATTGTATTTAATTGTAGGTAGTTTAGGTAATTTATTTAATGATAGTGTAGTGTTAGGTGTAATTGTAACTTAGGTTAGGATTTATTTTACAGGTAATTTTGTACTTATTTTAGCTAGGTAGTTATTAAATAGTTAATAACTATTTAATAACTATTCTACCTAGTTAAAATAAATACAAAGTTGCCAGTAAAATAAAAATAAATCATAAGATAGCTACAATGTAATTATTAGTTTATATTGTAGCTATCTTATGGTTTATTTTACAGGTAAGTATTTAGTTTAAAATAGGAATAATTTATTTAATTGTAGTTATTTTATTTAGATGTATTTAATTTATATTTAAATTAGGGGGGTGTTAGGGTTAGACTTAGGTTTAGGGGTTAATAACTTTATTATAGTAGCGGCGACGTTGGGGGTGGCAGATTAGGGGTTAATAAATGTAAGTAGGTGTTGGGGATGTTAGGGCAGGCAGATTAGGGGTTAATAAAAATTAACTAGTGTTTGCGAGGCAGGAGTGCGGCGGTTTAGGGGTTAATACATTTATTATAGTGGCGGCGATGTCCGGTCGGCAGATTAGGGGTTAATAATTGTAGTTAGGTGGCGGCGACATTGGGGCGGCAGATTAGGGGTTAATAAATATAATGTAGGTGTCGGCGATGTTAGGGGCAGCAGATTAGGGGTTCATAGGTATAATGTAGGTGGCGGCGATGTCCGGTCGGCAGATTAGGTGTTAATAATTTTTGTTATAGTGTTTGCAATGTGGGGGGGCCTCGGTTTAGGGGTTTAATAGGTAGTTTATGGGTGTTAGTGTACATTGTAGCACTTTAGTTAAGAGTTTTATGTTCCTTCGTTAGCCCATAAAACTCTTAACTACTGACTTTTATATGCGGTAGAAGTCTTGCCAGGAGAGGGTCTACCGCTCACTTCTTCCAAGACTTGTAATACCAGCGTTGGGCAAATCCCATAGAAAAGATAGGATACGCAATTGACGTAAGGGGATTTGCGGTAGGGAAAAGTCGCAGAAAAAAAGTGAGCGGTACACCTGTACCTGCCAAACTTGTAATACCAGCGTTAGATAAAAAGCAGCGTTAGGACCCCTTAACGCTGCTTTTTAAGGCTAACGCAGAACTCCTAATCTAGGCGATAGTATACATTGAAAATTCAATTTCCATTATTCTCAAGGGACATGTTACAGTAGATTAAAGGACCATAATAAACAAAAAAGAGCATATTACACAGTAGTCCTCATGATAACTGTGAGAAAATTTAACCTAACATCCAATATCATAGCCACACGAAATTAACATGTCTCCAACTTGTAAGCAAATTCTATAAAAAAAAAAAAAAAATTATAAACTTATATCAATAGAATTGCTTGAACTAATGGTCTACTTCGTAAATTGAATTATAATAGTGAAACCTCATTTTTATATATGTTCTTTACTATCTATTCCCCTTAGATCAAATATGGTCCCCTGTGGGCCTAGTTACTCAGATACATCAAAATAGAGGAAGCAGTAGAGCAAATAGGGGAGGGATTATAAATGGCCACGATATTGATATAGATATACAATAAGTATCAGGATAAAGTTCTATGGAATCTATGTTCCTTTTTTTAACCAGTAAACAAAATCTGGGGGGAGGGCGGAGCCACTTATGGGAATTATGGTCACAGGGCGAAATTTTTATATATATATATATATATATATATATATATATATATATATATATATATATATATATATATATATATATATATATATATATATATATATATATATATATATATATATATATATATATATATATATATACATACATACATACATACATACATACATACATACATATACATATATATATATATATATTAAAGTGCAGAAATCAGTTAATGTGCACATTACCTAGTTAATCTGCAGATTAACTAGGGTGATCAGTTAAAGTGCAGAAAAATTGTTTCATTTCTCACATTACCTAGGTAATCTGCAGATTACCTACTAGGCACTAGTTAAAGTGCAAAAAAAAAAAGCATTTTAGCTTTTTAGAAAAGTTTGTTTCTCTCATGTAAACTGTTTACTGAAAAAGAAGCAGAAGAATGTAATAAATAAAGAACAGAATGTTCCGATTTCGGCCGAGGGCAGATACGCTCCAGACACAATTTGTGACTGCAAATTCATTTCCTAGATCTTATATTTTAAACCGTTTGATTGTTTGTATTATATATTTTTAATTGTTATACAGGGAGTGCAGAATTATTAGGCAAATTGTATTTTTGAGGATTAATTTTATTATTGAACAACAACCATGTTCTCAATGAACCCAAAAAACTCATTAATATCAAAGCTGAATAGTTTTGGAAGTAGTTTTTAGTTTGTTTTCAGTTTTTGCTATTTTAGGGGGATATCTGTGTGTGCAGGTGACTATTACTGTGCATAATTATTAGGCAACTTAACAAAAAACAAATATGTACCCATTTCAATTATTTATTTTTACCAGTGAAACCAATATAACATCTCAACATTCACAAATATACATTTCTGACATTCAAAAATAAAACAAAAACAAATCAGTGACCAATATAGCCACCTTTCTTTGCAAGGACACTCAAAAGCCTGCCATCCATGGATTCTGTCAGTGTTTTGATCTGTTCACCATCAACATTGCGTGCAGCAGCAACCACAGCCTCCCAGACACTGTTCAGAGAGGTGTACTGTTTTCCCTCCTTGTAAATCTCACATTTGATGATGGACCACAGGTTCTCAATGGGGTTCAGATCAGGTGAACAAGGAGGCCATGTCATTAGATTTTCTTCTTTTATACCCTTTCTTGCCAGCCACGCTGTGGAGTACTTGGACGCGTGTGATGGAGCATTGTCCTGCATGAAAATCATGTTTTTCTTGAAGGATGCAGACTTCTTCCTGTACCACGGCTTGAAGAAGGTGTCTTCCAGAAACTGGCAGTAGGACTGGGAGTTGAACTTGACTACATCCTCAACCCGAAAAGGCCCCACAAGCTCATCTTTGATGATACCAGCCCAAACCAGTACTCCACCTCCACCTTGCTGGCGTCTGAGTTGGACTGGAGCTCTCTGCCCTTTACCAATCCAGCCACGGGCCCATCCATCTGACCCATCAAGACTCACTCTCATTTCATCAGTCCATAAAACCTTAGAAAAATCAGTCTTGAGATATTTCTTGGCCCAGTCTTGACATTTCAGCTTGTGTGTCTTGTTCAGTGGTGGTCGTCTTTCAGCCTTTCTTACCTTGGCCATGTCTCTGAGTATTGCACACCTTGTGCTTTTGAGCACTCCAGTGATGTTGCAGCTCTGAAATATGGCCAAACTGGTGGCAAGTGGCATCTTGGCAGCTGCACGCTTGACTTTTCTCAGTTCATGGGCAGTTATTTTGCGCCTTGGTTTTTCCACACGCTTCTTGCGACCCTGTTGACTATTTTGAATGAAACGCTTGATTGTTCGATGATCACGCTTCAGAAGCTTTGCAATTTTAAGAGTGCTGCATCCCTCTGCAAGATATCTCACTATTTTTTACTTTTCTGAGCCTGTCGAGTCCTTCTTTTGACCCATTTTGCCAAAGGAAAGGAAGTTGCCTAATAATTATGCACACCTGATATAGGGTGTTGATGTCATTAGACCACACCCCTTCTCATTACAGAGATGCACATCACCTAATATGCTTAATTGGTAGTAGGCTTTCGAGCCTATACAGCTTGGAGTAAGACAACATGCATAAAGAGGATGATGTGGTCAAAATACTCATTTGCCTAATAATTCTGCACTCCCTGTAGTTGAGTCTAACAAAATAAATAAAGAACATGATGTTAAATAATAACATTGTTAATTTAATTAATTGTTATAGTTGAGTTTAAATAAATAAAGAACATGATGTTAAATAATATTTGAGTTTAACAAAATAAATAAAGAAAATGTTCCGATTTCGTCCGAGGGCAGATACGCTCTAGAGTGCTCTGTTCTAATCAGAGCCTCGGGCGCCGCAACTGCCTCTGAGAACCTTACCATGGGTCCCAGCCTGCACGTCTTGAAATTCTCTGTCTGGGAAATTATCTATCTATCAAATCTATAATAAATAGATAGATTTGATAGATAGATAGATAGATAGATAGATACTTTCCCAGACAGAGAATTTCAAGACGTGTGGCCTGGGACCCATGGTAAGGTTCCCAGAGGCAGTTGCGGCGCCGGAGGCTCTGATTAGAACAGAGCACTCTGGAGCGTATCTGCCCTCGGCCGAAATCCGAACATTCTGTTCTTTATTTAGTTAAACTCAACTATAACAATTAATGAAATTAACATAATGTTATTATTTAACATCATGTTCTTTATTTATTTTGTTAAACTCAACTATAACAATTAAAAAAATATAATACAAACAATCAAATGGTTTAAAATATTAGATCTAGGAAATTAATTTGCAGTCACAAATTATTTTATTGCAGTTTTTAGATTTGATATAGGAAATGAATGTGCAATTGCTTACTTATTTGTGCAGTCTAAAAATTGGTGACACTTTGAATTACATAGATAGATTCGATAGATAATTTCCCAGACAGAGAATTTCAAGATGTGCGGGCTGGGACCCATGGTAAGGTTCCCAGAGGCAGTTGCGGCGCCCGAGGCTCCGATTAGAACAGAGTACTCTGGAGCGTATCTGCCCTCGGCAGAAAATTGGAACATTCTTCGGCTTCTTTTTCAATAAACAGTTTACATGAGAGAAACAAACTTTTCTCACTTTAACTACACGGAAGCAGTTAATGTGCACATTACCTAGGTAAAGTGCAGATTCTGCACTTTAACTGAGCAAATCAGTTAATCTGCAGATTAACTAGGTAATGTGCACATTAACTGATTCTGCACTTTAACTGTAACATATATATACTCTTATAACAAAAATGTCCTAGATTAGTATCTATCAGCCATTATCTAAGTCTATAAAGGACAAGGTTCTGAGTTGAATAAGCTAAAAATAAATCAGACCTCATAGTATTAACCAGAAAAGCAATATAGCCTTTCAAAATTAGGGCATATCAGGGATATCTCTTAGTAATATATTTTTGCCTCCTGAAATAAGATTAAATTTGCAAGGGCACATCAAATCTGGCTGGGTTTTGAAACCTAAAAATCTTCGACCTATAACTAGCAAACCACAGGAGAACACATGTTTTTTAACTTCACTTGTTCTGCAGTCAGCTTTCCACAGTCTACTACTTTAGACAGGCCCAAATCAACATGTAATATGGAGCTGAGCTGGTAAACCTATAGAATTATACTTTTGTAATATATACATACTTATAGCCCAATAAAGCTGTACTAATCTGCTTCTCCTCATATCTTACTGAACACATATAGTACATAGTAGAAAGTCATATATATATTATAGCGTACCCATAACTATTGCAAGTGGGAGTCCCTATGTATAATAACTAGAAAGAGGAAGGACTATAAGTGTTACATAGAGTCAGAAGCAGAATATTAACCTCCAGTCTCATATTGGATATAGTGCTGAAGCAAACTAGTATGTGATAGGAAAATAAGAGCCCTATACTGTAAATGTTATGAACATCAAGCTTATATGAGTCAGTACACAAAAAACAGGATGAAAACATACATAATACGTAGAGAGCAAAGATAGAAGTTACTACACAGCACTGAGCAACTTGCATAGTGTAATACACAAGAATAATCAGTCTCTTCCTTAGTGTTTACATATATATATTTATCTCGAATAAACATATTAAGGCCGTAGATGGATGTTCGCCAGCCTAAGCTTAGATGAATTCAGCACCATAAAATAAGCTAGCATGTCATGCATATGTATTCCAGTTGAGGCCTGTTAGAGTCCAATAGAACAACAGTACTATAGGCATGCTAGGAGACCACAATACAATATAATATATATAACTAGAACAGCAGATAAACAAAATATGTTAGCTAATTGTAAACTGTAACAAACATAGGAATTTTGGTAGCTATAGTATAGAACAATCAAACACAAAGGATATTGGAAGCAAAACATTAGTGGCATAAAGGTAAATAAGTAACAGGAAGTTGGCTATTGTAGGACATTGCATATTACCAGGGGGCTACCAAATGTAGAAGGGAGTCCAGGGTATGAATGGCGGCACCAACCTGCCTGCAGTGGATAGGCTATTTTTACCCTACTCCGGTTTTCTTAGAGTCAGTAGAAACTGGGGAAGTCAGTGCAAAGTAAATGTCTAACACGGAGCTACCTAGATCAAGGCGTCTAGTGAGAAAAGTCCCATTAATCTGCGCCAGCTCTTCGCTCAGAACTATCCCCTCTTCTGTGGTTCAAGCTTTACGAGTAGGAGACAGTCATCTCCTTTCTTTGCTCATAATCAATTGTTTGCACCATTGAGTCCTTAAATTCTGCAATAAAGATATGAATTTTTGCGCAGATATCCTCCACAGTAGAAGTTTGCGTGGGGTCTTGAGGAAACAGGTTTCTGCTTGTGGTTCCAAAAGATGTGTATCCAAAGATGGCCGCTCCTTAATGGTCTCCATAACATTTTCACCGAGCTAATAGATGACTGTCTCCTACTCGTAAACTGTTTCCTCTGTCAAGATCACCTAATTGCCTCCCTATTATATTGTCCTCCCTTTTAGGGTAAAATGAACTGTATTGAGCGGTCACCCTCCGAAGGGTAGACCGGAGCGGCAAACACTTTACTCTTGGTCCCGTTTTAGAGCTCGCAAGTTGCTGACCTTCCTGTCCTCTTTTCTTCAAACAGTGACTGCTCAAAGTTAGCGATCACTACTTGTGAAGGTTTAGGCTATTATTTAGTAAGCTTTTATTGATTTCTGTCAGGTAAACCAGAACTTTGTTAGATTTTCTTACGGAGCCCCTTGGTAGTGCGCCTGGTGAGTTTGATGGCTAGCTCCGCCCCCCGGATTTTATATCTTTATTGTTAAATTAAAATTAACAATTTAAAATTAGAAGACATTTTATTATTTTGTCACTATTCACTATCTTTCATTTTATGCAGAAAATGAGTAGGTATAAAATGTCTAACCATACAATTTTTTCATACATGTTAAATTGCTTAACATTCTGATTTCCCAGGGGTGGGGCTTAGCCCACTTTGACAATGTATGTGTGTTCATACTCCTGTTACTCAGTATAGAAAAAAAAAATCATAAAATAGTTCTAACAATAGTCATCCTATAGAGAATTTCACAAAATATCATTTTTTATTTTTACATTTGTACAGTTTTCCCATTTATTTTGACTGCTAAAATGTTATACAAGTTTAGTAAAACATGGATCTATGAGCCGTCACATAAATGAAAACAAAAACATTTGCCTATCGTTTACTGCCAGATTTGAATTATTACTATGACAATAGCTTCAAAGCCATAAGGACATGTAACCCCTTATTTGAATCTGGGAACCTCAAGTGTTCGGTCTTAATATATATTATAATCATAAGGGGTAATAAAGGCACCTTTTAAAAAGTGCCATAACCCCTAAATAGGACCAATGCTGAGAAGTATTTGTCATTGTTATGACAATCATTTGGCATCAAGCAGATACAAGACTGCTTATTTGAAGGAGCATGATTTCTTCTTTCTAAAAAAGAAGCCTCCAGTCTGTTTGTTTTGTGCGGGGAGCAAAGAGACTGCTCACCCCCTGATGTTTCATTGACTTATGGTCTGTCAGGTGATCACTATTCAGATGGAGAATACAATTTTAAACAAAATTCCAATTTACTTCAATTATCTAATTTGTTTCAATCTTTAGATATCCTTTGTTTAAGAAATAGCAATACCTAGTAAGAGAAGCCATCCTCTTCGGTGCTGCACTTTTTTTTTAAACTAGCGCGCCCAGGCTCACAGCGCACCCTATATAGTACAGAATTATGTTTACTGGCCCTTTAATAAATGTTGTACATGATGTATCAAATAAGAAATAGCAGTGCACATGGGTAAGCTAATCGCACAAGGCATCTATGTGCAGCCACCAATCAGCAGATACTGTGCCTATTTAGATATGTTTTTCAACAAAGGATATCAAGTTAATGAAGCAAAGTAGATAATAGATGTAAAATGGAAAATTTGTCTACCATGTTGTAAGTTGCATATGTGGTGTACCAAAAAATTGATGTGACTCTGGACTCTGGATTTTAATGTGGATTTTTTTCTAATATTTTTTATTTCAGAACATCATTATTTCAAGTGCAGCAGAAAGGGTATGTTTTATAATGTCAAATTTTAGAAAATGCATAGGAATATGAATATATTTGTCTATTTACATGTTTTAATGTATACATAAGACAACTTGTTGGATGTTGATATGTATGGAAAATAGCTCTGAATGAAAGGATTAGCAGCAAGGAAACTAAGACCTCAATATGCTTTATTATTATTATTTTTTTATTATCGGTTATTTGTAGAGCGCCAACAGATTCCGCAGCGCTTTGTTTTTTTCAGTTGCTAGATATATATATATATATATATATATGTGTGTGTGTGTGTGTGTATGTCACTCTCTCTCAACTCTAGTTGCTGCAATGCCATAACTGACTTTGTTTGTGCTGTTCCAAGTTGGTAAACTTTGCCGATCTCTAACACCTGTGATTTCTGCTACACTGTACCCAGTTTTACTGCCTATTTACACAATGCAGCCAGAGATGGTCTTGCTAAGGAAATGCATATGGCACCAGTGTCATCGAGATTTAAACCAAAATGTGATACTATCTATTTTTCCCCAGCAAGCGGCATAGGCTATAATAATTAAAATGGAGCTCATCTGCATTGCATTATGGTCAATGAGAGGCATTACTCTGATGTATTATATACTGTCCATGCATCAGTGGAAATTAGTTATCTTCAATAAATAAGACTTATTTTTATAAATGTATTTATTTATTTAATTTATTACACCTAATGGATGACTATGACCTCCAATAAGAATCTTTAGTTCCAGTGTTTAGGATTAGCTTCCAGTATATAATGGATATAATGGCCTCTAGTTAGTAAGGTTGTATTCAATAAATCTTATCTTCACTGTGCAAGCATCTGCATATGTGAGTGCAAAAAATATTGGTTACTGCGCTAACAAACCCTATGAAGCCTATGATAAATGTGAGGATACCCCATCCTCTATTGAATTAAGTGAATAAGAAAAAGACTGGATATAAAAAAACAGAAAAAATCTTCAAATCATAAGCGCTATTATAAGCTAAAATAGGTGACAGTGGTGCATAAAAAAACTTTGTAAAGAAAAATAAACTATTATGTGAACCTACAAACTAGTGGACCTTCAAAGATTATATATTGAGTGAAGCCTAAAACAGGCTAAATAAAAAACGAAATAGGATAAAGTGCAAAATCTGCATAAATTTAATACAAATATATAAAAAAAATTAGAACAAATATAACAAGTATACTGAACTCCACATGCGTTGATCAGGCGCAAATATAAAGTGTAGCATACAAAATATGAGACAACTCGCAACAATATTTTAAAGCTATGTTGCAAAAATAATTACAATATATCAATAAAAAGTACTATCAATAAAAACAATAAAGCGAAGGAACAGATGGTTTCCAGACGAATATGTGGATAAATTCAATCGACAAGCCAGACGTTTTGTCACGGAGTGAGGCTGAAATGAAATAAGGAACCGGATCAAACGGCAGAAAAGACACCAATCAAAGGTATTCACTTTTACTTACACCGGACACGGTGAAAAGATGTATGGATCTCCCCTCTGTGGCAAGTGACTCCCAACAGCATACACTTCAATGCGGCAATTCAATATGGCGATAGGCAGGAACGGAATATTCATCCAAATCGCTATTTCGCCGGAGGGTAGCTGAGGTTAGTATCTACGGAAGCCTTAGAGGGATAAAACACTTCAAGGTGATAGAGAAATTTTTTTTTCTTCTTCAGCAAAGCCGGATCGGCGATCCCCCCCCGCCTGCAGCTCCTCTGTACTTAAGTCAGCAATGACGAAACCGGCTTCCTCCAATCATGGCATGCACCCTAGGGCGTCCATCTCGTGAGGCCACGCTGTGATTGGAGGAAGCCGGTTTCATCATTGCTGTGCTAAGTAAAGCATGAGAAGCGGACGGGGGATCGTTGGTCCGGCTTTGCTGAATAAAAAGGTATTTGAACAAAACCACTGCAATGTAAACTTTCATTAATGAAAGTGCCCCTGTTTCTAATAGTATTTTTTAAAACCGGGCACTCATTCATTCATTCAACTTTACATTCAGTTTAAAATATCATGCTCCTATCGGAATCATGAAAGTTTGTTAATTTTTGACTAGACTATCCCTTTTAAAGTGAAGGTAAAGTTTGGGCATTAAAGAATATTTAGAATCCTTTTACTGTCTTAAACCCAGTCGCTAAGTTTTTTTTTTTCAATAAATTTATTTTTCACATTATTTATATACTTATATTTTTATGCTCGTTATTTTTCATTCTCCTCCCACTCACCATTTCCGGCTTTGTTAGACAGTGACGTATAGAGCGGTCCCACCCGCTCTATACGTGTCTACTAGGCTTGTGCACATCGAGCATCTAACAACGGCGCATGCGCATCCTGACTTCACTCTCACCTTTGCACATGCGTTAATCCGGTCATCGGTCAACGTGGACGCGCTCGCTTTGCTAGTATGAACTAAAAGAACTTAGGCATGCACAGAATGAAACATCCACTGATTACGTGAATTGACGGCCGCCTAACGGCCAAAGAATCAATTGGATGTTTAGACAACGTGACAGTTGTTTGGAAAAAAAAAAAGAATATTACGGGTTGATTTTAAAATAGCAGAATCGATGCAAAATATATCAAATATCTAAGGTAATATTGATATATAGAAATATTTATGAATGAACATAATATTTATTTGGCTTGATATATTGATTGATTTATTGCACACCAGTTTAGTTTACCTTCACTTTAACTTGCCCCTGGGTATCTTAAAATCAGAAAAACACATTCCCTTGAAATGAAAAAGTGACATAATTCTTCCTATAATAAAGTATTCCATACAGAAGGGGTTAAAACTCTTCTTGTTAGAAAGAAACAAGATATATGTAAACTTTTATCATGGTATATACTATGACATTAAATAAATACTCAGTAATTCTCTTTTCTATTCATACTATTAGGGTAAACAACATTCATAAAATCTGTTTGTTTTAATTGCTAGATACCTCAGCACTACAAAGCTTTTTCATTAGAATTTTAATCATTTTCTTTTTTTCAAAATCCTCTCATTGTTTTTTTTGTTTTGTTTTTTCAAATCAGTTATCCTAATCCTCACTGATACAGTACAGTATCTGGCTTTACAATTAATGTACTTAGTTTAGTGCATTTACTTGTTTTTATGTGAGCTTGTTGAATTGCTGCTCTTCGTTCTTATTTAACGTGTGTAATCGGTAGATATGTACATTATTTTGGGCTTCATTAGTTGGTAGTGAAGAAAAGCCTGAAAATGTCTGTGCAGGTCGGCTATTTTCGGCTCTGGATCTGTGCACATAAAGATATTTGTGTGTTGTAATTTTTCTTGAATATATTGGGTGCTGAAAATAGCCAAATGCTGCAGACCGTGGACATTTTCATGCTTTTCACTAATGAATAACGCAGCCCATATAATACATATGCCTAGTAATTGGTATATAAATATATTTCAAGCCACTGCGAGTTGGTAAGTATATTATATGTGTCTAAGAAAGGGAACAATGAACGATCATAGTGTGCTTTTTAGTTTTCGTTGCCCTTTTTCTAGCAATTGATTCATTAATAAAGATAATCATTTTTGTCACGTCCTTTCATACCATAATTCACATAAAAATTGTACATTGTGAAGTGTTTTGTTTCATAACCAAAGAGCTTACCTAGGTATCTCCTCAACGAATAATATGGGAACAAAGCAAATTTGATAATAGAAGTAAATTGGAAACTTCTT
This sequence comes from Bombina bombina, assembly GCF_027579735.1. NCBI lineage: Eukaryota > Metazoa > Chordata > Amphibia > Anura > Bombinatoridae > Bombina > Bombina bombina. The sequence goes on from NC_069507.1 coordinate 114,189,675, forward strand.
TGGGTTTAATATCCCTTTAAAGGGACACTAAACCCAATTTTTATCTTTCATGATTCAGATAGAGCATGCAATTTTAAGCAACTTTCTAATTTACGCCTATTATCAATTTTTCTCCGTTCTCTTGCTATCTTTATTTAAAAAGCAGGAATGTGATGCATAGGAGCCAGCCCTTTTTTGGTTGAGAACCTGGGTTATGCTTGCTTATTGGTGGGTGAATGTAATCATCCAATAAGAAAGCACTCTCCATGGTGCTGAACCTAAAATGGGCAGGATTTACATTCCTGCTTTTAAAATAAAGATAGCAAGAGAACAAAGAAAAATTGATAATAGGAGTAAATTAGAAAGTTGCTTAAAATTCCATGCTCTATACGAATCATGAAAGAAAAAAAATTGGGTTCAGTGTCCCTTTAATTAATGATATGCTCTATTATATATGATCAAATGAAAGCTCTCTGGGAGGAGTTTTGTAAGAATACCACCATTTGTATGGCAGAATAGTACACATAAGTAGAAAAATACATTTTGTTCTAGACAGCCGCATGCTAATCTCTCTGATTATGCTGAATTTAGACTTCAGGGTCTTATTAGCACAATGGACATTACTTCACGATTGTAATTTTACATTTTGTATAATGGTTAACTATCAAAACTGTAACCAAAACTCTGCATCAGATGTCTTAAAGGGACATAATACTCATATGCTAAATCATTTGAAAGTGATGCAGCATAACTGTAAAAAGTTGACAAGAAAATATCACCTGAGCATCTCTATGTAAAAAAAGGAAGTTATTTTACCTCAAAATTTCCTCAGCTCACCATAGTAAGTGCTGTGTAAGCAATTATACTTTAGCTGCTGTCCTTCTGCAAGTTGAAAAAAAACAATAGCCAATCAGCATCGGCATTGCTGAGGTAATGCTTTGCCTTTGCTGTGATCTCATGAGATTTCATAGAACTTACTTAAACTGAATATGAAAATAACATGGCTATGCCTGCACATGACAGATGCACACTCCCTAGCTTGTCCTGGGACAAGCATCCTGACTGGCTGCTTAAAATCTCTTTACAGTGTGGAGTGAATACTTAGGAAATTTGAGGTAAAATATCTTCCTTCGTTACATAGAGATGTTCAGGTGATATTTTCTAGTCCGCTTTTTACAGCTATGCGGCATCAGTTTCAAGTGCTTCAACATTTGGGTATCATGGCCCTTTAAATATTATTTGCAGATTTATTAGTTAAATAACTGGTTGTCTGTATGAGCTGTGGACAGAGCAGCTTGTTTTGTATATGCTGCAGTCAGAGAGATGGAGCAACATGTTAAAAACTACAGAGACGGGGGCGGAGCTAACCGCCAAGGAGATTAGCCGCACATGACAATAGCTCCTGTCTTCACCTTATATTTTTTGGGTTCATTTTTGCCCTTTGAGCTCACAAATTCTGGGGATGTGCTGTACCCCTAACTGAGACTCTGCTACACAAGACAGAGCAAGTTTAAGGAGCGCTCTCCCAGCTCTTTGACGATTCCATAAGGTGAGGCCTAACCACGAGGCGGTGTAAACATGGAGGTCACTCGCGTGGCTATATTGGCCCTTTTTGAGGAACATCACCGCAATCTGCTTTGCAGACTGGATCGGCTAATATTGATTAGCAGACACCCGGACTCGAAGGAGGATGGGCCTCCTGTGGCTCCCATTATCTGTGAGGGTCCTACCTGTGAGAATGACTCCAGTTACAATGCACCAGAGATGGAGTTTTCCGTGCCCCAGGGAGTGGTTTGTGTGCAGCCGGATACCTGTGAGCCTTCCCTGCTCGCCTTGGCCCTCATCCGGGGAGCTGCTGCTGATGCTTGGGATGACGGAGGGAGTTCAAGAACGGAGCTGCTAACTAGGGAGTATCTGCAAGCTCAGCCCGATCTGTTGCCGCTGCATCACTTCTCCCCTAATGCTTATGCTGCCCGGTCCCTACACAGAGGGGAGATCATCTGGCTGGATGCGGGGACTTACCTTCCCGACCCATCTGCATTACATGTCGATCAGCTTCCCCTGGTCACACCCGCTCTCCCAGCTGTTCGGATCGGAATCCAAAGCTGGCGAATAGGAGTGGGTTAGTTTGAGGATAAAACTCTGGGACCCAGGACATCGAATTACCCGGTCCTTTCAGATATGCCTACCTCAACACAGCTTTGGCTACCGCTGTGGACAATATTAATTGTCTTAAGCAAAGGATCTGTTTTTCACTCTCGGGGATGCCCTTTTCCATCTGACAGTTTGAAATAGTATAAGAGAGCCCTACATACATGACCTGCATCATTGTTATTCTCCTACATATAAGAGACTTAGACATGGGATAAGTTGAGTCTTGGGTCTAGGGCTATACCGCTGTGTTGCAACCAACATGATTTGCATGATCTTGCCTATTAGTGCGTTTGTATCATTATCCAACCTATCCAAGATAATACTGTATGAAGGCTGTAAAAGCCGATATGTATGTACAACATGTGCTTAAGCTAGTTCACTGCTAATTATTTCCCGAGCATATTTGAATATTTATCTACGCTAGTTATCTGCTCCTCCAAAAATCTAAGTGTATATCTCTTTGTATGTAGATCCCTTAAAGTGTCATTATATACTAAGCCCTGACTTTTATAGCTCTTAAGGGGTTACTCTATGTCCGTGCTATTTAGAAGCAGCTATTTAGCTAATGTAATACAAAAATGTAAGTAAATGTTTTGGAAATGTTGTTTGAGACTATAACTGGAAAAACATGTATACAGAATCACATTAGCTGCTCTTGATATCCGAATAGATACCTACTGTTCCCAGTACCCTTGGGGCTTATATTAGGGATCACTTGTTAATTATCTGCTTTAAATCCGCCCCCCCTCTATCCCTCTTCTCCTCCCCTCCCCCCCCCTCTTCTTTCCCCCTCTTCTCCCCCCTATTCCTTTCCCTTTGCCTCTCCCCCTCCCTCTCCCCTTCCCTCCCTCTCCCCTTCCCTCCCTCTCCCCTTCCCTCTCTCCCCCCTTTCCCTCCCCCCCCCTTTTTCCCTCTTCTACCCCTCCTTTCCCTCTTCCTCCCCTCTCTCTCCCTCTTTCGCCCTCTTCCTCTCTCTCCCTCCCCTCCCCCTACCCTATCCCCCCTCTCCCTCCTTATTCCTCCCTCTTCCAAGTATGTGGTAAGGGATAAACACCTTATCCTCCACATTCCCATTTGGCAGAGTTGTGTTGTCTCTGCCCTGCCCGTGGAGCCTTGTTTGAGTGTGTCCCGGTTTGATTATAAAAATGGCTCTTCGGTTATTTACTATGTTTATTGCTCTGTGTTCAATACTTCTAGATACTTTTTCATTTTCATTTTAGTATAAGAGTTTTCTCACTTATGTACCTAATGCATGTGATAACACTACTGGCGCGTTGCAATGGGTTTAGGGTTTGTATATTTCTCACCTGATTATAAGTCTTCTGAACCTACAGCTTTTAGATTCACATTCTTATTGACCTCCTGGTAGCTGTTTTAATGCGAATAGTTATACGCTGGCACCTATTTAGGTTCAAGTTTAATTATGAACCAGTCCCTGTAGCTTATTTCCTTGAAGTAGTGTAAGGTACTCGCGTATATATTGTTAATTTTCATTTTCTTCTTCCATCTCCTTCAATTTTATTGTTAGTTTTCTGGACCTAACCATGGTCCCAGCGGCTATAGGAAGGAGGATATAAAGTGTAGGCCTCATTCAGGCCTGAACTAACTAAAAGCCCTCTGAGTAGTACATTAATCTTAATGAGGTCCAAAAGCGGCCTCGGCTACCATGGGGGAAAAGGGGGTGCTTTGAGGTTTGCTCTCCCATTTTATGTATATCCCAATCTACGAGTCTTCTATGATTGTTATAATAAGAGATCTATACCCAAATTTGTTATTTAGCATCTGTTTATGTTCATGAAACCTATATTGTCATATACTATGTGCCATATGTTTGTCTGGGCAAACTGATTCTTGTTTGTTATTGTTATTCCCTCAATAAAAAATATATTTAAAATAATAAATATTATTTGTAATTTGCTGGTTTCAATATAAATACTTAAAAAAAAATAGTATTTAATGCCCCTTTTAAAGAGAATGGTGGCCAACAAAAGTGTACTTGGTTTAATTGTGAAAAAATCAAGTCTCTCTACCTTGAATATAAAATAAGTTTGGTAAATGTGGCTCAGGGTTAGAGTCTGATGATCTAAAGCTCTCAGCTCTGGAGATTACTTAAGACGTCTTCCATACTGCCAAGTCCCTCAAACAATTTTAGAAAGACAAATCTTAGCTTGAGATCTGTTTATCAAGCTGTGCAGAGTTCTTTATGTGAGGGAGGGACATACAATACAATTTAATGCTTAAAAAGGCCCCCACATATGTTGTGGTTTCTCTTCATATCGCTGAGTTTCTGATCATCAGACCCTTATTGTATAAAAATACTTTATGTGAGTAATATCATTTGTAGTAAACTTACTGTTTTTGTCTCCCTTTTTATTTTACCTACACAGCCGCTGGAGCTAAGGGGTCCATATGATATAGCGACCTTGTATCCTTTTGAAATTTCATTGGTTTGGAATTTTGTAATTTGTGTGATGGTTATCTGCATATAGTAATCGTGTAAGCTGAGTAATATTAGAGAGATTGGAGGAGGCAAAGCACCAGCATGTTTAATGACGTACATGGTGATCTAAGATTTCTGTTTTGAAACACGCTAATGAATGTTATTACAAATACTGCAGTTGATCAGAATCTATCAGTTGATAACTAATAGTTGCCAATAAACACATTTTAATGATACTTTCTCTTGCAAGGTGTATCCAGTCCACGGATTCATCCTTACTTGTGGGATATTCTCATTCCCTACAGGAAGTGACAAAGAGAGCACACAGCAAAGCTGTACATATAGCTCCCCCTCTGGCTCCGCCCCCCCAATCATTCTCTTTGCCGCTCTAACAAGTAGCATCTCCACGGGAGGGTAAAGTGAATGTGGTGTTAGATTTGTAGTTTTTTATATCTTCAATCAAAAGTTTGTTATTTTTAAATAGTGCCGGTTTGTACTATTTACTCTCTAGCAGAAAGTGAAGAAGAATTCTGCTGAGAGGAAAATGATTTTAGCATGTTGTAACTAAAATCCACTGCTGTTCCCACGTAGGACTGAGGAGTACCAGAAAACTTCAGTTGGGGGGAACAGTTTGCAGGCTTAACTGCTATAAGGTATGCTCAGTCATCTTTTTCTAGTCAAGACTTAGTAATGCTAGAAGACTGACAAGAATTCCCATGTGGGGAAGGTAAGCTATATTCTGAGACTCAGTATAGAAGGAAGGCTTAATTAACAGGGCTAACAGACTGGTGGACACTGTTAAGGGGCAAGCGATTATTTTATAGTGAAAATGTGACGATTGTACAAGTTTTTATTACTTTTGGAGTGGTTTTCTGGGGTTTTTATTCCACATGGCAGAATTTTAGACACCTATTGAGGGTTTTGAAGGCCCCACAACTCCGGAGTGGAGAGGGAGGGGGCCTAAATTTCGCACCTCAGTTGCGCAGTTCATATTGCAGACAGCTTCATGCAGCTTCACGTGGAGGGTCCAAAGAATACTTGAGGACTTCATAGAGGCATATTTCTATCAGATTAATCCCCAGGGGCAAGGTAGGGCCACAGCAGATTGCTGTGGCACGGTGCTGTAGTTTGCTAACCGGTTGTCAGCTTTAGGTTGCTCCGGTTCGGGCATTAAGGGGTTAATTGACTTGATACTTACTGTGCAATCATTGAAAAGCATTAAGACAGTGTGGTAAAAATTTCAGGAAGATTGGATAATTTTTTGTGATTTAGTAAAAAAGTGAGCGCTTTTTATTATTTAAAGGCACAGTACCGTTTTTTCTCAAATTGTATTTTTCAGTATTTGAGTGCTGTCTAAGTCTGTTTAACATGTCTGAGCCTACAGATAGATGTTGCTCTATGTGTTTAGTAGCCATGGTGGAACCCCCTTTACATTTGTGTTTTAAGTGTGCTAATGTGTCTAAACATTTTAAAGATCACGATGTTTCACTTATAAATGTATCCCAAGATGATTCTTTAACAGAAGGCAATGAGGATAGCCCACCTTCCTCTCCCCATGTGTTGACACCAGTTACGCCCGCGCAAGCGATGCCTAGTACCTCTAGCGCATTGGCCCCTATTACATTGCAACAATTAGCAGCAGTCATGGATAATTCCCTTGCAGCATTTTTATCCAAACTGCCAGTTTTTCCTAAAAAGCGTGATAGCTTGGTCTTAAGAACAGAGTATGAGCAATCAGAAGCTTTGGAGGATTTATCTGTTGTACCCTCACAACACTCTGAAGTGTCGGTGAGGGATGGGTTGTCCGTAGGAGAAATTTCTGACACCGGAAAGGTTTCTCAGCGGGCAGAATCAGATTCCTTAGTGTTTAAATTTAAGCTGGAACACCTCCGCGTGCTGCTTAAGGAGGTATTAGCTACGCTGGATGATTGCGACCCCATGGTGGTCCCAGAGAAATTGTGTAAAATGGACAAATATCTAGAAGTCCCTGTATACACTGATGCGTTTCCGATCCCGAAGAGGGTAGCGGATATTGTGGATAGGGAGTGGGAGAGACCAGGTGTACCCTTTGTTCCCCCCCCCTATCTTTAAGAAAATGTTCCCCATTACTGATCCCAGGCGGGACGCACGGCAGACGGTCCCTAAGGTAGAGGGGGCAGTTTCAACACTAGCCAAGCGCACAACCATACCAATTGAAGGCAGTTGTGCGTTCAAAGATCCTATGGATAAAAAATTAGAACGTTTACTAAAGAAAATATTTGTTCAACAAGGTTTCCTTCTCCAGCCTATTGCCTGCATTATTCCTGTAACTACTGCAGCGGCTTTCTGGTTTGAGCCGCTGGAGGAGTCGCTCCAGACGGAGACTTCATATGACGAAATTATGGATAGAATTAAGGCGCTAAAGCTGGCTAATTCTTTTATCACTGATGCCGCTTTTCAATTAGCTAAGTTAGCGGCGAAAAATTCTGGTTTTGCCATCATGGCGCGCAGAGCGCTTTGGCTTAAATCATGGTCGGCCGATGTGTCGTCTAAGACAAAGTTACTGAATATTCCTTTCAAGGGAAAGACCCTTTTCGGGCCCGAGTTGAAAGAGATTATTTCGGATATCACTGGGGGAAAGGGCCATGCCCTCCCGCAAGATAGGCCTTTTAAGGCTAAAAACAAGGCTAATTTCCGTTCCTTTCGCAACTTCAGGAGCGGTCCTGCTTCAACCTCTGCGACCGCAAAGCAAGAGGGTAACTCTTCACAGCCCAAGGCAACCTGGAAACCTTTGCAGGGCTGGAACAAGGGTAAACAGGCCAAGAAGCCTGCAGCTGCTACTAAGACAGCATGAAGGGGTAGCCCCCGATCCGGGACCGGATCTGGTAGGGGGCAGACTCTCTCTCTTTGCTCAGGCTTGGGCAAGAGATGTTCCCGATCCCTGGGCATTAGAGATAGTTGCTCAGGGATATCTTCTAGAATTCAAGGACTCTCCTCCAAGGGGAAGGTTCCACATTTCTCGTCTGTCTACAGACACGACAAAGAAATAGGCGTTCTTACACTGTGTAGAAGATCTACTCCAGATGGGAGTGATATATCCAGTCCCACTCACAGAACGAGGACTGGGTTTTTACTCAAACCTGTTTGTGGTTCCCAAAAGGAGGGAACTTTCAGACCAATTCTGGATCTAAAAATTCTAAACAAATTCCTCAGAGTTCCATCCTTCAAGATGGAGACCATTTGGTCAATCTTACCGATGATCCAGGAAGGTCAATATATGACTACCGTGGATCTAAAGGATGCGTACCTTCATATTCCTATCCACAAAGATCACCATCAGTTCCTAAGGTTCGCTTTTCTGGACAAGCATTACCAGTTCGTGGCCCTTCCCTTCGGGTTGGCCACTGCTCCAAGAATTTTCACAAAGGTGCTAGGGTCCCTTTTAGCGGTACTAAGACCGCAGGGCATTGCAGTAGCACCCTATCTGGACGACATATTGATACAGGCGTCGTCCTTTCTCAGAGCCAAGGCTCATACGGATATTGTTCTGGCCTTTCTAAGGTCTCACGGGTGGAATGTGAACACCGAAAAAAGTTCTCTGTTCCCACTCACAAGGGTTCCCTTCCTGGGAACACTAATAGACTCGGTAGAAATGAAAATATTTCTGACGGAGGTCAGAAGGTTAAAGCTTCTAAGCACTTGCCGAGCTCTTCATTCCATTCTTCGGCCATCTGTAGCTCAGTGCATGGAGGTAATTGGATTAATGGTGGCAGCAATGGACATAGTCCCTTTTGCTCGAATTCATCTCAGACCACTACAATTGTGCATGCTCAAACAGTGGAATGGGGATTATGCAGATTTGTCTCCTCAAATCCAACTAGACCAGGAAACCAGAGATTCTCTTCTCTGGTGGTTGTCTCAGGATCACCTGTCTCAGGGAATGTGCTTCCGCAGACCGGAGTGGATCATTGTAACGACCGACGCCAGTCTGTTAGGCTGGGGCGCGGTCTGGGGCTCCCTGAAAGCTCAGGGCCTATGGTCTCGGGAAGAGTCTCTTCTCCCGATTAACATTTTGGAACTGAGAGCGATATTCAATGCGCTCCAGGCATGGCCTCAGCTAGCGACGGCCAAGTTCATCAGATTTCAGTCCGACAACATCACGACTGTAGCATACATCAATCATCAGGGAGGAACAAGGAGTTCCTTAGCGATGAAGGAAGTAACCAAGATAATCAGGTGGGCGGAGGATCACTCTTGCCACCTATCTGCAATTCACATCCCAGGAGTAGACAACTGGGAAGCGGATTTCCTGAGTCGTCAGACTTTTCACCCGGGGGAGTGGGAGCTCCATCCGGAGGTATTTGCTCAGCTGACTCAGTTGTGGGGTATTCCAGAGTTGGATCTGATGGCGTCCCGTCAGAACACCAAACTTCCCCTTTACGGATCCAGGTCCAGGGATCCCAAAACGGCATTGATAGATGCTCTAGTAGCGCCTTGGTCCTTCAATCTGGCCTATGTCTTTCCACTGTTTCCCCTTCTCCCTCGGCTGGTAGCCAGAATCACACAGGAGAAGGCCTCTGTAATTCTGATAGCGCCTGCGTGGCCACGCAGGACTTGGTATGCAGACCTAGTGGACATGTCATCTGTTCCACCATGGACACTGCCAATGAGGCAGGATCTTCTAATACAGGGTCCTTTCAAGCATCCAAATCTAGTTTCTCTACAGCTGACTGCTTGGAGATTGAACGCTTAATTCTATCCAAGCGTGGGTTCTCTGAATCAGTCATAGACACTCTGATCCAAGCTAGAAAACCTGTCACCAGGAAAATTTACCATAAGATATGGCGGAAATATCTTTGTTGGTGTGAATCCAAGGGTTACTCGTGGAGTAAGATTAGGATTCCAAGAATATTGTCTTTTCTCCAAGAAGGATTGGAAAAAGGCTTATCAGCTAGTTCCTTAAAGGGACAGATATCAGCTCTGTCGATCCTTTTACACAAGCGTCTGGCAGCAGTACCAGATGTTCAAGCGTTTGTACAGGCGTTAGTCAGAATCAAGCCTGTCTATAAACCTGTGGCTCCTCCATGGAGTCTAAATTTAGTTCTTTCAGTTCTTCAAGGGGTTCCGTTTGAACCTTTACATTCCATAGATATTAAGTTATTATCTTGGAAAGTTTTATTTTTGGTTGCTATATCTTCTGCTCGAAGAGTTTCAGAATTGTCTGCTTTGCAGTGTAATTCACCCTATCTGGTGTTCCATGCAGATAAGGTAGTTTTACGTACCAAATCTGGTTTTCTTCCTAAAGTTGTTTCTAATAAGAACATTAACCAGGAAATCATTGTTCCTTCTCTGTGTCCTAATCCAGCTTCTAAGAAGGAACGGCTTTTACACAATCTTGATGTGGTTCGTGCTTTGAAATTCTATTTACAAGCAACTAAGGATTTCAGACAAACATCATCTTTGTTGTCTATTCTGGTAAGAGGAGAGGTCAAAAAGCGACGGCTACCTCTCTTTCTTTCTGGTTGAAAAGCATCATCCGATTGGCTTATGAGACTGCTGGGCAGCAGCCTCCTGAACGAATTACAGCTCATTCCACCAGAGCTGTGGCTTCCACTTGGGCTTTCAAGAATGAGGCTTCTGTTGAACAGATTTGTAAGGCAGTGACTTGGTCCTCACTGCATACTTTTGCCAAATTTTACAAATTCGATACTTTTGCTTCTTCGGAGGCTATTTTTGGGAGAAAGGTTTTGCAAGCAGTGGTGCCTTCCGTTCAAGTTACTTGTCTTGTTCCCTCCCTTCATCCGTGTCCTAAAGCTTTGGTATTGGTATCCCACAAGTAAGGATGAATCCGTGGACTGGATACACCTTGCAAGAGAAAACAGAATTTATGCTTACCTAATAAATTACTTTCTCTTGCGGTGTATCCAGTCCACGGCCCGCCCTGGCAATTAAGTCAGGTTAAAATTTCTTGTTTAAACTACAGTCACCACTGCACCCTATGGTTTCTCCTTTTTCTCCTAACCGTCGGTCGAATGACTGGGGGGGCGGAGCCAGAGGGGGAGCTATATGGACAGCTTTGCTGTGTGCTCTCTTTGCCACTTCCTGTAGGGAATGAGACTATCCCACAAGTAAGGATGAATCCGTGGACTGGATACACCGCAAGAGAAAGTAATTTATCAGGTAAGCATAAATTCTGTTTTTTGACACAGTCACAAACCATGAAAATGGCTGATTGTCAGCAGCACGTCATTATCCTTTGGGTGAAAAAAAAGGACCCTATGCTTAACATCTGCTAGTCCTGTTTTTCTGATCACAATCCAAATTCTAGATTCTAAAGTGATTATAAACTTTAACGACTTAAAGGCCAGTATTAAATAATACTCTTTAAACAGGGGCACTTTAATTCATTAAAGTTTACAATGATGCTTATTTTTTAAAAATACTTACCTTTGCATTTTGGTAAACATAACAGCAATCCTCCGCCCGCATCTGCTGCTTTCTTTAGCAGATCGATAATGAATAAGACTTCCTCCAATCGTTGTGTGCCCCCTTTGGCGTTCAGCTCGTTGGAGGAAGCTGGATTCGTCATCTATATGCTAATAAAGCAGCAGATGCGTGCAGAGGATCGGCGTTATGTTTACCAGAACGCAAAGCTAAGTATTTTTTAAAAATAAGCGTCTTTGTAAACTTTAATAAATTAAAGTGCCCCTTTTTATGAGTATTATTTAATACTGGCCTTTAATTCGTTACATCTTACAATCACTTTAAAGGGATATCAAACCCACGTTTTTCCTTTCATGATTCAGATAGAGCATGCAATTTTAATTAACTTTCTTATTTCTATTATCAAATTTTATTTGTCCTTTTGGTATCTTTTTTTGAAAGGCAGGGATATAAGCTTAGGAGCGTTCATGTGTTTAGAGAACTATATGGCAGCTGTTTTGCACAAATGTTATCCATTTGAATGAGCACTAGATTGCAGCCCTATTGTAGTGCTCAGACACCTACCTAGGTATCTATTCAACAAAGAATAAAATTGGAATTGAAGCAAATGTGATAACAGAAGTAAATTGGAAAGTTTTATAAAATTGTATTTCTCTTGTTAAGTGTATCCAGTCCACGGATCATCCATTACTTGTGGGATATTCTCCTTCCCAACAGGAAGTTGCAAGAGGATCACCCACAGCAGAGCTGCTATATAGCTCCTCCCCTCACTGCCATACCCAGTCATTCTCTTGCAACTCTCAACAAAGATGGAGGTAGTAAGAGGAGAGTGGTGTATTATAGTTAGTTTTTTTCGTCAATCAAAAGTTTGTTATTTTTAAATGGTACCGGAGTGTACTATTTTATCTCAGGCAGCATTAGAAGAAGAATCTGCCTGCGTTTTCTATGATCTTAGCAGAAGTAACTAAGATCCACTGCCGTTCTCACATATTCTGAGGAGTGAGGTAACTTCAGAGGGGGAATGGCGTGCAGGTTATCCTGCAATAAGGTATGTGCAGTTAACATATTTCTAGGGATGGAATTTGCTAGAAAAATGCTGCTGATACCGGATTAATGTAAGTTAAGCCTAAATACAGTGATTTAATAGCGACTGGTATCAGGCTTATTACCAGAGATACATACTCTTATAAAAGTGCAATATAAAACGTTTGCTGGCATGTTTAATCGTTTTTATATATGCTTGGTGATAAAACTTATTGGGGCCTAGTTTTTTTTCCACATGGCTGGCTTGATTTTTGCCTAGAAACAGTTTCCTGAGGCTTTCCACTGTTGTAATATGAGTGGGAGGGGCCTATTTTAGCGCTTTTCTGCGCAGCTAAAATTACAGACAGAGACATTCAGCTTCCCTCTGCATGATACAGGACATCTCTGAAGGGCTCAAAAGGCTTCAAAAGTCGTGTTTGAGGAGGGTAACAACCACAGTAGACCTGTGGCAGTTGTTGTGACTAGTTTTAAAAACGTTTTTTTCATTTATTATTCCGTTTTTGGTATTAAGGGGTTAATCATCCATTTGCAAGTGGGTGCAATGTTCTGCTAACTTGTTACATACACTGTAAAAATTTCGTTAGTGTAACTGCCTTTTTTCACTGTTATTTCAAATTTTGACAAAATTTGTTTTTCTTAAAGGCACAGCAACGTTTTTTATATTGCTTGTTAACTTGCTTTAAAGTGTTTTCCAAGCTTGCTAGTCTCATTGCTAGTCTGTACAAACATGTCTGACAAAGAGGAAACTACCTGTTCATTATGTTTAAAAGCCATGGTGGAGCCCCATAGGAGAATGTGTACTAAATGTATTGATTTCACCTTAAACAGTAAAGATCAGTCTTTATCTATAAAAGAATTGTTACCAGAGGGTTCTGTCGAGGGGGAAGTTATGCCGACTAACTCTCCCCACGTGTCGGACCCTTTGCCTCCCGCTCAAGGGACGCGCGCTAATATGGCGCCAAGTACATCAGGGACGCCCATAGCGATTACTTTGCAGGACATGGCTGCGATCATGGATAATACCCTGTCAGCGGTATTAGCCAGATTGCCTGAATTAAGAGGCAAGCGCGATAGCTCTGGGGTTAGACGAGATACAGAGCGTGTAGATGCTGTAAGAGCCATGTCTGATACTGCGTCACAATATGCAGAACCTGAGGACGGAGAGCTTCAGTCTGTGGGTGACATCTCTGACTCGGGGAAACATGATTCAGAGATTTCTAATTTTAAATTTAAGCTTGAGAACCTCCGTGTATTGCTTGGGGAGGTGTTAGCTGCTCTGAATGACTGTGACACAATTGCAGTGCCAGAGAAATTGTGTAGACTGGATAAATACTATGCAGTGCCGGTGTGTACTGATGTTTTTCCAATACCTAAAAGGTTTACAGAAATTATTAGTAAGGAGTGGGATAGACCCGGTGTGCCGTTTTCCCCCCCTCCTATATTTATAAAAATGTTTCCCATAGAAGCCACTACACGGGACTTATGGCAGACGGTCCTTAAGGTGGAGGGAGCAGTTTCTATTTTAGCAAAGCGTACCACTATCCCGGTTGAGGACAGTTGTGCTTTTTCAGATCCAATGGATAAAAAATTAGAGGGTTACCTTAAGAAAATGTTTATTCAACAAGGTTTTATTTTACAGCCCCTTGCATGCATTGCGCCTGTCACTGCTGCGGCAGCATTCTGGTTTGAGGCCCTGGAAGAGGCCATTCATACAGCTCCATTGACTGAAATCATTGACAAGCTTAGAACACTTAAGCTAGCTAACTCATTTGTTTCTGATGCCATTGTTCATTTGACTAAACTAACGGCTAAGAATTCCAGATTCGCCATCCAGGCGCGTAGGGCGCTATGGCTGGTCAGCTGACGTGACTTCAAAGTCTAAATTACTCAACATTCCTTTCAAGGGGCAGACCTTATTCGGGCCTGGTTTGAAAGAAATTATTGCTGACATTACTGGAGGTAAGGGTCATACCCTTCCTCAGGACAGGGCCAAACAGTCTAATTTTCGTGCCTTTCGAAATTTCAAGGCAGGTGCAGCATCAACTTCCTCTGCTTCAAAACAAGAGGGAACTTTTGCTCAATCCAAGCAGGCCTGGAAATATAACCAGTCCTGGAACAAGGGCAAGCAGGCCAGAAAGCCTGCTGCTGCCTCCAAGACAGCATGAAGGAACGGCCCCCTATCCGGCAACGGATCTAGAACTGGGCAGACTTTCTCTCTTCGCCCAGGCGTGGGCAAGAGATGTTCAGGATCCCTGGGCGTTGGAGATCATATCTCAGGGATATCTTCTGGACTTCAAAGCTTCTCCTCCACAAGGGAGATTTCATCTTTCAAGATTATCTGCAAACCAGATAAAGAAAGAGGCATTCCTACGCTGCGTGCAAGACCTCCTAATAATGGGAGTTATACATCCAGTTCTGCGGACGGAACAAGGACAGGGTTTTTATTCAAATCTGTTTGTGGTTCCCAAAAAAGAGGGAACCTTCAGACCAATTTTGGATCTAAAGATCTTAAACAAATTCCTCAGAGTTCCATCATTCAAGATGGAAACTATTCAAACCATCTTACCCATGATCCAAGAGGGTCAGTACATGACCACAGTGGACTTAAAGGATGCCTACCTTCACATTCCGATTCACAAGAATCATCATCGGTTCCTGAGATTTGCCTTTCTAGACAGGCATTACCAATTTGTAGCTCTTCCCTTCGGGTTGGCTACAGCCCCAAGAATTTTTACAAAGGTTCTGGGTTCACTTCTGGCGGTTCTAAGACCGCGAGGCATAGCGGTGGCTCCTTATCTAGACGACATCCTGATACAGGCATCAAGCTTTCAAATTGCCAAGTCTCATACAGAGATAGTTCTGGCATTTCTGAGGTCGCATGGGTGGAAAGTGAACGAAGACAAGAGTTCTCTATCTCCTCTCACAAGGGTTTCCTTCCTAGGGACTCTTATAGATTCTGTAGAAATGAAAATTTACCTGACGGAGTCCAGGTTATCAAAACGTCTAAATGCTTGCCGTGTTCTTCACTTCACTCCGCGCCCTGCGGTGGCTCAGTGCATGGAGGTAATCGGCTTAATGGTAGCGGCAATGGACATAGTGCCATTTGCGCGCCTGCATCTCAGACCGCTGCAATTATGCATGCTCAGTCAGTGGAATGGGGATTACACAGATTTGTCCCCTCTACTAAATCTGGATCAGGAAACCAGAGATTCTCTTCTCTGGTGGTTATCTCGGGTCCACCTGTCCAAGGGTATGACCTTTCGCAGACCAGATTTGACGATTGTAACAACAGATGCCAGCCTTCTAGGTTGGGGTGCAGTCTGGAACTCCCTGAAGGCTCAGGGATCGTGGACTCAGGAGGAGAAACTCCTCCCAATAAATTTTCTGGAGTTAAGAGCAATATTCAGTGCTCTTCTAGCTTGGCCTCAGTTAGCAACCCTGAGGTTCATCAGATTTCAGTCGGACAACATCACGACTGTGGCTTACATCAACCATCAAGGGGGAACCAGGAGTTCCCTAGCGATGTTAGAAGTCTCCAAGATAATTCGCTGGGCAGAGTCTCACTCTTGCCACCTATCAGCAATCCATATCCCAGGTGTAGAGAACTGGGAGGCGGATTTTCTAAGTCGTCAGACTTTTCATCCGGGGGAGTGGGAACTCCATCCGGAGGTGTTTGCTCAATTGGTTCATCGTTGGGGCAAACCAGAACTGGATCTCATGGCGTCTCGCCAGAACGCCAAGCTTCCTTGTTACAGATCCAGGTCCAGGGACCCAGAAGCGACGCTGATAGATGCTCTAGCAGCTCCTTGGTTCTTCAACCTGGCTTATGTGTTTCCACCGTTTCCTCTGCTCCCTCGACTGATTGCCAAAATCAAACAGGAGAGGGCATCAGTGATTCTGATAGCGCCTGCGTGGCCACGCAGGACCTGGTATGCAGACCTAGTGGACATGTCATCCTTTCCACCATGGACTCTGCCTCTGAGACAAGACCTTCTCATACAAGGTCCTTTCAATCATCCAAATCTAATTTCTCTGAGACTGACTGCATGGAGATTGAACGCTTGATCCTATCAAAGCGTGGCTTCTCCGAGTCAGTCATTGATACCTTAATACAGGCACGAAAGCCTGTCACCAGGAATATCTACCACAAGATATGGCGTAAATATCTTCATTGGTGTGAATCCAAGAATTGCTCATGGAGTAGGGTTAGTATTCCTAGGATATTGTCCTTCCTCCAAGAGGGTTTGGACAAAGGATTATCAGCTAGTTCTTTAAAGGGACAGATTTCTGCTCTGTCTATTCTTTTACACAAGCGTCTGGCAGAAGTTCCAGACGTTCAGGCATTTTGTCAGGCTTTAGTTAGAATTAAGCCTGTGTTTAAACCTGTTCTATCATGGAAAGTTCTGTTTCTGATGGCTATTTCCTCGGCTCGAAGAGTCTCTGAGTTATCTGCCTTACATTGTGATTCTCCTTATCTGATCTTTCATTCAGATAAAGTAGTTCTGCGTACAAAACCTGGGTTTTTACCCAAGGTGGTTTCTAACAAGAATATCAATCAAGAGATTGTTGTTCCATCATTATGTCCTAATCCTTCTTCAAAGAAGGAACGTCTTTTGCATAATCTAGACGTAGTCCGTGCCTTGAAGTTTTACTTACAAGCTACTAAAGATTTTCGTCAAACATCTAACCTTTTTGTTGTTTACTCTGGACAGAGGAGAGGTCAAAAGCGGCAACCTCTCTTTCTTTTTGGCTTCGGAGTATAATCCGTTTAGCCTATGAGACTGCTGGACAGCAGCCCCCTGAAAGGATTACAGCTCATTCTACTAGAGCTGTGGCTTCCACCTGGGCCTTTAAAAATGAGGCTTCTGTTGAACAGATTTGCAAGGCTGCGACTTGGTCTTCGCTTCATACCTTTTCCAAATTTTACAAATTTGATACTTTTGCTTCTTCGGAGGCTGTTTTTGGGAGAAAGGTTCTACAGGCAGTGGTTCCTTCCGTTTAAGTTCCTGCCTTGTCCCTCCCATCATCCGTGTACTTTAGCTTTGGTATTGGTATCCCACAAGTAATGGATGATCCGTGGACTGGATACACTTAACAAGAGAAAACATAATTTATGCTTACCTGATAAATTTATTTCTCTTGTAGTGTATCCAGTCCACGGCCCGCCCTGTCCTTTTAAGGCAGGTCTAAATTTTAATTAAACTACAGTCACCACTGCACCCTATGGTTTCTCCTTTCTCGGCTTGTTTCGGTCGAATGACTGGATATGGCAGTGAGGGGAGGAGCTATATAGCAGCTCTGCTGTGGGTGATCCTCTTGCAACTTCCTGTTGGGAAGGAGAATATCCCACAAGTAATGGATGATCCGTGGACTGGATACACTACAAGAGAAATAAATTTATCAGGTAAGCATAAATTATGTTATCTGAATAACTAAAGACACATTTTCTTTTTTTTTAGGGGTTTCGTGTCCCTTTTAAAGGGACAGTCTAGTCCAAAATAAACTTTCATGATTCAGACAGAGAATGTAATTTTAAACAATTTTCCAATTTACTTTTATAACCAATTTTGCTTTGTTCTCTTGGTATTCTTAGTTGAAAGCTAAACCTAGGAGGTTCATATGCTAATTTCCTAGCCCATGAAAGCCGCCTCTTCTCTCAGGGCATTTTGACAGTTTTTCACCACTAGAGGATGTTAGTTCATGTGTGTCATATAGATAACACTGTGCTCACGCACATGGAGTTCCAGGGAGCCAGCTAAAAGGGATGTCTGTCAAAAGAACTGAAATAAGGGGGCAGTTTGCAGAGGCTTAGATACAAGGCAACCACAGAGGTAAAAAGTGTATTAATATAACAGTGTTGGTTATGCAAATCTAGGGAATGGGTAATAAAGGGATTATCTATCTTTTAAAACGATAACAATTCTGGTGTAGCCTGTCGCTTTGACACATTAACTGGGCCATTTTTCTCTTATCGATATCAATAGTTAGAAGGTTTTGATAAACTCAGGACAACACTTTTAGACTTATTACTGAGTAGTAATAAGTCTAAAAGTGTTGTCCTGAGTTTATCAAGACCTTCTAACTATCTTTTGGGGTACTCACCCCAAAAGATTTCAAATGTGACATTAGTTTTGCACATGGGGATAAACTGAAATGACCCCATTTACTATATTGGATGACAACCAGGGGCGGACTGATCAGCCGGACAAATAGGACCTGGACCAAGGGCCAGCATGTGTGGGGGCCCACAAATGGCATCTCCATGGCTCCTGGAGTGCTGCTTAAGCTGGAGCTGACAGCTTCCCTATCAGTAACTAAGCAGTTAAGTGTGGGTTTAGTCGGGCCCTGGCCCCAGAGTTGGGGCCTTGTGCCTGGATGTGGGGTTTGTTGCGGGGGGCTAGAGTGTTGGGGATCTGGGGGGACATGGCACAGGAGGTTGGGGGGGGCTGGTAGGGGGAGAGGCTACCATGTTAATTTGCACACATTTGTGAGACAGTGGGTCCCTTCCCTAATTTTTGCCCGGGGCCCTGAATGGTCTCAGTCCGCCCCTGATGACAACATTACCAAACTGATACAGATGCACTAAAAAAATTGCAAAATTGATAACTCCACAAACACTCACTATGTGGATAACCCCCCTTTTCAGATGTATTAAAGAGACATACACACCTCTCTGTGGTTTTAGGCACACAGCAGGTCAATTGTACACATATTGCCTATTGGGACCACTACACACTACTTAAAGGAATAGTCAAGTCAAAATTAAACTGTCATGATTCAGATAGAGCATGCAGCTTTCTAATTTACTTTATATTATACATTTTTCTTCTATAAAGGTAAGACGAGTCCACGGATTCATCCTTTACTTGTGGGATATTATCCTTCCTAACAGGAAGTGGCAAAGAGCACCACAGCAGAGCTGTCTATATAGCTCCTCGCTTAGCTCCACCCCCAGTCATTCTCTTTGCCTACTCTAAGTACTAGGAAGGGTAAAGTGAAAGAGGTGATAAAATATTAGTTTTTATTTCTCTTGTTAAGTGTATTCAGTCCACGGGTCATCCATTACTTATGGGATTATATCTCCTTCCCAACAGGAAGTTGCAAGAGGATCACCCAAGCAGAGCTGCTATATAGCTCCTCCCCTCACATGTCATACCCAGTCATTCTCTTGCAACTCAACTAGATAGGTCGTTGTGAGAGGTCTGTGGTGTTTTTTATACTTAGTTTATTTCTTCAATCAAAAGTTTGTTATTTTAAATGGCACCGGAGTGTGCTGTTTGTTCTCAGGCAGTATTGGAAGAAGAATCTGCCTGCGTTTTCTATGATCTTAGCAGAAGTAACTAAGATCCACTGGCTGTTCTCGCACATTCTGAGGAGTGGGGTAACTTCAGAAAAGGGAATAGCATGCGGGGGCCCCCTGCAAACGAGGTATGTGCAGTAAATTATTTTTCTAAGGAATGGAATTGACTAAGAAAATACTGCTGATACCGATGTAATGTAAGTACAGCCTTAAATGCAGTAGTAGCGACTGGTATCAGGCTGATGAGTGTATGTGTACTGAAGTAATTTTCTAAGGAATGGAATTTGCCTAAGAAAATACTGTGAATACTGAAGTAATGTATGAGCCTTAACTGCAGTAGAAGCGACTGGTAGCAGGCTTACTAATAACACTACATAACCTTTAAAATGGATGTTAAAACGTTTACTGGCATGTTAATCGTTTTTGTGAGGTACTTTGGTGATAAGACTTATTGGGGCATGATTTTTTCCACATGGCTAACGTATATTTCTGCATAGAAACAGTTAACTGAGGTTTCCCACTGTTGTAATGAGTGGGAGGGGCCTATTTTACCGCTTTTTTGCACAGTAAAAATTTAGTCACAGTCTTCCTGCTTCTTCCTCCATGATCCAGGACGTCTCTAGAGAGCTCAGGGGTCTTCAAAATTCATTTTAAGGGAGGTAATCAGTCACAGCAGACCTGTGACAGTGTGTTTGACTGTGATAAAAACGTTAATTGTTAAATTGATTATCCGTTTTTGGGTATTAAGGGGTTAATCATCCATTTGCTGGTGGGTGCAATCCTTTGCTAACTTAATACATTTGCTGTGAAAATTTGGTTGCTATAACTAATTTGGTTCATTGTTATTTCAACTGTGACAGTTTTTTGTGCTTCTTAAAGGCGCAGTAGCGTTTTTTATATTGCATGTAAATTTATTTGAAAGTATTTTCCAAGCTTGCTAGTCTGTTTAAACATGTCTGACACAGATGAATCTGTTTGTTCACTATGTTTGAAGGCCAATGTGGAGCCCCATAGAAATATGTGTACTAAATGCATTGATGTCACTTTAAATAAAAGTCAGTCTTTACTTATAAAGAAATTATCACCAGACAACGAGGGGGTAGTTATGCCGACTAACTCTCCTCACGTGTCAGTACCTTCGCCTCCCGCTCAGGAGGCGCGTGATATTGTGGCGCCAAGTACATCAGAGCGGCCCATACAAATCACTTTGCAAGACATGGCTACTGTTATGACAGAAGTATTATCTAAATTGCCAGAATTAAGAGGCAAGCGCGATAGCTCTGGGTTAAGGACAGAGCGCGCTGATGATGTGAGAGCCATGTCCGATACTGCGTCACAATTTGCAGAACATGAGGACGGAGAGCTTCATTCTGTGGGTGACGGATCTGATCCAGGGAGACTGGATTCAGAGATTTCTAATTTTAAATTTAAGCTTGAGAACCTCCGCGTATTGCTAGGGGAGGTATTAGCGGCTCTGAATGATTGTAATACGGTTGCAATTCCAGAGAAATTATGTAGGCTGGATAGATACTATGCGGTACCGGTGTGTACTGACGTTTTCCCTATACCTAAAAGGCTTACAGAGATTATTAGCAAGGAGTGGGATAGACCCGGTTTGCCTTTTTCCCCTCCTCCTATATTTAGGAAAATGTTTCCAATAGACGCCACCACACGAGAGTTATGGCAGACGGTCCCTAAGGTGGAGGGAGCAGTTTCTACTTTAGCTAAGCGTACCACTATCCCGGTGGAGGATAGTTGTGCTTTTTCGGATCCAATGGATAAAAAATTAGGTGGTTACCTTAAGAAAATGTTTGTTCAACAAGGTTTTATCTTACAGCCCCTTGCATGCATTGCGCCTGTCACTGCTGCTGCGGCATTCTGGTTTGAGTCTCTAGAAGAGGCCATTCACACAGCTCCATTGGATGAAATTATGGACAAACTTAAAGCACTTAAGCTAGCTAATGCATTTGTTTCTGATGCCATTGTACATTTAACTAAACTAACGGCTAAGAACTCCGGATTCGCCATCCAGGCGCACAGAGCGCTATGGCTTAAATCCTGGTCAGCTGACGTGACTTCTAAATCTAAATTACTTAATATTCCTTTCAAAGGGCAGACCTTATTCGGGCCCGGCTTGAAAGAAATTATTGCTGACATTACTGGAGGTAAGGGTCATACTCTTCCTCAGGACAAGGCCAAATCAAAGGCCAAACAGTCTAATTTTCGTGCCTTTCGTAACTTCAAGGCAGGAGCAGCATCAACTTCCTCCGCTCCAAAACAGGAAGGAACTGTTGCTCGTTACAGACAGGGCTGGAAAGCTAACCAGTCCTGGAACAAGGGCAAGCAGGCCAGAAAACCTGCTTCTGCCCCTAAGACAGCATGAAGAGAGGGCCCCCTATCCGGAAACGGATCTAGTGGGGGGCAGACTATCTCTCTTCACCCAGGCTTGGGCAAGAGATGTCCAGGATTCCTGGGCGTTGGAGATCATATCTCAGGGATACCTTCTGCACTTCAAAGCTTCTCCTCCACAAGGGAGATTTCATCTTTCAAGGTTATCAGCAAACCAAATAAAGAAAGAGGCGTTTCTACGCTGTGTACAAGACCTCTTATTAATGGGGGTGATCCACCCAGTTCCGCGGACGGAACAAGGGCAAGGATTTTACTCAAATCTGTTTGTGGTCCCCAAGAAAGAGGGAACCTTCAGACCAATCTTGGACCTAAAAATCTTAAACAAATTCCTAAGAGTTCCATCATTCAAAATGGAAACTATTCGAACCATCCTACCCATGATCCAAGAGGGTCAATACATGACCACAGTGGACTTAAAGGATGCCTACCTTCACATACCGATTCACAAAGATCATTATCGGTACCTAAGATTTGCCTTTCTAGACAGGCATTACCAGTTTGTAGCTCTTCCCTTCGGATTAGCTACGGCCCCGAGAATTTTTACAAAGGTTCTGGGCTCTCTTCTGGCGGTACTAGGACCGCGAGGCATAGCGGTGGCTCCGTACCTAGACGACATTCTGATACAAGCGTCAAGTTTTCAAATTGCCAAGTCTCATACAGAGATAGTTCTGGCATTTCTGAGGTCGCATGGGTGGAACGTGAACTTGGAAAAGAGTTCTCTATTACCACTCACAAGGGTTCCCTTCCTAGGGACTCTTATAGATTCTATAGAGATGAAAATTTACCTGACGGAGTCCAGGTTATTAAAGCTTCAAAATGCTTGCCGTGCCCTTCATTCCATTCCACACCCGTCAGTAGCTCAGTGCATGGAAGTAATCGGCTTAATGGTAGCGGCAATGGACATAGTACCATTTGCACGCCTGCATCTCAGACCGCTGCAATTGTGCATGCTAAGTCAGTGGAATGGGGATTACTCAGATTTGTCCCCTCTACTAAATCTGGATCAAGAGACCAGAGATTCTCTTCTATGGTGGCTTTCTCGGCTCCATCTGTCCAAGGGGATGACCTTTCGCAGGCCAGATTGGACGATTGTAACAACAGACGCCAGCCTTCTAGGTTGGGGCGCAGTCTGGATTCCCTGAAGGCTCAGGGATCGTGGACTCAGGAGGAGAAACTCCTCCCAATAAATATTCTGGAGTTAAGAGCAATATTCAATGCTCTTCTAGCTTGGCCTCAGTTAGCAACTCTGAGGTTCATCAGATTTCAGTCGGACAACATCACGACTGTGGCTTACATCAACCATCAAGGGGGAACCAGGAGTTCCCTAGCGATGTTGGAAGTCTCAAAGAGTCTCACTCTTGCCACCTGTCAGCGATCTATATCCCAGGCGTGGAGAACTGGGAGGTGGACTTTCTAAGTCGCCAGACTTTTCATCCGGGGGAGTGGGAACTTCATCCGGAGGTCTTCGCTCAACTGTTTCATCGTTGGGGCAAACCAGAACTGGATCTCATGGCGTCTCGCCAGAACACCAAACTTCCTTGTTACGGATCCAGTTCCAGGGACCCGGGAGCGGCGCTGATAGATGCTCTAGCAGCCCCTTGGGTTTTCAACATGGCTTATGTGTTTCCACCATTTCCGCTACTCCCTCGTCTGATTGCCAAGATCAAACAGGAGAGAGCATAGGTGATTCTGATAGCGCCTGCGTGGCCACGCAGGACCTGGTATGCAGATCTAGTGGACATGTCGTCCTGTCCACCATGGTCTCTACCTCTGAGGCAGGACCTTCTAATTCAAGGTCCTTTCAACCATCCAAATCTAATTTCTCTGAGGCTGACTGCATGGAGATTGAACGCTTGATTCTATCAAAGCGTGGCTTCTCGGAGTCGGTTATTGATACCTTAATACAGGCTAGGAAACCTGTTACCAGAAAAATTTACCATAAGATATGGCGTAAATATTTATATTGGTGCGAATCCAAGAGTTACTCATGGAGTAAGGTTAGGATTCCTAGGATATTGTCTTTTCTACAAGAGGGTTTAGAAAAGGGCTTATCTGCTAGTTCGTTAAAGGGACAGATTTCTGCTCTGTCTATTCTTTTACACAAACGTCTGGCAGACGTTCAGGCTTTTTGTCAGGCTTTGGCTAGGATTAAGCCTGTGTTTAAGACTGTTGCTCCGCCGTGGAGCTTAAACTTAGTTCTTAAAGTTCTTCAAGGTGTTCCATTTGAACCCCTTCATTCCATTGATATTAAGCTGTTATTTTGGAAAGTTCTGTTTTTGATGGCTATTTCCTCGGCTCGAAGAGTCTCTGAGTTATCTGCCTTACATTGTGATTCTCCTTATCTGATTTTCCATTCAGACAAGGTAGTTCTGCGTACTAAACCTGGGTTCTTACCTAAGGTTGTTTCTAACAGGATTATCAATCGAGAGCTTGTTGTTCCATCATTGTGTCCTAACCCTTCTTCAAAGAAGGAACGACTTTTGCATAATCTGGACGTAGTCCGTGCCCTGAAGTTCTATTTGCAGGCAACTAAAGATTTTCGTCAAACTTCTTCCCTGTTTGTCGTTTACTCTGGACAGAGGAGAGGTCAAAAAGCTTTGGCTACCTCTCTCTCCTTTTGGCTTCGTAGCATAATACGTTTAGCCTATGAGACTGCTGGACAGCAGCCTCCTGAAAGAATTACAGCTCATTCCACTAGAGCTGTGGCTTCCACCTGGGCCTTTAAGAATGAGGCCTCTGTTGAACAGATTTGCAAGGCTGCAACTTGGTCTTCACTTCACACTTTTTCAAAATTTTACAAATTTGACACTTTTGCTTCTTCGGAGGCTGTTTTTGGGAGAAAGGTTCTTCAGGCAGTGGTTCCTTCCGTTTAAAGTTCCTGCCTTGTCCCTCCCATCATCCGTGTACTTTAGCTTTGGTATTGGTATCCCATAAGTAATGGATGACCCGTGGACTGAATACACTTAACAAGAGAAAACATAATTTATGCTTACCTGATAAATTTATTTCTCTTGTAGTGTATTCAGTCCACGGCCCGCCCTGTCTTTTAAGGCAGATCTAAATTTTAATTAAAACTCCAGTCACCACTGCACCCTATGGTTTCTCCTTTCTCATCTTGTTTCGGTCGAATGACTGGATATGACATGTGAGAGGAGGAGCTATATAGCAGCTCTGCTTGGGTGATCCTCTTGCAACTTCCTGTTGCGAAGGAGATATAATCCCATAAGTAACGGATGGCCCGTGGACTGAATACACTACAAGAGAAATAAATTTATCAGGTAAGCATAAATTATGTTTTTCTTCAAGCAAGAGTTTGTTATTTTAAATGGTACCGGTGTGTACTATTTACTCTCAGGCAGCAGATGGATGAAGACTGCTGCCTGGAGGATGATGATCTTAGCATTTGTAACCAAGATCCAGAGGCTGAGGAGTACAGGAAACTTCAGTGTGAGGAACGGTTTCATTCTATGCAGCAATGAGGTATGTTCAGTCATATTTTTCTGGAGAGACTGTGTATTTCAGAAAGGCTGACATTATACCCAGGAGGGTAAGGGTAAGCAGTAATCCTAGAGCTAAAAGAAGGGCATTACTTAGCTTGCATATGGTGCCAATTACAAATACGGTTGACACTGAATTGCAAATGTTTGTGAGCAAACGTTTTTTGATTTGGGAGTGCTTTAACGTTTTTGTGGGCAATAACGTTTTGGGCAAACTTTATTAAGGGCACACAGGGCTTAACTTTTGGGTCTCATAACCCACATGGCTAGTTATAACCGCTCTGGTGCGGTTCTTTAAGGCTGAGACATCGAGTGAGATGGGTGGGGCCTATTTTCGCGCCTCAGATGCGCAGTTAGTTTTATCAGCAAGCAGCAAAGTCTAACTCTTGAGGGCCCTGGTGTATGTTTTGGGCCAAATCAAATATTTTACCCCACATTTTCAATCCCTGAGGGCAGGTAGGGCCACAGCAGGGCTGTGGCAAGGTGCTGAGAGTGTTTTTTTTCCAGATCTGGGCCTATTTTCGATCCGGTTTGCAAATTAAGGGGTTAATTGTTAAAAAAAATTTGTGGTGCAATCTTAACTACCTATATTGTGTCTACATACAAAATTCTGAAAAATTTGCTTCATGTTTAGGCTGTTTTGCAGAACGTGTATGCTTTTTTTCTCTTAAAGGCGCAGTACCGTTTTTTAACATTGTTATTTTTTTCACTAAATAAAGTGTTTTCATGCTTGTTTGTTGTCATTACTAGCCTGTTCATCATGTCTGACATTGAGGTAAGTCAATGTTCAATATGTTTATAGGCCATTGTGGAACCTCCACTTAGAATGTGTCCCTCATGCACTGAAAGGTCAATAAATTGTAAAGAACATATTTTAGCTACTAAAAGTATGTTGCAGGATGATTCTCAGTCAGAAGAGAATCAGGTTTTGCCATCTAATTCTCCCCAAGTGTCACAACCATTAACGCCCGCACAAGCGACGCCAAGTTTTTCTAGTGCGTCTAATTCTTTCACCCTGCAAGATATGGCCGCAGTTATGAATACTACCCTCACAGAGGTTTTATCTAAGCTGCCTGGGTTGCAGGGGAAGCGCAGTAGGTCTGGGGTGAGAACAAACGCTGAGCCCTCTGACGCTTTATTAGCCATATCCGATGTACCCTCACAATGTTCTGAAGTGAGGGATTTGCTGGCTAAGGGAGAGATTTCTGATTCAGTAAATATGTTCCCTCAGACAGATTCAGATATGACGGCTTTTAAATTTAAACTAGAACACCTCCGCTTATTGCTCAGGGAGGTTTTAGCGACTCTGGATGATTGTGACCCTATTGTAGTTCCAGAGAAATTGTGTAAAATGGACAGATTCCTAGAGGTTCCTGCCTACACTGATGTTTTTCCGGTCCCTAAGAGGATTTTGGAAATTGTTACTAAGGAGTGGGATAGACCAGGTATTCCGTTCGCTCCCCCTCCTACTTTTAAGAAAATGTTTCCCATATCTGACGCTGTGCGGGACTCGTGGCAGACGGTCCCTAAGGTGGAGGGAGCTATTTCTACCCTGGCTAAGCGTACAACTATACCTATCGAGGACAGTTGTGCTTTCAAAGATCCTATGGATAAAAAAATTAGAGGGTCATCTTAAGAAAATATTTGTTCACCAAGGTTTTCTTCTCCAACCTATAGCGTGCATTGTTCCTGTAACTACTGCAGCGTCCTTTTGGTTCGAGGCTCTGGAAGAGGCTCTTCAGGTTGAGACCCCATTAGATGATATTCTGGATAGAATTAGGGCTCTCAAGCTAGCTAATTCTTTCATTACAGATGCCGCTTTTCAATTGGCTAAATTAGCGGCGAAGAATTCAGGTTTCTCCAACATAGGTGTGTCCGGTCCACGGCGTCATCCTTACTTGTGGGATATTCTCTTCCCCAACAGGAAATGGCAAAGAGCCCAGCAAAGCTGGTCACATGATCCCTCCTAGGCTCCGCCTTCCCCAGTCATTCTCTTTGCCGTTGCACAGGCAACATCTCCACGGAGATGGCTAAGAGTTTTTTGGTGTTTAAATGTAGTTTTTATTCTTCAATCAAGAGTTTGTTATTTTAAAATAGTGCTGGTATGTACTATTTACTCTGAAACAGAAAGGAGATGAAGATTTCTGTTTGTAAGAGGAAAATGATTTTAGCAACCGTTACTAAAATCGATGGCTGTTTCCACACAGGACTGTTGAGATGAATTAACTTCAGTTGGGGGAAACAGTGAGCAGACTTTTGCTGCTTGAGGTATGACACATTTCTAACAAGACTTGGTAATGCTGGAAGCTGTCATTTTCCCTATGGGATCCGGTAAGCCATTTTCTTAATTTTTAATATAAGAATAAAGGGCTTCACAAGGGCTTTAAAGACTGGTAGACATTTTTCTGGGCTAAAACGATTACTTTATAAGCATATTTAATGGTTTATAACTTTGGAGAGTTATTTTAATCTTGGGAATTCTGTTAAAAAAACGGCAGGCACTGTATTGGACACCTTTTTCACTGGGGGCCTTTTCTAGTCATAGGCAGAGCCTCATTTTCGCGCCACTAATGCGCAGTTGTTTTTGAGAAGCAAGGCATGCAGATGCATCTGTGAGGAGCTCAGATCCACTGAAAAAGCTTATTGAAGGCGTCATTTGGTATCGTATTCCCCTCTGGGCTTGGTTGGGTCTCAGCAAAGCAGATACCAGGGACTGTATAGGGGTTAAATGTAAAAACGGCTCCGGTTCCGTTATTTTAAGAGTTAAAGCTTTCAAATTTGGTGTGCAATACTTTTAAGGCTTTAAGACACTGTGGTGAAATTTTGGTGAATTTTGAACAATTCCTTCATACTTTTTCGCATATTCAGTAATAAAGTGTGTTCAGTTTAAAATTTAAAGAGACAGTAACGGTTTTATTTTAAAACGTTTTTTGTGCTTTGTTATCAAGTTTATGCCTATTAACATGTCTGAACTAGCAGATAGACGATGTTCTGTATGTTCGGAAGCCAAGGTTCCTCTCCATTTAAATATATGTGATGAATGTGACAAACAAAGTAGGGACAATGATGCCACTGATAATAATGTTGCCCAAACTGATTCCTTAAGTGAGGGGAGTAAGCATGGTACTGCATCATCTCCTTCCATGTCTACACCAGTCTTGCCCACTCAGGAGGTCCCTAGTGCATCTAGTGCGCCAATCCTCCTTACTATGCAACAATTAACGGCTGTAATGGATAATTCTATTAAAAACATTTTAGCCAAAATGCCCGCTTATCAGCGAAAGCGTGACTGCTCTGTTTTAGATACTGAAGAGCATGAGGACGCTGATGATAATGGTTCTGACATGCCCTTACACCAGTCTGAAGGGGCCAGGGAGGTTTTGTCTGAGGGAGAAATTTCAGATTCAGGAAAAATTTCTCAACAAGCTGAACCTGACGTTATTACATTCAAATTTAAATTGGAACATCTCCGCGCTCTGCTTAAGGAGGTGTTATCTACTCTGGATGATTGTGACAATTTGGTCATTCCAGAGAAATTATGTAAGATGGACAAGTTCCTAGAGGTCCCGGTGCCCCCCGAAGCTTTTCCTATACCCAAGCTGGTGGCGGACATTGTAAATAAAGAATGGGAAAGGCCCGGCATACCTTTTGTCCCTCCCCCTATATTTAAGAAATTATTTCCTATGGTCGACCCCAGGAAGGACTTATGGCAGACAGTCCCCAAGGTCGAGGGGGCGGTTTCTACTCTAAACAAACGCACCACTATCCCCATAGAAGATAGTTGTGCTTTCAAAGATCCTATGGATAAAAAATTAGAGGGTTTGCTTAAAAAGATGTTTGTTCAGCAAGGTTACCTTCTACAACCAATTTCATGCATTGTTCCTGTCACTACAGCAGCGTGTTTCTGGTTCGAAGAACTAGAAAAGTCGCTCAATAAAGCATCTTCTTATGAGGAGGTTATGGACAGAGTTCAAGCACTTAAATTGGCTAACTCTTTTACCTTAGACGCCACTTTGCAATTAGCTAGATTAGCGGCGAAAAATTCAGGTTTTGCTATTGTGGCGCGCAGAGCGCTTTGGCTAAAGTCTTGGTCAGCGGATGTGTCCTCCAAGAACAAATTGCTTAACATCCCTTTCAAGGGGAAAACGCTGTTTGGCCCTGACTTGAAAGAGATTATTTCAGACATCACTGGGGGAAAGGGCCACGCCCTTCCTCAGGATAGGTCTTTTAAGGCTAAAAATAAAACAAATTTTCGTCCCTTTCGCAGAAACGGACCAGCCTCAAACTCTACATCCTCTAAGCAAGAGGGTAATTCTTCTCAAACCAAGCCAGCCTGGAGACCGATGCAAGGCTGGAACAAGGGTAAGCAGGCCAAGAAGCCTGCTACCGCTACCAAGACAGCATGAGATGCTGGCCCCCGATCCGGGACCGGATCTGGTGGGGGGCAGACTCTCTCTCTTCGCTCAGGCTTGGGCAAGAGATGTTCAGGATCCTTGGGCGCTAGAAATAGTTTCTCAAGGTTATCTCCTGGAATTCAAGGAACTACCCCCAAGGGGAAGGTTCCACAGGTCTCAATTGTCTTCAGACCAAATAAAAAGACAGGCATTCTTACATTGTGTAGAAGACCTGTTAAAAATGGGAGTGATTCATCCTGTTCCATTAGGAGAACAAGGGATGGGGTTTTACTCCAATCTGTTCATAGTTCCCAAAAAAGAGGGAACATTCAGGCCAATTTTGGATCTCAAGATCCTAAACAAATTTCTCAGGGTTCCATCGTTCAAAATGGAAACCATTCGGACAATTCTTCCTACCATCCAGGAAGGTCAATTCATGACCACGGTGGATTTAAAGGATGCGTATCTACATATTCCTATCCACAAGGAACATCATCGGTTCCTAAGATTCGCCTTTCTGGACAGGCATTACCAGTTTGTGGCACTTCCATTCGGTTTAGCCACTGCTCCAAGAATTTTCACAAAGGTACTAGGGTCCCTTCTAGCGGTGCTAAGGCCAAGGGGCATTGCAGTAGTACCTTACTTGGACGACATTCTAATTCAAGCGTCGTCTCTGCCACAAGCAAAGGCTCATACGGACATTGTCCTAGCCTTTCTCAGATCTCACGGGTGGAAAGTGAACGTAGAAAAAAGTTTTCTATTTCCGTCAACAAGAGTTCCCTTCTTGGGAACAATAATAGACTCCTTAGAAATGAAGATTTTTCTGACAGAGGCCAGAAAATCAAAACTTCTAAGCTCTTGTCAAGTACTTCATTCTGTTCTTCTTCCTTCCATAGCGCAGTGCATGGAAGTAATAGGTTTGATGGTTGCGGCAATGGACATAGTTCCTTTTGCGCGGATTCATCTAAGACCATTACAACTGTGCATGCTCAGACAGTGGAATGGGGATTATACAGACTTGTCCCCGACGATCCAAGTAGATCAGAGGACCAGAGATTCACTCCGTTGGTGGCTGACCCTGGACAACCTGTCTCAAGGGATGAGCTTCCGCAGACCAGAGTGGGTCATTGTCACGACCGACGCCAGTCTGGTGGGCTGGGGCGCGGTCTGGAACTCCCTGAAAGCTCAGGGTCTATGGCCTTGGGAAGAATCTCTTCTCCCGATAAACATTCTGGAACTGAGAGCGATATTCAATGCTCTCAAGGCTTGGCCTCAACTAGCAAAGGCCAAATTCATAAGGTTTCAATCAGACAACATGACGACTGTTGCATATATCAACCATCAGGGGGGAACAAGGAGTTCCCTGGCGATGGAAGAAGTGACCAAAGTAATTCAATGGGCGGAGATTCACTCCTGCCACTTGTCTGCAATCCACATCCCAGGAGTGGAAAATTGGGAAGCGGATTTTCTGAGTCGTCAGACTTTTCATCCGGGGGAGTGGGAACTCCATCCGGAAATCTTTGCCCACATAACTCAATTATGGGGCATTCCAGACATGGATCTGATGGCGTCTCGTCAGAACTTCAAGGTTCCTTGCTACGGGTCCAGATCCAGGGATCCCAAGGCGACTCTAGTAGATGCACTAGTAGCACCTTGGACCTTCAACCTAGCCTATGTATTCCCACCGTTTCCTTTCATTCCCAGGCTGGTAGCCAGGATCAATCAGGAGAGGGCTTCGGTGATCTTGATAGCTCCTGCGTGGCCACGCAGAACTTGGTATGCAGACCTGGTGAATATGTCATCGGCTCCACCATGGAAGCTACCTTTGAGACGGGACCTTCTTGTTCAAGGTCCGTTCGAACATCCGAATCTGGCCTCACTCCAACTGACTGCTTGGAGATTGAACGCTTGATTTTATCAAAGCATGGGTTCTCAGATTCTGTCATTGATACTCTTATTCAGGCTAGAAAGCCTGTAACTAGGAAAATTTACCATAAAGTATGGAAGAAATATATCTGTTGGTGCGAATCGAAAGGATTCCCATGGAACAGGGTAAAAATTCCTAAGATTCTATCCTTTCTACAAGAGGGTTTGGAGAAAGGATTATCTGCAAGTTCTTTGAAGGGACAGATTTCTGCTTTATCTGTTTTACTTCACAAAAAGCTGGCGGCTGTGCCAGATGTTCAAGCTTTTGTTCAGGCTCTGGTTAGAATCAAGCCTGTTTACAAACCTTTGACTCCTCCTTGGAGTCTCAATTTAGTTCTTTCAGTTCTTCAAGGGGTTCCGTTTGAACCCTTACATTCCGTAGATATTGTTATTATCTTGGAAAGTTTTGTTTTTGGTTGCAATTTCTTCTGCTAGAAGAGTTTCAGAGTTATCTGCTCTGCAGTGTTCTCCTCCTTATCTGGTGTTCCATGCAGATAAGGTGGTTTTGCGTACTAAACCTGGTTTTCTTCCGAAAGTTGTTTCTAACAAAAATATTAACCAGGAGATAGTTGTGCCTTCTTTGTGTCCGAATCCAGTTTCAAAGAAGGAACGTTTGTTGCACAATTTGGATGTAGTTCGTGCTCTAAAATTCTATTTAGAGGCTACAAAGGATTTCAGACAAACATCTTCCTTGTTTGTTGTTTATTCTGGTAAAAGGAGAGGTCAAAAAGCAACTTCTACCTCTCTCTCTTTTTGGCATCATCCGATTGGCTTATGAGACTGCCGGACAGCAGCCTCCTGAAAGAATCACAGCTCACTCCACTAGGGCTGTGGCTTCCACATGGGCCTTCAAGAACGAGGCTTCTGTTGATCAGATATGCAAGGCAGCGACTTGGTCTTCACTGCACACTTTTACAAAATTTTACAAATTTGATACTTTTGCTTCTTCTGAGGCTATTTTTGGGAGAAAGGTTTTGCAAACCGTGGTGCCTTCCATCTAGGTGACCTGATTTGCTCCCTCCCATCATCTGTGTCCTAAAGCTTTGGTATTGGTTCCCACAAGTAAGGATGACGCCGTGGACCGGACACACCTATGTTGGAGAAAACAGAATTTATGCTTACCTGATAAATTACTTTCTCCAACGGTGTGTCCGGTCCACGGCCCGCCCTGGTTTTTTAATCAGGTCTGATGAATTATTTTCTCTAACTACAGTCACCACGGTATCATATGATTTCTCCTATGCATATTCCTCCTTTACGTCGGTCGAATGACTGGGGAAGGCGGAGCCTAGGAGGGATCATGTGACCAGCTTTGCTGGGCTCTTTGCCATTTCCTGTTGGGGAAGAGAATATCCCACAAGTAAGGATGACGCCGTGGACCGGACACACCGTTGGAGAAAGTAATTTATCAGGTAAGCATAAATTCTGTTTTTGCCATTTTAGCGTGTAGAGCGTTATGGCTTAAATCCTGGTCTGCTGATGTGTCATCAAAAGCTAAGCTTTTAGCCATCCCTTTCAAGGGTAAGACCCTATTCGGGCCTGAACTGAAAGAGATCATCTCAGACATCACTGGAGGGAAAGGCCATGCCCTTCCTCAGGATAAGACAAATAAGATGAGGGCCAAACAAAATAATTTTCGCTCCTTTCCGAACTTCAAAGGTGGTCCCTCTCCCTCTTTCCCCTGCCGCAAAGCAAGAGGGGAATTTTGCTCAATCCAACTCAGTCTGGAGGCCTAATCAGACTTGGAACAAGGGTAAACAGGCTAAGAAGCCCGCTGCTGCCACCAAGACAGCATGAAGGGGTAGCCCCCTATCCGGGACCGGATCTAGTAGGGGGCAGACCTTCTTTCTTCGCTCAGGCTTGGGCAAGAGACGTTCAGGACTCCTGGGCTTTAGAAATAGTAACCCAGGGGTATCTTCTAGATTTCAAAGATTCTCCCCCAAGGGGGAGATTCCATCTTTCTCAATTGTCTGTAAACCAGACAAAAAGAGAGGCGTTCTTACGCTGTGTAGAAGACCTAGATACCATGGGAGTGATCTGCCCAGTTCCGAAAAAAGAACAGGGGCAGGGGTTCTATTCCAATCTGTTTGTAGTTCCCAAAAAAGAGGGAACCTTTGTAGTTCCCAAAAAAGAGGGAACCTTCAGACCAATTTTGGATCTCAAGATCCTAAACAAATTCCTCAGAGTCCCATCCTTCAAGATGGAGACCATTCTGACTATTTTGCCAATGATCCAGGAGGGTCAATATATGACCACCGTGGACTTAAAAGATGCGTATCTACACATTCCTATCCACAAAGATCATCACCAGTTCCTCAGGTTCGCCTTTCTTGACAAGCATTACCAGTTTGTGGCTCTTCCCTTCGGGTTGGCCACAGCTCCCAGAATTTTCACAAAGGTGCTAGGGTCCCTTCTGGCGGTTCTAAGGCCGCGGGGCATAGCTGTGGCGCCTTATCTGGACGATATTTTAATCCAGGCGTCAACTTTCCAACTAGCCAAGTCTCACACGGGCATCGTGGTGGCTTTTCTAAGATCTCACGGGTGGAAGGTGAACATACAAAAGAGTTCACTTATCCCTCTCACAAGAGTTCCTTTCCTGGGAACTCTGATAGATTCAGTGGACATGAAAATTTTTCTGACGGAGTTCAGGAAATCAAAAATTCTATCCATCTGCCGAGCTCTTCATTCCATTCCTCGCCCGTCAGTGGCTCAGTGTATGGAGGTAATCGGCTTAATGGTAGCAGCAATGGACATAGTTCCATTTGCTCGCTTGCATCTCAGACCACTGCAACTTTGCATGCTCAAACAGTGGAATGGGGATTATGCAGATGTATCTCCTCAGATAAATCTGGACCAAGAGACCAGAGACTCTCTTCTTTGTGAATGTGTTTCCACAGGCAAGCGTGGGTCATAGTGACGACGGACGCCTGCCACATAAGATTCCAGTCGGACAATATCACGACTGTAGCATATATCAATCATCAGGGGGGAACAAAGAGTTCTCTAGCAATGATAGAGATTACCAAAATAATTCAATGGGCAGTGACTCATTCTTGCCATCTATCAGCAATCTATATCCCAGGAGTGGAGAACTGGGAAGTCATCAGGCTTTTCATCCGGGGGAGTGGGAACTCCATCCGGAGGTGTTTGCACAATTGATTCAGCAATGGGGCACACCAGAATTGGATCTGATGGCATCTCGTCAGAACGCCAAACTTCCTCGTTACGGGTCCAGGTCAAGGGATTCTCAAGCAGTACTGATAGATGCTCTAGCAGTACCCTGGTCGTTCAACCTGGCTTATGTGTTTCCACCATTTCCTCTCCTTCCTCGTTTGATTGTCAGAATCAAACAGGAGAGAGCTTCAGTGATTTTGATAGCACCTGCGTGGCCACGCAGGACTTGGTATGCAGACCTGGTGGACATGTCATTTCTTCCACCATGGACTCTACCACTGAGACAGGACCTTCTGACTCAAGGTCCGTTCCTGCATCCAAATCTAGTTTCTCTGCGGCTGACTGCTTGGAGATTGAACGCTTGATCTTATCCAAGCAGGGTTTCTCGGAGTCAGTCATAGATACCTTGATTCAGGCTCGAAAGCCTGTCACCAGGAAAATTTATCATAAGATATGGCATATATATCTTTATTGGTGCGAATCCAAAGCTACTCATGGAGAAAGATCAGGATTCCTAGGATTTTGTCCTTTCAGCTAGTTCCTTAAAGGGACAGATATCTGCTTTATCAATTCTACTGCACAAACGTCTGGCAGACGTTCCAGACGTTCAGTCGTTCTGTCAGGCTTTAGTTAGAATCAAGCCTGTTTTTAGACCTGTTGCTCCGCCATGGAGTTTGAATTTAGTTCTGAAAGTTCTTCAAGGGGTTCCGTATGAACCTATGCATTCCATAGATATTAAGCTTCTATCTTGGAAAGTTCTGTTTTTAGTTGCTATCTCTTCGGCTCAAAGAGTTTATGAACTATTTGCATTGCAATGCGACTCGCCTTATCTTGTTTTCCATGCTGATAAGGTGGTTTTGCGTACCACACCTGGATTCCTTCCTAAGGTTGTTACTAATAAGAATATCAATCAGGAAATTGTTGTTCCTTCTCTGTGTCCTAATCCTTCTTCTCAGAAGGAGCGTCTGTTGCACAACTTGGATGTGGTTCATGCTATGAAGTTTTACTTGCAAGCGACCAAAGATTTCCGTCAAACATCTTCTTTGTTTGTTGTCTATTCTGGAAAACGTAGAGGTCAAAAAGCTACGGCTACCTCTCTCTTGCCTTTTGGCTGAAAAGCATCATCCGTTTGGCATACGAGACTGCTGGACAGCAGCCTCCTGAAAGAATTACAGCTCACTCTACTAGAGCGGTGGCTTCCACATGGACTTTTAAAAATTTGATACCTTTGCTTCTTTGGAGGCTATTTTTGGGAGAAAAGTTCTTCAAGCAGTGGTGCCTTCTGTTTAACCATCTGTCTTGTCCCTCCTGTTCATCCGTGTCCTGTAGCTTTGGTATTGTATCCCACAAGTAAAGGATGAATCCGTGAACTCGTCTTACCTTTATAGAAGAAAAGTAAATTTATGCTTACCTGATAAATTGATTTCTTCTATGGTAAGACGAGTCCACGGCCCGCCCTGTCATTTTAAAAGATTATATATTTTTTATTTAAACTCAGTCACCTCTGCACCTTGTAGTTTCTCCTTTTTCTTCCTGTACCTTCGGTCGAATGACTGGGGGGTGGTGCTAAGGGTGGAGCTATATAGACAGCTCTGCTGTGGTGCTCTTTGCCACTTCCTGTTAGGAAGGATAATATCCCACAAGTAAAGGATGAATCTGTGTACTTGTCTTACCATAGAAGAAATCAATTTATCAGGTAAGCATAAATTTACTTTCTCTTGTAAGGTGTATCCAGTCCACGGATCATCCATTACTTGTGGGATATTCTCCTTCCCAACAGGAAGTTGCAAGAGGATCACCCACAGCAGAGCTGCTATATAGCTCCTCCCCTAACTGCCATATCCAGTCATTCTCTTGCAACTCTCAACAAGCATGGAGGTAGTAAGAGGAAAGTGGTGAAATGTAGCTGTTATCTTGCTTCAATCAAAAGTTTGTTATTTTTAAATGGTACCGGAGTTGTACTATTTTGTCCCAGGCAGAAAAATAGAAGAATCTGCCTGTGATTTCTATGATCTTAGCAGGTTGTAACTAAGATCCATTGCTGTTCTCACACATGACTGAAGAGAGAGGTAACTTCAGCGGGGGAATGGCATGCAGGTTATCCTGCTATGAGGTATGTGCAGTTAAAATTATTTTCTAGAAGATGTGAATACTAGAAAAATGCTGCTGATACCAAATTTATGTAAGGTAAGCCTGAATACAGTGATTTAATAGCGACTGGTATCATGCTTACTTTCTGAGGTAATACTCTTTTATATTTACAATATAAAACGTTTGCTGGCATGTTTAAACGTTTTTATATATACTTAGGTGATAAAACTTTATTGGGGGCTAGTTTTTTCCACATGGCTGGCTTAAATTTGCCTAGAAACAGTTTCCTGAGGCTTTCCACTGTGTTACTATGAGTGGGAGGGGCCTAATTTAGCGCTTTTTTGCGCAGTAACTTTTACAGACTGAGACATCCAGCTTCCTCCAGGAGTCCCCTGAATGCTATAGGACATCTCTAAAGGGCTCTTAGGCTTTCCAAAATCGTTTGTTGGGGAAGGTAGGCCCACAGCAAGGCTGTGGCAGTTTGGTGTGACTGTTAAAAAACATCTATATCGTTTTTTTTAGCCGTTTTTTGAACTAAGGGGTTAATCATCCATTTGCAAGTGGGTGCAATGCTCTGTTAGCTTATTATACACACTGTAAAAATTTTGTTTGATTTACTGCCTTTTTTCACTGTTTTTCAAATTCTGACAAAATTTGTTTCTCTTAAAGGCACAGTACCGTTTCTTATATTTGCTTGTTAACTTGATTTAAAGTGTTTTCCAAGCTTGCTAGTCTCATTGCTAGTCTGTACAAACATGTCTGACATAGAGGAAACTCCTTGTTCATTATGTTTAAAAGCCATGGTGGAACCCCCTCTTAGAATGTGTACCAAATGTACTTATTTCACTTTAAGCAATAAAGATCATATTATGTCTTTAAAAAATTTATCACCAGAGGAATCTGACGAGGGGGAAGTTATGCCGACTAACTCTCCCCACGTGTCAGATCCTTTGACTCCCGCTCACGGGACTTACACTCAAATGGCGCCAAGTACATCTAGGACGCCCATAGCGTTTACTTTACAAGACATGGCGGCAGTCATGGATAATACACTGTCAGCTGTATTAGCCAGACTACCTGAATTTAGAGGAAAGCGAGATAGCTCTGGAGTTAGACGAAATACAGAGCATACTGACGCTTTAAGAGCTATGTCTGATACTGCCTCACAATATGCAGAAGCTGAAGGAGAGCTTCTTTCTGTGGGTGATGTTTCTGACTCAGGGAAGATGATGCAACCTGATTCTGATATTTCTACATTTAACTTTAAGCTTGAAGACCTCTGCGTGTTACTCAGGGAGGTTTTAGCTGCTCTGAATGACTGTGATACAATTGCAGTGCCAGAGAAATTGTGTAGATAAATACTATGCAGTGCCGGTGTGCACTGATGTTTTTCCAATACCTAAAAGGTTTACAGAAATTATTACTAAGGAATGGGATAGACCAGGTGTGCCGTTCTCTCCTCCTCCTATTTTTAGAAAAATGTTCCCAATAGACGCCACCACACGGGACTTAGGGCAGACAGTTCCTAAGGTGGAGGGAGCAGTTTCTACTCTAGCAAAGCGTACTACTATCCCTGTCGAGGACAGTTGTGCTTTCTTAGATCCAATGGATAAAAAGTTAGAGGGTTACCTTAAGAAAATGTTTATTCAACAAGGTTTTATTCTACAGCCCCTTGCATGCATTGCTCCTGTCACTGCTGCTGCGGCATTCTGGTTTGAGTCTCTGGAAGAGGCTTTACAGGTAGCGACTCCATTGGATGACATACTTGACAAGCTTAGAGCACTTAAGCTAGCCAATTCTTTTGTTTCTGATGCCATTGTTCATTTGACTAAACTAACGGCTAAGAATTCTGGTTTTGCTATCCAGGCGCATAGAGCGCTATGGCTTAAATCATGGTCAGCTGACGTTACTTCAGAGTCTAAGCTGCTTAGCATTCCCTTCAAGGAGCAGACCCTATTCGGGCCTGGTTTGAAGGAGATTATTGCTGATATCACTGGAGGAAAAGGTCATGCCCTTCCTCAGGATAGGTCCAAATCAAGGGCCAAACAGTCTAATTTTCGTGCCTTTCGAAACTTCAAGGCAAGTGCGGCATCAACTTCCTCTAATGCAAAACAAGAGGGAGCTTTTGCTCAGTCCAAGACGGTCTGGAGACCTAACCAGACCTGGAACAAAGGTAAGCAGGCCAAAAAGCCTGCTGCTGCCTCTAAGACAGCATGAAGGAATGGCCCCCTATCCGGTAACGGATCTAGTAGGGGGCAGACTTTCGCTCTTCGCCTAGGCGTGGGCAAGAGATGTCCAGGATCCCTGGGCGTTGGAAATTATATCCCAGGGAAATCTTCTGGACTTCATGGCTTTCCCCCCCCCCCAAAAGGGAGATTTCACCTTTCACAATTATCTGCAAACCAGATAAAGAGAGAGGCATTCTTACACTGTGTACAAGACCTCCTAGTTATGGGAGTGATCCATCCAGTTCCAAAGGAGGAACAGGGACAGGGATTTTACTCAAATCTGTTTGTGGTGCCCAAAAAAGAGGGAACCTTCAGACCAATTTTGGATCTAAAGATCTTAAACAAATTCCTCAGAGTTCCATCATTCAAGATGGAGACTATTCGTACATCCTACCTATGATCCAGGAGGGTCAATACATGACTACAGTGGATTTAAAGGATGCCTATCTTCACATTCCGATACACAAAGATCATCATCGGTTTCTCAGGTTTGCCTTCCTAGACAGGCATTACCAGTTTGTAGCTCTTCCCTTTGGGTTAGCTACAGCCCCAATAATTTTTACGAAGGTTCTGGGGTCGCTTCTGGCGGTTCTAAGGCCGCGGGGCATAGCAGTAGCCCCTTATTTAGACGACATCCTGATTCAGGCTTCAAACTTCCAAATTGCCAAGTCTCATACGGACATAGTGTTGGCATTTCTGAGGTCGCATGGGTGGAAGGTGAACGAGGAAAAGAGTTCTCTATCCCCCCTCACAAGAGTTTCCTTCCTAGGGACTCTGATAGATTCTGCAGAAATGAAAATTTACCTGACGGAGTCCAGGTTATCAAAACTTCTAAATTCCTGCCGTGTTCTTTATTCCATTCCTCGCCCTTCGGTGGCTCAGTGCATGGAAGTAATCGGCTTAATGGTAGCGGCAATGGACATAGTGCCGTTTGCACGCCTACATCTCAGACCGCTGCAACTCTGCATGCTCAGTCAGTGGAATGGGGATTACACAGATTTGTCCCCTCTACTAAATCTGGATCAAGAGACCAGGGATTCTCTTCTCTGGTGGCTATCTCGGGTCCATCTGTCCAAAGGTATGACCTTTCGCAGGCTAGATTGGACAATTGTAACGACAGATGCCAGCCTTCTAGGTTGGGGTGCAGTCTGGAACTCCCTGAAGGCTCAGGGATCATGGACTCAGGAGGAGTCACTC
Source organism: Bombina bombina (assembly GCF_027579735.1). NCBI lineage: Eukaryota > Metazoa > Chordata > Amphibia > Anura > Bombinatoridae > Bombina > Bombina bombina. Next base: position 114,229,931 of record NC_069507.1, read on the forward strand.
CTTCCAATAAATATTCTGGAACTGAGAGCGATATTCAATGCTCTTCAGGCTTGGCCTCAGTTAGCAACTCTGAGGTTCATCAGATTTCAGTCGGACAACATCACGACTGTGGCTTACATCAACCATCAAGGGGGAACAAGGAGTTCCCTAGCGATGTTAGAAGTCTCAAAGATAATTCGCTTGGCAGAGATTCACTCTTGCCATCTATCAGCTATCCATATCCCAGGTGTAGAGAACTGGGAGGCGGATTTTATAAGTCGACAGACTTTTCATCCGGGGAGTGGGAGCTCCATCCGGAGGTGTTTGCACAATTGATTCATCGTTGGGGCAAACCAGAACTGGATCTCATGGCGTCTCGCCAGAACGCCAAGCTTCCTTGTTACGGATCCAGATCCAGGGACCCCAGGGCAATGCTGATAGATGCTCTAGCAGCGCCTTGGTCCTTCAACCTGGCTTATGTGTTTCCACCATTTCCTCTGCTCCCTTGTCTGATTGCCCAGATCAAGCAGGAGAGAGCATCGGTGATCTTGATAGCGCCTGCGTGGCCACGCAGGACTTGGTATGCAGATCTGGTGGACATGTCATCCTTTCCACCATGGACTCTGCCGCTGAGACAGGACCTTCTACTTCAAGGTCCTTTCAACCATCCAAATCTAATTTCTCTGAGGCTGACTGCCTGGAGATTGAACGCTCGATTTTATCAAAGCGTGGTTTCTCCGAGTCAGTCATTGATACCTTAATTCAGGCACGATAGCCTTTCACCAGGAAAATCTATCATAAGATATGGCGTAAATATCTTTATTGGTGTGAATCCAAGGGCTACTCATGGAGTAAGGTCAGGATTCCCAGGATATTATCTTTTCTCCAAGAAGGATTGGAAAAAGGATTGTCAGCTAGTTCCTTAAAGGGACAGATTTCTGTGCTGTCTATTCTTTTGCACAAGCGTCTGGCGGATGTTCCAGACGTTCAGGCATTTTGTCAGGCTTTAGTTAGAATCAAGCCTGTGTTTAAACCTGTTGCTCCACCTTGGAGCTTAAATTTGGTTCTTAAAGTTCTTCAGGGGGTTCCGTTTGAACCTCTTCATTCCATAGATATCAAACTTTTATCTTGGAAAGTTATTTTTTTGGTACCTATTTCCTCGGCTCGTAGAGTTTCTGAGTTATCTGCCTTACAATGTGATTCTCCTTATCTGATCTTCCATGCAGATAAGGTAGTTCTGCGTACCAAACCTGACTTTTTACCTAAGGTGGTATCTAATAAGAATATCAATCAAGAGATTGTTGTTCTGTCTTTGTGTCCTAATCCTTCTTCAAAGAAGGAACGTCTATTACACAATCTGGACGTGTTTCGTGCTTTAAAGTTTTACTTACAAGCTACTAAAGATTTTCGTCAAACATCTGCTTTGTTTGTTGTCTACTCTGGACAGAGGAGAGGTCAAAAGGCTTCGGCAACCTCTCTTTCTTTTTGGCTAAGAAGCATAATCCGCTTAGCCTATGAGACTGCTGGCCAGCAGCCTCCTGAAAAGATTACAGCTCATTCTACTAGAGCTGTGGCTTCCACATGGGCCTTTAAAAATGAGGCTTCTGTTGAACAGATTTGCAAGGCGGCGACTTGGTCTTCGCTTCATACTTTTTCAAAATTCTACAAATTTGATACTTTTACTTCTTCGGAGGCTATTTTTGGGAGAAAGGTTTTACAGGCAGTGGTACCTTCCAGTGGCGTCACTAGGGTTGGTGTCACCCGGTGCGGTAAGTTATGGTGTCACCCCCCCCAGAAATCAGACACACACAAAAATACAGGCAAACACACATACAAACACTCAGCCACACTTAAAACATACTCAGATGCACACACAAACACTCGGAAACACACTCAGACACACACACAAAAACACTCAGACACACACACACAAACACTCAGACACACACACACAAACACTCAGACACGCACACACAAAAACTCAGACACACACACATACAAAATATGTAAACTGCACTGCATTAATTATAAAGCGCATGCCTAGAGCTGCTCCCTGGCTCAGCAGAGCATCAAATGATAGATAAACAGAGCACTCTAAAATAAATCACTAAAGAAAAGTTTTAGGTGCAAACTATGAAAATTCTGCTCTCTGACTCTATTCCAAGCCTGTCAGTGCACAGCCCCGGGCCGCGTGCCTACCGCTTCTTATGGCCAATCACTTCTGCACTCTGCCCACCCCCAGACCCCCGCCCGCCCTGCTACCTGTTCAGTGTGCACTTAGTGTACCGTAACCGTAATGGTCTGGTGGGCATCATACGTGGCTCCTTCACTTTAAAGACAGTGTCAAACAGTCATGCGGTCAGGTGCCAGGCATCCCCTCATGATTTGCCAGTTCCCGTTTAGAGAGACAGCACAGCAGTGAGTGACTCCACTGCTCCACATGTCACTGAGCAGTGAGCACAGATAGGCAGGCAGGTTTAGGCTAGCAGCGCAACTTTGCAAGCCCCACGGCATGCCCACAACATTAATAGCGAAATTGGGCAGGGGAGAAGCAAAGTACAAACAAGCAAAAGCAGCCGGGAAAACTATTTGTTGAAATTGCAGCACTGGCTCAAGGGGCAAAAAAAATGGTGTGTCTACATCTTCCCCAGTCCCACCAATGTTCACAAATGCCAGCCCCTCTAATAAAAAAAAATCTATGCATCTCAACATTGTATTTCTTTGAATTTCAATAAAATTAAAAATTTTTTTTTTTTTTTGGTGTCACCCAGGTGCGGCCCGCCCCCCCCCTAGTGACGCCACTGGTACCTTCCGTTTAAGTACCTGCCTTGTCCCTCCCTTCATCCGTGTACTTTAGCTTTGGTATTGGTATCCCACAAGTAATGGATGATCCGTGGACTGGATACACCTTACAAGAGAAAACATAATTTATGCTTACTTGATAAATGTATTTCTCTTGTGGTGTATCCAGTCCACGGCCCGCCCTGTCATTTTAAGGCAGGTATTTTTTAATTTTAAACTACAGTCACCACTGCACCCTATGGTTTCTCCTTTCTCTGCTTGTTTTCGGTCGAATGACTGGATATGGCAGTTAGGGGAGGAGCTATATAGTAGCTCTGCTGTGGTTGATCCTCTTGCAACTTCCTGTTGGGAAGGAGAATATCCCACAAGTAATGGATGATCCGTGGACTGGATACACCACAAGAGAAATACATTTATCAGGTAAGCATAAATGATGTCTTTCTTCATTCTCTTGGTATCTTAATTTGAAAAAGCAGGAATGTAAGCATAAGAGCCGGCCCATTTTTCAGCACCTGGGTAGCGCTTTCTGATTGGTGTCTGAATATAACCAGCAATCAACAAGCGCTACCCTGGTGCTGAACCAAAAATTGTCTGGCTCCTCAGCTTGAGTTCAAATAAAGATACCAAGAAAATAAGGAAAAATTGATAATAGGAGTAAATTAGAAAGTTGCTTAAAATTGCATGCTCTATCTGAATCATGAAAGTTTAATTTTGACAAGACTATCCCTTTTAAAGGAATCAATGAACATTGTGATTTCATGTTGTTTTTGGGAAGTTAACTATTTGAAGTTTAAGGACAGGGGTATTATTGTCAGAAGCATTTTGGGATTGAGATTACTGGAAATACACTACCAAATACCGGTCAAAGCTGAGACATTATCTGCCAAAAAAAGCGCAAGATTTTGATCAACCCCATATTCAGCAATGATGCATAAATAACTGAAATTTAATTCTCTCTTAAAAAACAACCCTAGTATATATAATTTAGGTTACAAATAATGTGAGATTATAGGGTTTATAAGAACATTGTTATTACTATATATTGTTACATATAAAGATGAGCCAACATTTACAGCACTATAAGTGGTAACAATCCGTAACGACTTGATAGAGGCTTGCTGTTTGGACTGACGGAAGGATCTTCAAAGGCTGCACTCTCTACAAACTGCCGAGCTGCTATTCTTCATGGAGGTAAATTTGGACATACATAAGTAGCACTGTGTGGTCTTTATCTTACTGCAATTTGCTAATCTTAAAGGAACATTATAATATAAAATGCATTCCCATGTATCTATTTTACCTTCTGGAATGTATTCAGTTGTTTACAAATAGCTTCTTTTGCCTTTTCAAAACGATGCTTACAATGAAAATACTGGCTATAGAAAAACTATGTAAACAAGAGAGTGCAGCAAGAAATATTCCTCCTTAGAGAGAGAGAGAGACCAGCCCATTTAGAAGGGTGTTCCTGCAGATGTTTGTAATACAGTGAACTTCCTTATCAGCTACATTGTCCCTTTAACCATTTTCATGCACAGATATAGATTTAAAGGGACACTGGACCCAAATTTTTTCTTTTGTGATTCAGATAGAGCATGGAATTTTAAGCAACTTTCTATTTTACTCCTATTATCAAATTCTCTTCATTCTCTTGGTATCTTTATTTGAAATGCAAGAATGTAAGTTTAGATGCCGGCCCATTTTTGGTGAACAACTTGGGTTGTCCTTGCTGATTGGTGGATAAATTCATCAACCAAAAAAAAGTGCTATCCAGAGTACTGAACAAAAAAAAGCTGATACCTTCTTTTTCAAATAAAGATAGCAAGAGAACAAAGAAAAAATAATTATTGGAGTAAATTAGAAAGTTGCTTAAAATTGCATGCTCTGTCCGAATCATAAAATAAAAATATTGGTTCATTGTCCCTTTAATGTTTCTCTTTCATTCATAATTTAGATAGAGAATGCAATTTCAAACAACTTTTCAAATGTCCTTATCTTACCAAATTTGCTTCACTCTCTTGGTATCCTTTGTTAAAACGCATATCTAGGTAGGCTCAGGAGCAATGCACAACTGTGAGCTAGCTGCTGATTAGTGGCTGCACACATATGCTTCTTGTCATTGGCTCACTGGATGCGGAATCTGTTGGCGCTCTACAAATAACCGATAATAATAACAATAATAATGTGTTCAGCTAGCTCCCAGTAGTGCATTGCTGCTCCTTCAACAAAAGATACCAAGAGAATGAAGCAACTTTGGTAACATATGTACATTTGAAAAGTTGTTTAAAATTGTATGCTCTATCCGAATCATGAATGAAAATTTTTGGGTGTTTATGCCCTTTAAGATGCTGATCACGATCTGTCACTTAATAATTATCTGCATGTTAATGAGTGCAGATGAGCCCTTTTTAATGCGGATACTATCAGCTATTTTCATTGTTTGTGGCAGCATTTTTTTTCATTATTGGTTCAGTTAAAAATAGTCCTATACTTAAAGGGACATGACCCCAAAAAAATTTCTTTTATTATTAAGATACAGAGTACAATTTAAAAAAATATATATATTCAAATGTACTTCTATTATCAAATTTGCTTTGTTCTCATGTTATTCTTTGTTGAAGAGATATCTAGATAGGTAGTGTGCACATGTCTGAGCTCTACATCACAGGAAATATTGCTGCCATCTAGTCCTCTTGCTAATGTATAACATTGTTGCAAAACTGCTGCCATTTAGTGCTGCAAACTCATGCACACTCCTGAGCTTACTTTCCTGCTTTCCAACAAAGGATAACAAGAAAACAAACATTTGATAATAGATGAAAATTGGAAAGTTGTTTATAATTATATACTCTATGTGAATCACGAAAGAAATAACTGGGGTTTTATGTCCCTTTAAAGGGACATTAAACACTAAATAAATGATAGATAGAATGATGCATTCAAAGAAAAGATTAGTCTGACAATAACATGTAGATTTATTTTTTAGAGTTTCATTAACTGTATAAATTTTGACAAAATAAGTGTAAAGTTTTAATGTCTATAAAAAAAATGAGAGCTGCCATGTTGTAACTTAAGTTACCTTCTCTGCTGTGGCCAGTTAAACTGAATTGTGGGTGTGGTGAGGGGTGTATTTATAGGCATTTTGAGGTTTGGGAAACTATGCCCCTCCTGGTAGGATTGTATATCCCATACGTCACTAGCTCATTTTAAAGGTCACTAGAGTTTGCAGCCAATGACTGTGTGGAATATAACAGTGTTTTGCACTTCCATTTCTAACAGAAACTGAAAACCTCACAATTTCAGAATGGAATTACAGGAAAAGTGGACAAAATAAATAATGAAAGTATAGTGCAGAGTATTTTATATATATATATGATTTATCATTTTATATTGCCACCTCAAAGTGTTTAATGTCCCTTTTAAAGGGGGAGGAAGAGGGGGGGTGGGACCCTACTCTATAGAAAATAAATTTTGAAGGGAGGGATGGGATCAGAGTTGGGGGAGGCTAAATAACTATTGCAAGGAGGGGAGAAGTGTGGGGGACCCCCTACACTACAGAAAAAAATATTAATACATAAAATGAAAAAAGTAAATAAACACTGGGTACTGGCAGACAGCTTCCAGTACCTAAGATGGCTGCCAATAGTGGGAGGGTTAGAGATCTGTTTGGGAGGGATCAGGGAGGTGGGAAGGTTGACAAGGGATCTCCACACTGCAGAAAAAGAAATAAAAATAAAGCCCAAACTGTCTGCCAGTACGTAAGATTGTGGTGAAGAGTGTGGGGGGGGGAGTTGTTGGAGGTGTCAGGTGGGAGGGTAGTCCCTACATTACAATAATATTATCCTTCCCACTTAACTAAGTAACCCCTACACTGCAGGGAATTTCAGAAGTGTGGTGCGCAGCTGCAGTTAGCGGCCTTCTAATTACCAAAAAGCAATGGCAAAGCCATTCATGTCTATTTCTGAATAAAGGGGATCACAGACAAGCTTTTACAACCATTTGTGTTATGACTGAACAAGTGGGGTCCCATTACATACGGTTTTTACGCTATTTTGGTATTACATATACGGCGTAGCATACAAGTTACGCTCGTATATTTCACCCGTCGCCCGCAATTTTTACTCCCATAAGCTAACATGGGACCGCGTTGCAAATATTCAGCGCAAGGAGTTACATGGCTAAAATTGAGAAATCTTACTCTATTTTAACACCTAATGTGTGCGCATTATCTAGCTACCTGTCAGCCGCCAACCCCCACCGCAATAACTAATAAAATATATTAACCCCTATATCCGCCATCAAACCCACACTGCAACTACAAATAAAGTATTAACCCCTTTATCCGCAAACCACCTAATAAAACTATTAACCCCTAATCCGCCATTAACCTACAACGCAAACTACCTATTAAAGTATTAACCCCTAAACCGCCAAAGCCAACAACGCAAACTACCTATTAAAGTATTAACCCCTAAACTGCCAAAGCCCACAACGCAAATAATTAAATTACTAAGCCCCCTAACCTAACACCCCCTAAATTAACCCAAATTACAAAATTCTAAAGTTACTAACTATTAAAATAAAAAAAACTAAGTATAAATTAAAGGGACAGTCTAGTCAAAATTAAAATTCTGGTGTAGACTGTCCCTTTATCGCTACAATTACATAAAATTAAAAAATCTAAGATTACAGAGAATTGAAAAACAAAATTTATCAAATTTTAAAAAATTATACCTAATCCCTATGAAAATAAAAAAGCTCCCCCAAAATAAAAACACCCCCTAATATAATGCTACACTACCAGTAGCCATTAAAAGGGATTTTTGCAGGGCATTGCCCCAAGATACACAGCCCTTTAAAATAAAAAATACACAGTTCCCCCTAACAGTAAAACCCCCCACCCACCAAACCCCCCAAAATAAAAGAACCTAACACTAAGAAACCTAAACTATCCATTTCCCTGAAAATGGCATTTGTTTGGACATTGCCCTTAAAAGGGCATTTAGATATTTTACAAAGTGCCCACCCTAATCTAAATAAATTTTTAAAAAAATTAAAAAACAGAAAACAAATTCTAACCCCCAGGTTGATACTCACCATTCCTGAAGTCCGGCGGAGAAGGTCCTGTCCTATGCGCTGAAGTCTTCTTCCAAGCGGCGACCTCTTCTTTCTTCTTCCAGGAACAATCCTGAGCGGAGGGCAGAGCTGAAGACTGATGACTACGGAGCTGAAGACCAGCGACCCTGGAACTGAAGACTGGCGACCGCAAAGCCATGGAGGATCCTCTTTGTACGAACGCCGCCGTACACTGGATAGTGAATTCAAGGGACGCGATTAAAAAACATAAGAGTCCATGAGCTAGTGACCTATGGGATATACAATCCTACCAGGAGGGGCAAAGTTTCCCAAACCTCAAAATACCTATAAATACACCCCTCACCACACCCACAATTCAGTTAAAAGAATAGCCAAGTAGTGGGTTGAAAAAAGAAAGGAGTATAAAGCATCAACAAAGGAATTTGGAAATAATTGTGCTTTATACAAAAAAAATCATAACCACCATAAAAAGGGTGGGTCTCATGGACTCTTGCCAATGTGAAAGAAATTAATTTATCAGGTAAGTTCTTACATAAATTATGTTTTCTTTCATGTAATTGGCAAGTGTCCATGAGCTAGTGATGTATGGGATAGAAATATCCAAGATGTGGAACTCCACAGAAGAGTCACTAGAGAGGGAGGGATAAAATAATAACAACCATTTTCCGCTGAGAAAATTAAATCCACAACCAAAAAAATGTTTTTCTCATAATAAAAGAAAAAAAACTTAAAACATAAGCAGAGGAATCAAACTGAAACAGCTGCCTGAAGAACTCTTCTACCAAAAACTGCTTCCGAAGAAGCAAATACATCAAAACGGTAGAATTTTGTAAATGTATGCGAAGAAGACCCAGTTGCTGCTTTGCAAATCTGATCAACTGAAGCTTCATTCTTAAAAGCCTGCAACGTGGAGACTGATCTAGTAGAATGAGCTGTAATTCTCTGAGGCAGGGACTGACCTTACTCCAGATAAGCCTGATGAATCAAAAGCTTTAACCAAGATGCCAAGGAAATAGCAGAAGCCTTCTGACCTTTCCTAGAACCAGAAAAGTTAACAGACTTGAAGTCTTCCTGAAATTTTTAGTAGCTTCAACATAATATCTATGACTAAGCACTAGGCATTCAATTTCCATACCTTCAAATTTAATGATTTGAGATCCTGATGGAAAAACTGACCTTGAGAAAGAAGGTCTAGCCTTAATGGATGGCAGCTGGACATCCGAACAAGATCCGCATACCAAAACCTGTGAGACCATGCTGGAGCTACCAGCAACACAAACAATTGTTCCATGATGATTTTGGAAATCACTTTTGGAAGAAGAACTAGATACGGGAAGATATAAGCAGGTTGGTAACACCAAGGAGCTGCTAACGCATCCACTGCTTCCGCCTGAGGATCCCTGGACCTGGACAGGTACCTGCGTAGTTTCTTGTTTAGATGGGAAGCCATCAAATCTATTTCTGGAAGACTCCACATCTGAACAATCCAGAAGAGCCCTGAAGATAGCACAGAGTTCTAAAATATTGATTGGTAACCTCGCCTCTTGAGGTTCCAAACCCCCTTGTGCTGTCAGAGATCCCCAGACAGCTCCCCAACCTGAAAGACTTGCATCTGTTGTGATCACAGTCCAGGTTGGATGAACAAAAAAGGCCCCTTGAATTATACCATGGTGATCTAACCACCAAGTCAGAGAGAGTCGAACCTTGGGATTTAAGGATATTAATTGTGATATCTTTGTATAATCCCTGCACCACTGGTTCAGCATACAAAGCTGGAGAGGTCTCATATGAAAACGAGCAAAGGGGATCGCGTTTGATGCTGCAGTCATGAGACCTAAAACTTTCATGCACATAGCCACTGAAGGGAATGACTGAGACTGAAGGTTCCGACAAGCTGAAACCAATTTTAAACGTCTCTTGTCTGTTAGAGACAGAGTCATGGACACTGAATCTATCTGGAAACCTAAAAAGGTGACCCTTGTCTGAGGAATCAAAAAACTTTTTGGAAAATTGATCCTCCAACCAAGTCTCTGAAGAAACAACACTAGTTGATTCGTGTGAGATTCTGCAGAATGTAAAGACTGAGCTAGTACCAAGATATTGTCCAAATAAGGAAATACTGCAATACCCCGTTCTCAGATTACAGAGAGTAGGGCACCGAGAACCTTCGAAAAGATTCCTGGAGCTGTCGCTAGGCCAAACGGAAGAGCGACAAATTGGTAATGATTGTCTAGAAAAGAGAATCTCAGAAACTGATAATGGTCTGGATGAATCGGAATATGAAGATAAGCATCCTTTAAGTCTATTGTGGACATATAATGCCCTTGCAGAACAAAAGGCAAAATAGTCCTTATAGTCACCATTTTGAAAGTTGGTACTCTTACTTAACGATTAAAAATTTTCAGATCCAGAACTGGCCTGAAGGAATTTTCTTTCTTTGGGACAATGAATAGATTGGAATAAAACCCCAGACCCTGTTCCTGAAACGGAGCTGGTATGATTACCCCTGAAAGCTCCAGGTCTGAAACACACTTCAGAAAAGCCTGAGCCTTTACTGGATTTGCTGGGATGCGTGAGAGAAAATACCTTCTCACAGGAGGTCTTACTCTGAATCCTATTTGGTACCCTTGAGAGACAATACTCTGAATCCAATGATTTTGGACAGAATCTGCCCAAATGTTTTGGAAGAATCTCAATCTACCCCTACCGCACCTTCATGCAGACTTGGGGGCTGGCTTTGATTTCTTAAATGGTTTGGATGTATTCCAACTTGAAGAAGGTTTCCAATTGGAACCAGATTCTTTGGGGAAAGGATTAGGTTTCTGTTCCTTATTTTGTCGAAAGGAACGAAAGCGGTTAGAAGCTTTAAATTTACCCTTAGATTTTTTATCCTGAGGCAAAAAAACTCCCTTCCCCCAGTGACAGTTGAAATAATCGAATCCAATTGAGAACCAAATAACTTATTACCTTGGAAAGAAAGAGATAGTAATCTAGACTTAGATACCATGTCAGCATTCCAATATTTAAGCCACAAAGCTCTTCTAGCTAAAATAGCTAAATAAAAAAGATTTTACATCAATTTTGATGAAATCAAAAATGGCATCACAAATAAAATGATTAGCATGTTGAAGCAAGCAAACAATGCTAGACAATGCTAGATAAATCGGGATCCGTTTCTTGCTGCGCTAAACTTTCCAATCAAAAAGTTGATGCAGCTGCAACATCAGCCATAGAAATGGCAGGCCTGAGGAGATGACCAGAATATAAATAAGCTTTCCTTAGATAAGATTCAAGTTTCCTATCTAAAGGGTCTTTAAAAGAAGTACTATCTTCCATAGGAATAGTAGTATGTTTAGCAAGTGTAGAAATAGCCCCATCAACTTTGGGGATCTTTTCCCAAAACTCCAATCTAACTGCTGGTAAAGGATACGATTTTTTTAAACCTTGAAGATGGAATAAAAGAAGTACCAGGCCTATTCCATTCCTTAGAAATCATATCAGAAATAGCATCAGGAACTGGAAAAACATCTGGAGTAACCACAGGGGGTTTAGAAACAGAATACGTTTACTAGTTTTAATATCAAGAGGACTAGTTTCCTCAATATCCAATGTAATCAACACTACTTTTAACAAAGAACGAATATACTCCATTTAAATAAATAAGTAGATTTGTCAGTGTCAATATCTGAGGAAGGATCTTATGAATCAGATAGATCCTCATCAGAGGAGGATAATTCAGTATGTTGTCGGTCATTTGAAATTTCATCAATTTTATGAGAAATTTAAAGGACCTTTTTACGTTTATTAGAAGGCGGGATGGCAGACAAAGCCTTCTGAATCGCATCAGCAATAAAATCTTTTACATTTACAGGTATATCTTGTACATTAGATGTTGAAGGAACAACAGACATAGTACTATTACTGCGTGTAAAAGCTTATAATGACAACTATTACATACCACAAATGCACTTAACTTTGGTAGAACTGTTATCAGGCAGCAGGGTTCCAACAGTGGTTTCTGAGACAGGAGCAGATTGAGACATCTTGCAAATGTAAGAGAAAAAACAACATATAAAGCAAAATTAGCAATTTCCTTATATGGCAGATTCAGGAATGGGAAAAAATGCAAACAGCATAGCCCTCTAACATAGAAAAAGGCAAGAGGCACATAGGAATGGGGTTTAAAATAATGAAATTATTTGGCGCCAAGTATGACGCACAACGTAACTGAAGTTTTTTTTGGCGCTAACAACATCCGGAAATGACACACGTCATTGACGACGCAACCTTGAGCAAGGAACTCGGCGTCAACTAAGATGCCGGAAATGACGAATCTGCGTCATCGGACGTAACTTTGCAGCAAAAATATTTTTGCGCCAAAAATGACGCAATAAACTTCGCCATTTTGCGCCCTCGCAAGCCTAATTTTGCCTGCGAAATTTAATGAGAAAACAGTCAAAATAGTAAAAAAGACTATACCCCAGGTAAGAAAAAATGTTTTCCTAGACATGCTTTTCCCAAATATGAAACTGACAGTCTGCAAAAGGAAATATACATAAACCTGACTCATGGCAAATATACGTACAGTACATTTATTTAGAACTTTATAATAATACATAAAGTGCCAAACCATAGCTGAGAGTGTCTTGTAATGAAAACATACTTACCAAAAGACACCCATCCACATATAGCAGATAGCCAAACCCCCCAGTCATTCTCTTTGCCGCTCTAACAAGTAGCATCTCCATGGGAGGGTAAAGTGAATGTGGTGTTAGATTTGTAGTTTTTATATCTTCAATCAAAAGTTTGTTATTTTTAAATAGTGCCGGTTTGTACTATTTACTCTCTAGCAGAAAGTGAAGAAGAATTCTGCTGAGAGGAAAATGATTTTAGCATGTTGTAACTAAAATCCACTGCTGTTCCCACACAGGACTGAGGAGTACCAGAAAACTTCAGTTGGGGGGAACAGTTTGCAGGCTTAACTGCTACAAGGTATGTTCAGTCATCTTTTTCTAGTCAAGACTTAGTAATGCTAGTTAATTAACAGCGCTAAAAGACTGGTGGACACTTTTAAAGGGCAATCGATTATTTTATTGAGAAAATATGATGATTGTACAAGTTTTTAACATTTTTGGAGTGTTTTTTGGGGCTTTATTCCACATGGCAGAATTTTAGACACCTATAGAGGGTTTGCAAGGCCCCACAACTCCAGAGTGGAGAGGGAGGGGGCCTAATTTTCGCGCCTCAGTTACGCAGTTCATATAGCAGACAGCTTCATGCAGCTTCACGTGGAGGGTCCAAAGAATACTGGAGGACTTCATAGAGGCTTATTTCTATCAAATTAATCCCCAGGGGCAAGGTATGGCCACAGCAGATTGCTGTGGCATGGTGCTGTAGTTTGCTATCCGGTTGTCAACTTTAGGTTGCTCCGGTTCGGGCATTAAGGGGTTAATTGACTTGAAAATTTCTGTGCAATCATACCAAAGCATTAAGATAGTGTGGTAAAAATTTCAGAAAGATTGGATCATTTTTGGTGATTTAGTAAAAAAGTGTGCGCTTTTTATTATTTAAAGGCACTGTACCGTTTTTTCTCAAATTGTATTTTTCAGTATTTGAGTGCTGTCTAAGTCTGTTTAACATGTCTGAGCCTACAGATAGACGTTGCTCTATGTGTTTAGTAGCCATGGTGGAACCCCCTTTACATTTGTGTTTTAAGTGTGCTAATGTGTCTAAGCATTTTAAAGATCACAATGTTTTACTTATAAATGTATCCCAAGATGATTCTTTAACAGAAGGTAATGAGTATAGCCCTCCTTCCTCTCCCCATGTGTCCACACCAGTTACGCCCGAGCACGCGATGCCTAGTACCTCTAGCGCATTGGCCCCTATTACATTACAACAATTAGCAGCAGTCATGGATAATTCCCTTGCGGCATTTTTATCCAAACTGCCAGTTTTCCCTAAAAAGCGTGATAGCTCGGTTTTAAGAACAGAGTATGAACAATCAGAAGCTTTGGAGGATTTATCTGTGGTACCCTCACAACACTCTGAAGTGTCTGTGAGGGATGGGCTGTCCGAGGGAGAAATTTCTGACACTGGAAAAGTTTCTCAGCGGGCAGATTCAGATTCCTTAGCGTTTAAATTTAAGCTGGAACACCTCCGCGTGCTGCTTAAGGAGGTATTAGCTACGCTGAATGATTGCGACCCCATGGTGGTCCCAGAGAAATTGTGTAAAATGGACAAATATCTAGAAGTCCCTGTATACACTGATGCGTTTCCAATCCCTAAGAGGGTGGCAGATATTTTGGATAGGGAGTGGGAGAGACCAGGTGTACCCTTTGTTCCCCCCCCTATCTTTAAGAAAATGTTCCCCATTACTGATCCTAGGCGGGACGCATGGCAGACGGTTCCTAAGGTAGAGGGGGCAGTTTCAACACTAGCCAAGCGCACAACCATACCAATCGAAGACAGTTGTGCGTTCAAAGATCCTATGGATAAAAAATTAGAAGGTTTACTAAAGAAAATATTCGTTCAACAAGGTTTACTTCTCCAGCCTATTGCCTGCATTATTCCGGTAACTACTGCAGCGGCTTTCTGGTTTGAGGCGCTGGAGGAATTGCTCCAGACTGAGACCTCATATGATGAAATTATGGATAGAATTAAGGCTCTAAAGCTGGCTAACAGATGCCGCCTTACAATTAGCTAAGTTAGCGGCGAAAAATTCTGGTTTCGCTATCATGGCGCGCAGAGCGCTTTGGCTTAAATCATGGTCAGCCGATGTGTCGTCTAAGACAAAGCTACTGAATATTCCTTTCAAAGGGAAGACCCTTTTCGGGCCCTAGTTGAAAGAGATTATTTCGGATATCACTGGGGGAAAGGGCCATGCCCTCCCGCAAGACAGGCCTTTTAAGGCTAAAAACAACAATAATTTTCGTTCCTTTCGCAACTTCAGGAGCGGTCCTGCTTCAACCTCTGCGACCGCAAAGCAAGAGGGTAACTCTCCACAGCCCAAGGCAACCTGGAAGCCTTTGCAGGGCTGGAACAAGGGTAAACAGGCCAAGAAGCCTGCAGCTGCTACTAAGACAGCATGAAGGGGACCGGATCTGGTAGGGGGCAGACTCTCTCTCTTTGCTCAGGCTTGGGCAAGAGATGTTCCCAATCCCTGGGCATTAGAGATAGTTGCTCAGGGATATATTCTAGAATTCAAGGACTCTCCGCCAAGGGGAAGGTTCCACATTTCTCGTCTGTCTTCAGACACGACAAAGAAAGAGGTGTTCTTACGCTGTGTAGAAGATCTACTCAAGATGGGAGTGATATGTCCAATCCCAACTACAGAACAAGGACTGGGATTTTACTCAAACCCGTTTGTGGTTCCCAAAAAGGAAGGAATTTTCAGACCAATTCTGGATCTAAAAATTCTAAACAAATTCCTCAGAGTTCCATCCTTCAAGATGGAGACCATTCGGACAATCTTACCAATGATCCAGGAAGGTCAATATATGACTACCGTGGATTTAAAGGATGCGTACCTTCATATTCCTATCCACAAAGATCACCATCAGTTCCTAAGGTTCGCTTTTCTGGACAAGCATTACCAGTTTGTGGCCCTTCCCTTCAGGTTTGCCACCGCTCCATGAATTTTCACAAAGGTTCTAGGGTCCCTTCTGGCGGTCCTAAGACCACGGGACATTGCAGTAGCACCCTATCTGGACAACATCTTAATACAGGCGTCGTCTTTTCTCAGAGCCAAGGCTCATACGGAAATTGTTCTGGCCTTTCTAAGGTCTCACGGGTGGAAAGTGAACACAGAAAAAAGTTCTCTGTCCCCACTCACAAGGGTTCCCTTCCTGGGGACATTAATAGACTCGGTAGAAATGAAAATATTTCTGACGGAGGTCAGGAGGTTAAAGCTTCTCAGCACTTGCTGAGCTCTTCATTCCATTCCTCGGCCATCTGTAGCTCAGTGCATGGAGGTAATCGGATTAATGGTAGCAGCAATGGACGTAGTTCCTTTTGCTCGAATTCATCTCAGGCCACTGCAATTGTGCATGCTCAAACAGTGGAATAGAGATTATGCAGATTTGTCTCCACAAATACAACTGGACCAGAACACCAGAGATTCTCTTCTCTGGTGGTTGTCTCAGGATCACCTGTCTCAGGGAATGTGCTTCCGCAGACCAGAGTGGATCATTGTAACGACCGACGCCAGTCTGATAGGCTGGGGCGCGGTCTGGGGCTCCCTGAAAGCTCAGGGCCTATGGTCTCGGGAAGAGTCTCTTCTCCCGATAAACATTTTGGAACTGAGAGTGATATTAAATACGCTCCAGGCATGGCCTCAGCTAGCGGCGGCCAAGTTCATCAGATTTCAGTTGGACAACATCACGACTGTAACATACATCAATCATCAGGGAGGAACAAAGAGTTCCTTAGCGATGAAGGAAGTAACCAAGATAATCAGGTGGGCGGAGGATCACTCTTGTCACCTATCTGCAATTCACATCCCAGGAGTAGACAACTGGGAAGCGGATATCCTAAGTCATCAGACTTTTCACCCGGGGGAGTGGGAACTCCACCCGGAGGTATTTGCTCAGCTGATTCAGCTTTGGGGCATTCCGGAGTTGGATCTGATGGCGTCCCGTCAGAACACCAAACTTCCGCTTTACGGCTCCAGGTCCAGGGATCCCAAGGCGGCATTGATAGATGCTCTAGTAGTGCCTTGGTCCTTCAATCTGGCCTATGTCTTTCCACCGTTTCCCCTTCTCCCTCGGCTGGTAGCCAGAATCAAACAGGAGAAGGCCTCGGTAATTCTGATAGCGCCTGCGTGACCACGCAGGACTTGGTATGCAGATCTAGTGGACATGTCAGCTGTTCCACCAAGGACACTGCCAATGAGGCAGGATCTTCTAATACAGGGTCCATTCAAGCATCCAAATCTAGCTTCTCTGAAGCTGACTGCCTGGAGATTGAACGCTTAATTCTATCCAAGCGTGGGTTCTCTGAATCAGTCATAGATACTCTGATCCAAGCTAGAAAACCTGTCACCAGGAAAATTTACCATAAGATATAGCGGAAATATCTTTGTTGGTGTGAATCCAAGGGTTACTCGTGGAGTAAGATTAGGATTCCAAGGATTTTGTCTTTTCTCCAAGAAGGATTGGAGAAAGGTTTATCAGCTAGTTCCTTAAAGGGGCAGATATCAGCTCTGTCTATCCTTTTACACAAGCGTCTGGCAGGAGTGCCAGATGTTCAAGAGTTTGCACAGTCAGAATCAAGCCTGTCTATAAATCAGTGGCTCCTCCATGGAGTCTAAATTTAGTTCTTTCAGTTCTTCGAGGGGTTCGATATTAAGTTATTATCTTGGAAAGTTTTGTTTTTGGTAGCTATATCTTCTGCTCGAAGAGTTTCAGAATTGTCTGCTTTGCAGTGTAATTCACCCTATCTGGTGTTCCATGCAGATAAGGTAGTTTTACGTACTAAACCTGGTTTTCTTTCTAAGGTTGTTTCTAATAAGAACATTAACCAGGAAATCATTGTTCCTTCTCTGTGTCCTAATCCAACTTCTAAGAAGGAACGGCTTTTACACAATCTTGATGTGGTTCGTGCTTTGAAATTCTATTTACAAGCAACTAAGGATTTCAGACAAACATCATCCTTGTTTGTTGTCTATTCTGGTAAGAGGAGAGGTCAAAAAGCGACGGATACCTCTCTTTCCTTCTGGTTGAAAAGCATCATCCGATTGGCTTATGAGACTGCTGGACAGCAGCCTCCTGAACGAATTACAGCTCATTCCACCAGAGCTGTGGCTTCCCCTTGGGCCTTCAAGAACGAGGCTTCTGTTGAACAGATTTGTAAGGCAGCGACTTGGTCTTCACTGCATACTTTTGCCAAATTTTACAAATTCGATACTTTTGCTTCTTCGGAGGCTATTTTTGGGAGAAAGGTTTTGCAAGCAGTGGTGCCTTCCGTTTAGGTTACCTGTCTTGTTCCCTCCCTTCATCCGTGTCCTAAAGCTTTGGTATTGGTATCCCACAAGTAAGGATGAATCCGTGGACTGGATACACCTTGCAAGAGAAAACAGAATTTATGCTTACCTGATAAATTACTTTCTCTTGCGGCGTATCCAGTCCACGGCCCGCCCTGGCAATTAAGTCAGGTTAAAATTTTATTATTAAACTACAGTCACCACTGCACCCTATGGTTTCTCCTTTTTCTCCTAACCGTCGGTCAATTGACTGGGGGGGCAGAGCCAGAGGGGGAGCTATATGGAAAGCTTTGCTGTGTGCTCTCTTTGCCACTTCCTGTAGGGAATGAGAATATCCCACAAGTAAGGATGAATCCGTGGACTGGATACACCGCAAGAGAAAGTAATTTATCAGGTAAGCATAAATTCTGTTTTCTTTCATGTAATTAGCAAGAGTCCATGAGCTAGTGACGTATGGGATATACATTCCTACCAGGAGGGGCAAAGTTTCCCAAACTTTAAAATGCCTATAAATACACCCCTCACCACACCCACAATTCAGTTTTACAAACTTTGCCTCCGATGGAGGTGGTGAAGTAAGTTTGTGCTAGATTCTACGTTGATATGCGCTCCGCAGCAAGTTGGAGCCCGGTTTTCCTCTCAGCGTGCAGTGAATGTCAGAGGGATGTGAGGAGAGTATTGCCTATTTGAATGCAGTGATCTCCTTCTACGGGGTCTATTTCATAGGTTCTCTGTTATCGGTCGTAGAGATTCATCTCTTACCTCCCTTTTCAGATCGACGATATACTCTTATATATACCATTACCTCTGCTGATTCTCGTTTCAGTACTGGTTTGGCTTTCTACAAACATGTAGATGAGTGTCCTGGGGTAAGTAAATCTTATTTTCTGTGACACTCTAAGCTATGGTTGGGCACTTTGTTTATAAAGTTCTAAATATATGTATTCAAACATTTATTTGCCTTGACTCAGAATGTTCAACTTTCCTTATTTTTCAGACAGTCAGTTTCATATTTGGGATAATGCATTTGAATTATTCATTTTTTCTTACCTTCAAAAATTTGACTCTTTTTTTCCTGTGGGCTGTTATGCTCGCGGGGGCTGAAAATGCTTCATTTTATTGCGTCATTCTTGGCGCGGACTTTTTTGGCGCAAAAATTCTTTTCTACTGCTGGAGCTACCAAGCTAAGTGTATCTGCTATAATTTTTGGTATCTGTTTCTCCAGCTGTTGTTTGTATTGCATGTCATGACAAACTTATTAATGCAGATAAAATTTCCTTTAGTACTGTTACATTACCTGTTGCTGTTCCGTCATCATCTAATTTTCAGAGTGTTCCTGATAAACATAAGAGATTTTATTTTTTAAATCCATTAAGAAGGCTATGTCTGTTATTTCTCCTTCTAATTTACATAAAAGTCTTTTAAAACTTCTCTTTTTTCAGATGAATTTTTAAATGAACATCATCATTCTGATACTGATAATGGTTCTTCTGGTTCAGAGGTTTCTGTCTCAGAGGTTGATGCTGATAAATCTTTGTATTTGTTCAAGATGGAATTTATTCGTTCTTTATTTAAAGAAGTATTAATTGCATTAGAAATAGAGGATTCTGGTCCTCTTGATTCTAAATCTAAACGTTTAAATAAGGTTTTTAAATCTCCTGTAGTTATTCCAGAAGTGTTTAATCTCCCTGATGCTATTTCTGAAGTAATTTCCAGGGAATGGAATAATTTGGGTAATTCTTTTACTCCTTCTAAACGTTTAAGCAATTATATCCTGTGCCATCTGACAGATTAGAGTTTTTTTGGGACAAAATCCCTAAGGTTATGGGGCTGTCTCTACTCCTGCTAAATGTGCTACTATTCCTACGGCAGATAGTAATTCACTTAAGGATCCTTTAGATAGGAAAATTGAATCCTTTCTAAGAAAAGCTTACTTAAATTCAGGTAATCTTCTTAGACTTGCTATATTTTTAGCGTATGTTGCTGCAGCTTCAACTTTTTGGTTAGAAGCTTTAGCGCAACAAGTAACAGATCATAATTTTATAGCATTATTATTATTCTATAACATGCTAATAATTTTATTGGTGATACCATCTTTTGATATCATTAGAGTTGATGTCAGGTATATGTCTCTAGCTATTTTAGCTAGAAAAGCTTTATGGATTAAACTTGGAATACTGATATGTCTTCTAAGTCAACTTTGCTTTCCCTTTCTTTCCAGGGTAATAATTTATTATTTCAACTGTTTCTGGAAGGAAGGGAACTTTTTTACCAAAGGATAAAAAATCTAAGGTAAATTTAGGTCTAATAATCATTTCGTTCCTTTCCTCACAATAAGGAACAAAAGCCTGATCCTTCATTCTCAGGAGCGGTATCAGTTTGGAAACTATTTCCAGTTTGGAATATATCCAAGCCTTTTAGAAAACCTATAGCCAGCTCCTAAGTACCCATGAAGGTGCGGACCTTATTCCAGCTCAGCTGGTATGGGGCAGATTACGTTTTCTTCAAAGAATTTTTGATCAATTCCGTTCTCAATTTCTGGTTTCAGAACATTGTTTCAGAAAGGTACAGAATTGGCTTCAGTTAAAGCCTCCTGCTAAGAGATTTTTTTTCTTTCCCGTGTCCCAGTTAACACAGCAAAGGCTCAGCATTTCTGAAATGTGTTTCAGATCTAGAGTTGGCTGGAGTAATTATGCCAGTTCCAGTTCTGGAACAGGGGCTGGGGTTTTATTTTATCTCTTCATTGTACCAAAGAAGGTCAATTCCTTCAGACCAGTTCCGGATCTATCAATATTGAATCGTTATGTAAGGATACCAACATTCAAGATGGTTACTGTAGGACTGTCCTGCCTTTTGTTTAGCAAGGGCATTATATGTCTACAATAGATTTACAGGATGTGTATCTACATATTCCGATTCATCCAGATCACTTTTTGTGTCTGAGATTCTCTTTTTAGACAAGCATTACCAGTTTTGTGGCTCTACCGTTTGGCCTAGCCTCAGTTCCAAGAATTTTTTTCAAAGGTTCTCGGTGCCCTTCTGTCTGTAATCAGAGAACAGGGTTTTTTGGTATTTCCTTATTGGACAATATCTGGGTACTTGCTCAGTCTTCTCATTTTCGAAGAATCTCATACGAATCGACTTGTGTTGTTTCTTCAAGTTCATGGTTGGAGGATCAATTTACCAATCAGTTCATTGATTCCTCAGACAAGTGTAACCTTTTTAGGTTTCTAGAATAGATTCAGTGTCTATGACTCTGTCCTTGTCAGACAAGAGAAGTTTAACATTGATATCAGCTTGTCAAAACCTTCAGTCACAATCATTCCCTTTGGTAGCCTTATGCATGGAAATTTTAGGTCTTAGGACTGCCGCATCAGATGCGATCTCCTTTGCTCGTTTTCACATGCGACCTCTTCAGCTCTGTATGCTGAACCAATGGTGCAGGGATTACTCAAAGATATCTCAATTAATATCTTTA
Source organism: Bombina bombina (assembly GCF_027579735.1). NCBI lineage: Eukaryota > Metazoa > Chordata > Amphibia > Anura > Bombinatoridae > Bombina > Bombina bombina. The sequence goes on from NC_069507.1 coordinate 114,251,266, forward strand.
AACCGATTATACGACACTCTCTGACATGGTGGGCAGATCACCATCGTTTAGTTCAGGGGGCTTTTTTGTTCTTCCGACCTGGACTATAATCTCAACAGATGCAAGTCTTACAGGTTGGGGAGCTGTGTGGGGGTATCTGACGGCACAAGGGGTTTGGGAATCTCAGGAGGTGAGATTTGCGATCAATATTTTGGAACTCCGTGCAATTTCAGAGCTCTTCAGTCTTGGCCTCTTCTGAAGAGAGAGTTGTTCATTTGTTTTCAGATAGACAATGTCACAACTGTGGCATACATCAATCATCAAGGAGGGACTCACAGTCCTCTGGCTATGAAAGAAGTATCTCGAATTTTGGTTTGGGCGGAATCCAGCTCCTGTCTAATCTCTGCGGTTCATATCCCAGGTATGGACAATTGGAAAGCGGATTATCTCAGTCGCCAAACGTTGCACCTGGGCGAATGGTCTTCACCCAGAGGTATTTCCTCAGATTGTTCAAATGTGGGAACTCTCAGAAATAGATCTGATGGCTTCTCATCTAAACAAAAAACTTCCCTGGTATCTGTCCGGATCCAGGGATCCTCGGGCGGAGGCAGTGGATGCATTATCTCTTCTTTACAAGTGTCATCCTGCCTATATCTTTCCGCCTCTAGTTCTTCTTCCAAGGGTATTCTCTAATATTCTAAAGGAATGCTCTTTTGTCCTGCTGGTAGCTCCAGCATGGCCTCACAGGTTTTGGTATGCGGATCTTGTCCGGATGGCCTCTTGCCAGCTGTGGACTCTTCCGTTAAGACCAGTCTTTCTGTCTCAAGGTTCTTTTTTCCATCAGGATCTCAAAACCTTCATTTTAAGGTGTGGAGTTTGAACGCTTGATTCTTGGTCAAAGAGGTTTCTCTGACTCTGTGATTGATACTATGTGACAGGCTCGTAAATCTGTATCTAGAGAGATATATTATAGAGTCTGGAAGACTTATATTTTTTAAGGATGGTTTAGATAAAGGTTTGTCCGCAAGTTTCTTGAAAGACAAATCTCTGCTCTTTCTGTTCTTTTTCACAGAAGGATTGCTAATCTTCCTGATATTCATTGTTTTGTACAAGCTTTGGTTCGTATAAAACCTGTCATTAAGTCAATTTCTCCTCTTTGGAGTTTGAATTTGGTTCTGGGGGCTCTTCAAGCTTCTCCTTTTGAACCCATGCATTCTTTGGTCGTTATATTACTTTCTTGGAAAGTTTTGTTTCTTTTGGCCATCTCTTCTGCCAGAAGAGTCTCTGAATTATCTACTCTTTTTTGTGAGTCTCCTTTTCTGATTTTGCATCAGGATAAGGCGGTGCTGCGAACTTCTTTTGAATTTTTTACCTAAGGTTGTGAATTCTAACAACATTAGTAGAGAAATCGTGGTTCCTTCATTATGTCCTAATCCTATGAATTCTAAGGAGAAATCATTGCATTCTTTGGATGCTGTTAGAGCTTTGTAATATTATGTTGAAGCTACTAAGTCTTTCCGAAAGACTTCTAGTCTATTTGTCATCTTTTCCGGTTCTAGAAAGACCAGAAAGCTTCTGCCATTTCTTTGGCATCTTGGTTGAATTCTTTATTTCATCATGCCTATGTTGAGTCGGGTAACACTCCGCCTCAAAGGATTACAGCTCATTCTACTAGGTCAGTTTCTACTTCCTGGGCGTTTAAGAATGAAGCTTCGGTTGATCAGATTTGCAAAACAGCAACTTGGTCCTCTTTGCATACTTTTACTAAATTCTACCATTTTGATGTGTTTTCTTCTTCTGAAGCAGTTTTTGGTAGAAACGTACTTCAGGCAGTGGTTTCAGTTTGACTCTTCTGCTTATGTTTTTTCATTAAAATTTTATTCTGGGTGTGGATTATTTTTAGCAGGAATTGGCTGTCTTTATTTTATCCCTCCCTCTCTAGTGACTCTTGTGTGGAAAGATCCACATCTTGGGTAATCATTATCCCATACGTCACTAGCTCATGGACTCTTGTTAATTACATGAAAGAAAACATAATTTATGTAAGAACTTACCTGATAAATTCATTTCTTTCATATTAGCAAGAGTCCATGAGGCCCGCCCTTTTTTGTGGTGGTTTTGATTTTTTTGTATAAAGCACAATTATTCCAATTCCTTATTTTATATGCTTTCGCACTTTTTTCTTATCACCCCACTTCTTGGCTATTCGTTAAACTGAATTGTGGGTGTGGTGAGGGGTGTATTTATAGGCATTTTAAGGTTTGGGAAACTTTGCCCCTCCTGGTAGGAATGTATATCCCATACGTCACTAGCTCATGGACTCTTGCTAATATGAAAGAAATTAATTTATCAGGTAAGTTCTTACATAAATTATGTTTTTTTGAAATTTTGATAATTTTGTTTTTTATTTTATGTAATATTAGATTTTTTTATTTTATGTAATTGTAGCTTAAAGGGACAGTCTACACCAGAATTTAAATTTTGACTAGACTGTCCCTTTAATTTATACTTAGTTTTTTTTTATTTTTAAACTAGTGTTTAGATTTTTTTATTTTAATAGTTACTTTAGTATTTGTAATTTAGGCAATTTGGGTTCATTTAGGGGGTTTTAGGTTAGGGGGCTTAGTAATTTAATTAGCGTTGTGGGCTTTGGCGGTTTAGGGGTTAATACTTTAATAGGTAGTTTGCATTGTGGGTTAATGGCAGATTAGGGGTTAATAGTTTTATTAGGTAGTTTGCATTGTTAGGGTTGGCGGATTTAGGGGTTAATACTTAATAGGTTTATTGCGGTGTGGGTTTGATAGAGGATTTAGGGGTTAATAGTTTAAATAGGCATGTTGCGTTGTGGGGGGGGTTGTCGGTTTAAAGGTTAATAATTTTTTTAGTTCCAATGTGGGTTTGATGGCGGATATAGGGGTTTTACGTGTCAGGCTTATTTTTGGGAGCCGTGTTAGACTTTTTTTTTTTTACTTTTCTTAGGCGCCGGCAGTTTCTAAAGTGCCGTAAGTCACTGGCTCATTTCTGGACATCGCTAGTTTATCTGACTTACGGCACTTTATGAACTGCCGGCGCCGTATATGTAATAGCCCGATATGACTGCATTTGGCAGAGAAATGGTGGCATGAAATATACCAAAATGGGCTTAGATCATTACCTTGTGTTGTCTACTTAAAAGAAATATAAAGTTTTGATAGGTAAATAAAAAAAGACTCTTATTTATTTCTGTTTAAATGAAGCGATAGCAAAAATGCTAAAAATTCCCTGGTAGTTTGAACAAGTTTTTCTTTAATATTCTCGGTACTGAAGGGGTTTAATGAATCTAGACCATCTATTGATATATACATCTAAAATGGTGTATGTAACCATTTTGGAGTTTATTGCACATGTGCAAGATAATTCAATTATACCAAATCAACTTTGAATACTGTCAAACATGTCCAAAAGTCCAGTTTTCAACTTTATCAACACCATTTGTGTGTTTTAATTCAATGTGCTTATTTGGTTGCATTGTGTGGGCAATTTGCCCGTTGTCTGCTAGGATCTGATTTGAACGTTTCCCTTTGTGAGAACCAAACATGCTGTAATACTAAGAGCTGAGCTGGGTTACATCTCTGTAAAGTGTTTGTGTGTGTACCAGCCCTTAAAGGGACATTGAACACTAAATACATTTTATGCAGCTTCCTCTTATTATGGGTGCCACCATTTTGGTTATACTGTAGGTATCTAAATGAGTTGCTGCACATGTGCAAACACCTTAGCGCTGTAATACAGCGAAAGCTAGATTTCAGCACGGTGGCACCTATGACTAGAGGAAGGAAGGGTATTTACAGTTAGTAATTGTGCTTCACTATGTTGGCTATTTTTTTGAGGATCATTTATATACAAGTTGACAAAAAGGGAACAAACTGAACATTATTTCCTCTGTTTCATACCCAGAATTTCAGATATCATTTTGTGCAGTATTTGAACACATTTTCTTTGCAGTATTTTTCTCTCTATTTATCTTCTGTGTTAACGCTAGTTCTTTAAAATATTTAATACTTTTGGGTAATAAAGTTTTTAATTGTTTGATTTTAATTATAGAAACAAGGAAAACTGCTTTTGGAATTGTGTACACCATGAAGAAGCCACAATCTGAAGATGGAGGTGAACCAGTTTGCAAAAAAGCCAAAAAGGAATAATCAGAGCCTGGTTTTTTTTTTTTTTTTGTGTGTGTGTGTGATTTTTTTTTTGATTTTTTTTGGGGGGGGGGGGAGTTATTGTAAATATATCTGTATTCTTTTTCTTAAAGACTTGCTGAATTATTTTCTTCTTTTTCAAAAACGGATATTCCTTCCTAGATAAATAAACGTTTTATGTTCTTATGCTTGTTAGCGTTTCCTTTTTTACCAATACTGCTTTGTCAGTGAGCTGGTCCTATCCCACCAGGGCCATCATCAGGGGGGAAAGGGGGACCTCCAGTCAGAGGCCCGGTGGGCCAGTGGGGCCTAAGTCCTGACGGGGTGCTGGCATCCTGTTTTTTGGCCTTCATGGGCCCCCCTCTGACTGCTCCTGCTACCCACACCAGAAATTTAGTCTGTGTGGGTGGCATAATATGTGCAAGGCAGGGTGTATGTGAATGGCATGATGTGCATGTGTGGGATGATGTGTGTGTCATTGTTTGGGTGTGTGGCATGGTATAGGGGCCCCAACCACAGGTTTAGTTTCTAGTGGCGGCCCTGTATCCCACATACTAGTTGTGCACTTCCTGTATATTTCAAAATAAACAGCTTCAAATAGAATTTTTTTGAGATTAATAGCTTTTTTTTAAAATAGTTCTTACTCCACAAAAGGATCAGACTCTTATTTAAAGGGACATGAAACCCAAAATGTTTTTCATGATTCAGATAGAGCATGCAATTTCTAAACAACTTTCCAATTTAATTTTGTTATCAATTTTGCTTCATTCTCTTGGTATCCTTTATTGGCGGAGCAGCATTGCACTACTGGGAGTTAGCTGAACACATTGGTAAGCCACTGACAAGAGGCATATGTGCAGCCACCAACCAGCAGCTAGTTCCCAGCTTCTGAGCCTACCTGTGTATGCTTTTCAACAAAGGATAGCAAAGAAACAAAGAAAGTTATATTTTAAAAAAAACAAGTAACTTGGAAAGTTGTTTAAAATGTTATGTTCTATCTGAATTGTGAAAAAATGTTGGTTTCATGTTCCTTTTAAGATCTATTAAAATGTTCTTTTCTTTATGCAAGTCATGATAGAAACATATCAATTTGTTTGTGTATCATTGCCTTTAAATTACAATGAAACCTAGATTTTGACGTCAGAAAAGAACCATTGGCTCTTAATTTCTTTGTAGCATAACCTTCCGCTTGTAATTTTGCACTTTATACATGATTACACATAGTCATAACCCTTAAAGACAATATTGCAGTTAAAATTTGCATTGCGCAGTCGCCTTCGTGAAATAAAACATTTGCAAATTTTCATGAAACTTTGGCAAATTGTAGAGGTCTACAGTGAGCATTAGTATGTGCAATTTGAAAGCCATACATTGCATAGCTTGGCGGCCATTTTGTTTCATAAGCGCCATTTTTAAAAACTATAAAAATCTTCTTCTCCGAAACCGCTTATAGGACAGACTTGAAATTTTGTTTATAAAGTTATCTTATGACTAACATTCAGATTTGTTCAAGAGAAGTTGATACGTCATGTGGTTTGGCAGCCATTTTGAATTGTTCAAAATTGCTTAACGATATATTAAATTAATAATAAAACAAAAACCGTTTTACAAAAATGCTTTGTTTTTGCCATGTTTATTGACATCTATGGTGAGAACTATTGATAATATGGAGGCTGTATAGCATATGATTAGGCAGCCATTTTGTTTTGCGCTAAAATTTCGAAAATCTATTTTCTCTGCAACCGTTTATCTTAGACCTGTGAAACTAGCTAAGTAACCTTATATTGTGACCTAGAATCACAATTGTTCATGTTGAAGGAATTGGTCACAAACAGTGGCAGCCATATTGGTTTACGCGAAAATTTCGAGAATGTGTTTTCTTTGCAACCGCTTATGTTAAAGCTGTGAAATTTGCTATAAACATTATCTTGTGACCTACAGTTACATCTGATCGTGATGAATGTATTGGTCATATGGCGGGGCAGCCATCTTGAAAAATGCAAACATTTCGAAAATGTGTTTTCTTTCCAACTGCTAATGTTAGAATTGTAAAAACTTCTATAAAGCTTTATATTGGGACTTAGCTGCTTGTATGCAATTGCAAAGTTGATGCGCATGGCCACCTCTATCGCTGCTTGCAGCTATATTATTTTTATTGTACCTGAATAGAAAGTGTTATAATAGTCATGATGTACTGTCAGAGTGTGAATTTCTCATCATGAAAATTTTTGATTGCAGACTATTTTGTTCAACAACCACACAGCATTTGTTTTGAACAGGTGCGAGAATATCTTAATAGTTACAATCCTAATAAAAAAAAATGCACATAAAAACTAGCTAAATGGTATTTAACGCCTCAACGCTTACGAGCCATCTACCCCGCCGCCTCATCCAGTTGTTGGAGGAGATGTGGGGAGGAAGGCACTATGACCCACATTTGGTGGTCCTGTCCTACTCTTGTTGATTTCTGGCAACAAGTGGAACAGAACTTAAATCACACTCTAAGCACAAATATTTCCCTTAACCCACGCATCATTCTCCTTAATCACATTCCGTGAATACCATGTGCCTACCGTAAAAAAATATTTCTTATAATGCTAACTTGTGCTAAGAGGCTGATTCCCAGATTATGGAAGACACATAAGACACCAACTATTTCCCGATGGGTCTCAGAAGTAGAGCATACATCTTACTTGAAAAAATGCATTATTGCTACACAGGCAGACAAGACTACATTACTAACATCTTATTTCTATGGGAACAAAGGCTTTATAATATTGTTTGACAGTGTGGTATTTATTGATCTGATAAGATTAGAAACATGTATAATGTATCTTGGAATGTATTAATCTGTTTTGTCTAAGTTCATCAAGCCTAGAGATATATTCACAATTGTAGATATAGCATGAACCTGAAACTTTGTGAGTGAGATAGGATATCCTTTTCCCCTACCCCATGCTACCCCCTACCTGACTATTATCTCTATCTCCCTTCTTAACCCTAGAAAATGATGGGTCACTGTTATAATAGAATGTATAATTGTTAAGAATTGTGCATTTGTTAATTAGAATACATGTTGTACTATTGTCAAATCAACATACCCAATAAAAAATATTCAAAATTAAAAAAAAAAAACTAGCTAAATTTGCCTTTATTAACACAAAATAAATGCAATTTATTGAGATTGGATTAACATTTTTGTTTTTAACCAATGGTTATCTTTTGTGTACAGACATTTTCTGCAGAAACAAACCTGTAAAATACCACTGTTTAAATAAATTGTTCTGACCAATGTCTTGCATTTCGAATTTGTCAAATGTTTTAAGCCTTCTTGCATATATCAGTTGTAGAAGTTACACATTTTTGCATATACTTGTATTTCTAAATATTCCTTAGCATATCTATCTTTAGTTTTATCACATGATCAAAGTGCTTTACCCTTGTGTATTAGCAGTCTATGATTGTACTGCAGGTTTAATATTCAGGAAAACAAAAGCCATAAAAATGAATGACCACTAGGTGGCAATCTATGAACACCAAAAGGGAAGTCATCAGCGGCTTTATGCTGTTTATCCTGCATGTTCAATTGATCTAAATATTACGCAAATATCTATAGATAGTTCTTTGCTAGTGTATAGAGTCTCATCTCAAGTTTTCAGCTATGTGAAATATGATGCAAATAAGCTGCCTGAGCATTCCTCTTCTTAGCATCAGAGACACAAGGTGAATTACAGTAAGAGAAACTCTTGACTAGCGTGATACAATATACCACTCTAACAGAGCTTTAAATGGTAATTTTACATCAAAACATTAAGTGTCAGTTTCGCTTCTTATATACAATGATATAGAAAGTCATTTAAGTTTTGTCATTTGTTTACATATAAATATATACTTATTACAAAATGTACAGAAAATACAATAGAAATGTAAAAAAGGACATCACATAATTCAACTTTCTTATTTGCCATTGCATTACTTCCACTTGTCCGTTCTTATATTCATACTTTTACCCTACTAATGTGTAAAGTTCCTATTTCAGTACAAAGCCTTAAACAGTCCTAAAACCCAATTTGTCTTTCTTTCATGGCTCAAATAGAGCATACCATTAAAAAGCAATTTTCCTATTTGCTTTTATTATCAAATTTACTTTATCTTTGTATCCTTTGTTGAAAAGCATGTTGGCAGTCTCAGGAGCATGCACTATATGACAACAGTTTTGTAAATAAGCTTTTAACATTGTTACACATTGTGCAAACACTGCTGCCATCTAATGCGCTAAAGCATTCTTGCTGTTGCCATAAAGTTCTCCAGACAAGTGAACGCTACATATCTAGGTATTCTCATGAACAAAGAATACCACGATAACAAAGTAAATTTGATTATAGAAGTAAATTGGGAAGTTTTTTTTAACCCTTTCCCGCCGGGACTTGTCTACATCAGAACAAAGTTCTGATGTAAACAAACTAAAATCACATGATCGTTCATGCGATCACGTGATTTCAATGATGGTGTCAGGGTGGAGTTCCTATGACGCTAGGCACTCCCTCCAGCCCGCAATCCCATTTACCAAGCCGCTATGGCTTCAGTACAGCCAAACAGCTAGGACATTCCACGCCGTCCTAACGGCGCTAAAGCCCAGTGCAGTTAGGATGGATGGAACATCCTAAAGGCCGCACAGGGTTAACTGTATCCTCAAATTGATTCCTGAAACAAAAATGTTGGGGTCTCACGTTACTTTTAAGACTCTGTTCCATCAATCCTGTATGGGAGTCATTACCCCTAAACCTTTGCTGCTTGAGACACCTCAATTAAAATCCACTACAATGCATAAGAGCAGAGGGATTATCTTACAGGTTCCCTTTCAATATAGAGTGAAGCTACTTCCCTCTTTTTAGACTTGGTCCAACATAGTCTAACACTAGAAAGTTGTATCACAGTTAATTGAATAACAGCGTCTGTAAATTCATCCATATACCTTGATACATCCATTGTAAACTATTTTGTTTACATCTAAAACGTTCCCATTTTCCTTCCTTTATAACGTCTGTAGTATAAGGCACAAGCTTAGTCCTACATTGTTTTCCAGTGAGCTGAGCCCTTGGCAGTAGTTTTAATTTAAATCACATACAGCCAGGAAAATCAAGTCTGGCTTTCTTGTATATTAGTTATATTAATTGCACACCCCTTTAAAGTTCATTTCAGTGTTTCAGTTGCACCAGAAACCAACTTACAAGACCAATATAAATATATACCTAGTCCTTACGCCTTGTTTCAACAATTCATTTTAAGTTAGACGTAGCAATATATCCAACATGAAATTAGTATAAAGCAAAAAAATGCTACAAAGTTTTACAGATATTCAATAAATAAATACAAACATATTAGAAAGAAAAAACCCATAAATAAGTGCAATAAGTTAAGTCATTTTAAATACATTATATGGAATAGTCAAAATAAATATTAAATAAAAAGCGGAAATGCCTCTGTTTTCAGTTGCTTTGGGTTTAAGATCAAACTGGTTCTTCATTCAAAATTTGGCTATGTGAGAGCTCTTATACGAGTTGTTTTGAAGACTGCTGAATATCTCCTTAACTCCATTTTGCCACTGCATTACAAGTTCCATTGGCGTCTTTCCTGCCTGTTAATAAAAAATAAAATATATTAGGTGAGAGATTCTGGATATTTTAAAATATATTGCAATTTTATTAACATAAATTCAGTGCTGAAAGAAACGCACTTTATTTCTTGTCCCTGTTAAAAGTAGCATTAAAGGGACAGTCTAGTATAAATTAAACTTTCATTATTAAGATAGGACTTTTAATTTTAATCAACTTTCCAATTTACTTTTATCATCAAATTTGCTTTTTTCTCTTGGTATTCTTAGTTTAAACTAAACATAGGTAGGCTCATATGCTAATTTCTAAGCCTTTGAGGGCTGCCTCTTATCACATGCTTTTTAAATCTCTTTTCAACACAAAGAGACAGAAAGTACACGTGGGCCATATAGATAACACTGTGTTCAGGCACAGGGGGTTATTTAAGATTTAGCACAAAACAATGCTAAATTTAAGACAATAGATAATAAACAGTCACAGTCATGTGATCAGGGGGCTGGAAGAAGGTTCCTAGATACAAGGTAATCACAGAGGTAAAAAGTACATTAATATAACTGTGTTGGTTATGCAAAACTGGGGAATGGGTAATGAAGGGATTAGCTATCTTTTAAAACAATAACAATTCTATGGTAGACTGTCCCTTTAAACTAAAACTTTTCCTTGTATGCCCTGGAAGCATCAACTAATCATGTAAATTCGTACTGCAAACAAAGTTGAAGCTGTATAAAATGATTTGAAGAAAACATTTGTGCACAGCTGATACCTAGCTGGTAAGGAAACCTTAACCTACCACAGCTCAATTGGAAAAGGACATCAGCATGTAAACAAAAAAGTAGTGACATGTAGAACTGAAACTTTAAAATTAAAAAACAAGCATCTTTTAAATTAGTTTTTACATGCAAAAAACATACTTTAATAATATCCCTTTAGCCAATAGCTGAGAGAGTTTTCCCTATCAGCTGTTGAGTAATAGCTACTTAGGTATCAGTTGTGCCTAACATGTTTTTCTGTAACGTTAATTTTTAATTGGCTACTTTTCTAAATTGTTTTTATGCAAACAATTGGTGCCCGTTTCTGTAGGATATTTTTCACTATTATACAGTTCCTGGGTTTGTTTCTCTTTCTGTATGTATTTGTATTATGACCCTGGGGAAAGTCTCCCTAAGTGTTATAAGGGAAAACAAAAGTGGACTCTTTGCCCAATGTACCTAGAGGTTGAGTGCTGCACCTCACTGATGAGGCCAAAATGATCGTCTGGGGTTGGCGTTTCCCTTGTTCAGAGGAGAATTTCCTCAAAATTTGGGGCTGGACTGACCTTGTTAAGCAGGATCAGACTAATATACTTCAGGAAAGTTTTTAAACCACTGCTTCATAAACCCACTCTGCCAAACTGGAGTTGGCTGATGAAAATCACCCCAGATACATTTGACCAGGGTGATTGACAAGCCCTGCTCTCACGCAATTGGTTACATTAGGGTAGGGGGTGGTATTGCACAAGTTTTTCCTTGTGCAACAATAAATATGGGGAACACTTTTGACATATAATTTGCGATAAGATACAGACAGGTTTACAACATGTGAATCCTGTCCGCTCGCAAATTGATAAATCTTGCACTTGATGATAGGTAGTTTTTCAGATCTAGCTATATTCTAAGCTGATTATTTTAGCCAGTCTTCCCTTTCTGAGTAGACATACAATTTTGGATTCTGTAAAACAAAGGTTTTAATCAAATGTGAACTTACACAATTTTTGATGTTTAAGTTAGCCCCATATAGGATCAGAAGTCTCATCATTTTGTAACGATTTAATCTCACCCCATCATGCATTGGAGTATCTCCTTCCTACAGTGGTAAATGACAAAAGAAAACAATCAGAACTGATAATTGATAATTTAGCCAATAATAACGCATACATACTACAGTCAGTAAAAATGTAATTGTGCCAAATTAAAATAACACAATGATAAAAAAAAAAGAAATTGATTTAAGGGACATGAAACCCCATTTGTTTCCCTTCATGATTTAGATAGTAGAACATACAATTTTAAACAACTTTGCAATTTACTTCTATTATATAATTTGCTTAGTTCTCTTAGTATCATTTGTTTAAAAGTATACCTAGGTAGGCTCAGAAGGTGCAAGCTAGTTGTTGATTGGTGGCTGTACATAAATGCCTCTTGTTATTGGCTTACCATTATTTTCAGCTAGCTCCCAGTAGTGTATTGCTGCTCCTTCAACAGCAGATACCAAGAGAATGAAGCAAAATGGACAATAGAGGTAAATTGGAAAGTTGTTTAGAAATAAATGCTCTATCTGAATCATGAAAGAAACGTTTGGGGTTTCATGTCCCTTTAAACAGCTTGGTACAACTACAGTAGTATGGTTACTACTCACCGTGCTATTGTTTTTCTTCTTATATCTACAGCTCCGGTTAAAGCCACTCTCTTATTTAAACTCATTACAGAATCCAGTTGGTAACGCTCTGCATTTTATACTGGGTGCCATTTTGTAACTCGCGTATTATTGCATTCTGTGATAGAAGCAGTGCACTTTCACACATCTATGATGTTACCGGATTTTTGACAGCTGTACATTTCACTTCAGTTTAGCTCACATAACAGAGAGCAGAAGTGTCACATTTTTACAGTTTAAAAGTTACATAACAAATACAAGCTCCAAGATGGCGGCGCCCAGTGTGAAGATGCAGAACTTCACTACCTAATAATTGTAAGAGGTTAAAATATAAAAATGACTTTGAAGACAGCTGCAGGCACAGGAGGAAAACAATAGCATGGTGAGTAGTAACTATTCTATGTTAGTTATACTCAGCCGTTTAATGTCCCTTTAACTTGGGTCTGAGAGAGGCCCTTTAATTTCCCCTCATTAGCAATATATTTGTGTGACTCATGTAAATCCACAACGTTGTATGGGGAAATCATTTTCTGTATTGTTTTAAATTTCTGTACAAGGGTAGGTCACAATTGTAATTTTCAGTCCTTCATATTTGAAAGGAAAAAAGAATGTTAGAAATGTATGAGGTTTACCCGGTTTGATGGGATTTGTAACCCAAGCACACGAATAATTTGTTTATCCTTATGAAGAGCGTTTGATGTTCGCTTAGTTTTACCAGAATGTGATAATATGTAATGATACATCCCTGTATTGTAATGTACTTAATAATCTAAATCTTTTTTTTTTTTTTTTTATTAAAGAGCAGTAGAAACCACATAGTTCTTGTACTTACCCTATCTTTGGCATTTAAATCTGCTTCACAGGCAATGAGATGCTCAGCACATTCATATTGTCCTGTTCTAACAGCAACATGTAGTGGGGTACTAAGTAACTGAAAGAAAAGTAAAATAATCAAGACTCTAGTGATATGCATAAACAGTTGTGAACATTAATGGGTTGCAGTGTAACTGTTAAAGGGATAAAAACCCTATTTTCTTTCCTATAGCATGGAGAGTCCACAATGTCATTCCAATTACTAGTGGGATATTCAACTCCTGGCCAGCAGGAGGAGGCAAAGAGCACCCCAGCAAAAGCTGTTAAGTGTAACTTCCCTTACCCATAATCCCCAGTCATTCTCTTTGCCTCTGTCAATGGAGGATGTGTGATGACGGTGTCTGAAGATAGTTAATCCTTTTGTGGGTACTTTTCCCTGCAGGCAAGGATTGGGGTCTAGCTGTGTCCATGTCAATCTCTTTAGTAAGAGTAGTGGTGGCTTTTAGCAGTTAGAAGGCGGCGAGGTGGTCTTTGCTTTATTTCTAACACTTTTGCTACCCCTCTGTAGAAAGCCAGGGTTTGTTACTCTGTTCTTTCTTTATACTACAGGTCCCTGACAGGGAGGATTACCGGTCACACCTTAGTAGCTGTTGTCTGCCCGGCAGCTGGATCCAGGTAAGTGAATTTTTTAGGTTAACCCTCAACTGGATCGATTTTGGGACAATAAATTATCAAAATTGTTAAAAGGGACAGTCAACACCAGAATTTTTGTTGTTTTAAAAGATAGATAATCCCTTAATTACCAATTCCCCAGTTTTGCATAACCAACACAGTTATAATAATACGTTTAACCTCTGTAATTGCCTTGTATCTAAGCCTCAGCAGACTGCCCCCTTATTTCAGTTCTTTTGACAGACTTGCATTTTAGCCAATCAGAGCTGTCTCCATGGTAAATTCACGTGCATGAGCTCAATGTTATCTATATGAAACACGTGAACTAATGCCCTCTAGTGGTGAAAAACTATCAAAATGCATTTAGATTAGAGGCGGCCGTCAAGAAATTAGCATATGAACCTCCTAGGTTTAGCTTTCAACTAAGAATTGGAAAGTTGTTTAAAATGACATGCCCTATCTGAAACATGAAAGTTTTTTTTGGCCTTGACTGTCCCTTTAAGGGTAATGGTTTTTGGGCAGCTTTATTAGCACTATTGTGTTTGAAATAAAAAAGTGAACATATTATGTGTTTAAAATAAAACATACTATTTATCACAGAAGACACTGATAGGGTTAATGTTCTCCAAGGGGCAGGAGAGTTTTACTTGGCTAAGGGAGAGTAGAATAAGGGATTATTACTTTTCCTTTATTTGTAACTTGGGCTATAACAGTAGTTGAGATGTAGTTTTGAAATTTCTGTTCAGCAGCTGTTTTTATTTTGCGCGCTTTTCTAATGTTGTGCACTTCATTTCAGGCCTCTCACGCGACGTCCACACTTCCGTTTTTGCGGAGAGGAGCTTAGTCTGTCAGTGTCGACTCTGCGGCTGTTTTGTTTGGATCGGAGTTCAACTAAGAGGAGAAGGTCTTTGAATCTTTCTCTTACTAGTGGGATTTCTTGAGAATCTCAGTGTGATAATGTATACGGTCACGGTAGGAGCCTCAGGGTCTTTTTTTGGGGACGATTATTTTATATTTTATTTCTCTGGTATATAAAATATTGGGATAAAGACAAGTTACTCCCTCATAAATTTTATCAATTTTGGAGATTATACTGACCTAAAGCTTTATATTTTTTTGTCATTTTTTGTGGGACCTGATTCTTTAGTTATGGACTCAGAACAGTATCAACCTTTTAATATGGATTAGTGCTTGCTTTGTTTCGAGGCCCAATTTGTCCTTCCTATGCAATTTTGTTTTACTTGCTTAGCAAAGACTTTGAAATTTAAAGACAAGTTACTCCCTTCTGAGCCAAGTGTCTCTCAGGATGATGCTGTGTGTAACATGCCTCAGCTTTCTCCTCAAACGTCCCAAGCCTTAGTTGTTTGTAACTCTGTGCCTTCTGTTTCCTCATAACCTCCTGGGGGTGTTTTATGTACCAGGGGATTTTGCCATGCAGATAACGTCTGCGGCATTGTCTGCTTTTCTTCCTCAGGGTAAACGCAAAAGAAAATCTAAACATTTGTCTACTAGTAAGGTTTCTGACCCCTCTAAATCTTTCCCATATGTCTGATGAGGAGGATACTTCAGTAGCCTCTGAAGGTGAGATTTCAGAATCTGACACTATGGGGGAAAGATCTTCTGAATCTGAAGAAGTTAATTTCCGTTTCAAGCTTGAACATCTTCGGTTGCTTTTGAAGGAGGTTCTAGCTACTTTGGATGATTCTGAACCTTTGGTTGCTGTCAACCCTAAGAAGTCCTCTAAACTTAATAGAGTTTATGATTCTCCAACATCTGAGGATGTTTTTCCTGTTCCAGACAAGATGTCTGAAATTGTTGCACAGGAATGGGATAAACCTGGGGTTCCGTTTTTCCCCTTCCCCTGTTTTTAAAAAGATGTTTCCTGTTGCTGACTCCATTTGACACTCATGGTGCACTGTGCCTAAAGTAGAGGGAGCTATCTCTACTCTAGCTAAAAGAACTACCATTCCTATAAAGGATAGTTGTTATTTTAATTATCCAATAGCTAAGAAGCTAAAGGCTTCCTTAAAAAAAGATGTAAATCCATCAAGGATTACAGTGGCAACCTGCGGCAAGTATTGCCATGGTTGCGGGAGCGGTATCTTATTGGTGCGATGCCTTGTCTGATCTGATTTCAGAAGAGACTACGGTAGAGGAGGTCCAAGACAGGATCAAAGCTTTTAAACTGGCTAATACCTTTTTATCTGTGATGCAAACATGCACAGAATTAGACTGGGAGCTTCACTGTAGATTTCTAGCTTCACTGTTCTAGCTTGCAGAGCTCTGTGGTTAAAATCTTGGTCGGCTGATGTTTCTTCAAAGGCCAAGCTTTTGGCTTTACCTTATATGGGTAAGACTTTGTTTGATCCCGGTGTGGCGGAGATCATTTCAGAGATTATGGGTGGAAAGGGATCTTTCCTACCCCAGGACAAGAAGAATAGACCTAAGGGTCGACAGACTTCTAATTTTCGTTCCTTTCAACTTTAAAGGACAGAATTCCACCTCTTCCAAACCAGACTAATCCAGGTCCACTTGGAAATCCAGCCAGCCCTGGAATAAGGGAAAACAGAACAAAAACCTTTCCGCTGACTCTAAATCAGCATGAAGGGTCCGCCCCCGATCCAATTTTGGATCAAGTGGTGAAGACTTTCTCTTTTCCAACAGGCTTGGATATGCGGTGTCCCAGATCCATGGACTGTGGACATTGTACCCAGGGTTACAAAATTGGATTCAAGTCTTGCCCTCCAAGAGGCAGATTTCTCCTGTCAAGACTATCTTTAAACCAGGTAAAGAGGGAGGCCTTCTTAAATTGTGTAAAGGACCTATCCTCCCTGGGAGTTATTGTACCAGTCCCTTTAGAGGAACAAGGTCTAGGAATCTCTTTGTAGTTCCCAAAAAGGAGGAAACGTTTCGTCCCACCCTAGATCTAAAGTGCCTCAACAATTCCTCAGGGTTCCGTCCTTCAAGATGGAAACTATTTGTTCCATTCTTCCATTGGTTCAGGAAGGTCAGTTCATGACGACCATAGACCTGAAGGACGCCTATTTACACGTTCCCATTCACAGGGATCATTACTAGTTTCTAAGGTTTGCCTTTCTAGACAAGTATTTCCAGTTTATTGCACTTCCGTTTGGTCTTGCCACAGCTCCCAGAATATTCACAAAGGTTCTGGGAGATCTATTGGTAGTGATCAAATCCCAGGGAATTGCTGTGGCGCTTTATCTAAATGACATCTTGATTCAGGCGTCATCTTTTCAACTAGCAAAATCTCATACAGAGTTGTTTTTCTTTTTTTTCTACGTTCCCACAGGTGGAAGGTTAATCTGGAAAGGGTTCTCTAGTTCCAACTACAAGTGTGTGTTTCCTAGGGACAATCATAGATTCTCTGTCCATGAAGATTTTCCTGACGGACATCAGAAAATCCAAACTTCTTGCCTTTCCCTCCAGTCTACTTTTCGTCCATCAGTGGCTCAATGCATGGAGGTGATTGGTCTGATGGTGGCTTCCATGGACATCATTCCTGTTGTTATAAAATTTGGAGCCTTAACCTAGTTCTTAAAGTTTGAGCATTGGCTCAAACAGTTCTCCTGTTGCTATAAAATTTGGAGCCTTAACCTAGTTCTTAAAGTTTTGCAGCAGGCTCCGTTTGAGCCAATGCTTGTTGTTGATATAAAATTGTTATCTTGGAAGGTTTTGATTCTCCTTGCTATTTCTTCTGCTCGTAGAGTTTCTGAGCTTTCAGCTCGGCAGTGTGATTTCCCTTACCTTATTTTTGATGCAGATAAGGCGATCCTTCGTACTATATTGGGGTTTCTCCCTAAGGTGGGGTCGGATCGAAACATTAATCAGGAAATTGTTGTTCCTTCTTTTTGTCCTAATCCTTCTTCATAAAGAACGTCTTTTGCATAACTTGAATATTGTGCATGCTCTAAAATTTTGCTTACAAGTTACTAAGGATTTTTGGTAATCTTCTTCCCTGTTTGTTGTTTTTCTCTGGAAGGTGTAAGGGCCAGAAGGCCACTTCTATTACTCTTTCCCTCTGGTTAAGAAGTATGATTTACAGAATTACAGCTCATTCCACTAGGGCTGTCTCCTCATCTTGGGCTTTCAAAAATGAAGCTTCTGTGGAACAGATTTGCAAGGCGGCAACATGGTCCTCTCTGCATACTTTTTCCAAATTCTACAAATTTTATACTTTTGCCTCGGCTGAGACCTCTTTTGGGAGAAAGGTTCTTCAAGCGGTGGTGCCTTCTGTTTTGGTCCTCCTGTCTTGTTCTCCCTCCCTGTTCATTCCGTGTCCTCTAGCTTGGGTATTTGTTCCCACTAGTAATTGGAATGACATAGTGGACTCTGCATGCCATAGGAAAGAAAACAAAATTTATGCTTACCTGACAAATTTCTTTCTTTCCAGGCATGGAGAGTCCATGACCCCGCCCTCTTTTTTAATTATAATTCGGCAGTTTTTTTGAGTAAACCTCAGGCACCTTTTTCACCCTTGTGTTTCTTCTTTTTCCATTTTTCTTTGGCTGAATGACTGGGGATCATGGGTAAGGGAAGTTACACTTAACAGCTTTGCTGAGGTGCTCTTTGCCTCTTCCTGTCGGCCAGGAGTTAAATATCCAATTAGTAATTGGAATGACTTCACGGACTTTCCGGAAAGAAAGAAATTTATCAGGTAAGCATAAATTTTGTTTTATTCTTTCATAATACATGTAGAGCATGCAATTTCAAACAACTTTCTAATTTACTTCTATTATTGATTTTTCTTCATTCACTTGGTATCTTTTTGTTACGGTTTTGCAAGAATGTTATCCATTTGCAAGAGCACTAGATGGCCGCACTATTTCCTGCTATGTAGTGCTCCAGATGCCTACCTAGGTATCTCTTGACCACTAGAATATCTTAAGAACAAAGCAAATTTGATAATAGAATTTAAATGGAAACTTTTTAAAATGGTTTGCTCTCACATAATCACAAAATAAATTTTTTGGGTTTCATATCCCTTTAACAATAGTTTATCGTGACGAGGATACCTTGTCTCTGGCATTAATGTTTCCTCCTTTGTTCAGAAGAAACTTGAGTGTTTCGACACTTCCTCCACGACATGTCCAGTGTATGGCAGTTGATTCAAGCTAAAAGGAAGGAACAAGGAAGTTAAAGGGACATTAAACAGTAAATAAAAGCTAGACTGATGCATTCAAAGAAAAGATTAGTCTGATAATAACATGTATACATATTTTTTTTAAGTTTCATTAGCTGTTTAAATATTGGCAAATTAAGTGTAAAGTTTTAGGGGTAGATATAACAAGCAGTGGATGCTGATGAAGCGCATGTACGCATGCGCGAAACGCGTCAGTAAGGAGCTTACCTTTTGTGCACCTAAGCCTGTATCCAATAAACTAAAGGATATACTCTGAGACCCAGCGTTTTCTTTCCTCACCTCAGATGCTGCTTCCTACGCCCTAAGTTTCAGGTCCACCTGAAACCTAAGTTAAGAAGCAGCGGCCGTAAGACCACTGCTCCTTAACTTCTCTGCCACCTTTTTAGGTGGTTGACTGCAATCATCCCAGTCTGATACGATTGGGATGATTGACGGCCCCTGCTAATGTGCAGGGGGCGGCGTTGCACAAGCATTTCACAAGAAATGCTCGTGCAATGTTAAAAGGCCGAAAGCATATGCTGTCAGCATTTAGCGATGTCTGCCAGGCACTTGATAAATTGAGCCCATAGTATCTATAAAAAAATGGCAGCTGCCATATTGTAACTTAGGTTGCCTTCTCTCTTTTGGCCAATTAGGTGCAGTTATAAATAGGTCACTAGAGTGTGCAGCCAATGGCTGTGTGGAATAACAGGAACTGAAAAACTTCAGAATGGAATTACAGGAAAAGGGGATTAAATAAATAATTAAAGTATATTGCAGATGGGTTTTTTATATATATGATTAATCATTTTACACTTGATGGGTATATCTAAATACATTTTTATATGTTGTTATCTTTTATTGGCTATACCAATAGATTATCATAGACATGCTATGATTCTTATAGAACAAGTTTTGCACTTAAATATAAATGATTATGCTGCTCCACTATTGAATGTAAAGCTAAGTGAATTCAAATATCATTAAAACATTTTTCAAGGTTCTTCTGTTAGTGTTAGCTAAAGCTATTGACATGCATGCCACCAGCAGGCAAAACAGCGGTAGCCAGCTTGTACTTTTGCCAACCACTCATGCTCAGTTGCTGCCTGTGAAGTCAAATTGCACTTAAAACAATTTAGATGCGATAATTTTTAACCAATGCATTTTTGCAATTAGTAAATATAATGCAAAGTTATTTCGAATAATACTTTAAATGAACAGCATTTCAGAAATCCCATTTATGGGCATTTATACTTAGTGTGTCCAACTGCAATGTACTCATCTGTATCCAGTTTAACATCTATTAATATCTTGAGTTTTTTTCATATCCATTTTTGTCTTACCTAAGTTACCTGTCATTTTGACATTTCATTCTCATTTTGTCATCCGCTCATCATCTAACAAAATGAAATGTATTTGGTACTCTGCTCCCTGCCACTGAAACAAGTATATTTTGTGTGTGTTTATCTCAGTTTATTTCAGTGCTCCTAAAACTTCAGCAACATAATTACTCTTTTATTTATGAAATTCAGTTTTTTGACAAATCACTACTAACGCACCAACTTTAATAGATATCTTAGTACCCGGCTCCATTCTTTCCGCTAAATAAAACTTATTTAAAGTGATGGTAATTGTTATTTAAAGTCCCATTGTAAAGTATATAGTTACTATGCTGACTCAAACCACATTATATAAATGCTTTTTAATTATTGAGTATAAAACATACTATTTAAGTTGTACAGCTTCTCTGTGTACCCTCCACCCCTCTATTTCTTATTCTGTACGTAGTGTAGTGATATAGAGAGAA
Organism: Bombina bombina; assembly: GCF_027579735.1. Lineage (NCBI taxonomy): Eukaryota > Metazoa > Chordata > Amphibia > Anura > Bombinatoridae > Bombina > Bombina bombina. Next base: position 114,271,882 of record NC_069507.1, read on the forward strand.
ATCCCACCCGCTCTCTGCATAGTCTGCAAAGCGTGCTCCTTGATATTGATAGTAATGCTAGGAGGCTCGTGCACGTTGCTGGCGCAACGTCAGGCTTTGCATGTATTTATGCGAGTCATGTGACTAGCAAGCTCATTGGCTGAGAGGTGAAAATGTCACCTCAAGAAAAAAAAAAAAGATCAAGGCGGGCAGGTGGGGAGGGGGTTAAAAAGAATTATATATCAGAAGGAATAAAAGGGTTTGTGCATATAATATACTGTATAGATTTACCTTGACAGATTTGTGTATATATATATATATATATATAACGTAGTAAAAATAATTTGCTTCATAAATCTTCTTCATAGATGTGTGTGTGTATATGTATATGTATATATATATATATATATATATATATATATATATAAAGTTGCGATTTAGAATACATTGTGCTGCTACCTTAAGTTTACCCTCACTTTAAGTTGTAAGTCTTGGGTTTCAGATGTCATTGGTCTTTCAAGAAACCTGTGTAGAATTTGTTCCCATTTCTTCATATGCGTTCTCCCAAAATTAAACCACATATTATAGATAAACTGTTGAAAGACCGGTTATATTTTTTGTTGTTATTAATACCTAAACATAGATATACTGTAGATAGCTACATTCCTTTTCGGCACACTGAATCAGTTGAAGAAGATTGTATCTGTTATTGTTGGCAGTATAGTACCAGTGAGTCTACAATATTTCTTGGTGTTCACCTCCATTTTGTTACAATCGAATTGTGCAATACTGGTAAAAATTAGAATTTTTCTACTCACCCTAAATTTATAGTCTGTATCATGTATAGTCATCACATTTTCACATAAAGGTTTTTCTTGGGATTAACTAAACCATCATATTTAGATAGTATAGCCTGTAATCTGGTAGACTCATTCTTATCAGCATTCTAGTAATGTTTTGTGTATCTGTAACAGCTAGACCTTACTAGGGGGTAGATTTAACAAGCAGCGGATGCTGCAATCTAACCCTGTAGTTTCCGTTTCTGCTGAAACATAAGTTAAGAAGCAGCGGTCTTAAGACCGCTGCTCCTTAACTCTTCCGCCACCTCTGAGGCAGCAGACAGCAATCAGCCACGATCAGATAAGATCGGGTTGGTTGACACCCCCTGCTAGAGGCCGATTGGCCACGACTGTGCAGGGGGCGGTATATTGCACAAGCATTTCACTAGAAATGCTTGTGCAATCATAACTGCAGATAGTGTATGCTGTCGGCATTTATCAATGTGCGGCAGACATGATCTGCTACAGCGGATCATGTACGCCGCACAATGATAATTTGGCCCCTTGGCCCAGATCAAATGGCCTCCATTTAAACTGTGGCCTTTCATCAGCAAAAGCTGATCAAGCAGCCACATATGAGCCGGAAGAACTGCTCATTGCTCCTTGTTTAGTCCACGTCAAAGGGTATGCACTTGAGGAGTTTGCCTCTAAAAATATGATGGTAGATTGTCCAGTACAGCAACACTGTGTCAGACAACTTGAAAACCCTGCAATCATAATTGTAAAGGTACAATCTATACACTTATGCTGACAATGATATTTATCAGAGCTTGTTCCTCAATATATTTTGGTCTATACAATTACCTTACAGTTTGAGCCCTGATTTGCAGAGGGCTTACTGAAGGGCCCCAAAAGGCCCCCTTGTAGTAAAGCCACTACCTATTGCAGGGTCAGATGGGCCCCTTAGATGTGTAAGTCCAGTCTAAATTAATGTCTTGCCAGTTACAGACCAAAGGTTCTAAAAGAACAAAATGGTTTTTGTATCGGAATATATGATGACCTAAGAAAACAGTGGTTGTGTTTTTATTATTCTCTTTTCTTTTAGAACCAGGAAATATCTAATGTTTACTTTACTACATTTGAAACCTGAACTGACAGCTCATGTCTTTTTTTTTCTCTTCAGTTTTGTGCAGCTTTGCAAGATTCAGTAATAATATATATATATATATATATATATATATATATATATATATATATATATATATATATATATATAAAAGAAAAGACAGTCTGAGACATCCAAAAGTATTTGTTTCAAAAGCTCTCCAGCTATTCTTAAAATAGTGTTTTCCTGTCATTTATTGTTTACAGTTATAAAAAAATTATGCTAGAGAATGATACCCACATACCATATCTTTGAATTCTATGTTCGCTCCTGCCTCAATTAACTTCTGTACAATGGGCAGATGTCCTTCTGAGCATGCTCTGTGCAGGGCTGTGCGCTTATACTAGTGAAGAACAAAAAATTAAATTAGTAAAATATATGCTAATAACGTATATGAACTGTAACATATTTGGTTGATAACCCCATCATGATTGTATTCTTTTGTTATTTGCTAAGTACTGTAATATAATGATACGTGATACCTGAAGTTAATTAGTTAATTCTGTTTTACAGACACACACACACATATATAAATATATATATAAATATATATATATATATATATATATATATATATATATAAACATACAAACAGGCACATAGTGTTTTTAAAGGGACATTATAATGCAAAATTGATAGTTAATTCATTAGCATGTAATGTTAGCACTAACAAACCTGCAATGTTATGTGTTGTATCCCTGAAAACTGGGTAAACACATAGTTAAAGTACTAATTGACTGATTGGTAGCCATAGAGACCTGCTGGTTTTGAGTGGGCATGGCCAATTAGCCAATCAACAGTGGCGGTCACATGACCCAGCTGTGCGACTTCCACTCCTGATTGGCACACTAAAAGTACCCAATCTGTACTTTGCAGAGGTCAGTCACATAGATTTGCAGGGTCAGTAGGGTTAAAATGACATGCTCTAATTACAAAATGTACTTTTTGCATCACAATGTCTCTTTAATTATTTTATTAACAACATAGATATGAATTTTAAATATTGAAGGGACACAAAACCCATTTTTTTTTTTTCATGATTCAGATAGAGTGTACAGTTTTAAACAACTTTCCAATTAACTTCTATTATCTAATTTGCTTTGTTCTTTTGGTATCCTTTGCTGAAAAGCATACCTAGGTCAGCTCAGGAGCAGCAATGTGCTACTGGGAGCTAGCTGGTTGCTGGCTGCACATATATGACTCTTGTCATTGACTTACCCAATGTGTTCAGCTAGCTCCCAGTGCTGCTCCTTCAACATAAGATACCAAGAGAATGAAGCAAATGTAATAAACTGGATTTTTTTTTAAACTGTATGTTCTACCTGAATCAGGAAAGATAACATTTTGGGTTTCGTGTCCATTTAAGTAACTTAGTATTACACATTGAGAAAAATAGTGATTAAGTTTTGTTGCAGTAATTGCTACAATTGCATGAGAAAATTATCCCCTTAATAACCAATAACGGAATTATTCCATCATGGAGCAATTGCGCAGACTGGAGCTGTGTCCTTAAAGGGATAGGATAGTCAAAATTAAACTTGCATGATTCAGATAGAGCATGTCATTTTAAGACACTTTTAAATTCACTTCTATTTTCAAATGTGCTTCGTTCTCTTAGTATCCCTTGTTAAAAAATGAATACGCACATATCATGCACTAGTGGGAGCTGCTGCTAATTGGTGCCTGCACACATTTGTCTCTTGTGATTGGCTAAATAGATATTTTCAGCATCCTGTCAGTAGTGCAATGCTGTCCCTTCAGCAATGGATAACAAGAGAATGAAGAAAATTTGATAATATAAATGTTGGGATAATATAAAAATGTTGGGGTTTTACTATCCCTTTAAGGGGTTATGTATGTTTTGTTTGAAGTGTATAAGGAAGATATATTTTGTTTATATATAGTCAAAGACTAGTAAGGAATTGCAGTGGAATAGTAGGAAATTAGTACTTTTTCCTATATTTAACATTGATTAGACAGGTAACTTTTCTCTGACCAAAAACCTATGGCGATATTTTTTAACCCCATGAGATAATAAGCCAAAGTATCTTTCCATGGTTCCTCCATGGTACCCAAAGTCCCAGCCTCAGCCTCTCATGCTGCCTTTAAACACAGCTTTTCGTACATAAATCTAATAATTTAATTTGCAGTGTTAGTGTGTGTGTGTATCTATCTTTCTATCTATATATCCATCCATCCATCTATCCTAGGGTTGCCACCTATCCGGGATTGCCCCGGACAGTTTGGGTTTCCATTTGTGTGTCCGGGTTTAAAGCTGAGTCAGGCCCGGACATGCAAATGTCCGTGTTTGGTGGGAAACAGCCACAGTCAAAAAAGGTGACATTTGCAATATACTGCACATGCCTACAGTTATTTCTCTCTTACGTGTGTGTTTAAGAGTATGTGTGTGTGTATTTGTGTGTGTGTGAGAGCATTATTGTTCTTTGTGTGAGTGTGTGAGAGAAAGAGAATGTGTGTGAGAGAGTCTGTGCGTGTGAGAGCATTATTGTTCTTTGTGTGAGTGTTTGTGTGTGAGAGAGAGAAAATGTGTGTGTGAGAGCATTAGTATCTGTGTGAGTGTCAGTGTGTGAGAGTGTATTAGTGTCTTTGTGTGAGTGTCTGTGTGTGTGTGTGTGTGAGAGCAATAGTGTTCTTTGTGTGAGTGTGTGTGTGTGTGTGTGAGAGCATTAGTGTCTGTGTGAGTGTCAGTGTGTGTGAGTGTATTAGTGTCTTTGTGTGAGTGTGTGTGTAAAAGAGCATTAGTGTACACCACTAAAAAAGTAATTCACTCACATGTGAGAGAGCACCCCTCTTGGTGCAAGTGTCGCAGACTGGATTCAAACAGTCACCCAGCAGACTGGCCTCCCCCAAAACTCCAACAGCAGTAGGATAAAACCAAGTGAGTTAGTTCCAGGTGCCTGGTGAAGGTTGATGGATGAATAAAAGGTTTGGCAGCAAGTGGTAAGATAAAAGCTTACTTTAATAACAGTGTAAAAACAGCAACGCGTTTCTCAGCTAGTACCTAGCTGTTTCATCAGGCTTAATCAACTTTGTCTGATGAAACAGCTAGGTACTAGCTGAGAAACGCTTTACGTTTAATGGTTCACCAGAGGCCTGGAACTAACTCACCTGGTTTTATCCTACTGCTGTTGGGGTTTTGCGGGAGGCCAGTCTGCTGGGTGACTGTTTGATTCCAGCCTGCAACACTTGCACCAAGAGGGGTGTCCTCTCACATGTGAGTAAATTACTTTGTGCACTTTTTTTTACAAGAGTATATACATACTACGCCATGTGGCACTTCTGTCTTCTTACAACTTTCACAGAGCATTAGTGTGTCTGTGTGTGTGTGTGAGAGAGAGCATAAGTGCCTTTGTGTGAGTGTGTCTGTGTGTGTGAGAGTGTATTAGTGTCTTTGTGTGAGTGTCTGTGTGTTTGTGAGAGCATTAGTGTCTTTGTGTGAGTGTTTGTGTGTGTAAGAGAGCATTAGTGTGTGTGTCTGTGTGTGTGTGAGTGTATTAGTGTCTTTGTGTGAGTGTCTCTGTGTGTAAGAGAGCATTAGTATGTCTGTGTGAGTGTATTAGTGTCTTTGTGTGAGTGTCTGTGTGTGTGAGAGCATTAGTGTCTTTGTGTGAGTGTCTGTGTGTGTAAGAGAGCATTAGTGTGTCTGTGTGTGTGAGAGCATTAGTGTCTTTGTGTGAGTGAGTGTGTGTGTGTGTGTGAGAGCATTAGTGTCATTGTGTGAGTGCGTGTGTGAGAGAGAGAGAAAATGTGTGTGAGATCTATGTGCGAGTTTGTGCTTCTGCTGTTATAAATAGTGTATTCTGCAACAAAAAAAAATAATTGCTGTGCACGACACAAGAGTGTTTGGTTTTGGCCTGAACTAAAGGTGGCAACCTTAATCTATCCATCTATCCAGGGGTGAAAAACATCACTATATTACAAATGCTACCCAATGTTAAAGGTAGAAAAAAAAAGCAAAGGTTTTATATATACATAATCTTTTCCTCCAGTTCTGAGAGGTACGGATGATACCTGCTTCCTATATATGAAAAACCTTTACTTTTTCTGTATGTGTAAATATATATATATATATATATATATATAGAGAGAGAGAGAGAGAGAGAGAGAGAGAGAGAGAGAGAGAGAGAGAGAGAGAGAGAGAGAAAGAAACTCACGTGTGTATCCAGGATTAGCAACTTCCTCAATGGTTACACAAGCAGGCAACACAGGCACACATTCTGCTTAAAAAGCTTTTATTACCAAGAACAATATTGGCCCAAAGCCATAATGTTTCAGCTCCCGGCTGGAGCCTTTATCAAATAGAGGCCAGAAGTGACGTGTATGTGTGTGTGTGTATATATATATATATATATATATATATATATATATATATATATATATATATATATATATATAAAATACAGTGCATATATATATATATATATATATATATATACATACACACACACATACTCACACACACATATATATTTGATTCTGCATATGTTCATTTATAAAGAAATAATCTTACCTCATCACAAACATTTGGATCTCCACCATCTGCTAAGTATTTTTCTATTACTGGCATTTTATTTTCCAGGGCTGCTTTGAAAAATGTTGGGGGATCCACATGTTCAATCTAAAAATAAAACATTACATAGCGTTAGTCCTGCATTTTTCTAGCTGACAATTGCTCTGTGTAACAATTTTTCTGAACTTACAATTACTTCTGGTTCTTCTTCCTTTACAACGGGGACTTTAACCCTCTTGGATCTTTTTCGTTTTTTAAGATTGATGATAATTTGAAGATCTTCCAAATTATCAAGCTTTGGCCTTTGATCTATTTTCTTCTTGACAATCTAAATTCAAAAATAAAAAATAAAAATTCATATTCTGGATTTTGGTTATGTTGGGATTAAAATATACATGTTCATGAATAGTTACACATTTTGGGTGCCCTTATAAATTCATATATATTTTTTTCTTTTATTGTTTTACTGTAAAATTATCAGAATATCTAAAATAATCCAAAATTCAGATCATATTGTATTAAGATCAGATCTAAATGAACTAGTGACAGCACTACAGTAATTAGCTATTTAGAGAGCGCTAATTAAAGGGATAGTCTAGACAAAATTAAACTTTCATAATTCAGATAGAGCAGGCAATTTTAAACAACTTTCTAATTTACAACTATTATCAATTTTTTGTTCTTTGGTATCTTTATTGAAAAAGCAAGAATGTAAGCTTAGGAGCAGGCCCATTTTTGGTTTAGCACCTGGGTAGCACTTGCAGATTGGTGTCTAAATGTAGCCACCAATCAACAAGCACTACCCAGGTGCTGAACCAAAAAAGGGCCGGCTCTTAAAGGGATATTCCAGACAAAATTAGAAACAACATGGCTGCATTTCGGTATTGAACAGAAGCATTTTTTGCAATATACATGTATTAGCAAAAATGCTTCTAATAAAAGCTATAGCTGTTTCAAAAGTATATTTAAGTATGCACTGTGCACCAGCATTTTAAACACAGCACTTGCTCAGAGAGCCTAAGGTGGTTGTACTATTTGGTAATGACTCAATTTGTTAATTGCTGACATGATATAAGCCCCAGTTGTGCTCTAAGCAGCTGCAGTATTTAAAATGTGGGTGCACTGACAATATCTAGCTATGTTTCACATGCACGTGCAGAGAAAATGCTAACACTAAAACAGTGATAACTTTTACTAGAAGCATTTTTGCCAATACATTTATAGTGCAAATATGTTTCTATTGAAATATGTCATTCATCTATGTGCATTTAAATTTTGACTGGAATGTCCCTTTAAGGTTACATTCTTGCTTTTTCAAATAAAGATACCACTAAAATGAATAAAAAATTGGTAATAGGAGTAAATTAGAAAGTTGCTTAAAATTGCATGCTCTATCTGAATCATGAAAGTTTAATTTTGACTAGACTATCCCTTTAATGTTTAAAATCTGTGCAAAAGTATATATGCAAACAAATCTAAAATAGGATACACGTATGTAAAAATACAAATAAAAAATAAAAATTAGGAAAAGAAACAGCAACTATTTTAAAATTAAACAACATAGACAATAAAAACAGAAACAGTGCTGAATTCCAAAAGATCTAAAGGGGCCTATTTATTATGTGTCTGTCTGACATGATCCGATCAGCGGATCATGTCCGACAGACATCGCCGAATGCGGAGAGCAATACACCCTCCGCATTCAGCATTGCACCAGCAGCTTTTGTGAACTGCTGGTGCAACGCCGCCCCCTGCAGATTCGCGGCCAATCGGCTGCTAGCAGGGGGTGTCAATCAACCCAAGAAACACGGGCTCTTAAGCTCCGTATGAGCTCCAAAGAATAAAACAAATCAAATGTGAATTTTCTTGTATCTTATTACAATGACATTGTGGCAAACCTAGCCACTTCTGGACTATAACGTAAGAAAGGTTGTCTATAGGCTGTATATTGTGCTATGTAGATGTGACAGACCCTTCTGTCAGCACTGAAAGAGTTAACTGTGTTCAGCTTTAGCCTCAGCTATTGTGCACTGTCCTTAATGTTATTGATAAACAGTCCATTGTTTAATCACCCTCAGAGAGCAAATGCTTAGGTGATAAGAAAAGCCAAATGTGTCTTGTGTTTAAATTGTTATCAGCTTAAGCAAGGTAAATCTATTGTATCATGTCAAGGGTGTGTTCCCTTCATCTAATGTACAACATTCTTTCAACCCCCCCCGATCTGGGTGGGGTCAAACCTGCATAAATACTAGGCATAGCCTTTTAATAAATGTCATTCTGTGTAAACCTGAAAACTGGCTGGGTTGTGAATTGCTGATTCCCTATGCAGGACATTGTTCCCTGGTGTTAACCCTTGGTATCCGGTTGGTACCGTTACAATTGGTGGCAAGCAACGGAATGAACCTTATCGCCCAGAAGAGCAACTACACAAGCCAGTAACCTCAGGAAGAGGGGGATTACTACAATACTGACTAAGATGGAAGGAGTACCAGGGACCGAAGTGAATGGAGATGGATTATTCTAAGCTAAAGAGACAAACGTAAAAGGAACTGCTAGAAGCCAGGGGAAAGATAGGCAGCAGCAAACCCAAGGCTATATTAATTGCCGAGCTGATGGAGGGAGACAGAGCTCGCAGCGCTACGCCTCCAGCAGCCATGGAGGAGACCCTATACCAGAGGGAAATGAGGACCAGGCTGGAATTTTTACCCCAACCTGTACCACGGGATATGCTATCCGTGGTAATGGCAGATGTGCAGGAGTACGTGATGGCACACAGTCCGCGGAATGCATCCCCACGAGCAGAATCCATTTTGGACGCACTCAGCAACCCAGTAAGACCCAAAATCCCATACCATGCATTTAAAATGTTTTGTGAGGAGAAGGATGAGATTGATGGGTATTTACAGGATTTTGAGAGACTGTGCGAGTTACATGATTTGGAGCAGTCCGTATGGGTGCCGGTGCTAGCAGGCAAGCTAGCCGGTAGGGCAGCGGAAGCGTATCGCGCTGTACCCAGGGAGGACAGCAAGGATTACGCTAAAGTGAAGAGAGCGATCTTGGAAAGATATGCCATTACCTCAGAGGCATACCGGCGCAAGTTTAGAGGCCTGCGCAAGCCAGAAAGAGATTCACATGCAGAGTGGGCCCACAAGCTGGATCAAGCATCTCAAGGGTGGATACAGGCCAGCCAAGCTACCACCATGGAAGAATTGCGACAACTGATGCTGTTGGAGCAATTCTTTAACGGCTTGTCCCCAGAAGCCCAAGAATGGGTGAGAGATCGAAAACCCCTCACCTTAACCGAAGCAGCCAGATTAGCAGACCAGTATTTTGATGCCAGGAGGCACCATGGACTACAGCCTAACAACGGACGGGCTAATATACAATGCCACACCTGCAAGCAGTGGGGACATATGGCACGTGAGTGCACCCAAAATCGGAGCAGACAAGCTTGGAACCAGGTCAGACAGAACCTGGCCCCAAGGGCGGCTGCTCACCATTACCAAACGGAGCCAGCCGCTCATGAGGTGTTGAGCACCCAAGCCGAGGAACCCCTGGGAATTCTGCATGAGGTGATGTCGGTCCAGGGACTTCGGGATTCGGGAGCTACTTTAACCCTGATAGCTCCCCATTTGGTGCCGGATACAGCACCCACTGGCGGATCCGTGGCAGTACGAGGGGCAGGGGGAGCAGTATACCGATTGCCCACTGCTAGAGTGGAGTACAGACCCCCAGTCACCCCAGCAGCTGCCAGTTACCAACCCCCGGCGCACCGCTATACCACACGGCCTCCGGCCACGAACTACCCTCAGAGAGGCCGGTTCAATTCGCGGGGCTACTCACAACCTATTCGGTGCTTTGGATGTAAGCGACTAGGGCACAAAAGACCAGAGTGTCCCCTAAACGCAGCAAATCAAGCACAGTCCTGGAGAAGACCCGCCGGCGGAATCCCACATAATCCTCAGCCTGCGGCCCGCTACGTAGAGGCGCCAGAATGCTGGGGCAGCCTACATGAAGCAGACCCCGTGCAAGCTGCCCACCGGAATAACCGGCAGCGGGTTAAAGTGAATGGGAAGGAGGTCAGTGGTCTACGGGATACTGGTGCTACCATGACCTTGCTTCAAGAGAACTTGGTGTCTGAGAAACAGCACACTGGAGACACTATGGCTGTGAGGGTAGCAGGGGGCACTGTGTTCCGCCTACCCGTTGCCAGGGTACATTTGGATTGGGGAGTGGGCGCTAGACTTGTGAATGTGGGGGTCAAGAAGGACTTACCTGCTGATGTTCTCCTTGGAAATGACTTGGCCCCCCTTGTTTCTGCCTATGCTCCCATGGATCCCGCTGATGTTAACCCTGTGACTACCCAAGCCCAGTCCCTCCGGGAAGAGACGCTTCCATGTTTGGGGTGGGGGCAGTACTGAGCCAAGTTGGAGCAGATGGCGGAGAACACCCCGTAGCTTACTTGAGCCGAAAGTTGTTGCCCCGGACATCCCCAAGCCGATCCGTTGGGATCAGACTGTGTATGCCGGCTTGGTTCTGGGGGAGCATTGTGGCAAACCTAGCCACTTCTGGACTATAACGTAAGAAAGGTTGTCTATAGGCTGTATATTGTGCTATGTAGATGTGACAGACCCTTCTGTCAGCACTGAAAGAGTTAACTGTGTTCAGCTTTAGCCTCAGCTATTGTGCACTGTCCTTAATGTTATTTATAAACAGTCCATTGTTTAATCACCCTCAGAGAGCAAATGCTTAGGTGATAAGAAAAGTCAAATGTGTCTTGTGTTTAAATTGTTATCAGCTTAAGCAAGGTAAATCTATTGTATCATGTCAAGGGTGTGTTCCCTTCATCTAATGTACAACATTCTTTCAACCCCCCCCGATCTGGGTGGGGTCAAACCTGCATAAATACTAGGCATAGCCTTTTAATAAATGTCATTCTGTGTAAACCTGAAAACTGGCTGGGTTGTGAATTGCTGATTCCCTATGCAGGACATTGTTCCCTGGTGTTAACCCTTGGTATCCGGTTGGTACCGTTACAGACATAAAAATTGTATTCCTGATATCATATAATGATGCCACATGAATTCCACATAATGATGAAAAACATGTATATTAAATAAATATATAGAAATTAAGGACCCTATTAAACTGGTTTAATCCAGAAAGCAGAGTCTCAACAGATCATTATAAGATTGAATATCGTTTAAACAAAATTAAAAAAATTAAATTTATTGTGTATGTTTTGAAAACACAAGTAACCAACACGTGCCTGGCCATACTTTCTAATCACAACGCGTTTCTGTACATATGAAGGGGCTCCGAAACGCGTTGTGAGTAAGCAGTCTGGCCAGGCAAGTATTGGTTACTTGTCTTTTTAAACATACATAATATATTCTGTTTAACTTGTATCTTGTTTCATTTTGTTTGAATGATATTTAATCGTGATCTGTTAAGACCCTGCTTTCTGGATCAAACCACTTGCACTTTATAGGGTATACATGATGCATTTATTGTAATATACATGTTTTTCATCACTATGTGGAATTAATGTGGCATCATTATAAGATATCAGCTATACCTTTTTGCTTTCATTATAATAAAATACAAGAAAATTCACCTTTGATTTGTTTTATTCTTTAGATCTTTTGGAATTTAGCACTGTTTCTGTTTTTATTGTCTAAGCTCTAAAATATGTTTGGGATTCTAACCTCAGCTTTTAGCTGTTTCTCCTTGGTTTGTTTCTCTTCCTCCTGAGTGATCAGTGATTTTGAAGTTGTCTTAAGGTCTTCATGTTTTTCTAAATTTACAGCAGTTTCATAAATTCCATCCTTAAAATTTTCTGATACAAATTCTCCATTTTCTTTATTTTCAGTTTTCTTCCCGGTCACCTGCCAAAAAAAACAGCATTGTAAGAAGGGTTTTTTTTCTGTTACACTCTAACAAACTGATTGAGACACACTCACTAACAGCCTGAAATCATGTAATTTAAAGGGACAGTGTACTGTAAAATTGGTTTGTCCTTAATGTATTTACAATGACTTGTTATACAGTAGCAGAGTTAAAAATGTATTGGAAATTGCACATCTAGGTATAATTTTGTATATGAAATAACTGTTACTGCTAATTGAAACCACAACCCAATGAAATATGTTGAGCTAACTGGGAAAGCAGACCTCAAATTATTTACACAAGTCTTCTTTATCTTTGTTTTTACCGTGTACTCAACAGCAAGTACTCAGAGAGAACAATGGAAAATGAATATTTTAGTAACTCTTTTTCACAGACACCAACTGGGAGCATTATTTTATCTAAGTCATATTGTTTACATGTTTTTTTGTAACCAGAACTGAAGTTCAGTATAGGTGGAGAAACAATAGACAAAATCAGCTATTTCAAATAAGAAAATAAAGGTGAAGGAGCTATTTGTAAACAATTTAATACACTCCAGTAGATAAACTGAATAATTGGGAACACCACTTAGTTTACACCACTGGTTTTCAAACCTTTCATCAATGTTAGAATGTTTAACCAATATGCTTCCATCTTGTCACTTTTGTATCTTGTCAGCATTTCTTATCTAACACTGAACTATTATTGTTCCCAATATATTTACTTTTGTTTTTCTCAACTTTAGGCTACTGACGTTTGTTCTTGTTTGTTAGTATCAACATGGTCTCATTATATTTCTTGTTATCGTATATCAAGGCCGAATATCTGCAGTTTTCTTACCTTTTGCATAAACAATTATTTGTCTCAAGTGTTATTATTTTGCACTGAGGATATTGTAATAAGGGGGCGTGTATGAAGCCCCTCTGTGTCAATTGACAATGTTTGTGATGTAATCTATATAACCGCATTGTGGACGGGCAATAAACAGAACAATTGTTGCACTTCATTTGTGTGGGCTTGTTCCCGAGATCTCGTATCAGGTGTATAATTCTGCTCCAGCTGAGGTTAGAATACTTGTGGGTGATATTGTATCCAGCCTTGGTAACACCTACTTAACAGGCCAGATTTTGAGGATATCTAAACTAGAGCACAGGTGAAATAATGAGCTGATAATAAACATGGTAATTTTACCTGCTCTCACCCAAGGTAATCCTTAAAATCTAGTCTGATAGGGAGGCCTGAGGCCATGTTTGAAAACCAATGGTTTACACTGTCCATTCAAATTTAGACAGATCAAGATTGTTTAAGATTGACCTGTTGTAACTGTCCATAACCATATGTTTACAACGTCAAACCATAAATAAGCCTTTTTTGCATTATGTTACATTTTAATTCTTTGCATGTATTGTATGAGGTTTGAAGTGCCTTAAATAATTAACATCTTCCATCTGATAAACACGTAAATCAAAATTACACTATAGTCATTTAGAAAAAAAAAAAAATCTATTTTCATTTATCAAATTTACCTCTTTTTCTATTGGTATCTTTTGTTTTAACTTTTTTTTCTCCTATTAAAGGGACACTCAACTCAAAATTAAACTTTAATGATTCAGATAGAGCATGCCATTTTAAACAACTTTCCAATTTACTTCCATTAACAAAATGTGCACAGTCTTTTTATATTTACACTTTTTGAGTCACCAGCTCCTACTGAGCATGTGCAAGAATTCACAGAATATTCATATACTGTATGTATTTCTGTAGGCTTGTAGCTGTCACATGATACAGGAGTACTACTCACTTGAAATTTAGACTAGGGGGCCTATTTATTAATGTGCGAGCGGACATGATACAATGTAGCTGTCGGCATTTATCATTGCACCAGCAGTTCTTGTGAACTGCTGGTGCAATGCCGCCCCCTGCAGATTGGCCGCTAGCAGGAGGTGTCAATCAACACGATCATATTTGATCGGGTTGATTTCTGTCCGCGGCCTCAGAGCAGGCAGACAAGTTATGGATCAGCAGTCTTTAGACCGCTGCTTCATAACTTCTTTTCCGGGGAAGCCTTCATGCTCCATTCGGAGCTTGATAATTCGGCCCCTAAGTGCCATTGTCTTGTTATTATGCATGTGTTGATTATGCTACACTACTGTATTTACTGCTCCTTTAAAGTATACTAGGCTTAGGAAAATGCTCATGTATTGAGCAATATTTGGCAGCCGTGTTTCCAACTATAAAAATGTTAAAGGGATATAAAACCCCAACTTTTTCTTTCAAGATTCGGATAGACAATGCAATTTTAAACAACTTTCTAATTTACTTCTATTATCATTTTTTTTTTGTGTTATTGGTATCTTTTGTTGAAAAGCAGGGACATATGCTTAGGAGCCAGCCCATTTCTGGAGTACTATATGGCAGAAGTTTTGCAAGAATGTTATCCATTTGCAAGAGCACTATATGGCAGCACTATTTCCTGCCTTATAGTGCTCCAGGTATCTCTTCAACTCAGAATATCATGGGAACGAAGTAAATTTGATAATAGAATTAAATTGGAAGCTTTTTTTTTAAAATGGACTGCTATGTCTTAAAGGGACACTGAGCCCAAATTTTTTCTTTTGTGATTCAGATAGAGCAGGCAATTTTAAGCAACTTTCTAATTTACTCCTATTATCAATGCTTTTTTCTTGGTTCAGGACTCTGGACAGCAGTTTTTGATTGGTGGATGAATTTATCCACCAATCAGCAAGGACAACCTAGGTTGTTCACCAAAAATGGGCCGGCATTTAAACTTACATTCTTGCATTTCAAATAAAGATACCAAGAGAATAAAGAACATTTGATAATAGGAGTAAATTAGAAAGTTGCTTAAAATGTCATGCTCTATCTGAATCACAAAAGAAAAAATGTGGGTTCAGTGTCCCTTTAATCACAAAAGAAAATGTTTGTGTTTCATATCCCTTTAAATATATAGGGGCCGATTTATCAAGCCCAATTTATCTATAGACCGCTGCTCCATAATTTGTCTGCCTGCTCTGAGGCAGCGGACAGAAATCAACCCGATCAAATACGATCGGGTTGATTGACACCCCCTGCTAGCGGCCGCGAATCTGCAGTGGGCGGCATTGCACCAGCAGGTCGGCATTTATCGATGTGCAGTGGACATGATACGCTACATTGTATCATGTCCGCTCGCACTATGATAAATAGGCCCCATAGTGCTCATGCATATTTTTAAACCTCTAAGGTCAACAATTTTGACTTCCATGTCTAAGGTCTCTTATGTCTTCTAATTAAACAACTTTCTTATGTTGAAATCAATATGGGATTAAAACTGATTTAATATATGTGTGGAAATTTGAGATTATACAAATTATTATAAAATAACTGAACCTGCTCACATATTGAGCTTCTTGTGAAGAGAATTGCTATCTGAAATTAATACACTGCTCTTTCCCTATTCCAGTTTTCAAACTGAAAAAAAAACTTATTTGCAAAATACAAGACAGAATTTCAATAAAACAGCATAAATCAAATTGAATTACAACTTTGATAAATCAGTTTGGTGTTATTTTTTTACTTGTATACTGTCTTAGAGTTTTAAAATTGCTAATCAAAAATTATGTTCTCTTATGTATGGTAAACATTATGTTTACAATGCGCTCAGTACATATGGCTGACATATTGAAAATACACAATGCTAAAAATATTGTATGAATATTTGAGCCTTGTCATCTGTTATGGCCTCAAACAAAAACAACTTTATTAACTACTTAAGAAAGCAATACATATGCACCATGTTACTTCATAACCATATACAATTCTCCTTGAATACAAAAATAAACATCTAAAATAAAATGATAGTAATAATAATTTAACCTACCAGTTCTTCAACTTTTAGCATCATTTTGCCAGTGTTATTTTGCAATATCCCTTCAGATGTTTCCCCTTTGTAAACCAGTTATCTCTACTAGAAGCTCCTCTTTCATTCAGCTTTTATATCTCTGGTCAGGTTGGGTGAGGTAATGTTCCAACCTTGGAATACATCATCTATGGACCTAACTCAGGCACATAGCTAGGTGCACTATCATTCCAGACATGTTAACTAGTAAGATCTTGTGTCATGCAAAGCTAGACAGGGAGGGCATCATAGGCCTTATGATAAAAAAATATCCCATAGGCAAACCACATTGCATATCCTGATCAGTGTGAAATATGAGATAGGCATTCCTCTGGCCGTGACTAAAGAGCTCTGCAATGCTAGTCATTCAGATTTGACTTGTATGACAGCTGTCTGATGGTTGTACACCAGATTTATCCGCTGACTTTCAAATGACTAAAAGTCGCTGAAAAGCAGCATGCAGTAGTGGTCATGCCGATGAATAGATTTACTGTCACTGCAGATTAGAAAATAAACTGTGTTTCACTTATTTAATGGTTTCCACAATGATATAATGATGCCATATTTATGTTTCTGAATCATACTGTATTAGGGGGCAAGTACAAAATCTTTAAAACTGAAAAAAAGTCAAATTCATAATTGAAAACAGACAAACATAACACAAAGGAACAGCCACCACTAAAATAACATTAGGTAGCTGTCATTTTCTGTAAACCAATTAGTATAGTTATTAAGAATTCAGTTTTATTCATAGACCAGATTGAACCAGTTGCTGAATATTAAATATATATAACTATCTTTGATAGTTATCTGATGGAAATAACTCAACACAAAAAGAACACAATGGAGAAAGTGGTTACTTGAATGAAACATCTAGCATTACCTACAGTACATCTTTCTTAAATATTAAAATATTTAGAGTTATATATATATATATATATACTGTATATATACACACATATAATTATATATATATATATATATATACACATATCATTATATATACATATAAATATATATATATATATATATATAATCTATCTACTGTGTATATATATATATATATATATATATATGTATATATATATATATATATATATATATATGTATATATATATATATATATATGTATATATATATATATATATATATATATATATATATATATAAAAACACACACATATACTGTGTTTTTATGTCTTTTTTTTACATCCTTACCCTACTTGATATCCATGTTGTTTTACAAGTTATGAATAATCTTCCTAAACTCCAGGCCCTAAGCAAAAAAACGATAAAAAATCAAACAGGAAGAAAGAATGAGATACAAAGAAATCAAAATAATATAATTTGTAAATCTCTTGAATTTCTGGAAGAAATGTTTTTTTAAAGGGAAGTATTGATATGTAGCAAATATATTCCTTTGTGGTGCATGATGAGAAATTAGAAGGGAATTAAAGGAGTAGGAAAAGGATTGTGCGGAGGCTGTTGCTAGAAGAGAATATGGGGTAAATTTATCATACCCCGGGCAAACATAATTCGCTATAGCGAATCATGTCTGCACTGCATTGTTTAATTCCGACAGGATACACTGTCGGTATATAACATTGCACAAGCAGTTCTGGTTAACTGCTTGTGCAATGCTGCCCCTTGCAGATTCACGGCCAGTCGGCCGGTAGCAGGGGGTGTCAATCAGCCCGATCATATGAGATCGAGCAGATTGATGTCCGCAGCCTCAGAGGCAGCCGATGAGTCAAGGAGCAGCGGTCTTAAGAAACAGCTGCATTAGGCAGACTATGGGGCATAATAAATCGTCCCCTAAGAGGGCGATTTATCAAGCTGAGGCGGGCTGAATTCCCCTGGCGCAATTCAGCATTGCACACGAGCGCTATTTTGCGCTTGCGTGCAATCCCGCCCCCTGCCCGCGCACAGCCAATCACGCGCGGGCAGGAGCTGTCAATATCTCCAATCGGACTAGATTGCAGAGATTGAATTTTGCCACTTTAGAGGTGGCGAAAGATTAGGGAAGCAGCGGTCTGATGGCCGCTGCTTGTTAAATACGGTGTGCAGGTTCACCTGTGTTTACAGGAAACAGATGGAGGGAAACCACATAGGTCTGTAAGGTAGATAGCAGCCATATTGGATTTAGGGCAAAAGAGATAGCAGGAAGTTAAATTAGTTAGGTCCAGCAAGATGCCCTCATGACAACTGTCAGCAGGATACATAGGCAGGGATGTGCAGCATACTCAGGTAGTGATAGCCAGCATTAAAACAAACAGCAATGGTTAGTAGGATACTCAAGTAGAGATGAGCAGCAGAAATTCATACAACTGGCATCAATAGAAGTCCATAGCAAGAGTAGGTGGTGGGTTTAACAGAGCAGAAATATCTAACAAGAATACAATAGAAGGACCAGGCCAGGAATTACATAGCTAGGCACTGAACAAGAATAGAACTAGACTAAACAGGTAGCAAAAAAAACAACAACAAAAAACATCTTAGAGATGCTTACATTTTTCTTAAAGAGACATTAAACCAGAACATTGCTATGCATTGTGGCAACTTATAAATATATTTGTTATCTGAATATAGTTTAAACGTTTCAAATGTGACATATGTCTGTATATTTTAATTGCATGGCCAAAGTCTCGATCAATAAGGGGATAGGTTCAGATTGTGAGTATCTTAATTTATAACCAATTTTGGGCCAGATTACAAGTGGCACGCTAACAGTTATGCGTGAGCAATATCAGGTTTATGTCGGTTGTTTGTGCACGTCGGATGTAGCGCTCGTATTACAAGTTAAAAGTATACGCAATCGCTTGAACGGAATTGAATTTAATGTGCGTTGTGATAGTTTATCCCCAGAGCTCTGGTTAACTGTTTCGAGAAACAAAAAAGTGTAAAAAAACACATAAAAAATATACATTACAAAGTACACTTACACTCATAAGAACACCATCTTATAAAATATTTTTTCAAAATGTCACAAAAAAGTTATAAGGGCTCAAAGATATGAGGTCTCAGGTGTTAGTGGAAAAAAGGCAGACAATGGGCTTTAACATAGTCATATTTAGACATGTATATGAATGCATCTCTATGTGTGTGTGCGTGTATATATATATATATATATTTATTTATATGTGTGTACACATACATATATAAAGCAAAAAAAGGGATTTGTTGAAGATACTAACACTCTCTATCTCTAATATGCTGACCCAAAAGATTGGTATATCTCCTAACTACCAACCAAGGTGAACAATACGTGCAAAAAGAATATATATGGGTAGCGCTATAAGCACAGAGATTATAAAATGTGATAAGACCAAGTGGTTCTATAGGAATAATAAGTGGCGTGTAAAGTGAAAGAGGCAGTGTATTTGCCGAAGAAACAAGTTTAAAAGTGCAGTGTGTTTGCCAGAGATTAGTGTTAACTCAGAACATACCGGGTGGGTGATAATAATATTGTTAGAAAGTAGTGAATGTATACTCAATTAATTGGTAATGAAAATACTGGATAAAAAATGAAAATGAAAATGTAATAAAGTTTAAAAGATAATTTTATAAACAATTAAATATGATCATAGGGTGGCGGCACCTATTACATTGAATAAATAAAATAAAACTAGCAAGATTATATAAGCCACGGGTTAAAAAGTTCTCCAAATGAATGGTTACAATGTTACCGTCACTCCTGTAGTAAAAATAACTGTCACTTGTGAAGTCAAAGTCCCGATTAACAGAGGTATCTTATGCAGTGCTCCGGACCAGAGGTATCTTATGCAGTGCTCCGGACCAGAGGTATCTTATGCAATACTCCGGGCTAGATGTAAACAGCTAAGTTGAGCAGTATAGTATACTGAGGTGTAGATTCCAATGTCTCAGAGAAGGCTCAGGTAGGTCCTGGGACCGATGTATTTGCTGGCAGCTACGATACCGTTCTAGCTGTACCTACAGGTCCTACTACCTGTTCCGGTGTTGAAGGTCAAAGACTGAATCACCGTGTGAATCAGAGAAAGTTCCAAAATCTTTATATAACTTGACAAGCAATAAGGTATTAGTAAACAATTGGTATATAGATCCTGGGTGAGGAATTAAGCATATGTATTCCACTCAGATAATTATGAGCGGCTTGATGCACCTCACCTACTATAGCCAAAGTAAACAAAGATTATGAGAGAATGAGCAAATCTACGCGTTTCAGCCCTGTAGGCCTTTATCCAGGGCCTACAGGGCTGAAACGCGTAGATTTGCTCATTCTCTCATAATCTTTGTTTACTTTGCTCACTTACCTACAGCGCTGGTATTACAGGATTTTCTAAACCCGGCGTTAAAAGGCAAGAAGTGAGCGTAGAGCAAAATTGTGCTCCATACCGCACTCCAATACCAGCGCTGCTCAAGTCAGCGGTGAGCTGGTTGTACGTGCTCGTGCACAATTTCCCCATAGACATCAATGGGGAGAGCCGGCTGAAAAAAAGCCTAACACCTGCAAAAAAGCAGCATAAAGCTCTGTAACGCAGCCCCATTGATTCCTATGGGGAAACTAAATTTATGTTTACACCTAACACCCTAACATGAACCCCGAGTCTAAACACCCCTAATCTTACACTTATTAACCCCTAATCTGCCGCCCCGACATCTCCGACACCTGCATTATACTTATTAATCCCTAATCTGCCGCCCCCAACATCGCTGACACCTACATTATACTTATTAACCCCTAATCTGCTTCCCCCCGACATCGCCGACACCTGCATTATACTTATTAACCCCTAATCTACCGCTCCGGATATCGCCGACACCTACATTATATTTAGTAACCCCTAATCTTCTGCCCCCAACATCGCAGACACCTACATTATATTTTTTAACCCCTAATCTCCCGCCCCTAATATCGCCGCAACCTACCTACACTTATTAACCCCTAATCTGCTGCCCCCAACGTTGCCGCCACTATAATAAACATATTAACCCCTAAACCGCTGCACTCCCGCATCGCAAACTCTAGTTAAATATTATTAACCCCTAATCTGCCACCCCTAACATCACCGCCACCTACCTACATTTATTAACTCCTAATATGCCGCCCCCAACATCGCCGCCACTATACTAAAGTTATTAACCCCTAAATCTAAGTCTAACCCTAACACCCCCTAACTTAAATATAATTAAAATAAATCTAATTAAAACCTACTATTAATAACTAAATAATTCTTATTTAAAACTAAATACTTACCTATAAAATAAACCCTAAGCTAGCTACAATATAACTAATAGTTACATTGTATCTAGCTTAGGGTTTTTTTTATTTACAGCCAAGTTTGTATTTATTTTTACTAGGTAGAATAGTTACTAAATAGTTATTAACTATTTACTAACTACCTAGCTAAAATAAATACAAATTTACATGTAAAATAAAACCTAACCTGTCTTACACTAACACCTAACCTTACAGTACAATTAAATAAATTACCTAGATTAAATACAATTACCTAAATTAAATACAATTACTTAAATTACAAAAACAAACACTAAATTACACTAAATAAAAAAACAAATTACAAGATATTTAAACTAATTACACCTAATCTAATAGCCCTATCAAAATAAAAAAATCCCCCCCAAATTAAAAAAAAACCCTAGCCTAAACTAAACTACCAATAGCCCTTAAAAGGGCCTTTTGCGGGGCATTGCCCCAAAGAAATCAGCTCTTTTACCTGTAAAAAATAATACAAACAACCCCCCCAACAGTAAAACAAACCACCCACACAACCAACCCCCCAAATAAAACCCTAACTAAAAAAACCTAAGCTCCCCATTGCCCTGAAAAGGGCATTTGGATGGGCATTGCCCTTAAAAGGGCATTTAGCTCTATTGCTGCCCAAACCATACCTAAAAATAAAACCCACCCAATAAACCCTTAATAAACCTAATACTAACCCCCTGAAGATCCACTTACAGTTTTGAAGAGCCGACATCCATCCTCAACGAAGCCGGGAGAAGTCCTCAACGAAGCGGCAAGAAGTCCTCAACGAAGCCAGGAGATGTCTTCATCCAAGCCGGGAGAAGTGGTCCTCCAGATGGGCAGAATCCAGACGGCATCTTCTATCTTCATCCATCCAGCGCGGAGCGGGTCCATCTTCAAGACATCCAGCGCGGAGCATCCTCTTCTTCCGACGACTACACAACGAATGAAGGTTCCTTTTTTTTTTTTTTTTTTTTTTTTTTAAATAATTTTTTATTGAAGTCGTAAACATATACAGAATATAGGGTATGCCCCAAAACATTTACAATTCAATGTATACACAGCGTAGTTGGAAGAGTATTGCATTCTAATATCACAAACATTACCAGAACATGTGGGCTATCATATAGAAAGACTTCAGTTTTGTTTAGAGTGTCAGAAACGTGAAATTAATCAGAAAAGGTCCTCTCCTAGCTATGTGCAGAAAAGAGTAAGGTATCTATTCAGATAAGGATAAGGCTAGGGAGGAGGTAACTCTATATATTTATGGGGGGGGGGGGATGCAGCGGGCAAGAGCCGCTCAAAATGTAATAGGGGGGAGGATGGAGGGGGGGTGGAGGGCGGAGCCAGCTAGAATGTCTGCACCAGAAGCAAGTTTAGTTGGAGTTAAAGGGTTATTGTATAATATAAACATTACCATACCCATCTAATCCTCTATACTCCTATTGAGGGAGCCTGAAAACATATATACACAGGCTAAAACCATGGGTGTAATTTGAGAGTGATCAAGATGAACTCTACAAAGTTATATGCTGTGGAGGGGGGATATTAGATTATTTGGGGCCTAGGGGACCGTAGGGTGAGCCCCTCTCCTAGGGGAGTGCCACCTATAGGCAGTGCGGGAAAAAGGAGGAGGGATATGACCCGCAGGCAACCAGTACCAGCGGGAAAGGGAGGGAAGAGGCTCAACCAGGGCCAATGATGCGCATTAACGATGTGGGAATGACCATAGAGAACCTAGGGATGATATACTTGCAGCCTTAAACAATGATTAAAGACATTACATGTGAAGTAAACCTAGGCCCCATTAGTAACAGCTATATTAAATAGATGAGTTGACTGAGATCCCACGGAGATTCCTAAATACTCATTAACATAAACTTGGGTGGAAGAAGTAATTAGTGTTATGATCCGTCTATACAACTAATCCAGCTTCTGTGAATGGACTAACTGAATGTATTATATAAAATCCTTCCTTGACAGTGTATGTAGCATTAAGCTATAAAAATTTAACTAAGGTTCAATAAGTCACATCCATGTCAACTCACTTATGATTCTGGGAGTGTTGGAGTAGAAAGATAAAGGTTATGCTCATATAGGGCTAAACAGAAAGTGTCAATATTTAATATAACAGCATTGTAGCTAAGGAAGTAAGATATGGAGGTAGTTTTAGATAATGCAATGAATAAATTTTGCTAGAGTAGGGAAATTATCAATTACCATATTCCATATTATGTCAACTGTAGATATCTCGCTTGCACTAGGGGACAAATCTAGTACTCTAGGACAACAAATCTGCAATATGGCTTTCTGAGATATATGTATATGGTAGGCTAGGTTAATGTTACGGAATTAGCTAAATCTAAGGAGTAAAACAAGAGATAGCTGTCTATAGAGTGTTGCTAGCAGTTTAAGTAGTCATAATGCTATGTTGAGCCTTAAGTAAGAAGTGTACATATTTCTATCATCTAGCTGATAAAGAACAATAGGAGCTGCATCCAACATAACTTAATACATCAGATCAAAGATCAGCAATGTGCGTTCTCATTAAATGCAAGATATTAAAGTTAATAAGGATTTCAAGTATTGCCAGTGAGAAGTGGCATAAGAGCAAAGTTAAAATGAAACCACATGTACAAAACACACATATATAGTGAGCTCAATAGTAAATTGATCCCAATTGCTGCCATGAAACTAGTAAATAGCCACTTTAAATATGTAGTATGGTTAGCTGGTAAGGAAAAGTGGGTTAGCTGTTTGTAATCTAGAAGAATTTTAGCTAGCTATACAGTTCTACAAGGGATAAATACACAAGTAACCCCTAATGCCACGTAAATGTAAACTTACACAACACAAGTGAAAACATAATATATCTGATAATAATTAGGGTGGATTGTAGTAAGTTTAAGCATTAACACACAATAGAACTAGGAGCCAATATAACAGCAATCATAGTGACAAACATAACTTATGCATTGTAAGTCTCATACGAAATATATAGGAATGCTGAAAACATACTTGCGCATACTATGAGAGAAGTTGCAATGATGAGTGGCAGAGCTAGCATGCTCAAATTACATATAACTGTGCTAAAACGCCATGCCTCTCAGGCTCTCATTCCCATATTGTAACTAGAGGATAAACATAACTTAACATAAACAAGGCAGGTCCCAGGATTGTAATCCTGATGTATAGGAGGGCTAAGTAGCGTAAAAAGGTGGAGAAGGATAGTCCTGTAGAGTGGGCTGGTTGACAGAATGATCCCCTCAGCACGGGGCCTTACCACGCTGGGGAGTAAGTTCTGGTGTATGAATAAATATAGCCTTAACCGATGCCTCTTCTATATAGTTGGTCAGGACCGGTCTGGGTAAGGGAAGAGGGTCTGCATTGAGACAACCGATCTAGTGAGCTGGGTTCAAAGAAGCCCCGGCAGAGAAAGTCAATCAGTGCCTGCAAGATCTTGTCGGGAGAAATAGCCCCAGAGAAAGTGTCATCCTGGCTCTTGCATAGACAAGCATTCTGCACTTGTTCCAATCCCCATGCCTTCTCCTGCGCAGCGGCAAGTGCCCCAAGTGGCGCGTGTGTGCTCCCCGCTAGTTGCTGGTGTGAGTCTCCTGTCTCCACCTGAATCTGAGGCATGTCAGCGTTGCAAGTTACTTCTGAGCCCTGATTAGGAGGGAGAGAGAGCTGGGGGTGTAGCCCCATAGTGTACTGGAGATGGCTTGCTGCTCTCGGTGTAGCGGTAGTGGTGAAGCAGGGTGGGTCAGCTGAGTTTGGCTGCATCGGGTTGTTCTTTGCAGATCCAGGGAGAGTGCTGCTTGAGTCCCAACCACACTGCCCCTCTTGCACTCGTTTAAAAGCCTGTTGAGTAGACGATGAGCTGACTGTCTGGCTTGCCGCGTGGGGGTCTAGATTATAGTGGGAAGGAGCGCCATCTTTGTTGCGCATCGCCACAATAGTGAGCCTCAGGCTGCAAAACTGAGCATCAGACCTGTCGATAAGATCCTCCAGGAGTGAGACAAAATACATAGAAAGTTCCTCCATCCTGAGGCCAGTATAGAGGAAAGGCATATAGGCACACAAAAACGCAAAAAGTCAAGGTTTAGATAAATAAATTTCAGGAGCTCTGTATTAGCACGTCTTAGTGTATCGGCAGCTGGCCCCGCCCCCCTGAAGGTTCCTTTAAGTGACGTCATCCAAGATGGCGTCCCTTAGATTCCGATTGGCTGATAGAATTCTATCAGCCAATCGGAATTAAGGTTGAAAAAATCCTATTGGCTGATGCAATCAGCCAATAGGATTGAACTTCAATCCTATTGGCTGATCCAATCAGCCAATAGGATTGAGCTTGCATTCTATTGACTGCTCCAATCAGCCAATAGAATGCAAGCTCAATCCTATTGGCTGATTGCATCAGCCAATAGGATTTTTTCAACCTTAATTCCGATTGGCTGATAGAATTCTATCAGCCAATCGGAATCTAAGGGACGCCATCTTGGATGATGTCACTTAAAGGAACCTTCATTCGTCGGCTAGTCATCGGAAGAAGAGGATGCTCCACGCCGGATGTCTTGAAGATGGACCCGCTCCGCGCCGGATGGATGAAGATTGAAGATGCCGTCTGGATGAAGACTTCTGCCCGTCTGGAGGACCACTTCTCCCGGCTTTGATGAAGACGTCTCCCGGCTTCATTGAGGACTTCTTGCCGCTTCGTTGAGGACTTCTCCCGGCTTCGTTGAGGATCGATGTCGGCTCTTCAAAACTGTAAGTGGATCTTCAGGGGGTTAGTGTTAGTTTTTTTTAAGGGTTTATTGGGTGGGTTTTATTTTTAGGTTACGGTTTGGGCAGCAATAGAGCTATATGCCCTTTTAAGGGCAATGCCCATCCAAATGCCGTTTTCAGGGCAATGGGGAGCTTAGGTTTTTTAGTTAGGGTTGTGTTTGGGGGGTTGGTTTGAAGTTAATATATATGTATACACTAACCAGCAAACGTATGAGAACACTTTTGCACTTAACAAAGTTGCAAAATACCTTTAGTTAACACCAACACTTGATGATGCAATTATACTAAAAGGTTTTATTTTGTAGATTTTATGTACATGGAACACCACAATGCTCTGTAATCACTATATTTATCCATTGGTGTATTAGGTTCAGGTATATTCCATCCAACTATATGAACTTATTTTACACCAATATTTACTTATATTGTGACCAGTTATCAGAAGACTATGGACTAATTTATATCCTAGGTCATTTTCCTGATTTAGTTTTTCTCAATTTATGTGATTAAGTGGTAATTTTGTTCCATGTACCATCTAATACCCAGTGGATTTCATTCACTGTAGACATTTTTTAACCAAAATTTTTTTATTTAGGCTACAGCCATTTCCTGTGATTTTAAACGTATTGTCCATCCATTATTTTAATAAATGCCATAATAAATGTTGTTTTAATATTATAATCCCTGGAACACCCGCCAATTGTAGCTCTTAAACTCTAGTTCAATTTGAGGAATCTTGAGTGCTAAAAAATGTACATTAATTGGTGATCTTGTGTCACCATTTTTCTACAATTATTTAAAAGTAGACCTGTACTCCTTGACGGAATATATTTAGAAGTGGCACACACTTATTCCATTATCTATTGTTGTGTTATTGTAATATCTATTGTTGCTGTGAGGATGGACAGAATTTTGAACTAAAAGTTTGTTTAGCAGTTATATTGTATGTTAAATTATGTTAAATTTTGAGGACATGTTCTAATTAGATCTCCTTAGATGAGCCTACTACATTAAAACTTGTTTGCTGACTAGCACTTGAACAATCTGTGTCCTTTTTACTTAAGATTTTCTAAACTGCGTCAGTACTGTATACTCAGCTTTAAATAGCAGACCTGAAATAGTTTAGCTCCATTATTTATATATATATATATATATATATATATGTGTATACAAGAATAGATACAGCGCCTATATATCCATTTAAAATATGGGTGGTGTATGGGAATATGAGTGAAAACTAGAGCTGATTATTAGAAAAATAATAGCAATTAAAAGAATATTTAAAAAATATAAATTATTAGAATCAATTATGCTTGAAGAATGATGAATAGATTATGAAACAGTGTTCATGTGAGTCTTTAGACAATATATAGTCCGTAGTAAATCTTCATAAGCAGTTGGTATCAGTAAATAGATGGTATGTAATACCCTTACCAGATAATACCTCAATCTGATGAGGTAAGTATGCCGCACTGGGGGTATATACAGATGGTAGAATCTTCTCCTTGTATTCAGATGTGGTGCCTCTTGTGTTTTCGTGAGCCTCCTGGAGTATGCAGGGATATGTTTCTTGTTGTAGATAAATCCCTTGTACTTCCTTTATGTTGGTCGTTAGCCTCTTGGAGTACCTTTTCTGTCTTGGTATACACACAGTCCTGTTTAGGTTGATCTTTCTCTTGTATCCAAGTGGTGTTGTTGATATTCTTGTGATGCTGGTGAGTATCCAAGCTGGGAATTGCGGTTTCGGCGTGTGCCTTAATCCTAGCCTGCTTAGGATTAGTAAGCAGGCTAGGATTAAGGCACACGCCGAAACCGCAATTCCCAGCTTGGATACTCACCAGCATCACAAGAATATCAACAACACCACTTGGATACAAGAGAAAGATCAACCTAAACAGGACTGTGTGTATACCAAGACAGAAAAGGTACTCCAAGAGGCTAACGACCAACATAAAGGAAGTACAAGGGATTTATCTACAACAAGAAACATATCCCTGCATACTCCAGGAGGCTCACGAAAACACAAGAGGCACCACATCTGAATACAAGGAGAAGATTCTACCATCTGTATATACCCCCAGTGCGGCATACTTACCTCATCAGATTGAGGTATTATCTGGTAAGGGTATTACATACCATCTATTTACTGATACCAACTGCTTATGAAGATTTACTACGGACTATATATTGTCTAAAGACTCACATGAACACTGTTTCATAATCTATTCATCATTCTTCAAGCATAATTGATTCTAATAATTTATATTTTTTAAATATTCTTTTAATTGCTATTATTTTTCTAATAATCAGCTCTAGTTTTCACTCATATTCCCATACACCACCCATATTTTAAATGGATATATAGGCGCTGTATCTATTCTTGTATACACATTTTTCACTTACTGACTGGGACCTCACATCTCAACCAGTACTTGTCTTATATAGCTGCCACTATACCATACACAATACTGACTAGCGCCAACTATAGAGTATCACTTGTGTCTACCCAGTATACTGAGTGAACACATTTTACTTTCTTCTCTATATATATATATATATATATATATATATGCATATCGTTCTTTTCAAGCATGATTATTTACTCCAAGATAGGATGTACTCAGAAGTTTTACACACTTATGTCATTATCTATTGTTGCTTTGGGGTTGATCAGAGCTCTCTACTAAAAGTTTGTTTAGTAGCGATATTGCTATATGTTAGACCCTGAGGACCTGTACTATTTAGTTCTCTTTAAATAAGCCTACTACTAAATCTCATGTGGTGTACTCACAACGCTATGTTCTTTTTATACTATTCAGATAAACCTTTGAATAAACACAACAAGCACTTAGAAGTTCTCTGGTTTCCCTCCAATATGTTGTCAGAATTGCTTTAGATGGTTCAGATGACCTATTTCTTCATCTGAAATAGATTCTAGAAAAAGATTATTGTCCAGGCTAATCATTCAAATATATTTTCCATAAGGTCAATAGGGGGCCTCTCCTCATATTATTATAAAAATTGTGAGGTAGTGGAAGCTATAGAGGGTCCTCCCCCTTCGACTAGGTCCTAATGTCTGCACCCGGGGTAGTGGGACAGAAGAGTACTACCTTTGAACCTATTAATACAGAGTCCAAGTGCAATGACATAAAGTCCCCTCATCCATACACACCCTTATCTTCGAGATCTTGACACAAAAACATATATCTACTTACAGGTCCAGTTAGTTCACCCTTTCCCCCTGAATGTCTAATACCTTTTAAATAAAAATTGAACCAATAGCCTAATCTGGGTTTGATATAATAAATGCTATAATCACAAAATAAGTAGCTGCATATACACTTCCCTAGCCTTGTTCCTCGGGCGGCGGTTTATGGATCGTATTAACATCTATTGATTAGGGACAGTACACTCTCTGTTAGGAGTAATATGTCTGACCCTGTAAATTTTTACATCCAGGACTTGGTGACATAAAGGTTCAGAGAATATATTATGACAAAGCCTAGACAGATAAACATTAAGCGTTTCCTTAATTGTTTTAACCATAATCCTTCAGAGTCCTTCTAATATACCTATGAGATATCTTGAGACTTGTTTATAAGGACATCATATTCAACATAGTGCTGTTAGGTTACTTACTGTACACTCACATAATAGGTTTGTTAGCTAAGCATCATCTCCTTTTTCACATCTAAATGCTACAAGAATATCCTTTATACTACTATTCACGGCTATTCACATTACTATCATTCCTCTTTCCTACATCATTAGCCTTGACAGGTTCAAGAGCGTCCCTTTAAGCACGTGAGGAACATTGCTAAAGAAAAATAGGTTTCATTACTATGTATTTGTTTGTTTTTTTGTAGACTTATAACTCTCTCGAGAAATAGACTGCTATTCTTGTACATTTTATGTTGAAGGTGTCATTCATTTTGGCGTATGTCTACATCACAGAGTAAATATATATTTTGTCATGCAATGAATGTTGTATTGCTAAAAACCTTAATAAAAAACTTTGATTTGAAAAAAAATAAAGAAAAATAAACCAAATGATCAAAAATAAAGAAATTAAACCTAATCCCTATGAAAATAAAAAAGCCCCCCAAAATAAAAACACACCCTAATCTAATTCTAAACTACCAATAGCCCTTAAAAATGCAGTTTGTAGGGCATTGCCCTAAGTTAAACAGCTCTTTTACCATTAAAAAAAAACTAAGTTCCCCCTAACAGTTAAACCCCCCACCCACCAAGCCCCCCAAAATAAAAAAAAACTAACACTAAAAAAATTGTAAACTACCCATTGGGCATTCAGCTCTTTTACTGCCCTTAAAAGGGTATTCAGCTCTTTTAAAATTGCCCAAAATCCCTAACCTAAAAAATAAAAACTTGCATTCAATATTCAGTGTATGGCAGTGATCGTACAAAGAGGATCCTCCACGCTCCTTGGCTTCGCGGTCATCGGTCTTCAGTTCCTCGTTCGCCAGTCGCCGCTTGGAAGAAGACTTCACCGCTGGACTTCAGGAACCATGAGTACCTACTTAATTTGGGGGTTAGATTTAGGATTTTTTTTCATTTTTATTTATTAGATTAGGGATTTTGGGCAATTGTAAAAGAGCTGAATGCCCTTTTAAGGACAGTAAAAGATCTAAATGTCCCTTTAAGGGCAATACCCATACAAATGCCCCTTTAGGGGCAATGGGTAGTTTCGGATATTTTAGTGTTAGTTTTTTTTATTTAGGGGGGTTTAGTGGGTGGGGGGGGTTTACTGTTAGAGGGGGGACTTAGTGTTTTTAAAGGTAAAAGAGCTGTTTAGCTTAGAGCAATGCCCTTACAAAAGGCCCTTTTAAGGGATATTGGTAGTTTAGTATTAGATTAGAGGGTGTTTTTATTTGGGGGGGCTTTTTATTTATATAGGGATTAGGTATAATTTTTGTATTTTTGATAATTTGGTTTATTATTTTATGTAATGTTAGACTTTTTATTTTTTGTAATTTTAGATTAAATTAAATTTAGGTTTTTTTTTATTTTTAAAGTAATGTCAGGTTTTTTATTTTAATTGTAATTTAGGATTTATTATTTTAATTTTAATTTAGGATTATTTTAATTTATGTAATGGGGTTAATTTAGGGTGTGTTAGGTTTAGGGGGCTTAGTGATTAGTTATTTGCGATATGGGGCATGGCGGTTTAGGGGTTAATAGTTTAAAAGGCTAGATTGCGTTGTGGGGCATGGTGGATTAGGGGTTAATAGTTTAAATGGTTAGATTGCGTTGTGGGGCATGACGGATTAGGGGTTAATAAGTTTAAATACTTTGCGATATGGGGGCATGGTGGATTAGGGGTTAATAGATTTATTATAAGTTGTGATGTGGGGAGATTTTAACGGGAAAAAAAGAGCACCTTTTTCCTGTTTTACACCTAGTTGAGCTGGGTGTAATTTTTGGTACTGTATCGGCAGCCTCCGACAGTGTATTTACGGTTTGCGTGGGCATTGGAAACCGGATATTATTTAAAGATTAGCGGCTTCTGATACTTTGTATGGGACACGATAATGTTTTTGGCAGCTGGCCGTTGGAAGCAGTCGATAAGCGATATTGCTTTTGACAGCTTATTTAGCGGTTTGCGAGTGTACGCAAATACGATTTACGGCTCAATGGAAACAAGCTCTTAGTTTGCTAATAAATAATGCTAAAGTGTGGCTTTATTTCAGAGCTTTCTTGTACACACAGGAATTTAAGAAGTATCTTGGCAGCTTGAAGGTAGTGAGATAGATTTATGTTGCTGCTTTGGGCTTAATACATTTTACAACACTCAATTAGTGATCTTAATGGATGGTTAATTAGGTGTGGGATATATTTTTCATAGTAAAGGATTCCACTAAATGATCATCCCAATAAGAAGACACTGAGAACTCATACCTTTGCAATGGCACACAAGAAACAAAATTACTGCATATTTACTAGAGCAAATTTTAAACAAAAAAAACAGACAATTCAAATTATATTTTATTTTTATTTTTTTAGTGCAAAATAAGTGTTAGCTATTTAAAACAGAAAAAAAAATCTACGTTAAGAAAATAACAAGAGCAAGGTTATTATCTTGGTTACTTAGTTACATGAGTATAAGCTTTAATAAATTAATAAAAAAAAACATTTAAACAATCTTTGTGCTGTTATTGAATGTGAATCTCATAATATTAAGCAAATGCCTTGAATTTTGTCTTCTAAAATGCATATGCTACAACTATTACCATTCTGATTACAGTACTGTAGTATCTTTCTGATGGCACTATGTATAGAAAAGTATTAAAAATCATATACAACTACCTTTAGTTTGCATATATAAGCTGTATAAGGATATGTAAATGACATTGAAGATATTGTTGCTTACAGTTGGTCTCATGCCCTCTCTAAGCTGTCCCATTTTACAGATGCAAATTTACAAATATTCTGAAATCCAAACTATTCTGATATGTAAATCTTTTCTGGTCCCCAGCAGTGAGCCTGCCCTTTGGGCAGGGCGAGAGGGGCACCTACCCAGGGCCCTGCAGTTTTGGGGCCCCCGCAATGTCAGCGGTGAGGTTATGAGATGGTGCAATGTATATGTTGTATTTAGTTTATGAGAAGTGTTTATGGTATACAGAGTTCTAATATTTTGTGTTATCCTTTATATGGTATCAGTGAATGTTGGCACAGAGGGCCAGACAAGAGGCAGGGCATAAGGGAATAAGGGCACTGGGCTGAGGGGCCCCACAAATGTATCTTGCTCATGGCTCCCGAATGCTAATGTTGGCCCTGCCAAGCAGTTTGGATAAAGGGATTTTCACCTGTATCTTTCTATAGCCTCTTTTGGTAAACTAGATAATATAAATACATTTTAAATCTGGAATTATTAAAAAAAATGTGTACAGATATATCGTAATTATACTATTTATTCAGTTTATTCATATTAGAATTAATATAATGGTTCTTCATTGGAAAGTCTGTAATGTAGCTTGGAGTTAGATAGAAACTTCACAACGAATCATTAACTATATATATATATATAACCATATACAGTATATATAACCAAGATAGAATCTATTTTAAAAATATTTAGAAAAAAATGCTGCAATCTACCCCCGAAATTTCAGGTCAGCCTGAAACTTAAGCTCCTTAACTCATCTTGATACCCCTTGCTAGTGGCCGATTGGCCGCTTATATGCAATGGGCAGCATTGCACAAGCATTTCACCAGAAAAGCTTGTGCTACGTTAAATGCCGACAGCGTATGCTGTCGGCATTTATCAATGTCTGTCCTGCATTTGGTAAATCAGTCCCATAGAATGAGGAGGATTTGAAGGACTTTAAAGGGGCATAAAACTCCTAGTAATTACGAGACCTTTCTGCAGCCTTTGCAATAAATAAACATACAACCAGAATTTAACAATTTATTGGACACATTAACACATTCATGTAAATGATAAATTTTGCGGTACACCTATACCGCTTAAAAATTGGCCTTTGTGCGCGTAATGGCAGATCACCCATATTACAAGTGGCGGTGGTACAGCTACACCGCTATCGTTTTAGCTTGTACCGCAACTCTCCATTCTGCACTCAAAAAATGGCTTTTGAGTGTGGAATTTTTAGGTCACCCGTATTACAAGTTGTTCTGTCAGGCTATTATGCTAGCGTTATAGCTTATACCACAACGATTCATTCCGCGATCAAAGACCAGTAGTTATGGATTTTGCGAAACAAAAATGTTTCACAAAACTCATAACAAAAATGTTACAAAGTACACTAACACCCATAAACTACCTATTAACCCCTAAACCGCCATCCCCCTGCATCGCAAATACTATATTCAACCTATTAACCCCTAATCCGCCGCCCACCAACATTGCCAACACTAAATTAAAGTATTAACCCCTAATCCGCTGCCCCCCCCACATTGCCAAAGCTAAATAAACCTATTAACCCCTAAACCGCCGACCCCCACATTGCTACTACTAAAACAAACTTATTAACCTCTAAACCGCTGCATTCCTTACTTGTGGGAAATACTGAACCTGGCCACTAGGAGGAGGCAAAGACACCCCAATCAAAAGCTTAAATACCTCCCCCACTTACTCATAACCCCAGTTATTCTTTGCCTTTTGTCACAGGAGGTTGGCAGAGAAGTGTCAGAAGATTTCGGAGTAGTCTCTTATGGAGGGTAGTACTCTTCGAGAGGGGACTGGAGTTTTAAGTAGTCCTGTCAGCCTCTCAGTGAGAGCATGGATGAAAGTTAGAGTCTGAAGATGCAGGGAGAGTCTTTCTGCGAAACCATCCCGACTCATATTAACAGCTCCATAAGCAATCAGCGTTGACGAGTTTCGCTGCCTGCTTTCTTCTCTCAAGTCCATGTCAGAAGCGATGCTGCTATCTGTCACACTTGAAGGGCCGTGTTACTGTTCCACGGCATAGATTCTGGTAAGATCGTTTCATTTTTTATACATGTATGATAACTCAAGAAGACAGGGTCACAGTGTGACTCCTTTTATCTGTATGGAATTAAGGGTTAATATCTCCTGAGGGGGATTATTGAACAGTGGGGAATAATCTTATATGTTTATTTGATTTTATGATGCTTTTATGTGTGAGATGTTATGGGCTCATAGGCTGTTATGGAATATACAGGTTTCACTTTCTCTTTGAGAGCTGTGCAGCTTAGAAGTTTGGCACGCTTTTTCTCATAGCAGAGACGGTCCTGCATTACGCAGTTTTCATTCCCTCTTTCCTGACCGGGTGTTTATCAGAGAGGAGTCATAAATCTCTGTACTGTCTGGGTCATAGGAGATGGGGAATGCCCCAGCCATTGGGGTATAAAGGTGCCATTTTTGTGAATAAAATAAGATTGTTTTATTTTCTATAGTTCTCCGCTTATTGCACTAGCGACTGAGAATTCTGTTACTTTAGAGGGTACTCCCTCTATTCCTAAAGAGTAATTCCTGTTTATATTGTAAGGAGACCTTAGATCCGCCCTCTCAATTATGTTCCATATGCCTTGATAATGTGATAATAGCAAATAGGTTTGATACCACTGAGCCATCCACCTCTGAGGAGTTGTCGTCCAGTGAGGTGTGTACCCTACATTCTTCTCTCTCTACACATGCAGTTTCCTGTAGCATTGCTGATCCTCCATCTGGAGGGGGCCTTTTTTTCACCAGAAATTACTGCGCAGTTCAAACGGCGGTGTCTGCGGCCTTTAATGCTTTACCTCACTCTGCCAAGTGCAAGCAAAAGGTTACATATTGCACTCCTTCCCAGAGTACATCAGGTAATTTATTGGATTTAACTGATATGGTTATCTGAGGATGAAGTTCTTTCTGAGATTTCAGAGTATGAACATTCTGGGTCGGAGTCTGCTGCCTCTAAACCTCCGGCTGCGGAGGAACCAAACTTTAGTTTTAGGAATTTGCGCTTTCTTCTAAAGGAAGTTTTTGGCGAATTCAGAGGTTCCAGGGGCCAAATTGCCCGATGAACCTTTGATTCCTAAATTGGATAGAGTTTGAGGACAGGGTGGTACCTTATCCTTCCCTGCTCCTGTTAGATGGCGAACATTATTAACAATGAATGGGACAGGATTGGATTCCTTTTTCCCCTCTTCTCCCTTTAACAAATTGTTCCCGGTCCTGGACTCTCTATGGAGTTGTGAGGTTCCGTCCCTAAAAGGAATGGCGCTATCTTTGCCCTTGCTAAATGTACTACTATCCCGCTTGAGGATAGCTCTTCGTTTTAGGAGCCCATGGTTAAAAGATGGAACATCTGTTAAGAAGGATGTTTCAACATACGGGATATTTGTTTTTCAACCTGCGGTGGCTGTTGCCACGGTTGCTGGAGCAGTTACCTATTGGTGCAACTCCTTACGGGATTTGATTGAGGGGGAGGGTCCCCTTGACGTTCTTCAGGAAAGAATTAAGGCCTTGAGGTTGCTAATTCTTTTATCTGTGATGCTAATATGCAGATTATTCGTCTGAATGCTACGGCTTCAGCGTTTTCTGTTCAGGCCCATTGGGCTCTGGCTGAAGTCATGGTCTGCGGATACGACTTCTAAGTCTAGACTTCTTTCCCTCCCCTTTCAGGGAATGATTTTGTTTTGTCCAGGTCTGGACTCCATTATCTCCACGATCACAGGGGGCAAGGGTGCTCTCCAAACGCAAGAGAATATGAACTAGTCTAAGGGACATTTTTCGTTCTTTTCGCTCTGATAAAGCCCATGTCAGCAGTCCTCCGCTAGGCCAAAGCAAAACAAAAGCTCTTAGAAGCTGGCTCAGTCCTGGAATAAATCCAAGCAGAGCAAGAAGTCCGCTGAGTCTAAGTCGGTATGAATGGGCGGTCCCCGGTCCTCTTCTGTATCTTGTAGCGGGCAGTCTGTCGCTCTTTTTAGTTGCTTGGTTCAGGGATGTGCAGGATCCATGGGTCCTGGAGGTCATAGCTCAGGGTTACAAGATAGGTTTCAAATCTCAGCCACCCAAGGGCAGATTCCTCCTCTCTCTCCTGTATTCCTGACCAGAAAGGAGGGAAGCCTTTCTGGTGTGCATATGGGATCTGTCCTCTTAGGAGTTATTGTCCCGGTGCCTATCGCAGTAAGAGGTTTGGGATACTATTGAAACCTTTCCGTGGTCCCGAAGGAGGGAACTTTCCGTCTGATTCTGGACCTAAAGTGCTTAAACAAGTTTTTAAATGTCCCCTCATTTAAGATGGAGACAATAGGTCCATTCTTCCCCTCGTTCAAGAAGGGCAGTTCATGACCACGATAGATCTGAAGGATCTTCCCTTTACGTACCAATCCTCAAGGACCACTTCCAGTTCCTGCCCTTCCGTTTGGTCTAGCTACGACTCCAAGAAATTCTTTGAATAGTGGTCCATTCGGAATCTCTCCTCTGTCTTCTTCGACCCCATGATGGAATATAAATAGAGAGAGTTATCTTGTATCAAGTACCAGGATAGAATTCATGGGTAATATATTAGAATGGGAATATTCTAACGGACCAGAGACGCTGCAAGCTAGCTTCAATATGTCTTGCTTTTCAGACCTCCTTAAGGCCATCTGTGGCTCGGTGTATGGAGGTGATTGGTCTCATGGTGTCCAACATGGACATCATTCCTTTGCCAGGTTTCACCTCAGACTGTTGCAACTGCGCATGCTGAAGCAGTGGAACGGCGATCATCGGATCTGTCTCAACAGATTTCTCTGCACATCCGATCGAGAGAACCACTCTCTTGGTATTTTTGTCCGGATCACTTGTCCTGAGGGACGTCTGTCTTAAGATCATCCTGGGTGATTGTGACTATGGTTGCGAGTCTGTCAGGATGGGCAGCTGTTTGGGGTGCCAGGGAGGCACAGGGCCTTTGGACTTAGGAGGAAAGCTCCCTCCCGATCTCATTTTGGATCTTCAGACATTATACAATGACCCACGTTTGTTCACTGTCAGGGATCCACATTCCGGGTGTGGACAACTGGAAAGCGGTTTTCCTCAGCAGACAATCCTTTCATCCAGGGGAATGGTCTCTCCAAAGCGGGTGTTTGTGGAGATTTGCAAGAGGAGGATCTTATAAAGTCTCAATACCAAGCTATCCAGATATGGGTTGAGGTACAGGGATCCTCAGGCGGAGCTAACAGATGCATTAGCGGTGTCTTGGAGGTTCAATCTAATTTATCTTTCCGGCCGTTACCACTACTTCCTAGTGTAGCGGCTCGAATCAAGCAGGCGTCAGTGATTCTGATTGCTCTGTCTTGGCCGCGAAGGATATGGTTCGCGGATCTAGTGGGGATGTCATCATCTCCTCCATGGAAGTTACCTTGTCGCAGGGATCTGCTGACCAAGGTCTCTTTGTTCATCAATGTCTAGATTATCTGAGGCTGACTGCGTGGAGTTTGACCGCTTAGTCCTAGGCAAAAGAGGGTTTTCTGAGAGAGTTATTTTTACTCTCTTTCGAGCTTGTAAGCTGGTTGCTCGTCGCATCTATCATAAGTTGGGGAGGACCTACTTATTCTGTTCTCCAGGATGAACTGGAGAAGGGCTTTTCTGCAAGTGGTTTCGACCCTGTCTGTGTTAGTGCACAAGAGGTTCGCTGAGCCTCCAGATGTGCAGTCCTTTGTTAAGGTTCTACTAGGATCAGAGCTGTGTTCAGATCTAATGTTCCTCTTTGGAGTTTAAACCTTGTTCTTAAAATTTTGCAAGGGCTCCGTTGTAGCCTATGCATGAAGTAAACAATAAATTGTTGTCTTGGAAGGTTCCTTTTCTACTGGCTATTGCTTCTGCGCACAGAGTATCTGTGATTGCTGCCTTGCAATGCCTCCCTCCTTATCTGGCTTTCCATGCTGATAAGGCTGTTCTACGAACCCAGTTAGGTTTTCTTCCTAAGGTTGTGTCATTTCGCAACATCAATCAAGAGATTGTGGTTCCTTTCTTATGTCCTAATCCTTCTTCGTCGAAGGAACGTTTATAACCTTAATTCTGGATGTGGTTTGTGCCTTGAAGTTCTATCTTCAGGCCACGGTGGAATTTAGACAAACTTCTTTTGCTGTTTGTTCTCCTTTCCAGGAAGCGTAGGGGTCAGAGGGCCCCTTTGACTTCCTTATCTTTTTGGCTGAGGAGTGTCATCCATTTAGCATAGAGTCGGTGGAACATAAGCCTCCTCTGAGGATTACGGCTCATTCTACGAGAGCAGTGGTTTCCTCTTGGGCCTTCAAAAATGAGGCCTCTATGGCTCAGATTTGTAAGGCGGCTACCTGGTCCTCCTTACATACTTTTTCCAAATTTTACAAGTATGAGGTTTTTGCTTCTGCTGAACCAGCCTTCGGGAGAAAGGTTTTGCAGGCTGTCATGCCCTCAGATTAGTGTCCACCTCTCTTTCCCCCCTCCCCCCCCGTTAGCATTCCGTGTACTCTAGAGCTTGGGTATATGTTTCCCACAAGTAAGAAATGCAGCTGTGGACTCTTCCCATATTAAGAAGGAAAATATAAATTATGTTTTACCAGATAATTTCCTTTCCTTCTGTATGGGAAGAGTCCACTGCTCCTGCCCGTGTTCTCCGATGGGCGGCCCTAAATTTAAATTTAATCTTCTGGCACCTTTTTTACCCTGATGTTTTTCCTACTGTTTCTTGTTCCCTCAGCAGAATGACTGGGGTTATGAGGAAGTGGGGGAGGTATTTAAGCCTTTGGCTGGGGTGTCTTTGC
The DNA here is from genome assembly GCF_027579735.1 of Bombina bombina. NCBI lineage: Eukaryota > Metazoa > Chordata > Amphibia > Anura > Bombinatoridae > Bombina > Bombina bombina. The sequence goes on from NC_069507.1 coordinate 114,311,359, forward strand.
CTCCTCCTGGTGGCCAGGTTCAGTATTTACCACAATTAAGGAATGCAGCTGTGGACTCTTCCCATACAAGAGGAAAGGAAATTATCTGGTAAGTCATAATTTATGTTTTTCCTGTAACTCGTAATGGCAGCGCAATGGAGAGAGTGATACAGCAAATTTTTTTGAGTTATTTACGCACCAGGTTTAGCGCACAACTTGTAAACTTGGTAATTGTTTGCTGCAATTGTTTTTGCAGGACCAAATTCAGATGTGTTACTGATTTAGACAAAGTTTTTCACTGTCATTGTGTTGCATTGTTTTAAATGATCTCATTTTATTACTTCTGCTGAGACCAATGCACTGTGCACTTCCAGCTCCTAGGCTTTTACTCCACTTTTTGATCTACTGAGGTTAACAAGGCTGTTTTTTCTTATGTTTTGATCTTAAAGGGATATGAAGCACAACATTTTAGGTTCAAGATTCATATACCTCATACACTTTGAAACAACTTTCCAATTGAATTATATTATCATTTTATGATAGAATCATTACAGCCTCCGCAGAGCTCTGGTTAAAGGGAAAGTGTACTCCAGAATTGTATTGTTTAAGTCCCTTTATTACCTATTCCCACATTTTGCATAACCAACACAGTTATATTAATATACTTTTTTCCTCTGTGATTACCTTGTATCTAAGGGCTTAGAAATTAGCATATGAGCCTACCTAGGTTTAGCTTTCAACAAATAATACCTAGAGAACAAAGCAAATTTGATTATAAAAGTAAATTGGAAAGTTGTTTCAAAGTGCCTGCCCTAGCTGAACCATGACATTTTCATTTTGACTAGACTGTCCCATTAACTGTTTTGCAAAACAAAAAAAAGTGTCACAAAACACATCAAAGAACAGTTACACTCATCAGGGCCAGCAAACCCACTTGGTCATATACCATTAGAATTGCAAGGGCTCAAAAGTGTATTTATATGTGTATATGTGTGTATACATTATATGTATGTGTGTATGTCACATACACATATATACATACAAATCCACACACACATATATTTATCCACCTTTGAGCTTTTGCAAGTCCAACACCTTGTCCTATACCATATCCCTTTAAATCACAGTTAAAACTTGTATTAATAAAAACACACACACACGCACACATTTTTATATATATATATATATATATATATATATATATATATATACAGTATATATATATATGTGTGTATATTATATATATTAAAATTTAAATATAGTTTTAGACTTTGTGAAGAACACTATTTCTTCTTTTTTTAGCGCTCCTTTGGCTTAGCACATCTTTGAATTAGTGTTCAAGGGAAAGCCAGGAGATTTGTAGCCTAGATTTGTAACCCATAGTAGTCTATTAGGCAAGGGATTTAGAACAGCTGCACTATCCAAACTTCTTATGCTAGCGCGTTTTAGGCTTTCGCTCAAGCGCTAACATTTTACTTTGTACTTGTAATAATGAAGTAAAGATTGGCGCACTATGGATTGATTATACACTCTAGCAATCTGAACACACCATAGCACCAACATTTTTATACTCCACTTGTAGTCTAAGCCCATGTGGGTTACTAAATCATCTTGTATACTGATAGTGTATGTGAAAATGATGATTTGTTATTTCAGGCTAACATTCATGCAGTGTAGTATTTGTACGCAGAACTGACTTAAAGGGACAGTCAAGTCCCCCAAAAAACTTTCATGATTCAAACAGGGTATGTAATTTTAAACAACTTTCCAATTTTATCACCAGTTTTGCTTTGTTCCATTGGTATTCTTAGTTGAAAGCTAAACCTAGGTAGGCTCATATGCTAATTTCTTAGACCTTGAAGGCCACCTCTAGTTTGAATGCATTTGACAGTTTTCACTACTAGAGGGCATTAGTTCATGTGTGTCATATAGATAACATTGAGCTCACGCACGTGAAGTCACGCAAATCAGTCAGCACTGATTGGCTAAAATGCAAGTCTGTCAAAAGAACTGAAATAAGGTGGCAGTTTGCAGTGGCTTAGAGTGCTCGCTTGGGTGAAGACTTTTGCCCGCTTGGATGAAGACTTTTGCCCGCTTGGATGAAGACTTCTGCCGCCTAGATGAGGATGGATGTCGGGTCTTCGAAAACTGTAAGTGGATCGTCGGGGGTTAGTGTTAGGTTTTTTTAAGGGTTTATTGGGTGGGTTTTATTTTTAGCTTAGGGTTTTGAGCAATGTAAAAGAGCTAAATGCCCTTTTAAGGGCAATGCCCATCCAAATGCCATTTTCAGGGCAATGGGGAGCTTAGGTTTATTTACATAGGGTTTTATTTGGGGGGTTTGGTTGTGTGGATGGTGGGTTTTAATGTTGGGGGGATGTTTGTATTTTTTATTTACAGGTAAAAGAGCTGATTTCTTTGGGGCAATGCCCCGCAAAAGGCCCTTTTAAGGGCCATTGGCAGTTTAATGAAGGCTAGGGTTTTTTTTATTTTGGGGGTGCTTTTTATTTTGATAGGGCTATTAGATTAGTGTAATTTAGTGTTTATTTTTTTTGTAATTTAGATAATTGTATTTTGTTAATTAAATTTATTTAATTTATTGTGATGTTAGGTGTTTGTGTAACTCAGGTTAGGTTTTATTTTACAGGTAAATGTGTATTTATTTTAACTAGGTAGCTAGTAAATAGTTACTAACTATTTCCTAACTAGTCTACCTAGTTAAAATAAATACAAACTTACCTGTGAAATAAAAATAAACCATAAGCTAGCTAGAATGTAACTATTAGTTATATTGTAGCTTAGGGTTTATTTTACAGGTAAGTATTTAGTTTTAAATAGGAATTATTTAGTTATTAATAGTAAGTTTTATTTAGAATTATTTTAATTATGTTAAAGTTAGACTTAGGGTTACGTTAGGGGTTAATATATTTATTTAGTGTTAGTGATGTGGGAGGCCAGAGGTTTAGGGGTTAATATGTGGGTGCACTTTAATTTGAAATCAAAGCATTTTTGCAATATACTTTCATCAGCAAAAATGCTTCTAGTAAAAGTTATTACTGATTTTCTGCAGCATTTGCACATATCCTGTGAGGGCTCGTGCACCAGTATTCAAACACCTCACCTTTTCAGAGAGTCAGCAGTGGCTTGTATGATACAAATTAGGTCTTCAGAAGCAATACAACACACTGCCAGAATTCTGAGAAGGTGTGGTGTTTGAATATTGTTGCACGGGCCTGCACATTTTAATGTTGACCTTTCTATCCCTTTAAAGGGACAATCAACACCAGAATTTTTGTTGTTTAAAAAGATAGATAATCTCTTTATTACCATTTCCCCAGTTTTGCATAAGCAACACAATTATAATAAGACACTTTTTACCTCTGTGCTTACCTTGTATCTAAGCCTCTGCTTTGTAGCGTAAAACTGATAACTGTTGACTTTAGATGGCGATACAGATCTTGTCATTTTAGGCTGCAAAATTCGTAATACCAGTGCCATGGAAGTCCCATTGAAAAAGGACTTTTCTTAAAGTGCGGTACTGACGTTGCATGACGGCCAAAAAAGTGTGCGGTACAGCTATTCTGAAAAGACTTGTAATAGCAGCGGTAGGGAAAAAGCATCGTTATGGGCCATAACAATGCTTTTTCATTCATAACGCCGAACTCGTAATCTGGCTGTGTGTTAACTATGCAAAACTGGGGAATGAGTAATAAAGGGATTATCTATCTTTTTAAATAATATAAATTCTGGGATAGATCGTCCCTTTAAAACTATAGCTGAAAAACTGTCCAATTTCCTGTATAAGCTCAATTTTAATGCCATACCTTAGTTTACAATATATAAAACGCTACATTTTTTTCTATATGTTAAAGTACAACGTGATGGTTAGATATTGTGACATTTTCTGTCATCAGAAAGCACTTTACAATGTTGTTTCAAAACTCCCTCTATCATTTAACAATGTAATTAAGTAGAAGACAACTAATAAACACTAAAGAACAAGGACGCAAGGGAGATATCCAGTTTCAAATATGCCAAAAAAAAAAAAAAAAAGAAAAAAAAAATTCCAGACGTAACCCTATGAATCCAAATAATTAGCCACTGTGTTCACAAGTATCTATTTCCCATTACTGGATACAAGATTGCACAAAGCAGATTAAGTGACTTTCACTTGTCAAATGATGAGCAATGCTGGTTAGTCTAAATTTATACTGCGTGCAAGTCCTTATGCAGAGAGTAGAATTGTAGCCGGCTCTCAGCCTTTTAGAGAAAAAAAGAGATGGAACTTTAAAAGTTCTGTTTTTACAAAATATCACCCAATCTATAAAAATGCAAAGCGCTTAATTATCTACCCAAGTAAGAAACGATTGAGATCATCAAATAGAGTCTTACTTCTTTTCACAACAGTTAAAGGGACAGTAAAGTCAAAATTAAAGGGACATGAAACCCAACATTTTTATTTTTCTTCTTTTTCAGGATTCAAACAACTTTTACATTTAATTCTTTTATTCAATTTGCTTCACTAAGGATACCAGGAGAATGAAGCAATTTAGATAATAGAAGCAAGTTGGAAAGTTGATTAAAATCACACGTTCTGTCTGAACCATAATTTTTTGGGGGTCTCATGTCCCTTTAAACATAACTGGATTGGATAGAGTATGACATTGTAAACAATTTTCCATTTACTTCTATTATAAAATTTGCTTAGTTCTCTTGGTATCCTTTGTTAAAGAGTAATCTTAGGTGATTTCAGGAACGTGCACGTGCATTTAGCTATCTGGTAGCAGTGTTTGCAACATTGTTTATAGCAATGAAGCACAAACTAGCAATCACTGCTTCCATAGAATACTAATGGCACGTGCATGCTCCTGCTCCTATCAGCCTACCTACATTTACTCTTCAACAAAGGATACCAAGTGAATAAAGCAAAGTTTATAATATAAGTACATTGGAACGTTGATTAAAATTGCATGCTCTTTTTGAAATATAAACATTTAGGACTAGATTACGAGTGGAGCGCAATATTGCGCTTTTGCAAATGCGATATTACAGCTCCACTTAGTAATACCAGAACACGGAAATGTGCGCCAGTCTTGCAAGTAAGGCGCAATGCGAACGCAACCTCGCATTCTCCTTGCCTGGAAGCCTTTCGCAGCCGTTCAAGAGAATGCGCTTCCATAGGCTCCAATGGGAGCTTTGTTCTCATGTCGTTAGACACGGCAAACCATCAAGCGCAGCGCAGGGGGAAATCATGCAGCATTTGGCAGCAATAAATAAATATATATATATATGCTTATATACATATATATTTATGTGTTGTTTATATGGGTATATACATTTATATTTATGTGTTTATATGGGTATATACATATATATTTATGTGTTTATATGAATATATACATATATATCTATGTGTTTATATGGGTATATACATTTATATTTATGTGTTTATATGGGTATATACATATATATTTATGTGTTTATATGAGTATATACATATATATTTATGTGTTTATATGGGTATATACATATATATTTATGAGTTTATATGGGTATATACATATATATTTATGTGTTTATATGGGTATATACATATATATTTATGTGTTTATATGGGTATATACATATATATTTATGTGTTTATATGGGTATATACATATATATTTATGTGTTTATATGGGTATATACATATATATTTATGTTTTTATATGGGTATATACATATTTATATGTGTTTATATGGGTATATACACATATAAACACATAAATATATATGTTTATAAGCATATATATTTATAGTGAAAACACAGTCCCCCATTCACCTCTATGTAAAGGCATTTTAGTGCCATTTTTTTCTATAACCCCACATCCTCTCACTTTAACCCCTTATAACAGCTTCAAGCATTTTTTTTTTTTAAAAACAAAACAAAAATAGTCATCTTTATTAAACATGTAAATCTGTATTTTGGGGGCAATTGGGGCATATTTTAGCTTTTAACCAGAGGTCTGACTTCTGGTTAATTGTGCTAAGCGCAATGTTAAACCGCTAACTCACGGGAGCATTAACCATCCCCTTGTAATGGCTGGTTAATTAACGTGCGCCAGTAAAGCGGAAAATGTATTAATTTATAGTGTAGAGGGGTATTTTGCGATGGAGGTGTGACAGTTTAGGGGTTAATTGTGTAGAGGAGTATTTTGCGATGTGGGAGTATGGTAGTTTAGGGGTTAATAGCAAAGAGGGGTATTTTGGGATGTGAGGGTGTGGTGGTTCAGGGGTTAATAGTGTAGTGGGGTACTTTGTAGTGGGCTATGTAATGTTTAGGGGTTAAATGTCTAGTGGAAACCTTGTTGTCCTTGTTTGTACCTTGTCCTTTAGTGATAGTTGTAGCCCTCAACAGAAGAGTTTCAACATGGCAGCTCTAATTACTTTATAGAAAATAAACCTTTACACTTGTATCTTCAATATTTAAACAAATTGTATTATTACTTAAAAATACACTATATACTACTATATTCTATTCTTATTCTAATATTTGCTTTGAATACATAATTTTATCTAACAGTTTTTACTCTTTATTCTCCCTTGAATGATTTAATATTTAGAATTTAAAGGGACAGTCTATTCCAGAATTTGTATTGTTTAAAAAGATAGATAATCGACTTCCGGTGGGTGGCGTTCCAAGATGGCTGCATTTCTATGAAGCTCAGAGAACCCTGGAGAAAGAAAACCCTTTAGCAACCTGCACCCATTGCCGTCTGCATATCTCTTGACAGCTACGTGTCTGAGAACCAAGGCGGATAGAGAAAACACATCTTCTCTCCCACAGAAGTCATATCAAAAGTAATTAGCCGTTCGAGGTATCCCGAAGTGGATAGAGACCTACTGCTCTCTTATACTACGTGAATGAATACCCCTATCCCCACTGAACACTGCAAAATGCAGGACATGCTATCGGCCTTGAAAGCCCTGCTGCTTCCAGCGTTTACTAAATTGGACACAGACGTGCAACGACTGCTGGCAGAGACGCAAGCTTACAAGTCTCCATTTTTATCTGCTGAGCGCCATCTTTGGCCAGAGACGCTACACCACGAGGCAGCCAACACGTCTGTGACAATCCCTGAACAAGAGGAGAAAGGACGAGGAGTGGAAGATGCCACAGAGCTCTGTATGGCAACGGGTTCATTTGCAGTGCACCACTTACAAGAAGCAGCTAGCACATTCATGCATAACCCACCTTGGAGAGTTGCGGTTACCTAAGGTGTGTTGAACAGGGATCACTATAATTGCCTTCCGGGCTATCTAACAAAGGGTCGCCCCCCCTGAGACACCAAGTTACCCGATTTCGCTCATTGCTTTTGGGATGGCATACCTGGCTAGATGATGTGGGCCTGCAGGAGTCTGACACATCTTCATCCGTCCTACATGTGCGATTGCCATACTATCAGCCTAGCCCTACTCCAAATCGAAGTGGAATCGGTTAGCTGGAGAGTGACTCTCTTGCCGATTGAGGATTTCCCCGACAGATGGCTAAGTACAGCGGACTCTCACTTGGATTATTTAGCCTTAAGGGTCTCTCTGCACGACTCCCCATGTATTATAACCAGTGTTTCCTTAGCTATGCCTTAACCTCTCAGTGTGTATTTATTGAGGTTGCATTATGGCGCTGGACAATCCTTGTTATGAAAATCTAAACACTGTCTTGCTACTTTTTTTTTCTTCCTGCACCGGTTTGCTAATTATCGGGATATTTTTATGAACAATGCCGAATTTTCACTGTATGGTCCAAGTGTCACTGGTGAACTCACTATTCATTATGACACTGAACCTTTACTTATGAGACCACACTATTCATTTGCTCTACAGGGTGCAATATATACATATTCATGTTATTGGGGGGAGATGGGATTGGTTTTGTTTTGGTCGGTGTTTAGTTTAGTTTTGTTGATATTATAAAATTTAGGGACATGGGTACAACATAAGAAGATGCCTGAACAAGCTTCATGTACCTTTAAATGCATAAGTATCTTTCTCAAAATATGCGAATATTGAATATCGATGCTTATAATGTAGCCTTTAATCTAGAACTCTGATTGTAACTTACTCTCTGTAATCTTACTTTGAATGCAAATGTATATGTTGTCTTACTCCTATGTCTCATAACTTTGTTTGATAGGGTAACAACATTGTTAACAGTTGGGCAGGGAGCCCCCCCCCCCATGCCCCCCCCCCCCCCCTTTCTAGCTTCTATGGCAGTAAAACACTAATCACTTGACGGCTGCATTTGTAGGCCCAACCCATCTGTAGTACCCATTTATACTGCTGACAGTACAAAATGCAGGCCAAACTGTCAACATCCCACTTTGAGCATATCTATATATTTAAAGCTGCAAAAAGTTTCCTTTTCCTATACATTCTTAGAAGTATTGTCCCCCTGGATGTCTCCCATTGCATAATTACAGAGGTAAAACTTCCAGCTTCCAGCTGTATTATTCCTATAAGTCCTCAGCACTTTATCTTTTTATCTTTTATTTATCTAACCCCCAAAAAATTCCTTTTGATCTAACACAAAGCTTCTGGTTAAAGAATGGTCTCCCTCCCCCTGGTCCACTAGGCACGGGCTGTGGTGTATCTCGAGTTGCCCAAAACTCGCACAACACTATTATTCATTATGGCACTGAACCTTTACTTATGAGACCACATTACCAATCTGCTCTACAGGGTGCAAAATATACATATCCATGTTCTTGGGGGGAGATGGGATTGGTTTTGTTTTGTTTTATTTTAGTCAGTGTTTAGTTTGGGTTTTATTTAGTTTAGTTTAGTTTTGTTTATATTATAAAATTTGGGGACATGGGTGCAACATAAGAAGATGCCTGAACAAGCTTTATGTACCTCTAAATGCATAAGTATCTCCATCTTTCTCAAAAATATGCGAATACTGTATATCGATGCTTATAATGCTAGAAATTTGATTGTAACTTATTCTCTGTAATCCTAATCTGAGTGCATGTGAATATGTTGTCTTGTTCCCATGTCTCTTCAATAAAAAGAATTAAAAAAAAAAAAAAAAAGATAGATAATCCTTTTATTGCTAGACTTGTGCGCGGTGAGAAAATTAGTTTCGATTCGTTTTGGATCGATTCGGATGTTTTCGAATTTTGTTTTTGGATCGATTCGAATTCGGATACATTTGAATGCATTTGTTTTGGATTCGTTCGGATTCATTTGAATTCTAATAAATTCGGATGTATTCGGATATTCGGTTCAGATTCGATTCGGAAGTTCGGTATGTGTTAGGTGGGATGTGCTGTGTATTAGACTAGTATTATGTACTGTAATATTAGGTGTAACCCATAACAGAGTGATATAACCTAATATACAGTACAATACTAGTGTAATTGTGATTAGTCCATGGCCATCCGAATATTACGAATAATTCCGAACTAATTCGGATTTATTCGTTAGATTCGGTGCTACGGTAATTCGGAAATTAGAATCAATCCGAATCTCCGAATTTGACAAATTCGTCCGAATTTAAATTCGAAACAAAACGAAACGCACATGTCTATTTATTACCCAATCTCCAGTTTTGCATAACCAACACTGTTATATTATTATATTTTTTGCATCTGTGATAACCTTGTATCTAAGCCTCTGCATACTGCCCTCTTATTTAAGCTTGTTTGACAGACTTGCATTATAGCCAATCAGTGCTGACTCCTATGCAACTCCACAGGAGTGAGCCCAAAGTTATCTATGTGTCACTCATGAACTAATGCCCTGTAGCTGTGCAAAACTGTCAGATACATTCAGATAAGAGGTAGCCTTCAAGGGCTTAGAAATTAGCACATGAGCCTACCTAGATTTTGCATTTAACAAAGAATACCAAGAGAACAAAGCAAATTTGATGATAAAGGTAAATTGGAAAGTTGTTTAAAATTGCATGCCCTATCGGAATCATGAAAGTTTAATTTTGACTAGACTGTCCCTTTAATTTATTCAGCTTCCATTAGTTTTATTAAAAATAAAAATGTTTTTCAATGGAACAAACACTATTGAAAATCTATGGGTATATTCCAAAGCTTTAGAAAATATTTGCTAAGGATTTTTTCTACATAAAAAGGTCTATGGAAATATTTGTTGTTTGATAATCTTTTCTATAGGGGTAAAGTGTATCAGATTTAAGGAATAAAGTTTAATGGTCCTGAAAAAAAAGAAATGTATATTTTTTCTTCTATTAACCATCACCTAGATTACAAGTTCAAGTTTTAACACTGAAAAAAATGGTAATTTCAGCGTTAAAACAGCACTGCAGCCATTACAAGTCTTATAGCTGTGCCGCAAGCATTTTAGTCTGTAGCGCAACGTCAGTCCCGCACTTGTAAAGATTACGTTTTTTCATGGGACTTCCATAGCGCAGCCATTACAAGTTTTGCGGTGAATCTAAAAAGCTTGCGTTTCAGCTTATACCGACAAGATACGTACCGCCATCTGAGAGCAGAAGTTATGAGTTTTACGCTACAAAACTGTTACATAAAACTCATAAAGTGTTACAAAGTACACTAAACACCCATAAACTACCTATTAACCCCTAAACCGAGGCCCTTCCGCATCGCAAACACTATATTAAAGTTATTAACCCCTAATCTTCCGCTCCCGACATCGCTGCCACTAATAACATTTATTAACCCCTACTCTGCCGCTCCCCGACATTGTCACCACTATAATAAAGTTATAAACTCCTAAACCAGCGCCCTCCCACATCGCAAACACTATTTAAATATTATTAACCCCTAATCTGCCGTTCGCCAACATCGCCCCCACTATACTAAAGTTATTAACCCCTACACCGCTGCCACTATAATAAACCTATTAACCCCTAAACCACAAGCCCCCCACAACAAAATATACTAAATTAAACTAATAACCCCAGAACTGAAAGCCCCCCACATCGCAATAAACTAATTTGTACTAGTAACACCTAACCCTAATGCCCCCTAACTTTATATTAAAATTACAATTTCCCTATCTTTAATTAAATTTAAACTTACCTATCAAATTAAAAAAAAACTAAGTTTAAACTAACAATTAAACTAATGTAACTATTAAACTAAAATGAAACTAACTAACTACCAATTAAAGACAACTAAAATACACCTTAAAAAATCCTAACACTACTATAAATATTACAAACTATCTAATTACAAAAAATAAAAAATACTATATTACAAAAAATAACAAACACTAAATAACGGAAAATAACAAACGAAATGATCAAAATAAAAAAGAATTACACCTAATCTAATAGCCCTATAAAAATAAAAAAGCCCACCCAAAATAAAAAAAAACCCTATCCTACAATAAACTACCAATAGCCCTTAAAAGGGCTTTTTGTAAAAAAAATACAAAGACCCCCCCCAACAGTAAAACCCACAACCCAACCAACCCCCCAAAATAAAAAAAAACTAACTCTAACAAAAACCTAATATACCCATTGCCCTGAAAAGGGCATTTGTATGGGCATTGCCCTGAAAAGGGCATTTAGCTCTTTAAAGAAAAGCCCAAACCCTAAACTAAAAAAAAAACACCCCAAAAAAGTTTTAAAAATCCTAACACTAACCCCCGAAGTTTCACTTACAGTTACTGAAGTCCCACTTGAAGGATCTTCATCCCGGCGGCTCCATCTTCATCCATGCGGCTCCATTTTCATCCAGGCGGAATCTTCTATATTTGTCCTGGCGGCGTTATCTATCTTCCTCCCGGCGGTGCGGAGCGGGTCCATCCTGAAGACATCCGGTGCGGAGCATCCTCTTCATACAGTCGCCGCCGTATACTGAATCTTCAATGCAAGGGTTCTTATTTTAGTTTAGGGTTTGGGCTTTTCTTAAAAGAGTTTAATGCCCTTTCAAGGCAATGCAAAAGAGCTAAATGCCCTTTTAAGGGCAATGCCCATACAAATGCCCTTTTCAGGGCAATGGGTAGATTAGGTTTTTTTAGATAGTTTTTTTTTTATTTTGTGGGTTTGGGGGGTGGGGGTTTGTAATGTTAGTGGGTTTTTGTATATTTTTTCAGGTAAAAGAGCTGTTTAACTTAGGGCAATGCCCTACAAAAGGGCTATTGGTAGTTTATTATAGATTAGGTTTTTTATTTTGGGGTGTTTTTTTTTTAAATGGGAATAACTGTTATTATTTTGGATAATTTGTTATTTTGTGTGATTTTTTTTGCATTTTAGCATGGGTTTTTCTTTTTAGAATAGACATTTTTTATTTTTAATGGACAGCAAAAGAGCTGAATGCCCTTTTAAGGGCAATGCCCATACAAATGCCCTTTTCAGGACAATGGGTAGATTAGGTTTTACTTTATTTATTTTTTTTGGGTTTGGGGGGTGGGGGTTTGTATACTGTTAGGGGGTGTTTGATTTCCTTTTTTAGCAAAAGAGCTGTTAACTTTAGGGCAATGCCCTTACAAAAGGCCCTTTTAAAGGCTCTTGGTAGTTTATTAAATATTAGAGTTTTTTATTTTGGGGTGCTTTATTTTTGTAATAGTAGTTTTTTTATATTTTGTAATTTTAGTGTTTTGTATTTTTTGTAATTTTACTGTTTTTTATTTTTTGTAATGTTAGGTTTTAGTGTAAGGCAGCTTAGGTTTTATTTAACAGGTAAGTTTGTATTTATTTTAACTAGGTAGTTAGTAAATAGTTAATAACTATTTACTAACTAGTCTACCTAGTTAAAATAAATACAAACTTACCTGTCAAATAAAAATAAAACCTAAGCTAGCTACAATATAACAATTAGTTATAGTGTAGCTAGCTTAAATTTTATTTTACAGGTAAGTTTGTATTTAGTTTTAAATAGGTATTATTTAGTTAATAATTCTAACTTTAATTTAGCTCTATTTTAATTATGTTAAAGTTAGGGTCACGGTTAGGTTTAGGGTTACGGTTAGGGTTAGGTTTAGGTTTAATATAGTTTAATTTAGGTTGTTGCGATGTGGGGCGCTGGCGGTTTAAGGGTTAATAGATTTATTTAGTGTCAGTGATGTGGGAGGACAGAGGTTTAGGGGTTAATAGCTTTATTTAGTGGTGGCGATGTCGGGGAGCGGTGAAATAGGGGTTAATAGATTTAATATAGTGGGGGCGATGTTGGGGTGCAAGGGAATTGGAGTTAATAACTTTAGTATAGTGGTGGCGATATCGGGAGCGGCAGATTAGGGGTTAATAACATTATGTAGGTGTTAGCAATGTCGGGGGCAGCAGATTAGGGGTGTTTAGACTTGGGGTTTATGTTAGGGTGTTAGGTTTAAACATAACTTTTTTTTTCCCATAGACATTAATAGGGCTTTGTTACCGAGCTTTTCATTCCACGATCACAGGCGTTAGGGGCGCGATCCGATATCGATCGCAGTTTGCGGCGCAAGCGAGGGAACCGGCGTCGCCCGCAGTTTCAGCTCGCAACTCGAGCCATCCCATATAAGTCGCCGTCAGATGCTAACGTGCCGTAAGTCTCACAAACCAGCGATGTCCAGAAATCTGCGTAAGTACAAATTTCTGGCGTCGCCAGTGACTTGCGGCACGTTAGAAACTGCCGGCGCCTATAAAACCTGACTAAAGTCTAAAACACCCGCACTGTCTAACACGCCTCCCTAACATAGCCCGCACTGTCTAACACGCCTCCCTAACATAGCCCGCACTGTCTAACCCTCTATCCGCTATCCCCCCTCACTATCCTAACAATAAAAAAGCTATTAACCCCTAAACCGCCGCTCCTTTACCCCGCCGCAACCTAATAAAGTTATTAACCCCTAAACCGCCGCTCCCGTACCCCGCCGCCAGCTATATTATATCTATAACCCCCTAAAGTGAGCCCCTAACACCGCCGCCATCTATATTAAAATTATTAACCCCTAATGTAAGCCCCTTACACCGCCGCCATCTCTATTAAAATGATTAACCCCTAATTTAATCTACCTACCCCGCCGCCAGCTATATTATCTATATTAACCCTAAGTATATTATAGTTAATATAGTTATTACATTATATATATTAACTATATTAACCCTAATTATATTAGGGTTAATATAGTTAATATAGTTACTATAGTATTTATATTAACTATATTAACTCTATCTAACCCTAACACCCCTAACTAAATTTATATTAAATTAATCTAATTCATTTATAAACTAAAATATTCCTATTTAAATCTAAATACTTACCTATAAAATAAACCCTAAAATAGCTACAATATAATTAATAATTACATTGTAGCTATGTTAGGGTTAATATTTATTTTACAGGTAAATTGTTAATTATTTTAACTAGGTATAATAGATATTAAATAGTTATTAACTATTTAATATCTACCTAGTTAAAATAATTACCCAATTACCTGTAAAATAAATCCTAACCTAAGTTACAAATACACCTACACTATCAATAAATTTAATAAACTACAAACATCTATCTAAAAATACAATTAAATTAACTAAACTAAATTACAAAAAAAAACAAACACTAAATTACAAAAAATAAAAAAAAATTACAAGATATTTAAGCTAATTACACCTATTCTAAGCCCCCTAATAAAATAATAAACCCCCAAAATAAAAAAAATTCCCTGCCCTATTCTAAATTCAACAAATTTCAAAGCTCTTTACCTTACCAGCCCTTAAAAGGGCCTTTTGTGGGGCATGCCCCAAAGAATTCAGCTCTTTTGCATACAACAAATACAATACCCCCCCCCCCCCATTACAACCCACCACCCACATACCCCTATTCTAAACCCACCCAAACCCCCCTTAAAAAAGCCTAACACTACCCCCCTGAAGATCTCCCTACCTTGTCTTCACCACACCGGGCCGAACTCCTGATCCGATCCGGGCGATGTCTTCCTCCAAGCGGCAAAGAAGAATTCTTCCTCCGGCGATGTCATCCTCCAAGCGGCAAAGAAGAATTCTTCCTCCGGCGACGTCTTCCTCCAAGCGGCAGCAAAGTCTTCATTCTTCCGGCGGCATCTTTAATCTTCTTTCTTCGCTCCGCCGCCGCGGAGCATCCATCCCGGCCGACTGCTGAACTTGGAATGAGGTACCTTTAAATGACGTCATCCAAGATGGCGTCCGCCGAATTCCGATTGGCTGATAGGATTCTATCAGCCAATCGGAATTAAGTTAAAAAAATCTGATTGGCTGATTGAATCAGCCAATCAGATTCAAGTTCAATCCGATTGGCTGATCCAATCAGCCAATCAGATTGAGCTCGCATTCTATTGGCTGATCGGAACAGCCAATAGAATGCGAGCTCAATCTGATTGGCTGATTGGATCAGCCAATCGGATTGAACTTGAATCTGATTGGCTGATTCAATCAGCCAATCAGATTTTTTTAACTTAATTCCGATTGGCTGATAGAATCCTATCAGCCAATCGGAATTCGGCGGATGCCATCTTGGATGACGTCATTTAAAGGTACCTCATTCCAAGTTCAGCAGTCGGCCGGGATGGATGCTCCGCGGCGGCGGAGCGAAGAAAGAAGATTGAAGATGCCGCCGGAAGAATGAAGACTTTGCTGCCGCTTGGAGGAAGATGTCGCCGGAGGAAGAATTCTTCTTTGCCGCTTGGAGGATGACATCGCCGGAGGAAGAATTCTTCTTTGCCGCTTGGAGGAAGACATCGCCCGGATCGGATCAGGAGTTCGGCCCGGTGTGGTGAAGACAAGGTAGGGAGATCTTCAGGGGGGTAGTGTTAGGCTTTTTTAAGGGGGGTTTGGGTGGGTTTAGAATAGGGGTATGTGGGTGGTGGGTTGTAATGGGGGGGGTATTGTATTTGTTGTATGCAAAAGAGCTGAATTCTTTGGGGCATGCCCCACAAAAGGCCCTTTTAAGGGCTGGTAAGGTAAAGAGCTTTGAAATTTGTTGAATTTAGAATAGGGCAGGGAATTTTTTTTATTTTGGGGGTTTATTATTTTATTAGGGGGCTTAGAATAGGTGTAATTAGCTTAAATATCTTGTAATTTTTTTTTATTTTTTGTAATTTAGTGTTTGTTTTTTTTTGTAATTTAGTTTAGTTAATTTAATTGTATTTTTAGATAGATGTTTGTAGTTTATTAAATTTATTGATAGTGTAGGTGTATTTGTAACTTAGGTTAGGATTTATTTTACAGGTAATTGGGTAATTATTTTAACTAGGTAGATATTAAATAGTTAATAACTATTTAATATCTATTATACCTAGTTAAAATAATTAACAATTTACCTGTAAAATAAATATTAACCCTAACATAGCTACAATGTAATTATTAATTATATTGTAGCTATCTTAGGGTTTATTTTATAGGTAAGTATTTAGATTTAAATAGGAATATTTTAGTTTATAAATGAATTAGATTAATTTAATATAAATTTAGTTAGGGGTGTTAGGGTTAGATAGAGTTAATATAGTTAATATAAATACTATAGTAACTATATTAACTATATTAACCCTAATATAATTAGGGTTAATATATTTAATATATATAATGTAATAACTATATTAACTATAATATATTTAGGGTTAATATAGATAATATAGCTGGCGGCGGGGTAGGTAGATTAAATTAGGGGTTAATCATTTTAATAGAGATGGCGGCGGTGTAAGGGGCTTACATTAGGGGTTAATAATATTAATATAGCTGGCGGCGGTATAGGGGGATTAGATTAGGGGTTAATAATTTTTATATAGGTGGCGGCGGTCTAAGGGGTCAGATTAGGGGATAGATAAGGTAGATGGCGGCGGTTTTAGAGGCTCACAGTAGGGGGTTAGTTTATGTAGATGGCGGCGGGGTCCGGGAGCGGCGGTTTAGGGGGGTAATAACTTTATTAGGGATTTCGGGGGGGGGGGGGATCGCGGTTGACAGGGAGATAGACATTGCGCATGCGTTAGGTGTTAGGTTTATTTTAGCAGATCGCGGTTGACAGGGAGATAGACATTGCGCATGCGTTAGGTGTTAGGTTTATTTTCTAGTTAGTTTAGGGAGTTACGGGGCTCCAATAGTCAGCGTAAGGCTTCTTACGGCTGCTTTTTGTGGCGAGGTGAAAATGGAGTAAGTTTTCTCCATTTTCGCCACGTAAGTCCTTACGCTGCATATTGGATACCAAACTGCGCGGGTTTGGTATACCTGCCTATGGCCCAAAAAACTGCGGGCGACGGCAGAAATATACGGGCGTAACTTCTAGGTTACACGGTATATGTGATACCAAACCCGCGCAAATATTGGCGTCGCCGGCTTTTGCGGGCGACGATTTATATCGGATCGACCCCTAGGTTTTTTTCTGACCTGCTCTTCCCATTGATGTCTATGGGGAAAGCATGCACGAGCAAGTCAAAACAGCGCTCGTATGTTGAGCGGTATGGAGCTCAACACAACCATATCGCACGCACAAGCCGGCTGTTTTAAAACTTGTAATGGCTGCGCTATAGAGGGTTAAATAACGCAACTTTTGTTGCTTTTGTTAAATTCCCTATAGCGCGCATAACTCGTAATCTACCTGACTGTTAGCTAGCTCTGCTACAGTGAGGTAGATCATTTCTTTTTCTTTTTTTTTATCTAACAGACTAATTTTTATTTACCAAAAAGCAGTTAGCACAAATTCCCAAATCTGGAATTCCAAAATCCAGAAATTATTTTTAAAATAAAAAAAATAAAATAAAATGATTATAATTTACCATTTTTACTCCCAACTAAGTAACAATATTCTGTGAATGCATAGTTGTTTTTTGTTCTAAAATGCAATTGATAGTCTATATTTATTTAAAACAGCAACCAATACCTTTCTGGTTACAGTTCTGTACTAACTTTCTCATGATGCTATAAATACAAAAGTATTACAAATGATATAAAACTACCTTTAGGTTGCATTAATAAGCTGTATTATGACATGTAAGCATTGCCTTAGTGACCTTAGATATAAGGTTTTATTTTACTGATGCACATATACAAATATTCTAAAATCCCAACCTTTTCCAGTCCCAAGCAATTTGGATAAAGGGTTTTGCACCTGTATGTCCCTTTTAGTAAGGCTGAGAACTGCACTGTTGTGTGTATGACAACAGTGTAGTACTTAGTATGTTTGGAGTTACAAATGTATTATATTGCATAAAATTTAAAAATGGTAAAAAGCTTTGGAGACCTTAAACTATTTATCACCATAACATTGTGCTATCCTAATACATATATTCTAAGAATATTACATTATCTCCTAGTAATGTGTTAAACCATTGTATAGAAAGATGTTCTGGTGTATGAATCGATTTACTTTAAAAACACTTTAAACTTACTTTAAAAACAATTAAAGGGACATAAACCCCCACATTTTTCTTTCATGATTCAGACAGAACATACAATTTTAAACAACTTTCCAATTTATTTATATCATCTAATGTTCTTCGTTTTTCTTGTTGCCCTTTGTTCAAACACAGGGATATAAGATTAGAAGTGTGCACATGTCTGCAGCACTATATAGCAGCAGTTTTGCAACAATGTTATACATTACCAAGAGCACTAGACAGCAACACTATTTCCTGTCATGTAGTGCTTCAGGCGTGTGCACGATACCTAACTAGGTATCTCTTCAACAAATAATAACATAAGAATGAAGCATATGTGATAATATATGTAAATTGGAAACGTTTTTAAAATTATATTCTCTATCTGAACAATGAAAGAAAAATTTGGGGTTTCGTGTCCCTTTAATAATCATAATTACATATTAGAACTGTGCCAGAATAATAGTTGTAACACAAAACAGGAAAGCACACAGCCACTTTACATATAAATGATATTATTTAAAACAGGGAACTCATTACATGTGCACAGCTCTGTAACAAAACAAACTAAAGGGATACACACAACTATATATTTCAAAGTCCGCTGAACAGCTGCATGAAATATTTATAGTTGATAGAATAACATACTCAGAGAGCTGCTTATAATTATTTTGTATGTCAACTGTACAATATCTCAGCCCACTCTACTGAAATAATATCATTACAATTGTAAAACATGTTTGCTGCACTCTATTTTGTTTAAAGCAGTGATTCCCAAACTTTTTCAGGTCACTGTCCCCTTAGTTATATGAACGCACCATCAGCACCCCCCTAACGTAACCCATTAAAATAATATTCAGACCAGCAGTACACAACCACTAATAAAGATAATGACACAGCACAATATAAATGAGTAAAAATTAAACATCACATTTTTAAACAATTTAAAAATATTTTTTTTTATTAATACTGTATTATCTTTATCTGTTGATACCAGCTTTTTAAGTCTATAGTCAATGTGCAAGAGTCTTATACACCACATGTAATTACTTCACTGTCAAAAACTGTTAATCCAATGGATGGGCTTGATGAAGTGATATTAATATCCCAATCTCTGGTTTTATGTCATTAGCAGGGGTCGCCATAGTTGGCGATCTAGTGTTGATTTCTTTTCTTGGATCTTAGTTGTACTACTGCATTAATAAATCATCTTTAAAGAAAGTGTATTCTACTTAGCAATGTGTAGTGCACCACAAGATTATTTCTGATGACAAAATGGTTGACTGTGTACAAAGCTACTCAGACAAGCACAACAGACCTTTACTGTGTTTCCTGCTACTACACAATGATTCTAAGCAGTGCAGTTAAAGGAACATTCCGGTCAAAATTTCAATGCACATAGATGAATGACATCTTTGATTACAAACATTTTTGCAATATAAATGTATTGGCAAAAATGCTTCTAGTAAAAGTTATCACTGTTTTAGTGTTAACATTTTTCTCTGCACGTGCATGTGAAGCATAGCTAGATATTCTCAGTGCACCAAAGCAGAAAATGTCTTATACTTCGTGCATCTGGGATAAAGCACAACAAATTACAGTAATTATACTTGGAGGACCAACTAGCATCCTCTTCCACTCATTTCCTACTCCCTATGGTAATCCCAGTACCCCCTTTTTCACCTCTTATGTCTATTAGTGCCCCCCTCAGTATTCCCACTGCCCTTCAGGGGGCAGTGCTGCCCACTTTTGGAACCACTGGTTTAAAGGGACATCGAACTTAAAATGTAATCACTGTACATTTATTTATTATGCACATTAAAACTTTTGCAGCGTACATTCAAGATTTATTTTACTGACCGTAATGTGGCACATAATAAAAGGGATATAAAAAAAGTCTGTTTAATTGTTGTAATAAAATAAAATGCCAAGTAGTGAGTTATATTTAATATAAATCAAAACAATATTCATCATTTAAAAAGTATTTTACCTTTTTATTTCTTTTTTTTAACTTCATTTGTGAAGGGTTTATTACTTCCTGTCACAGCCCCTATAGGAAAGCAAAAGAAGGAGCTTTCCCTTTGGAAGTGGTTGCTAGGAGACACAGGCATAACAAGTGGTTTGCTAGTGAAAGCATGGGCACGATAAGCAGTATCACTTGGCCATAATATTATTAGCATGCAACTTCATATTACAAGTCCATGGTTGAATGGTATTTACCAGAGACAGGTTAGCGCAGTTGACTTTGCTCGAGCGCAACCTATTCTTTTAATGGATAACATGACCACACTAATTTGCACAAGTGTTACAAGTTAAAACCTATAGTTTGCGCTCAAGCACAGGTCAAAACTATGCTAAAATATTTAGCACACCTTGAGACTTGAAGTAAACTATAAAGGGTTAAAAAAGAGTTGCACAAAACACATTAAAATAAAGTATTATACTAAAATAAACACTTTTTAAAAATATATATAATTGTAATATTAATAAAAAGTTTTTAAAATGGTTAAAAGACATATGGTATATGGCAAAGTGTTTGACTGAAAAGGACTCCAATGTAGATATGATAGATATGATAGATATATCTAAATATGTGTAAACCCTTGTCACCCGTAAATTCACCTCGCACATCGGGTGAATCACATAAACGCGCTGGCAGATCATATACTACCGTAAGTCAGATAAACTGGCAAGGTTCAGAAATAATCGTAAATACACATTTCTGGAATCGCCAGTGACTTACAGCATTATATGAACTGCCGGCACATAAATTTAAAAAACAATTCCCCATAAAAATCTAACCCGTCTAAAAAAAAAAAAAAATTACACATCAAGACCCCTATATCCTTTATCCCCCCCACATCACAACTACTAATAAAAGAATTAACCCCTAAACCGCAAAAACAAACAAACATTGGAATCTAACTTAATACACTATTAACCCCTAATCCGCCAACCCTCACATCGCAAAGTACTTAATAAAGTTATTAACCCCTAATCAGCTATACACCCACAATGCAAAGTACCTAATTACACTATAAACCCCTAATCCGCCAAACCCCCACAATGCAAAGTACCAAATTAACCTATTGAACCCTAAACCCCCACCCCCACAACGCAAACTACCTATTAACTCCTAAACCATCACCCCCCCACAACGCTAAGTATTAATCTAATAACTAAGACCCCTGACCCCAATTACAATACACTAACATAAAAAAATACTAGCTACATTAAAAAATAATTGCAAGTTATCAAAAATAAAAAAATTAATTACTTAATAAAACCCTAACAAAATCCAAAATAAAACCTATGATTACATAAAAATAAAAAAACCTTAAATTAAATTATAATAAAAAAAATCTAAGGCCTAGATTTAGAGTTTGGCGGTAGCCGTGAAAACCAGAGTTAGAGGCTCCTAACGCTAGTTTTAGGCTACCGCCGGTATTTGGAGTAATTCAAAAAAGGGTCTAACGCTCACTTTTCAGCCGCGACTTTTCCATACCGCAGATCCCCTTACGTAAATTGCGTATCCTATCTTTTCAATGGGATCTTTCTAACTCCGGTATTTAGAGTCGTGTCTGAAGTGAGCGTTAGAAATGTAACGACAAAACTCCAGCCGCAGAAAAAAGTCAGGAGTTAAGAGCTTTTTGGGCTAACGCCGGTTCATAAAGCTCTTAACTACTGTACTCTAAAGTACACTAACACCCATAAACTACCTATGTACCCCTAAACCGAGGTCCCCCCACATCGCCGCCACTCGATTAAATTTTTTTAACCCCTAATCTGCCGACCGCCACCTACGTTATACTTATGTACCCCTAATCTGCTGCCCCTAACACCGCCGACCCCTGTATTATATTTATTAACCCCTAATCTGCCCCCCACAACATCGCCGCCAACTACCTACAATAATTAACCCCTAATCTGCCAACCGCAAAGCACCGCTACTTAAGTTATCCTTATGTACCCCTAATCTGCTGCCCCTAACACCGCCGACCCCTATATTATATTTATTAACCCCTAATCTGCCCCCCTCAACGTCGCCTCCACCTGCCTACACTTATTAACCCCTAATCTGCTGAGCGGACCGCACCGCTACTATAATAAAGTTATTAACCCCTAATCCGTCTCACTAACCCTATAATAAATAGTATTAACCCCTAATCTGCCCTCCCTAACATCGCCGACACCTAACTTCAATTATTAACCCCTAATCTGCCGACCGGAGCTCACCGCTATTCTAATAAATGTATTAACCCCTAAAGCTAAGTCTAACCCTAACACTAACACCCCCCTAATTTAAATATAATTTTAATCTAATTAATTAACTCTTATTAAATAAATTATTCCTATTTAAAGCTAAATACAGATCAGATTGAGCTCGCATTCTATTGGCTGTTCCGATCAGCCAATAGAATGCGAGCTCAATCTGATTGGCTGATTGGATCAGCCAATCGGATTGAACTTGATTCTGACTGGCTGATTCCATCAGACAATCAGAATATTCCTACCTTAATTCCGATTGGCTGATAGAATCCTATCAGCCAATCAGAATTCGAGGGACGCCATCTTGGATGACGTCATTTAAAGGAACCGTCATTCGTTGTTCAGTCGTCGGCCAGGATGGATGTTCCGCGTCGGAGGTCTTCAGGATGCTGCCGCTCCGCTCCGGATGGATGACGATAGAAGATGCCGCTAGGATGAAGACTTCAATCGGATGGAAGACCTCTTCTGCCCCGCTTGGATAAAGATTTCTACCGGATCATGGACATCTTCAGCCCCCCGCTTGGGCTTGGATCAGGACATCGGAGGAGCTCTTCTGGACCGATCGGTGAACCTGGTATGGTGAAGATAAGGTAGGAAGATCTTCAGGGGCTTAGTGTTAGGTTTATTTAAGGGGGGTTTGGGTTAGATTAGGGGTATGTGGGTGGTGGGTTGTAATGTTGGGGGGGGGGTATTGTATGTTTTTTTTTTACAGGCAAAAGAGCTGAACTTCTTGGGGCATGCCCCGCAAAGGGCCCTGTTCAGGGCTGGTAAGGTAAAAGAGCTTTGAACTTTAGTAATTTAGAATAGGGTAGGGCATTTTTTTATTTTGGGGGGCTTTGTTATTTTATTAGGGGGCTTAGAGTAGGTGTAATTAGTTTAAAATTGTTGTAAGATTTTTCTTATGTTTGTAAATATTTTTTTATTTTTTGTAACTTAGTTCTTTTTTATTTTTTGTACTTTAGTTAGTTTATTTCATTGTAGTTATTTGTAGATATTGTATTTAATTAATGTATTGATAGTGTAGTGTTAGGTTTAATTGTAGGTAATTGTAGATATTTTATTTAATTAATTTAATGATAGTGTAGTGTTAGGTTTAATTGTAACTTAGGTTAGGATTTATTTTACAGGTAATTTTGTTATTATTTTAACTAGGTAACTATTAAATAGTTCTTAACTATTTAATAGCTATTGTACCTGGTTAAAATAATTACAAAGTTGCCTGTAAAATAAATATTAATCCTAAAATAGCTACAATGTAATTATAATTTATATTGTAGCTATATTAGGATTTATTTTACAGGTAAGTATTTAGCTTTAAATAGGAATAATTTATTTAATAAGAGTTAATTAATTTCGTTAGATTTAAATTATATTTAACTTAGGGGGGTGTTAGGGTTAGACTTAGCTTTAGGGGTTAATACATTTATTAGAATAGCGGTGAGCTCCGGTCGGCAGATTAGGGGTTAATAATTGAAGTTAGGTGTCGGCGATGTTAGGGAGGGCAGATTAGGGGTTAATACTATTTATTATAGGGTTAGTGAGGCGGATTAGGGGTTAATAACTTTATTATGATAGCGGTGCGGTCCACTCGGCAGATTAGGGGTTAATAAGTTAGGCAGGTGGAGGCGACGTTGTGGGGGGCAGATTAGGGGTAAATAAATATAATATAGGGGTCGGCGGTGTTAGGGGCAGCAGATTAGGGGTACATAAGGATAATGTAAGTAGCGGCGGTTTACGGAGCGGCAGATTGGGGGTTAAAAATAATATGCAGGGGTCAGCGATAGCGGGGGCGGCAGAATAGGGGTTAATAAGTGTAAGGTTAGGGGTGTTTAGACTCGGGGTACATGTTAGGGTGTTAGGTGCAGACGTAGGAAGTGTTTCCCCATAGCAAACAATGGGGCTGCGTTAGGAGCCGAACGCGGCTTTTTTCCAGGTGTTAGGTTTTTTTTCAGCTCAAACAGCCCCATTGTTTCCTATGGGGGAATCGTGCACGAGCACGTTTTTGAGGCTGGCCGCGTCCGTAAGCAACTCTGGTATCGAGAGTTGCAGTTGCGTTAAAAATGCTCTACGCTCCTTTTTTGGAGCCTAACGCAGCCATTCTGTGGACTCTCAATACCAGAGTTATTTTAGAGGTGCGGCCAGAAAAAAGCCAGCGTTAGCTACGCGGGTCGTTACCGACAAAACTCTAAATCTAGCCGTAAGATTACAAAAAATAAAAGAATCTAAAATTACAGAAAAAAACAAACTACATTATCCAAAATAAAAAAATATTCCTAATCTAATACCCCCTTAAAACAAAAAAGCCACCCCAAAATAAAAACACCCCTAATCTAACATCAAACTACCAATAGCCCTTAAAGGGGCCTTTTGAAGGACATTGCCCTAAAGAAATCAGCTCTTTTACAAAAAAAATACAGTCCCCCTTATTAGTACAACGGCAAGAAGTCTTAAAACAGCCGGCGATATCTTCATCCATCCCGGGGGTGTCTTCTATCTTCATCCCGGCGGCTACCTTGCATTCAACTTGGTTGTTCAAATCAGCCAATAGGATTTCAGTAGCTCTCATCCTATTGGCTGTTTTGATCAGCCAATAGGATTTCAGAAGCCCTCATCCTATTGGCTGATTTGAATATGAAGAATCAAATCAGCCAATAGGAATGCAAGGTATGCCATTTTGAAACGGCTACCTTGCATTCAACTTCAATGTACGGCAGTGACCGTATGAAGGGGACGCTCCGCGCAGGATAGGATCAGCTTCAAGAATAGCTTCGCTCTGTGCCGCCGGGATGAAGATAGAAGATGCTCTCGGAATGGATGAAGATATCACCGCTTGGATGAAGACTTCTCGCTGCCTGGATGGAGATGGATATCCGGACTTCATGAGTAGATATTCTGGGGTTAGTGTTAGGGTTTATTTTTTGGGGTGTTTTTTTTTTTAGATTAGGGCTTTGGACTTTTGGAAAAGAGTTGAATGCCCTTTTAAGGGCAGTGAAAAAGAGCTGAATGCCCTTTTAAGGGTAATGCCCACACTAATGTGCCTTTAGGGGCAATGGGTAGTTTAGGATTTTTTTAGAGTTAGGTTTTTTATTTTGGGGGGTTGGTTGGGTGGTGGGTTTTAATGTTGGGGGGACTTTGTATTTTATTTACAGGTAAAAGAAATGTTTAACTTAGGGCAATGCCCTACAAAAGGCCATTTTAAAGGCTATTGGTAGTTTATTGTATTGTTTTTATTTGGGGGGGTATTTTTTATTTTTATAGGGCTATTAGATTAGGTGGAATTGTTTTTATTTTTGATAATTTTGTTTATTATTTTTTGTAAGCTTAGTGTTTTTTATTTTTCGTAATTTAGTGATTTTTTTAGTGGATACCATATCCATTCATTTCTTGGACTTGACAGTTTTCAAGGATTCCAACAAATTAGGAACCACATTATATCATAAACCCACTGACCGCAACTCCATACTAAGGGCAGATAGTTGCCATCCTCCAGCCCTACTAAAAGGCATAGTAAAATCACAATGCATAAGAACAATGCGCAACAATTCTAATCCTGAAGCTGGGGTCTCCCAATTGAAAGGAGTGGGCGAGAGGTTCCAGAACAGGGGCTACAAGATCCCGATAATACAGGACGCCATGGAATCCGTTTCAAGACTAACACAGACGGAATTGATTATTCCAAAACCCAAAAGGGATGTTAGTGACAAACTCATTATGTCTACCACTTTTACTCCAGAGACAAAAAATATTGGCCAGATCCTCCGACAATTATGTCTTCGGATCCAAAACTCACATTTACTCAGAATCTACGACCTATGGTTGGGTTTAAGAGGGGAACCAATCTTAAAGATCTTCTGGTGAAAACGGATCCCAAACAAAGCTATTCGACCATTAAGAAGAGGAATATAAAAGGCTCCTATCGTTGCTTGGGCTGCACAACGTGCAATGGCCTAGTGGGTACTAAAGTGTTCCATCACCCACACACCAATCGAACATTTTCTATCCGACACTCCATAACGTGTACCACCACTCACGTTATATACTTATTGTTTTGTCCATGTTCCTGCTTCTACATAGGGAAGACCTCTGGCACACTTCGTGAGCGTATGGCCAATCACCGCCACGCTATAAGGACAGCCCTTAAAAACGGTGACTCTGAACAGCCAGTGGCGCGACATTGCACTAAGAAGGCACACCCTGTGTCCTCCATCCGCTATATCCTAATAGACCACATACCCCCATTGGATCGGGGGGGAGACCGGAACAAGCAACTCTTGAAACGAGAGGCCCAGTGGATGTTCAGATTAGGCACAATACAGCCAGGTGGCCTGAACACTATGCCGGACTTTAAGAGCATTATATGATCAACAACTGGGGTGCTACATACTTGGGGTAGGCCAGGTGGACATTGTGGCTCCGTTTTGGCCCACATTCCACTCTCCCCTAGATGTAGGGGAAGGTGTTGTGTGCCTAACGGCATGGTTTAGGGGGGACATCTGTCTCCACCTTCTCCGTGGAAGTCTGGTCCGCCGGGAGCCATTACCCACTGCTCTAATATGCACCACCAGTCTTAAAAATGGACATAAAAATTATTTCACCCACTTGAATAAATCCCAAAGGTGGACAGTATCCACATGAGCTTTATGTCCTTTTGACCATTACCATAACTACCTCTTTTTGCAGATTTTCGTTTGTTTTACAATTGTGTTTGAGGATAGAGTTTGAAAATAAGGTTCTTTTTTCCTTACACAATCTTGTGCATAGCCATTTACATCTACATATGGCCGATATAAGCCACAATCCCTTAAATGGCCAAATCGAAGGCATATAAAAATGGTGCCCCAGCGTTATAACAGCACAGCCCTACGATATTACATATATTGTATATATTGCTTTTTCTATATACTGTTCCCATTTGATATATCTATTTGCTTGCACATACATTGTAGCAGCGCACATGCTAATTGTCATCCTGCTTCAATATACTGGTGATACACTGTAAGACACAGCACCCATATCTGCAATATTATATTTGCTTCTCATTTACAATTTGCCACTCTAATCACCTGTACTGTGATACGGTCCAACATTTAAATTTTTTAATTTTTTAATTTTTCAAGTTTTCAATATGCGATATGATCGTATATAGTTTAATAGTACGTTATTTCTGACACTAAGAAAATAGTGGTCCCATACAGCTGGCACGTAATTAGAAACTCCACATAAGTTGTGACACTTTCGGATAAACCGAATTGTATATGATCACCATGGTGACTGTTTCCATGCCGACTGGACGCAGTAACATTTGACACCACATATTAATCACAAAATTGTATAGGCACTTACGATAATGTGGCACATTTTGTTTTAACAAGTCTCTACATTAGTATGTCACCCTAACATGTTTAAAATTGTATAGAGTATAATTTTATACTAACTTTATGTTCGTTGATCTAATCCGTAAACCGGAAGTGAGGTAATACAACTTCCGGTTTCGGATAACACTGTGGAACGCAAGATGCGTTCCAAATTCAAAAAAATTGGCGCACTTTTCTTTTGGAGATACTCAGGTTGATGTGATGTAATTGATATGTAACACTATAAATGAGTTGAATTTGGTTTGTTTTGTATGCTGATGAAGGGGTTGTGAACCCCAAAAACGTTCCATTAAATTGGTTTCCTTTGCAAAAAGTCCTGAGAGTGCATTCTCTTGCTTTATATATATATATATATATATATATATATATATATATATATATATATATATATATATATATATATATATATATATATATATATATATATACGCAAACATACACATACATCTTTAGACATGTAAATGTATGTGTCCATGTTAAAGCCCTTTGTCTGTCTTTTTCTTTCTCTAACACCTATGATCTCATATCTTTGAGCCTTTATAACTTTTTGTGCAATATTTTTTTAAATAATTTTATTAGATGGTGTTATTATGAGTGTAAGTGTACTTTGTGATGTATTTTTGATGTGTTTTATGACATTTTTTTGTTTTGCAAAACAGTTAACCAGAGCTCTGAGGTTGTGTCAAACATTCTAGCGAAAATCGTGATTGCGGTTATGTGTTCTCATTTACTTTCAACTTGTTATATGAGCGCAATTTAACTTGAGAGGAAAAGAACGCGATAACCTGATATGCAAATGATAGTGCTCCATTCGTAATCTGGTCCATAATTTTTTATATATGGGTGTAATACTTTATTTAAATATGTTTTAAATGTGGTTTGTTTTTTCTAGCCCTAACACTTTACTTAAAGGCACAGTTTACTCAAAAAGTGAATACTTTTTAAACAGAAGTGCTTCAATAGTTACATATAGTAGTGCTGAGCAATGTATACACATTGTTTTCATCTTTTGAAAATATTTTTGAAAGCTCTGTTTGTGAAAAAGCTTACCTATACCCTCTTAAATATTTTCTGGCCATGCGGCCAGTCTGATCGAACTTTTTTTTTTTTTGTACTTAAATTTTTTATTGAGGCATTATATAAATACAATACAGAAAGAAAATGTAGGCAAGGTTTGTCCAGTTACAAGGAGTTATAACTGAAGATTATACGCAGATAACCTGAGGCATCCAACTGAGTAATGTTTCAACCCATGAAATGTGGTATTACAAGTCATTTTCTTGGTACAATTGTGAAAGGAAAAAAGATAGCAGAGGATATCTACAATTAGATGTCTTATATACGAATATAGGGAAGAAGTAAACTGCATGAAATATACATAGTAATCACATAACAAGAACAAAAACACTTTAGTACTATAACTGGATTGTTATCTAGATAGGAAAATAAGTATATGAAAATGAGACCTCATTTTTTTTTGTATTAGTTAATAAGAAGCGGGAGGAAGGTGTATACAATTGAGAAGCTACGGATATACCGACCATATGGGGAGAGGCGTGTGTAAAACAAGCAGCGGTATAAGCTAGCTAGGAAATGAGAATTAGATAAGTAAAGTACACACCAGCATTTATGAATAGATATTATTGGAGTTGGGGGGGAGGGAATCAGCGGGCAAAAGCCACTCAAAATTGGGAGTATAGGTGGAAGGGAGAGACAAATGAGATGATGTGGTTGCTTAAGCTTAAGGACACTATTAATAAAATCTTAAACTAATATTCGGACTTATATGAAATGAACTGCCCTAGTGTTGCTGTCTAGTGTTTTGTCAGCCCTATGGGTTACAAGATGCGCTAAGATTAACGTGGGGGAGGATATATGGACTGAGCTGATTAGTCACACGGCCGCCGACTTGAAGTGAGTGTGTGTGGGAATGCGGGGATAGACCCTATATACCAGGACCTTCTGAAGGGTTTAAAGTAAGAGGTCCAATCACCAATGGTGGCTAACTTCTACCTGTACCCCCTAAGAATAACACCCATCCAAATGCTATACGGAATCATCAGTTTCTCCTATACTGCCCTTAGTATTTACTATGCTGCCTCGGTCGCCGACAGCTTTGGTATTAAAGTCACTTGAGAGGGAACGTGGGGCAGTAATACAGGCTAGGCTCATCTGCAGTAAAAGGTTTGATGGGTGTAAAGGTATCTAAGGGCAAGGTTAGAGGACTTTGCGATAGGTTGTTATTAGATGGATCTTCTGTCTGGTAAAAATCATAAATCTCTGAGTCATATGTTGTGTGTCTCTTTCATGTAGGCTATAGGCCATATATTGATTAGAGCTTCCTGCAAAGCTAATACCAAAAAAAAGTGGTTAGCATCCACTACGTGGGAACAAGTTGATAGTATGATAAAAAAAGAAAAAGAAAGGGTGGATGGTGAGTGAGAAGGTCCTTAACAAGTTTGATTTGTGATAAATGTTTAATTGGAGTTGAGGGCTTGCTTTATGATAGGCATCTAGTTAGGGAGTCAAGCAATCTCTATTAGGACATTTATGTTAATACTATCTCTATTGGTCCAGAAGTTGCCTTGAGCTCCTTAATCTGGAGGTATAAATGTATCTAGATGAAGTTATTATAACTACTAGGTCTCTGTGAAGTGCGTATACAGACCACACATAACATGACAATTAACTTAGGTAGGGAAACAGTGAAGCAGACTACTATAACAATAGCATAAGGTTACAAGATATGGGTAACCGATGTTGAGGGTCAGTATCTAGCCCACTGTAAAGGGTCAACCCGTTAAAGGGAGCAGTCCCAATAAGTCCCATGTATGTCCATGTTTCGCACCGCTTAGTGAGGGAGTGAGCTATGGTTCCAGAACAGTACATAACCAGATCAAGTATCTTCTCCGACTCTGTAAGGCAGTGTGTTGTCACCGTATCTCGCCGTTTGTAACAGGAGAGCAAAGTAGCGACCTTGTGGCTGTGTTGGAGTTCTCTTGAAAAAAGAGCAAAGGCCTCTCTATTGATGTGTTCCAACGGCAATCAGAGAGGGGAATGTCTGCATTAGGACTTGCATATGTGCGGTGAGGGGTATCATCTGTGCCCAATGGGGAGTCTTGATAGTCACTTGCAACCCAGTCTCCTCTGGTCTGCTGGTTTATAGAATGGGGCGCCTCTTGCTGCATCTCGCTGTTGCAGGGTGGGTAAGTAATCTGCGGCAACTGTGCTGCCAGCTCTTGGAGTGCAAGTAGACTCTGCTTGAGGTCCGCGAAGCAATTATCCAGATGTAATAGGGTGGCCCATTCCTCTCTATCCAGCGACCCCATTTTGCTACAGTTTTTCCCCCAACACAATAGGCTGTTTCCTGGGTGCTTTGTAGAGTAAAGAGCGAGTAGTCCGAATATCTTCCTGTGTGTCTGATTAGAGGGTGGGGGTTCCGTGGCCCTGATTTGGAGGTATATCTGTAGGAAGAAGCAGGTCCGGTATGCTCTGGTGTGTGGCTATAAAGTATTAATTACTCAGAGAGGCTTTTTTGGTGGCCACGTTAGGCTGATGAAACTTGAGAGCTGGTACCTCATGCGATCAGGGCCTCTTCATGCTGGAGCATGGCGCCGCAGCTCCTGCTCAGCTAATGTCTCAAGAATGAAAAGTCCTTAGAGCCTATACCACTGTGGGTATAATCATGAGAAAATGCTGAAGGATTTTTGGCTAGATTTCTCCAATTTTAACAAATATTATATTTGTGAGCAGGAGCTGCAAAAAAAACACGTCTCATTCCTGTGATGGCTAGCTCCGCCCCCCTGATCGAACTTTTAACCAGCACATAGCGCATGCATCACTCTTCATGGTGACGTCATTGTTAGTGTGAAAATGGACCTGCGCTCCATAAAAGCGCGTCTGTGTTGAGCAGTGAGTAGAATATTTTTTTACCTTAACGGCTCATATTGCTGGTGCGCGAGTGATCAATATTCCTGCACTTGTTCATGGCAGTCATGTAAACACTGACGTGCTTGTTATGGGGGTGTATAACAAATGTATATACATTACACTATTGGCTATGACACACTGTGAAGGAGTGCTGCTATTTTGTCTTAGCTTTTGATTTGGGCGGACCGTAAGGGCATCAATCTCAGCTAAAACGGTTAGATAAAGTTTTAAATTATTATATAAATCCATGATTTGATTCCATGTCATTGTGATTGGTTTACATATCCATTGTAAATGTTTAAATTGCCATTAAAACTACTTTTCAGCATACTGGTCCTTTAACATGACCTGTGATATTGATAGGCCAAAGTAATTATATATATATATATATATATATATATATATATATATATATATATATATATATATATATATATAAACTGTATATATATTAGATGTAACATATAGGTTTGTTATGGAAAAAAAGTTTAAACAGTGATTAAATGGCATGTGTTATATTACAAGGTGTTACATTCGGAAGGTATCAAAGGTGTATATATAAATGTGAGTGTATTTTTTGTGCGTACGTATATATGTGTATGTATGTGTATGTATGTGTGCACTGGACTCTCTAAAATGACCTTATATATTTTTACTGTATAACAGTTTTTATAGTGCTTGCACCTGCCAAACTCTAATGCCTTTGTGTCTTTGCTATTTGAGAATTCACTGCATCATCTGTTAATCAGTCTGTTACCTCACTATACATGGGTTCAATTCCAGTCTAACTCTTCCATAATATTTCTCCTGTGAAAGTAATTTCTTAACAAGGTACTGTATTTTGTGTCTTTTGACATCTGTCACATATTACAAATGAAAGATTTAGACACTTCCAATATGAGATAGAATCTCTTTAACTTTGTGACCTCCTCTACTGATATGGCCATGCATCAGTTCATGGATAAAGTCTCCCAGAAGAATACTCCTGACAAATTGCTTATACATCTAAGGTCATCTCCATTATTGAAATAATGTATCTGGTTTCTCAGACTATGGCATCTATTTATGAAGCCGTCAACTTACCTGCTTTCAACCGCACCAATACGCTCGCATAAGATCGCCTAACATCGCTGCCGCGGACCTGAATACGTTCTCCAAAATTATCAAAAAAGCTGTCAAAAAGCCGCGCACCAAGTACGGGGCGATGAGCAGCGGACTTTTAACTAACAGTCATCAATCTCGCTGCTCTTCGGCTTTTTCACAGCTTTATTGCTACCCTGTCACTAAACACCCACACTATACTATACTGTTTTACCCCCTATACCGCCGCTCGCAGACCCCGCCACAACTTAATAAAGTTATTAACCCCTAAACCGCTGCTCCCGGAGCCCACCGCAACTCTAATAAATGTATTAACCCCTAAACCACCACTCCCAGAGCACACTGCCACCTACATTATACTTATTAACCCCTAATCTGCGCCCCTACACCGCCGCCACCTACATTATATTTATTAACCCCTAATCTGCCCCCCTACACTGCCGCCACCTACATTATATTTATTAACCCCTACCTTAAGAAGTCTTCACCCAACCGGGCCGAAGTCCTCAATGACGCCGGGCGAAGTGGTCCTCCAGACGGGCAGAAGTCTTCATCCAAGCCGGGCAGAAGAGGTCCTCCAGACGGGCAGGAGTCTTCATCCAGACAGCATCTGATTGGAACAGCCAATAGAATGTGAGCTCAATCCTATTGGCTGATTGGATCAGCCAATAGGATTGAACTTCAATCCTATTGGCTGATTGCATCAACCAATAGGATTTTTCCTACCTTAATTCCGATTGGCTGAAAGAATTCTATCAGCCAATCGGAATTGAAGGGACGCATCTTGGATGACGTCACTTAAAGGAACCATCATTCGTCGGGTAGTCGTCGGCCAGGAAGGATGCTCCGCGTCGGATGCCTTGAAGATGGAGCCACTCTGCGCCTGATGGATGAAGATAGAAGATGCCGTCTGGATGAAGACTTCTGCCCGTCTGGAGGACCTCTTCTGCCCGGCTTGGATGAAGACTTCTGCCCGTCTGGAGGACCATTTCGCCCGGCTTCGTTGAGGACTTCGGCCCGGTTGGGTGAAGACTTCTCAAGGTAGGGTGATCTTCAAGGGGTTAGTGTTAGTTTTTTTTAAGGGGGTATTGAGTGGGTTTTAGAGTAGGGTTGGTTGTGTGGGTGGTGGGTTTTAATGTTGGGGGGGTGTAATTTTTTTTACAGGTAAAAGAGCTGATTACTTTGGGGCAATGCCCCACAAAAGGCCTTTTTAAGGGCTATTTGTAATTTAGTGTAGGGTAGGGCTTTTTTTATTTTGGGGGGGGGGGGGCTTTTTTATTTTGCTAGGGAGATTAGATTAGGTGTAATTAGTTTAAAAATCTTGTAATTATTTTATTATTTTCTGTAATTTAGTGAGGTTTTTTTTTGTACTTTAGATAATTTTATTTTATTGTATTTAATTGTATTTAGTTTAGGGAATTTATTTAATTATAGTGTAGTGTTAGGTGTAATTGTAACTTAGGTTAGGTTTTATTTTACAGGTATATTTGTATTAAAGGGCCATGATACCCACATTTTTTCTTTCATGATTTAGTAAGAGAATGTATTTTTAAACATCTTTCTAATTTACTTCTATTATCTAATTTGTTTTATTCTCTTGATATTCTTTGCTGCTGATTGGTTGCTGCACATAGAAGTCTCATGTGATTGGCTCACCCATGTGCATTGCTTTTTCTTCAAATAAGGATATCTCAAAAATGAAGCAAAATAAATAATAGAAGTAAATTGTAATGTTGTTTAAATTTGTATGTTCTATCTGAATCATGAAAGAAATATTTTGGGTTTAGTGGCCCTTTAATTTTAGCTAGGTAGTTATTAAATAGTTAATAACGATTTAATAACTATTGTACCTAGTTAAAATAAATACAAACTTGCCTGTAAAATAAAAATAAACCCTAAAATAGCTACAATGTTTTAGTTATATTGTAGCTATTTTAGGGTTTATTTTATAGGTAAGTATTTTGTTTTAAATAGGAATAATTTATTTAATGATAGTAATATTTATTTAGATTTATTTAAATTATATTTAAGTTAGTGTGTGTTAGGGTTAGTGTTAGACTTAGGTATAGGGGTTAATAAATTTAATATAGTGGCAGCGGTGTATGGGGGGGGGGGCAGATTAGGGGTTAATAACTTTATGTAGGTGGCGCCGGTGTAGGGGGGGGGCAGATTAGGGGTTAATAAATATAATGTAGGTGGCGGCGGTGTAGGGGGGGCAGATAAGGAGTTAATAAATATAATGTTGGTGGCGGCGGTGTAGGGATGGCAGATTAGGGGTTAATAAATATAATGTTGGTGGCAGTGGTGTAGGGGGCAGATTAGGGGTTAATAAATATAATGTAGGTTGTGGCAGTGTAGGGGGGCAGATTAGGGGTTAATAAATATAATGTAGGTGGCGACGGTGTAGGGGGGGCAGATTAGGGGTTAATAAATATAATGTAAGTGGCGGCGGTGTAGGGGGGACAGATTAGGGGTTAATAAATATAATGTAGGTGGCGGCGGTGTAGGGGGGGCAGATTAGGGGTTAATAAATATAATGTAGGTGGCGGTGGGCTCCGGGAGCGGCGGTTTAGGGGTTAAACACTTTAGTTGCGGCGGGGTCTGGGAGCTGCGGTTTAGGGGTTAATAAGTATAATGTAGGTGGCGGTGGTGTAGGGGGCAGATTAGGGGTTAATAAATATAATGTAGGTGGCGGTGTAGGGGGCAGATTAGGGGTTAATAAATATAATGTAGGTGGCGGTGGTGTAGGGGGGCAGGTTAATAAATATAATGTAGGTGGCGGCGGTGTAGGGGGGCAGATTAGGGGTTAATAAATATAATGTAGGTGGCGATGGGCTCCGAGAGCGGCGGTTTAGGGGTTAAACACTTTAGTTGCGGCGGGGTCTGGGAGCTGTGGTTTAGGGGTTAATAAGTATAATGTAGGTGGCGACGGTGTAGGGGGGGGTCAGATTTGGGGTGTTTAGACTCTGAGTACATGTTACGGTGTTAGGTGTAAACTTTACCATAGGAATCAGTGGGATATCGGGCAGCAGCGAACATGAGCTTTCGCTGCTTTCAGACTCCCATTGATTCCTATGGCATCCGCCGCCTTCTGGTGCTTCTACGCTGGGCCGGAAAAGTGCCGAGCGTACCTGCTAGTTATTTGATAACTAGCAAAAGTAGTCAGATAGTGCCGAACTTGCATTCGGAACATCTGGAGTGACGTAAGCATCAATCTGTGTCAGACTGAGTCTGGCGGATCGTATGTTACGTCACAAAATTCTACTTTTGCCGGTCTGTAGGGTTTGATAACTAAGGCGAATCAGGCTCGCCACAAATACACTGCGGAATTCCAGCGTATTTGTGGTTGATGGCTTGATAAATAGATGCCTATGAATCTAAAGCTTCTTGTTCCCATAAAGAGGATGGAGGTCCCAATCATCTATCAAAGGCAAATCCCTATTATAAAGGCTTAGCAAATAGGGAGGATGGAGCCTCTTCCCTGGAGGCTAAGCTGGGTAAAAGAACACTAGGCTCTGAAGGTCTGAACCTGGATTCTGATTGCTTAAATAATGAATTAGATATCTATGCTATTCTCCTTTTATACTGATGTTAACCAATGGATATTTTGTTAACACAATTATAGTGGCAAGCTCTGTAATCTAAAGGTCAAGATTGGATCCTCCAGATAAGGAAAGTGGTAGGTGGAGTTTGACCAATTAAAAACTATTGCAGCAAATAATGATTTAAACCATTAACTATAAAATTACTATAAAAAATGAACCTGTACTGAAAATTTTGTAGACAGAGGTGTTGGAGTTCAGTGAGTTGAACATGGGATTTCTCAGGGTATGTCTGAAGTTTTCTCGCAATTCTCATGAAATGTTGAATGCTATACTGTATTTAATACTATAGTAAACTAGAGGCAAAATCAAGTTAAATTATAGTGAACACGTTTAAGTTTGCTTTGTATTTGCTACAAACTGAGACTTTATATATGTCCCAGTTGCTCTCCTGTTAACTTTACTCCCCTGTGAAATTCTGTATCCCAGAGAGCCTCATTACTTTCTACCGAAGGCATCTCAACTCTTTCTGGGTTTGGATTTTTTCTTATAGAGTTCACTGAGTTCAGCCCCTGTGAAGTCTGCACTATTATTTCTCTGTAATGTAATTTGTAAAATATACACATAAATATACAATGTTTGTTACAGTTACACAGAAACAGTCAAAGCATATTCGGAATTTGTAAAATTACAATCCTAAATACTCTGTTATATACAGAACCTATATGCATTAAAATACAAAATAGAAAGTACAAAGTTTAAATGTAATGAAACTTAAAGGAAAATTCTTCTCCAGAATTTGTATTGTTTAAAAACATAGATAATCCCTTTATTGCCCATTTCCCAGTTTTGCATAACGAACACGGTTATATAAATATACTTTTTACCTCTGTGATTACCTTATACCTGCAGACTGACCCCTTAATTCAGTTATTTTGACAGACGGGAGCAGAATGTTATCTATATGGCACACAAAAAACTAATGCCATGTAGCTGTGAGAAACTGTTAAATGCATTGAAGTAAGAGGCAGCATTCAAGGGCTTAGAAATTAGCATATGAGTTTACCTAGGTTTAGCTTTCAACTCAGAATACCAAGAGAACAAAGCAAATTTGATGATAAAAATTTGAAAGTTGGCTAGAATTGCATGCCTCATCTGAGTCATGAAAGTTTAATTTTGACTAGACTGTCCCTTTAAAGGTCAAAATCTGAAGTCTAAAGTAATAAAAACTACAAATCACAAAGTGGAAATGCAACAAAACTCTCATGTCATGCAGTGCTATATTGCACTGGGCTTGTCTCTCCTTCACATCCAGAAATACAGGGAATTACCCTTTGAAGAAATATAGAAAAATCTGCTTTTTTAGAATTTTGTGAGGGATCTTGTAGTGCTGGGGATCATTTTATATCATCACATCTGAGTGGAGAGCTTTAGATAATCAGGCCCTTTGTGTCAACAAACGGAGTTTCTTGCAGACTCCATAAAGGGTCAACTTCTCTTATCCTAGAAAGGATCAAGACAGAGATCCAATTGACTCTCACCAGCAAAGTAATTTCTCTCCATCAGCTGACCAGAATCATAGATCTTCCCCTCTCCATGTCATACCTCTGCCCTGCACTACCATGAATTATAGGGACTGGCAGTATCCTCCTTTTGTTAAAGGATTGTTCTAATGGAGGAAATCAAGGAAGAATTGTGGTGGATCCATTATATGGAACAAAGGGCAATATTTTGTTCAGCTCCTGATTTCATAACAGCCTTGGATACTAGACTCCAAAACTAGGGGGCAGTCTGTGGTGCCTACTGTGGTTCCTGGGCAGATCACAAAGAAAGTCTTCATATACATTTCCTAATATATTGGTACATACCTTTCTCATCTGCAGTTTTACCAAGTGTAAAACTAATGTTGGTCTCTATTTAAAGGTTCTCCTTCAAACTTAATATTTCCATATAAGGGATGTAAGAATTATGCTTGCCTTTCTTGAAACAGGACTTTCAAGAAGTCTCTCTACCTAAAATAACTATTTGTAAACCTGACTATTTTGCTTCGCTTGGTGTTTTTAAGGTGGGTTTCTGATGTCAAAATGCACATCACCTCTTCATTGCTCCAGAATAGTTGTCTTTACAGGTTTCCATCATACTAATACCAATCAAATCAATACCTACAAATCTATATCTTCAGCTATTTTCTATCCATAGTTTCTGGATGCTGCACACATTATACTTAGCTGGTTGCCTCCAGTGTTACCTTTCTAGGACTAAATTGCTTTTCCTTCCATGTGGAGGTGCTTTCTTAAAGGGACATGCAATTCAAATTTTTTATTTCATGATTCAGGCAGACCATGCAATTTTAAATAACTTTCCAATCTACTTCTATTATCTAATTTGTTTTGTTCATTTGGTATCCTTTGTTGAAAATCATACCTATGTAGGCTCAGGAGCAGCAAGGCACTACTGGGAACAAGCTGCTGATTGGTTACGGCACTTCTATATCTTGTCAGTGGCTCCCTGATGCGTCCAGCTTGCTCTCAATAGCGCATTGCTGCACTTTCAACAAAGGATACCAAGAGAATAAATCAAATCTAATAGAAGTAAATTGGAAAGTTGTCTAAAATGGTATGTTCAATCTGAATCATGAAAGAAAAATGTTGGGTTTTATGTCCCTTTAATCTCTTATTTACCTTATGGGGCAGTATGCTTTTCCATTTTGGCTCTGCGTGGCTTATGTCTTTCATTGACACATAACCTGAGCATACATCATTAGCGGAGTCTCTGCTTTGAAATCCTTTATTAAGGTAAGAAAAATCAAGCACTCTTGAGTGGATGAACATCAACTCAGGGCCACTGCCAAAAGACCCCAGTCAAATATTAGAAAAAAGCAGGTAGGTGACAACAATTTTTTTTTTAAATCCTTTATGTCAGGTTGCAATCTGCTGGACTTGTCTGTCTCCTCCATTTTTAGCTGCACCAACAAAAATCCCATATATGATGTCTCCTGTATTGTCATAAAAATCATTTTATTTTAGCCCTGTTGTCATAATAATCCATATAATCCATTTTATTATTGACAGGAAGCAAATACATATCTCCCATTTAACTAAAAAAGCAGCTGTTGATATCTGTTGAGGTGTTATTTATTGATTTGTTTGTTGCTCATTTGCATAATGTTCCCTTCTTGTATTAACTTCAGCATAATTCTAATGAATACATTTCGTCTCCAAGGCTCCTTCTGTGGATTCTGAAGTTCCTGCAATGATCTCCTGTCAAACCGTTCCACTCTTGTCTCTTTTCATACAAAGCAAAAAGGGTGATGAGGCATAATTATATCCAGTATTGTTTATTTGACTAATATTTAATTGGTCAGTAAATAATTGATGCAAGATGTTTGCCTCCTGTCTTTAACAAAATCCAGATTATTAGAACCACAAGGCTAGAATGATCTCAATTAACTATTACAATCATGTCCTATGTCAAGAGCTGTCAAGTCACAGTTTAAGGAAGAGTGACATCGTATTTGAAATATGTTCTTCTGATCAAAAAAAAAAAAAAAAAAAGAAATATGCAGCAAGTATACATTTTCCATATCTAGCATTTAAAGCGGTTCTAAAACATAAACAGCACTAAAATGTTTTTACTAAAAAGTATGGTAAATCTGAGCATTTAAAAAAATGCTAGAATTTACCATAACTTAAAATAAACTGGACTTTCAGTGATGAGTTTCTAAAAAAAAGGGTGCTAAACTCACCCTTTCTGTGCCACGGCTCCTCGCTAAAGTCAGCGCCTCCGGCCGCCCATCACTCTTTTCTCAATGAGGGGGTGATGTTTCCAGCTCTAAACCAATAACCATGATAGTCATCTGACAGTGTTCTGTATGCTATTGGTTTAGAGGTGGAAATGTCAAATCATTGATAAAGAACGATATGCCATGGGCGGCCGGAGCCGCTGACATTAGCGAGGAGCCGTGGCACAGAAAGGGTGAGTTTAGCACCCTTTTTTTAAAAAAAAACTCATCACTGAAAGTCCAGTTTATTTTTAGTTATGGGAAAATCCTAGTGTTTTTTAAATGCTCGGATTTACCATCACTTTAAATAACTTTATCCAATATGTATTCAGATTGTATATATATAGAATTAATAAAAAGAGAAGAGCTTTCCATAAGCACATTAAGGGCTATATTACAAGTCATGCGCTATTTAGCGCTTTTGCTTGCACTCAAACACCACCAGTAGAAAACTGTGTATTACAAGTTGAAAGAAAGCCGATG
The DNA here is from genome assembly GCF_027579735.1 of Bombina bombina. Lineage (NCBI taxonomy): Eukaryota > Metazoa > Chordata > Amphibia > Anura > Bombinatoridae > Bombina > Bombina bombina. Next base: position 114,352,116 of record NC_069507.1, read on the forward strand.
CGTGCTAACTTCACGACTTCCGATATCCTGACTGCATTAACTTCTTCCCTTCATAAACTTTAATAGAGTACAAACTGTAAAAAAAAACTAATACTTATCACTCGCTCGCTAACCAGACAGAAGTTAAACCCAAAGGTAGTTATTAATATTTTACATTCCAATGTTCTTCACATAGAAGAAAATGTTCAATTCATTTTTATAAAATATATTTCTATAAAAAACCTGATCAATCTTTTTGTAAAATATCTAACTATATATACTGTATATGAATATATATAGGTATATATATATATATATATATATATATATATATATTATTATTTATTTTTTAAATACATAGAACATTTTCCCCTATATGAACATTGGAATGTAAAATATTTACAGTACCTACACCGTAAAACACATTATTAAATATTAATATTTACTAAAAATGCATTTTCTGGTTTTCAGGTATTTGAGTGGAATGGGCTCCAAAATATATATTTATGTACATATATGTATATATAAATATATATATATATATATATATATATATATATATATATATATATATATATATATATGTGTGTTTATATGTGTATATATGGATGTATGAACATTTATACCCATACAAATACATAAATACACATATATACATATGTATATATACATGCATACACATGTATATGTATGTATATATCCATTATAGCCCTTTCTTTGCATTCAAATACCTAGTCATATACCATATACCTTTTAACCTTTATAACTTTTTTAATATTTCTATGAATAATTTTTTATTAGATTGTGTATATATGGTTTAACACTTTATTTTAATGTATAAACTTTTTTTAGTCCTAACCCTTTACACCAGAGCTTTCCAAATTTTTCATGTTGGTGACACACATTTTAGACCTACATCATTCCGCGACACAGTAATTCAGTTGTACTAGCAAACAGGAGGTTAAACTAACTTGTTTTAAGAGATACAGACACATATATTATATAATAACAAAATGTATTTACAAGTAACAGTATGTAAGTATGTGCAAAAATTAAAAAAGTTTAATGACACCAATAGCTACTTACTATTGTAATGGGATGTATGAGGTTGATAGGATGAACACAGTTTCTGAATATTTGGTGGAATATTAGATAAAGACACTCGCATTTCATCATCAAGCATTTGTAAGCTTCCACTTTCTATCCATATATCAAGAACAGGAGCAGCAATGCACTACTGGGAGCTAGCAGCAAAAAAAAACCCACTTTGACTTCTGACTTCAGCTCAGCGTTTAAGCTGCCACCCTCAGGGATCCGTGAGTCCGAATGACTACTGCCCACGCTGCAAACACACTGCTGCCCCACTCACTGACTACACATGCAGTCAGGAGCCGATTGAAGAGACTATACGTGCAGTCAGGAGCCAATGTGCCGCCAAAGCAGCCAATGGGAATAGTTTCAGTTCCCACTGAGCTGCACCAATAGTTTAAGATTATCTGTAACCCACTAGGTATCAATCACGTGTCAACGATGTGATATGCGTAGCAGGCAGGTAGAAAGTGGGAAACCAAAAAAAAAATTAAAAAAAAATTGTGCTGAAGCAGGGACACACCTACATACTGCCGCCGACACACTATCGTGTCATGACACACAGTTTGGAAAGCACTGCTTTACACAATAACTTCAGTCACGCTAACCTAATGAACAAGTTAACACAGGCACGATATTTTAATATTGCGTGCATGCTAATCTTAGTGCGGCACTTGTAATCAAGCTGTATATTAATATTTGTTTTAATTTTTACATTTTTAATATCCAATGACCTAAATTAGATTATGTTATCATTTTCACAATGAGGCCACAATGTTTATTTATTTTAATTTTATAAAGAGTTAAAGAGATAGTAACACAATTACAAGACATTTCTGTTGTGTTGCTATAGGATAACATATAAGCCAAGTCTTAATTTTTCAAATTCTGATCCTTTTTACGAAAATATTTATCAATATCCAAGCTTCACCCACTATTTGCCCTATTTGGAGGAGCCAATCTGGGCTTTAGTCAACAGACAACAAGGCTAGCCCCGGCTATAATGTTAGTGTAAAATGCATTGTTTTGCAATTATTATCTGATAAAGCATATTAGGTACAGATATATATAGCAGACATAGGGGCCCATTTATCAAGCTCCGAACGGAGTCTTCAGACTCGCCAGAAACACCAGTTAAAGACCGCTGCTCCATAACCCTGTCCGCCTGCTCTGATGAGGCGGACAGGAATCACCGGAAATCAACCTGATCGAGTACGATCGGGTTGATTGACACCTCCCTGCTGGCGGACGATTGGCCGCGAGTCAGCAGGGGGCGGCGTTGCACCAGCAGCTCTTGTGAGCTGCTAGTGCAATGTTAAATGCGGAGAGCGTATTGCTCTCCGCATTTAGTGAGGTCTTGCGGACCTGATCCGCACTGTCGGATCAGGTCTGCAAGACCTTTGATAAATAGGCCCCTTAGCTTTGAGGGTGCAGTTTAAGAGAATTAGAAATTGCCTAGTTTTCAAAACTAAATTACATTAAAGAGGCAGAAATAAATAATGGAATTATAGGCAAAGTTGTTTCATTATGCAGAACTTAACATTTAGGGCTAGATTACAAGTGGAGCGCTAACTTTTCACGTGCCTGTAAATGGGCAAATTCGTCCCGTTTACGGGCATCCGATAAATAACCAGTCATTACAAGTGGTTATTGCAACCGGAAGCTTGAAAAGTTAACTTTACATTCCGGTCTATGGGGAACTGTGTGTTCTCAATAAATATATATGTATATGCTTCCGCTGACGCGGAACATCCTCCTTCCCCGACGGACTAACGACGAATGAAGGTTCCTTTAAGGGACATCATCCAAGATGGCGTCCCTCGAATTCCGATTGGCTGATAGGATTCTATCAGCCAATCGGAATTAAGGTTGGAAAAATCTGATTGGCTGATTGAATCAGCCAATCAGATTGAAGTTCAATCAATCGGAACAGCCAATAGAATGCGAGCTCAATCTGATTGGCTGATTGGATCAGATTTTTCCTACCTTAATTCCGATTGGCTGATAGAATCCTATCAGCCAATCGGAATTCGAGGGACGCCATCTTGGATGACGTCCCTTAAAGGAACCTTCATTCGTCGTTAGTCCGTTGGGGAAGGAGGATGTTCCGCGTCGGCGGGATGAAGATGGATCCAGAAGACAGAAGATAGAAGATGCCGCTTGGAAGAAGACATCGCCCGGATGGAAGACCTCTTCTTTGCCGCTTGGATCAAGACTTCGCCCGGATGGAGGACCTATTCTTTGCCGCTTGGATCAAGACTTCTACCGGATGGAAGACCACATCGCCCGGATTGGATGAAGACTTTGGCTCGGCTGAGTGAAGACGACTCAAGGTAGGGAAATCTTCAGGGGGTTAGTGATAGGTTTTTTTAAGGGGGGTTTGGGTGGGTTAGAATAGGGGTATGTGGGTGGTGGGTTGTAATATTGGGGGGGGGTTGTATTTTTTTTTACAGGTAAAAGAGCTGATTACTTTGGGGCAATGCCCCACAAAAAAGCCCTTTTAAGGGCTGGTAATAGAGCTGATTACTTTTGTAATTTAGAATAGGGTAGGGATTTTTTTTATTTTGGGGGGGCTTTTTTATTTTATTAGGGGGCTTAGATTAGGTGTAATTAGATTAAAATTCTTGTAATATTTTTTTATTTTTTGTAATTTAGTGTTTGGTTTTTTTTGTAATATAGTTTAGTTTATTTAATTGTATTTTAGTTTAGCTAATTGTAGGTAATTTATTTAATTAATTTATTGATAGTGTAGTGTTAGGTGTATTTGTAACTTAGGTTAGGATTTATTTTACATGTAATTTTGTAATTATTTTAACTAGTTAGCTATTAAATAGTTAATAACTATTTAATAGCTATTGTACCTAGTTAAAATAAATACAAAGTTGCCTGTAAAATAAATATAAATCCTAAAATAGATACAATGTAACTATTATTTATATTGTAGCTATATTAGGGTTTATTTTCTAGTTAAGTATTTAGTTTTAAATAGGATTAATTTATTTAATAATAGGAATATTATTTCGTTTAATTTAAATTATATTTATGTTAGGGGGGTGTTAGGGTTAGGGTTAGACTTAGGTTTAGGGGTTAATAACTTTATTATAGTAGCGGCGACATTGCGGGCGGGAGATTAGGGGTTAATAATTATAGGTAGGTGGCGGCGATGTTAGGGAGGGCAGATTAGGGGTTAATAATATTTATTATAGTGTTTGCGAGGCGGGAGTGCGGCGGTTTAGGGGTTAATACATTTATTATAGTGGCGGCGAGGTCCGGTCGGCAGATTAGGGGTTAATACTTGTAGTTAGGTAGCGGCGACGTTGGGGGGGGGCAGATTAGGGGTTAAAAAATATAATATAGGTGTTGGCGAGGTTAGGGGCAGCAGATTAGGGGTTCATAGGTATAATGTAGGTGGCGGCGGTGTCCGGTCGGCAGATTAGGGGTTACATTTTTTTATTATAGTGGCGGCGATGTGGGGGGGCCTCGGTTTAGGGGTACATAGGTAGTTTATGGGTGTTAGTGTACTTTATAGCACAGTAGTTAAGAGCTTTATATTCCGGCGTTAGCCCATAAAGCTCTTAACTACTGACTTTTTTTGGCGGTAGGAGTCTTGTCGGTAGAGGGTGTACCGCTCACTTCTTCCAAGAATCCAAATACCGGCGTTAGGCAGATCCCATAGAAAAGATAGGATACGCAATTGGCATAAGGGTATCTGCGGTCGCCTGGAGTCACGGTAAGGAAGTGAGAGTTAGACCCTTTCCTGGCTGACTCTAAATACCAGCGGATGGCCAAAAGCAGCGTTAGGACCCCTTAACGCTGCTTTTGACGGCTAACGCAGAACTCTAAATCTAGCCGATAGTTTGTTAGATGAATCGCAACTGTAGTTCCTGCATGGAAACATAACAGGGGAGTTCTCTCTGAATAATGTGTTGTAATATACCTTTAAATAATACAATGAAGAATATATGGTAATGTATGCTCTGATAGATATAATAAAGCGATGGAATTATTAATGTTACTTAGAATATATAACTGTATATGATAAGTAACATTTGAGAGCAACTTTAATTTTAACCCCTTGACACTGATACAAATATACGCATGGGACAGGTGTCTGAAATTAGCAGCAAGTGTTTGAGGTATAATCACTGATATCAGGTACACTGAATATTATGAAAGAGGATATGAAGAGAATTAGGCTGAAACACACTTACCGGAGCGGTCAATCTGAGAGAGAAAGAGAGAGAGAGTGGTTGAAACGCTGAAGCAGTCTGTGTAGCGGTGGTAACAGCGAATTACCAAGCACTGATTTGTTAGTGAGGTTGCCTTTTAAAGGCACAGCTGTAATTATGAGATTGACTCTTAAAGGTACAGAGCTACCAAGTATGTACAACACAAGTGTTACATAACTCCCCCCCAAGAGGAACCACACCGAGATTCATGGACCAGGATGTTCAGGATTGCGCCAATGAAATAATGATACCAACCGAGGCACACAGAGATTGGAAGAAGGTTCCCATGAGTCTTTTTTGGGGCCAAAGCCAGTCTATTGCACTAAATATTGTAATTGACCCCTGGCACGTCTGGAGTCCAAGATGGATTCCACCTCGTAATTCAGATCAGGAACGGGTATAGTAACAGCAGGATTAGGATCCACAGAACGAACTGCGTGATAGGGTTTCAAGAGAGATGTATGAAATGTAGGATGTATCCTATATGATGTAGGAAGATTGAGGGTTACTGTGTTGGCATTAATCACCCTCACACCAAGCTTTTTAGAAGGAGTTTGAGATTCTTGGTGGATAACCAAACTAAATCTCCCACTGAATAGACAGGGGGAGAACGATGTCTACTGTCATATTGGAGTTTTTGTTTGTTTTGGGATGATTTGATATTATCCTGAAGGAAGTAATTGCATATTTTGTGCAATGGTATTAGTGAGATCATTCAGAGATGGAAGAGGAGATTCACGGTTGGGTAGGAAATTAAATGAGGGATGGAAAGCATAATTAGCAAAGAAGGGGGTTTGATTGATGGAACTATGTACAGTGTTATTATATTCAGCTGTAGGTAAAAGTGAAATTCAATTGTTTTGTTCGGCATTACAAAAACAACGGAGGTATTGCTCTAGACACTGATTGGTACGTTCACATTGCCCATTTGTTTGAGGGTGGTAGGCAGAGGAATATCTTTGTTGAATCTGGAGGATTCTGCACAACTCCTTCCAAAATTTGGAGGTAAATTCAGATCCTCGATCAGTTGTGATGGAGGTAGGTTGACCGTGTAATTTAACAACATTGTTTAGGAACATGAGAGTGGTTTGGGATGCTGAGGGTAATGTGGAATGAGGAATAAAGTGTGCCATTTTCGTTGTTAGGTCGACAATAACGAGAATGCAGTTATTCCCACCAGACTTAGGCAAGTCAACTAGGAAATCCATACTGATCTCAGACCAAGGTTTTTTGGCACGGGTAGAGATAAAAGCAAGCCATAAGGAAGACGTCTTTCTGTTTTGGTTGTGTTACAAACTGGACAAGACTTCACGTAAGTGAGGGAGTCAGTGAACATAGTAGGCCACCAGGCGGTTCTCTTAAGTAACAAATAACTTTTGTCTTGACCAGGATGACCTGCAAGTAAACGGTCATGTACAGAATGTAGAACCTCTTTATGTAATATTGGAGGTATGTAAGGTTCATTATTGTGGTAAAATAAACCATTTACTTTAGTGAGAACCTGTAAGGGTATCATAGGGTCTTGTTGTTGGCAAGACTGCAGATGGATGGGTTACATAAAGATAAAGCAAGGATGTGGTCGGTAGGGATAATGGAGGATGTGGAGGATGGATGATGAGGGTTATTCTCTTTACGGGATAGAGCATCCGCATTCCCGTTCTTGCTACCAGGTCGGTATGTTATGAGGTAGTTAAACCTACAAAAAGCAAATTCCATCAAACTTGTCTGGAAGACAAGGTTTTCGTAAGCTTAAGGAACTGAAGATTGTGGCAATCTGTATAGATCAAGATTGGGAATATGGTACCCTCAAGTAAGTGGCGCCAATTTTCTAGTTCTGCCTTGATAGCAAACAACTCCTTCTCTCCAATGGGGTAATTGGATTCAGCAGGAGTGAGGACCATGGAATAGAAAGCAACAGGGTGCATAGGTGTTTGAAGTGAATCTCTTTGTGACAAGATAGCGCCAAGAGCATATTGTGAAGAGTCAACCTCTAGGGTGAACTGTTTTGTAGGTTCTGGCAATCTGTGATGGTCTTAGTGATGTGAGCGAAGTTTTTTTACAAACTTTCTGTAAAAGTTAGAAAAACCCATGAAGCATTGAACTTAAAGGGACATTATACACTCATTTTTTCTTTGCATAAATGTTTTGTAGATAATCTATTTATATAGCCCATAAAGTTTTTTTTTAAATTAATGTATAGTTTTGCTTATTTTTAAATAACATTGCTCTGATTTTCAGACTCCTAACCAAGCCCCAAATTTTTATGTGAATACGCTCGACTACCTACTCCAGCTTGCTCCTGTTTGTGTAAAGGGTCTTTTCATATGCAAAAGAAGGGGGAGGGGGGAGTGTCTTATTTGCCACTTGCAGTGGGCTTTCCAGCTACCTTTTCAACAGAGCCAAACTGACAGCTTCTAAGTAAGTTTTTAAACAGTTTTATACTGGATTTTTATTTCAGTATCTGTGCATATTATTCTTTATAGTAGTGTCTATTACATGCAGTTATATGAAAATGAGTGTATACTGTCCCTTTAATATTTTTTGGGGGTTTCCACTCTGTAATTGTTTTTACCTTGCTAGTCTCCATTTCAATACTGAGTGGAGATATTTTATATCCAAGGAAAATGATATGATCGGTATTGAAGGTGCATTTTTCTAACTTGGCGAATAGCTTATGCTGTCTGAGTCGAGACAGAACAATCTTGACACGTTTTACATGTTCTTGATAGCTTGAATAATATATAAGGATATCATTCAAGTATATGACTAAGAAAATGTCAAGGAGGTCTCTAAAAATGTAATTCACAAACGTTTCAGGCACCTCTGAAAAAGCAGTTGCGAAACGCGCGTCAGGCGTTCGCACTGCTCCTCTCTGCCAGATCTCATCCTCTAGCTTAATTGTTGGCCTTTAAGGCATTTATTCGACTATAGACTTCGCTCATGATTGGGGTTGTTAAGTTTTAGCTTAAACTGTTGACCACCTTGGCAATTGTTCTGTCATAGGGTAAAGATATTTTACCTATGCAGTACTTATTATGGTACCTAATATAGTTTGTAAGTTTATCAGTTCTACCTGCTAGTCTTTAAACACTGTTACCTGCTACATTTTGGATATTTGTTATATTAAAGGGAAAAGTAGCTGTTTAGGCTAAACCTATTTCTAACAGGATAGCGTAATTGTCAGATCATCGTGACATACACCTTATATTGTGACCTTTTAAGGAACCACATTTGTGCAGGTATCTTTCTCCCCAAATTTAATATGATTTACTTAACAGTGTTTTTCTAGCTTCAGAGAGGAGTTTGTGTGTCAATTGTTACCTTGACACGGTTTTATTTTGTTAAAATTTTGGTAGTAGAATATTCCACATTCCTTTTACACCATATTCATATAAAAGTTAAGTTAAAAAATAACTCCACTCCACACATCTACATACTGCTATGACTATCTCCCCATAAGTGTGCCATATTATACCCCCTTTTTCTGTCCTTTTCTCAATAAACATGTTACACATGAGCATAAGGCACTGCCTACCCTAATACCCAGGTTTATAAGGATAGGTTAGTGGAGATAATCCACATAACCCCCCCCCCTCCTTTTTCCCCTAGGGGTTTTAGGGAAATCCTTTCTAATAGGTTAAGGGAGGGTCTGCAAAGTTTCTCCTCTGTGGTTAAAGGACCACGTATGAAGCTAATGTCCATTGGTTCTTCGATACTTTTTACTACTTGAGTAGGACGGGTCGAATAGACAGGTTTTCTTACATTGTTGTCAGAGTTAGATCTTTCCTGATGTCTTTCTCTATATCTTCGATCAATTGATACAGACAAAGTCATGAATTGCTCTAAGGTATCAGGGAGGTCGATTCTGGACAACTCATCCTTAATGTATTCTGATAACCCTAACCGATACTGGTTTCTTAAAGAAATATCATTCCAGAGTGTGTCTGTAGCATATCTTTTAAACTCTATAATATACTCTTCAACGTATAACTTGGATCATCGTATACCTTTATTAAAGAACCCATCTAGTGATCCCAATAAGGGATGATCATTTTCAAAAAATTAATTGGCCCAAGCACGAGGCTCTCCTTGTAATAAGGAAATAACAGTAAGCACCCTGATCCTATCAGAAGGATATGTTTTTGGTTTCAGGGTGAAAAGAAGTGTACAGGCATTTTTAAAGTCTCTGTACAATGACCTGTTACCATCAAATTTATCAGGCAACCCTATGATAGTTCAGGACTCTGGGCTGCAGCACTTTTGGTAGTGACATTGATATAGGTTTTAAGTTGATCATTCTCAACCTGTAAGTCCCTTATATTCTGGGCCAATATATCTACCTTCTGAGTAAGGTTAAGTACGTGTGTAGGCAGGTCTACTGGATTCATTATTAGTAGGCTTGGTAATATGTTACAAGTAACAAGTAACTCTTATAGTTTGTTAGATGAATGGCAACTGTAGTTCCTGCATGGAAACATAACAGGGGAGTTCTCTCTGAATAATGCGTTGTAATATACCTTTAAATAATACAATGAAGAATATATGATAATGTATGCTCTGATAGATATAATAGAGCGATGTAATAAAATTATTAATGTTACTAAGAATATATAACTGTATATGATAAGTAACATTTGAGATTGGTGTCTGAAATTAGCAGCAAGTGTTTGAGGTATAATCACTGATATCAGGTACACTGAATATTATGAAAGAGGATATGCATATACTTATGAACAAGAGAATTAGGCTGAAACACGCTTACCGGAGTGGTCAATCTGAGAGAGAGAGCGGTTGAAACGCTGAAGCAGTCTGTGTAGCGGTGGTGACGTCACACTACTACGCTGGATCCGGAGGAGCAGGCAGCAGGGAAGGAGGCAGACAACGTGTAATTAGCAGGAGCGTGTAAACTCAAACAGCAGTGGTCTGAATACTGAGAGGAGCGGTAGCACAGAAGGAGGAGCGGGTTGCTCTGGTCACAGCAAGCAGAGGATTGAAGCCCAAGTTGAGGTTTCGTATGGAGTATCCACAGTTAGGAGAAAACAGCAAGGCTTGGAACAGCTACTGGGTAACACCGAATCACCAAGCACTGATTTGTTAGTGAGGTTGCCTTTTAAAGGCACAGCTGTAATTAGGAGATTGACTCTTAAAGGTACAGAGCTACCAAGTATGTACAACACAAGTGTTAAAGATAATGCGCCACTTCGCCCAGAAAATGTTCGCAATTACAAATGTTTAGGCATTCTTATGTTTATTTATTTTCTTTATATTGGTATGACACAAAAAAGTGAGAAAAAAATCCAAATCTGACACATTCCTCCCAAAAAAATACATTTGGTAGCACACCCCTTGGAAAAAATAACTGAAATAAATCGCTACCTGTAACCATCAATGAGTTTCTTACACCTCTCTACTGGAATTTTGGACCACTCTTCTTTCCCCAACTGCTCCAGGTCTCTCAGATTGATAGGGTTCCTTTTCCCAACTGCTGTTTTGAGATCTCTCCACTGGTGCTCTATGGGATTGAGCGCTGGACTCATTGCTGGCCAGTTCAGTACTCTCCAGCGCTTTGTCTTAAACTATTTCTGGGTGCTTTTTGACAAGTGCTTTGGGTCATTGTCCTGCTGTAAGACCGATGACCTCTGAGGGAGACCCAACTTTCTGACACTGGGCCCTACATTGCACCACAGAATTCTTAGGTAGTCTTCATATTTCCTAATGTCATGCTCACAGTCAAGACATCCGATGCTTGAAGCAGCAAAGCAACCCCAAAACATCAGTGAACCTCCACCATGTTTGACTGTAGGACAGTAGAATGATGGGTTTTACCAAAAAGCTGTAATTTTGTTTCGTCTGTCCACAGCACATTCTCCCAAAACGATTTTGGCTTCCTCAGGTAAGTTTTGGCAAACTCCAATCTGGCTTTTTTATGTTTCTGTGTCAGCAGTGGGGTCCTCCTGGGTCTCCTACCTAGCTTCTCTTTTTATTCAGATGTCGACGTATAGTGTGACCTGACACATTTGTACCCTGTGCCTGAAGGTCAGCTTGAATTTGTCTGGAAGTTGATTGAGGTTCTTTATCTTTGATCAATTTTTCTCTTTCGTCCACGTTCAGGGAGATTAGCAACATCTTGACAATGTTGCGCACATTGGACACAGGAACATTAAGATCTCTGGATAAGGACTTGTAACCTTGAGATTGTCCATGCTTTTCCACAATTTTTGTTCATAAATCCTCAGTCAATTCTTTGCTGCTCTTTCTCTTCTCCATGCTCAGTGTGGCACACAGAGACACACAACAGAAATGTTAAGTACATTTTTCACCATTTTAACTGGTTGCTGGTGTGATTTATATATTGTCAGCACCTGTTAATTGAGACAGGTGAGTTTAATTACAGATAACAGGAGCATCACAAACTTGAAATGCAATTATTTCTTACAATTTTGAAAAGGTGCCAATAATTTTGTCCAGTCCATTTTTGGAGTTTTACGTGTATGTAATGTATCAGATTTGCCTTTTTTTTCTCCACTTTTTTGTGGCATACCAATACAAACAAAAGAAATAAACATGGCAATGCCTAAAAATTTGTATCTGCAACAATTTTCTTGGCGAAATGGTGCATTATCTGACAGAAATGCAGGGATGCCAATATTTTTGGCCATGACTCTGTATAAATATATATATATATAGACAGCAGGCAGGCCAGCGCTCACGGTTAACGTTTCATTCACCCAGGGTGCTTCCATAGTATTGATAGTAGTAAAGAATGGGGATGCACTCGCCAGGATTTCCAAATTTACCTTTTGATGTAATGTTTCTGGGTGTTACCCCCTTTGTCAGAAAATACAGAATAACAATGCACAACCTACTTATCACCGTGTCTTTTAAACTAACCTTAGTGATACAGTTCCAGGTCATCACCTGTGATGCCACTCCCACAATCAGCAATCAACAGGTGAAGCCCCCCACTGTGCTTCCAGTGTGTGTGACTACCTAATCATATAAACATATAAACTTATTTTATACTGTTGATTGGCCACATTATGCCTTACCCTGAATTGAACACCAAGTGAACACCAAGTGCCCTATCTTACTGAAAGAACCACGTAGAACAATGTATGCATTAGTAATACACCAAATAGATTGAAAAAGGATTGAAAAGCTCCAAGGTGAATGTGATATTAATATTAGTATGCTAACTATGGCCGGCGGATAGTTGCCATAGCAACCATACCTAACAACGGCCCACAATTCAGGGTAAGGCATAATGTGGCCAATCAACAGTATAAAAACACAGAGGAGCGGGGGGGGCGGAGCCGGAAGCTGCCATGAGAGCAGTGTAAAACCGGAGCTCCGTGCATGATGCCCTGAAATATCAAGTTTATTCTAGGTGGATATTTGAAAAACTGCAAAAGAGGAGAAGTAGAGGCAATCTAAACACCTAGGCTTCAAGATGAGCCCCTTTGCAGAAAGATACGACATGCCGGTGGACATTTAGAAGAACTATCTTAGTGCACTTCTAAAGTAGCTGCGCCATACCGGAAGTGAAACTGAAACGATACCAGAGGCCTACCCTAGAGCCTGCAGAGTAGCGAACAACGCAGACAGATCACGAACCCCAAAAGTAAGACCACATTAACAGAAGAACCAGGAAGCTGTCAGGCTATCGCTCCATGGAACGGAACATGTGGCAAAGGTGAGCCCTACTAATATAAGTGGCTGAAACATATTGCACGCAAAACAGTTAACCGCTGCGACACACATATCACGGTCTCTGCTTAAAAGGCTACAAGACCCGCTAACTGCTAAGCATCTAACCACCCTCATATGCAGCAGGTGTTACACGAGGAACAGGCACATAGATGAAGGGAGATTATCACTGACAACGTCAGGGGAATGAAAACAGCATGAAAAGCAGTTAAAGTAAAGAAAGGTTCCCCTGAGGCACATAACTCTACATCTGAGATGCTAAGTTCAGAAACATAGACGCATCAGCGGTAACTACTTATAATCAATCACAATAGACATTATTCTGGCAAACAGCGATTTCAAGGGGTAAAACTCTGCAGAGCATACAGCAACAGAAACACTTCCTGAGAAACACTCAGTGTTAAACATGGCGGCAAGACGTAACATTAGAACTGATAAGACAACTAAGCAGACACCTTTGAAAACTCTCACCATGACATCATACTTACAAGCTGCAGACGTGATGGAACCATTACATGATGAAGCCAACCCAGGAGCACAATCACCTACACCTTCCCAGAACTCCCAACACAAGACCATGGTGATAACTCCTGAGCCGCAAATACAAGCATCTTTCTTAAGTAATCTGCCATCAAAGCAAGATATAGCAGATATAGTCCGCACGTGTATCAGGGAAGAACTTGCTACCTTATCTCAAGACATCCACACACTTGGTTTTCAAGTTGAATCACTAGAAAGCAACCATGACCAACTAAAAGAAGAAGTCCAAGTCTTAACTGAACAGGTCAATACTCAGCAAGATGTCATCCAAACCCTCCAAGAAAAAATGGAGGACATGGAAAACCGCAGTAGGCGGAAAAACATTAGAATTAGAGGAGTACCAGAGGAAGTCTTGCCTCGAGATTTCCCTGTTTATCTGCAAGCCCTGTTCCAGCATGTAAAAGAAACTTCACACACGACGGATATACAATGGGTGAGAGCACACCGATCACTTCGTCCCAAACCTCCCAGTACAGCACCTCCTAGAGACATCATCATCAGGTTCAAGAATTTTCTAGAGAAAGAAATGATCTTGAACCAGACACGCAAAAACCAGCCAATCCGCTTTAGAGGTACTGTATTGCAGTTCTATCAAGACTTGTCATATGAGACTTTGCAGAAGAGGAAGGCATTCTCCCCTTTGACCACAGCATTAAGAAACAAGAAGATCCCTTACCGTTGGGGTTTCCCAGCGCAGATTTGGGTCATTCAAGATAATATTAGACTTATCTGTAAAACGCCAGATGAAATAGCGTCCTTTTGTTCCTCTCTGGACATTGAACCTATAAAGCCAACATCTGACAATAGCAACAGCCAGTCCTCTACCAAAAGACCTAACGACAGAATTCCAAATTGGCAGACTGTTTCCACAAAAAAAGGGAAAACTTTGATTCCAGTACCAACTAGATCACCTGTTACTAATCTAACTGTTTCCACAGAAGTGTCCTGAATTCTAGTCAATATTAATTTACAGGACCTTATACCAAGATAGTTTATCGTTAGAATTGCCTTTCAGTTTGAAATTGTTTATTTACCAGAATGAAGGAGATTCTGTTAGATGAGACCCAGGGGCTAGCAACACCAAATCCCCCATGTATTCTCTCAATATACCCTATGTTAGGAAGAGAGACTTGTATTGTAATCCATATACTAAAACTTCAGTATATATGTTTGTTTGTTATGTGTTTACTCTAATGCACAACTTAGTTCTCACTGTTAATATTTTGTTTTGCAGAAAAACCTGTGTTCAAACTTTTTCTCCCGAACCCAGAGCAATGTACAATGCAGCATTCCTGATCAAGTTCTATCAAGTATAGGTAATGATGTCGAGACACACAGATAAACGCTCACACCATCTGACTTTACTAACGCAAAACGCTAAAGGGCTGAACTCACCTCATAAACGCAGCAAAGCACTATCTGACCTAGCTAAACGACATGCAGACATAATATTCTTGCAGGAGACTCATTTTCAATATCAAAGAGAACCAAAATATCTAGGGAAAACATACACCACACATTACCATAGCTCAGGACCCCATAAAAAAGCAGGAGTGAGCATCCTAATCAAAAAAGACCTCCCGTTCACGACTTCAAATATCAGTAAAGACAAGGAGGGCAGATTTCTAGGCCTAACTGGACTGTTATATGGAAGACCCATAACGTTAGTAAATGTTTACGCACCAAATAACAAGCAAAATTCTTTCTTCCACACTATGTTTAAGAAAACATTAGATTTGGCAGTAGGTCCAGTGTTTCTAGCAGGAGATCTAAACTTTCCCCTCCAGCCCCATAAAGATAGTTCCAATCCTAAAATAATGGTATCCAAAAAAACTACTACAACATTATGGAGAAACCTAAAAGACCTTAACTTATATGACCTTTGGCGTCTTATACACCCAGAAACAAAGGATTACACTTTTTATTCTAGCCCCAACAAGACGCATAGCAGATTAGACTATATTTTCACTAATCAGAAAGGCCTCCCTAATATACATAGCTGTGATATTTCCCCAACAGCATGGTCAGACCATGCAGCAGTAAAACTAAAATTCTCTTGGCCAGAAACGCAGTCAGATACGTTTCTTTGGAAGTTAGATGACACTTTACTGAACGACCCAGACACCCAATCGAAGATATCAACACTGATCACAGAATATTTTGCACACAATGTAAATTCAATAAATAATAAATATATGATTTGGGAAGCACATAAAAGTGTACTGAGGGGGGAACTAATAAAATTAAAAGCCCAGAGACAGCGTCATATGAGGCAACAATATAATGATCTGGCTGATGAATTTTCCCGAATGGACCTGGCAATAAAACAAAACCCAAATAATTTAGAAATATTCCAGAAGTACCAAACGGCCCGCTCAGCCCTAGACAGTTTTTTAGATATAGAGTACCATAACCTACAACGGAAAACAAACAGCATGTTTTATTATGAGAGCAATAGAGCAGGCAAACTGCTAGCGAGGGCACTAAAAAAGAAGCGGTTTAAGTCATATATTTATGAGATTAGGAAACCACAAGGTCAGAGTTTCCTAACCACAACAAAAGAAATTCTAGATAGTTTTAGAGAATATTATATTAATCTATATAACATTTCCAAAACACCACCCTCAGAGGAACACCTCATAAATCTCAAGTCATATGTAGCAAAGTGTAATATACCCAAAATTACACAAGACCAATTGCAGGACTTAAAGAAACCCATCACGGCGCATGAAATACAGCATGCGATTAGCACATTACAAAATGGGAAAAGTCCAGGCCCAGACGGCTTCTCATCAAAATATTATAAGCTCTTTTCCCAAAACCTAGTACCCCACCTAACGCCCCTTTTTAATGAAGTAACTGATAATAACCCGTTTCCTCCCTCTATGCTAGAAGCACAAATCTCAGTAGTCCCTAAGCCGGGGAAGTCCCCAGACACCCCGGCAAATTTCCGCCCAATCTCATTGCTGAATGTAGACATAAAATTATATGCCAAAATATTAACAGCACGTATTAATAAAGTCCTCCCCCAAATAGTCCACATCAACCAGGCCGGCTTTACGCCGACACGAGAGACACGTGACAACACTACTAAACTTTTAGCGCTAATGGAACATGCACACCGTATGCACACACCCTCCGCATTCATTTCAATGGATGCGGAGAAAGCCTTTGATAGGCTCAGCTGGAACTTCCTAAAGCAAGTTCTATCTAAATTTGGGTTTGATCAGGAATTAATTGGGAAGATCTTCTCATTATATAACACCCCACAAGCAAAAGTTAAGCTCAATGACTCAGTCTCAGACCCATTCCAAATAACAAATGGCACGAGGCAGGGATGCCCCCTGTCTCCACTACTTTTCGTGTTATCCATGGAAGTATTAGCCTCATATGTTAGGGATAACGAACACATAACAGGACATCGGATAGGACAGTCGGAATACAAAATTACAATGTATGCAGATGACATATTTACCACACTAACGCATCCTAGCAAGTCAGTCCCCGCCCTTATTCATTTGATACAAGAATACGGCCTCTACTCTAACTTCAGTATAAATATATCTAAATCTGAATTGTTGGGTATTAACTTAGAGCCAGCAGCAGTAAAAACTCTGCAACAGCAATTTCAATTCAGAATTCAAGATAAAGCGATCAAGTACCTTGGGGTACATATCTCTCCTAATATCTCTGAAATTTTAACACTTAATTATAACTCACTTAAACTACATATATCCTCATTGCTAAGAGCTTGGAACAATAAATTCCTTTCCTGGCTTGGTAGACTTAATGCGATCAAAATGGTCATATTACCAAAAATTTTGTATTATATGCAAACCTTACCCATTCCCCTCCCGGAACAAATAACCTACCAGATACAAAAAATGCTAACCAAGTTTATATGGGCAAATAAGCGACCACGCATAGCAACAGCAACACTTTACCGTCCAAGAGAATTAGGAGGCATGGGGGCCCCGAACCTACAACACTATAGGCAGGCAACCTTTCTGACCAGAATCGTTGATTGGTGTAAGAATGCAGTCAATAAAGAATGGGTCCAGCTAGAACATCAGTTAGCTAACAATACTCCGTTAGGAGGCTCCTGCTGGCTCCCTCCCAATCAAAGAGCACTTCCAAAAACTGTAGCCACAACGACATGGGAAACTTACAAATGTTGGGATAGGGTAATCAAGAAATATCCGCACATCTCCTCGACATACTCCCCGCTGACCCCGATAATGGGGAGCGCACTCCATCCACTTAACCTTATAAAGAGAGGGGAATATCCCTTAAGTATACGAGAATCTCTTCCTGTCTGTGAATTTTACACAGCAGGAAAACCGAAATCGCAAGAAGACATTATTGCTCAACATGGCCCTAGATTTCAAGATTGGCTAGCGTATTTGCAAATATCCCACTTTCTCACCACACACCCGTCCAAAACACATCTAACTCGACCTCTTACCCCATTTGAGAATATATGTATCAACCCTCTACCAAATCGAGGAATATTATCTCTCACACACAGACAAATTTTAGTTATATACTCTAAAACACTGCCATCTTATGTCAGCGCATGGGAGAAGGAATCAGAAAGCTCTATGCCCAGGCGAACATGGTATGATATATTCACACGCATGAGTAAAGCTTCTTCATCCATCTCTATTCAAGAGATGAATTTGAAACTGATGTGCAGGTGGTACTATACACCAGTGCGTCTACACCAAATTTTTCCCACAGTTTCAGACATGTGCTGGAGAGGCTGTCAAGATAGGGGCACGCCATATCACATCTGGTGGCAATGCCCAATAGTAAAAGATTACTGGGAGGCCATCAAAAGAGAAATTGAGAAAGTTTTGCAACTGTCCTTACCACTAAACAGCTGGACTCTTCTTTTTAACTCATTCCCTAAAATAACTTGTAAATATAGGCTAACACTTTTGACAATTATGGTCAATTCAGGGAAAAAATTAATACCATTAAACTGGAAGAAGCCAGACCTTCCTTCAGTGGAGGTATGGAAAGCTACAGTAACACATGCACTTACATTAGAGAAATACCACTTCAAGCTGACCAACCGACAAGACGACTTAGACTCAATACGATTTATATGGGACGAATATAGAAATGCCTGACTAGATAAATAGTGAGAGTAATAGCCGAGAATCTTAGTACCCATAGCAAGGTAATTTGTACGTCTTAGACACCAGATAAGCAAAGGAATGCAAAATTTTCACTTAACCATTCAAGCACAAGTACATAAACGCTCTGGGTTCTTCCTTCCCCTCTCTTTTCTTTGTTTTAATTTATCAAAATCCTAATAACTAGGAATTCCTTTCTGCAGTTAAATTGTTAATAATATGTTAAATGTATAAGTAGATAATGTGAAGCAAAGCTGTAACTGTACACCTTACCATTGAAAACTGTAAGCTTCTGAACTTTTCAATAAAAAGTTTAAAAAAAAAAAAAAAAAAAAAAAAAAAAAAAAAAAAAACACAGAGGAGCACCCAACCTCCAGTTAGTCAAGCCAACACCCAGAAAACCATATAGCACAATATGTAAATTTAATAAATAAAATAAAACAAATGATTAATAAACCGGAGCAGCATCAAACATAAACAAGCCATATGGCTGGTATGCAATTCCAACCTCAAGTGCTGTGCTGTAAAGATATCAGTGTTCTCAGCTCAGCCGAGAAATGCTCGGTATGGAGGTGTGATATTGTGAGCCAATCAAGGGGCTAGAATACACAGTGCATGGTATGGCCTCAGAGATATGATCCGCAATACATGCAAACAGTGAGTCAACAGTATAGATTCAAAGCATCAAAGTCATATCAAGATACTAAATGAAGTAAAGCAGCTAAATGTCTGGTTAACAAAGAGCATCCCCAAGTCTAGTGCTAATACAGTGCATAACAGTATTCCCAGAGCAATCGTGCTAAGCCCCATGTAGAGGTATGTCATAGAGGGCCAATCAGGGGGCTAGACTCCACAGTACATGGTGTACCCCCAAGATGTAAAAATGAAGAGAGAGTAATCATATAGGCTAACTATCAGACTCCTAGTCAATAGGCTAAGTGATAGCGACATACTCAATGAAGTACATAGAATATAAAACATAAAACTAAAGTATATCTGGGGGCTGATCCGGGGGGAGCATCATCAGAATCCATGGTAACGCACTACATGGCACAATAATGCAGCCTATTGTTGCCCAAGCAGTCATGGTAATCTGTCATGTGCGAGTCATGTTAATCATAACTACTAAACTTGCCAAATAATATCGCAAACAAAAAATAAAAAATAATAAATAATAAACAAAATAAAAAATAATAATCATAAATATCAAATAATGAAGATAAAAAATGCTAATAATAAACAAAAATGCTAATAATAAACAAGAATACTAATAATCAACAAAAATGCTAATAATGAGCAAAATTCAGGAAATAGAAAAGACTCTGGCTATGACATAGATCTAAATAACATGCACATATCACAAAGACACTGTTGCAGTGAAATATTTACAGAAAGCAATGCCAGCCTAAATGAAAATTTAGGCCATTTGGGGCCAGAGTACCCAATCTGTGGGTCCACCTAGCTTCCCTTTGTAGAAGAATTTTCCCTCTGTCCCCACCTTTGGATAAAGGTGGTACGTGGTTGATGATGGTGTATTTTAAATCAATCACTGTATGTCCTTTTTGGACGTAATGTCTTGCCACTGGTTGGTCCGATGTTCCCTTCAGAATGGCAACACGTATAGAAGACCTGTGGTTGGCCATTCGTGTCCTCAGGCCACAAGTTCAGTGGAGTAGGTACACAATGTACATGGCTGTGCACGTCAGACGGTATTTATGCTTATACTTCATCTTCTTGGAGGGATGAGTGAAGTAAGGTCCTGTCTGTAAAGCACTGCAGGTCGTACAGCCAAGACATCTGAAGCAACCCGGTTTCGTTATCTCCAACAGGATTTCTTCTGATAACCCGTCTTTACCAGCATGCCCCTTAGTGATGTGGCTCTACAAAGCCCATGCATGGTGGTACCATATTTCTAAATGGCAGCACAGGATCACTCTTCACGATGTCCCAATGCTTATTGAAAGAATCTCTAAGGCTTGATTTATCACTTGTGTAAGTTGTCACAAAAGTGAGTTGTTCCTGTAGTCCATGAGTTTTGGGAGTGTCTAATTCCATCAACGGTTGGTCAAGGATCCTAGAGGGGTACCCTCTCTCCTGGAATCTTTTATACATTTCCTCCATCTGCTGTTGGGCTCTCTCCTCATCCGTGTTATTTCTTTGGACCCTTTTGAATTGAGATTTAGGCAGGGATCTTTTGAGCTATGGAGGGTGACCACTAATGAATGAGAGCAGAGCATTCCTATCAGTCTCCTTTCTATAGCGTGTACTCTTCAAAAGGCTTCCATCCTTATATAGATGAAGGTCCAGAAAGTGAATCATTCTATCTCCATTTTGAACTTAAGTGCTGGATTAGCATTGTTCAGGCTCTGAAACCATATGTCCAATGTAGCTCTGTTGCCTCTCCAGATTAGCACCAAACCATTGATGTAACGTTTGTAGAATAGTACGTTTATCTTCATTATTTGATATTTATGATTATTATTTTTTATTTTATTTATTATTTATTATTTTTTATTTTTTGTTTGAGATATTATTTGGCAAGTTTAGTAGTTATGATTACCATGACTCACACTGAGTTGCTTGGGCAACAATAGGCTGCATTATTGTGCCATGTAGTGCGTTACCATGGATTCTGATGATGCTCCCCCCGGATCAGCCCCTAGTTATACTTTAGTTTTATGTTTTATATTCTATGTACTTCATTGAGCATGTCGCTATCACTTAGCCGTTTGACTAGGAGTCTGAAAGTTAGCCTATATGATTACCCTCTGTTAAATTTTACATCTTGGGGGTGCACCATGTACTGTGGAGTCTAGCCCCCTGATTGGCCCCCTATGACATGCCTCTACACTGGGCTTAGCACGATTGCGCTGGGAATACTGTTATGCACTGTATTAGCACTAGACTTGGGGATGCGGTTTGTTAACCAGACATTTTGATATTTAGCTACTTTACTTCATTTAGTATCTTGATTTGACTTTGTATCTATACTGTTGACTCGCTGTTTGCATGTATTGCGGATTATATCTTTGGGGCCATACCACACACTATGTATTCTAGCCCCTTGATTGGCTCACAATGACACACCTCCATACCGGGCATTTCTCAGCTGCACTGAGAATGCTGATATCTTTACAGCACAGCACTTAAGGTTGGAATTGCGTACCAGCCATATGGCTTGTTTACCTAACATTGATTAGCTCTGGTATTATGCTATTATATGTTTGATGCTGCTCCAGTTTATTAAGCATTTGTTTTATTTAGTTTATTTAGTTTACATATTGTGCTATATGGTTGTCTGGGTGTTTGGCTTGACTGATTGGGGGTTGGGCGCCCCTCTGTGTTTTTATACTGTTTATTGGCCACATTATGCCTTACCCTGAATTGGGAGCCGTTATTGTTAGGTATTGTTGCTATGGCAACCATCCGCCGGCCGTAGTTAGCATACTGGCTTATCAGGTATTAATATCACATTCACCTTGGGGCTTTTCAATACTTTTTCAATCTATTTGGTGTATTACTAATGCATACATTGTTCTATGTGGTTCTTTCAGTAAGATAGGGCACTTGGTGTTCACTTTTAGTTAATAAGTTTATATGTTTATATGATTAACTAGTCACACACACTGGGAGCATAGTGGGGGGCTTCACCTGTTGATTGCTGATTGTGGGAGTGGCTTCACAGGTGATGACCTGGAACTGTATCACTTATGTTAGTTTAAAAGGCACGGTGATAAGTAGATTGTGCATTGTTATTTTGTATTGTCTGACGAAGGGGTAACACCCCGAAACGTTACATTAAAAGGTAACTTTGGAAATCCTGGCGAGTGCATCTCCATTCTTTACTATATATATATATATATATATTTTTTTTTATATATATATATATATATATATAAATGCATACATACACATATTTAGATATGTATATGTATGTATATATACAATATAGCCCTTTGCAGTCAAACACCTTGTCATATACCATATAACTTTTGTTTTTAATATTTTATGAATGATTTTTATCAGATAGTGTTTATATGAGTGTAACTGTAATTTTTAATGTATTTATGTTGTGCTTCATGCAACTTTTATAAACGCACTACCCTTTATGCAAGGATTTCAGTCGCACTAACCTGACAAATATAAAATGCAATTGCCCTCTCGCGATTGCGTTTACTTTCAACTTGTAATATGCGCACTATTTATGACACACACAAAAACACTACAACAGTTAGCGCACCACTTGTATTCTAGCCCTAAATATTATA
Organism: Bombina bombina; assembly: GCF_027579735.1. NCBI lineage: Eukaryota > Metazoa > Chordata > Amphibia > Anura > Bombinatoridae > Bombina > Bombina bombina. The sequence goes on from NC_069507.1 coordinate 114,375,069, forward strand.
AAGTATTATGTAGATATCTAGGTAGGATAATATATACCGTAAGTTCTAATTAGCAGCTTTGGTATATTGTAATTTATAGTTGTGATAGAGTGCCACTGCAAGATTTATTTCAGAAAGACAGGAAGAAGTTTTAGGTAAATCAAAAATCCTTTTTATTTCTGAAACAGTAGTCTTTCACCCAGAAACCTAAACAATGCAATAAATAAAGACAATATTCAGAAACTTTAACATAAACTAACAAGTATAATACTTAACACTCTCCCCTGGGATTACATCTGTATCCCATTAGGACTGCAATCTCTGCATCTTGCCTATAGAAAGGATAATCTTTAAAGGGACAGTCTAGTCCAAAATAAACTTTCATGATTCAGATAGGGCATATAATTTTAAACAATTTTCCAATTTACTTTTATCACCAATTTTGCTTTGTTCTCTATTCTTAGTTGAAAGATAAACCTAGGAGGTTCATATGCTAATTTCTAAGCCCTAGAAGGCTGCCTTTTCTCTCAGGGCATTTTGACAGTTTTTCACCACTAGAGGGTGTTAGTTCATGTGTGTCATGTAGATAACACTGTGCTCACGCACGTGGAGCTCCTAGGAGCCAGCACTGATTGGCTTAAATGCATGTCTGTCAAAAGAACTGAAATAAGGGGGCAGTTTGCAGAGGCTTAGATAGAAGATAATCACAGAGTTAAAAAGTGTATTTCTATAACCGTGTTGGTTATGTAAAACTGGGGAATGGGTAATAAAGGGATTATCTATCTTTTAAAACAATAACAATTCTGGTGTAGACTGTCCCTTTATCCCTTTCATTCATTGATTCAGGCAAAATGGTTTGTAAACTCCATTACACAATGTTCTTTAAATGAAGATAAAACTGATCAAGACACAGAGGATATACTAGGCAAAATCTCTCCTAGGGTAAAATATGGTTGAAAACACAGACACCTAGATTTAGAGTTTGGCGTTAGCCGTCAAAAGCAGCGTTAAGGGGTCCTAACGCTGCTTTTGGCCGCCCGCTGGTATTTAGAGCCAGGCAGGAAATGGTCTAACGCTCACTTCCCTACCGCGATTCCAGGCTACCGCAGATCCCCTTATGCCAATTGCGTATCCTATCTTTTCAATGGGATCTGCCTAACGCTGGTATTTGGAGTCTTGGGAGAAGTGAGCGGTAGACCCTCTACCGACAAGACTCAGTAGTTAAGAGCTTTATGGGCTAACGCGTGAATATAAAACTCTTAACTACTGTGCTACAAAGTACACTAACACCCATAAACTACTTATGTACCCCTAAACCGAGGCCCCCCCACATCGCCGCCACTATAAAAAAAATTTTTAACTCCTAACCTGCCGACCGGACACTGCCGCCACCTACATTATACCTATGAACCCCTAATCTGCTGCCCCTAAAATCGCCGACCCCTATATTATATTTATTAATCCCTAATCTGCCCCCCCAATGTCGCCACTACCTTACCTACACTTATTAACCCCTAATCTGCCGACCGGACCTCGCCGCCACTATAATAAATGTATTAACCCCTAAACCACCGCACTCCCACCTCCCAAAGACAAGAATAAATAGTATTAACCCCTAATCTGCCCTCCCTAACATCGCCGCCACCTACCTACAATTATTAACCCCTAATCTCCCGCCCTCAACTTCGCCGCTACAATAATAAATTTATTAACCCCTAAACCTAAGTCTAACCCTAACACCCCCTAACATAAATATAATTTAAATGAAACTAAATAATATTCCTAAAAATAACTAAATTAATCCTATTTAAAACTAAATACTTACCTATAAAATAAACCCTAATATAGCTACAATATAACTAATAATTACATTGTAGCTATTTTAGGATTTATATTTCTTTTACAGGCAACTTTGTATTTATTTTAACTAGGTACAATAGCTATTAAATAGTTTATAACTATTTAATAGCTACATATTTAAAATAAGTACAAAATTACCTGTAAAATCAATCCTAACCTAAGTTACTTAAGTTATTAATTAAATAAATTACCTACAATTACCTAAAATAAAATACAATAAAATAAGCTATTCTATAATACAAAAAAAAACACTAAATTACAAAAAATAAAAAAGCATTACAAGAAGTTTAAACTAATTACACCTAATCTAAGCCCCCTAATAAAATAAAAAAGCCCCCCAAAATAAAAAATTCCCTACCCTATTCTAAACTACCAAAGTAATCAGCTCTTTTACCAGCCCTTAAAAGGGCTTTTTGCGGGGCATTGCCCCAAAGTAATCAGCTCTTTTACCTGAAAATAAAAATACAATACCACCCCCCCCAACATTACAACCCACCACCCACATACCCCTACTCTAACCCACCCAAACCCCCCTTAAAAAAAACTATCGCTAACCCCCTGAAGATCTCCCTACCTTGAGTCGTCTTCACCCAGCCGAGCCGAATTCTTCATCCAAGGTACGCAGAGAAGGTCCTTGATCCAGTAGAAGTCTTCATCCAAGCGGCAAAGAAGAGGTCCTCCATCCGGTAGAAGTGTTCATTCAGGCGGCGTCTTAAATCTTCATCCATCCGGAGCGGAGCGGAGCCATCTTCAACGGAGCTGACGTGGAGCCATCCTCTTCAACTGACGACTTCCCGACGAATGAAGGTTCCTTTAAGGGACGTCATCCAAGATGGCGTCCCTTCAATTCCGATTGGCTGATAGAATTCTATCAGCCAATCGGAATTAAGGTAGAAAAAATCTGATTGGCTGATGCAATCAGCCAATCAGATTGAAGTTCAATCCGATTGGCTGATCCACCCAGCCAATCGTATTGAACTCTCATTCTATTGGCTGTTCCGATCAGCCAATAGAATGAGAGTTCAATACGAATGGCTGATTGGATCAGCCAATCGGATTGAACTTCAATCTGATTGGCTGATTGCATCAGCCAATCAGATGTTTTCTACCTTAATTCCGATTGGCTTATAGATTTCTATCAGCCAATCGGAATTGAAGGGACGCCATCTTGGATGACGTCCCTTAAAGGAACCTTCATTTGTCGGGAAGTCGTCGGTTGAAGAGGATGGCTCCGTGTCGGCTCCGTTGAAGATGGCTCCGCTCCGGATGGATGAAGATTGAAGACGCCGCCTGGATGAACACTTCTACCGGATGGAGGACCTCTTCTTTGCCTCTTGGATGAAGACTTCTACCGGATGAAGGACCTTCTCTGCGCAGCTTGGATGAAGAATTCGGCTCGGCTGGGTGAAGACGACTCAAGGTAGGGAGATCTTCAGGGGGTTAGCGATAGGTTTTTTTAAGGGGGGTTTGGGTAAGTTAGAGTAGGGGTATGTGGGTGGTGGGTTGTAATGTTGGGGGGTATTGTATTTTTATTTTCAGGTAAAAGAGCTGATTACTTTGGGGCAATGCCCCGCAAAAAACCCTTTTAAGGGCTGGTAAAAGAGTTGATTACTTTGGTAGTTTAGAATAGGGTAGGGAATTTTTTATTTTGGGGGCTTTTTTATTTTATTAGGGGGCTTAGATTAGGTGTAATTAGTTTAAACTTCTTGTAATTCTTTTTTATTTTTTGTAATTTAGTGTTTTTTTTTTGTATTATAGAATAGCTTATTTTATTGTATTTTATTTTAGGTAATTGTAGGTAATTTATTTAATTAATTTATTGATAGTGTAGTGCTAGGTGTATTTGTAATTTAGGTTAGGATTTATTTTACAGGTAATTTTGTACTTATTTTAACTAGGTAGCTATTAAATAGTAGGTAAGTATTTAGTTTTAAATAGGATTAATTTAGTTATTTTTAGGAATATTATTTCTTTTGATTTAAATTATATTTATGTTAGGGGGGGTTAGGGTTAGGGTTAGACTTAGGTTTAGGGGTTAATAAATTTATTATAGTAGCGGCGACGTTGCGGGCGGGAGATTAGGGGTTAATAATTGTAGGTAGGTGGCGGCGATGTTAGGGAGGGCAGATTAGGGGTTAATACTATTTACTTTAGTGTTTGCGAGGCGGGAGTGAGGCGGTTTAGGGGTTAATACATTTATTATAGTGGCGGCGAGGTCCGGTTGGCAGATTAGGGGTTAATAAGTGTGGGTAAGGTAGCGGCGACGTTGGGGGGGCAGATTAGGGTTTAATAAATATAATATAGGGGTCGACGGTGTTAGGGGCAGCAGATTAGGGGTTCATAGGGATAATGTAGGTTGCGGCGGTGTCTGGAGCGGCAGATTAGGGGTTAATAATATAATGCAGGTGTCATCGATGGCGGGGTCGGCAGATTAGGGGTTAATAAGTGTAAGGTTAGGGGTGTTTAGACTCGGGGTACATGTTAGGGTGATAGGTGCAGACTTAGAGAGTGTTTACCCATAGGAAACAATGGGGCTGCGTTAGGAGCTGAACGCTGCTTTTTTGCAGGTGTTAGGTTTTTTTTCAGCCCAAAATGCCCCATTGTTTCCTATGGGGATATCGTGCACGAGCACGTTTTTCCAGCTTATCGCTACCGTAAGCAACGCTGGTATTGAGGGTTGAAGTGGAGCTACATTAGGCTCAACACACCCTTTTTTGAGCCTAACGCAGCCCCTCAGACAACTCTAAATACCAGCGTTGTTGGAAGTGTGCGTTGGGAAAAAAAGCAGCGTTAGCTACGCGGGTCTTTACCGACAAAACTCTAAATCTAGCCGATAGAATATTCTAGCCTCCACAATTTAAAAAGAACCTTTATTTCCACATGGGGTCCTCAGAAGAAAACATACAATGTTTCAAGCCTATTGGAGGATCTTAGTCATGTTTATTTATTTGATGCCAGCTTCAGTTGGTGATGTGATTTCAGAGGCTAGATGTAGATCCTGAATGGAAATATTCATATTTTACTGCTCAGACTTGGAGAAAGTAATATAACTGGTGATAGCAGAACAGGGGATATACTGTAATAGAACACCAATACATAAAAGAATATTTTTTGCAAATATTATTTTGAGTTTCTTTCTCAAAATATAAATTGTGTTATATTGAAATGTTTGATGAATACCAATGTATTTAAATATGAGTTATCTTGGAGGAAGTTAGTTATAAATTGTATACATTTGCTACCGTGTCTATTGAAACAATATAAAAAAATGAGTAGCTCAATAAGAATAAATAAGTGGCTAATATAAAAAATGTTCTAAAGGGTGCTCACAAAAATGATATTTAATACTTGGACAGACACCAACTGAGGCTGATGTTTTCAACACACTCACATTTTTGTAATTCAATGTAATAAAGTTTTTTTTTAATTTTGATTATATAATAGTAATACAAAAATATAGATATATTGAGCGCTTACAGAGGTATTTTTTTAATTGTTTACTCTGAATTAGATAAGTATACAATAGATACACAGCACCTTTAAAGAGACAGTCCACTCCAAAATTGTTAGAGTTAAAAATGATAGGTAATCCCTTTATTACTTATTCCCCAGTTTTGCATAACCAAAACTATTATATTAATATATATTTTAGCTCTGTGGTTACCTTGTATCTAAGCCTCTGCAGACTGCCCTCTTATTTTAGTTTTTTGACAGACTTGCATTTTAGCCAATCAGTGCTGACTCATAAATAATGTTATATATATGGCACACATGAACTAGCACTGTCTATCTTTGAAAAACTTTCAAAATGCACTGAGATAAGAGGTGGCCTTCAATGGTTTAAAAATTAGGATATGAGCCTACCTAGGTTGAGCTTTTAACAAAGAGCACCAAGAGAACAAAGCAAATTTGATGATAAAGGTACATTGAAAACTTGTCCTATCTGAATCATGAAAGTTTAATTTTGACTGGACTGTCCCTTTAAGCCAAAGAACTATAGATATAAAAAGTGATATATACATATATTGGTTATAGAGCCTTCTTCCTTTAGAAATAGTACAAGTAGTGCCATTGGTGTATTGCAAATCATAGAAAATATTTCAAATGCTCCTGGTTTATCCTGAAAAAATATTTAAAAGAAAAATAATATTCTGAGCACATTTTGTAACATCAGATATGAAAATTAATTCTGATTGTGAACTATGAATTTAAAGTTGACAGACCTTTTAGTCCATTCTAAAACAGAGTTAATATCTAATACATTTGTAAAAAAGATTAGATAACACCTATTGAAAGTGGAGTATTAATATGTAAACTAAACTCTAATATTTAACTTATCTGCAGACAGATGTTGATGACTTGTCATTGTCACACAAAGAGAGATGACAGTAATTTCTTGTCTGCATGCAAATCATTTCCCTTTAGAAGAATAATATGTTTATCTGACATGACAGAAATAAATGTTCAGGGCTTAAGTCACTGAACAAAACTTCACAGGTGCACATTAGTAACATAGTTACAAGGTTAGTAATGTGTCCTTGATGGTCATCAGACTTGCAATAGGGAATATTAACCAAGATCTGCTATCATTAACATTATTCAAATAAATAGACCATGAGGGGACTCGTTCCATGAGATTTTTAAAATTATTGAAGTTGTAACACATTAGAAACATACAGGTAGATTACGAGTTGTGCGTTTGTCTTTTAATGCTGAAAAAATGGTAATTTCAGCGTTAAAACAGCAACGCAGCCATTACAAGTCTTGTCTCTATAGCTGTACCGCAAACCTTTTAACCTGTAACGCAACATCAGTCCGGCACTCGTAAAAATTACTTTTTTTCATGGGACTTTCATAGCACTGCCATTACAAGTTTTGCGGTGAGGTTAAAAAGCTTGCGTTACACCCTATAATGACAAGATCCGTACCGCCATCTGAGAGCAGTAGTTATGAGTTTTACGCAACAAAATTGTTAAATAAAACTCATAACTAAAACTGTTACAAAGTACACTAACACCCATAAACTCCCGCATCGCAAACACTATATTAAAGTTGTTAACCCCTATTCAGCCGCTCGCCGCCACTTCCGCCACTGCCGCCACTATAATAAACCTATTAACCCCAAAACCACAAGCCCTTCACAACAAAATATACTAAATTAAACTATTAACCCCTAAACCGAAAGCCCCCCACATCGCAATAAACTAATTTAAACTAGTAACCCCTAAACCTAACGCTTCCCTAACTTTATATTAAAATTACAATTTCCCTATCTTAAACTAAATTTAAACTTACCTGTCAAATTAAGAAAACTAAGATTAAGCTAACAATTAAACTAATATAACTATTAAACTAAAATTAAACTAACTACCAATTAAAGAAAACTAAAATACACATTAAAAAAATCCTAACACTACTATAAAATTTACAAAGTATCTAATTACAAAAAATAAAAAATACTAAATTACAAAAAATAGCAAACACTAAATTACGAAAAATAACAAACGAAATTATCAAAAATAAAAAAGAATTACTCCTAATCTAATAACCCTATCAAAATAAAAAAGCCCACCCAAAATAAAAAAAACCTAGCCTACAATAAACTACCAATAGCCCTCTACATTGCCCCAAAGAAATCAGCTTTTACCTGTAAAAAAAAACACAAAGACCCCTCAACAGTAAAACCCACCACCCAACCAACCCCCCAAAATAATAAACCTAACTAACTGAAAAGGGCATTTGTATGGGCATTGCCCTTAAAAGGGCATTCAGCTCTTTTGCTTGCCTTAAAAGGGCATTCAGCTCTTTTAAGAAAAACCCAAACCTTAAACTAAAAAAAAACACCCAAAAAAGCTTTAAAAATGCTAACATTAATCCCCAAAGATCCACTTACAGTTCCTGAAGTCGGGACATCCAGGCGGAGAGAGGTCTTCATCCAGGCGGTGAGGTCTTCATCCATCCAGGCGGCGTCTTCTATCTTCATCCCGGCGGCGTATTCTATCTTCATCCCGGCAGCGCGGAGCAGGTCCATCCTGAAGACATCCCACACGGAGCATCCTCTTCATACGTTTGCCGCCGTATACTAAATCTTCATTACAAGGGAGCCTTTTCAAAATGGCGTCCCTTGCATTCCTATTGGCTGATTTGATTTTTGAAATTCAAATCAGCCAATAGGATGAGAGCTACTGAAATTCTACCACATTTTCTCATTCCCCATTGAAGTCAATGGAAAAAAGAAAGTTTTACAAAAAACTAACACCCTAATATAAACATAACATAAAATCCAGTGTATATAGAAAACATGTTAGGAATAATGTATGAAATGAAGGAATATGTTCGCCTTTAAGAATTATAGGTGTGTTTAGCATGATGTCAGTAATGTTTTAACCAATTAGGAAGAGGAAAGTCTGTTTTAAATGAGTAAGGTGTGTAAGGTAACATACAGCTATGATAACAGCGTAAAGACGAAATGCGTCAGATGATTGGTTCACATCAGCTAACACTACCTGAACTTTTTGTATGGCACTTTTTAACATGGATTAATAAAATTGAAGTTTTATTTTACTTTCCTCCTTGATTCTCTGTTTTGTCTGTTTACCCTAACATAAACCTCTAGTCTAATAACCCCTAAACCTCCATCCCCCCACATCACAACTGCTAAAATAAACCTATTAACCCCTAAACTGCCATCCCCCACAATGCAAACCACTATATAAACCTATTAACCCCTAAACTGCCAACCCCCACAATGCAAAGTATTTACCTATTAACTAAGCCCCCTCACTTAACATACCCTAACTTAACCCCAATGAAAATACATTTTCATAAAATTAAACAATACTAACTTCATTAAAAATTAATAAAAAAAATTATAAAAAATAAAAAACATAAATTACTAAAAAGAAACCTAACATTACCCAAAATAAAAAAAATCTAACATTACAAAAAAATATAAGATTACAAAAAATAAAAAACACTAACATTACAGAAAATAACAAACAAAATTATCCAAAATAAAAAAGTTATTCCTAATTTAATACCCCCTTAAAAAATAAAAAATAAATAACTCCCCCAATCTATAAATAAATTACCAATAGCACCTAAAAGGGCCTTTTATAGGGCATTGCCCTAAGTTTAACAGCTCTTTTTCCCTGTAAAAATACAAAGTACTCCCATTACACTACAACCCCCCAAAATAATAAAACAAAACAAAAAAAACTAATCTAGCCATTGCCCCTAAAAGGACATTTGTATGGGCATTGCCCTTAAAAGGGCAATGAGCTCTTTTACCAAAATAGGTACTCACCATTGATAAAATCCGGCGTTCCCGGCGGTGAAAGGTCTTCATCCAGACGGCACCATCTTCATCCATCACAAGCCCATCTTCTATCTTCTTGGCAGAGGCGCAGAGTGGTCATTAGTGGCGGCGGTCATCTGCGACGTGAAGGTCCTCTTCATGCGATCGTCTGCCGCACACTGAAGATTGAATGCAAGGTACCCCTTTTATATTGGGGTACCCTTCCATTCCTATTGGCTAAAATATTTAATTTAGCGAATAGGATGAGAGCTGCTTATATCCTATTGGCTGATTTGATCAAAGTCAATAGTGAGTACCTATTTTGGGGTTAGTGTTAGGCTTTTTTTTATTTTTGGGGTGTTTTTTTTTTAAAGTAGGGCTTTTTTTATTTTTATGTGCTGTAAAAGAGCTGATGCAAAATGTCAAAAATGTAATACAAATGTCCTTTTAGGGGCAATGGGTAGATTAGGTTTTTTTTTTGTTTTATTTATTTTGGGTAATGTTAGGTTTCTTTTTTGTAATTTATGTTTTTTAATTTTTGTAATTTTGTATTAATTTTTAATGTAGTTTTTTTTTATGAAAGTGTATTTTAATTGGTTTAGGGGTTAACAGGATTATTTAGTGTTGGCAATGTGGGGGGACGGTGGTTTAGGGGTTAATAGGATTATTTAGTGTTGGCGATGTGGGGGGACAGTGATTTAGGGGTTAATATGATTATTTAGTGTTGGTGATGTGGGGGATGGCAGTTTAGGGGTTAACAGCTTTATTTAATGTTGACGATGTGGGGGGACTGTGGTTTAGGGGTTAATACATTATTATATTAGATACAATGCGGGGGAATGGCGGTTTAGGGGTTAATAGTGTAGTTAATGGGTGTTAGTACACTTTGAAACATAATTTTTATGTGTTTTGTGAATTTTTTTTGTTTCACAAAATCCATAACTACAGCTCGTTGAATGCGGAATGGATCTTTGTGATATAGGCCATAACGATCACGGTAAAGCCATACTGCATGACTTGTATTACCGAGTAGCTGACCATTCCGCATGCAAAGACCATTTTTTTAAGCGATAAAGTCATACCGCACAACTTGTAATCTTGGTCTATGAGAATACTATGTAAGAAAACCAGATTTAAAATCCAATTATCCCCTCAGTGTAAGGGATGGAAGGGAGATGTCTGCTGTTTTCCTTGTGTTGTGCCATTCTCCATATGCACATAATCTTCCTAATTCACTACAGACAGTACGCCAACGCTTGCTGTGATATGATGATGTCATCACAAAGTGTCTAATAATGTAACACAAAAAAAAAGTTCACACAGGCAGAGTGACATCCTCATTGCCCTTGTGCCAGGGGTGTATTTTGGCCTAGGCAAACAAGGCACTTGCCTAGGGCGGCAGATTTGGTCCGGGCAGCACTTTTTAAAGCTCACTATGTATACACTCACTACACACACATACATGCTCACTACACACACACGCACACATATATATATATATATATATATATATATAGAGACGTGCACTTGAACATGAACATTTACTTTGATAATGCCATAAAAAAGTCACGTTAAACCCTAACCAAAAAATATTATGACCAAAAAAGGCCAAAATCCTGGGGGTATGTGGGGCCACATAATTTTGAGTGCCTAGGGCAGCACAAAACCTAAATACACCACTGCGGCTTGTATAAAATTCTCTTGTGTAGACTGTATTTCACCCTCTGCTTTATGTAAAGTGTCATGAGAGCCCTTATTTCAGATGGAAATTGCCTCTTAAGTTTGCAAGCGATCACCAGTGAGGTGTTTTAGTTAAAGGGACAGTCTAGTCCAAAAAAAAACTTTCATGATTCAGATAGGGCATGTCATTTTAAACAATTTTCCAATTTACTTTTATCACCAATTTTTCTTTGTTCTCTTGGTATTCTTAGTTGAAAGCTTAATTTAGGAGGTTCATATGCTAATTTCTTAGACCTTGAAGGCCGCCTCTTAAGAATGCATTTTAACAGGGTTTTCACCACTAGAGTGTGTTAGTTCATGTTTTTCATATAGATAACACTGTGCTCGTGCACATGAAGTTACCTGGGAGCCATCACTGATTGGCTAAACTGCAAGTCTGTCAAAAGAACAAATAAAGGGGCAGTCTGCAGAGGCTTAGATACAAGATAATCACAGAGGTAAAAAATATATAAATATAACTGTGTTGGTTATGCAAAACTAGGGAATGGGTAAACAAGGGATTATCTATCTTTTAAAACAATAACAATTCTGGTGTAGACTGTCCCTTTAATTTTAAATAGGGGTCCCATTCCGAACCTCCTGAATTTACATTTTTGAATAAAGGAAATCTGGACAGGATTAAGAGCATGTATACAATGAAAAAGAGAAAGGTTAGCTCAGGGTGAAATTCAAAACTTGCTTTTGCCACTTAAAGGGATATGAATAAAAAAAAAATATTTCATGATGTAAAAGGAGCATGAAATTTTAAACAGGTTTCCAATTTACTTCTATCATCTTATTTGCTTTATTCTTTTGACATCCTTTGTTGAAAAGCATATCTAAATAGGCTCAGTAGCTGCTGATTGGTGGCTGCACATAGATGCTATTGCTTCAACAAAGGATATCTGAAGAATGAAGCAAATTAAATAATAGAAGTAAATTGGAATGTTGTTTAAAATTGTATTCTTTATCCGAATCATGAAAGAAACATTTTGGGTTTCATGTCCCTTTAAAAGGTTCCAAGAACAAAAAAGATTATTTGCAATTATATTTATTTTTAAATTTTCATTGCTATTATTAAGACTTTTAGTAGCTGCTTAATTTACCTAATTTCAATTTTCTGTTGCTAATGTTTTGCATTCACTATTTGTCTCTGAGTTTTTCTTGTATTCCCACCCTATTGACTTTTGTACTGCTTGCTATTCAACTCACTTGGTGAGTATTTTTTCTAGGAGGGCCAAGATATTTTGAAATTTAAAGGGACAGTCTACACCAGAATATTTATTGTTTTAAAAGATAGATAATCCCTTTGTTACACATTCTCTAGTTTTGCATAACCAACACAATTATATTAATACACTTTTTCCTCTGTGATTACTTTGTATTTAAGCCTCTGCAAACTGCCCCTTATTTCAGTTCTTTTGACAGACTTGCATTTTAGCCAATCAGTGTTGGCTCCTAGGAACTGCACGTGCATGAGCACAGTGTTATCTATATGAAACACATGAACTAACACCCTCTAGTGGTGAAAAACTGTCAAAATGCCCTGAGATAAGAGGAGGCCTTCAAGTGCTTAGAAATTAGCATATGAACCTCCTAAGTTTAGCTTTCAAGTAAGAATACTAAGAGAACAAAGCAAAAAACTAAATTTATGCTTACCTGATAAATTTATTTCTCTTGTGGTGTATCCAGTCCACGGATCATCCATTACTTGTGGGATATTCTCCTTCCCAACAGGAAGCTGCAAGAGGATCACCCACAGCAGAGCTGTCTATATAGCTCCTCCCCTAACTGCCACCTACCAGTCATTCGACCGAAGACAAGCAAGAGAAAGGAGAAACTATAGGGTGCAGTGGTGACTGTAGTTTAAAAATAAAAAAAACACCTGCCTTAAAATGACAGGGCGGGCCGTGGACTGGATACACCACAAGAGAAATAAATTTATCAGGTAAGCATAAATTTTGTTTTCTCTTGTAAGGTGTATCCAGTCCACGGATCATCCATTACTTGTGGGATACAAATACCAAAGCTATAGGACACGGATGAAGGGAGGGACAAGGCAGACGCTTAAACGGAAGGCACCACTGCCTGTAAGACCTTTCTCCCAAAAATAGCCACCGAAGAAGCAAAAGTATCAAATTTATAGAATTTAGAAAAAGTATGAAGCGAAGACCAAGTTGCCGCCTTACAAATCTGTTCAACAGAAGCCTCATTCTTAAAAGCCCATGTGGAAGCTACTGCTCTAGTAGAATGAGCTGTAAGTCTTTCAGGAGGCTGCTGGCCAGCAGTCTCATAAGCTAAGCGGATTATACTTCTTAGCCAAAAAGATAGAGAAGTTGCCGAAGCCTTTTGGCCTCTCCTCTGTCCAGAGTAGACAACAAACAATGCAGATGTTTGACGAAAATCTTTAGTAGCTTGTAAATAAAACTTTAAAGCGCGAACCACGTCAAGATTGTGTAATAGACGTTCCTTCTTTGAAGAAGGATTAGGACACAGTGACGGAATCCCCTGATTGTTATTTTTATTAGATACCACCTTAGGCAGAAAACCAGGTTTGGTACGCAACACTACCTTATCTGCATGGAAAATGAGATAAGGGGAATCACATTGTAAAGCAGATAACTCCAAAACTCTTCGAGCCGAGGAGATAGCTACTAAAAACAGAACTTTCCAAGATAAGAGCTTAATATCTATGGAATGCAAAGGTTCAAACGGAACCCCTTGAAGAACTTTAAGAACTAAATTTAAACTCCATGGCGGAGCAACAGGTTTAAAAACAGGCTTGATTCTAACCAGAGCCTGACAAAACGCCTGAACATCTGGAACCTCAGCCAGACGTTTGTGCAAAAGAATAGACAGAGCAGAAATCTGTCCCTTTAAGGAACTAGCTGATAAACCCTTCTCCAATCCTTCTTGGAGAAAAGATAATATCCTAGGAATCCTGACTTTACTCCATGAGCAACCCTTGGATTCACACCAATGAAGATATTTATACCATATCTTATGATAGATTTTCCTGGTGACAGGCTTTCGCGCCTGTATTAAGGTATCAATGACCGACTCGGAGAAACCACGCTTTGATAAAATCAAGCGTTCAATCTCCAAGCAGTCAGACGCAGAAAAATTAGATTTGGATGGTTGAAAGGACCCTGAAGTAGAAGGTCCTGTCTCAGAGGCAGAGTCCATGGTGGAGAGGATGACATGTCCACCAGATCTGCATACCAAGTCCTGCGAGGCCACGCAGGTGCTATCAAAATCACCGAAGCTCTCTCCTGTTTGATCTTGGCAATCAGACGAGGGAGCAGAGGAAACAGTGGAAACACATAAGCCAGGTTGAAGGACCAAGGCACTGCTAGAGCATCTATCAGTGCTGCCTTGGGATCCCTGGACCTGGAACCGTAACAAGGAAGCTTGGCGTTCTGACAAGACGCCATGAGATCCAATTCTGGTTTGCCCCAAAGTTGAATCAACTGTGCAAATACCTCCGGATGGAGCTCCCACTCCCTCGGATGAAAAGTCTGTCGAATTAGAAAATCCGCCTCCCAGTTCTCTACTCCTGGGATATGGATAGCTGATAGATGGCAAGAGTGAATCTCTGCCCATCGATAATCTTTGAAACCTCCAACATTGCTAGGGAACTCCTTGTTCCCCCTTGATGGTTGATGTAAGCTACAGTCGTGATGTTGTCCGACTGAAATCTGATGAACCTGACCGCAGCTAGCTGAGGCCAAGCCTGAAGAGCATTGGATATCGCTCTTAGTTCCAGAATGTTTATTGGAAGGAGTGCTTCCTCCTGAGTCCACGATCCCTGAGCCTTCAGGGAGTTCCAGACTGCACCCCAGCCCAGAAGGCTGGCATCTGTTGTTACTATTGTCCAATCTGGCCTGCGGAAGGTCATACCTTTGGACAGATGGACCCGAGATAGCCACCAGAGAAGAGAATCCCTGGTCTCTTGATCCAGATTTAGTAGAGCGGACAAATCCGTGTAATCCCCATTCCACTGACTGAGCATGCAGAGTTGCAGCGGTCTGAGATGTAGGCGGGCAAACGGCACTATGTCCATTGCCGCTACCATTAAGCCGATTACTTCCATACACTGAGCCACTGAAGGGCGAGAAGTAAAATAAAGAACACGGCAGGAATTTAGAAGTTTTGACATCCTGGCCTCTGTCACGTAAATCTTCATTTCTACAGAATCTATCAGAGTTCCCAGGAAGGAAACTCTTGTGAGAGGGGATAGAGAACTCTTCTTTTCGTTCACTTTCCACCCATGAGACCTCAGGAATGCCAGAACAATGTCCGTATGGGACTTGGCAATTTGGAAATTCGACGCCTGTATCAGAATGTCGTTTAAGTAAGGGGCTACTGCTATGCCCCGCGGCCTTAGGACCGCTAGAAGTGACCCCAGAACCTTTGTAAAGATTCTTGGTGCCGTAGCTAACCCAAAGGGAAGAGCCACAAACTGGTAATGCCTGTCTAGGAAGGCGAACCTGAGAAACCGATGATGATCTTTGTGTATCGGAATGTGAAGATAAGCATCCTTTAAGTCCACGGTAGTCATGTATTGACCCTCCTGGATCATAGTTAGGATGGTTCGAATAGTCTCCATCTTGAAAGATGGGACCCTGAGAAATTTGTTTAGGATCTTGAGATCTAAGATTGGTCTGAAGGTTCCCTCTTTCTTGGGAACCACAAAGAGATTTGAATAGAAGCCTTGCCCCTGTTCCTCCTTTGGAACTGGGTGGATCACTCCCATAAATAGGAGGTCTTAAACACAATGTAAGAATGCCTCTATCTTTATCTGGTCTGCAGATAATTGTGAGAGGTGAAATCTTCCTTTTGGGGAAGAAGCTTTGAAGTCCAGAAGATATCCCTGGGACACAATTTCCAACGCCCAGGGATCCTGGACATCTCTTGCTCAAGCCTGGGCGAAGAGAGGAAGTCTGCCCCCTAGTAGATCCGTTACCGGATCGGGGGCTGATCTTTCATGCTGTCTTAGAGGCAGCAGCAGGCTTCTTGGCCTGCTTACCTTTGTTCCAGGCCTGGTTAGGTCTCCAGACCGGCTTGGACTGGGCAAAATTTCTCTCTTGTTTTGCATTAGAGGGAGTTGATGCCGCGCTCATCTTAAAGTTTCGAAAGGCACGAAAATTAGTTAGTTTGGTCCTTAATTTATTAGACCTATCCTGAGGAAGGGCATGACCTTTTCCTCCAGTAATATCAGAAATGATCTCCTTCAGTCCGGGCCCGAATAGGGTCTGCCCCTTGAAGGGAATGTTGAGAAGCTTAGACTTTGAAGTAACGTCAGCTGACCAGGATTTAAGCCATAGCGCCCTACGCGCCTGTATAGCAAAACCTGAGTTCTTAGCCATTAGTTTGGTTAAATGAACAACGGTGTCAGAAACAAATGAATTGGCTAGCTTAAGCGCTTTAAGCTTGTCAAGTATATCATCCAATGGAGTTTCTACCTGTAAGGCCTCTTCCAGAGACTCTAACCAGAAGGCCGCAGCAGCAGTGACCGGGGCAATGCATGCAAGAGGCTGGAGAATAAAACCTTGTTGAATAAACATTTTCTTAAGGTAACCCTCTAACTTTTTATCCATTGGATCTAGGAAAGCACAACTGTCCTCGACGGGAATAGTTGTACGCTTAGCTAGGGTAGAAACTGCTCCCTCCACCTTAGGGACCGTTTGCCATAAGTCCCGTGTAGCGGCATCTATTGGAAACATTTTCTTAAAAATAGAAGGGGGAGAGAACGGTACACCTGGTCTATCCCATTCCTTAGTAATAATTTCTAAAAACCTTTTAGGTATTGGAAAAACATCAGTGTAAACAGGCACTGCATAGTATTTATCCAATCTACACAATTTCTCTGGCACTATAATGGTGTCACAGTCATCCAGAGTAGCTAAAACCTCCCTGAGCAACACGCGGAGGTGTTCAAGCTTAAATTTAAATGTATGCAAAACAGAATGAGAAGCAGTCTGCCAGGAACGAACAGCAGCATCAATAGCTTGTTCTATGGCCCGGTTGCCACCTGGTAGTAGCTTCTTTCTGCCCAATTGTGCTTTTCACAGAGGAAAACTTTCCTGTAGTATATCAGTCTGATCCCGCCGACATGGTCAGTTCAGCCCCGAAATACCAGGCAATTCTCCTCTGAACAAGGAACATGACAACCCCAGACGATCGTTTCGGCCTCCTTTGGGCCTCGTCAGTGAGGTGCAGCCATATCCCTCTAAGCACATTGGGCAAGGAGTCCACGTCTGGTTTCCCCCATCACCCTTAGGGAGACTATCCCCAGGGTCATATTTACATATGCAAAACAGAATGAGAAGCAGTCTGCCAGGAACGAACAGCAGCATCAATAGCTTGTTCTATGGCCCGGTTGCCACCTGGTAGTAGCTTCTTTCTGCCCAATTGTGCTTTTCACAGAGGAAAACTTTCCTGTAGTATATCAGTCTGATCCCGCCGACATGGTCAGTTCAGCCCCGAAATACCAGGCAATTCTCCTCTGAACAAGGAACATGACAACCCCAGACAATCGTTTCGGCCTCCTTTGGGCCTCGTCAGTGAGGTGCAGCCATATCCCTCTAAGCACATTGGGCAAGGAGTCCACGTCTGGTTTCCCCCATCACCCTTAGGGAGACTATCCCCAGGGTCATATTTACATATGCAAAACAGAATGAGAAGCAGTCTGCCAGGAACGAACAGCAGCATCAATAGCTTGTTCTATGGCCCGGTTGCCACCTGGTAGTAGCTTCTTTCTGCCCAATTGTGCTTTTCACAGAGGAAAACTTTCCTGTAGTATATCAGTCTGATCCCGCCGACATGGTCAGTTCAGCCCCGAAATACCAGGCAATTCTCCTCTGAACAAGGAACATGACAACCCCAGACGATCGTTTCGGCCTCCTTTGGGCCTCGTCAGTGAGGTGCAGCCATATCCCTCTAAGCACATTGGGCAAGGAGTCCACGTCTGGTTTCCCCCATCACCCTTAGGGAGACTATCCCCAGGGTCATATTTACATATGCAAAACAGAATGAGAAGCAGTCTGCCAGGAACGAACAGCAGCATCAATAGCTTGTTCTATGGCCCAGTTGCCACCTGGTAGTAGCTTCTTTCTGCCCAATTGTGCTTTTCACAGAGGAAAACTTTCCTGTAGTATATCAGTCTGATCCCGCCGACATGGTCAGTTCAGCCCCGAAATACCAGGCAATTCTCCTCTGAACAAGGAACATGACAACCCCAGACGATCGTTTCGGCCTCCTTTGGGCCTCGTCAGTGAGGTGCAGCCATATCCCTCTAAGCACATTGGGCAAGGAGTCCACGTCTGGTTTCCCCCATCACCCTTAGGGAGACTATCCCCAGGGTCATATTTACATATGCAAAACAGAATGAGAAGCAGTCTGCCAGGAACGAACAGCAGCATCAATAGCTTGTTCTATGGCCCGGTTGCCACCTGGTAGTAGCTTCTTTCTGCCCAATTGTGCTTTTCACAAAGGAAAACTTTCCTGTAGTATATCAGTCTGATCCCGCCGACATGGTCAGTTCAGCCCCAAAATACCAGGCAATTCTCCTCTGAACAAGGAACATGACAACCCCAGACGATCGTTTCGGCCTCCTTTGGGCCTCGTCAGTGAGGTGCAGCCATATCCCTCTAAGCACATTGGGCAAGGAGTCCACGTCTGGTTTCCCCCATCACCCTTAGGGAGACTATCCCCAGGGTCATATTTACATATGCAAAACAGAATGAGAAGCAGTCTGCCAGGAACGAACAGCAGCATCAATAGCTTGTTCTATGGCCCGGTTGCCACCTGGTAGTAGCTTCTTTCTGCCCAATTGTGCTTTTCACAGAGGAAAACTTTCCTGTAGTATATCAGTCTGATCCCGCCGACATGGTCAGTTCAGCCCCGAAATACCAGGCAATTCTCCTCTGAACAAGGAACATGACAACCCCAGACGATCGTTTCGGCCTCCTTTGGGCCTCGTCAGTGAGGTGCAGCCATATCCCTCTAAGCACATTGGGCAAGGAGTCTACGTCTGGTTTCCCCCATCACCCTTAGGGAGACTATCCCCAGGGTCATATTTACATATGCAAAACAGAATGAGAAGCAGTCTGCCAGGAACGAACAGCAGCATCAATAGCTTGTTCTATGGCCCGGTTGCCACCTGGTAGTAGCTTCTTTCTGCCCAATTGTGCTTTTCACAGAGGAAAACTTTCCTGTAGTATATCAGTCTGATCCCGCCGACATGGTCAGTTCAGCCCCGAAATACCAGGCAATTCTCCTCTGAACAAGGAACATGACAACCCCAGACGATCGTTTCGGCCTCCTTTGGGCCTCGTCAGTGAGGTGCAGCCATATCCCTCTAAGCACATTGGGCAAGGAGTCCACGTCTGGTTTCCCCCCATCACCCTTAGGGAGACTATCCCCAGGGTCATATTTACATATGCAAAACAGAATGAGAAGCAGTCTGCCAGGAACGAACAGCAGCATCAATAGCTTGTTCTATGGCCCGGTTGCCACCTGGTAGTAGCTTCTTTCTGCCCAATTGTGCTTTTCACAGAGGAAAACTTTCCTGTAGTATATCAGTCTGATCCCGCCGACATGATCAGTTCAGCCCCGAAATACCAGGCAATTCTCCTCTGAACAAGGAACATGACAACCCCAGACGATCGTTTCGGCCTCCTTTGGGCCTCGTCAGTGAGGTGCAGCCATATCCCTCTAAGCACATTGGGCAAGGAGTCCACGTCTGGTTTCCCCCATCACCCTTAGGGAGACTATCCCCAGGGTCATATTTACATATGCAAAACAGAATGAGAAGCAGTCTGCCAGGAACGAACAGCAGCATCAATAGCTTGTTCTATGGCCCGGTTGCCACCTGGTAGTAGCTTCTTTCTGCCCAATTGTGCTTTTCACAGAGGAAAACTTTCCTGTAGTATATCAGTCTGATCCCGCCGACATGGTCAGTTCAGCCCCGAAATACCAGGCAATTCTCCTCTGAACAAGGAACATGACAACCCCAGACGATTGTTTCGGCCTCCTTTGGGCCTCGTCAGTGAGGTGCAGCCATATCCCTCTAAGCACATTGGGCAAGGAGTCTACGTCTGGTTTCCCCCATCACCCTTAGGGAGACTATCCCCAGGGTCATATTTACATATGCAAAACAGAATGAGAAGCAGTCTGCCAGGAACGAACAGCAGCATCAATAGCTTGTTCTATGGCCCGGTTGCCACCTGGTAGTAGCTTCTTTATGCCCAATTGTGCTTTTCACAGAGGAAAACTTTCCTGTAGTATATCAGTCTGATCCCGCCGACATGGTCAGTTCAGCCCCGAAATACCAGGCAATTCTCCTCTGAACAAGGAACATGACAACCCCAGACGATCGTTTCGGCCTCCTTTGGGCCTCGTCAGTGAGGTGCAGCCATATCCCTCTAAGCACATTGGGCAAGGAGTCCACGTCTGGTTTCCCCCATCACCCTTAGGGAGACTATCCCCAGGGTCATATTTACATATGCAAAACAGAATGAGAAGCAGTCTGCCAGGAACGAACAGCAGCATCAATAGCTTGTTCTATGGCCCGGTTGCCACCTGGTAGTAGCTTCTTTCTGCCCAATTGTGCTTTTCACAGAGGAAAACTTTCCTGTAGTATATCAGTCTGATCCCGCCGACATGATCAGTTCAGCCCCGAAATACCAGGCAATTCTCCTCTGAACAAGGAACATGACAACCCCAGACGATCGTTTCGGCCTCCTTTGGGCCTCGTCAGTGAGGTGCAGCCATATCCCTCTAAGCACATTGGGCAAGGAGTCCACGTCTGGTTTCCCCCATCACCCTTAGGGAGACTATCCCCAGGGTCATATTTACATATGCAAAACAGAATGAGAAGCAGTCTGCCAGGAACGAACAGCAGCATCAATAGCTTGTTCTATGGCCCGGTTGCCACCTGGTAGTAGCTTCTTTCTGCCCAATTGTGCTTTTCACAGAGGAAAACTTTCCTGTAGTATATCAGTCTGATCCCGCCGACATGGTCAGTTCAGCCCCGAAATACCAGGCAATTCTCCTCTGAACAAGGAACATGACAACCCCAGACGATCGTTTCGGCCTCCTTTGGGCCTCGTCAGTGAGGTGCAGCCATATCCCTCTAAGCACATTGAGGGTCATATTTACATATGCAAAACAGAATGAGAAGCAGTCTGCCAGGAACGAACAGCAGCATCAATAGCTTGTTCTATGGCCCGGTTGCCACCTGGTAGTAGCTTCTTTCTGCCCAGTGTGCTTAGAGGAATGTGGCTGCACCTCACTGACGAGGCCCATAGGATGCCGAAACGATCGTCTGGGGTTGTCATGTTCCTTGTTCAGAGGAGAATTGCCTGGTATTTCGGGGCTGGACTGACCTAACTTGGCAGGATCAGACTGATATACTTCAGGAAAGTTTTCTTCTGTGAAAAGCACACTGGTCTAAAAGAGGCTGCTTCCGGGTGGTAAATCGCCATAGAACAAGCCACTGAGCTGTTGTTCGTTCCTGGTAGAGCGCTTCTCTCTTTGTATGCAAATTATTATGACCCTGGGGAAGTCTCCCTATGGGTGATGGGGGAAACCAGACGTGGACTCCTTGCCCAGTGTGCTTAGAGGAATGTGGCTGCACCTCACTGACGAGGCCCATAGGAGGCCGAAACGATCGTCTGGGGTTGTCATGTTCCTTGTTCAGAGGAGAATTGCCTGGTATTTCGGGGCTGGACTGACCTAACTTGGCAGGATCAGACTGATATACTTCAGGAAAGTTTTCTTCTGTGAAAAGCACACTGGTCTAAAAGAGGCTGCTTCCGGGTGGTAAATCGCCATAGAACAAGCCACTGAGCTGTTGTTCGTTCCTGGTAGAGCGCTTCTCTCTTTGTATGCAAATTATTATGACCCTGGGGAAGTCTCCCTATGGGTGATGGGGGAAACCAGACGTGGACTCCTTGCCCAGTGTGCTTAGAGGAATGTGGCTGCACCTCACTGACGAGGCCCATAGGAGGCCGAAACGATCGTCTGGGGTTGTCATGTTCCTTGTTCAGAGGAGAATTGCCTGGTATTTCGGGGCTGGACTGACCTAACTTGGCAGGATCAGACTGATATACTTCAGGAAAGTTTTCTTCTGTGAAAAGCACACTGGTCTAAAAGAGGCTGCTTCCGGGTGGTAAATCGCCATAGAACAAGCCACTGAGCTGTTGTTCGTTCCTGGTAGAGCGCTTCTCTCTTTGTATGCAAATTATTATGACCCTGGGGAAGTCTCCCTATGGGTGATGGGGGAAACCAGACGTGGACTCCTTGCCCAGTGTGCTTAGAGGAATGTGGCTGCACCTCACTGACGAGGCCCATAGGAGGCCGAAACGATCGTCTGGGGTTGTCATGTTCCTTGTTCAGAGGAGAATTGCCTGGTATTTCGGGGCTGGACTGACCTAACTTGGCAGGATCAGACTGATATACTTCAGGAAAGTTTTCTTCTGTGAAAAGCACACTGGTCTAAAAGAGGCTGCTTCCGGGTGGTAAATCGCCATAGAACAAGCCACTGAGCTGTTGTTCGTTCCTGGTAGAGCGCTTCTCTCTTTGTATGCAAATTATTATGACCCTGGGGAAGTCTCCCTATGGGTGATGGGGGAAACCAGACGTGGACTCCTTGCCCAGTGTGCTTAGAGGAATGTGGCTGCACCTCACTGACGAGGCCCATAGGAGGCCGAAACGATCATCTGGGGTTGTCATGTTCCTTGTTCAGAGGAGAATTGCCTGGTATTTCGGGGCTGGACTGACCTAACTTGGCAGGATCAGACTGATATACTTCAGGAAAGTTTTCTTCTGTGAAAAGCACACTGGTCTAAAAGAGGCTGCTTCCGGGTGGTAAATCGCCATAGAACAAGCCACTGAGCTGTTGTTCGTTCCTGGTAGAGCGCTTCTCTCTTTGTATGCAAATTATTATGACCCTGGGGAAGTCTCCCTATGGGTGATGGGGGAAACCAGACGTGGACTCCTTGCCCAGTGTGCTTAGAGGAATGTGGCTGCACCTCACTGACGAGGCCCATAGGAGGCCGAAACGATCGTCTGGGGTTGTCATGTTCCTTGTTCAGAGGAGAATTGCCTGGTATTTCGGGGCTGGACTGACCTAACTTGGCAGGATCAGACTGATATACTTCAGGAAAGTCTAAACTGGTCTAAAAGAGGCTGCTTCCGGGTGGTAAATCGCCATAGAACAAGCCACTGAGCTGTTGTTCGTTCCTGGTAGAGCGCTTCTCTCTTTGTATGTAAATTTAAATGTAGACATATCAGAATCAGGTTGAAGCATCTTCCCTGAGTCAGAAAAATCACCCACAGAAAGAAGCTCTCCTGCCTCAGCTTCTGCATATTGTGAGGGGATATCAGACATAGCTACTAAAGCGTCAGAGAACTCTGTATTTTTTCTAGTCCCAGAGCTGTCTCGCTTTCCTTGTAACCCTGGTAGTTTGGACAATACCGCTGTAAGGGTATGATCCATAACTGCCGCCATGTCTTGTAAAGTAAACGCCATGGGCGCGCTAGATGTACTTGGCGCCACTTGAGCGGGAGTCCCTTGAGCGGGAGTCAAAGGTTCTGACACGTGGGGCGAGTTAGTCGGCATAACTTCCCCCTTGTCAATTTCCTCTGGTGATAAATCTTTTAAAGACAGAATATGATCTTTATAACTTAAAGTAAAATCAGCACATTTGGTACACATTCTAAGAGGGGGTTCCACAATGGCTTCTAAACATAATGAACACGGAGTTTCCTCTATGTCAGACATGTTTAAACAGACTAGCAATGAGACCAGCAAGCTTGGAAAACACTTTGATAAATGTAAACAAGCAAAAAATAAAAACGGTACTGTGCCTTTAAGAGAAACAAATTTTGTCAGAAATTGAAAAACAGTGATAAAAAGCAGTAAATCTTACGAAATTTTTACAGTGTGTATAATAGACTAACAGAACATTGCACCCACTTGCAAATGGATGATTAACCCCTTAGTTTCAAAACCGGATCAAAAAAACGATATAAACGTTTTTTAACAGTCACAACAAACTGCCACAGCTCTGCTGTGGCCCTACCTGCCCATACAACGACTTTTGAAGGCACAACAACCCTTTGTAGAGGTCCTAAGTGTTCAGGGGACTCCTTCAGGGAAGCTGGAAGTCTCAAGCTGCAAAAACTACTGCACGATTTAGGCCTTAAATTAGGCCCCTCCCAACCTGTACTCACAGTGAGAGGGCCATAAAAAACTATCCCTAGGCAAAATCTAGCCAGCCATGTGGAAAAAAACTGGGCCCCAATAAAGTTTTATCGCCAATATGTAGAAAAAAACGTTTAAACACTTCCAGCAAACGTTATCTTATCTTCAGTAATGTGAGAAAGTAATAAGAATATTACCTTTTACAGCAAGCATGATACTAGTCGTTATTAAATCACTGTAATCAGGCTTACCTTAAATAAATCCGGTATTAACAGCATTTTCTAGCATATTCATTTCTCTAGAAAAATTTAAACTGCACATACCTCATAGCAGGAGACCCTGCACGCCATTCCCCCAGCTGAAGTTACCTCATCTCTTCAGTTATCTGTGAGAACAGCAATGGATCTTAGTTACAACCTGCTAAGATCATCAAAAACCACAGGCAGACTCTTCTTCAACTTTCTGCCTGAGGCTAAAACAGTACAACTCCGGTACCATTTGAAAATAATAAACTTTTGATTGAAGATAAACTACATAAATTCACCACATCTCTCTAGCTACTTCCTATCTTGTCGAGAGCTGCAAGAGAATGACTGGTAGGTGGCAGTTAGGGGAGGAGCTATATAGACAGCTCTGCTGTGGGTGATCCTCTTGCAGCTTCCTGTTGGGAAGGAGAATATCCCACAAGTAATGGATGATCCGTGGACTGGATACACCTTACAAGAGAAATGGTGCTAGAAGTAAATTGTAAAATTGTTTAAAATTACATGCCCTATCTGAATCATGAAAATTTGTTTTGGACTAGACTGACCCTTTAAACAACGCAAACCAATGTTAAACAGTAATTATGCTTCATCCTTTTCAATTGCTTCAACCTTTAGGTATCATGTCCCTTTAAATAAATGTTGGGCACCATGGCCTGTATTAATGATTGTACTACTGCTAATACACTTAAATATAATATGTTAATTCTTTACTTTTCTGTATTTATTTGGTTATAATTGCCAAAAAAAAATCTTTTTTTTTTTCTGACTACATCAAGTGGATTTAGACCATGTTTAAAATAGAGTGAGTTATGAGCTGAAAAATTAAGCTTATTAAAATCTGCTGCCGTCTACTTTTCTTTCTTGTTTTCATTTAAGAATTCTGGACTTCCTTAGTAAAAGCTTACATATTCTTTTCCCCTCAGTAACATGAGCTGTCTGTTCAGTAGCATAAATATGTCACAAATATCTGTGTGGCTGGGACACAATCTGGAATCACCTTTAATAAAAAAAAATGTTTTAAGTTTACTTAACTCATTTTTTTTTGGAGAATTGCCAATAAGCAGTACTTAAATCTGATGTTATTCAGCTAAGGTCATCAAAATGTATTTCATCATATGGTGTAAAGTTTCAGTATATAGCCCCATAACAAAATCATGTTGCATGTTATCATCACTAATACTGTTTCCAGACTGTATTTCCGCGGGGCCTCATTTTTGGATCTCACAAATTAGTTCCTTATATGCAGAAACCTTTTAATGCAGACCAAATAATTCTAACAGGAAAATAGGGTAATGCTGAGTGTCAGATTTCCTTTGATTATTTCCTGGCACAGACTTTACATATGCACGTGCTTGTATAGCAGTCAAGATCTTGTGGAGGATGTTCATTTTTACTAGATGAAGTAATGGAATAGCAAAAAAAAAAACACTCAGTGTATGGAAATGTTTGGCTAATATATAATGGGTGAACATGTTAGACCAGACATTTTGTTTTATATGATTGGAAAGCTAACAATGTCAGCTGTGTTTCTTTTATTATGTCATGGTTCACCTGCATTTCTTCATTTAAACTAATCTCTCTGAGAAAATACAGATATAATCATTGTGCATATTCACATGAAAAGTACAGCTGTATCCCTTAGTATGTATTTATAATAGCATCATGGGTATCCGCAGAAATTTTTCCGGGGGGGGGGGGTGCAACAAAATAAAAATAAACGGCCCAACGTATTATAATAATAATGGCAACCAGTGAAGCAGACAGAGTTTATTTTTGTACTCGTGATCTTCACATCATTTTAAACATGGTAGCTCATTAGTGTCAAAAGAGTGACTCAAGTGAGTGCTGATGCTTAGATTTTAGACAGGGATTGAGAAATATGATATGAAAACTAGGGATGCAATATGATGAGAATACATTTTATCGACAAATATTTATGAAAAAAGATAAAAAGTCTGGCACTCTCTTGCAAGCACACAGCTAGACTAAAAGAAAAATGGAGGAGGTACAGCATGATAGTCGCAGGGCCACATCAAAGTCTTTTTCTCCCTGGGTCTTAACCTACAACCACATAATACATGGTTTTAATCAAACACACTGAGATACATACATGAAATAATATTTGTTTACTAAAATAGTAGCAATGTTTTGCCAGCTATATGTTAAAGTAATAGTTTAGATGCAGTGGTTCCCAAACACGGTTCTCACGTACCCCCAACAGTCCTAGTTTTAATTATAGCTGAACTAGTGCACAGGTGAAATATTCAGCTGATCAGTAACTATGGAAACCAACCTGCGCTCACCCATCAGCTGATTTCACCTGTGCACTAGTTCGGCTATAATTAAAACCAGGCTTGTTGGGGGTATGTGAGGACCGCGTTTGGGAAACACTAGTTTAGATCACATACTTTCTATTTTATCCTTTTTCATGCCCCTGTAACCCCATTTGTGCAAAATATACATTTAAAGGAGATATTAGCTGAGCTGTATGCTCTGTGAGAGACTAGGTCAGATATATGGCCCCACAGCCTAAATTAGATACCTGAACAGATGTATGGTCTCATCCCTTTATTGCTGCTATATGACTAGATAACACCTAATATTAATTGTTTGAATCTTGCAGCCAGACACTTTATTCCAGCTCTGTGCCTAATGAGGCAGAGGCCTCTAGTTATCAAGCCGTCAACCTCAAATATGCTGGAATTCCACAGCGTATTTGTGGCGAGGCTGATTCGCCTAAGTTATCAAGCCCTACACACCGACTCAGTCCGACACAGATCAATTCTTACGTCACTCCAGATGTTCTGAACGCAAGTTCGGCACAATCTGACTACTTTTGGGAGTTATAAAAAAACTAGCAGGTACGCTCGGCACTTTTCCGGCCCATCGTACCTGGTTTTCAATCCAGGGCGGCGGATCCCATAGGAATTAATGGGAGTCTGACATAGCGAAAGTTCATGTTCGCTGCTGCCCGACATCCGATTGATTCCTATGGGAGCTGTCTACACCTAACACCCTAACATGTACCCCGAGTCTAAACACCCCTAATCTGCCCCCCCTACACCGCAGCAACTAAATAAATGTATTACCCCCTAAACCGCCGCTCCCGGACCCTGCCGCAACTATAATAAATATGTGAACCCCTAAACCACCGCTCCCGGACCCGCCGCAACTATAATAAATATGTGAACCCCTAAACCGCCACTCCCGGACCCCGCCGCCACCTACATAATACCTATTAACCCCTATCCTGCCCCCCTACACCGCCGCCACCTCTAATAAATTTATTAACCCCTATCCTGCGGATCCCAGACCCTGCCGCAACTAAATAAATTGTTTAACCCCTAAACCGCCGCTCCCGGACCCCGCCGCCACCTATATTAAACTTATTAGCCCCTAATCTGCCCCCTTACACCGTCGCCACCTATAATACATTTATTAACCCCTATCCTGCCCCCCCTACACCGCCGCAACCTATAATAAAATTATTAACCCCTAAACCTAAGTCTAACACTAACCCTAACACCCCCCTATCTTAAATATTAATTAAATAAATCTAAATAAATATTACTCTTATTAAATTAATTATTCCTATTTAAAACTAAATACTTACCTGTAAAATAAACCCTAAGATAGCTACAATGTTATTAATAATTACATTGTAGCTATTTTAGGATTTATATTTATTTTACAGGTAACTTTGTATTTATTTTAACTAGGTACAATAGCTATTAAATAGTTATTAACTATTTAATAATGACCTAGCTAAAAGAAATACAAAATTAGCTGTGAAATAAATCCTAACCTAAGTTACAATTAAACCTAACACTACACTATCATTAAATAAATTAAATTAATTAACTACAATTACCTACAATTAAATACAATTAAATAAACTAGCTAAAGTACAAAAAATAAAAAAAAATAAGTTACAAAAAATAAAAAAAGATTACAAGATTTTTAAGATAATTAAACCTAATCTAAGCCCCCTAATAAAATAACAAAGCCCCACAAAATAAAAAAAAATGCCCTACCCTATTCTAAATTACAAAAGTTAACAGCTCTTTTACCAGCCCTTAAAAGGGCCTTTTGCGGGGCATACCCCTAAGTAATCAGCTCTTTTGCATGTAAAAAAAAATACAACACCCCCCAACATTAAAACCCACCACCCACATACCCCTACTCTAACCCAAGCCCCCCTTAAATAAACCTAACACTACCCCCCTGAAGATCTCCCTACCTTGAGTCATCTTCACCCAACCGGGCCGAAGTCTTCATCCGATGGGGCAGAAGAGGACTTCCAGACCGGCAGAAGTCTTCATCCTATCCGGGCAGAAGAGGACATCCGGACCGGCAGACATCTTCATCCAAGCGGCATCTTCTATATTCATCCATCCGACGAGGAGCGGCTCCATCTTCAAGACCTCCAGCGCGGAACATCCTCCTTCCCCGACGACTACTCGACGAATGAAGGTTGCTTTAAGTGACGTCATCCAAGATGGTGTCCCTCGAATTCCGATTGGCTGATAGGATTCTATCAGCCAATCGGAATTAAGGTAGGAAAAATCTGATTGGCTGATTGAATCAGCCAATCAGATTCAAGTTCAATCGGATTGGCTGATCCAATCAGCCAATCAGATTGAGCTCGCATTCTATTGGCTGATCGGAACAATCAGCCAATCAGATTTTTTCTACCTTAATTCCGATTGGCTGATAGCATCCTATCAGCCAATCAGAATTCGAGGGACGCCATCTTGGATGACGTCACTTAAAGGAACCTTCATTCATCAAGTAGTCGTCGGGGAAGGAGGATGTTCCGCGCCGGAGGTCTTGAAGATGGAGCCACTCCTCGTCGGATGGATGAAGATAGAAGATGCCGCTTGGATGAAGATGTCTGCCGGTCCGGATGTCCTCTTCTGCCTTCTGCCGGTCTGGATGTCCTCTTCTGCCCCATCGGATGAAGACTTCGGCCCGGTTGGGTGAAGACGACTCAAGGTAGGGAGATCTTCAGGGGGGTAGTGTTAGGTTTATTTAAGGGGGGTTTGGGTTAGAGTAGGGGTATGTGGGTGGTGGGTTTTAATGTTGGGGGGGTTGTATTTTCTTTTACATGCAAAACATTTTTACATGCCCGGCAAAAGGCCCTTTTAAGGGCTGGTAAAAGAGCTGTTAACTTTTGTAATTTAGAATAGGGTAGGGCATTTTTTTATTTTGGGGGGCTTTGTTATTTTATTAGGGGGCTTAGATTAGGTGTAATTAGCTTAAAAATCTTGTAATCTTTTTCTATTTTTTGTAACTTAGTTTTTTTATTTTTTGTACTTTAGTTAGTTTATTTAATTGTGAAATAAATGTGATAAAAAAAACCATAAAAGGAAAACCAAATAAAGTTCTGAGTCAAGGATATGTCTGTGTCCTCTGGATGAGTTTTTCAGCTTGTTAGCATTCCTCAGTGAGATCCCATAAAAAAGGAAACAGAAAATTGCAACATAGTGTGAATCTGTAACGGCACTTTGAGGAAGTAGTTGTTTTGTAACAAATGACTACTCACATTTGTTGGAGCTTTCGACTAAGCTCAAGGATATGCGCACTCCCACTTTATACTGATGGGAAAACAGTACACTAGGCAAAACTTGGATACAAATTTATTTTAAAATATATAAAAGCGTCACATAAGCCTTGATAACACCACAATGTAAGGGTACAAAAACAGATATGCTGTAACAAATGCTTCAAATCGCCAAACTTACAAAGAGGTAAATGGATCAGCAGGAGTGTTACCAGCTGAAACCAAAACCTCTTTAGTAGCAAGACAATAGCGCTAAGCCCCCAGGTGTCCTGGCTAGTGTAGAGATGCGATAAAACTCAATATAGAACAGTTCAGTTCAAGGAATGTTATTTAATTGTATTTAATTGTAGGTAATTGTAGTTAATTAATTTAATTAATTTAATGATAGTGTAGTGTTAAGTTTAATTGTAACTTAGGTTAGGATTTATTTCACAGCTAATTTTTGTATTTCTTTTAGCTAGGTCGTTATTAAATAGTTAATAACTATTTAATAGCTATTGTACCTAGTTAAAATAAATACAAAGTTATCTGTAAAATAAATATAAATCCTAAAATAGCTACAATGTAATTATTAATTACATTGTAGCTATCTTAGGGTTTATTTGACAGGTAAGTATTTCGTTTTAAATAGGAATAACTAATTTAATAAGAGCAATATTTATTTAGATTTATTTAATTAATATTTAAGATAGGGGGGTGTTAGGGTTAGTGTTAGACTTAGGTTTAGAGGTTAATAATTTTATAGGTTGCGGCGGTGTAGGGGGGGCAGGATAGGGGTTAATAAATTTATTATAGGTGGCGACGGTGTAGAGGGGGCAGATTAGGGGTTAATAAGTTTAATATAGGTGGCGGCGGGGTCCGGGAGCGGCGGTTTAGGGGTTAAACAATTTATTTAGTTGCGGCGGGGCCCGGGATCCACAGGATAGGGGTTAATAAATTTATTATAGGTGGCGGCGGTATAGGGGGGGGGGGGCGGATAGGGGTTAATAGGTATTATGTAGGTGACAGAGGGGTCCGTGATTGGCGGTTTAGGGGTTAATATATTTATTATAGTTGCGGCGGGGTCTAGGAGCGGCGGTTTAGGGGTTAATAACTTTATTTAGTTGCGGGGGGCTTCAGGGGCCCCGGTATAGGGGGTAGAACAGTGTAGTTTAGTGTGGGTGCTTAGTGACAGCTTATCAATAAAGCTGGGAAAAAGCCGAAGAGCAGCGAGATCGGATGAGTGATAACTATCACAGTCCACTGCTCATCGCTCCGTACTTGGTGCGCGGCTTTTTGACAGCTTTTTTGATAACTTTGGCGAACGTATTCAGGTCCGCGGCGGCGATGTGAGGCGAGCTTAGGCGGGCGTATTGGGGCCGGCGAAGGCAGGTAAGTAGATGGCTTGATAACTAGAGTCTCTTTGGACCCATCATGCCACCTATATATAAAAAATATAACTTCAGATCAGAGGCATAAATGCCCTGAATATTCTTCATACCCAATATATGCCCAAATTACATATTAGATCATATACACAGCCCCTGTAGTCTCTTGTTATCCTCTTACTCTACTCAGTCAGACCCCAGGAGTCTTAGGCACACAGGTAAAGGTAATAGATCCTTTTTAAAAATTCCCAATCCAAACCCTGCAACACAGTTCTGCAATATATGTTTCTTACAACACCCACAAATTAAAGGGACACTCAGGTTAAATTAAATTTTCATGATTCAGATACAGTATGTAATTTTAAACAACTTTCCAATTTACTTACATTAAAAAAAATGTGTACAGTCTTTTATATTTACAATTTTTGAGTCACTAGATCCTACTGAGCATGTGCAAGAATTCACAGACTATACGTATATGCATTTGTGATTGGCTGATTGCTATCACATGGTACAAGGGGAGTGGAAATATACATAACTTTGAAATTTGTTATAAAAAAATCTACTACTCATTTGAAGTTCAGACTAAGTGCTATTGCATTGTCTTGTTATCTTGCATTTGTTGATTATGCAAATCTAATGTGTTGACTGGTCCTTTAAAGGGTTTAGTAAAACTGAGGCTGTGGGTATTTTACATAAAATGGAAAATTCAAGAACAAGGGGTCATGAGCTCAAGCTAAAGGGTAGTAGATTCAGGAGTAATTTGAGGAAGCACTTCTTTACAGAAAGAGTGATTGATTTATGGAATAAACGTCCATAAGAGGTAGTAGCAACAAACACTGTGGGGGACTTTAAAAATGCATGGGACAAGCATAAGGCTATCCTACGAACTAGATAAGTTTATACTGTTAGGTAAGGTCGGGCAGACTTGCTGGGCCTATGGCTCTTATCTGCCGTCAATATCTATGTTTTATAAGCTTACTCACACATACACACAAACTCACACTTTTTCTGACACACACATACACACTCACTCTGATTCACACACACACAAACTCACACTCTTGCTCATACACAAACACACTCTTGCTCACACAATCTCTTGCTCACACACACAGGCAGAGGCGTAACTAGAAACCACAGGGCCCGGGTGCAAGAATCCAAGAAGGGCCCGCCACCCCACTCACCCCCCCCCTCCCAAAAAATTTAATTTGCATAATAACCAACAAATGCACAACAACACAATGCAATAGCACTTAGTCTAAACTCCAACTGAGTAATAGATTTATTTCTGACAAGTTTTAAAGTTATGTCTATTTAAACTCCCCTTCTATCATGTGACAGCCATCAGCCAATCACAAAAGGGTGCATATACGTAGAAGGGTGCATATACGTACGCATATCAGTGGAAGCTAGTGACACAAAAAGCGTAAATATAAAAAGACTGTGAACATTTTGTTAATGGCTGTAAATTGTAAAGTTGTTTACAATTGCATGTGACTGTCCCTTTAATGTCCTCAAGTCAATTAAATTATTTTGTTATTGAGAGTGACAAGCAGTTTAGAAATGGACTGATTAGTCTAATAAAATATTATATTAGCCTAAAGCCTTTTATCTGCTGAACTAGAAACAAGTGGTCTTATAAATAAATACAAGTCTGTGACTGTGTGACAAGCAGTTTAGAAATGGAATGGTTAATAATTAAAAAATATATTTGCCTAAGGCCAGACCATTTCTAAACTGCTTGTCACACAGTCACAGACTTGTATTTATTTATAAGACCACTTGTTTCTAGTTCAGCAGATAAAAGGCTTTAGGCTAATATAATATTTTAAAATAATTAACCAGTCCAATACATGTTTATATATGCACAGTATGTATCAGCACTTAAGCACCTCATTACAAAAGTTCTGGACACACAATACATGTTTATATATGCACACTTTCAGAAAAAATGTGCAAAAATTGTACCTTTAGTGATACAACAGCTTGTCACGGGGGCAGCACCCTCTAAGGTACACACACTGTACCCTTTAACATGGGTACAAATCGGTTCCCCTTGCAGATTGTACCTTTCAAAGGCAAATATGTACCTTTGGCGCTATAGTACCATAATGTACCCTTAAAAAATGTGCAAATTTGCGGCTAGATTTGGAGTTTGGCTGTAGCCGTCAAAACCAGCGTTAGAGGCTCCTAACGCTGGTTTTAGGCTACCGCCGGTATTTGGAGTCAGTCCGGAAAGGGTCTAACGCTCACTTTTCAGCCGCGACTTTTCCATACCGCAGATCCCCTTACGTCAATTGCGTATCCTATCTTTTCAATGGGATCTTCCTAACTCCGGTATTTAGAGTCGTGGCTGAAGTGAGCGTTAGAAATCTAACGACCAAACTCCAGCCGCAGAAAAAAGTCAGTAGTTAAGAGCTTTCTGGGCTAACGCCGGTTCATAAAGCTCTTAACTACTGTGCTCTAAAGTACACTAACACCCATAAACTACCTATGTACCCCTAAACCGAGGTCCCCCCACATCGCCGCCACTCGATTAAATTTTTTTAACCCCTAATCTGCCGACCGCCACCTACGTTATACTTATGTACCCCTAATCTGCTGCCCCTAACACCGCCGACCCCTATATTATATTTATTAACCCCTAATCTGCCCCCCACAACGTCGCCGCCAGCTACCTACAATAATTAACCCCTAATCTGCCGACCGCAAAGCGCCGCTACTTACGTTATCCTTATGTACCCCTAATCTGCTGCCCCTAACACCGCCGACCCCTATATTATATTTATTAACCCCAAATCTGCCCCCCACAACGTCGCCTCCACCTGCCTACACTTATTAACCCCTAATCTGCCGACCGGACCGCACCGCTATTATAATAAAGTTATTAACCCCTAATCCGCCTCACTAACCCTATAATAAATAGTATTAACCCCTAATCTGCCCTCCCTAACATCGCCGACACCTAACTTCAAACATTAACCCCTAATCTGCCGACTGGAGCTCACCGCTACTCTATTAAATTTATTAACCCCTAAAGCTAATTCTAACCCTAACAACCCCCTAAGTTAAATATAATTTTATTCTAACGAAATAAATTAACTCTTATTAAATAACTTATTCCTATTTAAAGCTAAATACTTACCTGTAAAATAAACCCTAATATAGCTACAATATAACGAATAATTACATTGTAGCTATTTTAGGATTAATATTTATTTTACAGGCAACTTTGTAATTATTTTAACCAGGTACAATAGCTATTAAATAGTTAATAACTATTTATTAGTTACCTAGTTAAAATAATAACAAAAATACCTGTAAAATAAATCCTAACCTAATTTACAATTAAACCTAACGCTATACTATCATTAAATTAATTAAATAAAATACCTACAATTATCTACAATTAAACCTAACACTACACTATCAATAAATAAATTAAATACAATTCCTACAAATAACTACAATTAAATAAACTAACTAAAGTACAAAAAATAAAAAAATATTTACAAACATTAGAAAAAATTACAACAATTTTAAACTAATTACACCTACTCTAAGCCCCCTAATAAAATAACAAAGACCCCCAAAATAAAAAAATGCCCTACCCTATTCTAAATTACTAAAGTTCAAAGCTCTTTTACCTTACCAGCCCTGAACAGGGCCCTTTGCGGGGCATGCCCCAAAGAATTCAGCTCTTTTGCCTGTAAAAAAAACACATACAATACCCCCCCCCAACATTACAACCCACCACCCACATACCCCTAATCTAACCCAAACCCCCCTTAAATAAACCTAACACTAAGCCCCTGAAGATCTTCCTACCTTCACCTCACCAGGTATCACACCGATCCGTCCTGGCTCCGATATCTTCATCCAACCCAAGAGGGGGCTAGACATTCATCATCTGACGGCTGAAGAAGTCCAGAAGAGGGTCCAAAGTCTTCATCCTATCCGGGAAGAAGAGTAGATCCGGACCGGCAACCATCTTCTTCCAAGCGGCATCTTCTATCTTCATCCAATGAGGACCGGCTCCATCTTGAAGACCTCCACCGCGGACCCATCTTCTTCCGACGACGACTTCCCGATGAATGACGGTTCCTTTAAGGGACGTCATCCAAGATGGCGTCCCTCGAATTCCGATTGGCTGATAGGATTCTATCAGCCAATCAGAATTAAGGTAGGAAAATTCTGATTGGCTGATGGATTCAGCCAATCAGAATCAAGTTCAATCCGATTGGCTGATCCGATCAGCCAATCAGATTGAGCTCACATTCTATTGGCTGATCGGAACAGCCAATAGAATGCGAGCTCAATCTGATTGGCTGATTGAATCAGCCAATCGGATTGAGCTTGATTCTGATTGGCTGATTCCATCAGCCAATCAGAATTTTCCTACCTTAATTCCGATTGGCTGATAGAATCCTATCAGCCAATCGGAATTCGAGGGACGCCATCTTGGATGACGTCCCTTAAAGGAGCCTTCATTCATCGGTAGTCCGTCAGGCCAGCAGGATGTTCCGCGTCGGAGGTCTGCAAGATGGATCCGGAAGAAAGAAGATTGAAGATGCCGTTGATAGAAAACTTCAGCCGGATCATGGACCTCTTCAGCTCCTGCTTGGATGATGACTTCAGCCGGATCATGGACCTCTTCAGCTCCTGCTTGGATGATGACTTCAGTCGGATCATGGACATCTTCAGCCCCCCGCTTGGGCTTGGATCAGGACATCGGAGGAGCTCTTCTAAACCGATCGGTGAACCTGGTATGGTGAAGATAAGGTAGGAAGATCTTCAGGGGCTTAGTGTTAGGTTTATTTAAGGGGGGTTTGGGTTAGATTAGGGGTATGTGGGTGGTGGGTTGTAATGTTGGGGGTGGTTTTGTATGTGGGGTTTTTTACAGGCAAAAGAGCTGAATTCTTTGGGGCATGCCCCGCAAAGGGCCCTGTTCAGGGCTGGTAAGGTAAAAGAGCTTTGAACTTTAGTAATTTAGAATAGGGTAGGGCATTTTTTTATTTTGGGGGTCTTTGTTATTTTATTTGGGGGCTTAGAGTAGGTGTAATTAGTTTAAAATTGTTGTAATATTTTTCTGATGTTTGTAAATATTTTTTTATTTTTTGTAACTTAGTTCTTTTTTATTTTTTGTACTTTAGTTAGTTTATTTCATTGTATTTATTTGTAGATATTGTATTTAATTAATTTATTGATAGTGTAGTGTTAGGTTTAATTGTAACTTAGGTTAGGATTTATTTTACAGGTGATTTTGTAATTATTTTAACTATTTTAGCTATTGTACCTGGTTAAAATAAATACAAAGTTACCTGTAAAATAAATATAAATCCTAAAATAGCTACAATATAATTATTATTTATATTGTAGCTATATTAGGATTTATTTTACAGGTAAGTATTTAGCTTTAAATAGGAATAAGTTATTTAACCCCTTAACGACCGAGGACGTGCAGGGTACGTCCTCAAAAAAAAGGCAGTTAATGCCTGAGGACGTACCCTGCACGTCCTCGGTGTGGAAAGCAGCTGGAAGCGATCCTGTTTGCTTCCAGCTGCTTTCCGGTTATTGCAGTGATGCCTCGATATGGAGGCATCCTGCAATAACCTTTTGAAGCCATCCGGTGCAGAGAGAGCCACTCTGTGGCCCTCTCTGCACCGGAGATCGGTGGCTTCCTTCGTTGGTGGGTGGGAGCATTACCGGGAGGTGGGTGGCGGCCATCGATGGCCCTGGAGATGTGGAGGGGGGCGGGATCGTGGGCGGGGATGCCCGGGGGCGCGCACGGACGCGCGCGCGTGCACGGGAGGGCGGGGGCGGGCGCGTGCACGGGGAGGGAGCGGGTGGGAACCGCTACACTACAGAAAAAGGTGCAATCAGTTTAAAATAACTGAAGAAAAAAAACAATCAATGAGGTGGTTGGGGTTTGTGGTGGTGGTGGGGGGGGTTTGGGGAAGCTACACTACAGAAAAAAAAAAAACTTAAGAAAAAAAAGCACTTTTTGTATAAGCTGGGTACTGGCAGACAGCTGCCAGTACCCAAGATGGCCCCAATAAGGCAGATAGGGAAGGTTACAAAGCTGTTTTGGGGGGGATCAGGGAGGTTGGAGGCTAAGGGGGGTCCTATACAGCAGAATAATTATTATTTTTTAAAAAAAAAAAACCTATACCCCCCAAAAAGCTTTTATTTTAGTACTGGCAGACTTTCTGCCAGTACTTAAGATGGCGGGGACAATTGTGGGGTGGGGGAGGGAAGGGAGCTGTTTGGGAGGGATCAGGGGGTCTGATGTGTCAGGTGGGAGGCTGATCTCTACACTAAAGCTAAAATTAACCCTGCAAGCTCCCTACAAACTTCCTAATTAACCCCTTCACTGCTAGCCATAATACACGTGTGATGCGCAGCAGCATTTTGCGGCCTTCTAATTACCAGAAAGCAACACCAAAGTCATATATATCTGCTATTTCTGAACAAAGGGGATCCCAGAGAAGCATTTACAACCATTTGTGCCATAATTGCACAAGCTGTTTGTAAAT
This sequence comes from Bombina bombina, assembly GCF_027579735.1. Classification (NCBI taxonomy): domain Eukaryota; kingdom Metazoa; phylum Chordata; class Amphibia; order Anura; family Bombinatoridae; genus Bombina; species Bombina bombina. The sequence continues at coordinate 114,412,872 of NC_069507.1, forward strand.
GATTTCAGTGAGAATCCTAAAATTGTGAAAAATTTAACGTTTTTTTTTTATTTGATCGCATTTGGCGGTGAAATGGTGGCATGAAATATACCAAAATGGGCCTAGATCATTACTTTGGGTTGTCTACTACACTACACTAAAGCTAAAATTAACCATACAAGCTCCCTACAAGCTCCCTAATTAACCCCTGCACTGCTGGGCATAATACACGTGTGGTGCGCAGCCGCATTTAGCGGCCTTCTAATTACCAAAAAGCAATGCCAAAGCCATATATGTCTGCTATTTCTGAACAAAGGGGATCCCAGAGAAGCATTTACAACCATTTGTGCCATAATTGCACAATCTGTTTGTAAATAATTTCAGTGAGAAACCGAAAGTTTGTGAAAAAATTTGTGAAAAAGTGAACGATATTTTGTATTTGATCGCATTTGGCGGTGAAATGGTGGCATGAAATATACCAAAATTGGCCTAGATTAATACTTTGGGATGTCTTCTAAAAAAAAATATATACATGTCAATAGATATTCAGGGATTCCTGAAAGATATTAGTGTTCCAATGTAACTATTGCTAATTTTGAAAAAAAGTAGTTTGGAAATAGCAAAATGCTACTTGTATTTATGGCCCTATAGCTTTCAAAAAAAGCAAAGAACATGTAAATATTAGGTATTTCTAAACTCAGGACAAAATTTAGAAACTATTTAGCATGTTTTTTTTTTGGTGGTTGTAGATGTGTAACAGATTTTGGGGGTCAAAGTTAAAAAAAGTGTGTTTTTTTTCCATTTTTTTCCTCATATTTTATAATTTTTTTTATAGTAAATTATAAGATATGATGAAAATAATGGTATTTTTAGAAAGTTAATTTAATGGCGAGAAAAACGGTATATAATATGTGTGGGTACAGTAAATGAGTAAGAGGGAAATTACAGCTAAACACAAACACCGCAAAAATGTAAAAATAGCCTTGGTCCCAAACGGACAGAAAATGGAAAAGTGCTGTGGTCATTAAGGGGTTAATAAGAGTTAATTTATTTCGTTAGATTTAAATTATATTTAATTTAGGGGGGTGTTAGGGTTAGGGTTAGAATTAGCTTTAGGTGTTAAAAAATTTATTAGAATAGCGGTGAGCTCCGGTTGGCAGATTAGGGGTTAATGTTTGAAGTTAGGTGTCGGCGATGTTAGGGAGGGCAGATTAGGGGTTAATACTATTTATTATAGGGTTAGTGAAGCGGATTAGGGGTTAATAACTTTATTATAATAGCGGTGCGGTCCGGTCTGCAGATTAGGGGTTAATAAGTGTAGGCAGGTGGAGGCGACGTTGTGGGGGGCAGATTAGGGGTTAATAAATATAATATAGGGGTCGGCTTTGTTAGGGGCAGCAGATTAGGGGTACATAGGGATAATGTAAGTAGCGGCGGTTTACGGAGCGGCAGATTAGGGGTTAAAAATAATATGCAGGTGTCAGCGATAGCGGGGGCGGCAGAATAGGGGTTAATAAGTGTAAGGTTAGGGGTGTTTAGACTCGGGGTACATGTTAGGGTGTTAGGTGCAGACGTAGGAAGTGTTTCCCCATAGGAAACAATGGGCCTGCGTTAGGAGCTGAACGCGGCTTTTTTGCAGGTGTTATTTTTTTTTTCAACTCAAACAGCCCCATTGTTTCCTATGGGGGAATTGTGCACGAGCACGTTTTTGAGGCTGGCCGCGTCCGTAAGCAACTCTTGTATCGAGAGTTGCAGTGGCGTTAAATATGCCTGTACGTTCCCTTTTTGGAGCCTAACGCAGCCATTCTGTGGACTCTCAATACCAGAGTTATTTTAAAGGTGCGGCCAGAAAAAAGCCAGCGTTAGCTACGCGGGTCATTACCGACAAAACTCTAAATCTAGCCGTTGGCCTTTAAGGGTACTTCCCCAGTGACAAGCCCTTTGTACCTCATAATTGCAAATTTGTACTCAACAAAGCTTATACAAATGCTGTTCAATCAAATTAATTATATAACATTTATATATGCAATCATTTAATGTGTACTGTTTCAGACAGTATTACCCTAGCCATACTGCAGTTTAATAAGTATGATTAGTGTAGCCAAACAGAAGGTCCTAAGGTTGCTACAGGGATTCCTAAAAGAACCAGGATAAACAACAAGTTCCAAAAGGAGCTACTCAACATGTTGTATTTAACATAGGGTGACATGCCAACCCCCCCCCCCCCCCCCCCCCCCCCACACACACACATAAATATAGAAAACAACATAATAATAAAATATAACTCTAACAAAAGCAAGAGGGATTCAGGGGAGGGATAAACGATAAAACTCACAACCATAAATTGATTTGTCACTCTCTGCAAAATATATGCAAATTAGTCTATTTCCCCAGTACACATTTTGGTGATGAACCTTCTACCAATAGATGGAGCTGTGTTACACATGCCAAGGAACTTTCAACCAATAGATGGCGCTATGGCGTGTTACACCATGTCCATGTATGTGACTGGGGAAAGGTTACAATTTTATTTTATTTTTTTAAAAACAGGTTCTTAAACAGCTCTTGTTTATTTTATAGAGTTTAAAACAAAAACAAATTCTCTGTAATTATAGTTCATACATTTGCTTTATCGTTAAGAGTTATCATCTTGATGCTCTAAATATAAACATTCAAAGTTAAGTGCTTGTTTGCTATTTAGAACCAGCAACACAGTATCATTGAATATATGGGTTATTAAGTATTTTTTGTTGCTTTACACACTTCTTGCATATTACCAACAACCATTGAACATTAATTATATTGCTGTACAACATGTATGTTGAATTCATTTTTGGTGACTGCCAGTTATGTGTTCAATTAATAATTGAGGTGCACAAATTATATGGACTTGCAGGGTTAGGCAGCCTTGAACCACCCATCCCCCTCAACCTTTTAGTCACATAAGTGATTGTACCTTTTTGGGGGGATTAAATGGTACAGACATGGACCCTTTGACAGTTGGAAACATATTTGTACCTTATTTACCGATAATGGTACATATTAGTTCCATAAGGTGTAATTATGATCCATTGAGGGTACAACCACAGCAGTTGTACCTTACATGTTCACAAACGTAATGTAATAAATGATGCCCCCAGCCCCCTGCAATAAAATGATGCCCCCAGCCATAAATGATGCCCCCAGCCCCCCTGCAATAAAATGATGCCCCCAGCCAACTGCAATAAAATGATGACCCCAGCACCCCTGCAATAAATTATGCCCCCAGTACCCCTGCAAAAAATTATGCCTCCAGCACCCCTACAATAAAATGATGCTGCCAGCCCCCTGCAATAAATGACGCCCCCAGTCCCCCCTGCAATAAAATTATGCCCCAGCCCCCTGCAAAAAATGATGCCCCAGCCTCCCTGCTATAAATGATGCCCCCAGGTCCCCTGCAATAAAATGATGCCCTAGCCCCCCTGCAATAAATGATCCCCCCAGCCCCCATGCAATACAATGATGCCCCCTGCAATAAAATGATGCCCCAGCCATAAATGATTCTCCCAGTCCACCTGCAATACATGATTCCACCAGCCCCCCTGCAATGAAATGATGCCCCAGCCATAAATGATGCCCCCAGCCCCCTGCAATTAATGATTCCCCTGCAATAAAATGATGCCCCCAACCATAAATGATGCCCAAGCCCCCTGAAATAAATGATGCCCCCAGCCCCCCTGTAATAAGTTAGCCCCAGCAATAAAAGATTCCCCCAGCCCCCTGCAATAAAATGATGCCCCAGCCCGCTGTAATAAAATGATGCCCCCAGCACCCCTGCAATAAAATGATGCTCCCAGCCCCCTGTAATAAATGATGCCCCCAGCCCCCAGCAATAAATGATTCCCCCAGCCCCCTGCAATAAAATGCCCACAGCCCCCTGCAATAAATGATCCCCCAGCCCCTGCAATAAAATGATGCCCCCATCCATAAATGATGCCCCCAGCCCCCTGCAATAAATGATGCCACCAGCCCCCCTGTAATAAATGATGCCCCCAGCCCCCCAGCAATAAATTATTCCCCCAGCACCCCTGCAATAAAATGATGCCCACAGCCCCCTGCAATAAATGATGCCCTCAACCCTCTACAATAAAATGATGCCCCCAGCACCCTGCAATAAAATGATGCCCCAAGCCCACCGACAATACAATGATGCCCTCAGCCCCCTGCAATAAAATGATGCCCTAGCAATAAAATGATACCCCAGCCCCCCCTGCAATAAATGATGCCCCTAGTCCACCTGCAAAAATTATGCCCCCAGCAATAAAATTATACCTCCAGCTCACCTGCAATCAAATTATGCACCCAGTTCCCCTGCAACAAATGATGCCCCCAGCCCCCTGCAATAAAATGATGCCCCCAACAAAAATATAATGCCCCCAGTCCCTTCAATAAGTGATGTCCCAGCAATAAAATGATGCTCCCACTTGACCCTCTGATAGGCAAAATTTGGATTTTAAATACCTACTATAATGCATCCAGCCAGAGTCAACACATTTAGATCTAGAGCAGCTATGTACTTGCAAGGACCTACCTGAACACATCTGACGAGCCAATGACAAGAGGCATATGTGCAACTGACCATCAGCTAGCTCCTAGTAGTGTATTGCTGCTCCTGAGCCTAACTACTTATGCTTTTTAACAAAGGAAGTACATTTGATAGTAAAAGTAAAGTCTTTTAAAATTGCATGTTCTGAACATGAAATTAAAATTTTGAGTTTCATGTCCCTTTTAACTTGTTCTCAGTCAGGGTGCTCCTGACGCACTGGTCTGTTAGTGTGAGGGTTAGGGTGAGTGGAACTCGATATGCAGCAATAGACGTACAGGAAACCAAAAGTCTTTTAAAACGTTTTAATAAAGCAAGAGAAACAAAAACTACGGGTAAAACAAGAGCAGAGTCCAGGAACAGGCCAATGGTCAGGTACCGTGAGATTAGTCCAGCAACAAGGTACCAAGGGGGAAAGCAGGAGCAATGTCCAGCAGGTATAGGTGGAAAGGCTGGCACAGGATACCAGATATATGCAGTAGTGACAAAAGGATTCAGGTAAGCTGCAACTGGTACAGTAAGTACAGGAGACTCAGCAGCCGGATACAAGAGAGTCAGCAGGCACAGGATACCCAGCGGGTACTGTTGGTGAGGCTGTCACGGGATATGAGGTGGGTGTATTGGGTACAGCAGGTTTCAGGTAAGCTGCCACTGGTACAGCAGGATACAGGAGACTCAGTAGGCACAGGATACCCAGCAAGTAATTTTGGTGAGACAGTCATGGGATTCCAGGTGAGTGCAGCAGGTACAGCAGGATAAAAATAAGCGGCCACTGGAACAGAAGGATACAAGAGATTCAGCAGGCTGTCACAGGATACTAGGTGACTGCAGCAGGTGCAGCGGGATACAGTAAAGCTGTCACTGGTACAGCAGGATACAGGAGACTCAGCAGGCTGTCACAGGATACCAGGTGAGTGCAGCAGGTACAGCAGGGAACAGGTAAGCTTCCACTGGTAAAGCAGGATACAGGAGACTCAGTAGGTTGTCACGGGATACCAGGTGAGTGCAGCAGGTACAGCAGGGAACAGGTAAGCTTCCACTGGTAGTGCAGGATACAGGAGACTTAGTAGGTTGTCACAGGATACCAGGTGAGTGCAGCAGGTACAGCAGGGAACAGGTAAGCTTCTACTGGTAAAGCAGGATACAGGAGACTCAGTAGGTTGTCACGGGATACCAGGTGAGTGCAGCAGGTACAGCAGGGAACAGGTAAGCTTCCACTGGTAGTGCAGGATACAGGAGACTCAGTAGGTTGTCACGGGATACCAGGTGAGTGCAGCAGGTACAGCAGGATACAGGTAAACTTCTACTGTTACAGCAGGATACAAGAAGGATACAAGAGATTCAGCAGGCTGTCACAGGATACTAGGTGACTGCAGCAGGATGCAGTAAAGCTGTCACTGGTACAGTAGGATACAGGAGACTTAGCAGGCTGTCACAGGATACCAGGTGAGTGCAGCAGGTACAGCAGGGAACAGGTAAGCTTCCACTGGTAGAGCAGGATACAGGAAAGTCAGTAGGTTGTCACGGGATACCAGGGGAGTGCAGCAGGTACAGCAGGGAACATGTAAGCTTCCACTGGTAGAGCAGGATACAGGAGACTGAGTAGGTTGTTATGGGATACCAGGTGAGTGCAGCAGGTACAGCAGGATACAGGTAAGCTTTTACTGTTACAGCAGGATACAGGGGACTAAGCAGGATGTCACGGGATACTAGGATAAGTGAGAGAAGGAACAGGAGGGCAGGTAAGCACGAGGTAAGCTCCTCAATAACTCAACCCAGAGTGATCTGGGCTGAGTAGGTTCATATAAGAATTCCCACACCTGTTGCCACATAGGTAAGAGTTCATGTAATTAGTTTTTCCCCCTTTAAATTAGAGCAGCGTGTGGCAACGTGTGCCTAGGGAGAGCAGTAGCAGCGTTCCTCTATGTGGAGGCAGAAGCCAGTTGTGAGATTAGGTATATTTCTGACAGTGGCTGCTAAGAAGTGGAACCCTGGACTTAGAGCAGGGCTGCCCAAACTAAGCCCAGGGGCCATACCTGATCTGCCAGATGTTTTTTTTTCTGCTCAGTGGTGCTGAGGACCGCACAAACATTAAGTAATCAGTTGTGTATTTGTACCACCCTTAGTGTAGTACTGAGATCTACAGATAGCAGCTTGCTATGTAGTTAACTAAAATAATGATTATAAACTAATTTTATATTGAGACATTTTCTCTAGCATAAGTATTATGTAATGTGTCCTAATCCCACCATTAGTGACTGACCCTAGCACCGCTAGCATAGCTCACAGAACCTTTGTGAAGGTTCTTGGAGCTGTATCCAATTTGAAAGGCAGAGCCTCAAACTGGAAACATTTGTCTAGGAAGGCAAACCTTAGATAACAAAAATCATCTTTGTGAATAGAGAAATACAAGAAGGTGTCTATCAAGTCTATGGTGGAAATTAATTGACCCTCTTGTAAGGGTACAATGGTTCAAATCACCTCCATCTTGAACTTGGTTACCCGAAGAAACGTGTCTAAGTTCCCTCCTTAATCAGAACTATGAACAGAGTTGAATTAAACCCTTGGCTTCATTCCAACTCTGGAACGGGAATGATCACTCCCAAATTTGTCATGTCTTGTTAACATTGGAAAAAAGGCTAGTGCCTTTGACTGAAGTTGGGTAGATGTGACAGGAATAACCTTTCCCAAGCCTGGACCACAGCCCTATTCTGTTTCCCTGAGATACAATGTTGTGTTGAGTACCCAGGGATCCTAGATATATTGTTACCAAGCTTACTGAAAAAGGCTCTATCTGCCCCATACCAGAGCTAAGCCTGGTTTAGGGGTTGCACCTTCATTCAGATTTTGATACAAAGTCAAGTGCTTGGATTTGTTCCAAGTACTGCCTGGCTTCTAATGAGTCTTGAAAGCCTCAGCTTTCTGGCCAGATGAGGAAAAAAAAGCTAGGGCTGAATACAATTTGTCCTCGGAAAGGGAGAGATAAAAGTCTGCGAATAGACACCATGTCTACAGACCAAGATTTGAGCCACAAAGCTTTTGTGAGAACCGCCAAAGGCACAATCTTTGCTTTAATGCAAATGATTATAAAAATTGTCAAAAATAAAAGAATTAGCAACATTGATCATTTTAAGAAAATACTGAATTTCATATAGGAAGAGGTTGCTGAAGAGAAACCATCTCTGATTAGGTGTCACACCACAAAGTGATAGCACCCGCTACATAGGCCACACTGATTGCTGGCCTGAATAAAAAAAACCTGCTTGATGAAAAGATTATGAAGATCCTATGAAAAGCCTCTAGTTTTCTATCCATGGAGTCATTAAAAGAGGTACTATTCGCTATGGGGATAGTGGTACTTTTAGAAAGTGTAGCAATAGCTCCATTCACTTTGGGAATAGATTCACAAAATTCCAAATTTGCATGAGGAATTGGAGCCATCTTCTTGAACTCAGAAAGAAACTCGAAAATATTTAAGAGGCTTACATCAAGTTGTTTAGCTGTAGGAACAGGTTCTTGGAACTCCCAGAGTAAGGAAAACTTCTTGCAGATAATCAAACTTAAATATGTGCTCTTAGATTCCAGGTCCAACGAAGGATCCTGACTATCTAACAGTATATCACCTTATGAAGTATCTGAATCTTAAACATCAGAATCCTTAAGCAGAGTTACAGATGTGCTGCCTCTGTGAGATATATCAGATGAACTGACACCAGTATCACCCTCTGTGAGCAAACGCTTATGTTTGCTCTGGGGAAGTATAAATGCCCAAACTTCACAAATAGTTGAGTGCAAATATTCCTTAAAATACCCAGGACTGACTCTAAGTTATAAAGTGCCCTAAACCTGTCTGAAGGAAAATGCTACGTGTGTATTGTCCTCAGGCTTGGTGTAAAATTAGCAATATAAATACCAATAGCCTGTGGGCTATGTAAATGATCCTCTTCACCTACCTGTTAGAACTCGCTCTACCTTTCTTACCCAGCTGCAGTAAACCTGCATCCTGCACAATAGCCCATCCTAGTTAGATCTGAAGCCGGAGTTCATTGAGAGGCCAACAGGAGGAGGCTGAAAGATAATTCCCAGCAACACCTGAGGCAGGCCAGTGACAAACTCCCAAGGGAGAATTACTATCACTGCCAGTATACTCCTGTACATCACATTTTCCTATTTCCAGCTCTCTGAAGGGGATAATGTGTCTCACATAAGTCTGAGAACCCCTAAAAAGCACTTCAGTTTTTACCTTCTCCTATGGAGGAAAATAAGAATGAGGTGTACTGGGAAGTGGGAGGGATTAAAGGCTCCTGGTATGTTGGGTATTTTTAACCTCCTCCAAATGGACTGGAGTTCAATTCCACATGTGATGGCTCATGGGCTCTCACCACCTTATGAATGAAAAAGTGATTAACCCAAAAGAGATGGTAGTAAAATACCTTACCTCTTCCTCCATTCCAAGGGTTTGATGAACAGTTCAATTTAAAGCATCTTGGGAAGCTCAAGACCTGTTTAAAAAATATTACAAAAAAACATACAAAAGTTAGTTTAGCAAAATGTATCTTAATGCTCTTATAAAAAACAAACAAACAAACACAAATAAACAGTTTAGCCCAAAAGAGATGGTAAATAAAATAGCTTACCTCTTTCTGCATTCCGACAGGTTTAAGAACAGTTCTATTTAAAACTTATTGGGAAGCTCAAGAAACTGTTTAAAAAAAACACACACAGTTGGTTTACAAAAATATAAAACATATCTAAAAGCTTTTATCAAAAAACCCAAATTTAAAAATGGTTTAACCAAAAATAGATGGTGAAACAAATCACTTACCTCTACCTCCATTCCAAGGGTTTGATGAACAGTTCTATCTTAAACTTCTTTGGAAGCTTGAGACCTGTTTATAAAATATAAAAAAAAACATACAAAGTTAGTTTAGCTAAATATAAAAAATATCCAGAAGCTTTTATAAAAAAACATTTTAACACAAAAGAGATGGTAAATAAAACAGCTTACCTCTTCCTCCATTCCAAGGGTTTGAAGAACAGTTCTATTTAAAACTTGTTGGGAAGCTCAAGTAAAGAGACCTGTTTAAAGATATTAAAACAAACAAAGATATATATATATAGGTCTCAAGCTAATGAAAGTATACAACTTTAAGGGTACATGTAAAAATAGTTCTATTTAAAAATTAAATGCATTCCTGCACATTTCAATTTTAACCTTTCTATCCCTTTAAAGGGACATTATACACTAGATTTTTCTTTGCATAAATGTTTTGTAGATGATCTGTTTATATAGCCCATACAGGTTTTTTTTTAAAAAAAATGTATAGTTTTGCTTATTTTTAAATAACATTGCTCTGATTTTCAGACTCATAACCAAGCCCCAAAGTTTTAGGAGAATACTGATGTATACCTACTCCAGCTTGCTTCTGTTTGTGTAAGGGGTCTTTTCAAATTTAGAGGAAGGGGGAGGGGGGGGAGTGTCTGCTATTTCCTACTTGCAGTGGGTGTTCCAGATACCTTTTTAACAGAGCTGAACTGGGAGCTTCTAAGTAAGTTTTTAAACGGTTTACTGAATTTTTAGATCAGTATCTGTGCATATTATTCTTTATAGTAGTATTTATTACATGCAGTTAAATGAAAATTGGTGTATACTGTCCCTTTAAGGGTTCAGGTAAAAGAGGATTTTTTCATCGTAAACAATTTTTAAGGAATAAAAAAAGAAAATGATAAAATAAATGTTAAATTGAATAAGGATGTATAATATAATATTCAACAAATACGAAAACAAAAAACACAGCAAAATACAATATAAATTACAAATTTATAGGAAGGACACACATCAAACTTCCATCTATCTAATGTTATTGATATAAATTCTATTAGATCACCTACTGATTTCTACAGAACCCAAATACAGGTCAAACAGTGGGACAATCCCCTCTCCTCTCTCACCTCCACAAGCTCTTTACCATTCCAGGTCCCCTCAGAGGATGAGGGGAAGTGCCACTCTGCTTGGCTTCCATTTGGGTCCTGTAGAGGTTTAGATAACTCTCCTAAATGCTTTTATTAAAAAACACAAATTTAAAAATCTTTTAACCTAAAATAGGTGGTAAATAAAATAACTTACCTCCTTCCTCCATTCTGAGGGTTTGATGAACAGTTCTTGGGAAGCTCGAGTAAAGAGACCTGTTTAAAGAATATTAAAAAAAATATAAAACATAAAAAAGAGGGTGAAGAATATTGCTACATGAATAGTGTCCTCTCAGGATCACTACAGATTTATACCAATGTTTTGTATGAAACAGGACTTATCAGATTTGTATCATTTTGATTCCAAAAGAGGAGCTTAATAAAAAAACAATCATCTCCTCATGTTTGAAAATAATGAAGCTATTTTTTTAACATCTCTTTGAGCAAGTTAAAAATAACAGACACTATTTTTAATATAGAATAATATATGGGGGTAAAATAAGGTAACAAAATGATATAAATAGAAATATTTAAAAAGACAATCTGACATGTACAGGCTACATTACAAATTAAAAGGCCAGTCAACGTTCAAATTAATGTCACCTTATTCTGCACTATATGCCGAATTGTGTAACTTTATCCTAGTGATAAAAAAGGGGGTTTGAAGATTTATCCTCCACCAAACCGTACTCACCTTACCTTCCTCGCCAGCCTCTACTGCTTTTCAGGTTTCTTCAACAATACGTCACTGGCGCGCTGTCTAATCATAGTGCACTGGGTCATGCCATTGAACTATACACGTAGCACGCTCCTGTGCTGGGTAAAGCAGCTGAAAGTTTTACCCAGCGTGAGAGCGCGATACATGTAGTTCAATAAGACGACCGATTGTACTGTGATTAAAAACTTTGCTGTTGAATATGGAGCAGATGAGGCTGGATAGGAAGGTAAGGTGAGGTAAGTAAGAGTTTGAGGAGTTAAATCTGCACCAGGTCGTGCCGTTGAGTACACGTAGTGCGCTCCTGCGCTGAGTAAAGCAGCCAGAAGCTTTACCCAGAATGATGCATGATTAAGAGGTGTTAACCTCGAAACTTCCCTATCTTATATGTCCTAATAAAGATTTTTTTATCATTGGAGAGCTGTGTACACCCTCTTTGTTCAGAATGAGAGAGCGATACATGTAGTTCAACAAGACGACCGATTGCGCTGTGATTAGAAACCTCGCTGTTGAAGAAACCAAAAGAGCAGGAGAGACTGGATAGGAAGGTAAAGTGAGGTAAGTATGAGTTTGGGGAGATACATTTTTAAAATCCTTTCTACCATCCACATAATTATCTGCATAATTATGTAGCATTAATTTAAACATTGACTGGCCCTTTAATATAGAAGACACACATTAAACCATTAGTAATTCCACTGCTAGATTTTCCTTAAGATATCTGCTTTTTCCAAAAAAACAAAAAGGTGCATCAACCAGTGTGACAATCACTTCCTCTCTCTCTCCTACACCATCCCACCACTAATCCAATACTCCATAGAGGAAGAGGGATGTGTCACTCTGCTTGTTGTCCTTTTTGGTCCTTCCGAATATAAAATAAAACTGTTATTCTAATACTAAAACAATGAATGAAAAGCACAAGTTGAAAAACGTATTAAACTAAATCCCCTTCCCTCTCCCAGCTCCACAAACTCTCTACCATTCCAGTTCCCTACTGACAATATCACTCTGCTTAGCTTCCGTTTAGGTCCTCTAGAGGTGTAAGCAGCTCTCCAAAAGCAAATACTTTTATCAAAAACACAAATGTAAAAAGTGCTTAACCCAAAAGAGGTGGTTACTAAAACAGCTTACCTCTTCCTCCATTCCGATGGTTTGATGAACAGTTCTATTAAAAACTTCTTGGGAAGCTCAAGTAAAGAGACCTGTTTATATAAAAATTAAAACATACATTTAGTATACAAACTTATACCAGCTAAAAAAAGAGGTTAAGGAAATTTGCTACATGATATCAGGATCATTACAGATTTACACCAATATAAAAATATTCCAAAAGAGGAGCTTAAAAAAATGATGCTTACCTGATAAATTCATTTCTTTCATGGTGGTGAAAGACCATGAGAAATCAAATGTGGGATTATACTCCAGTCCACTAGGAGGAGGCAAAAAATACTCCACATACAAACAGCTTTTAATCCCTTCCATTTAACTGATTACCTCAGTCAAACATATGGCCAAGGAAGGAAAGGAACAGAAAAGCAGGAAAGATCAAGGAAGGGTAAATGAAGTGCGAAATGCCGCCAAAATGTACTCTGTGTCTGTTCCAATCTACCTTTTCCCTGTGTATTTCAAGTAATTCCGGTCCTGCCTGATTACCTCTGCCTGTGTTCGCACGTACTCTGCTGTATTTTTTTGTGTTTATTCTGCTGTATTTATCCTGGACACCGCTATATTGTATATTCTAAACCCTGCAACATATCTCAGTTGCCAAAGAACCATTATTGTAATCATCCAGCCATTGCACAGAATCTAGGGAAACCCCCAGAAAAAGGCGACCCACAAATTAGTGAAAAATGTGTATATGTGTATATCTCACAATATGTGAAACAAATGTATGGTCTTCACCAAAATTGTTTAAATGACGCACATGTATATATAAAATTATATATCAAATATTTTTAGGTGTAAAGAGAAGTTCTGTGAGAAATCCTACAAAAGTGAAAGATAAAAAAAAAAATCAATGAAAAATAATAAAAAATCTAATAAAAATCTGTACAAAAGAGATAAGCAGGAATGTAAGCTTAAGAGCCGGCCCATTTTTGGTTGAGAACCAGGGTTGCACTTGCTTATTGGTTTGCTAAATGTAGCCACCAATCACAAGCGCTAGCCAGGGTGCTGAAACTAAAAATTAGCCTTAGCTTATATTCCTACTTTTTCAAATAAAGATACCAAGAGAATGAAGAAAAATTTAAAATAGGAGTAAATTCGTTGAGGACTTCGGCCCGGTTGGGTGAAGATGTCTCCCGTTAAGATGATCTTCAAGGGGTTAGTGTTAGGTTTATTTAAGGGGGGATTGGGTGGGTTTTAGAGTAGGGTTGGTTGTGTGGGTGGTGGGTTTTAATGTTGGGGGGTATTTGTACTTTTTTTTACAGGTAAAAGAGCTGATTACTTTGGGGCAATGCCCTGCAAAGGGCTCTTTTAAGGGCTATTTGTAATTTAGTGTAGGGTAGGGCTTTTTTATTTTGGGGGGGCTTTTTATTTTTTTAGGGGGATTAGATTAGGTGTAATTAGTTTAAAATTCTTGTAATTTGTTTATTATTTTCTGTAATTTAGTGTTTTTGTTTTTTGTACTTTAGATAATTTTATTTAATTTATGGAATTAATTTAATTATAGTGTAGTGTTAGGTGTAATTGTAACTTAGGTTAGGTTTTATTTTACAGGTACTTTTGTATTTATTTTAGCTAGGTGGTTATTAAATGGTTAATAACTATTTAATAACTATTCTACCTAGTTAAAATAAATACAAACTTGCCTGTAAAATAAAAATAAACCCTAAGCTAGCTACAATGTAATTATTAGTTATATTGTAGCTATCTTAGGGTTTATTTTATAGGTAAGTATTTAGTTTTAAATAGGAATAATGTAGTTAATGATAGTTATTTTATTTAGATTTATTTAAATTATATTTACGTTAGGGGGGGTTGGGTTAGTGTTAGATTTAGGGGTTAATAACTTTAATATAGTGGCAGCGACGTTGGGGGCGGCAGATTAGAGGTTAATAAATGTAGGTAGGTGTCGGCGATGTTAGGGATGGCAGATTAGGGGTTAATAATATTTAACTAGTGTTTGCGAGGCGGGAGTGCATCGGTTTAGGGGTTAATATATTTATTATAGTGGCGGCGATGTCCTGTTCGGCAGATTAGGGGTTAAAAATTTTATTTTAGTGTTTGCGATGTAGGGGGCCTCAGTTTAGGGGTTAATATGTAGTTTATGGTGTTAGTGTACTTTTTAGCACTTTAGTTAAGAGTTTTATGCTACGGCGTTGTAGTGTAAAACTTTTAACTACTGACTTTTAAATGCGGTAACAGTCTTGACAGGAGAGGGTCTACCGCTTACTTTTGGTCAGACTCGTAATACCGGCGCTATGCAAGTCCCGTTGAAAATATAGGATACGCAGTTGACGTAAGTGGATTTGCGGTATTTCCGAGTCTGGCCAAAAAAGTGAGCGGTACACCTGTACCTGCAAGACTCGTAATACCAGCGGGCGTTAAAAAGCAGCGTTGGGACCGGCCAACGCTGCTTTTTAACCCTAACGCAAGACTCGTAATCTAGCCATTTAGGTTTCTCACTGAAATTATTTACAAACAACTTGTACAATTATGGCATAAATTGTTGTAAATGCTTCTCTGGGATCCCCTTTGTTCAGAAATAGCAGACATATATGGCTTTGGCGTTGCTTTTTGGTAATTAAAAAGCTGCTAAATGCAACTGTGCACCACACGTGTATTATGCCCAGCAGTAAGGGGTTAATTAGGAAACATGTAGGGAGCTTGTAGGGTTAATTTTAGCTTTAGTGTAGTGTAGTAGACAACCCCAAGTATTGATCTAGGCCCATTTTGGTGTATTTTATGCCACCATTTCACAGCTAAATGCGATCAAATAAAATAAAAACGTTACATTTTTCACAATTTTAGGTTTCTCACTGAAATTATTTACAAACAGCTTGTGCAATTATGGCACAAATGGTTGTAAATGCTTCTCTGGGATCCCCTTTGTTCAGAAATAGCAGACATATATGGCCGCTGCGCATCACACGTGTATTATGGCTAGCAGTGAAAGCGTTAATTAGGTAGTTTGTAGGGAGCTTGCAGGGTTAATTTTAGCTTTAGTGTAGAGATCAGCCTCCCACCTGACACATCACACCCCCTGATCCCTCCCAAACAGCTCCCTTCCCTACCCCACCCCACAATTGTCCCTGCCATCTTAAGTACTGGCAGCAAGTCTGCCAGTACTAAAATAAAAGGTATCTTTGAATTTTTTTTATTTTTTTTTAGCATATTTACATATACTGCTGTTTAGGATCCCCCCACCTCCCTGATCACCCCCATACAGCTCTCTAACCCTCCCCCCTTTACCTATTTTCCGCCATCTTGGGTACTGGCAGCTTTCTGCCAGTACCCTATTTGCCCCCCCCAAAACATTTTTTTTATTTTTAAAATTCAAAATGTATATTTTCTGTAGTGTAGCTGCCCCCCCTCAATACCCTACCCACGCTCCCCCTCCCAGATCCCTTCCCTAGCACGTTTGATCCTACCCTCACTCTCCCTCCTTTCCATTGACTTTTACTATTGCCGGCCGGGTAAATGCGGCATGCACACACGTACGCGCTCGCACGCCGCCCTGCCCCCCCACCGCAAACCGCGTCACTTGCTGACCTGATCTGTGAAACAACATATGCTATGGGAAATTCGTAATACCAGCGCTATGGGAATCCCATTAAAAAAACATAATTTTTACGTGTGCGGTACTGACGTTGCGTTACAGGCTAAAAGGCTTGCAGTACAGCTATACCGACAAGACTTGTAATGGCTGCGGTGCTGTTTCAACACTGAAAATACCATATTTTCAGCGTTAAGAGCCGTAACGCACAGCTCGTAATCTAGCTGAATGTGAGGTACCCACTTTATATAGTAATACCCTTGCATTCCTATTGATTGATTTTCATTTTTAAATTCAAATCAGATAATATAATGAAAGCTTTTTCAGGGCAACCTTTTTTAGGATAGGGTTTTTTTTTGGTTAGCATTATTTAGAATAGATTTTGCCCAACAAAATGGCCTTCTCAGAGCTTCTTTTTTAGGATAGGGTTTTTTTAATTTAGGATTTTTTTAGAATAGGGCTTTTTTATGGGCAAACGAGCTATGTTCGCTTCAGGGCACTGGTCTAATGAATGCCCTTGTAACGGCAATGCCCAACCAAATGCCCTTTTCAGGGTAATCTTTTTTTAGGATAAGTTTTCTTTTTTAATTTAGGATTTTTTTAAAATAGGGCTTTTTTATGGGCAAACGAGTTATGTTTGCTTTAGGGCACTGCCCTAACGAATGCCCTTGTAAACATACCTTTCACTTAAAGGGACACTCAAGTCTGCCCCAAGATACTCTGTATTCTTTCGTAGACCACAGTGCCTGAGCCATCATTGTCAATGACAGCAGACTCCCAAGTGATTGTTGCCTTGGGGAAGAGCAAATACAGGACAAATTTACATTGGCTGGCCAATAGCCATTAAAAAGGCAGTCACTTTCCTTCAGTTTACAAAGCTGTTAGCTTTTGGTTTCATACTCACCAAATTATGGCACTAGGAGGTTGTTTTTGGATCTCATTGAAGTGAAAGGAAAACAAAAATGATAATTTGCATTCAGTTTACATTAAAGGGATAGTAAACCCAATATTTTTTTTTTTCCTGATTAAGATAGACCATGCAATTTTAAGCAACTTTCTAATTTACACCTATTATCAATTTTTCTTCGTTCTCTTGGAGGCTGTAGCAGATCATGTCCGCCCTACATTGATAAATGCCGACAGGATACGCTGTCGGCATTTATCATTGCACAAGCATTTATAGTGAAATGCTTGTGCAATACCGCCCCCTGCACATTTGCGGCCAATTGGCAGCTAGCAGTGGGTGTCAATAAACCCGATCCTATCCGATCAGGCTGATTGCTGTCCGCCGCCTCAGAGGTGGTAGATGAGTTATGGAGCAGCGTCCTTAAGACCGCTGCTTCTTAACTTACATTTACGGCAAACCTGAAGGCTCGCACAGAAACAGTTGCATCCACAGCTTAGTAATCCGACCCCATGTATCTTTATTTGAAAAGCAGGAATGTAAGCTTAAGAGCCGGACCATTTTTGGTTGAGAACCTGGGTTGCACTTGCTTATTGGTTTGCTAAATGTAGCCACCAATCAAAAGCGCTAGCCAGGGTGCTGAAACCAAAAATGAGCCAGCTCCTTTGCTTATATTTCTACTTTTTTCAAATAAAGATACCAAGAGAATGAAGAAAAATTTAAAATAGAAATAAATTAGAAAGTTGCTTAAAATTACATGCTCTATCTGATTCATCCATTTAAGCCTATTAACCACTTTTGGCATATTTTACTAGTTGTAAAGGGGAAAATGCCCTTTACATCTAGCAATACTAAGGGCCAGATTACAAGTGGAGCTAAATTATCATGTGCCCGCAAATAGGCAAATCTGCCCATTTGAGTGCGTGCGATAATTAACCTGCCATGGCTGGTTATTGCTACCATGAGTTTGGGGTAGCAATCAGCGCTCCAAAAATTAGCCAGAGATCCGATCTCTGGTTCATTTTCTAAAAGTGCCCAAAATGCCCTCAAAATAGAGGGCATTATAGTTTTTTATTAAAAAAAAAAAGAAGCATTTTTTTTAATAACAAAATAACTGCTCTAGATAGTTTTTGGGGTCTAAAGTTGGCCTTTACATTGTGGTCTATGGGAACTATGTGTTCCCTGTAAATATATACACATATTAGCACATACATATTTATGTATATCAGCATATACATATATATTTATATTTGCTGCTATCGCTGTGCTACTTACCCCTTCACTGCACTTAGAATCTGTTTTGTCTTTGACGGAATTAGAACGATGCTCCCATTAAAGCCTATGGAAGCACGCTCTGGTAATGAGCAATACTTCCCAGAAATAATAAATTTAATATAGTGTTTGCGAAATGTGAGCTGGTATTAGCGTGTGCTGGTATTACTCAATGGAATGCTATATCGCTTTCATGAAAGCAATATTTAGCGCTCCACTTGTAATCTGGCCCTTAATGTGAAGCATTTTTAAAACATATTTATTGAATATGTGTGTTTTAATTGAGTAGTTAGAAATTAATATTTTATATATAAAATGAACCTACGTATAAGTGTGAATATAAAACATTTTAAATCCTGAAATATTATATATTAAATTAAAAAAAAAGGAATAATTATATAAATTAGATATTGATATGAGCAGATGGACAGGAACCGTCGATTGACACCTCCCTGCTGGCGGCCGATTGGCCGCGAGTCTGCAGGGGGCGGCGTTGCACTAGCAGCTCTTGTGAGCTGCTGGTGCAATGCTGAATACGGAGAGCGTATTGCTCTCCGCATTCATCGATGTCTGTCGGACCTGATCCGCACTGTCGGATCAGGTCCGACAGACATTTGATAATTCAGCCTCATAGTGCTAATTTATTCAGTATTTCACAGTCTAAATGAATGAACAGTTCAATAAGAAAGTATACACACTCACAAGTAATGAAAACAGTAATATGAGGCTTCATGTGGTCATTAGCAGCTTCCCAAATAGCTGGACTCCCAAAACAGTGGTTCCCTTCACCCACTACAGCTTCCAATCGCTATAAACAGTAATTTCCAAGTAGGTATGATCAAATTAGCCCAAATCGATGGGGCTACATATTTTATTAACATGTTTAAAAACCTAATGCTACCATGTTTTTCTATATTCTGCCATTTCATTGGGTATATATAAATAATTAAATTCACCCACTATATATAATTACATTTAACATAAAGGACGTCTATCTGCACAAGTGTTACTTTGAATTACATGGCATAATTGCAGATATACCAAGGACATATATAGGGTTGCCACCTGTCGAGGAATGACCCACACAGTTTGGGTTTCCATTTGTGTGTCCGGGTTTAATGCTGAGTCCGACCCAGACATGCAAATGACTGATTTTGGTGGGAAACAGCCAAAAAATGTGACATTGTGTACTTGCAACATACTGCACATGCCTACAGTTATCTCTCTATTATGTTTGTGAGTGTGTTAGGGTTGCGACCTCGACCATGTTTTTCATGGACACTTATGAGTTACACATGCTGCAGGGTGTACAGGTGGCAACATGCACTGCGCACCTGGACAGCACACGAATAGTGACCCTGGACAGCACTATTCATGTTTCTCCCTGCACACCCTGCTGCATGTGTAACTCATAAGTGTTCAGGAAAACATGGCCGAGGTGGCAACCCTAATGTGTGTGTGTCTTTGTGTGAGAGTGTGTCAGTGTGTGAAAGTGTCTTTCTGTGTGAGAGTGTGTGTAGTGTGTGTCTTTGTGTTTGTCAGCGTCTTTCTGTTTGTGCGAGTCTGTGTGTGAAAGAGTGTTTTTGTGTGGGAGAGTGTGTTTGTGTGTGAGAGAGAATGTGTGTGAGAATGTGTTAGAGAGAGTTTGTGTGAGACTGTTAGTGTGTTTGTGTGTGTGTGAGAGAATGTGTGTGTTAGTGTGTTTGAGTTTGTGTGAGAATGTGAGCGTGTGTGAGATAGAGAGTGTGTGAGAATGTGTGTGTTAGTGTGTTTGAGTGTGTGTGAGACTGTTAGTGTATTTGTGTGTGTGTGTGAGAGACTGTTAGAGTATTTATGTGTGCGTGAGAGAGAGTGTGTGTGAGACTGTTAGTGTATTTGTGTGTGTGTGAGAGAGTGTGTGTGTGAGACTGTTAGTGTATTTGTGTGTGTGTGTGAGAGAGTGTGTGTGAGACTGTTAGTGTATTTGTGTGTGTGTGTGAGAGAGAGTGTGTGTGAGACTGTTAGTGTATTTGTGTGTGTGAGAGACTGTTAGAGTATTTATGTGTGCGTGAGAGAGAGTGTGTGTGAGACTGTTAGTGTATTTGTGTGTGTGTGAGAGAGTGTGTGTGTGAGACTGTTAGTGTATTTGTGTGTGTGTGTGTGAGAGAGTGTGTGTGAGACTGTTAGTGTATTTGTGTGTGTGTGTGAGAGAGAGTGTGTGTGAGACTGTTAGTGTATTTGTGTATGTGTGTGAGAGAGAGTGTGTGTGAGACTGTTAGTTTATTTGTGTGTGTGTGAGAGAGAGTGTGTGTGAGACTGTTAGTGTATTTGTGTGTGTGTGAGAGAGAGTGTGTGTGAGACTATTAGTGTATTTGTGTGTGTGTGAGAGAGAGTGTGTGTGAGACTGTTAGTGTATTTGTGTGTGTGAGATAGAGAGTGTGTGAGAGAATGTGTGTGTTAGTGTGTTTGAGTGTGTGTGAGAATGTGATGGTGTGTGAGATAGAGAGTGTGTGGGGAGTTTGAATATCTATGCGCGGGTGTGTTTATGTGCTATTATACATATTGCACACTCTGCAAAAATGCAAGAGTGTTTGGGGTTGGCCTGAACTAAAGGTGGCAGCCCTAGACATATACCATGTGACTTTTCTAGCCAATCTAAAAAATATACGCCTAGATTTAGAGTTTGGCGTTAGCCGTCAAAACCAGCGTTAGGGGCTCCTAACGCTGGTTTTGGGCTACCGCTGGTATTTAGAGTCAGTCAGGAAAGGGTCTAACGCTCACTTTGCAGCCGCGACTTTTCCATACCGCAGATCCCCCTACGCCATTTGCGTATCCTATCTTTTCAATGGGATATTTCTAACGCCGGTATTTAGAGTCTTGGCTGAAGTGAGCGTTAGAAATCTAACGACAAGACTCCAGCAAAAAGCCAGGAGTTAAGAGCTTCCTGGGCTAACGCCGGTTCATAAAGCTCTTAACTACTGTGCTCTAAAGTACACTAACACCCATAAACTACCTATGTACCCCTAAACCGAGGTCCCCCCACATCACCGCCACTATAATAAATTTGTTTAACCCCTAATCTGCCGACCGCACACCGCCACAACCTATGTTATCCCTATGTACCCCTAATCTGCTGCCCCTAACACCGCCGACCCCTATATTATATTTATTAACCCCTAATCTGCCGCCCCCAACGTCGCCGCCACCTACCTACACTTATTAACCCCTAATCTGCCGACCGGACATCACCGTTACTATAATAAAGTTATTAACCCCTAATCCGCCTCACTCCCGCCTCAATAACCCTATAATAAATAGTATTAACCCCTAATCTGCCCTCCCTAACAACGCCAACACCTAACTTCAAGTATTAACCCCTAATCTGCCGACCGGACCTCACCGCTACTCTATTAAATTTATTAACCCCTAAAGCTAAGTCTAACCCTAACACTAACACCCCCCTAAGTTAAATATAATTTTTATCTTACGAAATAAATTAACTCTTATTAAATAAATTATTCCTATTTAAAGCTAAATACTTACCTGTAAAATAAATCCTAATATAGCTACAATATAAATTATAATTATATTGTAGCTATTTTAGGATTAATACTTATTTTACAGGCAACTTTGTATTTATTTTAACCAGGTACAATAGCTATTAAATAGTTAAGAACTATTTAATAGCTACCTAGTTAAAATAATTACAAAATTACTTGTAAAATAAATCCTAACCTAAGTTACAATTAAACACTACACTATCAATAAATTAATTAAATAAAATACCTACAAATATCTACAATTAAACCTAACACTACACTATCAATAAATTAATTAAATAAAATACCTACAAATAAATACAATTAAATAAACTAACCAAAGTACAACAAATAAAAAAAGAACTAAGTTACAAAAAATAAAAAAATAATTTACAAACATTAAAAAAAGATTACAACAATTTTAAGCTAATTACACCTACTCTAAGCCCCCTAATAAAATAACAAAGCCCCCCAAAATAAAAAAATGCCCTACCCTATTCTAAGAAAGAATTCAGCTCTTTTGCCTGTAAAAAAAAAACATACAATACCCCTCTAACATTACAACCCACCACCCACATATCCCTAATCAAACCCAAACCCCCCTTAAATAAACCTAACACTAATCCCCTGAAGATCTCCCTACCTTATCTTCACCACGCCGGGTGTCTTCATCCAAGCCCAAGCGGGGGCTGAAGAAGTCCATCATCTGGCTGAAAAGGTCCATCATCGGGCTGAAGTCTTGATCCAAGCGGGCGCTGAAGAAGTCCATCATCGGGCTGAAGAGGTCCATCATCGGGCTGAAGTCTTGATCCAAGCGGGCGCTGAAGAGGTCCATCATCGGGCTGAAGTCTTCTATCAAGCGGCATCTTCAATCTTCATCCATCCGGAGGGGAGCCATCTTCTTCCAGCCGACGCGGATCCATCCTCTTCTACCGACGCCTACTCGCCGAATGACGGTTCCTTTAAATGACGTCATCCAAGATGGCATCCCTCAAATTCCGATTGGCTGATAGGATTCTATCAGCCAATCGGAATTAAGGAAGGAAAATTCTGATTGGCTGATGGAATCAGCCAATCAGATTGAGCTCACATTCTATTGGCTGTTCCGATCAGCCAATAGAATGCAAGCTCAATCTGATTGGCTGATTGGATCAGCCAATCGGATTGAACTTGAATCTGATTGGCTGATTCCATCAGCCAATCAGAATGTTTCTACCTTAATTCCAATTGGCTGATAGAATCCTATCAGCCTATCGGAATTCAAGGGACGCCATCTTGGATGACGTCACTTAAAGGAACGGTAGAAGAGGATGGATCCGCGTCGGCTGGAAGAAGATGGCTCTGCTCCACTCCGGATGGATGAAGATTGAAGATGCCACTTGATAGAAGACTTCAGCCCGATGATGGACCTCTTCAGCGCCCGCTTGGATCAAGACTTCAGCCCGATGATGGACTTCTTCAGCGCCCGCTTGGATCAAGACTTCAGCCCGATGATGGACCTCTTCAGCCCGATGATGGACTTCTTCAGCCCCCGCTTGGGCTTGGATGAAGACTTCGGAGGCTCCTCTGGACGGATCGGTGATACCCGGCGTGGTGAAGATAAGGTAGGGAGATCTTCAGGGGCTTAGTGTTAGGTTTATTTAAGGGGGGTTTGGGTTAGATTAGGGTTATGTGGGTGGTGGGTTGTAATGTTGGGGGGGTATTGTATGTTTTTTTTACAGGCAAAAGAGCTGAATTCTTTGGGGCATGCCCCGCAAAAGTCCCTTTTAAGGGCTGGTAAGGTAAAAGAGCTTTTCTATTTTTATTTTAGAATAGGGTAGGGCATTTGTTTATTTTGGGGGCTTTGTTATTTTATTAGGGGGCTTAGAGTAGGTCTAATTAGCTTAAAATTGTTGTAATCTTTTTTCTAATTTTTGTAAATTATTTTTTTATTTTTTGTAACTTAGTTCTTTTTTTATTTTTTGTACTATAGTTAGTTTATTTAATTGTATTTATTTGTAGGTATTTTATGTAATTAATTTATTGATAGTGTAGTGTTAGGTTTAATTGTAACTTAGGTTAGGATTTATTTTACAGGTAATTTTGTAATTATTTTAACTAGGTAGCTATTAAATAGTTATTAACTATTTAATAGCTATTGTACATGGTTAAAATAAATACAAAGGGTTAAAATAAATACAAAGTTGCCTGTAAAATAAATATTAATCCTAAAATAGCTGCAATATAATTATAATTTATATTGTAGCTATATTAGGGTTTATTTTACAGGTAAGTATTTAGCTTTAAATAGGAATAATTTATTTAATAAGAGTTAATTTATTTCGTTAGATAAAAATTATATTTAACTTAGGGGGGTGTTAATGTTAGGGTTAGACTTAGCTTTAGGGGTTAATAAATTTAATAGAGTAGCGGTGAGGTCCGGTCGGCAGATTAGGGGTTAATACTTGAAGTTAGGTGTCGGTGATGTTAGGGAGGGCAGATTAGGGGTTAATACTATTTATTATAGGGTTATTGAGGCAGGAGTGAGGCGGATTAGGGGTTAATAACTTTATTATAGTAGCAGTGAGGTCCGGTCAGCAGATTAGGGGTTAATAAGTGTAGGTAGGTGGCGGCGACGTTGGGGGCGGCAGATTAGGGGTTAATAAATATAATATAGGGGTCGGCGGTGTTAGGGGCAGCAGATTAGGGGTACATAGGGATAACGTAGGTGGCGGCGGTGTACGGAGCGGCAGATTAGGGGTTAAAAAAATATGCAGGGGGCAGCGATAGCGGGGGCGGCAGATTAGGGGTTAATAAGTGTAAGGCTAGGGGTGTTTAGACTTGGAGTACATGTTAGGGTGTTAGGTGCAGACGTAGGTAGTGTTTCCCCATAGGAAACAATGGGGCTGCGTTAGGAGCTGAACGCTGCTTTTTTGCAGGTGTTAGGTTTTTATTCAGCTCAAACGGCCCCATTGTTTCCTATGGGGGAATCGTGCACGAGCACGTTTTTGAAGCTGGCCGCGTCCTTAAGCACTGCTGGTATTGAGAGTTGCAGTGGCGGTAAATTATGCTATACGCTCCCTTTTTGGAGCCTAACGCAGCCCTTCTGTGAACTCTAAATACCAGCGGTATTTAAAAGGTGCGGGAGAAAAAAAGCATGCGTAGCTAACGCACCCCTTCTAACGCAAAACTCTAAATCTAGCGGTTAGTTAGGCAAATAACCAGAAAAAAAAACAAAAAACAATATAGATAACTAATTGACAATGTTTCACCTGCTCACAATCCTCACATAAAGTGCAGTCCTTCTAGGGCTAATGCAGTGACATAGGGACATATTTATCAAGCTCCGTATAGACCGCTGCTTTATAACTTGTTCGCCTGCTCTGAGGCCGCAGACAGAAATCAACCCTATCGAATACGATCAGGTTGATTGACACCCCCTGCTAGCTGCTGATTGGACGCAAATCTGCAGGGGGCGGCATTGCACCAGCAGTTCACAAGAACTGCTGGTGCAATGATAAATGCCGACAGCATATGCTGTCAGCATTTATCGATGTGCAGCGGACATGATACGCTAGGCCCCTTAATGTCAATAATATCATTAATCTCAATTTTAGTCTTTTTTTATTGAGGTATTGTCTAAGGTCACAGAAAATACACTGCAGTTTGTTTCCATTAATACATTTAAAGGGATTGTCTTCTTGATTTTTTTTATTGTTTAAAAATATAGTTAACACATTTACTAACCACTCCGCAGCTTTGTTATATTACTATACTTTATAACCTTTATATTTGCCTGTTTCTAAGCTCCTTATCTTAGTCCTTTTTAAATCTTACACATCAGCCAGACAGTGCTAGTTCATGTGTGTCATATAGATAACATTGTACTCAATCACATGGAGAATGATAATGGTTATGCAAGAACCAGCACTAATTGGCTAAAATGCAATATTGTAAAAAGCACTGAGATAAGGAACAGTCTGTGGTGGCTTAGATACAGGTAATCATAGAGGTAAGATGTTTATTAATATAACAGTGTTGGTTATGCAAAACTGGGGAATAGGTGATAAAGGGATTATCTTTCTTTTTAAACAAACATTTTCAAGTCCCTTTAATCGTGTTGTTCTTTAATAAAAAAACATTCTGAATTACATCAAGGCTGTTACTTTTAACTTATTTAAAGGTTATTGCCTAAATTTGTAAGCAGCATTGCTTTCTTTTGAGATTGTTTTTCAGCTGTACTGTTAAAACTTAATAATTAGTCAGTAAAATTTGGTGGAGAATTATTTCACTCTTTCCATATCAGTTTGTCTCTGGCTTTACAATACAAAACTGTAGACAGGAAACCACAAATACTTCAGCATAGGAAAATCACAGGCATGGAAGTTTGCACAGAAAATATAATAAATCCACGTCATGTGAAAAGGTGATTCACTGCAACATTCTATTGTGCCCTCAACCATTCCTTAATGTCTTATGAAGGACTTTAAAAATCATTGATCTCCATTTGCTGTGCTCAGCAGTTGTCACGAATTGTCTTAATCCCTCACATTCTCCATTCCTCTCACA
Organism: Bombina bombina; assembly: GCF_027579735.1. Lineage (NCBI taxonomy): Eukaryota > Metazoa > Chordata > Amphibia > Anura > Bombinatoridae > Bombina > Bombina bombina. The sequence goes on from NC_069507.1 coordinate 114,439,077, forward strand.
GCTGCCCATACAATTATAAAAAAATGTGTTTACTGTGTGATGTTTATTTTCCACCATATTTTGCATTACTTTCTAAGACCTACAATCAGATATTTACCACCACCACTCTGTGATGACTAACTAGCCAACACATGGGACCATAGATCAATATTTAAGAGCCATATATAAAGTTATGGCTATTAAATACACATATAATATAAATATTAATATAAATCTGGCACAGGGCCAGTTTAGGTAAGGTTGCAGATTTAAGGTTGCAGAGAACCCTCTTTCTACGGGTCTTCCCTCAAGGCTCTTTTGAGTTGGGTCCACCTTGTTTGCCCAGGAGCCAGAGGTCATCAAAGCACACGTTATTAGTTCTGCTGTTTCCCAGGAACATAAAACAATGGCACGCATTATTAGTTCTGCTTTTTCTAGGGAGTGCAAAAACGAGTGGAGAGGCCTAGATGTTGCTCTTAGGCCACCATCTTGGGTTTAACTCCTTAAAACAGGGGACAGGCACTTTGGCCAGGAATCTGGTAATCCCTACTATCTATAAGGGTGTTTGATTCTTCCTTAAACCCCAGACACCCTCCAGTTCACTCTTTCAACCCACAAAGTTAAATCATTAACACACCTATTATTGAGCTCATATTATTCAAAGTTCAAAGTAAAAAAAAATTGCGCTTAAGAGAAAGACTCAAGTGCTCTATTTTTATTAAAAAAATAAAGATAGCAGCATCTTTATTTTTTAATAAAATAACTGCATTAGGCATTATTTTGTAGGTAGAGCTAGCGGGAGTGGGGTGTTAGAATAAAACTGGCACTGAAAAGTGCCTTTACATTGCGGACTATGGGAACTGTGTGTTCTCAGTAAATATATATGTATATAATTATATATATATATATATATATATATATATATATATATATATATATATATATATATATATAATATATTTGCTGCCATCGCTGTGCTTAGGTTCTGATGCTGTCTTTGACCCTGTCCCTTTAAAACTGTATACAGACCAGAAGCAGACTAATTCAAGAGAGGGCCCTGGTGTAAGATATTTTTGGGGCCCCCCCAAAGGTAACTCAGTAGTAAGCAAAAGTAATAATATACATGCTGCTTTTTGTAATGAGTATAAATAAATAGATGGACCTGCACTAATAAAAGTCTCCCTTGCATTAGGATTGTACACATTCTGCACATACCTATGTATAGACTGGCTGCTTTGGGCCCCTCCAACGCTTGGGCCCCTCCAACGCTTGGGCCCCTCCAACGCTTGGGCCCCGGTGCCACTGCACAAATAGTAGTTTCACCCCTGATGCAGACTGCTATTACGCCCTTGAAACTTAGGTAGCTCAGTTTTGGATCTCGTTCCAGGACTACTCAATGTGTTTCACAAATTGAAGTGAGAATAATGGTAAATGAAGAAAAAAAATTAAACTGGATATCAAGTCTAGATTATTGGCATTCACAACAATTTGCAAATAAACCTTTTAATATATTTCCAGTATCCTGTTCTCCGAGTATCATTAATGCAAACCAGTATTGCAACTCCTCAATCTCAATATTTTTTAAAGGGACATGAAACCAACATGTCTGTACGTATCTGAAGCATTACATAGCAGCAGTTTGGCTTTTAATAATGTTATATATTTGCAAGACCACTAGATGGTAGTAGTGTTTGCTACCATGTATTGCTTAAGACACATGCACATTACCTAGCTAGGCATACTCTTCAAAAAAAAGATAAAAAGATTATCATGAGAATTAAGCAAATTTGATAATTGAGTGCAGTATAAGTAAATTTGATTATTTTTGTCTGAATCACGAAAGAAACAATTTGGGTTTCATGTTCCTTTTATTAATGGCAGGTTTGGTCCAGGGCCACATTAAACTATACTCACACTCAGGGGTCCATTTATTAATGAGCGGATCATACCACCCCCTGCAGATTCGGCCGCTAGCAGGAGGTGTCAATCAGCCCGATCATATTCGATCGGGCGGATTGCTGTCCGCCACCTCAGAGGTGGTGGACGAGTTAAGAAGCAGCGGTTTTAGGATTGCTGCTTCTTAACTTCCGCTTCAGCCGGAACTGAAAGCAGAGTGGGTCGGAGGCAGCATCCGCTGCTTCTTAAATAGACCCCTTATGCTTAAAATAAAGGTCACTATTTATTAGCATGTGGGTAAAGAAGGCTATCATGCAAGAAACATTGGTTGAGATCAAGGCAACATTAACTGCCAAAATGTATGGTTGCACAAGCAATTGCTTGTGTGGCCTCAGTTCCTGCACTTGTGCAACCAATTGCATAAGAGCAGGGCTAATTGTTTAAGTCTGGGGTGTTTAAAAGGACCAGTAAATACAGCAGATGTGCTAAATCAACAAATGTATTATAAAAAGACATTGCAATAGCACATAGGGGGATATGTTATCAAAGGTCTGGCGGACCTGACAGTGCGGATCAGGTCCGACATACCTCACTGAATTCGGAGAGCAATACGCTCTCCGTATTCAGCATTGCACCAGCAGCTCTTATGAGCTGCTGGTGCAACGCCGCCCCCTGCAGACTCGCGGCCAATCGGCCACCAGCAGGGGGGTGTCAATCAACCCAATCGTACTCGATCGGGTTGAATTCCGGCGATGTCTGTCCGCCTGCTTCATAACTACTGTTTCTGGCGAGCCTGTTTGGAGCTTGATAGATTGGCCCCTTGGTCTGAACTTCAAATGTACCATGTGACAGCAATCAGCCAATTACAAATGCATATACTTATATTCTGAGAATTCTTGCACATGCTCAGTAGATGCTGGTGACTCAAAAAGTGTAAATATAAAAAGACTGTGCACATTTTTTTTAATGGATGTAAATTGGAAAGATGTTTATAATGGCATGCTCTATCTGAATCATTAAAGTTAATTTTTACCTCAGTGTCCCTTTAAATCTAAAGACTGCTGCTTTCTATCTGTAGCTTAATAATATAGCTAAATATAGCTAAAATGAAATGATCATTATATTTTTAGTTTAACATTTGTTACTATTAAGGGAACATACAGGAGCAATAATAAAATGCTCTTAAGTACTAGAACCATTTCTTTGGGTGTAATTATTCATAATTGGAGAAATCAAAATGTCTTAGAAATTATAAATGTGATATGAAGAAATTATTTCTTAGCAACAGTTGCTTAGATTATGGGCCAGATTGCGAGTGGAGCGCAATATTGCGCATATGCGAGAACAATATTTGCACTCCACTCAGTAACAGCAACGCACGTAAATGTGCACTCGTATTAGAAGTGCGGCACAAATCGAGAGCACACTTCCATAAGCTCCAATAGGAGTTTCGTTTTAATGCCGGCAACCACAGCAAACCACCTAGCGCAGCGAGGGAGGCAATAAATAAATATATATATATATGCTTATATACATATATATTTATGTGTCTATATGTGTATATAGACCTATTAACACACATATATATATATATATATATATATATATATATATATATGTGTGTATATAAGCATATATGTTTATAGAGAAAAACACTGTCCCCCATTACCTCCATGTAAAGGCTCTTTTTTTAATGCTAATTTTTATCTATCAAGTTAATGTACTGTCCTCTGTATTTTGGGGGGGGGGGCAATTGGGGCAACTTTTTATTTTTAACAAGAGGTCTAAACTCTGGATAATTGCGCTTAGCACAAAGTGAATCCGCGTGCTCGCGATCACATTAACCAGCCACTTGTAACAGCTGTTTATTTAATGTGTGCCCGTAAACTGCAAATTTGCCCCTTTACAGGCACACGTTAAGATAGTGGGGCATATGTATCAATGTGCGAGCAGACAATATACGAATTAGCGTATCATGTCTGCTGCACATCGCTACACATCGATAAATGCTGACAGTATACGCTGTCGTTATTTATCATTGCACCAGCAGTTCTTGTGAACTTCTAGTGCAATGTGGCCCCCTACAGATTCGCGGCCAATCGCTAGCAGGGGGTGTCAATCAACCCGATCGTATTCTATCGGGTTGATTTCTGACCTCCGCCTCTTTAGAGCGCTGCTTCATAACTTCTGTTTCCGGCGAGCCTTCGAACAACAAACAAGGGGCATCAAGCTCCATACAGAGCTTAATAAATATGCCCCAATGCCTCACTTGTAATGTGGCCCTATGTGTTTATGAGAAAATAGTAATCTTGATCAGATAAACAGCTGCAAATGTGCCGCTTATTAAGCTTGCAGTGGGAATGTAGACTTGTTGCACTTGAAGCTATTAGAAGCTCCAGCTGTTAGCTATTCATAGCACATATCTAATTATCAGTATTATTTGCAGTGCTCATGTCTCACTTTGTAATGAATAAGGAAATTGTTATGCATTCTTCAAATTAGATTTTATTACTGAATAAACGTTTCAACCAACATATTAAAAGGCAATAAAAACAGAATGTGTTTGGTAGAACATATATATTTAAAGGGACAGTCTAGTCAAAACTACAATTTCATGATTCAGATAGGGCATGCAATGTTAAACAACTTTACAATTTACTTTTATAATCAAATTTGCTTTGTTCTCTTGGTATTCTTTATTGAACCTAGGTAAGCCATTGAACCGCCTCTTATATCAGGGCATTTTGACAGTTTTTCTCAGATAGACAGCGCTAGTTCATGCCCGCCATATAGATAACATTGTGCTCACTCCCATGGAGTTATTTATGAGTCCGCACTGATTGGCGCTAAAATGCAAGTCTGTCAAAAGAACCAAAATAAGGGGGCAGTCTGCAGAGGCTTAGATACAAGGTAATCACAGCTGTAAAAAGTATATTAATATAACTACGTTAGCTGTGCAAAACTGGGGAATCGGAAATAAAGGGATTATCTATATTTTTAAACAATAACAATTCTGGAATAAACTGTCCCTTTAAATAATTTCTATAAAGAAGCAGAGAAGGCGCCACATAGCATAATTCTGTGAGATATATCAGGTAGTGAAATAAACAACTCAGATGCACTCACGTTTAGCAAAGCACCAAGATGTGATGCAGGCTGGGCATGCCGGAACCTCAGAGTTGTCCGGTAAAACTCTCCTCTCAGGCTGGATCTCCCCCAGTGCCAAATGGTAGTCACAAGATAATAGTGCTGTTTGTGAGTCAGGTGTAATTATCAGCTCCAGCAATAACAGGTGTAAAAACCAGGCAAGGATGTCCAGACAAGCAAAGTAGCAAGTTGTATAGATAAAAGTGTTTATTGTAACACATTAAAAACACAGCAACGCGTTTCTCAGTATCCAGTACTGTTTCCTCAGGCTGATAAAACTATACAATGCTTGCTACTAGATATACACAAATAAAACCAATCAAAAAGTTGTTTAAACAGACACACCTTCAGTTACCTTAATTGATCACATGATTCACAGGTAAATACAAAACCTTTTGTTAGTGTTCCTCATATGCATATATTAGTTAACATCAAAGGTAAACAACAAGTTAATATATATGTACATTCATATGTATAACACCAATATTATGCTTGGATATATGTATAAACGTAACTTGTTATTACACTAAAATACACATCTGTAAATATCGCTTGGTGCATAAAGGATAATCTCTATTGTGCTATTTTCATGAGTAAAATCCCAATTTAGTATAATCGTCTGTCTCCTAAGGCTAGCTGCTCTATATATATATATATAGCTAGTCGTAAAGCCTCAAACATATTAGTTAGGATCGGTACATACATCGATATAATGTTTGTGTTATAATACACTTTTGACACATTTCGGAGGTTATTACCTTAATATCCATGTTGCGGGGCTAGATTTTATATATCAAAAAATAAAATAATAAATACGTAAAGTTACTTTCCCTCAATCTCAGTTTCATATAATGGCGGTGAGCCGTGACAATACACACACAGGCTACACGTCAGCCAATGAGGGATGTATTTGTGACGCACTGATTCCCTATAGGCGCCGATCGTGAAATTATTACACGCCCTCAACACAGACTTCCAATCACGCAGCTCCATCAACGTTCTACAGGCCCATTGATCTGTATAGGACTAATAGAATATACTAGCGAACTGTCAACATAATATAAATAAAGACAGTACGCTAGTAGATATTGGTTATGCATATTTATCTATTGATTCGTGATCTATCTAGATGATATAATATAATAGATCAAGAATTATTTGCCACCTTATAACCATGTTATTCTGCGTGTTTTTAAAAAGTAGGAGTTGGCTTTTTTCAGCCAATCGAATTACAATTCCATATATAAAATAATAAGTGAAAATGTGATGTAAGATGCTAAAGTGAATGAAAAAGTGAATTTTTAACCACTATACTAGACATTGTGGTATTTCAGTGAGCTATAAATTATCACAACTTAAAATTACACTATCCTTAGTAAATGTGATAAGTTATTGTAGGTATGCAAATATAAATGGCGATATGTAAAAATCGCCATCTGATATTCCTACAATATGTAATGATTAATAAAAATAATAATAATAATATAGAAGTACAGATATATTACTATACTCCTAATTTTATAATGTGTGTAATCGTGTGTTAGAATAGAACGTGAGTACTTGTACATTAATTATATTATATTAACCCCTTAACGATCGAGGACGTGCAGGGTACGTCCTCAGAAAAAAGGCAGTTAACGCCTGAGGACGTACCCTGCACGTCCTCGGTGTCGAAAGCAGCTGGAAGCGATCCTGCTCGCTTCCAGCTGCTTTCCGGTTATTGCAGTGATGCCTCGATATGGAGGCATCCTGCAATAACCTTTTACGGCCATCCGATGCAGAGAGAGCCACTCTGTGGCCCTCTCTGCACCGGACATCGATGGCCGGTATCGTTGGTGGGTGGGAGCCGGTGTGGGAGGTGGGTGGCGGCCATCGATGGCCCTGGTCATGTGGAGGGGGGCGGGATCGTGGGCGGGTAAGTCCGGGGGCGCGTGCGGGCGCACGCACGTGCACGAGGGGGCGGGGGTGGGCGCGTGCACGGGGAGGGAGCGGGTGGGAACCGCTACACTACGGAAAAAATGTGTCCCAAAACAATAAAAGTGGGACAAAATTTAAATCTATAAAAAAAACCCTTAGGTGTGATTTAGGTGGTGGGGGTTGGTCCGTGGGGGGGTGGGGGGTTGGGGGATTGAGCTACACTACAGAAAAAAAAAAAAAAAAAAAATAAAAAATAAACATTTGATTGTTCAAACTGGGTACTGGCAGACAGCTGCCAGTACCCAAGATGGCCCCCAATAAGGCTGAGAGGGAGGCTTAGAGAGCTGTTTTGGGGGGGATCAGGGAGGTTGGGGGTTAAGGGGGGATCCTAAACACAGCATATGTAAATATGCTTTTTTTTTTTTTCTTAAAAAACAAACAAAAAACTTTTATTTTAGTACTGGCAGACTTTCTGCCAGTACTTAAGATGGCGGGGACAATTGTGGGGTGGGGGAGAGAAGGGAGCTGTTTGGGAGGGATCAGGGTGTGGGATGTGTCAGGTGGGAGGCTGATCTCTACAATAAAGCTAAAATTAACCCTGCAAGCTCCCTACAAACTACCTAATTAACCCCTTCACTGCTAGCCATAATACACGTGTGATGCGCAGCAGCATTTAGCGACTTTCTAATTACCATAAAGCAACGCCAAAGTCATATATGTCTGCTATTTCTGAACAAAGGGCATCCCAGAGAAGCATTTACAACCATTTGTGCCATAATTGCACAAGCTGTTTGTAAATAATTTCAGTGAGAAACCTAAAATTGTGAAAAAATTAACGTTTTTTTTACTTTGATCGCATTTGGCGGTGAAATGGTGGCATGAAATATACTACACTACACTAAAGCTAAAATTAACCCTAGAAGCTCCCTACATGCTCCCTAATTAACCCCTTCAATGCTGGGCATAATACACGTATTGTGCACAGTGGCATTTAGCAGCCTTCTAATTACCAAAAAGCAAAGCCAAAGCCATATATGTCTGCTATTTCTGAACAAAGGGGATCCCAGAGAAGCATTTACAACCATTTATTCTATAATTGCATAAGTTGTTTGTAAATAATTTCAGTGAGAAAACTAAAGTTTGTGAAAAAATTTGTGAAAAAGTGAACAATTTTTTTTATTTGATCGCATTTGCGGTGAAATAGTGGCATGAAATATACCAAAATGGGCCTAGATCAATACTTTGGGATGTCTTTGAAAAGAAAATATATACATGTCAATGGATATTCAGGGATTCCTGAAAGATATTAGTGTCCCAATGTAACTAGCGCTAATTTTGAAAAAAAAGTGGTTTGGAAATAGCAAAGTGCTACTTGTATTTATGGCCCTATAACTTGCAAAAAAAGCAAAGAAGATGTAAACATTGGGTATTTCAAAACTCAGGACAAAATTTATAAACTATTTAGCATGGGTGTTTTTTGGTGGTTGTAGATGTGTAACAGATTTTGGGAGTCAAAGTTAGAAAAAGTGTGTTTTTTTCCATTTTTTCTTCATATTTTATAATGTTTTTTATTGTAAATTATAAGATATGATGAAAATAATGGTATCTTTTGAAAGTCCATTTAATGGCGAGAAAAACGGTATATAATATGTGTGGGTACAGTAAATGAGTAAGAGGAAAATTACAGCTAAACACAAACACCGCAAAAATGTAAAAATAGCCTTGGTCCCAAACGGACAGAAAATGGAAAAGTGCTGCGGTCATTAAGGGGTTAAAGTGCACTACATTAGTGAACATATGTAATCTATATTACCTAATAAGTGAGGTTAACTTAAATTTCATAAGTGTAATTAATGGCTAAAAGCTACCAAATCCATATTCATATTAAGGCCATTGGCCCTTTAAATAAAAATGAGAACTGTTTAATAAAATCATACATAAAATGTGCACTTTCTTTCGATTAATCATTGATAGTAGCCAAATACTGGTATGCATAATTTCATTTTAAATCATCTATTATAAAAAAATATATGGTAGTTTTTAATGAAAGATCAATAATGCAAAACTTAAATTTACATTTATAATACAGTTTTAAACTGATAAAGGTATAAAAATGTTACTCTAGATTTTACGGAAATCATTTGAAAAAAAAATCTGTTGATATGCCTTTTCTTTAAAGGGACAGTCCAATTGACATTTATCATTAAATTTGCTTTGTTCCTTTGGTGGTATTTTTAAAAATCTAAACCTAGGTAGGCTCAAACTGATTTCTAAACTGTTGAAAACCGCCTCTTAGCTCAGAGCATTTTGAAAGTTTTTGACAGTTAGACAGTACAAGTTCATGTGTGTCATATAGATAACATTGTGCTCACTCCTGTGGAGTTGTTTAGGAGTCTGCACTGATTGGCTAAACTGCATGTCAGTCAAAAGCACTGAGAAAAGGGGCAGTCTGCAGAGGCTTAGATTACAAGGTAATCACAAAGGTAAAAGATACATTAATATGACTGTGTTGGTTATGCAAAACTGTGGAATGGGTAATAAAGGGATTATCTATCCTGGTGTAGACTGTCCCTTTAATATCCCATACTATAGTAGTTAACTAACGTGATATGTCACATCTTTTAGATCTTGCCTTGTTCATGGAAAAGCAAGCTGAAATAAACTGTACCTTTTTGTGTCAAACAATATGTGCTATATTTATCATAAGGAAATTAGGTAGCAGTCTTATTGTGCGTCACCAAAATTGTTATGTGTCTGACTTGTCTTATTTAGCTCATCTTGCCTAATATATGATTTATGTCACACATTGATATATGGGGCTCACTTTATTAAACGTCGGCCGGACATTACTGCTAGCGGACAGCATATTCTGTCCGCATTTAGCATTGTACAATGCTAGTGCAATGTCGCCCCTTACTGGCTTGTGGTCAATCAGCTACTAGCAGGGGCTGTCAATCATCCCAATCGGATGGCTAATCCGCACACGTTAAATGTTTTCTTCTGGTGGTGTTTGTGTACAAGTGAAATCGCTAAATAATCTGGCACTTGTAATCTGGCCCATTGTTTTTTTTCTTTAGATTCTTTAGATCGTCAACAACATTGGAAAGTATTCTGGCTTGTGAAAATTAAGTTGGTAAAAACTGAAATATTGCCAGTGTCACTGTATTTATTCTTATCATTTGTAGCAACAACAAAAAAAAAAATCAGTCTTTGCCCAAAAAACCCTGAAAATATTTATTTATTTATTTATTTGAATTTGAAAGAAATCAATAACTGTGTTTTTTCAGACTTTTTAAAATCAACATAAATGAGGTTAAAGTTGCTCCTAAAATTAGACTGTATTTTAAGAAAATAAACCTCTCCAAATTGTGGTCCAAATAATAGCCTGTACATTTTAAAGGCAGCTCACATGTTAGTGGTCAGCATTTTACCACAAAACACAATCTGTAAACATAGACAAAATAAAAAGGGCCCTCATAGGGTAGTAATATAATACCAGATAAAAAAGAGCAAAAACTTTCCAATTTAGTTAGCTAATTATCTTCATTCTTTTTATATCATTTGCTGAAAAGCATATCTAAATAGGCTCAGTAGCTGCTGATTGGTGGCTGCACATAGATGCCTCATGTTATTGACTCACCAATGAGCATTGCAATTTATTCAACAAAGGATACCTAAAGAATAAAGCAAATTAGATAATATAAATAAATTGGAATGTTGTTTAAAATGGTATTCTCTATCTAAATCATGAAAGACATTTTTTGGTATTTATGTCCCTTCCATCTTGTTCCAGGTGAAGCTGGTCCAACCCTTGTTACTTCTATATGCTCTGTTCATTGTAATTTATTATCAGGAATTCATATTAAAGGGACACTAAACCCAAAAGTTTTCTTTCATGATTCAGATAGAGAATACAATTTTAAACAACATTCCAATTTACTTCTATTATCTAATTTGCTTCATTCTTTAGATATCATTTGCTAAAGAAATAGCAATGCACATTGGTGAGCCAATCACATGAGGCATCTATGTGCAGCCACCAATCAGCAGCTACTGAGCCTATCTAGATATGCTTTTCAGCAACGGATATCAAGAGAATGACGCAAAATAGATAACGGAAGTAAATTAGAAAGTTGTTTAAAAGTGCATGCTCTTTCTAAATTATGAAAGAAAAAAATTGGGTTTTGTGTCCCTTTAATAACTGTGGTTCTCACACCAATATTTGTCACCCCTATTTAAGGGGAAATTCACTTGTGGAGCTGCAGGACCTACATCAGTAATTGTCTAGTGCTAATATGCACTGCTGCTGCACAGACATAATTACAAATTTTGGGAGCAAATGGATACAATGCGTTTCCACTACAAAACGTTTAGTAAGGTGACATTCTAATAACAGTAAATGCCAAGTGGATACAAAAGCTGGTGTTGACCAAATAGGATATGGGTGGTGTTGGCGTTGGATAGTACTCACTGCAGCTCTCAAGATCATTTAGTAGAGCCAGGTTCAATTACAAAGGGGTAAAAAAAAGTGATCAAAATAAACTCAAGTTTTTTCTTTCAGGATTTAGATAGAACATACTATTTTAAACAAGTTTCCATTTTACTTTTATTATCAAATCTGCTTCATTCCCTTGATATCCTTTGCTGGAGGAGCATCAATGCACTAATGAGCTAGCTGAACACATCTAGTCAGTCAATCACAAGAGACAAATGTCTGCAGGCACCAATCACCAGCTTGCTCACACTAGTGTAGGGTATGTACAGTATATATTCCTTTTCACCAATGGATACCAAAAGAACAAAGATTTGAAAATAGAAGTGAATTTAAAAGCATCTTAAAATATAGCATGCTCTATCTAAATCATGCAAGTTTCATTTTGCCTTTCCTATCCCTTTAAATTAGATGTATTAAAATAATAAAAGCAATGTGTTTCTCAGATAACTGTTTCATCAGACTATAGTAGCAATAGATTTCAACATGCATATCAACCCCTCCCCCTTTAGTCACATGACCTCATATGGAAAACTGTAGAATTTAAAGGGGCCAAATGACCCGTAGTAGAAGATTACTATAGTTCCACCACAATGTGCAATTATTTAATCATATTATAATATCTAATATAAACCAGTGAAAAATAAATTACTAAAAATAACTACATTAGACATATACAATAGCTAATACAGGGCTTGTTTCCATTGAGCTGTAAAAAATGGAGTCACCGAAAAGTTAAACTGCTGAAGTTGCCGACAGCTAAAATATTAGCACTGCACGCACTGTACTGAAATATTTTGTGCAGTGCGTGCAGTCGCTCTTTTAGGGTAGGTGTAAGTTAACATTGTCTTCTGACGTTATTTTATAGTAAATACATATTGATATTTTAAAGGGACACTGAACCCAAATTTTTTCTTTTGTGATTCAGATAGAGCATGAAATTTTAAGCAACTTTCTAATTTACTCCTATTATCAGTTTTTCTTCATTCTCTTGGTATCTTTATTTGAAATGCAAGAATGTAAGTTTAGATGCCGGCCCATTTTTGGTGAACAATCTGGGTTGTCCTTGCAGATTGGTGGATAAATTCATCCACCAATAAAAAAGTGCTGTCCAGAGTTCTGAAAGAAAAAAAAAGCTTAGATGCCTTCTTTTTCAAATAAAGATAGCAAGAGAATGAAGAAAAAACGATAATAAGAGTAAATTAGAAAGTTGCTTAAAATTACATGCTCTATCTGAATCACGAAAAAAAAAAAAATTTGGGTTCAGTGTCCCTTTAACCCTTTGAGTGCTAAGCACTTTCCCACCAGGGTGCTAAACTGATTTAATTTATTTTTTTATTTTGTGAAAAAAAAATGTTTTAACTTTCAGATCCCAAGGCGATTACCTTTCCAATGGTGGGTCTTGGGGGTCTGTAGCTGCTTAGATGCCTGATATACAGGCTTCTAAGCAGCATGCCCCCTTTCCCTATACTTTGTATTGACAAATTGTTAATAAAGTTACGCGGTGACGTCATCACGTCATTGCACGTGACGTCACTGCGCAAAACATGATGCCTCGGCGATGCCTGTCACTCTACAGGCACGATCGCCGGGTTAGGAGTGGGTGGGAGACCCCAGATCTCCCCCAAGGTGGGAGAGTGCTAGTGACGGCTCAGAGCCGTCATTAGCACCAGAGTGGGAAACTCTGTGACGGCTCAGAGCCGTCATTAGCACTCAGAGGGTTAATAAGAACATAAGTGAATCTATTCCTATACATGGGACCACAATAAATATTACATATTACATTTTTTTTCTAGATTGAAACACTTGCATTATTTGTTTTACATTTCAATGGGAACTAGGCCTCAAAAAGCGAATTTTTCAAATTTTAAACCTAGTTGAGCTAGGTGTAATTTTTTTCAATGTATCGACAGCCTCCAACAGTGTATTAACAGTTTGCGCTTTCATTGGAAACCTGGTGTAAATTATTAGCTTCTAATAATTTCTATGGGAGGAAAAAATATTTTTGGCAGCCATATTGTGGTATAACCTGCCATTGGAACATAGCATATTTATCAATGTGTGACCTCGCGCAAACCTAATTATGGCTCAATGGAAACAAGCCCATAGTGAATTATCCAGTTAATTTTTTTTTTATTATAAACCAAACAAGAAGAGAGCAACAATAGATAAAAATAAAATTTAGTTAAAGGGACAGTCTACACCAGAATGTTTATTGTTTTAAAAGATAGATAATCCCTTTATTGGCCATTCCCTAGTTTTGCATAACCAACACAGTTATATTAATATACTTTGCACTTTTAACCTCTGTGATTATCTTGTATCTAAGCCTCTGCAAACTGCCCCTTTATTTCAGTTCTTTTGACAGACTTGCAGTTTAGCCAATCAGTGCCTGCTCCCAGATAACTTCACATGCACGAGCACAGTGTTATCTATATGAAATACGTGAACTAACACCCTCAAGTGGTGAAAAACTGTTAAAATGCATTTAGATTAGAGGCGGCCTTCAAGGTCTAAGAAATTAGTATATGAACCTCCTAGGTTTAGCTTTCAACTAAGAATACCAAGAGAACAAAGCAAAATTGGTGATAAAAGTAAATTGGAAAATTGTTTAAAATTACATGCTCTATCTGAATCATGAAAGTTTATTTTGGCCTAGACTGTCCCTTTAAAGGAGCCGCTAATTGGGAAATATCTTAGTTGAAAAGCTTCTAAAGTGAAAAGCTGCTAAAGCTTAATATTTCCCAATTAGCGCCCCCTTTAACAACATTTTATATTTATCTAATGTTTCACTCTTCTTGTTTATGACTTATACACTTTTCTTCCAAGGATATTTACCAGTATAATTATACCACAATATGGCTGCCAAAAACATTTGATTTTCATCTATTGTTGCTCTCTTCATGTATGATCTACAGGTTTACTTTACTACTTACCTCTGACGAAGAAGCTGCCAGCTTTGAAACGTGTAATGTTTCACGGTGGGACCTCCTGGCTTTCTTGGACTTGGCTCCATTATTGGCTTCCTATGGAAGAGTCATTAATACGGACTATAGTCCATGCACTAATTGTGCCCCAATATGCTGTATACATACCTCATAAGGAATTAGGTCTTATATGTGAGTGTAACATTACAGGTTTTTAACTGTTTGCATTAAACGTATTACACTATATGCAACTTCTTTATTTTATAATACATCTAGATCAAACATTGAAGTACTAACCTTAAAACCGACTGCAGACATTGGAACTTATACATCTCCTTCAATGATCGCTACTTACTCCATAAGATTAAGGTTTGCTCATGTGAGTAGAATGTTTGCCTCCTCTTGATGTACAAATATATATACCTTTTAGGGCCGATTTATCAAGCTCCGTATGGAGCTTGATGCCCCTGTTTCCGCGCGAGCCTTCAGGCTCGCCGGAAACAGCAGTTATGAAGCAGGGGCTTGATTGACACCCCCTGCTAGATTGGCCACGAATCTGCAGGGGGCGGGATTGCACCAGCAGTTCACAAGAACTGCTGGTGCAATGATAAATGCCGACAGCGTATGCTGTCGGCATTTATTGATGTGCAGCGGACATGATATGCTACATCGTATCATGTCCGCTCGCACTGTGATAAATCTACCCCTTTGGATCAAAGTTGACTAAATGGTTTCTTCATTTTCTGACATTTTTTTATTAATCTTTGCCATTGTTATATTTATTATAGTTGTTATACATATCTACCTTTATACCAGTATATAAATATAAATATATATATATATATATATATATATACACACACACACAAATGGGTATATGGTATCCTCTATAGATAAGCTCTGTGTTATTGTCTCACTTGTTTCTTGTATAAAAAATTATAAATATATTTTTATCCCAATATACAATTACTTTAAAAAAATAATGCATGTATCCAAAAATCATACCATCATCTAACATAAGGTATAGCAGTAAAGACTATTAATATATTAAACATCCACAAGTGTATATTGATAAATGTAATAAAAATATAATAATGTAATAGCCAATTCATATAAAATTTATCTGTTAAACCTAAAATTAGTGATGTCGCGAATAGTTCGCTGGCGAATAGTTCCCGGCAAACATAGCATATTCGCGTTCGCCGCGGCGGGCGGACATATGCGATGTTCGGTCCGCCCCCTATTCGTCATGATTGAGTAAACTTTGACCCTGTACCTCACAGTCAGCAGACACATTCCAGCCAATCAGCAGCAGATCTTCCCTCCCAGGCCCTCCCACCTCCTGGACAGCATCCATTTTAGATTCATTCGGAAGCTGCATTCTTTGTGAGAGGAGGGACAGTGTAGCTGCTGCTGATTTAATAGTGAAATCGATAGCTAGGCTAGTGTATTCAGTGTCCACTACAGTCCTGAAGGACTCATCTGATCTCTGCTGTAAAGACAGCACCCCAAAAAGCCCTTTTTAGGGCTAGAACATCAGTCTGCTTTTTTTTTTTTTCTGTGTAATCTAATTGCAGTTGCCTGCCTGCCAGCGTGTGTGTCAGGCTCACAGCGTATACTGTGCCCACTTGCCCTGCAACTCATATCTGGTGTAACAGTAGTGTACTTTTAAAAAAAACCAACACTTTTTTGACTGTGAAATAATAGCAGTCAGTTTCCTTCACACGTGTGCGTTTCAGTGCCTGCCTGCCAGGGCACAGTGTCACACCAGTGCAACTCATATCTGTTGTAACAGTAGTGTACATTTAAAAAAAACAACACTTTTTTGACTGTGAAATAATAGCAGTCAGTTTCCTTCACACGTGTGCGTTTCAGTGCCTGCCTGCCAGGGCACAGTGTCACACCAGTGCAACTCATATCTGGTGTAACAGTAGTGTACATTTAAAAAAAACAACACTTTTTTGACTGTGAAATAATAGCAGTCAGTTTCCTTCACACGTGTGCGTTTCAGTGCCTGCCTGCCAAGGCACAGTGTCACACCAGTGCAACTCATATCTGGTGTAACAGTAGTGTACATTTAAAAAAAAGAACACTTTTTTGACTGAAATAATAGCAGTCAGTTTCCTTCACACGTGTGCGTTTCAGTGCCTGCCTGCCAGGGCACAGTGTCACACCAGTGCAACTCATATCTGGTGTAACAGTAGTGTACATTTAAAAAAAACAACTCTTTTTTGACTGTGAAATAATAGCAGTCAGTTTCCTTCACACGTGTGCGTTTCAGTGCCTGCATGCCAGGGCACAGTGTCACACCAGTGCAACTCATATCTGTTGTAACAGTAGTGTACATTTAAAAAAACAACACTTTTTTGACTGTGAAATAATAGCAGTCAGTTTGCTTCACATGTGTTCGTTTCAGTGCCTGCCTGCCAGGGCACAGTGTCACACCAGTGCAACTCATATCTGGTGTAACAGTAGTGTACATTTAAAAAAAACAACTCTTTTTTGACTGTGAAATAATAGCAGTCAGTTTCCTTCACACGTGTGCGTTTCAGTGCCTGCCTGCCAGGGCACAGTGTCACACCAGTGCAACTCATATCTGGTGTAACAGTAGTGTACATTTAAAAAAAACAACACTTTTTTGACTGTGAAATAATAGCAGTCAGTTTCCTTCACACGTGTGCGTTTCAGTGCCTGCCTGCCAGGGCACAGTGTCACACCAGTGCAACTCATATCTGGTGTAACAGTAGTGTACATTTAAAAAAAACAACTCTTTTTTGACTGTGAAATAATAGCAGTCAGTTTCCTTCACACGTGTGCGTTTCAGTGCCTGCCTGCCAGGGCACAGTGTCACACCAGTGCAACTCATATCTGGTGTAACAGTAGTGTACATTTAAAAAAAACAACACTTTTTTGACTGTGAAATAATAGCAGTCAGTTTCCTTCACACGTGTGCGTTTCAGTGCCTGCCTGCCAGGGCACAGTGTCACACCAGTGCAACTCATATCTGGTGTAACAGTAGTGTACATTTAACCCCTTAATGACCGAGGACGTGCAGGGTACGTCCTCAGAAAAAAGGCAGTTAACGCCTGAGGACGTACCCTGCACGTCCTCGGTGTGGAAAGCAGCTGGAAGCGATTCTGCTCGCTTCCAGCTGCTTTACGGTTATTGCAGTGATGCCTCGATATGGAGGCATCCTGCAATAACCTTACATGGCCATCCGATGCAGAGAGAGCCACTCTGTGGGAGCCGACTTGGGAGGCGGCCATCGGTGTGCCGCGTGACGTCAAGGGGGGCAGGATCGGGGGCGGGACCGTCGGGGGGCGCGTATGGACGCGCGTGCGCGGAGGGTGGCGGGCGGGCGCGTGCACGGGGCGGGAGCGGGTGGGATCCGCTACACTACGGAAAATGTTTTAATAAAAGTGGCCTAATCTTGTTTGTGCAAAAGCACAAAAAGAGATTGTGGAGGGATGGGGGGTTGGTTTTGTGTGGGGGGAAGCTACACTACAGAAAAGTTTAACAAATGTAAAAAAAAAACATTTTTTCTTCTAAACTGGGTACTGGCAGATGGCGCCCATTAAGTTAGAGTGGGAGGGTTATAGAACTGTTTGGGGGGGATCAGTGAGGTTGGGGGCTAAGGGGGGATCATACACAGCAGCATATGTAAATATGCTTTAAAAAACAAACAAAACAAAAACAAATATAGCTTTTATTTTAGTACTGGCAGACTTTCTGCCAGTACTTAAGATGGCGGGGACAATTGTGGGGTGGGGGAGGGAAGAGAGCTGTTTGGAAAGCATCAGGGGGTATGATGTTTCAGGTGGGAGGCTGAGCTCTACACTAAATCTAATATTAACCCTGCAAGCTCCCTACAAGCTACCTAATTAACCCCTTCACTGCTAGCCATTATACACGTGTGATGCGCAGCGGCATTTAGCGGCCTTCTAAATACCAAAAAGCAACGCCAAAGCCATATATGTCTGCTATTTCTGAACAAAGGGGATCCCAGAGAAGCATTTACAACCATTTGTGCCATAACTGCACAAGCTGTTTGTAAATGATTTCAGTGAGAAACCTAAAATTGTGAAAAATTTAAAGTTTGTTTTTAATTTGATCGCATTTGGCGGTGAAATGGTGGCATGAAATATACCAAAATGGGCCTAGATTAATACTTGGGGTTGTCTACTACACTACACTAAAGCTAAAATTACCCCAAAAAGCTCCCTACATGCTCCCTAATTAACCCCTTCACTGCTGGGCATAATACACGTGTGGTGCGCAGTGGCATTTAGTGGCATTCTAATTACCAAAAAGCAACACCAAAGCCATATAAGTCTGCTATTTCTGAACAAAGGGGATCCCGGGGAAGAGTTTACAACCATTTGTGCCATAATTGCACAAGCTGTTTGTAAATAATTTCAGTGAGAAACCTAAAGTTTGTGAAAAAATTTGTGAAAAAGTGAACGATTTTTTTTATTTGATCGCATTTGGCGGTGAAATAGTGGCATGAAATATACCAAAATGGGCCTATATCAATACTTTGGGTTGTCTACTAAAAAAAATATATATATACATGTCAATGGATATTCAGAGATTCCTAAAAGATATCAGTGTTTTAATGTAACTAGCGCTAATTTTGAAAAAAAAAAATGGTTTGGAAATAGCAAAGTGCTACTTATATTTATGGCCCTATAACTTGCAAAAAAAGCAAATAACATGTAAACATTGGGTATTTCTAAACTCAGGACAAAATTTAGAAACTATTTAGCATAGGTGTTTTTTGGTGGTTGTAGATATGTAACAGATTTTAGGGGTCAAAGTTAGAAAAAGTGTTTTTTTTTCAATTTTTCCTCATATTTTATAATTTTTTTTATAGTAAATTATAAGATATGAGGAAAATAATGGTATCTTTCGAAAGTCAATTTAATGGAGAGAAAAACGGTATATAATATGTGTGGGTACAGTAAATGAGTAAGAGGAAAATTACAGCTAAACACAAACACCGCAAAAATGTAAAAATATCCTTGGTCCCAAACGGACAGAAAATGGAAAAGTGCTGTGGTCATTAAGGGGTTAAAAACAACAACACTTTTTTGACTGTGAAATAATAGCAGTCAGTTTCCTTCACACGTGTGCGTTTCAGTGCCTGCCTGCCAGGGCACAGTGTCACACCAGTGCAACTCATATCTGGTGTAACAGTAGTGTACATTTAAAAAAAACAACACTTTTTTGACTGTGAAATAATAGCAGTCAGCTTTCTTCACACGTTTTGACTGTAATAGATTGAATAGCAGTTAGTTGTCTGCAAGCGTGTGTGTCAGGCCTACAGCGTCTATTCTGCCAACTTCTGCCAGTGCACAGTGACACTCATATCTGTTGTCACAGTAGCTTGCAAGTTGCATGCATAGTACCACTAATCGGAAAAAAAAATGACAGGCAGAGGAAGGCCACCCCACAGGGGCCGTCGTGGTCGTAGTGCTGTGATTCCCTTTGGCCCTAGAATAATGCCCAGTGTTCAGAGGTCACGTACCCTGAACTCGAACAGTTCTGAGGACATAGTTGACTAGCTAACACAGGACACCCAATCTTCTACAGCTTCCGCTCAGAATCTTGACGCACCATCCTCCTCCAGCTTAGCTTCGGGCACCTCTCAAGTTACCACTCGCCCACTTGCCGCCACCACCAACACTAGCACCACAGCCGCTTCACTTGATCTGTCAGAGGAGTTATTTACACATCAGTTGGAAGAAATGAGTGATAGTGATGCGCAACCATTATTACCAGAGGATGTAGATAACAGGGATATGTCTCAGTCAGGCAGCATTACACACATGGACGTACGGTGTGATGATGATGATGTTGTACCCGCTGCTGCTTCCTTTGCTGAGTTGTCCGATACAAGTGAAGCGGTTGATGATGACGATTAGTCCGTGGATGTCACGTGGGTGCCCACTAGAAGAGAAGAAGAACAGGGGGAAAGTTCAGATGGGGAGGCAGAGAGGAGGAGGAGACGAGTTGGATGCAGGGGGAGGTCGTCGCAAGGATCTAGTGGCACAGTCAGACAGCATGCATCGGCACCCGGGGTCAGCCAGACAGCACGCCAATCAATGCATGCTGTTGCCACCACCAGAATGCAGTCATTGCAGAGATCAGCAGTGTGGCATTTTTGTGTGTGTCTGCCTCTGACAACAGCGATGCCATTTGCAACCTGTGCCAAAAGAAACTGAGTTGTGTGAAGTCCAACACCCACCTAGGTACAACTGCTTTGCAAAGGCACATGATCGCACATCACAAATGCCTATGGGATCAACACATGAGTACAAGCAGCAAACAAACTCAAAGCCGCCATCCTCCTCCTGGTCCAGCATCTTCAGCCACGTCAACCACTGTTGTCCTCCTTGCCCCCTCTCAACCATCCGCCACTCCATCTCTCGCCTTGAGCAGTTCCTGCTCATCTGCCCACAGTCAGGTGTCTGTCAAGGACATGTTTGAGCATAAGAAGCCAATGTCACAAAGTCACCCCCTTGCCCGGCATCTGACAGCTGGCTTGTCTGAACTCTTAGCCCGCCAGCTTTTACCATACAAGCTGGTGGAGTCTGAGGCGTTCCAAAAATTTGTAGCTATTGGGACACCGCAGTTTCTTTGCACAAAAGGCAATCCCCAACCTGTACTCGATTGTGCAAAAGGAAGTAATGGCATGTCTGGCACACAGTGTTGGGGCAAGGGTCCATCTGACCACTGATACCTGGTCTGCAAAGCATGGTCAGGGCAGGTATATCACCTACACTGCGCATTGGGTAAACCTGCTTACGGCTGCCAAGCATGGAATGCGTGGCTCTGCAGAGGAGTTGGTGACACCGCCACGACTTGCAGGCAGGGCTGCTGCCACCTCCTCTACTCTTCCTACTCCATCCTCTTCCATAACCTCCTTGGCCTCTTCTGCTGCTGTGTCTTGCTCCACATCAACGGCACCCCCCCAGCTCCCCAGGTACTATTCCACATCCCGGATACGGCAGTGTCACGCCATCTTGGGGTTGACTTGCCTGAAAGTCACACCGGACCAGCACTCCTGTCCGCCCTTAACGCACAGGTGGATCAGTGGCTGACTCCGCACCAACTGGAGATCGGCAAAGTGGTTTGTGACAACGGAAGAAATTTGTTGGCGGCATTGAATTTGGGCAAGTTGACACATGTGCCGTGCATGGCACATGTGTGTAATCTGATCGTACAACGCTTTGTGCATAAGTACCCAGGCTTACAGGATGTCCTGAAGCAGGCCAGGAAGGTGTGTGGCAATTTCAGTTGTTCCTACACGGCCATGGCGCACTTTTCAGATATCCAGCGGCGAAACTACATGCCAGTGAGGCGCTTGATTTGCGACAGCCCGACACGTTGGAATTCAACACTCCTAATGTTCGACCGCCTGCTCCAACAAGAAAAAGCCATTAACGACTATTGGTATGACCAGAGTGCTAGGACAGCCTCTGCGGAGCTGGGAATTTTTTTGCCACGTTACTGGACACTCATGCGCAATGCCTGTAGGCTCATGCATCCTTTTGAGGAGGTGACAAACCTAGTCAGTTGCACTGAAGGCACCATCAGCGACATCATACCATTTGTTTTCTTCCTGGAGCGTGCCCTGCGAAGAGTGCTGGATCAGGCCGTAGATGAGTGTGAAGAGGAAGATTTGTGGTCACCATCACCACCAGAAACAGCCTTATCAGCATCGCTTGCTGGACCTGCGGCAATGCTGGAAGAGGATTGTGAGGAAGAGGAGTCAGAGGAGGAATGTGGCTTTGAGGAGGAGGAGGAAGACCAACCACAACAGGCATCCCAGGGTGCTCGTTGTCACCTATCTGGTACCCGTGGTGTTGTACGTGGCTGGGGGGAAGAACATACCTTCAGTGAGATCACTGAGGACGAGGAACGGGACATGAGTAGCTCGGCATCCAACCTTGTGCAAATGGGGTCTTTCATGCTGTCATGCCTGTTGAGGGACCCTCGTATAAAAAGGCTGAAGGAGAACAACCTTTACTGGGTGTCCACGCTACTAGACACCCGGTATAAGCATAAAGTGCCTGAAATGTTACCGAATTACCGCAAGTCGGAAAGGATGCAGCAGTTCCAAAATAAATTAAAAAGTATGCTTTACACAGCGTATAAAGGTGATGTCACAGCACAACGGGAATCTAACAGGGGAAGAGGTGAAAGTAATCCTCCTCCTCCCACGACAACGCCGGCAAGGACAGGATACTTTACAGACGTGTTGTTGATGGAGGACATGCAGAGCTTTTTAAGTCCTACGCATCGCCACAGCCCTTCGGGGTCCACCCTCAGAGAACGACTCAACCGACAGGTAGCAGACTACCTCACCTTAACTGCAGATATCGACACTCTGAGGAGCGATGAACCCCTTGACTACTGGGTGTGCAGGCTTGACCTATGGCCTGAGCTATCCCAATTTGCGATAGAACTTCTGGCCTGCCCCGCTTCAAGTGTCCTATAAGAAAGGACCTTCAGTGCAGCAGGAGGTATTGTCACTGAGAAGAGAAGTCGCCTAGGTCAAAAAAGTCTAGATTACCTCACCTTTATTAAGATGAATGAGGGATGGATCCCGAAGGGACTGACAGTGGGCGATACATTCAACTAAAAAAGGCCTGATGAGATGAGCTGCCTTGGGCTAAAAATGGTCCACACGCTGGTGTATTTTATCTCTGAATGCCGGATGACTTGCGTGACTTATCCGCCACCAACTAGGGTTCAAGCCGCAATGTTTTAGGGCACTTTCTGCCTGGGAAACAAATATCAATTTTTCTGGCCGCTGCTACAGCAGCGGCTGCAACAATACCTAATTTTTCAGGCATGTGTACATGCCTAATTTTTCTGGCCTCTGGTGCTGCACTGTGGCTTCAAAACCAAACCAAAAAAAGGCACATAACAGGGATTAAACTGATAGGAATAGTACTACTTAACACACCACTCCTATCTGGTGGCACATTATATTGCATGCGCAGTGCCCCAAATTTGAAGTAGGAGGACCGACCAAGCATCTTTTACCATCTCCCAGTTCCTAAAATTGATGCCATATACACGTCCCCTGATAGGGGACGTAACAGGGATTAAACTGATAAGAATAGTACTACTTAACACACCACTCCTATCTGGTGGCACATTAGATTGCACGCGCAGTGCCCCAAATTTGAAGTAGGAGGACCGACCAAGCATCTTTTTCCATCTCCCGGTTCCTAAAATCGATGCCATATACACGTCCCCTGATAGGGGACGCAACAGGGATTAAACTGATAAGAATAGTACTACTTAACACACCACTCCTATCTGGTGGCACATTAGATTGCACGCGCAGTGCCCCAAATTTGAAGTAGGAGGTCTGACCAAGCATCTTTTTCCATCTCCCGGTTCCTAAAATCGATGCCATATACACGTCCCCTGATAGGGGACGTAACAGGGATTCAACTGATAAGAATAGTACTACTTAACACACCACTCCTATCGGGTGGCACATTAGATTGCATGCGCAGTGCCCCAAATTTGAAGTAGGAGGACCGACCAAGCATCATTTTCCATCTCCCGGTTCCTAAAATCGATGCCATATACACGTCCCCTGATAGGGGACGTAACAGGGATTAAACTGATAAGAATAGTACTACTTAACACACCACTCCTATCTGGTGGCACATTAGATTGCACGTGCAGTGCCCCAAATTTGAAGTAGGAGGACCGACCAAGCATCTTTTTCCATCTCCCGGTTCCTAAAATCTATGCCATATACACGTCCCCTGATAGGGGACGTAACAGGGATTAAACTGATAGGAATAGTACTACTTAACACACCTTATTATAACACAGAGAGAGGCAATGCAGAGAGAGGAGTCTGAAGAAGAGGAGTCAGAGGAGGAAAGTGGCTTTGAGGAGGTGGAAGACCAAACACAGCAGGCGTCCCAGGGGGCTTGTTGTCACCTTTCGGGGACCTTTGCTGTTGTAAGTGGCTGGGTGGAGGAAGAGACCTTCAATGACATCAGTGAGGACAAGGAACGGGACATGGCTAGCTTGGTATCCAACCTTGTGCAAATGGGGAGTTTGCAGTTGTGCAAATGGACTGTTTGCGGTTGTTTGTGGTGCGTTAAACGGGGAGTTTGGTCTGTCACTGTGAAGCGGGCATAACCCTTACACTACCTGATCGATACAACATCATACCTGATGTTTTAAAGCACGTTATTCCAAACAATTTCTGAATTTTAGTTGATTTATGCCCTTTATGGATCAAAACCAGACTCTGCATCAACTATGTAATTTTCCATGGGAGTTTTGCCATGGATCCCCCTCCGGCATGCCACAGTCCAGGTGTTAGTCCCCTTTAAACAACTTTTCCATCACTATTGTGGCCAGAAAGAGTCCCTGTGGGTTTTAAAATTCGCCTGCCTATTGAAGTCTATGGCGGTTCGCCCGGTTCGCCCGTTCGCGAACATTTGTGGAAGTTCGCGTTCGCCGTTCGCGAACTGAAAATTTTATGTTCGCGACATCACTACCTAAAATATATTATAATGTGAACTTACACTTATATAGTGATAAACATACACCAAGTATATGTTAGTGATATGACCAAATACACATACAGTGTATCTTATGGTTCCCCGAGTAGTGTGTCATAATGTGGTGCATAAATATAATGGAATCACTAGTTTGCTAAAAATGCAAAAAAATTTGAAGATAAAGAAATGTAAGATAATTAATAGACCCGTCCTAAAATAAAAGACAGAAAAGCTAATCATCTGAAAGCTGCCAAATAAACATTGTCATTAAATCTATAGATCCCATAGATCTTTCTTTGGTCCAAGATACCATATTTTGCACCCATATTTTCAATTAATGTAATGGTAAAAATATTGTGAGCTTCCCGGTGTGTTTTATTTCAATGTTGGAGAACACTGTGGACTTTAAGATTATTTTTCATATTCTGATAGTGTTTCTCCCCACCTAGATCTAAAAGCCCTACAGTACGTCCTACATATTGTGCCCCACATAAGCAATTGAGCAAATAGATGAAATATTTAGATGCACGGGTACTTTGACTATTCAGCCTCCATTTATTAATCATTAGGGATGGGCGAATGTTTCGCAACATTCGAAACATGAAAAGAATTTTAACACATTAGTTCGTTTGAATCGAATTTCGAATGTTTACATAACATTTTAACATTCGTTTTTCAAATGTTCAGTTTCGAATTTTACGATTACATTAGAAAATATTCTTTTCGAAAAATTTGAATTTATATTTGTAATAGTATTTCTAATGCTTTCTTTAAATGTAATATTCGAATTTTGCAATATTCTATATAGAAACATTCAAAATGATATATTATCTATTATGTATCAATTTACTAGATTCCCTCCCTACCACATGAACTATTGAACTTCTGAATAGTATTTGTTAAATAGAATGTTAAATTCGAAATTTCGAATGTGGACATTCGATCTAATTATAAACATTCAAATTCGAAAGTGACATTTAAAAACTGTAAATAGCATTCGATTATAGAATTTTTAAGAATATTCGTTCTTATCAACATTCGGATTTATAATTCGAATTTCGGTAATAACATTCGTTCTAACATTCGAATTCGGAAATGTACACATTCGCCCATCCCTATTAATCATTCTAAAGGACTGAAAAAAGGATGCTTATTAAGCACTCAATTGATCCCTTAATATCATGCATGGTTTAGTGTATTAAAATATCATACTTTATTATATCATAATATTAAAAGTAGGTATGTGATTAAACTTTCATGCAACCAATATTTGGCTTATATTATAATTGGGTGGTTGTCAATCTCTATTTGAACCCAATTCAGTTCAATAATTTGCTTATATCTGTTTGAACTGTTAAAGGGACACGCAAGTCAAAATTAAACTTTAATGATTCAGACAGAGCATACAATTTTAAATAACTTTCCAATTTACTTCCATTAACAAAATGTGCACAGTCTTTTTATATTTACAATTTTTGAGTCACCCGCTCCTACTGAGCATGTGCAAGAATTCACAGAATATACTTAAATGCATTTGTGATTGGCTGCTGGCTGTCACATGATACAGGAGGAGTGGAAATAGACATAACTTTGAAATTTGTCCAAAAAAATCTGCTAATCATTTAAAGTTTCGACTAAGTGCTATTGCATTGTCTTTTTATCATGCATTTGTTGATTATGCAAATCTATTATATTTACAGTTTTTTTAGTAAGCTATAAAGAAAGAGATGCAACAATCATATTGGATAGTATTAGCAACAGTAGTTTGGCTCAGAAACCAGTGTTACAAATGTTACTACTTATAGATGCATAAACTTGCTGTACAATCTTGGTAAGCCTTAAAGAGATATGAAACCCAAATGATTTCTTTCAGGATACAGATAGAGCATGCAATTTTAAGCAATTTTCTAATTTACTCCTATTCAAATAAAGATACAGGGGTATATTTATCAATGTGCGAGCGGACATGATACGAAGTAGCGTACAATGTCCGCCACACATCAATAAATGCCAACAGCATACGCTGTCTGCATTTATCATTGCACCAGTAGTTCTTGTGAACTGCTGGTGCAAAGCCGCCCCCTGCAGATTTGCGGGTGTCAATCAACCAGATCATCAGGCGGACAAGTTATGGAGCAGCGGTCTTTAGACAGCTGCTTTATAACTTCTGTTTCCGGCAGACCTGAAGTTTTGCCGGAAACAAGGGGCATTAAGCTCCATAGGGAGCTTGATAAATAAGCCCCACAGAGAGAACAAAGAAAATTTGATAATAGGAGTAAATTAGAAAGTTGCTTAACATTGCACGCTCTATCTGAATCATGAAAGAAAAACAATTGGGTTTCATATCCCTTTAAATACATATAATTAAAAATGACCTGCCATATTCTTAAGATTACTATACAATGATCCCGGAACCAGAACAGAAGAGTAAACCTTTATTTCTATTTAATTATGTTTGTAAATTAGGCCCCCAGAGCAGTTACCAAGCTGCAGCAGTTGTAATCTTTTATATCACTAAGTAAATGAGACCATTTAAACAGTGTAGAGTAATCACTATTGTAAGCAATATTGTGGACAATTTATAAACTGGTAACCATCTAGAGTAACCATCGTTTGTTAACGGTAATTGCACAGTTCAAAGCCTATGTTTGGCGAAGCAGTTAATAGAAGTAAATGGGAATGTTGTTTAAAATTGCATGCTCTATCTAAATCATGAAAGAAAAACAATTGGATTTCATGTCCCTTTAATGCAACAACCAGGGGACAAATATAATCCTATGGGCATCTGCTCCATCCTTTGGGTCTATGGATAGAATTATGTTCTAACAGACTACTCTATTGGAGGTTATTATTATTATTTAATATGATGATATAATAAAATATTATATTTTAATAAACCAAACTCCGCATGATATTAAGGGATCAATTGAGTGCTTATTTAGTATCCTTTTTTCAGTCCTTTAGACTGAATTTGTAAATGCATTAGGAATACTTCACATACCTATGTTTTTCACTAGAAGAAAATATTATTTTTATTTTTTAATAAATATTAATTTTAATAAAAATGTTTTTTTGAAGAACATAGGAATTTCAATTAATTTTTATTAAAAACACATTTAAAGAGGTATACAAATGATATTGCATATTTCAAGGTATTAGACTGGGAAGAGCATATATATATATATATATATATATATATATATGTGTGTGTGTGTGTGTGTGTGTGTGTGTGTATGAAGTAGAATGTACCTCTAAAAAGTAGTGATAGAAGCTATTTAGTAATAGGAGAACAAGACCATGAAATAAGATGAAATATATATGAGTGTAAAGATTGATGTACGAGAAGAGATAAGAATCTAAAATGAGAACATAACAATGATGAAAATAGAAATAATAATAACAAAGGATAATAGTAATGGTAATAATGGGGTGGAAGTCAAAAGTAGCTGCCAGAAGGTCAGTAAGGATGAAAATCCTTTTCCGAGATATCCTAATAGAAAAGTATAAATGAAGGAAAACTGGCTACTACCTTTAGTGCTAAAGAAGAATATCACCCAAAAAATAATATTAATAATATCCTATTATATAAAAGGCCAGGTGTGTTTGTCCGAAGCTATCATGCGCAGTAGAGACAGCACAAAGACAAACACACCTGGCCTTTGAGTCCTACTCCCTAGCTGATCTGCAGCAGTAGGAGAACCGACCAAGCATCTTTTACCATCTCCCAGTTCCTAAAATTGATGCCATATACACGTCCCCTGATAGGGGACGTAACAGGGATTAAACTGATAAGAATAGTACTACTTAACACACCACTCCTATCTGGTGGCACATTAGATTGCACGCGCAGTGCCCCAAATTTGAAGTAGGAGGACCGACCAAGCATCTTTTTCCATCTCCCGGTTCCTAAAATCGATGCCATATACACGTCCCCTGATAGGGGACGTAACAGGGATTAAACTGATAAGAATAGTACTACTTAACACACCACTCCTATCTGGGGGCACATTAGATTGCACGCGCAGTGCCCCAAATTTGAAGTAGGAGGTCTGACCAAGCATCTTTTTCCATCTCCCGGTTCCTAAAATCGATGCCATATACACGTCCCCTGATAGGGGACGTAACAGGGATTAAACTGATAAGAATAGTGCTACTTAACACACCACTCCTATCAGGTGGCACATTAGATTGCATGCGCAGTGCCCCAAATTTGAAGTAGGAGGACCGACCAAGCATCATTTTCCATCTCCCGGTTCCTAAAATCGATGCCATATACACGTCCCCTGATAGGGGACGTAACAGGGATTAAACTGATAGGAATAGTACTACTTAACACACCTTATTATAACACAGAGAGAGGCAATGCAGAGAGAGGAGTCTGAAGAAGAGGAGTCAGAGGAGGAAAGTGGCTTTGAGGAGGTGGAAGACCAAACACAGCAGGCGTCCCAGGGGGCTTGTTGTCACCTTTCGGGGACCTTTGGTGTTGTAAGTGGCTGGGTGGAGGAAGAGACCTTCAATGACATCAGTGAGGACAAGGAACGGGACATGGCTAGCTTGGTATCCAACCTTGTGCAAATGGGGAGTTTGCAGTTGTGCAAATGGACTGTTTGCGGTTGTTTGTGGTGCGTTAAACGGGGAGTTTGGTCTGTCACTGTGAAGCGGGCATAACCCTTACACTACCTGATCGATACAACATCATACGTGATGTTTTAAAGCACGTTATTCCAAACAATTTCTGAATTTTAGTTGATTTATGCCCTTTATGGATTAAAACCAGACTCTGCATCAACTATGTAATTTTCCATGGGAGTTTTGCCATGGATCCCCCTCCGGCATGCCACAGTCCAGGTGTTAGTCCCCTTTAAACAACTTTTCCATCACTATTGTGGCCAGAAAGAGTCCCTGTGGGTTTTAAAATTCGCCTGCCTATTGAAGTCTATGGCGGTTCGCCCGGTTCGCGAACATTTGTGGAAGTTCGCGTTCGCCGTTCGCGAACTGAAAATTTTATGTTCGCGACATCACTACCTAAAATATATTATAATGTGAACTTACACTTATATAGTGATAAACATACACCAAGTATATGTTAGTGATATGACCAAATACACATACAGTGTATCTTATGGTTCCCCGAGTAGTGTGTCATAATGTGGTGCATAAATATAATGGAATCACTAGTTTGCTAAAAATGCAAAAAAATTTGAAGATAAAGAAATGTAAGATAATTAATAGACCCGTCCTAAAATAAAAGACAGAAAAGCTAATCATCTGAAAGCTGCCAAATAAACATTGTCATTAAATCTATAGATCCCATAGATCTTTCTTTGGTCCAAGATACCATATTTTGCACCCATATTTTCAATTAATGTAATGGTAAAAATATTGTGAGCTTCCCGGTGTGTTTTATTTCAATGTTGGAGAACACTGTGGACTTTAAGATTATTTTTCATATTCTGATAGTGTTTCTCCCCACCTAGATCTAAAAGCCCTACAGTACGTCCTACATATTGTGCCCCACATAAGCAATTGAGCAAATAGATGAAATATTTAGATGCACGGGTACTTTGACTATTCAGCCTCCATTTATTAATCATTAGGGATGGGCGAATGTTTCGCAACATTCGAAACATGAAAAGAATTTTAACACATTAGTTTGTTTGAATCGAATTTCGAATGTTTACATAACATTTTAACATTCGTTTTTCAAATGTTCGGTTTCGAATTTTACGATTACATTAGAAAATATTCTTTTCGAAAAATTCGAATTTATATTTGTAATAGTATTTCTAATGCTTTCTTTAAATGTAATATTCGAATTTTGCAATATTCTATATAGAAACATTCAAAATGATATATTATCTATTATGTATCAATTTACTAGATTCCCTCCCTACCACATGAACTATTGAACTTCTGAATAGTATTTGTTAAATAGAATGTTAAATTCGAAATTTCGAATGTGGACATTCGATCTAATTATAAACATTCGAATTCGAAAGTGACATTCAAAAACTGTAAATAGCATTCGATTATAGAATTTTTAAGAATATTCGTTCTTATCAACATTCGGATTTATAATTCGAATTTCGGTAATAACATTCGTTCTAACATTCGAATTCGGAAATGTACACATTCGCCCATCCCTATTAATCATTCTAAAGGACTGAAAAAAGGATGCTTATTAAGCACTCAATTGATCCCTTAATATCATGCGTGGTTTAGTGTATTAAAATATCATACTTTATTATATCATAATATTAAAAGTAGGTATGTGATTAAACTTTCATGCAACCAATATTTGGCTTATATTATAATTGGGTGGTTGTCAATCTCTATTTGAACCCAATTCAGTTCAATAATTTGCTTATATCTGTTTGAACTGTTAAAGGGACACGCAAGTCAAAATTAAACTTTAATGATTCAGACAGAGCATACAATTTTAAATAACTTTCCAATTTACTTCCATTAACAAAATGTGCACAGTCTTTTTATATTTACAATTTTTGAGTCACCCGCTCCTACTGAGCATGTGCAAGAATTCACAGAATATACTTAAATGCATTTGTGATTGGCTGCTGGCTGTCACATGATACAGGAGGAGTGGAAATAGACATAACTTTGAAATTTGTCCAAAAAAATCTGCTAATCATTTAAAGTTTCGACTAAGTGCTATTGCATTGTCTTTTTATCATGCATTTGTTGATTATGCAAATCTATTATATTTACAGTTTTTTTAGTAAGCTATAAAGAAAGAGATGCAACAATCATATTGGATAGTATTAGCAACAGTAGTTTGGCTCAGAAACCAGTGTTACAAATGTTACTACTTATAGATGCATAAACTTGCTGTACAATCTTGGTAAGCCTTAAAGAGATATGAAACCCAAATGATTTCTTTCAGGATACAGATAGAGCATGCAATTTTAAGCAATTTTCTAATTTACTCCTATTCAAATAAAGATACAGGGGTATATTTATCAATGTGCGAGCGGACATGATACGAAGTAGCGTACAATGTCTGCCACACATCAATAAATGCCAACAGCATACGCTGTCTGCATTTATCATTGCACCAGTAGTTCTTGTGAACTGCTGGTGCAAAGCCGCCCCCTGCAGATTTGCGGGTGTCAATCAACCAGATCATCAGGCGGACAAGTTATGGAGCAGCGGTCTTTAGACAGCTGCTTTATAACTTCTGTTTCCGGCAGACCTGAAGTTTTGCCGGAAACAAGGGGCATTAAGCTCCATAGGGAGCTTGATAAATAAGCCCCACAGAGAGAACAAAGAAAATTTGATAATAGGAGTAAATTAGAAAGTTGCTTAACATTGCACGCTCTATCTGAATCATGAAAGAAAAACAATTGGGTTTCATATCCCTTTAAATACATATAATTAAAAATGACCTGCCATATTCTTAAGATTACTATACAATGATCCCGGAACCAGAACAGAAGAGTAAACCTTTATTTCTATTTAATTATGTTTGTAAATTAGGCCCCCAGAGCAGTTACCAAGCTGCAGCAGTTGTAATCTTTTATATCACTAAGTAAATGAGACCATTTAAACAGTGTAGAGTAATCACTATTGTAAGCAATATTGTGGACAATTTATAAACTGGTAACCATCTAGAGTAACCATCGTTTGTTAACGGTAATTGCACAGTTCAAAGCCTATGTTTGGCGAAGCAGTTAATAGAAGTAAATGGGAATGTTGTTTAAAATTGCATGCTCTATCTAAATCATGAAAGAAAAAAAATTGGATTTCATGTCCCTTTAATGCAACAACCAGGGGACAAATATAATCCTATGGGCATCTGCTCCATCCTTTGGGTCTATGGATAGAATTATGTTGTAACAGACTACTCTATTGGAGGTTATTATTATTATTTAATATGATGATATAATAAAATATTATATTTTAATAAACCAAACTCCGCATGATATTAAGGGATCAATTGAGTGCTTATTTAGTATCCTTTTTTCAGTCCTTTAGACTGAATTTGTAAATGCATTAGGAATACTTCACATACCTATGTTTTTCACTAGAAGAAAATATTATTTTTATTTTTTAATAAATATTAATTTTAATAAAAAATTTTTTTTGAAGAACATAGGAATTTCAATTAATTTTTATTAAAAACACATTTAAAGAGGTATACAAATGATATTGCATATTTCAAGGTATTAGACTGGGAAGAGCATATATATATATATATATATATATATATATATATATATATATATATATATATATATATATATATATATATATATGTGTGTGTGTGTGTGTGTGTGTGTGTGTATGAAGTAGAATGTACCTCTAAAAAGTAGTGATAGAAGCTATTTAGTAATAGGAGAACAAGACCATGAAATAAGATGAAATATATATGAGTGTAAAGATTGATGTACGAGAAGAGATAAGAATCTAAAATGAGAACATAGCAATGATGAAAATAGAAATAATAATAACAAAGGATAATAGTAATGGTAATAATGGGGTGGAAGTCAAAAGTAGCTGCCAGAAGGTCAGTAAGGATGAAAATCCTTTTCCGAGATATCCTAATAGAAAAGTATAAATGAAGGAAAACTGGCTACTACCTTTAGTGCTAAAGAAGAATATCACCCAAAAAATAATATTAATAATATCCTATTATATAAAAGGCCAGGTGTGTTTGTCCAAAGCTATCATGCGCAGTAGAGACAGCACAAAGACAAACACACCTGGCCTTTGAGTCCTACTCCCTAGCTGATCTGCAGCAGAAGTGGGCGTGGCCAGGCGTGTGTGCCCATGAAGGGGGTGTGTCCAGGCTGAAGGGGGTGTGGCTGGGTGCAGTCACAAGATAGAGAGGAGAGAGAGATAGAGAGGGGGGAGAGATAGAGAGAGAGGAGAGAGAGGGGGGGAGAGAGAGAGAGAGGGGGAGAGAGAGGAGAGGGGGGAAAGAGAGAGGAGGGGGGGAGAGAGAGGAGAGGGGAGAGAGAGAGGAGAGGGGGGGAGAGAGAGAGGACAGGGGGGAGGGAGAGAGGAGACGGGGGAGAGAGAGAGGAGAGGGGGAGAGAGAGAGAGAGGGGGGGGGAGAGAGAGAGAGCTCAAAAGAGAGGGGGAGAGAGGGTGCAAAATAGATGGGGGAGAGAGAGAGCTCAAGAGAGTTGGGGGAGAGAGAGAGCTCAAAAGAGAGGGGGAGAGAGAGCGCAAAAGAGATGGGGCAGAGAGAGAGCAAAAGAGAGGGGGAGAGAGAGCACAAAAGAGAGGGGGAGAGCGCAAAAGAGATGGGGAGAGAGCACAAAAGAGAGGGGGAGAGAGAGAGCGCAAAAGAGATGGGGAGAGAGAGTGCAAAAGAGAGGGGGAGAGAGAGAGCTCAAAAGAGAGGGGGGAGAGAGAGAGCTCAAAAGAGAGGGGGGAGAGAGAGAGAGCTCAAAAGAGAGGGGGAGAGGGAGCAAAAGTGAGGGGGGAGAGAGAGAGAGCAAAAGAGAGGGGGAGGGAGAGAGCGCAAGGGGTGGGACCTCTGTACTGCAAAAAATGGCCCATGTGAACGGGCTTTAGGACTAGTAAAATGATAAAAGGATATGGGTATATTGACACACTATGAAAACAGTTCATAGAATAAGACTTAGAATTTTAAAGTCAATATACATAGTTAAAAAGATATTTACAAAAAATATTATATGCAGATAAATAAAATGTCCTAATACTAGTGAAATAGGCCACCAATACTTAATAAAATAAAGTCCAATATAAAGGATACGTGAGAATAAAAGACCCAAGTAATAGTAATAAAGTCTGTTGCACCATACAACGTGTACTTCAATGTGGTTGAAATCCTAAAATGCAATAGTGAAAAGGTGTAGCATACGAAGCCCCAATAGGGGATCTACTTACAGAAGCAAACCTCAATCATGTGAGGTAAGGGAGAGGCAGGAAAACAGACTGAACACCTCCAAAGCGAATCCCTGTGTGTGTCAGGTTCTCTCAATGGAGAGCATGAATCTTCCGTAGATGGCCAGATATTTAGAACCTGATATTATAAGGCAAGCCAGTGGGCTTTGAACGGACCCCTCAGGAACGTCAGAATACTTGCTGCTTGTCTCTCATTTGATTGGTGGTAAAACGTATTGGGTGTGAAATGGCTGCTCTGATTCTGCTGGGAATATATATACTGTATATACTGCATTTTTGTTAATAAAAAGGTTTTATAAGGGTTAAAAAGGATATGGTATATGGTAAAGTGTTTGACTAAAAAAAGGCTCCAATGTACGTGTGTGTATAGACATATATATATATATATATATATATATATATATATATATATATATATATATATTCTTGTTGTAGGTGTGTGCACTCTCACCATCTGTCATCAACCGCCAGGGTGCTATAAATATATTACAATAATTTTCAGATAGGATAAGCACTCACTGGACTTCAGCCGTCTGTGTTATAAACAAATTTATTTGTGACGTTTTGGGACAAAAACAGTCCCTTCCTCTGACAAACAACAATACAAAATGCCAAACTTATAAAGGTGAACAAAACCCTCCCCTGTGTGCAAAACCAATCAGTGTAATCTGCGTGTTAGGACTGGAGAAACAGATCTCCTGATAGGTTAAAAACAAAAAGTCAAACAAGATGATAGGATAGAAGAAGTGTCAATCAAAGTGCATATTCATCTGGGTAATGAAAATAAATAAAATAAAGGGATGAATAGTGTATGCAATTCAGTTAAAAACAACGTCCTGAGTCAGCAAATGATGGATAACCATATACAGACCACCAAGGGTATCAATCCTAATATCGAGTGAGGTTAGTGTGGCATAAATTTGCACTATAAGAATAACCAATGGAGTTGATTCACACATATCTCCTGGCCCAATCTGCCAATCACATAGCACGTCTCTCAAGTGGTCAGATGAGACACAACTCATCCGGCCACACCTCCAAAGAAGTCCGTGTCAAAACAGTATCACTCTGTCTAAAAATTAATATCATTCAAAATACACTTATCTTGCTAATCATCAACTGTCCCTACAGGACCCATGTCTATCCCCACTGTGTTAGGTCAAATCATAGCGCCAAAGGGAACCGATCATGAATATATAGACTGATCATGAATATAAAGACTGTATACGGACAGTGGTATAAACTGATCATATCTGGAATAACAAGAGTGCAATATCCTCATTCTCTCCCCTCAAGTCTGTACCAACAGACAGAGTCACCCTTATCTTATCTGATGTTGAATTAGAACCCGACAAGCATGTATGATCACTCGCGCATCGCTATCCAATAGTGTGTCCGTGTGCAGCCACACACCACTGAGGCACCAATCCTGTGCTCTGTTGGCTCAAAATTGTAAACACGCGCCTCTGAAAAAAATAATATAAATGGGAGCCACACACCACTGGCGCACCAATCATGTGGTTTGTAACCACCATACACGCTCATATTTTCTTGAATGTTGTGTGTTCTATGGACCGCGCTGACTGGCTATGTCAGTAAGTGGAGACTGCTGTAAGACCTCCATGGTTATCACTACAAATAAATATACAAGGAAAATACCATATTCTAATGTAAAATCAAAACTATGAAACAACAACATTCTAATCTAAGTGCTGATTTATAACGAAATTCCCCACATACAAACTAGACAGTATTTATAAGCCAAGAAAATCTTGGATAATGTCACAAAGGCTACTGATTATTAACGACAACATAAATCCTAAATTTAAGTGTATCAATTATAAGTGATATCATATAGCCTAATAAGTGTAAAGCTATTGGCATAGCAACATCATATACATGTGTCACCACCTATCACGTTAAGTTGTCCCCATATATTAGTGATATGGCTAACAAGCCACTATCTATGTGTAATAAAACAATATAACTACATTGTACAAACTCCTTGTGCTATCCTTACACAAATAGATAAACATAATTAAACATATATATCAAAACTGGTTAGCTCCAATAGGGTCTAGATTAAACCAAGATCTATTCAAGAAAAATAATAATGAAGTTGTATGCACTTCTATGCCCTCACCGCCAGACACTCTCAAACACCTCCATGGCTATTTGCTGACCAAGGAACGTTGTAGTGATAAAAACAAATTAAAAAACCTAGGTGTTCTTATTGTGAAAATGATATCTATTATTTTAAAAAACAATATATGAATTATTTTATCATCATAAGAGGAAAGATAGTGGTGGTATGCAGTATAATGTTATGTCAAAGTAAACTGAGAACCAAACCTATATCAGGCAAGTTCACAAAGACACATCGTGTCTCTTTAAAATCTATGAAACATAGACTCTCATTAATATAGATGGATTACTGAACTCTCATTAAAGATAGCATTGCCATCCTGTGTGAACATTAAGACCCCGTGGTTGTAATGTCCCCAATTCGAACATCCATCTGGCTTCTTTCTTTAGGAGAATTGTCGCTCTATCACCACCTCTGTTCAATTTTGGGACATGGTCTATGGTCCGAAATCTCATGTCTGTGACTGTGTGTCCAGCTTCTAAAAAGTGGCGAGCCACCGGTTGGTCTGATTTGCCGTTATTGATTGCAGATCTAATGCTGGACCGGTGGTTTGCCATCCTAGTCCTGGCGTCATCTGTCGTCTTACCGGTGTAATACTTGCCACATGGACAGTTCAAGAGATATATAATGTGCGTGGTGGTGCAGGTCACAACATGTTTAATTTTATATATATACAGTAACAAACAGAAGAAATCCAGTGAGCTCCGGTAAGAGGAAAAAAGTGATTGATTTATTCAATGTAGAAAAACACACACTCATATAAACACAGGGGTTAAAACAGGAAAAAGAGAAGCAAAAAAGCCATGACCATCAGCTGCCAGTCGGTCTTACGCGTTTCGGCTGGTGTAATAGCCTTAATCATAGACCTAAAGGGATATCCTGTGAACACACTTAAGTACCCACTAAAGTGGATTCTCAAGTGTGAACAGGTGATGGTCAATAGCTTTACATACATTAATCATGGCTGAAAGCAAAAAAAGTTACCTTACAATCAATTAAAATTGCATACATAGAATTGAATTGTGTTAACCTTATAATACATTCTAAATAGAATTGTCGAATATTAAATACCAGTTAGACAAAGTATAGATATTATAATAAAACATCTGTTTCAAATATTTAGATGAAATATAATAATAATAAGAGATAAAGTCCACAAGTTACTGTAAAAGTATATTATAATACTAATACAAAAAGACACACTAAGATAAACAATATTTGGTGTAGACACTGTTAGAAAAAAACCCTAACTAATTTCATTTAGAACTGTGTGTTCAGTTAGATGAGCCTATAAATAAATGCAGATAAATTATAATTGATGAAAAACGCCACACCTATATATATGCTTATAAAAACTGTTCAGAGATTCTATCCCTAGTACTGAAACTTAGGCTGTAGTGATTGAACAGAACATAAACTTTTATATGTGGCATTAACACCAATACAGTTATACTGTTATTAAAATTCTAAATTACAAGCTACTTAAACTAAATATTTCTAAAGAGAATGAAAAGAGAGGGGGAAAAGGATTAACATCCAAAGACAGTGTCCCTTATGCTTATCTTGTGTAAAATCTAACCCTGGACTTATTTACGCTGCCAATAGTTGATGATATCCCCGACCGCATTGAAGCCTTTGGGGCGTCTGGTTTGGAGGGTGAAGATCCAGAATGCTTCTCTATAAAAGAGTTTTTGCATTCTGTCACCCCCTCGGGGAGAAAACAATATTTTTTCAATAACCTGCCATCGGAAGCTGGTAACTGATTTATTGTGTTCAACTATAAAGTGAAGTACTAAATCAGATACATCATACTCTTTGTCTATATTATTAAGATGTTCCCTAATACGTGTGCGTGCCTCACGTGAGGTACACCCCACGTATTGCTTGTTACATTGGACACATTCTGCCAGATATATAACATAAGTGGTACGACAATTGGTACAACTTGAAGATAAGAATACTCTTTGTGTACTTCGAGACTGAAATCTATCTGTCACAGTTGCATGGCTGCATGCAATGCAACTGGAGAAATCACATTTGAAATGACCTTTAACATGTAGCCAACTACTGCCTGATGTTGTCGTTTTTTTCAACATACTTGGGGCTACCAGGTTGCCTATTGTACGACCCTTTTTCAAAATGTAATTAACACCATCTTTTGCTATGTCTTTCAAGCTATCCTCACCTGTAAGTACTGGGAGGTGTTTGTTAATGATCCCACAAATTTCTCTAAACTGGGGGCTAAACATAGTAACAAAATTTGGTCTCAATTTGTCAAACCCTGTACTGGTCTTAATCCTATTGTTTTGTAACATAGTGTTCCTATCACTA
Source organism: Bombina bombina (assembly GCF_027579735.1). Taxonomy (NCBI): domain Eukaryota; kingdom Metazoa; phylum Chordata; class Amphibia; order Anura; family Bombinatoridae; genus Bombina; species Bombina bombina. Next base: position 114,478,353 of record NC_069507.1, read on the forward strand.
CGATTAACTTCAATGAAAGCTCTATTTATTGTTTTCCTTGAATAGCCTCTTTCTAGGAGTTGTTGTTTTAAAATGTCAGATTCCCTTTGAAAGTCACTGTCTGTATAAATCATAAAAAATGCAAGTATCAATTAGAAAAAATGCAAAAATAGAAGCACCGTGCAGAAAAATCTCTAAAATATACATATATAACGCAACCATGCGTCCCTGGTTGCGAAATTAAAAAGAGGCAACAGTAATGTATCAGTGAGTTATCAAACTTTTGGTACATACAAGATCAATAACAATTCAGCAGGCCCAGCATTAAGTAAAAGTGTAAGTCCAAAGTAGGAGCAGCACCACAACGACAGCAGTTCAAAATTACTTTATTGGGACATCAAAAGATACACAGCACAGTATCTGTGCTGTGTATCTTTTGATATCTCAATAAAGTAATTTTTAACTACTGTCGTTGTTGTGCTGCTCCTACTTTGGACTTACACATACAAGATCAATGCAATCGATCTAATAACAGAGTGGAAAACTTTTCAAGGGTTAAATGTTCGTTGATCACATACTGTATAGATACATCTAGTTATTATTACACAATTGAAAGTATTGTAAATAGTCAAACGTCCAGATCCCTTTTAACCACCACATATAAATTCCGGCTCTTAAGGGTTAAAACTCGCCAGTACAGGGAACAACAAGTGTAGTATATAGTCCCACTTTATGCATATTCAGGTTAAGGTTTGTGTATTTCCCCTTGAATTTAGCAATAGTGGCACTTAAAGTGAAGTTCAATTTTGATGAATTAGTGCCCGGTTTTTAATAATCCTTTTAAAAACAAGGGCACTTTAATTAATCAAAATTGACATTTCCCTTATTTTCTTCAAGAACTTACCTTTTAATCCTGGCAGCTGCTCCAGCGATTCCCCCGGCCGTCAGAAGCCTCTGCAGACGTCAGAATTGAAAAACCCGGCTTCCTCCAATCACGGCTTCCCCCCTCGGGGGAATCTTGGCCTGATGCAACGCCGTAATTGAAGGAAGCCGGATTCGTCATTTTGGACCTGCGAAGACGACTTGCGACGGATGGAGAAAGTGCTGGAGCGGCTGCCAGGATTAAAAGGTAAGTTTTTGAAGAAAAGAAGTGAAATGTCAAATTTGATAAATTAAAGTGCCCTTGTTTTTAATAGGATTATTAAAAACCGGGCACTAATTCATCAAAGCTAACCTTCACTTTAAGGATACAAATCCGCTACAAGGATGTAACACTGTTTCCACAGATATACTGTAATTACAAAATACAAGAGGAAATACGCAAACCTTAGCCTGAATACAAACTCGCATAAAGTGGGACTATATACTACACTTGTTGTAGAATGGTGTGCGGGATCTAATTATTTGTACAATATATTTGTTAATAGATAGTGGTATCTATATTTTCCAGCACCCATCACTATTTTATATAGTTGTATTATATAAAGGTGCCATTCTACTATATATATATATATATATATATATATATATACACACACACCACACAGTATGGGGCCGATTTACCAAGCCCTGTATCAGCCCCAATGCTTCTGTTTCTGTGCGAGCCTTCAGGCTCGCCAGAAACAGGAGTTAAGAAGCAGCAGTCTTAAGATCGCTTCTCCTTAACTCGTCCTCCTGCTCTGAGGCGGTGGACAGCAATCCGCTCGATCATATACGATCGGTTTGATTGGTATCCCCTGCTAGCGGACGATTAGCTGCAAATCTGCAGGGGGCAGCATTGCACAGGCAGTTCTCCAGCAGATCATGCCCGGATCATGTCTGCCAGATATGACTGTACAGATGGCCCTCGTTTTACAACGGTTCAATTTACACCGTTTCAGAATAACAAACGTTTTTTCCAGTCATGTGACTGCTATTGAAAAGCATTGAGAAGCAGTGCATTTATTAAAATAGCCAGTAGGTGGAGCTGTCCGCTTGTGTTGCAGCAAAGCCAAGCAAGCTGAAATTAATCAATTTAACCAGACCTGAGCTATTGAGCAGATTTCAAAGGAACAAGATATTCCTGTCTATAAATCAGTCCAGATTGGAATGCATAGAAAAAAACTGTTTGCAGAAAAATGCAAGTGAAGTCTGTGTTGTGTGATTATTTTATTAGGTGTATAATGCTGTTTAGCAAATGTTTTTGTTCATTTAACTTAGTTTAATTTTATATTCTGTGTTGTGTGATTATTTTATTAGGTTTATAATGCTGTTTAGCATTTAAAGTCTTCATTTCAAAGCTTTAAAAATAATGTATTAGGTGTTACTTATGACAATTTTGAGAGGGGCCTGGAACCTATCTCCCTCACTTCCCATTGACTTACATTATAAACTGGGTTTCAATTTACAACGGTTTCGATTTACAACCATTCCTTCTGGAACCTAACCCTGGCGTAAACTGAGGGCTACCTGTATATGTATTAATATGTGTGTATATATATATATTGGTTTAGTACCGTTAGTCTAAAGCTGTTTTGGGTTACCATGCAAGCTATAACTGTTATTTTTTTTTTAACAGCATGCCCTAGAAGTCTATGGGTAGAAGAAGTTAGCACGGCCACGGTATCCGAAGTCCTGAAGTTAGCTTGCATCAGACTTTTGTAATACACGCACAAACGACTGCGTTTGTGCGCACAGTTTGAACACAAGCACATAGTAGGAGTATACTTGGGTCATGCCAAATGCCTATCCTGAGTATTCTGCTCATGGTGTGTAGTCCTTCTCTCCAGAAAATTTGGATTTTGGGACATTGCCACCAAATATGTAGTACTGTGCCTTCATGTCCACACCCTCTCCAGCATTTACCACTGAAGTACAGTATATGGTTTTCAGTCTGGAAGAGGTGAGGTTCCATCTGCTTAAAAACTTATAATGAGTTTCCAGGATTCGAGCCAACACATATACCCCTCTGGCCACCCTGAAAAGTTTTAACCATTCTTTGCACATAGATTAACTACATTTTTGAATAAAAACATATTTGCAATATACTTGTATTGGCAAAAATGCTTCTAGTAAAACTTATCACTGCTTTAGTGTTTGCATTTTTCTCTGCACGTGCACATGAAGCAAAGATAAATATTCTCAGTGCAAAAGCATTTTAAATACTGCAGCTGCTCAGAGCACCAATGGGGCTTGTATCATGTCACCAATTAACAATTTAAGTCATTAGAAGATGGTACAATCACCTTAGGCTCTCTGAGCAAGTGCTCTGTTTAAAATGCTGGTGCACGGTGCATACTTAAAGGGACATGAAACCCCAAAATTTTCTTTCATGATTCAGATAGAGAATACAATTTTTAACAACTTTCTAATTTACTTCTATTATCTAATTTGTTTAATTATCTTGGTATCATTTGTTAAAGGAGCAGCAATGCACTACTGTTTTATAACTGAACACATGGGTGAGCCAATGACAATCGTTATATTTCTGCAGCCACCAATCAGCAGCTAGAACATAGATTCTTTGCTGCTCCTGAGCTTACCTAGATAACCCTTTCAGCAAAGAATAACACGAGAAGGAAGCAAATTAAATAATAGAAGTAAATTAGAAAGTAGTTTAAAATTGTATTCTCTATCTGAATCATGAAAGAAACATTTTGGGTTTAGTGTCCCTTTAAATACAGATTTAAAACAGCTATAGCTTTAATTAGAAGCATTTTTGATAATACATGTATATTATAAAAATGCCTCTATTCACAACTGAAATGCATCCATGTGGATTCTAATTTTGGCACACACTGTTGCTTTAATGTGGTTCCTAGTGCCAGCTATGTACATAGGTTGGGAGAATATTTCTAGCTTATTTATACCCTTCTGGAGATATGTTCTCCAGCGCTGTACACAATATTCAAGGTGTGGCCTATCTAGTTATCTGTAAAATGGTTATACCCCTTCCTACACACCAGAGCATAGTACCGGCCTTATATGCTACCACAGTTTTTAAGGTTCTAGTCCAGAGCTTTCCAAACTTTTCATGTTATTGACACACTTTTTAAACCTACATAATTTCGCGACACAGTAATTCAGTTGTACTAGCAAACAGGAGGTTAAACTAACTTGTTTTAAAGAGATACAGACAGATACATACATTATATAATAACGAAATGTATTTAAAAGTAACAGTATGTATGTGCAAGAATTAATAACACCAGTAGCTACTTACTATATTAATGGGATGAACACAGTTTCTGAATATTTAGTAGAATATTAGATAAAGACACTCGCATTTCATCATCAAGCATTTTAAAGCTTCCACTTCCTATCCATATATCAAGAGCAGGAGCAGCAATGCACTACTGGGAGCTAGCTGAAAAAACCCCCCCACTGACTTCTGACTTCAACTCAGCGTTTAAGCTGCTGCCCTCCAACTGACTACTGCCCACACTGCAAATAAACTGCTGTCCCATTCACTGACTACACATGCAGTCACGAGCAGATTGAGGAGACTACACGTGCAGTCAGGAGCCAATGTGCCGCCAATGGGAATAGTTTCAGTTCCCGCTAAGCTGCGCCAATAGGTTTAGATGATCTGTGACCCACTAGGTATCAATCACGTGTCAACTAAGTGATATGCGTAGAAGGCAGGCGGAAAGTCGGAAACCCCCCAAAAATTCAAAAATAATTTTAAATTCAAAAAAATTTGTGCTGAAGCAGGGACACACCTACACACTGCTGCTGACACACTAATGTGTCACGACACACAGTTTGGAAAGCACTGTTCTAGTCAATGCTGACAATACAAAATAATATACAAAATCTAGAAAATATTATAGAAATTTAGGTCCACTTATGATAAAACGTCTTATGGAATCTAATTACAAAAAAGTAACATTTAAATAAGTCCTAGGAGCTTTAGTTTCTGAGTTATGCTCTATAAATAGTTATGCATATGTATGATATTAAAGGGACAGTCTACTCCAGAATTTGTATTGCTTAAAAAGATAGATAATCCCTTTATTACCCATTCCCCAGTTTTGCATAACCAACAATGTTATATTAATACGCTTTTTTACCTCTGGGATTGCTTTGGCCCCAAGTTATAAAGGTCTGTCGGACCTGATCCGACAGTGCGGATCAGGTCCGACAGACCTCGCTGAATACGGCGAGCAATACGCTCGCCATATTCAGCATTGCACCAGCAGCTCCCAAGAGCTGCTGGTGCAACGCCGCCCCCTGCAGACTCGCGGCCAATAGGCCACCAGTAGGGGGGTGTCAATCAACCCGATCATGCTCGATCGGGTTGATTTCTGGCGATGTCTGTCCGCCTGCTCAGAGCAGGCGGACAGGTTATGGAGCAGGGGTCTTTGTGACCGCTGCTTCATAACTGCTGTCTCTGGCGAGCCTGCAGGCTCGCCAGAAACATGCGGCATCAAGCTCCATACAGAGCTTGATAAATATGCCCCTTTGTATCTAAACCTCTGCAGACTGCCCCCTTATTTCAGTTCTTTTGACAGACTTGCATTTTAGCCAATCAGTGCTAACTCCTAGGTAAATCCACCTGCATGGGCAGAATGTTATCTATAAGGCACACATGAACTAACACCCAATTGCTGTGAAAAACTGTCAAATGCATTTAGATAAGAGGTGGTTCAAGGCCTTAGAAATTAGCATAAGAGCCTACCTAGGTTTAGCTTTCAACAAAGAATACTAAGAGCACAAAGCAAATGTGATGGTAAAGTAAAATGGAAAGTTGTTTAAAATTGCAATCCCTATCTGAATCAAATAAGTTTAATTTTGACTAGACTGTCCCTTTAAGCATGTCTGTTATTTTTTTTCCAAAAAAAAGGTGGCAATCCAGAATAATAGCTGGTCTGAAATTAAAGGGACAGGAATGCTAGGAGAAAGCAAACTAACATCAATACACCAGCCAGAAAACTTACCTACATTTATACTGGACAGACGGTCAGGTAGAGTGCGTTGCAGCTGTTACCAAGCTTCCATCAATGCTGCCTGGTACAGCAGGGTTTTCTTTATACAGAGACAGACGCTGTCTGCACAATACACACAAGTGTTTCTCTCCTAGCTCTTATACCTCTGTTACAAGTTCTACCTGGAACTGGAGAACAGATGAGTAAGTACTGGAGTTGCAAGGGATAATCTTGTACTGGGAAACTATGCAGATTAGGACTTTTAGTGTTGGGTGAGTATTAGATGCTAGCCAGCTGGTGATTTTGTGCTATGAAGGTTAATTAGGGAAGAACCACTGGGTGCTGTATGGATATTAAGCACTGGGTGAAGGATGGCCTTGTACTAGACATTTAAAAGGACACTGAACCCAATTTTTTTTCTTTTGTGATTCAGATAGAGCATGCAATTTTAAGCAACTTTCTTATTTACTCCTATTACCAAATTTTCTTTATTCTCTTGGTATCTTTATTTGAAAAGCAAGAATGTAAGTTTAGATGCCGGCCCATTTTTGGTGAACAACCTGGGATGTTCTTGCTGATTGGTGGTTAAATTTACTCACCAATAAACAAATGCTGTCCAGGGTCTGCACCAAAAAATAGCTTAGATCCCTTCTTTTTCCAATAAAGATAGCAAGAGAACGATGAAAAAGTGATAATAGGAGTAAATTAGAAAGTTGCTTAAAATTGCATGATCTATCTGAATCATGAAAGAAAGAAATTGGATTTAGTGTCCCTTTAAGGGTTAATTGTGGTTTAGGGGTCTGGGAACTTAAGAGTTTGATACCATATGGAATCTAGTTCATTAATTATTAAATTGTAGTTGTGTGTTACATTAACCCTTTAACGACGCATGTCGTACAGGGTACGTCGCACACAACCTGGTCTTTAAAGACCAGCAACGTACCCTGTACGACATCAGGGTTTAAAGCGGCTGGAAGCGATCCTGATCTCTTCCAGCCGCTTTCAAGGTATTGCTGTGATGACTCGACATTGAGGCATCACTGCAATACCTTTTTTCCAAAACCGATGTAGAGAGAGCCACTCTGTGGCCCTCTCTGCACCGGTAGCGATGGGCCCGATCATTGGTGGGTGGGAGCAGCTGCAGGGAGGCGGGTGGGCGGCCCATCGCTACCCGGCATCCGGTTCCTGAATGTGCAATGTGCACGCCGGATGCCGGGAGCGTGCGGGGGCCTGCAGGGAGCGCGTGTGCATGCGCATGTGTGCGCGCGATCGCGTAACAGCCACTGCCACCAATGAATTAATGAATGGGAGAGAGGGAGAGAGAGGGGGGGGGGGGAAATAATTGTCAAAAGGATCTGGGAGGGGGAGAGGGAGGAGGGTATTAGGGGGGACAGCTACACTACAGAAAAAAAGTAATTACATAAAAAAAAATAAAAAAAACATTTTTGGGAGGCAAATTGGGTACTGGCAGACAGTACCCAAGATGGCAGCAAATAGGATGTGGGCAAGAGTTATAGAGCTGTTTGGGGGGGATCAGAGAGGTTGGGGGCTAAGGGGGGGGGTCCATCACAGCTAAACAGATATTTAAAAAAAAAAAAAATTCATAAAAAAAAAAAAGCTCAAATTAACCCTAGAAGCTCCCTACATGCTCCCTAATTAACCCCTTCACTGCTGGGCATAATACATGTGTGGTGCGCAGTGGCATTTAGCAGCCTTCTAATTACCAAAAAGCAATGACAAAGCCATATATGTCTGCTATTTATGAACAATGGGGATCCCAGAGAAGCGTTTACAACCATTTATGCCATAATTGCACAAGTTGTTTGCAAATAATTTCAGTGAGAAACCTAAAGTTTGTGAAAAAAATTATGAAAAAGTGAATTTTTTCTTTATTTGATCTCATTTGGCGGTAAAATGGTGGCATGAAATATACCAAAATGGGCCTAGATCATTACTTTGGGATGTCTTCTAAAAAAAAATATATACATGTCAAGGGATATTCAGGGATTCCTGAAAGATATCAGTGTCCCAATGTAACTAGCGCTAATTTTGAAAAAAAGTGGTTTGGAAATAGCAAAGTTCTACTTGTACTTATTGCCCTATAACTTGCAAAAAATGCAAAGAACATGTAAATATTGGGTATTTCTAAACTCAGGACAAAATTTAGAAACTATTTAGCATGGGTGTTTTTTGGTGATTGTAGATGTGTAACAGATTTTGGGGGTCAAAGTTAGAAAAAGTGTGTTTTTTCCAATTTTTTCCTCATATTTTATATTTTTTTTTATAGTAAATTATAAGATATGATGAAAATAATGGTATCTTTAGAAATTCCATTTAATGGCGAGAAAAACGGTATATAATATGTGTGGGTACAGTAAATGAGTAAGAGGAAAATTACAGCTAAACACAAACACCGCAGAAATGTAAAAATAGCCCTGGTCCTTAAGGGAAAGAAATTGAAAAATGGCCTTGTCCTTAAGGGGTTAAGGATTTATTTTGGTTGTAGTGGTCTTTAGGTCTGGAATGGCTTCTTACCAAGCGGTATATTATTCTATAGATCCCTTTAACATAAGATTGATAAGAGAAAGGGAGCTATACATAGCTAGATTCAATAGAATTTTTTTTTAGATATTTCTTTATCCTCGCCAGGTTCACAAATTTCTTTGTCTTTCTAAGCAGCTTTAGTGAATCAGCTAAATTGAATATTACAGAAACGAATTAAGCCAGAGAAGCTGGTGATACCATTGAAGCTGGAGAGCGTAGATATTTCATTGAGTGAATTTTGTTCCATTTCTTAATCTATTCTCTGCTGCTAATTCACAAAAGCTCATTCAAATTTTCACTCTTTTTGTGAAAAATCTTATAGAATTAAATAGGTTTTTTAATGAGAATTGAGAGGTAAACTAACGGTTAGATTACGAGTCTTGCATTAGCCTTAAAAAGCAGCATTGAGGGGTCCCAACGCTGCTTTTTAACGCCCGCTGGTATTACGAGTCAGGCAGGAAAGGGTCTACCGCTCACTTTTTTTCCGCGATTTTAGCATACCGCAAATCCCCTTATGTCAATTGCGTATCCTATCTTTTTAATGGGATTTGCCTAACGCCGGTATTACGATCGCCTGAAAAAGTGAGCGGTAGACCCTCTCCTGGCAAGACTCCTTACGCATTTAAAAGTCAGTACTTAAGAGTTTTATGGTCTAACGCCGGAACATAAAGCTTTTAACTAAAGTGATAAAAAGTACACTAACACCCATAAACTACCTATTAACCCCTAAACCGAGGCCCCCCCCCACATTGGAAACACTTAACTAAAATTTTTAACCCCTAATCTGCCGACCGGATATTGCCGCCACTTTAATACATTTATTAACCCCTAAACCGCCGCACTCCCGCCTCACAAACACTAGTTAAATTTTATTAACCCCTAATCTGCCGTCCCTAACATCGCTGACACCTACCTATATTTATTAACCCCTAATCTTGCGCCCACAATGTCGCAGCTACTATATTAAATTTATTAACCCCTAAACCTAAGTCTAACCCTAACCCCCCCTAACTTAAATATAATTTAAATACATCTAAATAAATTGACTACATTTAAATAAATTAATCCTATTTAAAACTAAATACTTACCGATAAAATAAACCCTAAAATAGCTACAATTTAACTAATAGTTACATTGTAGCTAGCTTAGGATTTTTTTTTATTTTACAGGCAACTTTGTTTATTTTAACTAGGTACAATAGTTATTAAATAGTTATTAACTATTTAATAACTTCCTAGTTAAAATAAGTACAAATTTACCTGTAAAATAAATCCTAACCTAAATTACAATTACACCTAACACTACACTATCATTAAATTAATTAAATAAATTACCTACAATTAACTACAATTAAATTAAATAAACTAAAGTACAAAAAAACCAAAACACTAAATTACAGAAAATAAAAAAAGAATTACAATTTTTTTAAACTAGGAGGATAGAAAAACAAGGGGCGCCAACATAGTGTGAATCAGTTTGGAAAACTGGAAAACAGTAGTTATAATAAAATCTACTCACAAGTGGAGTGGCACCTAGAACCAACTGGGTGCATACAGGCAGGCTGACATTCAGGACCAGCAGTCAGTACGCTGGGGGTCTAACCCGGGAGACCTGTGGGTGGGTCAGATGAGGTAGATGGAGTCAGCTGTGTGTCGTCTGGTGAGCCGGATCGCCACTGTGGAAGTCCAAAGGGCTGTGTTGTTTATCCCAAAAGGGTAGCTGCTCACACGATCAGCCTTGTTTCCAAACGAGTTTCCAATATCAGTGTATGGAACAAAGGGATAAAAACCAAACTGGGTATAACCACTGCAAACTGTGGTAATATTAAAAAGGCACAGAAAACCAGGTCTGTCTAAAAACAAGTATTTAATTGCTACGCGTTTCTCAGTCCGTAAAGGACCGTTTCCTCAGGCATATACACAGGTGTTCAACAGGCTACCATTTATACCTGACAGTGACCCGGAATCAAAATGTGGAGGTCATCTCCAAAGAATTGACAATAAAATGTTAAAAAAAAAAAATACAATAAAAAATGGAACATGTATCAAAATTGTGTTTGAGCAGCAATCAGATAATATATTCATATCATGAAAAAACAAAAAACAAAAAGAAGAAAAATAAAAACAGCATGTATTTGCATTGATGAGTAACACCTGTGTTTCTGAAAAAAAAAAAAAAAAAAAAGCTAAACCTGTGTATGTATCCTATCCTATATATAAACATGTTGTCACCTCAAAAGACTATTGGGTTATATGAAAATAAGATCCCAATGGTGACTATTGTTTAGTGTGCAAAACAAATCTGTATATAATCAATAAAGAATATATATAAACTAGAAAAAATATATATATGTTTTCCTCTGGGTTGGGCTCGAACCCTTGACCTTGTGTATGCTAGGCTTTTACTGATCTAAAAGAGCTATTCAGATATGACAACAAATGAGATTGATATCACTTGTAATATACCAAACAATAGTAGATAATGTGGATGTATTAGAAATATGAGTTTGCAGAAAACATTGTTCTTGTAAAGAGCCCTCATATCTTATATTCTAGAAAACAAAAATAAGATGGTTATGGTCGATAGATTCTAGATAGAACAAGAAAAATGGTCTTTTATGTATCTAGATAATGATTTAAGGAACGCTATCTCAAACTAGCGGTCCCAAATATAAATTAAATATCTATGTAAATGTTGAAGGTGTTGGATGATGATTCAATGAAAGAATATAGCAATCCTTGTTTGGAGAGATATAAATACGCTATATGCTAGCTGTTGTAATACTGGTAAAAAAAGTGATGTAAAAATGGTAAAAAATGGTTCATGGAAAAAACCTATTGAGAAATATTAGAAAATTGTGTATATTAAAAAATCTAATGATATACTGCTAAAAAAGTGTGTATATATAAAAAGAACCTTCGTTTAAAGCATATATTTTTACTAAATGCTAGCTGTGAAGGTTCTAGTGATACTGCTCATGATATTCTTTTTCTAAACTCATATTGATAATAAATTGTTTCAAATATTTTGGGTGGGATACGAACCCATGTCTATATATGTAAGGACCCTATGTTTAGTCCGATGAGCTATCTGGAAATAGCAAAGTATATAGGAATCTTAGTGTGGTTGACTCTAAACTAATCGATATAACATTAAAAATGCTGTACAATAATAGGAGTGATTCAACTCATTGATTCTCAGTTTTTGTGTGTATCTCTGATGGTGATGTCTTGATTGATAAATGTATTAGAAAATGTTGTAGAGAATCTATTGATGTAAACTGGATATGTATATGAGATCTAAATATGATGTATGTATCTGAGAAAATGTCGTAATAATGAATGTCTGAAAAATATCGTTGGAAATCTGTTGTTGTAAACTGAATGTAGTATGTAATGTGATCTCTGCAAAGGACGGACTTATATGAAAGCAGCCAAATCAACATTGGCATTCAAACCCAGTGGATACAAAGTTTTGAGTTTATGTATCCAGTAAGTTTCTAATTGTCTAAGTTTAATTAGACGATCATAATCAGTGGATGGAGGTACATGGTCTATCGGAATTATTTTAAAGATATCTGCTCTACCATCATGTATTGTTTCACAGTGATTTGGAACACTGTGATTAATCTTACTTTTTTTACAGTTTTTACAATTCCGATAGTGTTCACCCCAACGGGTGCGTACGTTCCTAATGGTACGCCCAATGTATTGGACCCCACAAACACAATTTAAAAGATATATAATATACTTAGATTCGCAATTGAGGCGATGTGATATCTGATAAGACAAACCAGTAGTGTTAGATTTAAATGTTTTTTGAGAACATATAAATTTACACATATTACATCCTCTTTTGTTACATTTATATGAACCATATAATCTCAAAAAACTCTGTGTTTTTTTCAAATTACGTATAGATGATTGGCTGTGTTTTACCCTTTTTTAGGATTCTATCAGCCAATAGGAATTGAAGGGACGCCATCTTGGATGACGTCACTTAAAGAAACCTTCATTCTTCAGTCGCCGTCGGATGGAAGAGGATGCTCCGCGTCGGATGTCTTCAAAATGGACCCGCTCCGCTCCGGATGGAAGAAGATAGAAGATGCCGCCTGGATGAAGACTTCTGCCGGTCTGGAGGTCCTCTTCTGGCCAGATCGGATGAAGACTTCTACCCCTCTGGACGTCCACTTGTGCCCGGCTGGGTGAAGACGGCTCAAGGTAGGGTGATCTTCAAGGGGGTAGTGTTAGGTTTTTTTTAGGGGGGATTGGGTGGGTTTTAGAGTAGGGTTGGGTGTGTGGGTGGTGGGTTTTAATGTTGGGGGGGTATTGTATTTTTTTTTACAGGTAAAAGAGCTCATTACTTTGGGGCAATGCCGCGCAAAAGGCAGTTTTAAGGGCTATTTGTAATTTAGTATAGGGTAGGGAATTTTATTATTTTGGGGGGCTTTTTTATTTTATTAGGGGGATTAGATTAGGTGTAATTAGCTTAAAAAAAAACTTGTAATTCTTTTTTTATTTTCTGTAATTTAGTGTTGTTTTTTTGTACTTTAGTTTATTTAATTTAATTATAGTTAATTGTAGGTAATTGTAGGTAGTTTAGTAAATTAATTTAATGATAGTGTAGTGTTAGGTGTAATTGTAACTTAGGTTAGGATTTATTTTACAGGTATATTTGTATTTATTTTAACTAGGAAGTTATTAAATAGTTAATAGCTATTTAATAACTATTGTACCTAGTTAAAATAAATACAAACTTAGCTGTAAAATAAAAATAAACCCTAAGGTAGCTACTATGTAACTATTAGTTATATTGTAGCTAGCTTAGGGTTTATTTTATAGGTAAGTATTTAGTTTTAAATAGGAATAATTTATTTAATCTAGTAATTTTATTAAGAATATTTAAAATTATATTTAAATTAGGGGGGGTGTTAGGGTTAGACTTAGGTTTAGGGGTTAATAACTTTATTATAGTGGCGGCGACGTTGGCGGTGGCAGATTATGGGTTAATACATTTAATATAGTTGCAGCGACATTGGGGGGGCAGAGTAGGGGTTAAAAAAACAAAATGTAGGTGTTGGCAATGTTGGGGGCGGCAGATTAGGCGTTCATAAATATAATGTAGGTGGTGGCAGTGTCCGGAGCGGCAGATTAGGGGTTAATAATATAATGTAGGTGTTGGCGATGTCAGGGACGGCAGATTAGGGGTTAATAAGTGTAAGATTAGGGGTGTTTAGACTCGGGGTTCATGTTAGGGTGATAGGTGTAGACATAAAATTCCTTTCCCCATAGGAAACAATGGGGCTGCGTTAGGAGCTGAACGCTGCTTTTTTGCAGGTGTTAGGTTTTTTTTTCAGCCGGCTCAGCCCCATTGTTTCCTATGGGGAAATTTTGCTCTACGCTCACCTTTTTGCGGCTAACGTCAGGTTTAAAAATACCTGTAATACCAGCGTTGTCTTAAGGGAGCGGTGCAAAAAAAAGGCTCGCTAGCAACACACCCCTGTTACCGCAAAACTCGTAATCTCGCCGTAAGATATTATTGAATCTAGTGCAGTGAAAAGTTACAGAGATTAACAAAGAACTCAGAAAGCAGTAGTTCCTGTCATAATGAAACCAGTTAATTTTACTACAGTTCTTAATTTATTCAATTGATTCAACAAAGCCCACACACATCTCCATTTTGTAGGCTAATATAATAATATAGACAATAGAAGCTAGTAAGGCCATTAATGAATAATGCCCACTGAATTTAGCAAACACAAGTACAGTATGCATAATATAAAGTAGAAAACCATAAACATTTTAAGGTAAGTTAAAGGGACAGTCTGCACCTTAGTCGTTTAAAGTCTTACCTTAGATAAAGAAGCAAATAGCCTCCTGCACCCTTTTAATATCATGAAGCAGTAACAGTAAAAAAGTTATTTTAAAATGAATAGTGTTTTCTAGGCCAGTTTAAAATGGCTGCTCAGCCCAATGATGACATCACGATCTAGGCACTCTACTGAATGCAATGTGCACGCCGGATGCGGGGAGCGTGCGGGGGCCTGCAGGGAGCGCGTGTGCATGTGCATGTGTGAGCGCGATCGCGTAACAGCCACTGCCACCAATGAATTAATGAATGGGAGAGAGGGAGAGAGAGGGGGGGGGGGGGAAATAATTGTCAAAAGGATCTGGGAGGGGGAGAGGGAGGAGGGTATTAGGGGGGACAGCTACACTACAGAAAAAAAGTAATTACATAAAAAAAAAATAAAAAAAACATTTTTGGGAGGCAAATTGGGTACTGGCAGACAGTACCCAAGATGGCAGCAAATAGGATGTGGGCAAGAGTTATAGAGCTGTTTGGGGGGGATCAGAGAGGTTGGGGGCTAAGGGGGGGGTCCATCACAGCTAAACAGATATTTAAAAAAAAAAAAAATTCATAAAAAAAAAAAGCCTTTTATTTTAGTACTTTAGTATTTTAGGACTTTCTGCCAGTACTTAAGATGGCAGGGACAATTGTGGGGTGGGGGAGGGAAGAGAGATGTTTGGGAGGGATCAGGGGGTGGGATCTCTCAGGTGGGAGGCTGATCTCTACACTAAAGCTAAAATTAACCCTGCAAGCTCCCTACAAGCTATCTAATTAACCCCTGCACTGCTGGGCATAATGCACGTGTGATGCGCAGCAGCATTTAGCAGCCTTCTAATTACCAAAAAGCAACACAAAAGTCAGAAATGTCTGCTATTTCTGAACAAAGGGGATCCCAGAGAAGCCTTTACAACCATTTATGCCATAATTGCACAAGTTGTTTGTAAATAATTTCAGTGAGAAACCTAAAATTGTAAAAATTTTAACATTTTTTTTATGTGATCGCATATGGCGGTGAAATGGTGGCATGAAATATACCAAGATGGACCTAGATCAATACTTGGGGTTGTCTAGTACACTACACTAAAGCTCAAATTAACCCTAGAAGCTCCCTACATGCTCCCTAATTAACCCCTTCACTGCTGGGCATAATACATGTGTGGTGCGCAGTGGCATTTAGCGGCCTTTTAATTACCAAAAAGCAATGACAAAGCCATATATGTCTGCTATTTATGAACAAAGGGGATCCCAGAGAAGCGTTTACAACCATTTATGCCATAATTGCACAAGTTGTTTGCAAATAATTTCAGTGAGAAACCTAAAGTTTGTGAAAAAAATTATGAAAAAGTGAATTTTTTCTTTATCTGATCTCATTTGGCGGTAAAATGGTGGCATGAAATATACCAAAATGGGCCTAGATCATTACTTTGGGATGTCTTCTAAAAAAAAATATATACATGTCAAGGGATATTCAGGGATTCCTGAAAGATATCAGTGTCCCAATGTAACTAGCGCTAATTTTGAAAAAAAAGTGGTTTGGAAATAGCAAAGTGCTACTTGTACTTATTGCCCTATAACTTGCAAAAAATGCAAAGAACATGTAAATATTGGGTATTTCTAAACTCAGGACAAAATTTAGAAACTATTTAGCATGAGTGTTTTTTGGTGATTGTAGATGTGTAACAGATTTTGGGGGTCAAAGTTAGAAAAAGTGTGTTTTTTTCCCATTTTTTCCTCATATTTTATAATTTTTTTTATAGTAAATTATAAGATATGATGAAAATAATGGTATCTTTAGAAATTCCATTTAATGGCGAGAAAAACGGTATATAATATGTGTGGGTACAGTAAATGAGTAAGAGGAAAATTACAGCTAAACACAAACACTGCAGAAATGTAAAAATAGCCCTGGTCCTTAAGGGAAAGAAATTGAAAAATGGCCTTGTCCTTAAGGGGTGTAAGGATTTATTTTGGTTGTAGTGGTCTTTAGGTCTGGAATGGCTTCTTACCAAGCGGTATATTATTCTATAGATCCCTTTAACATAAGATTGATAAGAGAAAGGGAGCTATACATAGCTAGATTCAATAGAATTTTGTTTTTAGATATTTCTTTATCCTCGCCAGGTTCACAAATTTCTTTGTCTTTCTAAGCAGCTTTAGTGAATCAGCTAAATTGAATATTACAGAAACAAATTAAGCCAGAGAAGCTGGTGATACCATTGAAGCTGGAGAGCGTAGATATTTCATTGAGTGAATTTTGTTCCATTTCTTAATCTATTCTCTGCTGCTAATTCAACAAAAGCTCATTCAAATTTTCACTCTTTTTGTGAATAATCTTATAGAATTAAATAGGTTTTTTAATAAGAATTGAGAGGTAAACTAACGGTTAGATCAGTGTTTTTCAACCAGTGTGCCGTGGCACACTAGTGTGCCGTGAGAGATCCTCAGGTGTGCCACGGCAGACTGACAACAGTGTGACATATTTTTTAAACTTTGTTTGTTTTTTGCTCCCAGTGCAGGGGTAGTTTGTAGGAGGCATGGCATAACAGCACAATACATACAGTATGTGTGTGTTTGTGTGTATGTGTATATATATATGCTGTATTAGGCTACAATGTGTGATTTTTTTAAATTTTGGGATGGTGGTGTGCCACAGGATTTTTTAATGTAAAAAAGTGTGCCACGGCAAAAAAAAGGTTAAAAATCACTGGGTTAGATTACGAGTCTTGCATTAGCCTTAAAAAGCAGCAGTGAGGGGTCCCAACGCTGCTTTTTAACTAGCCCGCTGGTATTACGAGTCAGGCAGGAAAGGTCTACCGCTCACTTTTTTTCCGCGATTTTAGCATACCGCAAATCCCCTTATGTCAATTGCGTATCCTATCTTTTTAATGGGATTTGCCTAACGCCGGTATTACGATCGCCTGAAAAAGTGAGCGGTAGACCCTCTCCTGGCAAGACTCCTTACGCATTTAAAAGTCAGTACTTAAGAGTTTTATGGGCTAACGCCGGAACATAAAGCTTTTAACTAAAGTGATAAAAAGTACACTAACACCCATAAACTACCTATTAACCCCTAAACCGAGCCCCCCCCCCCCCCCCACATTGGAAACACTTAACTAAAATTTTTAACCCCTAATCTGCCGACCCGGATATCGCCGCCACTTTAATACATTTATTAACCCCTAAACCGCCGCATTCCCGCCTCACAAACACTAGTAAATTTTATTAACCCCTAATCTGCCGTCCCTAACATCGCTGACACCTACCTATATTTATTAACCCCTAATCTTGCGCCCACAATGTCGCAGCTACTATATTAAATTTATTAACCCCTAAACCTAAGTCTAACCCTAACCCTCCCTAACTTAATATAATTTAAATACATCTAAATAAATTGACTACATTTAAATAAATTAATCCTATTTAAAACTAAATACTTACCGATTAATAAACCCTAAAATAGCTACAATTTAACTAAATAGTTACATTGTAGCTAGGCTTAGGATTTTTTTTTATTTTACAGGCAACTTTGTTTATTTTAACTAGGTACAATAGTTATTGAATAGTTATTAACTATTTAATAACTTCCTAGTTAAAATAAGTACAAATTTACCTGTAAAATAAATCCTAACCTAAATTACAATTACACCTAACACTACACTCAATCATTAAATTAATTAAAATAAATTACCTACAATTAACTACAATTAAATTAAATAAACTAAAGTACAAAAAAAAAACCAAAACACTAAATTACAGAAAATAAAAAAAGAATTACAATTTTTTTAAACTAATTAACCTAATCTAATCCCCTAATAAAATAAAAAAGCCCCCCAAAATAATTAAATTCCCTACCCCTATACTAAATTACAAATAGCCCTTAAAAGGGGCCTTTTGCGGAGCATTGCCCCAAAGTAATCAGCTCTTTTATCTGTAAAAAAAACAAAACAATACCCCCCAACATTAAAACCCACCACCCACACACCCAACCCTACTCTAAAAGCCACCCAATCCCCCTTAAAAAAACCTAACACTACCCCCTTGAAGATCACCCTACCTTGAGCCGTCTGCACCCAGCCGGGCACAAGTGGACGTCCAGAGGGGCAGAAGTCTTCATCCGATCCGGCCAGAAGAGGACCTCCAGACCCGGCAGAAGTTCTTCATCCAGGCGGCATCTTCTATCTACTTCCATCTGGAGCGGAGCGGGTCCCATCTTGAAGACATCCGAAACGAGATCATGCCTCTTCCTACGACGGGCGGTCTGAAGAATGACGGTTCCTTATAAGTGACGTCATCCAAGATGGCGTCCCTTCAATTCCGATTGGCTGATAGAATCTATCAGCCAATCGGAATTAAGGTAGGAAAATCCTATTGGCTGAAGCAATCAGGGCAATCAGCCAAAGGATTGAGCTTGCATTCTATTGGCTGATTGAACAGCCAATAGAATCGCCGAGATCAATCCTATTGGCTGATTGCATCAAGCCAATAGGATTTTCCATACCTTAACTCCGATTGGCCCCACCCCCCGCCGACTAGGATTCTATCAGCCAATAGGAATTGAAGGGACGCCATCTTGGATGACGTCACTTAAAGAAACCTTCATTCTTCAGTCGCCGTCGGATGGAAGAGGATGCTCCGCGTCGGATGTCTTCAAAATGGACCCGCTCCGCTCCGGATGGAAGAAGATAGAAGATGCCGCCTGGATGAAGACTTCTGCCGGTCTGGAGGTCCTCTTCTGGCCAGATCGGATGAAGACTTCTACCCCTCTGGACGTCCACTTGTGCCCGGCTGGGTGAAGACGGCTCAAGGTAGGGTGATCTTCAAGGGGGTAGTGTTAGGTTTTTTTAGGGGGGATTGGGTGGGTTTTAGAGTAGGGTTGGGTGTGTGGGTGGTGGGTTTTAATGTTGGGGGGGTATTGTATTTTTTTTTTACAGGTAAAAGAGCTCATTACTTTGGGGCAATGCCGCGCAAAAGGCAGTTTTAAGGGCTATTTGTAATTTAGTATAGGGTAGGGAATTTTATTATTTTGGGGGGCTTTTTTATTTTATTAGGGGGATTAGATTAGGTGTAATTAGCTTAAAAAAAAAACTTGTAATTCTTTTTTTATTTTCTGTAATTTAGTGTTGTTTTTTTGTACTTTAGTTTATTTAATTTAATTATAGTTAATTGTAGGTAATTGTAGGTAGTTTAGTAAATTAATTTAATGATAGTGTAGTGTTAGGTGTAATTGTAACTTAGGTTAGGATTTATTTTACAGGTATATTTGTATTTATTTTAACTAGGAAGTTATTAAATAGTTAATAGCTATTTAATAACTATTGTACCTAGTTAAAATAAATACAAACTTAGCTGTAAAATAAAAATAAACCCTAAGGTAGCTACTATGTAACTATTAGTTATATTGTAGCTAGCTTAGGGTTTATTTTATAGGTAAGTATTTAGTTTTAAATAGGAATAATTTATTTAATTCTAGTAATTTTATTAAGAATATTTAAAATTATATTTAAATTAGGGGGGGTGTTAGGGTTAGACTTAGGTTTAGGGGTTAATAACTTTATTATAGTGGCGGCGACGTTGGCGGTGGCAGATTATGGGTTAATACATTTAATATAGTTGCAGCGACATTGGGGGGGCAGAGTAGGGGTTAAAAAACAAAATGTAGGTGTTGGCAATGTTGGGGGCGGCAGATTAGGGGTTCATAAATATAATGTAGGTGGTGGCAGTGTCCGGAGCGGCAGATTAGGGGTTAATAATATAATGTAGGTGTTGGCGATGTCGGGGACGGCAGATTAGGGGTTAATAAGTGTAAGATTAGGGGTGTTTAGACTCGGGGTTCATGTAGGTGTAGACATAAAATTCCTTTCCCCATAGGAAACAATGGGGCTGCGTTAGGAGCTGAACGCTGCTTTTTTGCAGGTGTTAGGTTTTTTTTCAGCCGGCTCAGCCCCATTGTTTCCTATGGGGAAATTTTGCTCTACGCTCACCTTTTTGCGGCTAACGTCAGGTTTAAAAATACCTGTAATACCAGCGTTGTCTTAAGGGAGCGGTGCAAAAAAAAGGCTCGCTAGCAACACACCCCTGTTACCGCAAAACTCGTAATCTCGCCGTAAGATATTATTGAATCTAGTGCAGTGAAAAGTTACAGAGATTAACAAAGAACTCAGAAAGCAGTAGTTCCTGTCATAATGAAACCAGTTAATTTTACTACAGTTCTTAATTTATTCAATTGATTCAACAAAGCCCACACACATCTCCATTTTGTAGGCTAATATAATAATATAGACAATAGAATGAATTAATTAATGAATAATGCCCACTGAATTTAGCAAACACAAGTACAGTATCCATAATATAAAGTAGAAAACCATAAACATTTTAAGGTAAGTTAAAGGGACAGTCTGCACCTTAGTCGTTTTAAAGTCTTACCTTAGATAAAGCAGCAAATAGCCTCCTGCACCCTTTTAATATCATGAAGCAGTAACAGTAAAAAAGTTATTTTAAAATGAATAGTGTTTCTAGGCCAGTTTAAAATGGCTGCCAAGCTCAGCCCAATGATGACATCACGATCTGGGCTGCATCTAGGCACTCTACTGAATAGCATTGAGTTTGCTGAATCCAACTAGTGAGCCCTTTGTAATTGGATGCTATATGCAGCCCACATCATGATGTCATCAGTGGGCTAAGGTTGGCAGAAATGTCAAACTGTCCAGAAACACTATTCATTTTAAAATAACTTTTTTACTGTTCCTGCTGCATGATATAGAAAGGGTGTAGGAAGCTTTTTGCAGCTAAATCTAAGATAAGACTTTAAGATGACTAAGGTGTAGACTGTCCCTTTAATTAACACTCGCCTAGATTTAGAGTTTTGCGTTAGCCGTCAAAACCAGCGTAAGGGGCTACTAACGCTGGTTTTGGGCTACCGCTGGTATTTAGAGTCGTGTAGGTAAGGGTCTAACGCTCACTTTCCAGCCGCGACTTTTCCATACCGCAGATCCCCCTACGCCATTTGCGTATCCTATCTTTTCAATGGGATCTTTCTAACGTCGGTATTTAGAGTCTTGGCTGAAGTGAGCGTTAGAAATCTAACGATCAAACTCCAGCCGCAGAAAAAAGCCAGGAGTTAAGAGCTTTCTGGGCTAACGCCGGTTCATAAAGCTCTTAACTACTGTGCTCTAAAGTACACTAACACCCATAAACTACCTATGTACCCCTAAACCGAGGCCCCCCCCCACATCGCCGCAACTCTATTAATTTTTTTTAACCCCTAATCTGCCGACCGCACACCGCCGCCACCTACATTATCCCTATGTACCCCTAATCTGCTGCCCCTAACACCGCCGACCCCTATATTATATTTATTAACCCCTAATCTGCCGCCCCCAATGTCGCCGCCACCTACCTACAATTATTAACCCCTAATCTGCCGACTGGACCTCACTACTACTATAATAAAGTTATTAACCCCTAATCCGCCTCACTCCCGCCTCAAAAACCCTATAATAAATAGTATTAACCCCTAATCTGCCCTCCCTAACATCGCCGACACCTAACTTCAATTATTCACCCCTAATCTGCCGACCGGACCTCGCCGCTACTCTAATAAATGGATTAACCCCTAAAGCTAAATCTAACCCTAACACTAACACCCCCCTAAGTTTAATATAATTTTTATCTAACTAAATAAATTAACTCTTATTAAATAAATTAATCCTATTTAAAGCTAAATACTTTCCTGTAAAATAAACCCTTATATAGCTACAATATAACGAATAATTGTATTGCAGCTATTTTAGGATTAATATTTATTTTACAGGCAACTTTGTATTTATTTTAACTAGGTACAATAGCTATTAAATAGTTAATAACTATTTTAACCTAGTTAAAATAATTACAAAATTACCTGTAAAATAAATCCTAACCTAAGTTACAATTAAACCTAACACTACACTATCAATAAATTAATTAAATAAAATACCTTCAATTATCTACAATTAAACCTAACACTACACTATCAATAAATTAATTACATACAAATACCTACAAATAAATACAATTAAATAAACTAAAGTACAAAAAATAAAAAAATCATTTACAAACATTATAAAAATATTACAACAATTTTAAGCTAATTACACCTACTCTAAGCCCACTAATAAAATAACAAAGCCCCCCAAAATAAAAAAATGCCCTACCCTATTCTAAAATAAAAATTGAAAAGCTCTTTTACCTTACCAGCCCTTAAAAGGGCCTTTTGCGGGGCATGCCCCAAAGAAAACAGCTCTTTTGCCTGTAAAAAAAAACATACAATACCCCCCCAACATTACAACCCACCACCCACATACCCCTAATCTAACCCAAACCCCCCTTAAATAAACCTAACACTAAGCCCCTGAAGATCTTCCTACCTTGTCTTCACCACGCCAGGTATCACCGATCCGTCCAGAGGAGGCTCCGAAGTCTTCAACCAAGCCCAAGCGGGGGCTGAAGATGTCCATCATCGGGCTGAAGAGGTCCATCATCCGGCTGAAGTCTTGATCCAAGCACGGGCTGAAGAGGCCCATCATCCGGCTGAAGTCTTGATCCAAGCGCGGGCTGAAGAGATCCATCATCCGGCTGAAGTCTTTTATCAAGCGGCATCTTCAATCTTCTTTCTTCCGGATCCATCTTCATCCCACCGACGCGGAACATCCATCCTGGCCGACGACTTCCCGACGAATGACGGTTCCTTTAAGGGACCTCATCCAAGATGGCGTCCCTCGAATTCCGATTGGCTGATAGGATTCTATCAGCCAATCGGAATTAAGGTAAGAAAATTCTGATTGGCTGATGGAATCAGCCAATCAGATTCAAGTTCAATCCGATTGGCTCATCCAATCAGCCAATCAGATTGAGCTTGAATCTAATTGGCTGATTCCATCAGCCAATCAGAATTTTCCTACCTTAATTCCGATTGGCTGATAGAATTCTATCAGCCAATCGGAATTCGAGGGACGCCATCTTGGATGACGTCCCATAAAGGAACCGTCATTCATCGGGAAGTCGTCGGCCAGGAGGGATGTTCCACGTCGGCGGGATGAAGATGGATCCGGAAGAAAGAAGATTGAAGATGCCGCTTGATAGAAGACTTCAGCCGGATGATGGATCTCTTCAGCCCGTACTTGGATCAAGACTTCAGCCGGATGATGGACCTCTTCAGCCCGCGCTTGGATCAAGACTTCAGCCGGATGATGGACCTCTTCAGCCCGATGATGGACATCTTCAGCCCCCGCTTGGGCTTGGATGAAGACTTCGGTGCCTCCTCTGGACGGATCGGTGATACCCGGCGTGGTGAAGATAAGGTAGGGAGATCTTCAGGGGCTTAGTGTTAGGTTTATTTAAGGGGGGTTTGGGTTAGATTAGGGGTATGTGGGTGGTGGGTTGTAATGTTGGGGGGGTATTGTATGTTTTTTTTTACAGGCAAAAGAGCTGTTTTCTTTGGGGCATGCCCCGCAAAAGGCCCTTTTAAGGGCTGGTAAAGTAAAAGAGCTTTTCAATTTTTATTTTAGAATAGGGTAGGGCATTTTTTTATTTTGGGGGGCTTTGTTATTTTATTAAGGGGCTTAGAATAGGTGTAATTAGCTTAAAATTGTTGTAATATTTTTATAATGTTTGTAAATTATTTATTTATTTTTTGTAACTTAGTTCTTTTTTATTTTTTGTACTTTAGTTAGTTTATTTAATTGTATTTATTTGTAGGTATTTTATTTAATTAATTTATTGATAGTGTAGTGTTAGGTTTAATTGTAGATAATTGTAGGTATTTTATTTAATTAATTTATTGATAGTGTAGTGTTAGGTTTAATTGTAACTTAGGTTAGGATTTATTTTACAGGTAATTTTGTAATTATTTTAACTAGGTAGCTATTAAATAGTTATTAACTATTTAATAGCTATTGTACCTAGTTAAAATAAATACAAAGTTGCCTGTAAAATAAATATTAATCCTAAAATAGCTACACTATAATTATTCTTTATATTGTAGCTATATTAGGGTTTATTTTACAGGTAAGTATTTAGCTTTAAATAGGATTCATTTATTTAATAAGAGTTAATTTATTTAGTTAGATAAAAATTATATTTCACTTAGGGGGGTGTTAGTGTTAGGGTTAAATTTAGCTTTAGTGGTTAATCCATTTATTAGAGTAGCGGCGAGGTCCGGTCGGCAGATTAGGGGTTAATAATTGAAGTTAGGTGTCGGCGATGTTAGGGAGGGCAGATTAGGGGTTAATACTATTTATTATAGGGTTTTTGAGGCGGGAGTGAGGCGGATTAGGGGTTAATAACTTTATTATAGTAGCGGTGAGGTCCGGTCGGCAGATTAGGGGTTAATAATTGTAGGTAGGTGGCGGCGACGTTGGGGGAGGGGCAGATTAGGGGTTAATAATTATAATATAGGGGTCGGCGGTGTTAGGGGCAGCAGATTAGGGGTACATAGGGATAATGTAGGTTGCGGCGGTGTATGGAGCGGCAGATTGGGGTTAAAAGTGTAATGCAGGTGTCAGCGATAGTGGGGGCAGCAGATTAGAGGTTAATAAGTGTAAGGTTAGGGGTGTTTAGACTCGGGGTACATGTTAGGGTGTTAGGTGCAGACTTAGGAAGTGTTTCCCCATAGGAAACAATGGGGCTGCGTTAGGAGCTGAACGCTGCTTTTTTGCAGGTGTTAGGTTTTTTTTCAGCTCAAACTGCCCCATTGTTTCCTATGGGGAAATCGTGCACGAGCACGTTTTTGAAGTTGGCCGCGTCTGTAAGCACCGCTGGTATTGAGAGTTGCAGTGGCGGTAAATTATGCTCTACGCTCCCTTTTTAGAGCCTAACGCAGCCATTCTGTGAACTCTAAATACCAGTGGTATTTAAAAGGTGCGGGGGGAAAAAAGCACGCGTAGCTAACGCACCCCTTTGGCCGCAGAACTCTAAATCTAGCCGATATATACTTTTCAATGAAGTTAGAATAAATATATATATATATATATATTTTATATATTATATATATATATATATATATATATATATATATATATATATATCAAGTGATGGTGTAAGTGCACTCTCACCAACTTATGCAACTTGTCAGGGTGCTGTAAGATAATAGATAAACTGTAGCAAAGAAGCACTCACTGAACGATTCCAACTGTGACAAAAGACTTTAATTCAAACGAGTGACGTTTCGGGACAATAACAGTCCCTTCCTCTGACAAGCTAACAATGTGAAAAAGCAGGCCTTAAATAGGCTCCAAAAATACCCTCCCCATAAGTGTGACCAATCACGGTCAAGGTAACAAAACCTATCTTACCCAGTAACAAATAGTGATCGATATTACAATAGTGCAAAGTCAATTAATCAAGTGAGATAAAACATAGGACCCCGTGTTGCTAATAGAGTGGGGGGAATAATCACAGTTCAACCCTTTCTAATCAGCTGCTAAACGACCATAAACAAAGGAAAAAACGAAGAAACAACAAAGAAAAAACCATATTATGTGAGGATCGTAATTCAACCAATCAGTGTGATCCCAGTCATGTAGATCGTAATTCCACCAATGGGCCGTCATCAGACTTGTGGGAATTATAATAGTACCAATCAGCAGCCTAATAGCATTCTGTATCAGAAGCGTCATACCATTACGCTTTCCAGATACGCCCACCTGTCACTGACTATGCCTGTTGCCTATAGCAACACAGTAAAAACATTTAGCTAAATCGGATCAGATCGCTGCTTGCCAGTCATGGACAGATACAGCGATACGCTCGCCATAGAGATCACAGCGGCTTTCGCATATCGGATAACAAAGGCGTTGCTCAGACAAATTAATGCTGTTAAAGAGATGGCGAGATCCGACCAATCAGCCGTGTGTCCACACCCCCATGGGCGTAACAAGATCATCACTGTGTTATTGTCCGCCTCTGTGCCTCTGTATCAGAGATGATGGGCTAATCTATTAAAATAATCACACTCGTCTAAAAGTGACAAGCAGTTTCCATCCTGGGCCACACATAGACTGTCAATGGCGAACACGGCTATATTCATATAACACTACCAATAAATTTCAGCTGTTTATTTCACAACAACAAACTGTTATTTATAATACCTGTCTGTTTCAACGGTCGCTGCATGCAGACTCCTATGCTGTGCATCAAACAACATCCTAAGAACAAAGTGTAAACTGTGTAAATAGAAACAATATATGTAAAAAAGGGGGACCTATATGTATAAAACCTATATGTATAAAACATATAAGCTATTATATATCCATAGAGAGTAATCACAAAAAAGTGAAAAGTATAAATAAATAAATCTTAGTTGTATATTTCATAACAACCAACTGTTGTTTCTAATACCTATCTATTTCCACGGTCGCTGCATGCAGACTCCTATTCTGTGCATCAAACAACATCCTAAGAGTAAAGTGTAAACAGTGTAAAAAAGGAACTATATATACATAACGATAAACCTATATACATATAATCTATATGAATAAAACAACATATAAGCTATTATATATCCATAGTAAGTAATCACGAAAAAGTGAAAAGTATATCACTGTCGGTTCCTTGTAAAGGCTCCGCCAGCCTTGTATCTAACCATAATTGTGGTTATACACATTTCTAGTTTTGGGATCCAAGCACTCATTGTAAGTGTGTATTGCCTGGGTGCACTCTATGGTAGATAGGTAGAAACTTCAAGGAAAGAAGAGGCACTCTCAGGTCTTAGTTAACACAAATTTTATTAATAGTTCATCAATTCAGTCAGTCAACGTTTCGGTTCTCACATGGACCTTTGTCAAGACTGTTTCTCAATATGAGTGTGTATGCTATGTTCAGTGGTACATATATATATTTAAATATGTTAATCAAGAAAAATCACCTGCACTAGAACCTTACAATATGATAGTTTGTTATTTCAGTGTATTAGTTTATGGGGTGTGTTTTGCCTTTGTACTATCCTACTTTAATATTGGTAATGATGGATATCACTGTTGTAGTGTAGAAATAGTTGACTTTGTTATGAGAAAAGTATATATATACACCACATATAATACAACAAAATCTAAATAGCGTGCTGCCTCAGTATTGACACAGTGTACCCATGTCACTGTTAGAAATGGTAAGGAAAGAGCAATCAATAATAGTAGAATGGCACTCTGCTATAGTATATTTTTCTGGTATATATAAAACTTATTGTCCTATTCGAAAGAGAACAATTTTTTGATGGTAAAGGGACACAGTTTGTGTTGGTTTCTTGTTGTGGATAGCGTATTCAATAAAGGTGTAAAAGTAAGACTTCCTTCTTAGCAGATACGACCTCAATCCTTATGAGGTAAGCTGTCTGCTCTGTGTGGGTAAAGATGGTTCTATCTCTGTCCTCCAGAGTACTATTTTCTGAATGCTTTGTCCACGTCTTGTTCAGGTGTGGGGAAGAGATCTTTATAATCAACGGTATCCCTAGACTTTCTGTTGATCTTTCATGCAATGGTGAGAATCTTAACCGCCTCAGGAGTATGGAGAGTGGTTGGCAGTGTTCCCTAGATTCACGCAAAAAAGAAAGATACACACATAGCGTAATACTGTATAGAATAGTATATACATTTATTATATACAAGAGGTATTATGCTTACATTAAATAACCTCAATCCATAATGAGGTAACATAAAAAGCTTGGACACAATAATGTTGTATTTCAAACTTGTACCCACAGGATGAACTGTTGTAGTGCAAAAGAGTGTCTCTAATTTTTAACTTTTAACTCACATAACCCTATATGGGGCTTGGAGCTTGTTTGTTTAGGAATAAAAATAATACAAAAGAATGTTCAATAAATATACAATAATAATTGCTGCTGCCCTTATATAAATGAATATTGTGGAATGTGGTGTTAGTCTAACACCGTAGTTGCGCTTCTGGTTTCTAGCTGCAAAGCGTTTAAGAAGTAAAATAAATGTCAAATGACAAGTGTTTAAAAACAAACAGTTTGTGGCTGCCGGTAAGAAAGGATTCTGTCCGCCCACTGCAATGATCCTTACGCGTTTCGAAGTTATCACAAACTTCTTCGTCAGAGGAGTGTGGAATGACAGGGTTTCCAGCTGAACAAATTTTAAAGGCAGTTGAGTGGGCGTGGTTTTCCTTTGTTTCCTATGTATTGTGACGTTCTACATCACATGTACTACAGCAGCCTTGAGAGAACATTTTGTTTCCTGTTGTTATGGAAACCTCCCTATGTTAAAAAGTTAGTATGCAATGTATGATGTATTTCTCTTGTGGGGTTTACTGGGTCCTAGTGCCCCCTGGATGGCTAACATGAATCAGTGTATATTCTATTATAAAAAACAAATTTAACGGGGCGGAGCCAAGCCACGCTGGCAGATGGCTGTGTTTTAGAAGAGCTCTTCAACCCTCAAGCTGTACATAGCATATTTATGTCATAAATATACTCCTTCTCTTAAATTTTACACTTATAAGGGAGCACTGAAGTATCACCTACTACTGGGTACATTTTAAACAGACAGAGATTTGTAGTAAGCCTCAACCGGAAACCTCTGGAAAAAGTGAAAGACGGATGAAACAGCTTCTCCATCATTAGTGCTGCGACTGTGAGTCCCGATCAACGGAACGGCTATCACAACTCACCTCCTAACGCCCGCTCTCAGTGGAGAAAAGAGAGGGGCCTTCTACTACGGGCTGACAGTCAGAACAGAGGGCACAGAGAGTGACCTGCTTCGGCAGGGGTAAGCCAGCAGCACACACGCATTACCGCGATACAGAGAAAGCAACAGGGCCTAAGTGCGTCACTCACCTTCCATAACCGCACACGCCTTTCACATACCTGCCTGACGGCCTATCACTTGCACTCGACACTGTAAGACCGGCCATTTAGAAGGCATAGTGCGTAGTGTTAAACAAATAATTCAGCACTTTTGACTAAATTACAAGTAAAGGGTGAGAGAAGATCCTGGACACTGCTGTGGGGAACGGGGCGCAGACGAGCATAGTATCAAGTGTTAGCCTGCACTTAAAAACAACGGAGTACATACAGGGCAGCCCTTCTGCATGAACGATTATATCTAAGGTCCCTTATTATAATTTAGGCCTGCCCCGGTGAAACAGGTTAATTGTTTCCTAAAAGGATCACAGGGAGCTGCAACTACCACTCTATGCAGCCATAAAGAACATAAGCTTGTTTTGCGCTCACTGATACCATCTCTAAGAATTGTGAATCTGTTGTGATACAGAAAATCTAACATTACAACCTAGACAATTTGAATCACCACAAATTAAGCCTACAGCTGTGAAATATTGTTTCCACCCTACCAAGTACACATTTTTATACCCTTACACTGAGAAAGTGATGAACCCCTTACAGGGACACTTCTTTTAACTTTTTTATTCATACAACAGAAGGAAAGTTGAGGAATGCCTTGTAAAAAGCTGCAAAAGGCAGACAAAAACATCCCTGCAGGCATGCTCAATAAATATTTAAAGCAAGTAGATTTGTCTACCCCCTCCCCACCTGATATCATGGATGCCAGCTCAGGCGCTAACCACGCACAACAACCAGGCTCAGATACACAAGCACAATATGCAATCACAAAGGAAGACCTAAAACATTTATCTTCCAAGGAAGACATCAGAGATGCAGTTCAAGAAATGCGCAACCTCTTTAACGAGCTACGGAAAGACATCTCAGTCTTGGATACCAGAGTTTCCCAGGTAGAAGCCAAACAGCAGGAATGCTCAGCCTCAGTAAAAGTTATGAGCACCGACATCCAAAGCAACTCAGAGATAATACAACAGTTATCCGATAAAATTGAAGATTTAGATAACAGAGGCCGACGGAACAATCTACGTTTCAGAGGAATCTCAGAAACCATCAATCTCACTGCCATAATTGGATATCTCCAAAGTTTATTCCGCACCCTGAAGGACTCCCCATCTTCACCAGACATAATTCTAGAGCGTGCACATAGAGCACCCAGGGCCAAACCGCCACCCAAGGCCCCCCCCCCAGAGATATCATCGTCCGCTTCCTTAATTATAGAGATAAGGAAGAAATCCTCAGATGTGCACAACTTAAACATCCAGTTCACCACGCAGGAGAGGAAATACAATTTTTTTCTGACTTGTCCCCTACTACACTCCAGAAAAGAAGGGAGTTGGGTCATATCACAGCCAAATTAAGGGCCCACAAAATTCAATATCGCTGGGGCTTCCCAGTTTCACTTGTGGCTACACACCAGAACAAATCAGTAATATTCCATCCAGGCTCAGACGAGCAGGCCTTCTATTCTGGTCTCTCAATCGATAAGGATCAGCCTTTTGGGGGCTCCTCCCCTGAAAACTCCTCATCAATTCCATGAGTTTGAAGTTGCTGGTCGACACGACCCTGACTGGACGGATTTCATTGCTCCTTGTTTGGAACATTCCAGCTGTATCCTTTTTATTATGGTTGGGTAATCTGCTAAGCAGTGGAGGTTAAATACTGTACATAGATGCTCACATCTCTGGTTTTGCAAGCAGTTAAGAGAATGGACCTGGTCACAGGCCAGAGAGACATACTACACCCCAGAGGGCGATAGGCCCAAGGGGGGAAAAAGACCATGGGCACACACTCTCATAATTACAAATAATACAACACACCATTCTCTATGCGCAAACTGTATTGTTATAGTGTTATACTGTTGAACTTTTTAGGTCACACAGTTACTTTTTGAAATGTTTGCACTAGTTGTTATGTATTGTCGCTCTTCCTTAATAGTGCTGAACTAAAATGCTAACTAAAATGCTAGCTAATTATGTTTGACCTACGGTTATTTTGTTATGTTTTTTTTTTTTTTTCATATATGTCATTATACGGCTAACTGAATAATGTCCTGGTAACTGACCTTCACACAAGGTTTCGTGGTCTCATAACCCACTCAGTTATTTCTTCGCACAAATCTCCTTTCCCTCTTCTCTTTAAACCTCCCTCCTTCTCTCTCCCCCTCCATCCTCCCTCCTTTCCCCACACTTTCCTTTTACCTCCCTCTCTGTTTCCCACCTCCCCCCTCCCCCCCATTCCCCACCCCTTCCTTCCTTCCCCCTTCCCCCTGCCCTCACCCTCCCCTCTCCCCCCCCTTCCCCTCCCCCCCTCCTCCCTCTCCTCTTTCCCTCTTCCCTTTTTCCATCCTCCTCCTCTTCCTCTTACCCCCTCTTCTCTTCCTCTCTACCCTACCCCCCCCTCTTCCCCTATCCTCCCCCTTCCTTCCCTTTCCCCCTCCCTCCTCCTCCTCCACTCTTTTCCTGCCTTCCCTTCTCCCTCTTTCTCTTCCCTTCCCCCCCCTTCCCTCTCTCTTCCCCTCCACTCCCTCCCCTCTTACCTTACCACATTTCTCCTGATACCCCCCACCCTTACTGGCCAGTCTGAAATACTTTCTGTACAAGCTTGAGCGTTACTACCCCGTTTGAAATTTTATCTTAAATTCTACTGTTTTATTCTAGTTATTCTATAATTGTATTGTGAAGATCACTTCTGTTATACCTAGTATACCGTTTGGAATACGAGTATACTCCGGGTCATACTTACTACCCTTCTGTTTTTTCTCTTCTCGTTTTCTTTTCTTTCCCCATTCTTACACTGCCTGCTCATTCTATTAAAACTCGCTTCCCTTAACCTTCTTTTCCCCCCCCCCTTCCCCCCCCTTTTTTTTTTTCTTCTCTCCTCCAGAATGAATCGACGTCAGAGCAAATTTGGCTCTCACGGCCTGACGATGACTACTATTAATGCCAAAGGATTGAATAACCAAGGTAAAAGATCCATAGCCTTTCGGGCTCTAAAGAGTCTGTATAGCCATGTGTTGTTTTTTCAGGAAACACACTTCCGTAAGGGAAGAGAACCGAAATGGTTCAATTCACAATACCCCACGGCTCTATTCGCTTCAGGGCACTCAAAAAAAGGAGGGGTAGGCATATTAATCCATCATTCAGTACCCTTGAAATTTTCCCACACTGAGAGAGATCCAGATGGCAGATACTTGATAATAATGGGTCTTCTATATGAGCACCCAATAACACTAGCCACAATTTATAGTCCAAACACAGAACAGCATATATTCATGTAAAAAATCTCAAAGCTTCTATTGGACTTAGCTAAGGGCCCGATCTTTCTCTCTGGAGACTTCAACTTAGCCATGGACACTCAGCTTGACACATCAAATAGCATAGCTAGTACCCCCCCAGAGTAATTAAATCTGTCAAAAACACAATCCTAAACCTCCAACTCCATGACATATGGCGCACGCCACACCCGGCACATAGGGACTACACATACTTTTCCCCACCACACAACAAATATTCCCGCATAGACTATTTCTACACAGATTCGAATGGTTTGGACATGGTTACCGACTGCTCCATTGGGCCTATAACGTGGTCGGATCACGCGCCGGTCGCGTGCTCGGTCCAATGGCCTGACCTCCCTCCCACGACCTATATCTGGAGATTAGACGATTTTTTATTAAATGATCCCATCATCAAACTAGATATTCAAAAATCTTTGGATGACTATTTTTTACACAACAATCCTCTACACACCTCATTCATAAACACTTGGGAAGCGCATAAGTGTGTTGTACGGGGAGATTTCCTTAAACATAAAGCGCGTCTCACCAAACAATACAGAAGCATACTCAAGCATACTCAACTATTACACACTATAACGCAATTAGAAGAGAAACATAAGGGAAATCCCTCAGACATAGAAACTAAAGTCGCATTAGACACCGCTAGAAAAGACCTCAAAGCACACCTTCTAGAAGCTTACCACCGCAAAACTGTAAATGTGAAGCAGCAATACTATGAGGGGGGTAGCAAGCCCAGAAAGCTGTTGGCTAGGGCTGTACGTAGAAAACAATTAAAAACACACGTACACCAATTACAAAATCCAGATGGCTCTGCAATTACAGGCAATAAACAAATAGCTAATTCTTTCCACTCTTACTACCAAACATTATACAACATAGGACAGACCTCAGACGTATCAACTCCTCATGCAGGCGCACAGGATAGGAGGGATGTCATAGATCAATATTTAGCAGCGCTTGCTTTGCCACAATTGGACTCTGAACAGAGAGATAGTTTAGACTCACATATCACTGCGGAGGAACTCTCGCAAGCCATAAAAGATTTCCCTAGAGGAAAAAGCCCTGGCCTGGACGGGCTTTCTTTAAAGTACTACAAGACATTTACTGATACATTAAAACCACTGATGCTCCAACTTTTTAATAACTTGATAGAACAGCCAGTGCTTTCCGGCACAATGTTGGAAGCGCATTTTACTATCCTACCCAAACCAGGAAAGCCCCCTAACTCCCCAGCAAACTTTAGGCCTATTTCTTTATTAGACTTGGATATTAAAATTCTGGCCAAAATATTAGCAAAGCGTCTTAACAAATATCTCGCGACTCTTGTCTCCTCTGACCAGGTGGGCTTCGTACCGGGCCGGGAAGCGTGAGATAATAACACTAAGGTGATACAGATACTTAATTAAAGTTGAGAGTGTGCCTATGGCACTCTTTTCGACTGATGCAGAGAAGGCCTTCGACAGGGTCGACTGGCTTTTTCTGTATCAGGTCATGAAGGCCATGAATTTTGGAGATCCCTTCCTTAACATGGTTTTTGCTCTTTACTCAGCTCCCAATGCCCGTATCAGGGTCAATGGATCCTTGTCGAACACCTTTTCTATATCAAACGGAA
Organism: Bombina bombina; assembly: GCF_027579735.1. Taxonomy (NCBI): domain Eukaryota; kingdom Metazoa; phylum Chordata; class Amphibia; order Anura; family Bombinatoridae; genus Bombina; species Bombina bombina. The sequence continues at coordinate 114,512,388 of NC_069507.1, forward strand.
CCCGTCAAGGGTGCCCGTTATCCCCTTTACTTTTCGCCCTCTCAATTGAAGCGCTAGCGCAAAAAGTACGCCTTAATCCCAATATAAGGGGCATCAGAATCGGGGACGTCGAGCATAACCAGGCGTTATACACTGATGATGTTTTTTATACCCTCACCAACATAGACTCGTCGATCCCAGAGCTCCTCACAGAGCTCAGGGTTTACGGAAAACTTTCTAATTTTCACCTAAACCTTTCAAAATCCGAACTTCTTAATATTAACTCTCCCCCAGAGCACACTCAGTTACTGGCATCACATTACAAGGTTCCCCTGGCGGCCTCCAAATTGAAATACACAGGAGCAAAAAGGCTTATCCCCAGACTTTGGAAGTCATCGGAGGTGCCTACTCTCTCTGAATGGCGATCAGCCGTAAATGAGCTACTAACCTTGGAAAAGCTGCACTACATTAAGAGCAACCAAATGGTCATGTATGGCATGATGTTGGCCGTTTGGAACCCCTCCCCTCCTTAGTCAAAATAATTAAAGGCCCCTTAGTATAAATTTAATTCCCAAAGGACGCTGGCCGAATTCATTCATTCTGGAAAACTTCTCCCCCCTTCCCCCCTTTTTTTTTTCTTTCCTCTTTAATTCAGTACCCAGAGTGTACGGGTTGTTTCAACTCGAGTTTTCTGTTTATGAAGGTATGATTATTTGTATGTTGTAAATCTTTGTAAAATTTGTTGAAAAGTCAAGCTTTACTCCTCAGAGACTAATGCTTTTGCACCCTACGACAACCTGCCAAACTCGCATACCGGTGTGGGTTGGGCACTGAACGCAAAACTACGAGGTCCTCCTCATATCGACACATCGAATTGGACTTTAACTTAATCTAAATGTTACCCTCATTGCATCTCATATGGGCGCAAATATCCTCAAAATGTATGTTTTTGTCTGATACTCTGTTTATGTAATGTTTCAGTATTTATTCTAATAAAGCTTGTTTGAAAAAAACAAAAAAAAAAAACGAATTTAACTTGCTTTCTATACTTATATTTCTGCTTGGTTTGTACAAAGAATCCAATACTAGTGTACTTTATTGCATGATGTCCCATTTTGTCTCGTTATGTGATATCGAAAGATCTTGTGCTTTCATTATTCTAAAATGACATATTTGTGTATTAAAAATATATATATATATATATATATATATATATATATATATATATATATATATATATATATATATAAAAGAACCCTTTAGTTAGAAATATTTTCATTAAGCTGTAATTTGTATCATGCATTATCTGGGGTTCTCCCTATTTTCTTTTTTTAGTCAGTTTGGGACCAGATGAAAGGAAGGGATTAGGAAGCAATTATTTTATGCTATTCTGAAAGTTATATTTGGTTTCCATTACTTGAAATTTTTTATCTTTCTATAATGCTAGTTTTTTTTTACCAAGTTTGCAATTTTTTATTATTAGTATATACCATAACTATTATAAAAAGCACCACTAGTGTAATTCTAGATAAATAAATATAGTTGTTCTTAGTTACTTCTTAAAGGTATATCTAAACGAAACAATGTTGCCTTATATAGAATTATGTTTGAAGAGTGTAAAATCCATGTAAAAGACGCATTTATTTTTTTAAGTGTTTAAGGAATTTTTCTACAAAGATGTAGTGTTTACAGGAATGCTGCTAGATCAATGTCCTCGTTTAATCCAGTAGGGTTCATGGTTCCCATATAGTGTATCCAGTAGGTTTCACGTTGTCTTAACTTTTGAAACCTATCACCCCCTCTATTGGGTACTTGGACTTGTTCCAGAATGGTTCCTTTTATAAATTTTGGATCTTGATTTTGCATTTTTTTGAAATGTCTGGAAACACTATGGCCTAGATTTGGAGTTTGGCGGTAGCCGTGAAAACCAGCGTTAGAGGCTCCTAACGCTGGTTTTAGGCTACCTCCGGTATTTGGAGTCACTCAAAAAAGGGTCTAACGCTCACTTTTCAGCCGCGACTTTTCCATACCGCAGATCCCCTTACGTCAATTGCGTATCCTATCTTTTCAATGGGATTTTTCTAACTCCGGTATTTAGAGTCGTGTCTGAAGTGAGCGTTAGAAATCTAACGACAAAACTCCAGCCGCAGAAAAAAGTCAGTAATTAAGAGCTTTTTGGGCTAACGCCGGTTCATAAAGCTCTTAACTACTGTACTCTAAAGTACACTAACACCCATAAACTACCTATGTACCCCTAAACCGAGGCCCCCCCACATCGCCGCCACTCGATTACATTTTTTTAACCCCTAATCTGCCGACCGCCACCTACATTATCCTTATGTACCCCTAATCTGCTGCCCCTAACACCGCCGACCCCTATATTATACAGGGAGTGCAGAATTATTAGGCAAGTTGTATTTTTGAGGATTAATTTTATTATTGAACAACAACCATGTTCTCAATGAACCCAAAAAACTCATTAATATCAAAGCTGAATATTTTTGGAAGTAGTTTTTAGTTTGTTTTTAGTTTTTGCTATTTTAGGGGGATATCTGTGTGTGCAGGTGACTATTACTGTGCATAATTATTAGGCAACTTAACAAAAAACAAATATATACCCATTTCAATTATTTATTTTTACCAGTGAAACCAATATAACATCTCAACATTCACAAATATACATTTCTGACATTCAAAAACAAAACAAAAACAAATCAGTGACAAATATAGCCACCTTTCTTTGCAAGGACACTCAAAAGCCTGCCATCCATGGATTCTGTCAGTGTTTTGATCTGTTCACCATCAACATTGCGTGCAGCAGCAACCACAGCCTCCCAGACACTGTTCAGAGAGGTGTACTGTTTTCCCTCCTTGTAAATCTCACATTTGATGATGGACCACAGGTTCTCAATGGGGTTCAGATCAGGTGAACAAGGAGGCCATGTCATTAGATTTTCTTCTTTTATACCCTTTCTTGCCAGCCACGCTGTGGAGTACTTGGACGCGTGTGATGGAGCATTGTCCTGCATGAAAATCATGTTTTTCTTGAAGGATGCAGACTTCTTCCTGTACCACTGCTTGAAGAAGGTGTCTTCCAGAAACTGGCAGTAGGACTGGGAGTTGAGCTTGACTCCATCCTCAACCCGAAAAGGCCACACAAGCTCATCTTTGATGATACCAGCCCAAACCAGTACTCCACCTCCACCTTGCTGGCGTCTGAGTCGGACTGGAGCTCTCTGCCCTTTACCAATCCAGCCACGGGCCCATCCATCTGGCCCATCAAGACTCACTCTCATTTCATCAGTCCATAAAACCTTAGAAAAATCAGTCTTGAGATATTTCTTGGCCCCGTCTTGACGTTTCAGCTTGTGTGTCTTGTTCAGTGGTGGTCGTCTTTCAGCCTTTCTTACCTTGGCCATGTCTCTGAGTATTGCACACCTTGTGCTTTTGGGCACTCCAGTGATGTTGCAGCTCTGAAATATGGCCAAACTGGTGGCAAGTGGCATCTTGGCAGCTGCACGCTTGACTTTTCTCAGTTCATGGGCAGTTATTTTGTGCCTTGGTTTTTCCACACGCTTCTTGCGACCCTGTTGACTATTTTGAATGAAACGCTTGATTGTTCGATGATCACGCTTCAGAAGCTTTGCAATTTTAAGAGTGCTGCATCCCTCTGCAAGATATCTCACTATTTTTGACTTTTCTGAGCCTGTCAAGTCCTTCTTTTGACCCATTTTGCCAAAGGAAAGGAAGTTGCCTAATAATTATGCACACCTGATATAGGGTGTGGATGTCATTAGACCACACCCCTTCTCATTACAGAGATGCACATCACCAAATATGCTTAATTGGTAGTAGGCTTTCGAGCCTATACAGCTTGGAGTAAGACAACATGCATAAAGAGGATGATGTGGTCAAAATACTCATTTGCCTAATAATTCTGCTCTCCCTGTATTTATTAACCCCTAACCTGCCCCTCACAACGTCGCAGCCAGCTACCTACAATAATTAACCCCTAATCTGCCGACCGCAAAGCGCCGCTACTTAAGTTATCCTTATGTACCCCTAATCTGCAGCCCCTAACACTGCCGACCCATATATTATATTTATTAACCCCTAATCTGCCCCCCTCAACGTCACTTCCACCTGCCTACACTTATTAACCCCTAATCCGCCTCACTAACCCTATAATAAATAGTATTAACCCCTAATCTGCCCTCCCTAACATCGCCGACACCTAACTTCAATTATTAACCCCTAATCTGCCGACCGGAGCTCACCGCTATTCTAATAAATGTATTAACCCCTAAAGCTAAGTCTAACCCTAACACTAACACCCCCCTAACTTAAATATAATTTAAATCTAACAAAATTAATTAACTCTTATTAAATAAATTATTCCTATTTAAAGCTAAATACTTACCTGTAAAATAAATCCTAATATAGCTACAATATAAATTATAATTATATTATAGCTATTTTAGGATTAATATTTATTTTACAGGTAACTTTGTATTTATTTTAACCAGGTACAATAGCTATTAAATAGTTAAGAACTATTTAATAGCTAAAATAGTTAAAATAATTACAAAATTACCTGTAAAATAAATCCTAACCTAAGTTACAATTAAACCTAACACTATACTATCATTAAATTAATTAAATAAAATACCTACAATTACCTACAATTAAACCTAACACTACACTATCAATACATTAATTAAATACAATACCTACAAATAACTACAATGAAATAAACTAACTAAAGTACAAAAAATAAAAAAGAACTAAGTTACAAAAAATAAAAAAATATTTACAAACATAAGAAAAATATTACAACAATTTTAAACTAATTACACCTACTCTAAGCCCCCTAATAAAATAACAAAGACCCCCAAAATAAAAAATGCCCTACCCTATTCTAAATTACTAAAGTTCAAAGCTCTTTTACCTTACCAGCCCTGAACAGGGCCCTTTGCGGGGCATGCCCCAAGAAGTTCAGCTCTTTTGCCTGTAAAAAAAAACATACAATACCCCCCCAACATTACAACCCACCACCCACATACCCCTAATCTAACCCAAACCCCCCTTAAATAAACCTAACACTAAGCCCCTGAAGATCATCCTACCTTGTATTCACCTCACCGGGTATCACCGATCGGTCCTGGCTCCAAAATCTTCATCCAACCCAAGCGGGGGCTGGCGATCCATCATCCGGTGGCTGAAGAGGTCCAGAAGAGGCTCCAAAGTCTTCATCCTATCCGGGAAGAAGAGTAGATCCGGACCGGCAACCATCATCTTCCAAGCGGCATCTTCTATCTTCATCCGATGAGGACCGGCTCCATCCTGAAGACCTCCACCGCGGACCCATCTTCATCCGGCGACGTCCAACTGAAGAATGACGGTTCCTTTAAGGGACGTCATCCAAGATGGCGTCCCTCGAATTCCGATTGGCTGATAGGATTCTATCAGCCAATCGGAATTAAGGTAGGAATATTCTGATTGGCTGATGGAATCAGCCAATCAGAATCAAGTTCAATCCGATTGGCTGATCCAATCAGCCAATCAGATTGAGCTCGCATTCTATTGGCTGTCCGATCAATCTCAAAGGGCCCTGTTCAGGGCTGGTAAGGTAAAAGAGCTTTGAACTTTAGTAATTTAGAATAGGGTAGGGCATTTTTTATTTTGGGGGTCTTTGTTATTTTATTAGGGGGCTTAGAGTAGGTGTAATTAGTTTAAAATTGTTGTAATATTTTTCTTATGTTTGTAAATATTTTTTTATTTTTTGTAACTTAGTTCTTTTTTATTTTTTGTACTTTAGTTAGTTTATTTCATTGTAGTTATTTGTAGGTATTGTATTTAATTAATGTATTGATAGTGTAGTGTTAGGTTTAATTGTAGGTAATTGTAGGTATTTTATTTAATTAATTTAATGATAGTATAGTGTTAGGTTTAATTGTAACTTAGGTTAGGATTTAATTTACAGGTAATTTTGTAATTATTTTAACTATTTTAGCTATTAAATAGTTCTTAACTATTTAATAGCTATTGTACCTGGTTAAAATAAATACAAAGTTACCTGTAAAATAAATATTAATCCTAAAATAGCTATAATATAATTATAATTTATATTGTAGCTATATTAGGATTTATTTTACAGGTAAGTATTTAGCTTTAAATAGGAATAATTTATTTAATAAGAGTTAATTAATTTCGTTAGATTTAAATTATATTTAAGTTAGGGGGGTGTTAGTGTTAGGGTTAGACTTAGCTTTAGGGGTTAATACATTTATTAGAATAGCGGTGAGCTCCGGTCGTCAGATTAGGGGTTAATAATTGAAGTTAGGTGTCGGCGATGTTAGGGAGGGCAGATTAGGGGTTAATACTATTTATTATAGGGTTAGTGAGGTGGATTAGGGGTTAATAACTTTATTATGATAGCGGTGCGGTCCGCTCGGCAGATTAGGGGTTAATAAGTGTAGGCAGGTGGAGGCGACGTTGTGGGGGGCAGATTATGGGTTAATAAATATAATATAGGGGTCGGCGGTGTTAGGGGCAGCAGATTAGGGGTACATAAGGATAATGTAAGTAGCGGCGGTTTACGGAGCGGCAGATTAGGAGTTAAAAATAATATGCAGGGGTCAGCGATAGCGGGGGTGGCAGATTAGGGGTTAATAAGTGTAAGGCTAGGGGTGTTTAGACTCGGAGTACATGTTAGGGTGTTAGGTGCAGACATATGAAGTGTTTCCCCATAGCAAACAATGGGGCTGCGTTAGGAGCTGAACGCGGCTTTTTTGCAGGTGTTAGGTTTTTTTTCAGCTCAAACAGCCCCATTGTTTCCTATGGGGGAATCGTGCACGAGCACGTTTTTGAGGCTGGCCGCTTGCGTAAGCAACTCTGGTATCGAGAGTTGAAGCTGCGTTAAATATGCTCTACGCTCCTTTTTTGGAGCCTAACGCAGCCTTTATGTGGACTCTCAATACCAGAGTTATTTTTATGGTGCGGCCAGAAAAAAGCCAGCGTTAGCTACGCGGGTCCTTACCGACAAAACTCTAAATCTAGCCGCAAGTCCTTTGAACCCGGCTTCTATATTATTTAGGTGTTCCAACAGTCTCGTTTTGCATGGACGTTTCGTGCGTCCGATATACTGAAGTTTACACGAACATTTGAGTAAATATACTACGAACGTACATTTGCAGTTCGTTAGACTAGAAATTGTGCAATTTTTATGGGTAAAAATATTTGAATTAATTATTTTAGTAGGTTTTTTTGCATCATATGCGTGCTCGCATCCTTTACAGTTTGCTCTGTAACATTTAAAGAAGCCTTTGGTTTTCGAAGTAAGCCAATTAGTCTACGATTTAGGTTGTTTTAATCTGCTAGGTTTAGATTAAAACAACCTAAATCGAAGACTAATCCTCCACTATGCACAAAATATAGAGAAAATAACTCATTGTGTAGTTCATTAACAAATCTAGACAGGCCAGAAAGCTTGTTTTTCCCACAGAAAACCTCTGGAATACATTGTTTCCAATGCAGAAAAGGATCCTGGGTAAGACATGCAAATGAAGTTCACATTAACACACCTTTTTACTTCAAGTCTGCTTTTCAGCAGATTCCCTTAATGCCAAAGCATCGCTGTTCACACAGCTTATAAACTTAGCTAGGGTTAGTGAAGTGCTTCGTAACCATTCCAGGACAGACTGTTTCGTAGTTTATATATATATATATATATATATATATATATATATATATATATATATATATATATAAATACTAAATACTGAAATAATGAATACTATGAGATATGAGATCATTTAGTATTTTTTTTATGTGGGTTAATTATTTACTAACAAGTACATTTTGTTCTCTACCTAAAAAATAGAAAACATAATGTCAGCAATCAAAGAAGGAAAATAATGTTACAGGGTAGGATCAAAAGGAATTGCAAGAAGCTGAAATGTGTCTTGTGATACTGGAATGTGAATATTTGATGTCATCTGGAGTGGGGGACTAGAGAGTAAAGCTGAATACACAGACCGCTACTATAAGCAAATATAGATAACAAAATAAATGACTGAGAAGTACTAGAGTTACAGATCCTAAATTACAGTAGCTGAGTCTAATTTAAAATGTGACATTCCATTATGGTGCCAGTCACTGTCTCTGCCCTGCCAATAGTCTGGTGACTCTGGCATGATCAACAAATTAATTTCACACCTGGAGGACATTTTTCTTTTGTTTCTCCAATATTTCCACATTGTGTCTGTTCTACACCAGCACAATTTCAGAACAATTACGCTCAGTAGGCAGAACACTTCATCTCTTTGATGATTTACTACAAGTGACATTAGCTCAGGGAGTAGATTAAGTTTCATAGCAAAGGAATTTTGTTTCCCTAGGAATAAATATAACTAATATCCACTGCTCACACATTAATGATGATTATTTTTTTTCCGAGGAGACAGGATGAGCTATATTCAAGTTGAAATGTCTATTACAAAATGTGTGCAGTTTTCCCTTAGACTTGAGTGCTTAACCCCTTAGTGACCAGAGCACTTTTCCGTTTGAGACCCAGATTATTTTTACATTTCTGTGGTGTTTGTGTTTAGCTGTAAATTTCCTCTTACTCATTTACCGTACCCACACATTTTATATACTGTTATTCTCGCCATTAAATGGACTTTCTAAAGATAGTATTATTTTCATCATATCTTATCATTTACTATTAGAAAAATTATCAAATATGATGAAAAAATGGAAAAAACACACTTTGTCTAACTTTGACCCCCAAAATCTGTTACACATCTACAACCACCAAAGAAGACCGATGCTAAATAGTTTTTAAATTTTGTCCTGAGTTTATAAATACCCAATGTTTACATATTCTTTGATTGTTTTGCAAGTTATAGGGCAATAAGTACAAGTAGCACTTTGCTATTTCGAAACCATTTTGTTTTCTTCAAAATTAGCGATAGTTACATTGGAACATTATCTGTCAGGAATACCTGAAAAACCCTTCACATGTATATATTTTTTTTAGTAGACAACCCAAAGTATTGGTCTAGGCCCATTTTGGTATATTTCATGCCACAATTTCACCGCCAAAATCGAGCAAATAAAAAAAAATCGTTCACTTTTTCCCAAATTTTTCCCCAAACTTTAGGTTTCTCACTGACATTATTTACAAACAGCTTGTGCAATTATAGCACAAATGGTTGTAAATGCTTCACTTGTAGCTTGTAGGGTTAATTTTAGCTTTAGTTTAGTGTGTAGAAAACAACCGAAAGTATTGATCTAAGCCTAATTTGGTATATTTCATGCCACCATTTCACAGCCAAATACAATCAAATAAAAAAAAATTGTTAACTTTTTCACAATTTTAGGTTTCTTACTGAAATGATTTACAAACAGTTTGTGCAGTTATGGCACAAATGGTTGTAAATACTTCTCTGGGACCCCCTTTGTTCAGAAATAGCAGACATATATGGCTTTGGCGCTGCTGTTTGGTAATTAGAAGGCCGCTAAATACCGCTGCACAACACACTTGTATTATGCTCAGCAGTTAAGGGGTTAATTATGTAGCTTGTAGGGTTCATTTTTAGCTTTAGTGTAGAGATCAGCCTCCCACCTGACACATTCCACCCCCTGATTCATCCCTAACCTCCCTCAAACAGCTCTCTTCCCTCCCCCACCTCACAATTGTCATCGCCATCTTAAGTACTGGCAGAAAGTGTGCCAGTACTAAAATAAAAAGCATTTTTTTAAATTTTTTATATTGATTCTGCAGTCTTGGATCCCCCTTAGCCCCCAACCTCCCTGATGCCCCCCATACAGCTCTCTAACCCTCCCCCCTCTACCTATTTGCCGCCATCTTGGGTACTGACAGCTGTCTGCCAGTACCCAATTTGCCCCCAAATTTGTATTTTTATTTTAAAATGTAAAAATGAATATTTTCTGTAGCTGCCCCCCCTCAATACCCTACCCATCCTCCCCCTCCCAGATCACTTGTCCAGCACGTTTTATTCCACCCTCGCTCTCCCTCTTTCCCATAGCTTTGCATTAGTAGCCGGGTAAATGCGGCGAAACGCCCCAACGGCACGTAACTGCCACGTTTTATTCCACCCTCTCTCTCCCTCTTTCCCATAGCTTTGCATTAGTAGCCGGGTAAATGCGGCGAAAAGCCCCCGCGGCACGTAACTGCCACATCACTGGAAGAGGAGTCAGATATGAACATCGATGGGCCACCCACCAGCCTCCCTGCTGCTGCTCCCACCCACCAACGATTGGCCCCATCGATAGCCCATGCAGAGAGGGCCACAGAGTGGTTCTCTTTGCATCGGCGGGGTAAAAAGGGTATTGCAGTAATGCCTGAATATCGAGGCATCACTGCAATACCCTGGAAGCAGCTGGAAGAGATCAGGATCGCTTCCAGAGCTTCAAACCCCAGAGGACTTGCCAGGCACGTCCTTGGAGAACATTTTGACAATTTTTCACAATTAGAAGACGTTAGTTGATGTGTGCCATATAGATAACATTGTGCTCACGCCCGTGGAGTTACCTAGGAGTCAGCACTGATTTGATAAAATGCAAGTCTGTCAAAAGAACTGAAATAAGGGGTCAGTCTGCAGAGGCTTAGATACAAGGTAATCAGAGAGGTAAAAAGTACATTAATATAACTGTGTTGGTTATGCAAAACTGGGGAATGGGTAATAAAGGGATTATCTATATTTTTAAACAATAATAATTCTGGAATACACTGTCCATTTAAAAGGGATGACACCCAATTATTAATTTCATGATTCAGATAGAGCATACAAATAAACACTTCTCCAATTTTCTTCTATTCCTTTATTGCTTAATTCTCTTGCTATTCTTTGTAGAAACACATACCTATACCAGTGCATTACTGGGAGCAAGCTGCTGATTGGTGGCTGCACATACTGTATATGCCTCCACTCATTGGCTCCCCTGATTTATTCAGCTAGTTCCCAGCTGTGTATTGCTGCTCCTTCAACAAAGGATACCAAGAACATGAAGCAAATTTGATAGTAGATGTAAATTAAAAAGTGGTTTAAAATTGCATGCTCCATCTGAATCATGAGAGAAAACAGTTGGGTTTCATGTCCCTGTAACGTTATCAAAAAATTGTGAACTTTTTTAATAAAGAAACAAGAAACATTTTAAATGTATTATCCCAAAAATATGTAACTATGTTATTGTTTTAATGAATGCATCATAACAGTTATAATATGGCACATACGGCTACTAACAAAAGTTTTAATACAATGTAGGCTACATCAAAATTCTTGATTTATTACTCAGTCAAAAATGCAAATCTTCAAATATTCTCTCTAAGATGGTTTCCCCATTTTCATCTACATGTAAAAAAAAACCATTACAGTTAAAGGCACAGTCTACTCCAGAATTTTTATTGTTTCCAAAAACATAGATAACCTCTTTATTACCCATTCCCCAGTTTTGCATAACCAACACGGTTATAGTAATTAACTTTTTACCTCTGTGATTACCTTGTATCTAAGTCTCTGCAGACTGCCCCCTTATCTCAGTTCTTTTGACAGACTTGCACTTTAGCCTATCAGTGCCCTCTCATAAGTAACTCCACGGGAGCAAAATGTTATCTATATGGCGCACATGAACGAATGTCTTCTAGCTGTGAAAAGCTGTGAAATGCATTCAGATAAGAGGCAGCCTTCAAGGGCTTAGAAATAAGCATATGAGCCTACCTAGGTTTAGCTTTTAACTAAGAATACTAAGAAAACAAAGCAAATTTCATGATAAAAGTAAATTGGAAAGCTTTTTAAAACTGCATGCCCTATATAAATCATGAATGTTTAATTTTGACTAGGCTGTCCCTTTAATACCTCTTATGATGGTATTTACTATTCATTCATCATGTGGCTCTGACATTGTAATTTACTATTAAAAACTGTTTTGCAAAAACTCTTTGTGATTTTTAGCAGTCAAGAAATTTGAGCCTCTGGGGTAGATTTATCAAGCAGCGTAAGAATAAGCAAGTTAAGAATTAGCAATCGTAAGACCGATGCTCCATAACTTGTCCTCCACCTTTTAGGTGGCAGACTGCAATCATCCTGATCTGATCCAATCAGGATGATTGACAGCCCTTGCTAGCGGCCGATTGGCCACGAATGTGCAGGGGCGGCATTGGACAAGCATTTCACAATAAATGCTTGTGCAATGATAAATGCCGACAATGTATGCTCTCATTAGGAGAGCCGTACAAATCACAGTCTTTCATGGGATTTTCAAATGTAAAACCGTTCAAATTCACTTGAAAACTTGGTTATTGTGTGGTTTTACAATGTATTCTTACCACTTAAACTACAGTATTACTTGGTATCAGTGTTTTTCAATCCAGCTTTTCACAGGATTTTTTAGAGCAGCTATCTTCACAGCTCCCACACCAGTCACATTAAAAAAAATCCATAATCCACAGCAAGGCTACCAGATATCATAGAATTTGCACAAATACCAAGGACCGTGACAAACACCTTATAACACTGTCACATTCATTCAAACAAAAAGGTTACAAAACAAGGGATATAAATAAAAAAATTAACTCTGCCCTCAATACCCCAAGTGAACAATTCAGGATGAAGAAAAATGTGGTCAAATACAACCCTGTTCCGGAAGGAAGAACTACAGCCACTACTCACAGAGGACCCCACACTTAAAAAAATCTTCTCACAACCCCCAATCCTGGCATTCAGACAACCACCTAACCTAAAACAGAAACTGGTCTACAGGAAACTACCACTTGAGAAAGAGAACACTCAAAATGGAACCAAGCGCTGTAATAGACCTCTATGGAAACTGTGTCAACACATAAATAAATCCTATAACATTAAAGGGGCATATTCATGTATATCTGCAAATGTGGTATACATGATACATTGCACTGCATGTGAAGGGGAATGCTATATTGGAGAAACAAGCCAAAAACTGCATCTTCTGATGAAATTACACAGACATTCAATCAAAAATCACAACAAAACACAATACTGTACCCCTGTTGATCACCATTTCACCCAACCTGACCACTCCATCCAAAACCTCAAAATCAAGATTCTCAGAGGCAACTTCAAAAACACCATGGAAATAAAAACATTTTAAATAAAAATTATGCACTTCAACAAGTTAAATACTGGCCTAAACGTGGACTCAACACATTCAAACTTTTTTGTAATGTGTAGTCAATTAGATTGTATATTTCACACCTTTTGTACGTAGGTACACAGGTAAGCTTATATCCATATTTATGCCATTACTATTATTATTTGTTCGGTTTTTTTTTTTTACTTTTGGTTCTTATATTCCCTACACAATTACATATCTTTATACATATTGATGCCAGGTAGATATATACTGTATATATGGCCTATGTATCATTATATCTCTCCCCTGTCTGCTTTCCTACACTGGATATTGTCAGCCTCTATGCAACTTTTACCTTAACCTCCCCCTCATGATTTTATGACATGCCTTCCTCTCCCTGTATTTAACCTCTGTAACACTTGCTGTCCTTTTAACCATCATGTGCTTCAAGATATAATCTGTAAACGCCATTGAATTAGTCAGTATTTCCTCAGACTTCAGAAAGGGGGGTATATCCCAAAAGCTTGTATACTTATAAATATACTAGCGTTAAAGCCCATCTACACGAGCCAAAATGTGTGCAACTCCCTCCTGCCTCCCTCATTTACCCACCTCTCCTTCCAAGAACCTTTCCCAACCCTCTCCCTGCTGCTCTCAACATTTTGTTTTCTGCAGTGCAGCGGTCCTGTGACCGTCCCCTCCCTCTATCTCTCTCCCTCTATCTCTATCCCTCTATCCCTATCCCTCTATCCCTATCCCTCTATCCCTATCCCTCTATCTCTCTCCCTCTATCTCTATCCCTCTCTCTCTCTTTCTCTATCCCTCTATCTCTATCCTTATCCATCTATCGCTATCCCTCTATCTATATCCATCTATCCCTCTATCCATCTATCCCTCTATCTCTATCCCTCTATCCCTAACCTGCTATCCCTCTATCTCTATCCCTCTTTCCATATCCCTCTATCCATCTATCCCATCCCTCTTTCTCTATTCCTCTATCTCTATGCATCTATCTCTATCCATCTATCCCTATCCCTCTATCTCTATCCCTCAATCTCTATGCCACTATCTCTATCCCTCTATCTATATCCCTCTATCCATCTATCTCTATCCAGCTATCTTTATCCATCTTTCCCTATCTTAACATTTTTCTTTCTGCAGCGCAGTGGTCCCACCTATAATAAACTTTTTTTGTAGTGTAGCTTCCCCCCCTCATAACCCTACCCTCTACCCCCTCCCAGATCAATTGCCTACCCTCTAATCCGCCCTCCACTACAGGAGCCCCCACTATTTCCTTCCCACTCACTGCCGCTCTAAACATTTCTTCTCTATAGCATAGCGGTGAAACCCATACCCACCCCCTCTAGAAATGGGCCGCCCGTCTGCCTCCCTTCTAACCCTCCCACGCCACCAATGATCGGCACCAGTGTCCCTCTCTGCTTCGGTATCTCTGCAAGACTATTTCTGCACTGCCCCACTCGTGGCAGAGAGAGGCCCAGGACAGCAGCTTAAGGGGTTAAACCAGTCTCGTCCTCGTGCAGTCTCTACTGTGCATAAGCACTGGTCATTAAGGGGTTAAGGCCAGTTTCTATTGCGACTGTGTCGGACAAACATACCTGGCCTTTTATAATATAGGATAGTTATCCAACTAGTTAGTCCAATAAAAAAGTATCAATCAATGCAATACTTTGAATCTTCAAATTCAAATTAGCTAATAGAATGAAAAGATAAAGCTTTCATTCTATTGACTGATTTGAATTTGAAGATTCAAATCAGCCAATAGGAATGCAAGGCTACTCCCATATAAAAGAGGTACCTCGCATTCTTTATTCAGTGTGCAACTGGAGACCACATGAAGAGGAGCTCCATGTTAAAGTTCTGAAGATGAGGACCACCGTCTCCTCCGTCATCCCTGCCGCTGCCGATGAAGAAAAGAAGATAGACCGCTGGGGAGAAAATAAGAAGATGGATGAAGATGAACCGCAGTTGGGTCGAAGATGGAGCGCCGTCGTCATCAACATTGGTGAGTACCAATTTGGGGGTTAGTTTGATTTATTTTTTACTTTTGGGGTGTTTTTTATAGATAAGGTTTTTTATTTATTTTTTGGGCAGTAAAAGAGCTGAATGCCCTTTTAAGGACAATGCCCATCGAAAGGCCCTTTTCAAGGTAATTGGTAAATTACTTTTTTTTAGTTAGTTTTGTTTTATTTTGGGGGGTTGTAATGTTAGAGGAGTTTGTGTTTTGTTTTTTTAAAAAAAAGAGCTGATAACTTTAGGACAATGTCCTACAAAAGGCCCTTTTAAGGGCTATTGGTAGTATATTTTTAGAATATGGCTTTTTCTTATTTGGGGTTTTTGGTTTTTTGGGGGTTATTCAAATATTTTTGGCAATTACCTTTTTTTATTTTCTGTAATCTTAGACTTTTTTATTTTTTGTAATGTTGTTTTTTTCCCGTTAACCTTAGACATTTTTTATTTTCTTTAATGTAAGTTAAGATTAGATGCTGGATCTTAGTATGATGGATAACATAGCATTATTGGAGAGAATGATAGGGACACGCAGGCCCTGATAATCAAAAGTGCTACAGGGCAGTGAAATATTCCAAGGCATCCACCGCTATGTCGAGCGAGCCTGTTGAAATATTACAAGCTCCTGACATAGCGGCATCACAGAGAGGCTTTTACTATACAAGCCATTGGTCGGCGATGCTGGCTATAGATAACACCGTGTTACTAACCACTAATCCTAATACCCCTAAACAAAAGTACCCCACGATTGCAAGCTAACACTACACTAATAAACATCTAATCAGCCACATACCCACCACAAGTATCTATCCTATTAACACATACCCAACACAAGTATCTAACTATTAACTCCTATACCACCACATACCCACCGCAATTAACTAACTATTAACCCCTTTACCGCCACATACCCTCCGCAATTAACTATTAACCCCTATACCTCCACATACCCAATGCAGATATCTAACTATAAACCCCTATACTGCCACATACCCACTGCAATTAACTAACTACTAATGCTTATACCACCACATACCCCCGCAAGTATCTAACTATTAATCCATATGCTGCCACATACCCCAAACGCAAACTAACCTAATCCCCCTAAATTAAAATTAAAATCTGTTACAATTTTTTTTAAACCTAAACAGCCACAACCCCAAACACAATCTAACCCTACTCTACCTAAAACCTAACCACCCCTCTAAACTAATCCCCCCTCTAAACTAACCCGACTAAGTTACAAAAAAAAAATCTAAATTACAATAAAATAAAAAAAGCTAAGTTACAAAAATTAATAAACTACAGTATCCAAAATAAAAAAAACAGCATTATACTTAAAGGGACATGCCACCCACATTTTTTCTTTTATGATTTAGAAAGATAATGCAATTTTACAAATCTTTCTAATTTACTTATATTATCTAATTTGTTTTATTATCTTGATATTCGTTGATGAAAAGCATATCTAGATATGCTCAATAGCTGCTGATTGGTTGCTGCACATAGAAGCCTTGTGTGATTGGCTCACCATGTGCATTGCTTTTTCTTCAAATAAGGATATCTAAAAAATGAAGCAAAATAAATAATGGAAGTAAATTGTAATGTTGTTTAAATTTCTATTCTCTATCTGAATCATGAAAGAAAGATTTTGGGTTTAGTGGCCCTTTAAGACTAAACTGCATGCCCCATAAAATAAAAAAAGCACCCCAAAAAAACCCCTAAACCCTAACACTAAAATAAATTACAATAGGGCGTTTTGTAAGGCATTGCTCTAAAGTGATCAGCTCTTTTGAAAAAAAAAAAAAAAAATCAATTACAAAACCCCACCTCTACAATAAAAGTAACCCCCCATCCTCCTTAAATTACAACATCTACTTACAATCTAGCTTAGAAAATAACATTAAAAAAAAAAGCAAAAAAAAACTATTCTTAAAAATAAAAAAACCCTCCCCCATAAAAAGCCCTAACTAACTCCAAAAGTATTACTCACCGTTGGGAAATCTGGCTCATCTTGATCCAACGTTGGACCAGACTCCCGGCACTGGGGGCCCATCTTTACAGTGGAGGAGGAGGACTTTAGTGGCCTCTTCCTCTGCATCTTCTTTTCTTCAGCTCTCTTCTACGAGCTCTCCTCTTCATATGGTCCACTCCCCACCGCACTCTGAAATTCTGGAAGCATGGAACCCCCCTATATAGGGGTACCACGTAATTCCGAATGGCTGATTTTTGAAAGTCGCTGTGTCTGAACAATATGGGAATGGGTATTCACTGTACTTTATAATGTTTCTCTTGCTTATATAGGATCTCTTTTCTCTCTCTCTCTCTCTCTCTCTCTCTCTCTCTTTATATATATATATATATATATATATATATATATATATATATATATATATATATATGTATATATATATATAATATTTATATATAATATGAACAAATATCACTATAGTTTACTAGTCAGGGGCAATTACTAGTTAGGGGAGATAAATAAAAAAGTGGTTTTGTGGAAGCACTTCAAGGAAATCTTTGTTTTGCTTTCCATGCTTGCTATTTGGTGGTCATGCACCTTGGACAAAGCATGGTGGAAATGACTTGAAATAAATATCTGAAAAGATAAGAAAGTTGCCAATCCCAATTGGAGTTGCAGTTAAAAAAACATAATGAAGAGATGGATAGAAACAGATACATTGTTTCCAAACTTATTGACTGTATATGATTTTGTGGTGCTTTTGAGCTGGCCTTCTTCAAATCTTGCAGTGTTCTGAGGCTTGGTGGATTTTGTTTCCGGCAACATTTTTCAAGGGTACAGCAAAGACAATCCAGAATGAGCTACTGGATTGCATGCTGGGTATCAGTAGGCAGATAATTCTGCAGACACTAAAAGATTATATTGCTATAAAGACACATGACACCACAGATGTAGCAACAAAGACCCAGTTAGGACTTCTTTCTTGCTACATAGATGACAAGTGCAGAGTAGTGGAAAGATTTTACAGCTTCACTGAACTAAAGGCTTCTTTAGCAGAATCAATTGCTGCCTCTCTGCTTGAGAACCTTAGTTTGGTGTTTTCCGAGCTCAATGGTTGGGTAAAATTGATAGCACAGAGCTATGATGGAGCCAGTGTCATGCGTGGTGAATGTGGACGAGTGCAAGAAAACGTAATGGTATATACCTTAATGCCCCCTAAATTAACTATTACACTCATCAGCTATATTGGATCATGGAGCAAGTGGTTTCCCAAATACCACAAATTTGTATTTTTTTAGTATTTTGTCGTCAGGCATTCCTACAAAGTTCAGCCAGTGACCTTCATTTGTGAGCAAAGAGAAGATCTGGTAAAATCCTTGAAACATCATAGGGTTTTAATTCTATGGGGCTGAATTATCAAGCTCCGAATGACTGCTGCTCCATAACTGGTCCTCTGCCTCTGAGGCTGCGGTCTTCAATCTGCCCGATCCTATATGATCGGGTTGATTGACATCCCCTGCTAGCGATTGGCCGTGCATCTGCAGGGGGAGGCATTGCACAAGCAGTTCTGGTGAACTGCTTGTGCAATGATAAATGCAGACAGCGTATGCTGTCAGCATCCAGCGATGTCTGTCGGACATGACACGCTATAGCGTATCATGTCGGACAGACATTGATAAATCGATCCCAATATCTGTTCCTGAATCAACAGGATTTATTTGAAAGCATGAAGACAGAGTTCATTTATTTCCTTTATTTATTTCACAAAATTATATCACATGTTGATGTTCTATACAGTCATCTGCAAAAAACAGGACATGGATACAGTTTTTATTAGCAAAGTCATTGAGTGTAAAAAACAGGACACGGATACAGTTTTTATTAGTAAAGTCATACGGCTAGATTTGGAGTTTTGTCGGTAACGACCCGAAAAACTAACGCCGGCTTTTTTCTGGCCGCACCATAAAAATAACTCTGGTATTGAGAGTCCACATAAAGGCTGCGTTAGGCTCCAAAAAAGGAGCGTAGAGCATATTTAACGCAGCTTCAACTCTCGATACCAGAGTTGCTTACGGACGCGGCCAGCCTCAAAAACATGCTCGTGCAAGATTCCCCCATAGGAAACAATGGGGCTGTTTGAGCTGAAAAAAATCCTAACACCTGCAAAAAAGCCGCGTTCAGCTCCTAACGCAGCCCCATTGTTTGCTATGCGGTAACCCTTCCTACGTCTGCACTTAACACTCTAACATGTACCCCGAGTCTAAACACCCCTAACCTTACACTTATTAACCCCTAATCTGCCGCCCCCGCTATCGCTGACCCCTGCATATTATTATTAACCCCTAATCTTCCGCTCCGTAAACCGCCGCTACTTACATTATCCCTATGTACCCCTAATCTGGTTCCCTAACATCGCCGACCCCTATATTATATTTATTAACCCCTAATCTGCCCCCCACAACGTCGCCTCCACCTGCCTACACTTATTAACCCCTAATCTGCCGAGCGGACCTGAGCGCTACTATAATAAAGTTATTAACCCCTAATCCACCTCACTAACCCTATCATAAATAGTATTAACCCCTAATCTGCCCTCCCTAACATCACCGACACCTAACTTCAATTATTAACCCCTAATCTGCCGACCGGAGCTCATCGCTATTCTAATAAATGTATTAACCCCTAAAGCTAAGTCTAACCCTAACACTAACACCCCCCTAAGTTAAATATAATTTAAATCTAACAAAATAAATTAACTCTTATTAAATAAATTATTCCTATTTAAAGCTAAATACTTACCTGTAAAATAAATCCTAATATAGCTACAATATAAATTATATTTATATTATAGCTATTTTAGGATTTATATTTATTTTACAGGTAACTTTGTATTTATTTTAACCAGGTACAATAGCTATTAAATAGTTAAGAACTATTTAATAGCTAAAATAGTTAAAATAATTACAAATTTACCTGTAAAATAAATCCTAACCTAAGTTACAATTAAAACTAACACTACACTATCAATAAATCAATTAAATAAACTACCTACAATTACCTACAATTAACCTAACACTACACTATCAATAAATTAATTAAATAAACTACCTACAATTAACCTAACACTACACTATCAATAAATAAATCAAATACAATTCCTACAAATAAATACAATTAAATAAACTTGCTAAAGTACAAAAAATAAAAAAGAACTAAGTTACAAAAAATAAAAAAATATCTACAAACATAAGAAAAATATTACAACAATTTTAAACTAATTACACCTACTCTAAGCCCCCTAATAAAACAACAAATCCCCCCAAAATAAAAAATGCCCTACCCTATTCTAAATTACTAAAGTTAAAAGCTCTTTTACCTTACCAGCCCTGAACACGGCATTTGCGGGGCATGCCCCAAGAAGTTCAGCTCTTTTGCCTGTAAAAAAAAAACATACAATACCCCCCCCCCAACATTACAACCCACCACCCACATACCCCTAATCTAACCCAAACCCCCCTTAAATAAACCTAACACTAAGCCCCTGAAGATCATCCTACCTTGTCTTCACCTCACCAGGTATCACCGATCCGTCCTGGCTCCAAAATCTTCATCCAACCCAAGCGGGGGTTGGCGATCCATCATCCGGTGCCTGAAGAGGTCCAGAAGAGGCTCCAAAGTCTTCATCCTATCCGGGAAGAAGAGGCGATCCGGACCGGCAACCATCTTGATCCAAGCGGCATCTTCTATCTTCATCCGATGACGACCGGCTCCATCCTGAAGACCTCCACCACGGACCCATCTTCTTCCGGCGACGTCCAACTGCAGAATGACGGTTCCTTTAAGGGACGTCATCCAAGATGGCGTCCCTCGAATTCCGATTGGCTGATAGGATTCTATCAGCCAATCGGAATTAAGGTAGGAATATTCTGATTGGCTGATGGAATCAGCCAATCAGAATCAAGTTCAATCCGATTGGCTGATCCAATCGGATTGGTCTCAGAGGAATTTACAGACGTGAATGATATCACTATTACATACTAGAGTATCCCTTGATTGAGTGAAGGCCGTTGGTGCTCTAACCTGTCGGTGGAATCTTTAGATATTAGTGTGGTTTCACATTTAAGAATATCACTTAGCGTGCCTTTGGATACAACAGAGGTAGAAGATAGCATAGCCAAACATCCACTTTAGCGTGGCTGAATCCTACACAGAGTATTACGTGATTAGACCAGCAGTGTATAGTGTGGTGGAAGCAGTTCCCTTAGTTAGCGCACCAAGACTTGCCTTCGGGGATAGCGCAGAAAGGGCGTGATCAGAGTTAACATGCCACGGCTTGCCTTCGGATATAGCACAGAAAAAGCAGCGCTCGAAGTTATACGTGAAAAAACGGTAATTAGCGAGATCCCTGATTTTATCAAGCAAGTTACTGAGAAATGTTTTTCTTTGAGTTAAATTCCTCTACAAATAAGGGAGAAAGTAGTGCAAAATTGATCTTGGTTTTCTCTACCTTTTAGTTCTATCAAGACTGGTGCACTCCTTAATAATTTGTTCTGAACCCCTTAGAATTGTACAAACCATCGCCTAGATTACAAGTTTTGTGTTAGGGTCAAAAAGCAGCGTTGGCCGGTCCTAACGCTGCTTTTTCCCTACCACTGGTATTACGAGTTTCCCTAACGCCACAAAAATATCCGTCTCCGCTGAAATCGTTTACATCAACCCAGACTCAGTAGTTAACATCTACCGCAAAAAAAACATCCACAAATCCAAAAATTTTTTTTACACAAACTACACTTACACTCATACAAACACTACACTATATTTATTTTTAAGATTTCATATTGTATGGTCAAAATAGAACGGATCAAAGTTATGAGATCTCGGGTGTTAGAAAAAAAACCCACACAAATCCATTATCCATTGACTTACATAGACAGACGGGAACAGACACTCATATAGATACATCTAACTAATAATATTATCACATACATACACTAATCGATACATACAAACAATATACAGCACATTACATACACAAATAAGATTTTTATTACGAAATAAACACAATTTAGCTACTTTTTCATACAAGACCATGACGTCACTCACTTTACGCTCAAAACCAGTATTGGATTTTATTTATACACACATTTTTATCCTCCATTGACTTCTATGGGGAAGACGTGCTCGTGCACGTGACAGCCAGAAAAAAGCATAGACAAGAAAACTCATAATACCAGCGTTAGAATTGTGAAACTAACTCAAGTTTTCTTGCGTTAGTACCACTATTACAAATAGATCAAGAAATGGCTATTTCCCTATGGAGTTATGGCTTTTACTTCTGTGAAATTCACTACAACATCAAATTGTTATACAAATTTACATTACATCAACTACAAATCACCATTAACAATACAAAATATATTTAATAAATTACATCATATTTAAACGGACAGAAAAATAATTTGAACATTTCATTACTCACAAACAGTAGACAATTGGAAACACCTCTCATTTACCTCTATTATAGCATTTCATTTATTCAACTCATATGCTTGCATGAACAGAATATCTACATAGGCTTAACACATGATCATTAATGGATGGGGGAAAAAACACATTGCATTCTCTCTATGAATCAGGAAACATAAAATAGGGATTTTACTGTCCCTTTAACATCACGATTCACTCAGAATATACCATTAGGAATTACGTACAATAAGAACATCATTAGAACAGATTACAGCTGTCACTTTCTGGGAAGGAACAACAATGCTATACTGCTTTATAGAAGTCAGCATATGTGGGAGAGAATCACAATATATACATATATGTAAATAACACGCATCACGCAACCACAAAGCACACATTTATATTTTTAATCAGCACACAATAACAATGTAGTAAAATACAACAACACAATGAGGATTTCATAACTGGACAGGCAGATTGATAATATGATGACGTCATTAGAAGCTTCAACCATACACATTACAGCTTTAGGACTGTACCGCCCCTTTCAGAAGTTTAGCACTCAGTACTACATATACGTGAACGAGAGTTTGGAACATCATTATTATTGCAATTTTAAAGGGACGCGTAAAATATTGACATCTCGCCAATCACTTATATATACAATACTAGAGATGTCAGCTGTTACTTTATCGTTTACAAACAATATTGCAGCAACAGTGATCGATCAGATTCTATGCCATTATACACAAGTATGCACTTTCATTCATGTTAGAGTGGACGTGTGCTTTTACTATAAGATCGTGTTTAATAAGTATTTATTACGCAGATGAACAAACATTACGAAGATGCACTGTATATGTTACATTTTACACTTTCACATTGCGATTCATTGGGGGAAAACAAAATTTCAGCAAATACCTAAAAAAAAAACACCCACTTTGAAAGCATTTGCGCCGCTCACATACAATCAAGTGTATACAATCAGCAATCATTACGAACATGCTACCATTGGACTAATTGCACTATAAATCCCCCAAACAACATGGCCAAAGCGTCCCTTGTGATCGACATTGTATCAAATCGCTTTTGTGTTTTTGAATACCTTGTTACTCCTTGTGCGTTTGCTCTGCTGTTTGGCTTTGTGCTGCTAAGCTTGGCAAATATGGATGATGCTTAGTTAGATGCTGCTGGTGCTCATGCGCAAGTAGCGTTCGAAAGAATCAGGCGGGCTCAGCGGCTCCAAGAGAGACAAAGGGCTCTTTTTGTTCGAGGTCCTCGTGTTCATAGGGTGAGACTCACCTTGGAAAACATGAGTGACCTTGAGGTTTATGACAAGTATAGGCTCAATCGCGAACAGCTCATTGGCCTTTACGATGTTCTTAGACCTCACGTGGAGCCACGTAGACGTATGTCAACAGCAATCCCTGGTATGACCAAGATGCTTAGTTGTATACACGTCCTGGCCTCCGGGAGTTTTCAATCTGGAGAGGGGTACCTGCATGGGCTTGCCCAGGGTACTTTCTCTGTGGTTTTTGACAACTTTCTGGACGCCATGGTACGAGTCAGTAAGCATTATAGGATTCCCTCAGAATGATGGTGATTGGAGGCGCCTGAAGAGGGAATTCTTTGCTATCGCTCAAATGCCCAATGTCTTGGGAGCAATAGATTGCACCCACATTGTGCTGTGTGCTCCACAACATGACTTGCCCTTCCGAAATCGCAAACACTTCCATAGTCTGAACGTGCAGTTTGTTTGTAACGCACGTATGCGAATTATGCAGGTGTGTGCGAATTTCAGCGGGGCTTGTCATGATGCCCGCATCCTCAGACAGTCGTCCCTGTGGCGGCAGTTTGAGGACAGAGAGTTTCCACCTGGGTGGCTCGTTGGGTAGTATTTGTGCACAACATGGTTATTTAGTTAGACAATTGCCACTGTAGTCTTAAAAACAGTTGTGTTTGTGTAATGTGCAAAATGTGCAGCTCTAGGATGCAATTTAACCATTTAATTGTCTTTCAGCAAATGTCTAGTTTTAGCTCCAAACAGATATGTAGCATGTCTTAGCTTAAATGGCCAGATAGAGAATGCAATTTAACCATTTTATTGTCTTTCCGCAAATGTCTATTTTTAGTTCCAAACAGATATGTAGCATGTCTTAGCTTAAATGGGCAGATAGAGAATGCAATTTAACCATTTTGTTTTTATTTTAGCAAATGTCTGCTTTATGCGAAATACGCATATGGAGCATGTCTTAGCTTAAATGGGCAGATAGAGAATGCGATTTAACCATTTTGTTTTTAGTTTAGCAAATGTCTGGTTTATGTGAAATACGCATATGTAGCATGTCTTAGCTTAAATGGCCAGATAGAGAATGCAATTTAACCATGTTATTGTCTCTTTCCGCAAATGTCTAGTTTTAGTTCCAAACAGATATGTAGCATGTCTTAGCTTAAATGGGCAGATAGAGAATGCAATTTAACCATGTCATTGTCTTTCCGCAAATGTCTAGTTTTAGTTCCAAACAGATATGTAGCATGTCTTAGCTTAAATGGGCAGATAGAGAATGCAATTTAACCATGTAATTGTCTTTCCGCAAATGTCTAGTTTTAGTTCCAAACAGATATGTAGCATGTCTTAGCTTAAATGGCCAGATAGAGAATGTAATTTAACCATTTTGTTTTTATTTTAGCAAATGTCTGCTTTATGCGAAATACGCATAGGTAGCATGTCTTAGCTTAAATGGCCAGATAGAGAATGCAATTTAACCATTTAATTGTCTTTTAACAAATGTCTAGTTTTAGCTGCAGATATGTAGCATGTCTTAGCTTAAATGGCCAGATAAAGAATGTGATTTAAACATATAATTCTTTTTTAAGGAAAATGTTTATTTTAGGGGATTTTCGTGTACACAAATGAAAAGTATTTTAATATAATAATTAAAAATAAATTAATAATATTTGTCATTTTGTTATGTTCATTATTTATAGGTGATTCTGGTTACATGAGCCGGCCTTGGCTCATTCATTACGCCATTGCGTAACCCCACCGACGAGGCCCAGGATCGCTATAATAGGGCGCACAAGCGGACTAGGGCTGTAGTGGAGAGCATGTTTGGGCTCCTCAAAATGAGACTCAGATGCCTGGACAGGTCTGGAGGAGCCCTCCAATACAGCCCTAGTAAGGTGGGGAAGATCGTTATAGCCTGCAGCGTCCTGCATAATATTGCACAGTGGGCTGGGATGTGGCAGGCCGTCCAGGTGCCCCAAAGCCTCCAAGATGAGGAGGACGATCCTATTCTAGAGCGGCCATTTCGGGACAAGGGGCTCAATGTCAGAGCAAATATCATCAACTGCCACTTCAGACGGTAAATAATAGACGTTAGATTGGAGTATTGCGAATATGTGTGAATTCTAGGGAAATGAGAAGGAGAGAATTGTGCAAACATGTTAGGATTGTTCATCAAATGATTATAAACATTTATTTTGATTATTATAGGTGATGCTCTTGGCATTGGGTCCTGTAAAGACTTCGCCACCTGTTTATTAAAGACATCAGCTGGTAAGTATAAATAATGTATGGATTGTGGCTGGCGGGAATTTGGCACAATCACCCATCATATGGCATACATTTTACAAACTAGTATTTAGTTTACACATTACTAGAAATTTGGATACTCAGAAAGGGATCCTCTAGCAAGACTATATGCTTAAAAGTCATATACAAAGTCACACATCAGAGGTCAGGTCTGCACAATGTATGACTCATCTTCACACTTGATAGAACATAACACAAGATGCTACACATGTTTAGTAAGCTAGTGATAGAAAAAGTTTCAGAAATGGGGGGGGGGTGCAGAACTAATTCACACACTTCTATTAATAATGTTATTTTCACTTTTTCGGCCATTAGGGAGATGACTTCATCTAAAGACTGAAAGTGAAGAATTCAAGCCTGAAAGTGACTAATTCACGCCTGAAAGTGAAGAATTCAAGCCTGAAAGTGAAGTTTCCCAGACTGAAAGTGAAGTATCCCAGACTGAAAGTGAAGTATCCCAGACTGAAAGTGAAGAATCCCAGATTGAAAGTGATGAATACCAATGTGATCATGTCTGGCATTGTCTTTCAAATGTGCTGACCTTGAAAACCATACAAAGACACGTTCACATGGTAAGTGGCAACAATTTTATGGACTAAGGCTGTGGATGCATCCTATTGGAGACACTTAGATTATTTTTCTTTTAGATGGTATTTCACAATCCTCTATTTTGAAAATGATGAAGATAAACTGATATTTGGAAGATAATTGCCTTTCAAATACCATACACCCAGGTTAGTTTGCACAATGCATGCTAGTTAAGAATCACAGGAGGAAGAATGTTTTTAAGAATTAGGAATAGATACATGTCCTATATTAGAATATGTTTATTTTACATACATTACCCCTACTTTGTGCTAGAGAGGACTCACATTCTGACCAATCAGACAAATGAATACATTCTATAGTTGATATAGAGGTATATTATTTGAAGGGACATGAAATATTACATTCAATTATGTTCAGCATACAATATAAATAGATTTTTATAATGTGATATGCATTATTTTGTCTAATTTAAAATGCTACTATTTAATTCTAAGATTGATTAGACAATATAATGGTATTTCTAATTATGGATAGATATAGATTTCATGTCTAAACCTTTTTTAATATCAAGACCAAAAAAATACATGTTAGAGCATAGACACAAGATGATTTACCAATTATTCGATTTAATGAATATTTTAAGACGTGTTCATGAAATTACTAATGTTTATAATTTTATTTCTTTTTCAGAGTTTCATCTGTGATTTTTTTTTAGTTTTTTTTTTAATTTATTTATTTTCTTGTCAATAAATTTATTTTCATACTATATCTTCTATTTTTTTTAATTAAAATACATATTCTTAGAAAAATATCTTTATCACAGTAAGATAAGAAGAAATATATCCATCTAATCTGACAAGTAAACCAAATATTACTCCCATGACTGTTAGTCATCTATTTGACAAGCACCTGCCAGATATAAAATAGAATAATTTTGGTTATTTTATTGATTGAAAAATATCAACACAGCTTATTCTGATAATGTTAAAGTCAAGTATCTTTCAACAATTTAATTTGGACTTAAATACATCTATGCTTTTATTGTGTGATTTATAGGCCCCCAGTTATCAAGCCGTCAACCTCAAATACACTGGAATTCCGCAGCGTATTTGTGGCAAGGCTGATTCACCTTAGTTATCAAGCCCTAGACACCGGCAAAAGTAGAATATAGTGACGTAAGCTTCGATCCGCCGGACTCAGTCCGACACAGATCGATTCTTACGTCACTCCAGATGTTCCGCACACAAGTGCGGCACAATCTGACTACTTTTGCTAGTTATCAAAAAACTAGCAGGTATGCTCGGCACTTTTCCGGCCCAGCGTACCTGGTTTTCAAACCGCCGCCCTGGAGGCGGCGGATCCCATAGGAATCAATGGGAGTCTGACCATAGCGAAAGTTCATGTTCGCTGCTGCCAGACATCCCATTAATTCCTATGGGAGCTGTCTACACCTAACACCCTAACATGTACCCCGAGTCTAAACACCCCTACTCTGTCCCCCCTACACCGCCGCAACTAAATAAATGTATTACCCCCTAAACCGCCGCTCCCGGAGCCCACCGCCACTATAATAAATATGTTAACCCCTAAACCGCCGCTCCCGGTCCCCGCCGCAACTATAATATATGTATTAACCCCTAAACTGCCGCTCCCGGACTCCGCCGCCACCTACATAATACCTATTAACCCCTATCCTGCCCCCCTACACCGTCGCCACCTATAATAAAGTTATTAACCCCTATCCTGCTGATCCCGGACCCCGCCGCAACTAAATAAATTGTTTAACCCCTAAAACCGCCGCTCCCGGACCCCGCCGCCACCTATATTAAACTTATTAACCCCTAATCTGCCCCCCCCCACACCGTCGCCACCTATAATAAATGTATTAACCCCTATCCTACCCCCCTACACCGCTACCACTGTAATAAAATTATTAACCCCTAAACCTAAGTCTAAAACCCCCTAACACCCCCCTAACTTAAATATTAATTAAATAAATCTAAATAATATTTCTCTTATTAACTAAATTAATCCTATTTAAAACTAAATACTTACCTTTAAAATAAACACTAATATAGCTACAATATAAATAACTAGTCCTAAAGCCCGTTAACACGGGCCGTGTTGTGTTATATTTAAAATATTCTCTCTCTCTCTCTCTCTCTCTCTCTCTCTCTCTCTCTCTCCTGAGCTGCCGGGTCCTCGCGCGCCTCTGTGTTTCAGCTGAGCTGCCGGGTCCTCGCGCGCCTCTGTGTTTCAGCTGAGCTGCCGGGTCCTCGCGCGCCTCTGTGTTTCAGCTGAGCTGCCGGGTCCTCGCGCGCCTCTGTGTTTCAGCTGAGCTGCCGGGTCCTCGCGCGCCTCTGTGTTTCAGCTGAGCTGCCGGGTCCTCGCGCGCTGCTGCCGGGTCCTCGCGGCAAGAGTTTGTCTGAACTGCGCATGACGGCTTCAGACAAACTCTTGTCTTTTATTATATAGGATAATTATATTGTAGCTATCTTAGGATTTATTTTTATTTTACAGGCAACTTTCAATTTATTTTAACTAGGTACAATAGCTATTAAATAGTTATTAACTATTTAATAGCTACCTAGTTAAAATAAAGAGAAATTTACCTGTAAAATAAAAACTAACCTAAGTTACAATTACACCTAACACTACACTATCATTAAATAAATTATTGCTATTTAAAACTAAATACTTACCTGTAAAATAAACCCTAATATAGCTACAATATAAATTATAATTATATTATAGCTATTTTAGGATTTATATTTATTTTACAGGTAACTTTGTAATTATTTTAACCAGGTACAATAGCTATTAAATAGTTAAGAACTATTTAATAGCTATTGTACCTGGTTAAAATAAATACAAAGTTGCCTGTAAAATAAATATTAATCCTAAAATAGCTATATTATAATTTATATTGTAGCTATATTAGGATTTATTTTACAGGTAAGTATTTAGCTTTAAATAGGAATAATTTATTTAATAAGCGTTAATTAATTTTGTTAGATTTAAATTATATTTAAGTTAGGGGGTGTTAGTGTTAGGGTTAGACTTAGCTTTAGGGGTTAATAGCGGTGAGCTCCAGTCGGCAGATTATGGGTTAATGTTTGAAGTTAGGTGTCGGCGATGTTAGGGAGGGCAGATTAGGGGTTAATACTATTTATTATAGGGTTAGTGAGCGGATTAGGGGTTAATAACTTTATTATAATAGCGGTGCGGTCCGGTCGGCAGATTAGGGGTTAATAAGTGTAGGTAGCTGGCGGCGACGTTGTGGGCGGCAGATTAGGGGTTAATAAATATAATATAGGGGTCGGCGATGTTAGGGTAGCAGATTAGGGGTACATAGGGATAATGTAAGTAGCGGTGGTTTACAGAGCGGCAGATTAGGGGTTAATAATAATATGCAGGGGTCAGCGATAGCGGGGGCGGCAGAATAGGGGTTAATAAGTGTAAGGTTAGGGGTGTTTAGACTCGGGGTACATGTTAGAGTGTTAGGTGCAGACGTAGGAAGTGTTTCCCCATAGCAAACAATGGGGCTGCGTTAGGAGCTGAACGTGGCTTTTTTGCAGGTGTTAGGTTTTTTTTCAGCTCAAACAGCCCCATTGTTTTCTATGGGGGAATCGTGCACGAGCACGTTTTTGAAGCTGGCCGCTTCCGTAAGCAACTCTGGTATCGAGAGTTGCAGTGGCATTAAATATGCTCTACGCTCCTTTTTTGGAGCCTAACGCAGCCATTCTGTGGACTCTCAATACCAGAGTTATTTTAAAGGTGCGGCCAGAAAAAAGCCAGCGTTAGCTACGCGGGTCATTACCGACAAAACTCTAAATCTAGCCATAAGATAGCTACAATGTAATTAA
This sequence comes from Bombina bombina, assembly GCF_027579735.1. Taxonomy (NCBI): domain Eukaryota; kingdom Metazoa; phylum Chordata; class Amphibia; order Anura; family Bombinatoridae; genus Bombina; species Bombina bombina. Next base: position 114,542,977 of record NC_069507.1, read on the forward strand.
TAATTACATTGTATCTATTTTAGGATTTATATTTATTTTACATGTAACTTTGTATTTATTTTAGCTAGTTAGAATAGTTATTTAAATAGTTATTAACTATTTAATAACTACCTAGCTAAAAGAAATACAAAATTACATGTAAAATAAATCCTAACCTAAGTTACAATTAAACCTAACACTACACTATCAATAAATTAATTAAATAAATTAGCTACAAATAACTACAATTAAATTCAATTAAATAAACTAACTAAAGTACAAAAAATAAAAAAAGCTAAGTTACAAAAAATAAAAAAAATAAGTTACAAACATTTAAAAAATATTACAACAATTTTAAGCTACTTACACCTAATCTAAGCCCCCTAATAAAATAACAAAGCCCCCCAAAATAAAAAAAATTCCCTACCCTATTCTACATTAAAAAGTTACCAGCTCTATTACCTTACCAGCCCTTAAAAGGGCCTTTTGCGGGGCATGCCCCAAGGAAAACAGCTCTTTTGCATGTATAATAAAAATACAACCCCCCCAACATTAAAACCCGCCACCCACATTCCCCTACTCTAACCCAAACCCCCCTTAAATAAACCTAACACTACCCTTCAGCCAGCCAGACCCACCGATGGAACTGAAGAAGAGATCCGGAGCGAAAAAAAGTCATCATCCAAGGGGCGCTGAAGAAGTCTTCCATCCGATTGAAGTCATCATCCAAGGGGCGCTGAAGAGGTCTTCCATCCGATTGAAGTCTTCATCCAAGCGGCGTCTTCAATCTTCATCCATCCGGAGCAGAGCGGAGCCATCTTCAGACGAGCCGACGCGGAGCCATCCTCTTCTTCCCGACGACTAAGGACGAATGACGGTTCCTTTAAGTGACGTCATCCAAGATGGCGTCCCTTCAATTCCGATTGGCTGATAGGAAAAATCTGATTGGCTGATTTAATCAGCCAATCAGATTGAAGTTCAATCCGATTGGCTGATCCAATCAGCCAATCAGATTGAGCTTGCACTCTATTGGCTGATCGGAACAGCCAATAGAATGCAAGCTCAATCTGATTGGCTGATTGGATCAGCCAATCGGATTGAACTTGAATCTGATTGGCTGATTTAATCAGCCAATCAGATTTTTCCTACCTTAATTCCGATTGGCTGATGGAATCCTATCAGCCAATCGTAATTCGAGGGACGCCATCTTGGATGACGTCACTTAAAGGAACCTTCATTCGTCGGGAGTTGCCGGAAGAAGAGGATGGATCCGCGTCGGCTGCTTCAAGATGGTCCCGCTCCGCGCCGGATGGATGAAGATAGAAGACGCCGCCTGGATGAACATGTCTACCGGTCCAGATGTCCTCTTCTTGCCAGATAGGATGAAGACTTCGGACCCTCTTCTGGACCTCTTCTTGACGGATAGGATGAAGATTTCGGACCCTCTTCTGGACGGATCGGTGATACCCGGCGTGGTGAAGATAAGGTAACTAGATCTTCAGGGGCTTAGTGTTAGGTTTTTTAAGGGGGGTTTGGGTTAGATTAGGGGTATGTGGGTGGTGGGTTGTAATGTTGGGGGGGTATTGTATGTTTATTTAAATGCAAAAGAGCTGTTTTCTTTGGGGCATGCCCCGCAAAAGGCCCTTTTAAGGGCTGGTAAGGTAAAAGAGGTTAACTTTTTATTTTAGAAATAGGGTAGGGCATTTTTTTATTTTGGGGAGCTTTGTTATTTTTTTAGGGGGCTTAGAGTAGGTGTAATTAGTTTAAAATTCTTGTAATCTTTTTTTATTTTTTGTAATTTAGTGTTTGTTTGTTTTTTAAATTTAGTTTAGTTGATTTAATTGTAGATAATTGTAGATAGTTTAGTTAATTAATTTATTGATAGTGTAGTGTTAGGTTTAATTGTAACTTAGGTTAGGATTTATTTTACAGGTAATTTTGTAATTATTTTAACTAGGTAGCTATTAAATAGTTATTAACTATTTAATAGCTATTGTACCTAGTTAAAATAAATACAAAGTTGCCTTTAAAATAAATATAAATCCTAAAATAGCTACAATATAATTATTAGTTATATTGTAGCTATATTAGGGTTTATTTTACAGGTAAGTATTTAGCTTTAAATAGGATTAATTTATTTAATAAGAGTTAATTTATTTCGTTAGATAAAAATTATATTTAATTTAGGGGGGTGTTAGTGTTAGGATTAGATTTAGCTTTAGGGGTTAATACATTTATTATAGTAGCGGCGAGGTCCGGTTGGCAGATTAGGGGTTAATACTTGAAGTTAGGTGTCGGCGATGTTAGGGAGGGCAGATTAGGGGTTAATACTTTTTATTATAGGGTTTTTGAGGCGGGAGTGAGGTGGTTTAGGGGTTAATACATTTATTATAGTGGCGGCGAGGTCCGGTCGGCAGATTAGGGGTTAAGAAGTGTAGGTAGCGGCGACGTTGGGGGGGGGCAGATTAGGGGGTAATAAATATAATATAGGGGTCGGCGATGTTAGGGGCAGCAGATTAGGGGTACATAGGGATAATGTAGGTTGCGGCAGTGTACGGAGCGGCAGATTAGGGGTTAATAATAAAATGCAGGGGTCAGCGATAGCGGGGGCGGCAGATTAGGGGTTAATAAGTGTAAGGTTAGGGGTGTTTAGACTCGGGGTACATGTTAGGGTGTTAGGTGCAGACTTAGGAAGTGTTTCCCCATAGGAAACAATGGGGCTGCGTTAGGAGCTGAACGCTGCTTTTTTGCAGGTGTTAGGTTTTTTTTCAGCTCAACTGCCCCATTGTTTCCTATGGGGAAATCGTGCACGAGCACGTTTTTGAAGCTGGCCGCGTCCGTAAGCAACGCTGGTATTTAGAGTTGAAGTGGTGGTAAATTATGCTCTACGCTCCCTTTTTGGAGCCTAACGCAGCCCTTCAGAGAACTCTAAATACCAGCGTTATTTAAAAGGTGCGGGGGGAAAAAGACACGCGTAGCTAACGCACCCCTTCTAACGCAAAACTCTAAATCTAGGTGATAGTCTTTAAGAGAATTATTGGAAATAATATATTTGAATAAAGCAAATCAATGAGCATACATCATTAAAATGATTTCATGACTGTCAGTTTAGAACTAATGAAAACAGTAACTTAAATTTTTTATCTGCAGAACATTACATGTTTAATAGAGATTTATTGACATGTTTAATAGGGAATAGGGCCCTTAATTACTCCTGTATTTGTCACATTTTTTCGTATCATTGTTTTATTTAAATGAATTGTACCCATGGACAGGGCTGCATAATATCTTGGCACTTTATAAATAAAGTATTATAATTATAGCTGGCAAGAATCAGGTAAATTATTGATCCTGACAAACCATAAGAAAATTATATTATTACCAGATTCCTGATTGACCCAGAGTTATTGTCGACAGATAAGTCTCCTTCAAATATTGTATTTCTAAGAAATAAAAGTCTTGTCACTGTAAAAAAAAAAAATGAGTTTTGTTAGATCAAAACTATAATCAGGTAAATTGGAAGGTTATGCACATTCAGAAGAATCAGATAAATCTTGCATTCTTTCGCCTAGATTACGAGTTTTGCGGTAACAGGGGTGCGTTGCTAACGAGCCTTTTTTCCCCACCACTCCCTTAAGACAACGCTGGTATTACAGGTTTTCTTAAACCTGGCGTTAGCTGCAAAAAGGTGAGCAGAGAGCAGAATTTAGCTCCACATCTCACCTCAATACCAGCGTTGCTTACGGTAGCGGTAAGATGGCTAAAAGTGCTCGTGCACGATTTCCCCATAGGAAACAATGGGGCTGAGATGGCTGAAAAAAAACCTAACACCTGCAAAAAAGCAGCGTCCAGCTCCTAACGCAGCCCCATTGTTTCCTATGGGGAAATTAATTTTATGTCTGCACCTAACACCCTAACATGAACCCTGAGTCTAAACACCCCTAATCTTACACTTATTAACCCCTAATCTGCCGTCCCCGACATCGCTGACACCTACATCATACTTATTAACCCCTAACCTGCCGCACCGGACATCGTCGCCACCTACATTATCCCTATGAACCCCTAATCTGCTGCCCCCAACATCGCCGAACCCTACATTTTATTTATTAACCCCTAATCTGCCCCCCCCAACGTCGCCGCAACCTAACTACACTTATTAACCCCTAATCTGCCGCCGCCAACGTCGCCGCTACTATATTAAATTTATTAACCCCTAAACCTAAGTCTAACCCTAAGTCTAACCCCCTCCAACTTAAATATAATTTAAATTAAAAGAAATAAATTTAACATAATTAAATAAATTAATCCTATTTAAAACTAAATACTTACCGATAAAATAAACCCTAAGCTAGCTACAATATAACTAATAGTTACATTGTAGCTATCTTAGGATTTATATTTATTTTACAGGCAACTTTGTATTTATTTTAACTAGGTACAATAGTTATTAAATAGTTATTAACGATTTAATAACTACCTAGCTAAAATAAAGACAAATATACCTGTAAAATAAATCCTAACCTAAGTTACAATTACACCTAACACTACACTATAATTAAATAAATTCCCTAAACTAACTACAATTAATTACAATTAAATTAAATAAACTAAATTACAGAAAAAAAGAATTACAAGAATTTTAATCCCACCAAAAAAAAATAAAAAAGCCCCCCAAAATAATAAAATTCCCTACCCTATACTAAATTACAAATAGCCCTTAAAAGGGCCTTTTGTGGGGCATTGCCCCAAAGTAATCAGCTCTTTCACCTGTACAAAAATACAATACCCCCCCAACATTAAAACCCACCACACACCCAACCCTACTTGAAGATCTCCCTACCTTGAGACATCTTCACCCAGCCGGGCACAAGTGGACCTCCAGAGGGGCAGAAGTCTTCATCCGATCCGGGCAGAAGAGGTCCTCCAAGCGGCAGAAGTCTTCATCCAAGCGGCATCTTCTATCTTCATCCATCCGGAGCGGATCCATCTTCAATCCAGCCGACGAGGAGCCATCCTCTTCAAACGACGTCCTAACGAAGAATGAGGGTTCCTTTAAATGACGTCATCCAAGATGGCGTCCCTTGAATTCCGATTGGCTGATAGGATTCTATCAGCAAATCGGAATTAAGGTAGGAAAAATCCTATTGGCTGATCCAATCAGCCAATAGGATTGAGCTTGCATTCTATTGGCTGATTGGAACAGCCAATAGAATGCGAGCTCAATCCTATTGGCTGATCCAATCAGCCAATAGGATTGAACTTCAATCCTATTGGCTGATTGGATCGGCCAATAGGATTTTTCCTACCTTAATTCCGATTGGCTGATAGAATCCTATCAGCCAATTTGAATTCAAGGGACGCCATCTTGGATGATGTCATTTAAAGGAACCTTCATTCTTCGTTAGGACGTCGTTTGAAGAGGATGGCTCCGCGTCGGCTGGATTAAAGATGGACCCGCTCTGCTCCAGATGGATGAAGATAGAAGATGTCGCTTGGATGAAGACTTCTGCCGCTTGGAGGACCTCTTCTGCCCGGATCGGATGAAGACTTCTGCCCCTCTGGAGGTCCACTTGTGCCCGGCTGGGTGAAGACGGCTAAAGGTAGGGAGATCTTCAGGGGGGTAGTGTTAGGTTTTTTAAGGGGGGACTGGGTGGGTTTTAGAGTAGGGTTGGGTGTGTGGGTGGTGGGTTTTAATGTTGGGGGGGTATTGTATTTTTTTTACAGGTAAAAGAGCTGATTACTTTGGGGCAATGCCCTGCAAAAGGCCCTTTTAAGGGCTATTTGTAATTTAGTATAGGGTAGGTAATTTTATTATTTTGGGGGGCTTTTTAATTTTATTAGGGGGATTAGATTAGGTGTAATTAGTTTAAAATTCTTGTAATTCTTTTTTTTTTTTCTGTAATTTAGTGGGGGGGTTTTCCGGAATTTACTTAATTAATTAATTGTAGGTAGTTTAGGTAATTAGTTTAATTATAGTGTAGTGTTAGGTGTAATTGTAACTTAGGTTAGGGTTTATTTTGCAGGTATATTTGTATTTATTTTGACTCGGAAGTTATTAAATAGTTAATAATTATTTAATAACTATTGTACCTAGTTAAAATAAATACAAAGTTGCCTGTAAAATAAAAATAAACCCTAAGCTAGCTACAATGTAACTATTAGTTATATTGTAGCTAGCTTAGGGTTTATTTTATCGGTAAGTATTTAGTTTTAAATTGGATTAATTTATTTAATTATGTTAAATTTATTTAGTTTAATTTAAATTATATTTAAGTTAGGGGGGTGTTAGGGTTAGACTTAGCTTTAGGGGTTAATACCTGTAATATAGTAGCGCGACGTTGGGGGTGGCAGATTAGGGGTTAATAAATGTAAGTAGGTGTCGGCGATGTTAGGGATGGCAGATTAGGGGTTAATAAAATTTAATTAGTGTTTGCGAGGCGGGAGTGCGGCGGTTTAGGGGTTAATATATTTATTACAGTGGCGGCGATGTCCGGGGCGGCAGATTAGGGGTTAAATGATTTTATTATAGTGTTTGCGATGTGGGGGAGGCCTCGGTTTAGGGGTTAATAGGTAGTTTATGGGTGTTAGTGTACTTTTAGCACTTTAGTTAAGAGTTTTATGTTCCGGCGTTAGCCCATAAAATTCTTAACTACTGACTTTTAAATGCGGTAGAAGTCTTGACAGGAGAGAGTCTACCTCTCACTTCTTCCAAGACTCGTGATACCAGCGATAGGCAAATCCCATTGAAACGATAGGATACGCAATTGACGTAAGGGGATTTGCGGTATGCTCGAGTCGCGGAAGAAAAGTGAGCGGTACACCTGTACCTGCCAGACTCGTAATACCAGCGTTGGAAAAAAAGCAGTGTTGGGACCTCTTAATGCTGCTTTTTAAGGCTAACGCCAAACTCGTAATCTCAGTGTTTGTTTGCTGTCCCATATTGCTTTAATTAATGGTGTTTATTGTAGACACTTATTTGACCACAGCTTAGCTGTTAAGCAGCAATACAACTTATTGTAGTTATAGCTTTATACTGATTAGTTGCCATGCATTTGTTAATATGTCACTTGAATCAATTAATTAAATTATATCTGTCAGATTCAGTTTAAAGTTAGATTCTGTGATTGAATATAATATAATTATTCATTTCCTACAATTAGCAAATTATAGTTATAATTCTTAATAATATAGAACACCAGTTACTTACTGCTGATTTAAATGCAAAAGTATAAATCTTTCTCTCTGGGACAATGCCAAACCATAGAATATTTTTTTTATATAAAGAAAACTAAAACATTCACAATGCTATCTTTCTTCTCAAAGATAGCAATGCAAACTCAGAGTTTCATTTTTACTTAAAGGAGGAAATATTTTTTATTGCATTAGGAAATACAACTTACACTTTAACCTGATAAATGCTAAGGGCGCAATCCGATATACGGCACAGGTTTCAGCGCAAGCGTGGAAACCTGCGCCGCCCGTAGTGTCACCTCGCACATCGAGCTATCACATATATGGTGCCGACAGTTGCTAAAGTGCCGTAAGTCGGACTAACTAGCGATGTCCAGAAATAAGCGTAAGTACAAATTTCTGGAGTCGCCAGTGACTTACGGCACTTTAGAAACTGCCGCAGCGGCCTAAAAAAACTAACTAAAGTCTTAAATCTCCCGTAACTGTCTAACACGCCTCCCAAAAATAGCCCAACACGTATACCCCTCTATCCGCAATCCCCCCTCTCACTCCTAACGATAAATGTATTAACCCCTAAACCGCCGCTCCCAGACCACGCCGCCACCTATATTATATGTATTACCCCCTAATCTGATCCCCCTACACCGCCGCCACCTATCTTACATTTATTAACCCCTAATCTGAGCCCCCTACACCGCTCCCACCTATCTTACATTTATTAACCCCTAATCTGAGCCCCCTACACCGCCGCCACCTATCTTACATTTATTAACCCCTAATCTGAGCCCCCTACACCGCCGCCACCTATCTTACATTTATTAACCCCTAATCTGAGCCCCCTACACCGCCGCCACCTATATTAAATATATTACCCCCTAAACCTATGTCTAAACCTAACACCCCTTAACTTAATTATTTAAATAAATCTAAATAATATTAATATTATTAACTAAATTATTCCTATTTAAAACGAAATACTTACCTATAAAATAAACCCTAAGATAGCTACAATATAATTAATAATTACATTGTAGCTATTTTAGGGTTTATATTTATTTTACAGGTAACTTTGTATTTATTTTAACTAGGTACAATAGCTATTAAATAGTTAATAACTATTTAATAGCTACCTAGTTAAAATAATTACAAAATTACCTGTAAAATAAATCCTAACCTAAGTTACCATTACACCTAACACTACACTATCAATAAATTAATTAAATAAACTACAATTATCTAAACTAAAATACAATTAAATAAACTAAACTATATTACAAAAACAAACACTAAATTACAAAAATTAAAAAAAGATTACAAGAATTTTAAGCTAATTACTCCTAATCTAAGCCCCCTAATAAAATAAAAAAGCCCCCCAAAATAATAAAATTTCCCTACCTTAAACTAAATTACAAAAGTAATCAGCTCTATTACCAGCCCTTAAAAGGGCCTTTTGCGGGGCATTGCCCCAAAGTAATCAGCTCTTTTACCTGTAAAAAAAAAAACAACCCCCCCCCATTACAACCCACCACCCACACACCCCTACTCTAAAACCCACCCGATACCCCTTAAAAAATCCTAAGTCTAACCCCCAAGTGGTCCTTACCTGTCCTGAAGACCGGTGGAGAAGTACCTGTTCCAGGCGGTGAAGTCTTATTTAAAGCGGCGACCTTTCTTCTTCTAGGAACCAGCCGGCGCGGAGCGGAGGAGTTGAAGACCGATGACCGCGGAGCTGAAGACCGTCCACTCTGGAACTGAAGACCGGCGATGTTGGAAATAAAGATCAGCGACGCTGGAACTGAAGACCGTGGAGCCATGGAGCGTGGAGGATCCTCTTCATACGATCTCTGCTGTACACTGAATAGGAATTCAAGGTACGCAATTAAAAATGGCATCCCTTGAATTCCTATTGGCTGATTTGAGCCTTCAAATTCAAATCAGCCAATCGGATGAGAGCTACTGTAATTCTATTGGCTGATTTGAATAGCCCAACATCCACCGGACAACCATGAATAAGGAGAAGATTTTTATGTGAGTGGACCAACAAAAGAACCCTTTAGATGTGAAGCATGACTATGGAACATAGTTTCCTAAAATTGACAAGAATGCCAGAGTTCGTGTGTATCACCCGTGTCTATTCATCCATTCCCTGAAGACTGACAGAAGCACTCTTTTCATTGTGACTTCCTACAATATACAATATGCAGGCTAAGATCAATCAACTAAAAAGAACAGTATAATTAGATATGTGATATGACTAACGGAACAACCCACTAGATGTGGGACACGAGTTTGGAATATATTTCCCCAATAAATGGAAGGGATGCCAGAGTTCGTGTGTAACATCCGTGCACATTCGCTTTTCCCAATGATGCATATGCTAATTAGCCACGAGGCACTCACAACGCCATGATTGGCGGGGGGGCAAGTACAACACACTGATCAGCTTTGACTACCCATGTGGTGGATGTTTGTGCTGTAGCGCGAACAAGACTTGTAATTAGCTGTAGTGAATCCAATTGGATTGCTCACACAGGAGGGGCTTTAAATAGCTGCAGTGCTGCCATTACAAATATGTCTTCCTTGGGGCATCACGCTGATGGTGCACCTACACTGAATCATCACTTGCTTTATTTTGGGACATTTGATTAAGATGCTAGTACAGCATCGAAACGTCATGCCTTTCCCCCATTTTTAATTATGGATAATTAAAAGCAATTTTTTTACTTTAAAAGCCCAGTAAGTGCTGTCTGTTTTGAATATATATATATATATATATATATATATATATATATATATATATATATATATATATATATATATATATGTGTGTGTGTGTGTGTGTGTGTGTGATAATGTTAATATAAAATATATATCTATACCTATATATCTATAAGTATATATATATATATATATATATCATAGCCCTTTACAGTCAAATACATGGCCATATACAATATACCTTTAAACCCTTATAAAAAATTTTATTAATATTTATTTGAAGACATTTTATCAGATAGTGGTTATATGTATGTAACTGTATTTATTTTAATGTATTTATGTTGTGTTTGGCGCAACTTTTTTTTTTATCCCTCTTTATGCAAGGTCTTCAGTCACTCTAACCCAAAGCGTGTTAAATTCGATTGCGCTCAAGCAAACACATTTGATTTCAGCTTGTAATGTGCACACAAATTAACATGCCTGCAATATTCTTATATTACACACCGTAATGTTAGAGTGCCATTTGTAACCTGGACCTGAATTTTTTCTTTATTTTCCTTATGTTTTATTAAACTTACATTAGAAATGTATCTAAGAAATTTTAAAATTTATCTTAGGTATTGGTAGTGTCTACTTCCTTAGGCACGATTAAGTTGATTGCTCTTACCGTGAAAAAAAATGTTTACGTTGCTGGAGATTAAATTTCTTCTCCTCATAATTTGTCTAGAGAAAAAGAAGATTTAAATTTGGTGTAAGTCTTTGTATAGGTTGAACTCAATGGACTTCTGTCTTCTTTTAACATCATCTACTATGTTACTATATGTATGTTACTATATTTTAAAAAAATAAAAAAAATGTAGCTGATAATCTCAATCATCATCATGGTCACTATCATACATACACTCTCACACAGACTCACTGTTGTATGCACAAACACTTGCTGTCATATATACAGATACTCTCACAAACATTCACTGTTATACACACATACTTTCACAAACATCTTGCTGTCATACACACATACACTCACAGACACTCACTGTCATATACATATACTCTCACACACTCACTGTCATACACACAAACTTTCACACACACACTCAGTAATGTACACATACTCGCACACACTTACTGCTATAATACTCACACACTATCATACAAACATACTGTCACTCACATTCCCTGTCATAATATTTTCACAGACACAAACTATAATACACACTCACTATCATACACACATACTCTCACAAACACTCACTGTCATACGTTTTCTCACACACTAACTATTAGACATGTGCTTTTCGTTTTGTTCCAAATCGAAATTCGGATGAATTTGTCAAATACGGAGTTTCGGATCGATTCAAATTTTCAAATTACCCTAGCAACGAAACTAATCCAAATGCATTTGTAATGAATAAATCCAAATTAGTTTGTATTTATTTGTTACATTCGAATGGCCATGGACTAATCATAATTACACTTGTATTGTACAGTATATTAGGTTATATCACTCTGCTACCTCTGTGCAGGGCACATTATGTAGCTGGTACCTGTGAGGTTGGTACTTAGGTGGGATGTGCTGTGTATTACACTAGTATTATGTACTGTATATAAATTTGCTGTCCCCTCAAAATAACTCAACACACAGCCATTAATGCCTAAACCGTTGGCAACAAAAGTGAGTACACCCCTAAGTGGAAATGTCCAAATTGGGCCCAAAGTGTCAATATTTTGTGTGGCCACCATTATTTTCCAGCACTGCCTTAACCATCTTGGGCATGGAGTTCACCAGAGCTTTACAGGTTGCCACTGGAATCCTCTTCCACTCCTCCATGACAACATCACGGAGCTGGTGGATGTTAAAAACCTTGCGCTCCCCCACCTTCCATTTGAGGATGCCCCACAGATGCTCAATAGGGTTTAGGTCTGGATACATGCTTGATCAGTACATCACCTTTACCCATGGTCATCTTGGAGGTGTGTTTGGGGTCGTTATCATGTTGGAATACTGCCCTGCAGCCCCGTCTCTGAATTGAGGGGATCATGCTCTGCTTCAGTATATCACAGTACATGTTGGTATTTATGGTTCCCTCAATGAACTATAGCTCCCTAGTGTCAGCAGCATTCATGCAGGCCCAGACCATGGCACTCTCACCACCATGCTTGACTGTAGGCAAGACACACTTGTCTTTGTACTCCTCACCTGGTTGCCACCACACACGCTTGACATTTCTGGACCAAATAAGTTTATCTTGGTCTCATCGGACCACAGGACATGGTTCCAGTAAATTATGTCCTTAGTCTGCTTATCTTCAGCAAACTGTTTGCGGGCTTTCTTGTGCATCATCTTTAGAAGAGGCTTCCTTCTGGGAGGACAGCCATGCAGACCAATTTGATGCAGTGTGCGGAGTATGGTCTGAGCACTGACAGACTGACCACCCACCCCTTCAACCTCTGAAGCAATGCTAGCAGCACTCATATGTCTATTTCTCAAAGACAACCTCTGGATATGATGCTGAGCACGTGCACTTAACTTCTTTGGTCAACCATGGCAAGGCCTGTTCTGAGTGGAACCTGTCCTGTGAAATCACTTGCCCACCATGCTGCAGCTCAGTTTCAGTGTCTTGGCAATTTTCTTATAGCCTAGGCCAACATTATGTTGAGCAACAATTATTTTTTTCAGATCCTCAGAAAGTTCTTTGCCATGAGGTGCCATGTTGAACTTCTAGTGACTAGTATGAGAGAGTGTGAAAGCGATAACACCAAATTTAACACATCTGCTCCCCATTCACACCTGAGACCTTGAAACACTAATGGGTCACATGACACCAGGGAGGGAAAATGTCTAATTGGGCCCAATTTGGACATTTCCACTTAGGGGTCTACTCACTTTTGTTGCCAATGGTTTAGACATTAATGGCTGTGTGTTGAGTTATTTTGAGGGGACAGCAAATTTGCACTGTTATACAGGCTGTACACTCACTACTTTACATTGTAGCAAAATGCCATTTCTTCAGTGTTGTCACATGAAAAGATATAATAAAATATTTACAAAAATGTGAGGGGTGTAATCACTTTTGTGAGATACTGTATCTTGATTCAGATGGGTTACACCTAATATACAGTACATAATACTAATCTAATACACAGCTCATCCCACCTAACACATACCAAACTTCCGAATTTCCGAATCCAAACCAAATACATTTGAATGTATTCGAATCGGAATGAATCCTAAATAAATACATTCGAATGTATCCGAATTGGAAACAATCTGAAAACAAAATTCGAAAAAATCCGTTTTGGTCCGAAAAAAAAAAATTTCTGCCACGCACAAATCTACTAACTATAATACACACACACTATCATGCACATACATACTCTCACACACACTCACTATCATACATAAATACTCTCACACACACTCACTGATATACACACACACACACAGTCATATACACATACACACAAACACTCACTGCTATAATATTCACACACTATCATACAAACATACTGTCACACACATTCCCTGTCATAATAGTATCACACACACTCACTATCATACACACACACACACACACACACACTCACTATCATGCACACACATACTCTCATACACACTCACAGCTGAACACATATACTCTCACACACACTATCATACACACATACTCTCACATACAGTCACTGTCATACATTCACTCACACACCCACTATCACATACAAAATACACTCACTGTCATACACACATATTCTCATACAGTCTCAGAGACATGGATTCATAAAGACTTTGCTGGCGAGGCTGCATGCAGCTCACAAGTGAGAAACCCACTTTTAAAAGTGGAATTCTTAAGCAAAAGGGGTGTTGACTTGCAGGAGTTGGAATATGTGAGATATGCCCCCTAGAAAGTAATAGACCTCACTTACTAATGATTCTCACACTGACATCCAGACAGTCAAGGCACCTAGAAAAACCTTAAACAATTAGTAAACATAATTTTTTTTGTTTATTTGGTTTAAAAACCATACAAGTTTTGAAATGCCTAACCAGACTTGTGAGATCAGAGTACACAGACCTTTATCAAATGCAACCTCACAAGTTTTGAAATGTAAAGGAAGACTTGCAAGATCAAAGTAAACAGACCTTGCAATTAGATTTTTTTGCTTTCCAATCTGTCTGGCAAGAGACCCAAATGAACGACTGTTGTGCTCGTCTACATGCACGCACACCTATAATAAGAATGAGGAAGGCAGGTAATTAAAAAATGTACTGATCAAATGAAAAACACAGTCAATGACCCCTAACTAGCTAATTTATTCTCCAATGTGCTAGATAGATAGATAGATAGATAGATAGATAGATAGATAGATAGATAGATAGATTAAAAAAAATGAAAAACACACACCATTACACAGGTTACCTAAAGCAAACTTTATGTTAAGAAAATGCCAAAGAGTTAAAAAAAATATAAAAGGAAAAAATTAAATAAATTATATATTGTGTATATTATAATATATAAGCTATAAGAAAAAAGTGAATACTGGAGCCATGATGCCAATGCAAAGGTAGATTTATTCAGGTAGGAAACTATAAGACAGGGAAGCTCCTACTACCTGTCACCTGATGCGTTTCGCGCATGGGCACATGCGCTTCATCAGAGATAGATACCCGGTACTCCAGGTGAGTATAAATACAGGTTATCAACCAATAGGTGATCTAATTACTCCCATTAGGGGAGGATTCATCTGGAGTATACAGGTGTAAGTTAATTCAATTAGATGACATGGTAGAACAAATTTCACATTTTACATTTTGCTGTGCATTGGCTATTACAGTAAATAGGTAATAATACATAATTGATATATATTATGTTGATAATAAAATTATATTTGATTTAATTAAATGGCCACATTTGTAGGATCCCCGAGTTGGAGTGAGCCAATTCCTCTGTCTTGATTTACTGTTAATAAATTGTTTCTTAACTATATCTCCTATGTTAGTAGCTTTTTTAGCTATGTATTTTATTTTATTATTCAATTTGAATTTGAGTGTGAGATAGTGTCCGCGATGTCGGGGAGCAGCGTAATAGGGGTTAATAACTTTATTATAGTGGTGGTGATGTCGGGGAGCGGCGTAATAGGGGTTAATAACTTTTTTATAGTGGCGGTGATGTTGAGGAGCGGGGAATAGGGGTTAATAACTTTTATTAGTGTTGGTGATGTCGGGAGTGGCAGATTAGGGGTTAATAACTTTATTTAGGTGTCAGTGATGACGGGAGCGGCAGATTAGGGGTTAGTAACTTTATTTAGGTGTTGGCGATGTCAGGAGCGGCAGATTAGGGGTCAATAACTTTATTTAGGTGTGGGCGATGTCGGGGAGGAAGATTAGGGGAGTTTAGACTTGGGGTTTATGTTAGGGTGTTAGGTTTAAACGTAACTTTTTTTCCCCCATAGACATCAATGGGATTGCGTTACGGAGATTTTTAATTTTGTGATCGCAGGTGTTAGTATTTTTTGTAACACTCTCTCCCTATTGATGTCTATGAGGGAAAGTGTGCACGAGCACGTCAAAGCAACCCTTTATTTAGGTGTTGGCGATGTCAGGAGCAGCAGATTAGGGGTTAATAACTTTATTTAGGTGTCGGCGATGACGGGGGTGGCAGATTAGGGGTTAGTAACTTTATTAATGTGTCGGCGATGTCGGGAGCGGCAGATTAGGGGTCAATAACTTTATTTAGGTGTGGGCAATGTCGGGGAGGAAGATTAGGGGAGTTTAGACTTGGGGTTTATGTTAGGGTGTTAGGTTTAAACGTAACTTTTTTTCCCCCATAGACATCAATGGGATTGTGTTATGTAGATTTTTAATTTTGTGATCGCAGATGTTAGTTTTTTTTGCAACACTCTCTCCCCATTGATGTCTATGGGGAAAAGTGTGCACGAGCAGGTCAAAGCAACTCTTGGATTTTGTGCGGTATGGAGCTTATTGCCACCATATCGCACGCACAAGGAGGATTTTCAGTAACTCGTAATAGCAGCGCTATGGAGAGTGAAATAACAAAACTTTTTTGGCGTTAGTTTCGCACCCTGTTTAGCGCAAAACTCGTAATCTAGGTGTATGTTAGGTGTCATGAGATGCAGGACACAGCATAAAAGGTACAATGCTATTTTATTGCAGAGCATAAAAGTATACATCTTGCACAACACATCTAACTCAGTAAGTGCGACATAGACAATAACGACCCTAAGCCCGCCCCCATCCGGTGACAACACCTCCCACTCTCATCACATCTTCCCCTTTTTCAAAGGACAAAGCATACATTTTTTTTTTAGAATACATCAAATAACAAGGTATACAAGAAGCATACAAAAATAGTTTTGTTTAGTATACAACAAATAACAAGCTAAAGATAATAATATATATATGATCAACAAGAAATACAATCCTGACTTGAACATCAGGGTAGACTACCCTAGTCCACAGTTACCATGGGATTATTTTGCCCATTCTTCCGATCACTGCTCTAACTAGTGCTAATCCCGATATCAGGCTGGAAGTTTCACCACTTTTCTACTTGATGTCATTTTACATGAACTGTCCTCTGATACAGAAGAAGGTGATTGAGAGTCTGCTGGAAGCAAAGAATTATCCCCACTGTTATCTTGCTGAGGGGAAGGCACCCCTCTTAAAACAGGGGATCCCACCGGCGGTGGCTCTGAGGCATTCAGTCCCAAACTCTCTGGCTGAAGATGCCTTCTATTTCGACATGTGACTGCCTCTCCATCAGTAAGGACTACATAAGACCTTGGTTCTGGAGAGCGTCCCGTTAACGTATCAGGCGTCTTCCATTTTTTCTTATCATCCAGTTTAACTCTGACACTTTGCCCCACATTCAGCTCCTGTTTTCTGTTGTAGAAGAATTGATAACCCCTTTTTGCCTCTTCATCCCTCCTAAGGGCCTCATCCCGAGGAACAGAGCTGGTTGGCTGGAAGACACCCACAGAGGGTAAAGTGGTGCAAAACTGACGTCCTAGCATCAGCTGTGCCGGGCTAAAACCCGTGGCTTGGATGGGAGTCGCCCTATAGGCCAAGAGAGCTAGGTACGGCTCAGACTGCTTTAAAATGAACTTTGTTGTTTGAACTGCCCTTTCAGCCATTCCATTGGATTGCAGGTAATGTGGACTTGACGTAGAATGGAAGAAATCATATTCACTGCTGAAAGAACTGAACTCCATGGAAGCAAACTGCATTCCGTTATCACTCACTAACTTCATTGGTATGCCCCACCGGGCGAACAAGCTCTTGAGACTTGTGATAACGGCTTGACTGGTGATCTCATTCAAGGGTGCTATCTCCAAATACCTGGGATAGTAGTCAATCACGACTAGGCACTTTTTCCTATGCAGTTCACACAAATCAGCAGCTATTTTCTGCCATGGGCCTGCAGGCAGCGGAGTAGAAATCAAGGGCTCCCTTCTCTGAGTTGGCCCAAACCAAAGATATTGTTCAGCACCCCGGGGAGTAATATCCGTGCAAGCTGCCAGGGTCTATACCAAAACCCTAAAATAGCAAATCAGTCCAGAATGCAGCAGCACTGTTTATATCAAAACATTTATTGAGAAAAAAATCACATACAACGTTTTGGACCTCAGTCCTTAATCATGTATAGGGATACACTGATTCAATTCCACATTATATACCTAAAACCCATCCCCCTTAATTACATCAAGTGAACACCTGTATATACCTAGGCACAGCTCCCCCTAGTGCAAAAAAATCCTATTTTTTCTTAACAATATAAACATTCTATTTGTCTAAAATAATACATATGCAAATATGTTATACATGATAAATTTATGTTTCATCAAAGGCATATTAGTGTTACATAAATAGTTAACACATGTTTGTTACATGAAAAAGTTAAAACATTTAAAACAGTACTCTTAAGTTTTATACACATTAAAGCTGATTTATTAAAAAAAAACACTCCAATCCATTTATCTATTCATACCCCCTGGCCACATAGTACCTAATACATAGATCCAGTAGAGTTCTCTCTGCTTCAAGCATTTCTCTATATTGCCCCCCCCCCTCCTGGGCTTTTGCACATGATCAATTATTTGAAACCTTATTTGAATTTGGCTATGGCCTGCTATCAAAAAATGATGTGCCACAGGTGCATCTATTATTCCTGTTCTGATGTTACTCTTGTGCTGGTTCATCTTTTCTCACACCTTGCGGCTGGTCTCCCCTACATAACCCCACCCACATGGGCATTTGATTAGGTACACAGCATACTCTGTGTTACTGGTAAAATACCCCCTAATCCAATACTTCTTGCCAGTACATGGATGGGAAAATGTAGGACCACATGTCATATTGTTACAATTAGTACAATTTAAGCAGGGAAAACACCCATTGTTTTTCTTACTGATATATCCCTGTAACATCTTCCAACCAGGGCCTATATCTGCCCTTACAAGACAATCCTTTAAGTTTTTACCCCTCTTATATGCCGGTATGGGGTATTCCTGAAACTCCCTTACATCTGGAAGGTTTTAAATGGTTGTAATCCAGATGCAATGGAGTTTCAGGAATACCCCATGCTGGCATATAAGAGCGGTAAAAACTTAAAAGATTGTCTTGTAAGGGTGGATATAGGCTATCTGGGGGGTAGATCCTTTTTTGGAGTGCTACTGGTGATTGGGGTGCTGACTAAAGTAGATAATCGTGCTCTCTCTTGTGGCACTTGTGAGTTATCTAGGTCTTCACTAGATCTACTAGTGTATGCCTGTGTATCATCTTGATTAGAAGTGTTAGTTGTGTTATCTGTCTCAATACTAGAAAATGTTACTCTCTTGGAATTGGGAGTATGATAAGACTGATTCTTCCTTTTCTTTCCCTTGTTATGTTGTTTGTTTTTTGGTTGTCTACTAGGTTTATTTTTTTGCCAAGAATACACGTCTAGTTCGTAGTCCTAACTGTCCCTTTGATATTTACTTAGTTTTCTGCTTGACAAAAGTGTATCTAAATTCTGCATAGTTTCATCCAGTTGTTTTTTGTAATCTTTATATTTTTTTGTCTGCTCAAAGTTAGTGAGAGTAATTTGCACTCCTATCTCTTCTAATAATGTCACTCTTTCTTGTTTTTTTTTGTGTTTCAGTAATTGTTGCATAAGGATAATGGAACAATTTGTTAGGTTATTGTTCCATTCTTCCATAAACTCAGAGTTATTTACTGCAAAAGATGAATATTTCTTCATCCTAAGGCCTCTAGGGACCTTTCTTTCTTTAATATAGAGCTCTAGGAATTCTATATCCCCCCATAGATTTGATTATTTCTACTTTTTGTTTTCTAAATTGGAAAAAAATCGTGACTAGGTCATTTTCTACTATATCATCTCCTGTAGCGGAGCTTCCTTTAAGTGCTATATTCATTATGTGCTTTCTCCTGTCTATGTCTATTACCCCTGTGGGACTGTGACCTTCATCCATAATATATATAATAATATATATTGGTATTGGTTTATTCTTATAAACTATAATAATGTATGTTAAATTCCAGTTCTAGCTGAATAAATCTATGCTAGGTAAAATTGTATGTACTGGGTTTTCTATAGTATTTCAAGATAAACAGTGTGTATAGTAATTCGACATAAGTTCACAATATTCTATTAGAAAATGGAAAAATAACTTTGATTACACTCAAAGATAAACTGAGAACAATTAATCCTAATAGACAGTATAAATCAGGCTGAACAATAGAGAGGAAAGAACCTCCCAAAAGGCTGCACATATAGCACTCTATGCCTGGACTTGTTTATAGAGAAATTGGGAAAGTTAAAACATAACTTTTAATAAGATATTTTAAAATAAAGGATCAAAATTAAAATCAAACCAAAGAACTGGAGGCCCCTTTCCTCTTATTAATAATTAGCCTTTGATATGTAAATAATAATGATAGGAAAGTGCACAGGTAGGTTAACTACGGTACCTCCAAGACCACTAGATGGAAATTCCACTGAGAATAGAGTCACTGGTAGAAAGCTATCGATATTTTTACAGACAATATTTATTTTTTGTGGTTAGTATAACACAGATCAGAGCTCATAGTATTGTATCAGGTGATACTGACATGTTGTGTAACATAGGTTAGAGGTATCAGTGGTGTTTATACAATCTTGATGTTAGTTTGTTTATACAAACAAAACCTTTTATTTATATTATCTTGGTACTTGACATCGATTCAAGCCACTTTAGAATCATTGATTTCTGGCAGTGTCAGTCTTTATTTGTGCTTGTACTGTAAAACCCAGCTGTTTTAGGCTGCGGTGTTGAATACTTAGGTATTGGGTGTCTAGTCTTTATGTTGCTGCAATCAGCATAATGATACAGTTTTAATACTCATAATTATGTCAGACTTAGACTCCCCTGGTGAGAAGGTGCTCATTTTAACTCTCTCTGGTTTTGATTGTATTACCACAGACACAATAATAGTGCTTTTCTAATAATAGAGCTACGCTAAATATTAGCGTCCCTTTATTGCCAGAGTTAAGTATACATAATGTGGGTTTAAAGTTGCTGGAACCTTCCTTTTCTTTAATTGTTTTACCGGTATGTTTACGGTTCATAGGTTCCAGCCAACAAGCTGCTCTATATGTTGTGAGCTGATTTGGCAACGAATATTTGCCAGTTCGTTTTTTGTTTGTTATAATTTTCCTGAATGGTCTGTTATAATACCGGTATGTTTCCAGTGTGTATTATATTCATAGGAAAGTATTAAGGATTAATTTTAACCCCAAACATATATAGCTAACTGTTAACTGTGATGTTGGTATCACAAATAAATATAACCACTTGTATACTGGTAATAATTAAGGTGGAAATACACTAGTAAATAGCTCAATAATATTTAGAGATTAGTAAGAGCGTAAGCATTGTAGTTGCCGCTTAATGTGGTCTCAGTATTACAGCTGGATTTGGTAGCACACTGACTGTAGAGATCAGCGGTCTGAGCGTTGCGGTAGTCACAGCAACTAGATAGATTAAGCTAGTAAGTTCACTATTTTACAAATTTGTATAAGATTTGCCCGCCTATGCAGGCCAACAGTTCTCGTTAAGATTTAAAATAAATAGAGCTCCCCTAAGCTCTATAACCCCCTGACGCGTTTCGCCCGTATAGGGCTTTTTCAAAGGCGGAGAGCCGCCGGAAGTTTGGGAATATATACGGGCTGAGAACCCGGTCCCAAGTCCAGGCATAGAGTGCTATATGTGCAGCCTTTTGGGAGGTTCTTTCCTCTCTATTGTTCAGTATATTAAATACTGCACAGCACCACTTTTCTGCCACAATTATTATTGAAGACATGATCCATATATTGTGTCAGCTAACTTTAATATAGAAAAGCTTGCCATTGTGGTGCCACTGTATTTGTAGTGTGGTATAGTATAAATCAGGCTGCTTACAACTCTGAAGAGGAGCAAAGAAAACAGTAATAAACAATGTAAGACTGCCACAGTTAAAGGGTCCCTTGTTGGATGTTGACTAGTTCCGTGAGTGGCAGGGATAACGATAGTTCATAAAATTAGTCTCTGATAGTGTTACTCTGGAGACGATTAAATTCTTTAATGTTGTTGAGTAATCTTAGTCCCAAGTCTTTGGGTTGATATTATTAAGTATGGTAGTTATATTATATACTTGTTTTGTCCTGGCTCTGGGGAGGCACAACTAGGTCTCACTATAGTACTAAAAAAGTGAAACTGATGCACGAGAATACAGTAGAATAATAACAGTGTTTATTATGAACTTAGTGCAATAACATACACTAAGGGAAATATTTATTATGAGGTAAGTGCCCTGATCGGTTGCAAACTTTCTCATTTCAGCCTGCAACTGATATTTATGAAGCAGCAGCTTAAACCGCTGCTTCGTAAACCCCCTCAGCAAACTGGAGATGGAGGATAAAAATCATCCTGGATTAATTTGACTGGGGGAATTGACAAGCCCTAGTCTAATGCAATTGGTTGTAAGAGGGAAGGAGAGTGGTATTACACAAGTGTCCCTTGTGCAGTGTTAAATATGAGGAACACATTCACCACACAATTTACGATAAGATGCGGACAGGTTCATAACATGTGAATCTTGTCCACCCACAAATTGATAAATCTTGGCCTAAGCAGTGATTATAGTACAATAAAACAAAGCAGTGATTAAACTTATAAACACATTACTTATCTTTGGGTTTCGGATAAGGTATTAATATCATGCAACACCACTTAGAGCCATCATTCAGATAAACACAGGCAGATGCTGTATCCCACTTCTCTCCAAGATGTTATCCAAAAAGACTCTCCTGCCCCCCCCCCCCCGGCACTAATAATAAAAATAGAAACGTTAGTGTAGAATGCTTGTCTAATGTTATAGCAAAATTAGAGTTTTTCTCATAACTAGCAAATATTCTCATGTTCGCCTAGCATCTGTCTCTTGGAATGTCACAGCCCACTCTTTCTACATATATATAATTTTTTCAAGATGGTTGTTAATTAAAATCCTATTGTCAGTTAGGATAATGTGTTCATCTTCATAAAATCTCTCAGGGTACATACTGGAGATAAACAGTGGTGGTATAATTTAGAAGCAATGCATGGATGATCAGGAACATATTTATCCATCTTCACACCAATACCACAGCAGATATTCCAGTTATCCTCCTGCGCACAAGATTATGACCAAGTAATTTATGTATGACACTTCTCTAGGCATCTGGGAAAATAATAGATCTCTATATTATTTTACTTTACAAGAAAGTTCTGGTCACTGCCTTTGTGATTGTGTGAAGCTTGGGACTAGTATTGTTTTATAAGTCCATAGCTTTAGCCCTTCAGTAATGATACTATGGACACCCAGACACTCATCCCTTTACATAGGGTTTCCCACATCATGAGTCATACTTAAAGAAACAGAAAACTTAAAATGTTTTCAAATTCTATATTATTTATTGTGCTGTTATAATATTTGTGACACCTCTGTGGAGACAAAGAGTGCATAGCAGGTGACCAGCCGCCCATAGTAGTCTTTGCATGGCAGCTGGTATGGCTTCTTAATAGATTTACTGCTTGATGATATAAGAAAAAAAGGCCCATGTTAGGACCAGATTACAAGTGGAGCGATATTTAACGCTCCTGCTCACGCGCTAACTCAGCTAGCAGTAAGGTTTTTGCATGCGTCACGTAGCACTCTTATTACAAGTTGAAAGTAAAAACGTTTACGGTCGTATGCTTATCCGATGCACACAAAAATCCCCTATAGAATTTATTCTCAAGTGCACTAACCCAACAAATGAAATATGTATTTATAAATAAATAGAACATATTCTGTTATGTGGAGAACATTGAAATGTGAAATATTCCTATTTTCATATGTTCTATTTATTCATAAATACTTATTTCTACATATACATGGTATTTTGCTAAAATATATATCTATACCTATATACAGATGATTAGATATAGGTATAGATATAGACAGATATATATAGGAATATTTTCATAACATTGAAATATGAAATATTTACAGTAAACACTGTATTAAATATAAATATTGCATAAATATTATCATTCATGTTTTCATCTACTTGACTGCAAAAGGCTCCAATGCACTTATATATGTCTATATATGTGTACATATGTATGTATGTGTTTATACGTATAAATATGTCTGTAAATACAAATAGACACATATAAATACCTATGTACACACACACACACACACATATATATATATATATATATATAAATATATATATATATATACATATACTTTATATACATCTTTAGACATGTATGTGTATGTATGTCTATGTTAAAGCCCTTTGTCTGTCTTTTTTTCATACACCTTATACCTCATATCTTTGAGCCGTTATAACTTTTTTGAGCAATTTTTAAAAAAAATAATTTTTATTAGATAGTGTTATTATGAGTCTAACTGTACTTTTTAATGTATTTTTTATATGTTTTGTGCAACTTTTTTGTCTTGTGAAAAAGTTAACCAGTACTCTGAGGGTGCCATAATTATTCTAGCGTAAATCGTGATTTTGCTCATGCGTTCGCGTTTAATTTCAACTTGTAACGAGCACTAAACCCGACACATGCAAACACCCATGATAATCCCCTTTTCGCTTGCGCGTAACTCGTAATCTCAAAGGGGATTGATTGCAGGAAACGTTGGTGGTATAATCATAACAAAAATACCTAATATTAAAGCTGGGGGAGGCATCATGCATGTAATGTAAAAATATTTAAGCTTTCAACTCCTTTAAAGGAGAGTTGTGGTGGTCAATGTTGAGTTTACCAACATTGCTGTTCGAGCAATAAGAGTCAGAAAAGAAACCCAATGCCTGGTTTGGCTTAAGAGCACCATGGCACTGTGCTCAAAAGTACTGGTGTGCCTGTCTGGGAGTCAGAGCTTGTGAGGGAGTGGTTTTAAGGTGTGTTTTGGAGGTGTGAGGAGTGAGAGGTGCAACAGCTGTGCCTCTGTTCAGTGAAGCCCTTGCACCATCATTAGCACACACCCTGCTTTTTTTTTTTTTTAAAGTTATTCTCCCACAGTCACTCAATACAAAGCTTGAGTGTAAAAAATAGCTGGATATTTGTATGATTTTTGGGCTTATATTGTTACCAGTTTACTACAAATCAGGCAATGATTTTCAACAGAGGTTTTAAACTGAAGAATAGACTAAGCAGAATTACACTTGAGGATACAAATCTGGAAAAGTACCATTAAGTGAAGAGGTCACTGGCCACACCCTTTTTATATTACAAATGATTGGTTGCATATTTCACCTACATGGTTATGTCTCAGTGCAACACATAATTTTATAGAATAGTAACAATTTAAAAGCTACGAATTGCTGTCCATCCTGATGGTTTCTGACTCGCTTAGCTTCCATACAGATGTGTATATCATATAAACAGAAGATACTCTAAATTTTTGTTTTAAAATAAATTGACTGGATTCTTATTAATAGTGTGGATTGTGTCATTGATTGCATAAGATGGTCTAAATATGTTTATACTTGAACAGATTTGTTGAAGAAGTTGTCTATGTTTCAGAAAAGTAGGACTAAAAGACATTAGTCCAAACATTTAAAATGGCCTCTGAGATACAATATAATACATTTATGTCAAAGTAAACTAATAAACAGATAAATTGAGATCCACTGTCTAATTATTATTATTTCGCAACATTAAAAAAATGAAATGAATTTGAACACATTCGTTTATTCATTTCGAATTTTAAATGTTTGTACAACATTCTAACATGTAATAATATTTCTAATGTTTTCTTTAAATGTAATATTCAATTCAAATTTTTCTAATAATTCAATTTGAAATATGGAATATTCGAATTCGAAAAATTCGAATTACTAAATTTGTAATAGTATTTCTAATGCTCTCTTTAAATGTAATATTTGAATTATGCAATATTTGAAATAGAAACATTTGAATTGATATATTTGCCTCTATTATCTGTTTCAAAAGTTTTTATTGCAATAAAATAAACAGAATGTATACATAGCATAACAACTTTGCCCCATTGGTTACAGAGGGGACCTAAAATGCACTATCAGCATATGCATACAACAACAAATATCGTACCTGTGCCGGCAGTACATTTCCAGTAGTGTAACACCAAATCAGTGTCAACATGAACCACCAGTATTTACCTCATTTTATATTATCCTTTTTTTTAAAGGGTCATTTGCCGTTCCTCTTCCCACACCAACAGCTATATCTCCTTAATTTACCTATACATGTGTCACGTAGAATTACTATCATCATACATCCCGTAAGACCATATAGGTGTATTGTGGCCCTCTACACAGTCGTGAAATAAGGCTCCCCAAGAATGTCGATGGGCAAGGTTAGAAGGTTCGCTGAGGCCCATCCAGGACTATAACTAGCCTCTGTCTCGCCTCATATTCCAGGCAGGTGGAGTAGGGAAAAAGGGGAAACGGATAGGGAAAGGAGGGAGACAATAGAAAGTGGTGGGAGGGGGGTAAAGGGAAGAAAAATAAAGATAAAATAATGAAAAAAGGAGGGAAACCCCCCTTCCAGAGGAATGTGGACTCGTTCGGACTCAAGCCACTAGGAAGATCTCAAAGTTAAAGCTTGGTGCGGATTATAGACTTCCTAGGGGTGCTTGTCTATGGGCCCAAATATCCCAAATTTTCCAATATAAATACATTTTGTTCAAATGTTGGTAGAATCCTTGTTCCATTGAAGTGTATAGATCTAAAGTTTTTAGGACACCAGTCAAGGGGGGTGGTTTAGGCTGTCTCCATTGCCTAACAATCGAGATCTTAGTAGCGGCAAGGATGAAAATGTCCAACTGTTTCTGAGTTTTGGGCATTTTCCGTGGAAAATATTAAGGAGGGCTGCCTTAGGCTCCCTCAGGAGTGAAATCCCAGCTGAGCTACACAACCCAAATGTCTCAACCCAAAGTGCCTCAATCTCTGGGCAGGACCACCAGATATGGAGGTCTGAGCCTACCTGACCACAATTTCTCCAACATAGAGACGAGTGGGATGAAGACATCCATGCCAGTCTCAGGGGGGTGTAGTGCCACCTATGTGCCACCATGACATAGAGTTCTACTGAGTTAGCACAGTGAAGGGTCTTCCTTGTAAGTATAATAGCCTGCGACCTGGTCTTGTCAGAAATTTGGGTTTTTAGATCTAATTCCCATGCCTTCAGCTGCCTGACCTAGCCTGCCATCACATCTTTCAAGATTAACGTGTAATGGGTGGAGAGGGGTCTCAGCAGGCTTGAGGCTGATATCCATCTCTGCTTCCAAATGGACTGTTGTCTAGGGTCCAAGGGCGGAAAGCCCCAGCTAGTAAGGAATTTGTGAAGACTGAACCTTTAAAACTGAAACCAAGGCGGAAGAGTATCCTCTCCTTCGATCAATGGGTCAGCTAACTGTAGAGTATTCTGCTTATATAGGTCAGACACGCGTAGGAGGTCCCATTTCCTCCACTGAGAAACATGGGAATTCGGTAGACCCCTCAACAGACCAGTGATAGAATGGATTGGGGAAGGGTGAGGTGCTTTCTCAGTATAATGTCTGATAGCTTTCCAGCAGTCTAAGTTTTGCTTGATGATGGCATTGTTGATGTGCAAGCTTTTAATTTGACAGTCAGGTATCCACGGTAGGTCACCAAGGGTGATACCTGCCAGTAAAGAAAACTGTTCCACTTTTATCCTGCCCTGAGTAGAAGACCCCGAACCCCAATGGGAAATATGCGTGAGGCGAGCTGCCTCATAGTAGATGTATATGTTGGGAAGGGAAACCCCTCACATATGGTAGGGTTTTTGCAATGTTTTCCTGGATATTCTCTGTTTTGTCTCCTGCCAAACATACCTTGCGATCAGGGCATTCAATTTATCAAGAAGCTCTCTAGGTAAATTCAAAGGGAGGCATCGAAAATGATATAAGATCTTCGGCAAAATGGTCATTTAAATCGAAGTGATACGGCCCAACCAGGACACCTCACCAAAGGTCCATGAGTTGAGCAATGACCTAATTTCATGTAGGAGCTTGTTGTAATTCTTTTCCCTAACTTTAACAATATCTGGGCCGAGTTGGACTCCAAGTAGTAATGAGTAGTAATAAAGTAGTGAGTAATAGTCTCTGATGCCCAGTTAAATTGATAGTAGTCCCGAAAGGACCTCCAGGTTGAATTACGGAATATGAATAGCTAATGCTTCTGTTTTGGAAAGATTAATCTTATAGAAGCTTAAGGAGCTGAACTGAGTAATACTATCAAATAGGGCCGGAAGTGAGTCTATAGGGTTAGTCAGGAAAAGGGTAATATCATCCGCAAATAAAGCTATTTTGTACCCCCCTCCTCCCAGTCCACCCTCTTGCATCTATTATCTATCAATTTACTAAATTCCCTACAACATGCACAATTGTACTTCTGAAGAGTATGTGTTAATTTGAATGTTACATTCAAAATTTTGAATGTGGATATTCAATCTAACTATGAATATTTGAAAATGAAAGTAACATTTGAAAACCAGAAATAACATTTGATTACCTCATTTTAATGGATTTTAATTCTTATCAACATTTGATTGTCCAAAACGAATGTCCACAGGACTATTCATTTTACCAAACGAATTACACTTTTAGCACATTCGCCATCCCTACTTATTACGTGATGTAGGCAGTTGTATTAAAGGACCCTCTTGGTTGGTCAGGAGACTCTGCATTAGAATCCCTGTCCGTTTACATTATGTGCTTTCCTCACTTGTCTGAAACTGTATTGGTAAATGCACAGTCTGCTATTACTGCCTAACATATGTATTTTATACACACAGACTAATAAATAAACATACTTCTGTGCCTTTAAGGACCCTCAAAGGTTCTCAAAGGCACTATAGTGCACGCCCACAGTGAAAACCTAGATTCAGCACAGCAGTTAAGTGTGCTGCAGGGAATAATGTAAATACACTGCACAGTTTATGATTTATTGAGGATTCTGGTAGGTTTCAGTATGACCATAATACATATTCCTTTATTAGTATCAGTGTCTAGTCCTTACATGTGCAATTTAACAAACAAGTTATATACATATTTGTGAGGACAAACAAATAGTATCCTCAGTTCCTGTCCCTTATCATAACAAGTTCCTGTCCGTTTCATTACAATTAGCTGGAATGAACCTTTGATGCTGTAATACAGATGTCAGTAAGGAGCTAGAAATAAAATGACTAAATACAGTTTAACTTCTGTATCTCAGTGATTACATATGTGGAATTAACATCCTCAACCATAACATCAATATGATGTTTTGCTCTCAGAAAAAAAAACAAATGAGGCATCTAATAGTTTTAATCTGCTGACGCAGTTGTGGATGTCGTGTGGGGTTTATCAATCCCTGAGTTAGCTGCACAAATAATGTAATTGCATTGCTTTCTTAACCCATTGGTTGCCATGTGCATAACAGATTGGTTGTTGTCATGTGATTTTCATTACAATGACATTAAAAAAAAATGCCCATTTTTACACTCATGATGTGTTTTTTAACATTAGCCTCTGTTATGTAAGATGTCCGTGCAGCAAAATGGATCTGTGCTGAGCTTGACAAGGCAAAACTGTTAAGTCATGCAGAGGATTCCTAATTTACACAGTGTGCCCAGTGAGACTGATGCCCCGCCACACATGAACTGTAGGAGGCTTTTTTTGTGAAAAACAGAGCTAGCCTCTGGGATTATATTTCAATGAAAGATATGAAACAGAATGGCATAAATAGATCAGCTGCATCTCACTCCGATTGCTTAAGTCAGGCATATCTGATATTTATTACTTTAAAAATACAATTGACTGTCATTTTTGTTTTAAAATTTGATGGGATATATAATTATTTCTTAATAACAATTTTATAAACCTTAGTAATGATGTGATACACACAGCGTTAAAGGGTCATTTTAGTGGGAAATGTGTCTAATTGTTTTTTCTCTACAAATGGTTTAGATAAAGTTCTATTCACAAACTACAAAAATTGCAACTCCAAAGCTGAACACAGCTGATGGTAGGCTCACCAGTTAGGGATCAGCAGTTCTCTGCAGCTCCTGAACAGCACTTTATTTGTAATTAACCCCTTTTATGTTATTAACCCATTTTTTGTGATAAAACACACAGAGTGTGTGGCACGCTAAATATTTTTTCCGCTTGCATGCTAACTGTGCTTAAACTTACATTTTTACACGACTGGGTTAGCGTGTGTATTCCAAGTTGAAAGAAAAAATTATTAATATTTAGACATTTAGGGGGCCGATTTATCAATGTCTGTTCGACATGATACGCTGTAGCGTATCATGTCCGACAGACATCGTAGAATGCCGACAGCATTGGCCGCTAGCAGGGGGGTGTCAATCTACCCGATCATATAGGATTGGGGCGGATTGATGTCCGCAGCCTCAGAGGCAGTGGGACCAGTTAAGAAGCAGCGGTCTTAACTGCTGTTTCCGGCGAGCCTAAAGGCTCGCGCGGAAACAGGGGGCATCTTGATAAATCAACCCCTATATATATATATATATATATATATATATATATATATATATATATATATATATATATATATATATATACAGTTATCTCACAAAAGTGAGTACACTCCTCACATTTTTGTAAATATTTCATTATATCTTTTCATGTGACAAAACTGAAGAAATTACACTTTGCTACAATATAAAGTATTGAGTAAAATTATTAATATTTAGACATTTAGGGGCCGATTTATCAATGTCTGTTTGACATGATACGCTGTAGCGTATCATGTCCGACAGACATCGCATAATGACGACAGCATTGGCCGCTAGCAGGGGTTGTCAATCTACCCGATCATATAGGATTGGGCGGATTGATGTCCGCAGTCTCAGAGGCAGTGGACCAGTTAAGAAGCAGCGGTCTTAAGACCACTGCTTCTTATCTGCTGTTTCAGGCGAGCCTGAAGGCTCGCGCGGAAACAGGGGCATCAGGGGCCATTTGGCCCTTGATAAATCAGCCCCTATATATATATATATATATATATATATATGTATATATACAGTAACATTTTTGTAAATATTTCATTATATCTTTTCATGTGACAAAACTGAAGAAATTACACTTTGCTACAATATAAAGAATTGAGTGTACAGCCTGTATAACAGTGTAAATTTGCTGTCCCCTCAAAATAACTCAACACACAGCCATTAATGTCTAAACCGTTGGCAAGAAAAATTTCCCTAAGTGGAAATGTCCAAATTGGGCCCAATTAGCCATTTTCCCTCCCCAGTGTCATGTGACTCGTTAGTGTCTCAGGTGTGAATGGGGAGCATGTGTGTTAAAATTGGTGTTATCGCTCTCACACTCTTTCATACAGGTCACTGGAAGTTCAACATGGCACCTCATGGCAAAGAACTCTCTGAGGATCTGAAAAAAATAATTCTTGCTCTACATAAAGATGGCCTAGGCTATAAGAAGAATGCCAAGACCCTGAAACTCAGCTGCAGCACAGTGGGCAAGACTATACAGTGGTTTCACAGGACAGGTTCCATTTAGAACAGGCCTCGCTATGGTCGACCAAAGAAGTTAAGTGCACGTGCTCAGTGTGATATCTAGAGGTTGTCTTTGGGAAACAGATGTATTTGACTGGAGAGGTTGAAGGTGTGGGGGTCAGCCTGTCAGTGCTTAGACCATACGCTGCACACTGCATTAAATTGATCTGCATAGCTGTCGTCCCAGAAGGAAGCCTCTTCTAAAGATGATGCACAAGAAAGCGTGCAAACAGTTTCCTGAAGACAAGCAGACTAAGGACATGGATTACTGGAACCATGTCCTGTGGTCCGATGAGACCAAGATAAACTTATTTGGTTCAGATGGTGTCAAGTGTGTGCGGCGGCATCCAGATGAGGAGTACAAAGACAAGTGTGTCTTGCCTACAGTGAAGCATGGTGGTGGGAGTGTCATGGCCTGGGCCTGCATGAGTGCTGCCGGCACCGGGGAGCTACAGTTCATTGAGGGAACCATAAATGCCAGCATGTACTGTGACATACTGAAGCAGAGCATTATCTCCTCCCTTTGGAGACTGGGCCGCATGGCAGTATTCCAACATTATAACGACCCCAAACACACCTCCAAGAAAACCACTTCCTTGCTAAAGATGCTGAGGGTAAAGGTGATGGAATGGCCAAGCGTGTCTCCAGACCTAAACCCTATTGATCTGTGGGACATCCTGAAATGGAAGGCGGGGAAGCGCAAGGTCTCTAACATCCAGCAGCTCTGTGATGTCATCATGGAGGAGTGGAAGAGGACTCCAGTGGCAACCTGTTGAGCTCTGGTGAACTCCATGCCCAAGACGGTTAAGACAGTGCTGGAAAATAATGGTAGCCACACAAAATATTGACACTTTGGGCCCAATTTGGACATATCCACTTAGGGGTGTACTCACTTTTCTTGCCAACGGTTTAGACATTAATGGCTGTGTGTTGAGTTATTTGAGGGTACAGCAAATTTGCACTGTTATACAGGCTGCACACTCACTACTTTACATTGTAGCAAAGTGTCATTTCTTCAGTGTTGTCACATGAAAAGATATAATAAAATATTTACAAAAATGTGAGGAGTGTACTCACTTTTGTGAGATACTGGGGCCTATCTATCAAGCTCCGAATGGAGCTTGATGCCCCGTGTTTCTGGTGAGCCTTCAGGCTCACCAGGAACAGCAGTTATGAAGCAACGGTCACAAAGACCACTGCTCCATAACCCTTGCCGCCTGCTCTGAGAAGGCGGACAGACATCGCCGGAATGCAACCTGATCGAGTACGATCGGGTTGATTGACACCCCTCTGCTGGCGGAGAATTCCGTATTCAGCGAGGTCTGGCGGACCTGATCCGCACTGTCAGATCAGGTCCACCAGACTTTGTTAAATAGGGGCCACTGTATATATATTATCTAATGTCACTCAGCAATACCATGACAAGCTGATTAGTTCACCTGTGCTCTAGTTAAGATATAATGAATATGTAGCCTGTTAAGGGTCCTGAGGACTGGAGTTGGGAAAAACTGAGATAGAGCATGGAATTTTAAAAAAAACTTTCTAATTTACTCCTATTGTCAATTTTTTTTGCTCTCTTGCTATCTTTATTTAAAAAGCAGGAATGTAAAGCCTGAGCATTTTGGTTCAGAACCTGGGTTATGCTTGCTTATTGCTTGGCTGAATATAGTCACTAATAAACAAGCGCTATCCAGGGTGCTGGCTCCTAAGCTTTACATTCCTACTTTTTAAATAAAGGTAGCAGTAGAACGAAGAAAATTTGATAATAGGAGTAAAATAGAAAGGGTTTTTTTTTAAATTGCATGCTCTATCTGAATCATTAAAGAAAAAAATTGGGTTTAGCATCCATTTAAGGGTACCAACTTGCTCTAAATGGAATCCACGATGCAAACAAAATGATAACAAGTATAGTTCCAAAAGCTGTCTCTATCGTGGCACTTAGAGGTATATACCTCATTGCTCAATTAGAAATTCCAGCTTGAGTGTGAAATGAACATATGATATGCATGCACAGTCTCACCCATCGGTGACAATGTAACCAAGCTGGATACTCCCAACATTAAAGCAGTCACATTCACAGCATCTACAATATAGATCCGCCGACAGATAATTTGGGTTTAGTGTTGTAGTATTCTGGGATATAATAAGGAAATTGGGCTCAACTGCTTAATGTAGTATTTTTTTATTTTTTTTTAAATCAAAGATTTTTATTGAGGCAATACAAGAAAAAGAAAGAACATGAACATAATTTACATTTTGTGTACCGGCGGGAAAGGAAGGAGAAGGGCCCAGCAGTTAGTAGAGATGTAGGGAGGGGGAGGAGGGCATGTACTTCTAGTTGCAGTTTGCGTATCTTACTGAGAATATGCTGTTCAGTGCTGAGTCCAAGTGTGTAAATATCTTGGGCCTTATTATAGATTGAGAGGAAAAGTGGAGATCATGGCTCAGAAGGTTACTCTAGTGTGCTCGTGTACTCTTTTGTTATAGCATATGTGAGGCTGACAACTAACTCTATGTAGTAGCACAGAAACTATAGCATAGGAAATGGGAGAGCACAAAAATATATGATGTGAAGTGGAATTTAATGTAAACACATAGGTTAGTCAGATAGTCTATGAAACATCTAGGAGCTCCAACAAGATTCAAGTATAAAAATATGTGTTCTCCTTGTGGAGCCTAGTACTAGTGTGTAGTAAGCAAACCACTTCTGTAATGTAAGGGGGCATTGGTGCGAGCCTACTAGGAGCATAGCAATGAAGAAACTATATGTATATATGTATATATACACTCATATATATGAATCTCTCGGAAAAACAGTTTTCTATGTGTATTATAAGTGCCTAGGCGCAAAAGAGAAGACTATTGTGGTGTAGTAGGGATATGTGGGGAAGGCTAGTAGGTTTTTGGGCCCAAATGAGTGTGAATATGTATAACCATAATCATGTAGGGTGTGGTGTGTGGCTAAGATAGATCAGTATTAAGTGGATGCTCAAATATCTGTATAAATAGTGTGTTATAGTAACTGATGTTGTGTAATTATAACAGAAAGAAAAACTAGTATATACTTTCTCACAATGCCCAATAGACACGGATGAAATGTCGGCCCAAGTATGAAATGGTACATATAAATTCTTGAATGTGAGCCTAGGGAATAGGAGGATATATATTGGCATAGGCAAGGGAGAAGAGCCTCTCCACACTTGAAAGTAAATGTTAGAGTTTGGAATACTGACACCTATTTAAGCAGCTAGATAAAAACATTAATATGAAAAGTTAAGTACACATGGTTATTGGAGTGTTTCCTGCTATCTTGTATAATACATTCCTTAACATAGACAAAAATGGTCCTCCCTGTGCCGAATAAAAAACAAGTAATTAGGATAGCTACTCAGATAATTTTAGGGGCCAGGGGGGGAGTTAGCTGTATGGTTTTATGGGGAAGAGGGAATGCAGCGGGCGAGAGCCGCTCAAAAAAGAGTAGGGGGGGGGGGGGAGGGGGGGGGGGGGAGGGGGGGCGGAGTCAGTTAGTAAAATAATTTAGTATAAACAGATGGGCCTCTGGGCTTAAGAGTATGCAACTATTAGAGTTGTCCTCCATTTAACAAATTCTCATACTTAAGAACATAAATAAAACAGACAATTCAATGGAGAATGTGTTAACTTGAGAAAGAAATATGCTTCCTAGTCATAGGGGTAAAATGACATTATAGGCTTTGTGTGTGATGGAGGAGATTAATGCAGCTATATACTAACATTAATATAACACTAGGCAGTACATCTCCTGTAAGAATGGAGAAACATAAAACCTAACAATGAAAATTCCCTGAAGGTTGTAACATCTTTGCAATACTCAGTATCTTATAAATATAGATAAGTTCCTTATACTTGTCACTAATATCAAATTCAAATTCTTGGGATCAAAAGAGAAAAAGTACCATCTCAGAGTTAATAGCATATTGGGTTCTGTCAGCAGGGAGCAATCTGTTACAGAAACTTAGGGTTAGGTGAGAGAATCTCCCAGGGTCTTATGATGGCCTCCCCAGAATATATAAGTGCAAAGAGGACAAGTTAACCCCTATGCAAATGCTTGTGTTTGAGTTAATTACAACTGGACCAAGCAACAGAGAGAGGGGAGGCTATCTGGCACTCACAAGATTTATGTTTGTGAGTCTTATCCAATCTCACTCAGGGGAGCATTGATCACAGAGGGATACACATACTTAGTTATATAGGGGAAGTGGCTAGATCAACTAAAGTTGACATAAATAAACTTTTAGATACAATACAGACATGAGTGGCTTCATAGTGTGAGTTCCAGCTGTAAAGAGAAAGTTTAGGGGAATCACAACCTCATTCTAAAATATAGAAGATCTGAACTTAAAATTCTGCACCAGGGGATTACTTTCTGTTAGTGGTTTAATAACTCAATATTAATGGATTATTTACTCTAAACAGGGACAGACAGATTATGGGGAACATATGAGTCAACAGTTAGCTCCTATAGCTAGACATAGTGGAGAGATCAACAAAGGGTATATAAGTAAATATAAATGCCCATTTGGGAACAAAACATAATATCAGCAGATATAGAAAGAACTTGCTAATAGGCTATATGTGGAAGTCAAAAGAGCTTAAAATATTGTAGTACATGTATTTTAAGAAGCATGAGATGATTTATACACCCACCTCACTCTAATCATTTGTATTAACATCTATAAATATTAGAAACCTTGGCAAAGAACATCATTAAACATTATTAAACAGAGAAGATGGGATGAAGGGGTTTTTGGAGGGTGATCAGTTTTGCCTATAGTGTGAGCAGAACAGCAGAGTTGGGGTTAATAGGGCCTACAAAGGGGGATTAAACTCTTAAACAAAATGTGTTCACAATCTGTAGTCCGGAGCCATATGGCTATGGGTTTAGTGTCTCTAGACTCTGCTACTCCATACCGCAGCCAGGAATAATGAGTCAAGGTCCCCTTTCATTAATAAAACTTCTGAGGATAAGACAAAAATTGTGAACATGGGGTAGTTGTATGCCTGATGCAAGGAGGGAATATCAATAGCTCTTCGGGCTTTAAAACTCTGTTCCAAAGTTGTGGGGTCAGAAGCAGTAGTAGGGAAATCTACCTGGATCCCATGTCAACCTCCCCAAAACATGCGGGCAAGAGGTAGATCCACTCAGCAACCTTTGTGAACAATTGTGGAGGCGATATGTGGAGATGCTGATTGTGTATCCGATGGAGCCTCATACTCTGAGTGATAGCTTTGAACAGCTTGCTGTGCGTGTTGCGCCAGCTCTTGGGGGTGGTGAGCGGCTGTTCGCCGCTGCAGCTCCTTCCGAGATCACACTGACTTAGGGAGTAGTTGAGACATCCATTTGAAGCATGTTAGGTTCAGTGTGTCTCAGTTTTCCCTTTATTCTGGTAGATTTGTCTAATTCGTTCTGGCCTCTACCATTCTAGCGAACTTCCCATCTTGGTAAGCTGACTGCAGTTTGTGACTCTCCATGAGTATAATTGGCACTCTCGATCAGTTCCACAGTGTGATCTTTAGGGTGTTGTTGCAGAGCACAGAAGGTCTCTTCTTGTAGCGCTGGCGAGCGTGATCCGTGCTGACCAAGCAGATCCTGTGCAATGTCTCTAGTAACGGCAGTCCTCGCTTCTTCGGGGTGCTGCGCTTGCTGTTAAATGTGCTGCGGCAGACCATAATCAGGTCAGTAAACCTGTTATCAATTTGAAATGCCCAGGTCTTCTAAAAGGGTCAGAAGGGTGCCAGGGGAATTCCTCCATGTTAGTAGATAACCGTGCGTGAGTAGGTAGATCGAGGGTTATCCAGCCCAGGGAGAAGGTCGGGGGAAGCTTTTATGGTGTGGAGTCCCTGTTTAACTCGGCATGTGAGGAAGCAGCTATCAGGGATATTTAGGTGTCAAAGCCCATTAGACAAAGAAAGAAGGCCTCGCAGCGTCTCTAAGCCAACTCGTGGGAGCTAAGATGGCCCGCTTACCAGAGGCTGCTGTGATCTTCACCACTATAATAAATGATTGGGGCCTCGGTCTGCTGGTCCGTTCCCAATACTGGGGGATGCCTGTAAAGTCTCCCTAAAGCTTAGTCTATGTTTTTGGGAGCATATTATATAACACTGAGCGGTCAAAATTAGGTAAATAATCGGAACCAGTCCGGAGCTGAAGTGTTATGCGACCGCTCAGAATGTAAGGCTTGCTCCGCCCCCCTTAATGTAGTATTTTATAAACAGTGCATGCATGATCAGTTTCCTTATTCTGAAAATATGTATGCTAATTACAGATGCATGAACTTGCTTATCCCGCATATATTTATATTTCATTATACTCATTGCGCATTCCTTATTTGGTGCAGGATTTGCATTTTTCTTTACCACTTATAGCTTGTCATCTATAGGAAATTTCATTGTGCCTTCTGATAACTACTGACCGCTTGGGTTTTAGCTAGACTGAGGACACTCAGGCCTAGATTTGGAGTTTGGGCGGTAGATGGGCTGTTAACGCTTCCGCGGGCTTTTTTCTGGCCGCAGCATAAAATTAACTCTGGTATCGAGAGTTCAAAAAAAATGCTGCGTTAGGCTCCAAAAAAGGAGCGTAGAGCATTTTTAAAAATTACCTGCAAAGTGCAACTCTCGATACCAGAGTTGCTTACGGACGCGGCCAGCCCTCAAAAACGTGCTTGTGCACGATTCTCCCATAGGAAACAATGGGGCTGTTTGAGCTGTAAAAAAAACCCTAACACCTGCAAAAAAAGCAGCGTTCAGCTCCTAACGCAGCCCCATTGTTTCCCTATGGGGAAACACTTCCTACGTCTGCACCTAACACTCTAACATGTACCCCGAGTCTAAACACCCCTAACCTTACACTTATTAACCCCTAATCTGCCGCCCCGCCCTGCTATCGCTGACCCCTTGCATATTTTTTTTAGACCCCTAATCTGCCGCTGCCGTACACCGCCGCAACCTACGTTATCCTATGTACCCCTAATCTGCTGCCCCTAACACCCGCCGACCCCTATATTATATTTATTAACCCCTAACCTGCCCCCCACAACGTCGCCGCCAGCTACCTACAATAATTAACCCCTAATCTGCCGACCCCGCAAAGCGCCGCCACCTACGTTATCCTTATGTACCCCTAATCTGCTGCCCCTAACACCCCGCCGACCCCTATATTATATTTATTAACCCCTAATCTGGCCCCCCACAAACGTCCGCCGACCACCTGCCTACACTTATTAACCCCTAATCTGCCGAGCGGACCCTGAGCGCTACTATAATAAAGTTATTAACCCCTAATCCGCCTCACTAACATCGCCGACACCTAACTTCAATTATTAACCCCTAATCTGCCGACTGGAGCTCACCGCTATTCTAATAAATGTATTAACCCCTAAAGCTAAGTCTAACCCTAACACTAACACCCCCCTAACTTAAATATAATTTAAAATCTAACGAAATTAATTAACTCTTATTAAATAAATTTATTCCTATTTAAAGCTAAATACTTACCTGTAAAATACATCCTAATATAGCTACAATATAAATTTATAATTATATTATAGCTATTTTAGGATTAATATTTCCTTTACAGGTAACTTGGTAATTATTTTAACCAGGTACAATAGCTTATTAAATAGTTAAGAACTATTTTAATAGTTACCTAGTTAAAATAATAACAAAATTACCTGTAAAATAAATCCTAACCTAAGTTATAATTAAACCTAACACTACCCTATCAATAAATTAATTAAATAAAATACCTACAATTACCTACAATTAACCTAACACTACACTATCAATAAATAAATTAAATACAATTTCTACAAATAACTACAATTACATAAACTAACTAAACTACAAAAAATAAAAAAGAACTAAGTTACAAAAAATAAAAAAATATTTACAAACATAAGAAAAATATTACAACAATTTTAAACTAATTACACCTACTCTAAGCCCCCTAATAAAATAACAAAGACCCCCAAAATAAAAAATTCACTACCCTATTCTAAATTAATAAATGTAAAAGCTCTTTTACCTTACCATCCCTGAACAGGGCCCTTTGCGGGGCAATGCCCCAAGAAAATCAGCTCTTTTGCCTGTAAAAAAAAAACATACAATACCCCCCCCCAACATTACAACCCACCACCCACATACCCCTAATCTAACCCAAACCCCCCTTAAATAAACCTAACACTAAGCCCCTGAAGATCTTCCTACCTTGTCTTCACCATCCAGGTATCACCGATCCGTCCTGGCATCTGGTGCTGAAGTGGGTCCAGAAGAGGCTCCAAAGTCTTCCTCCTATCCGGCAAGAAGAGGACATCCGGACCGGCAAACATCTTCTCCAAGCGGCATCTTCGATCTTCTTCCATCCGGTGCGGAGCGGGTCCATCTTGAATCAGCCGACGCGGATCCATCCTCTTCTTCCGGGCGTCTCCCGACGAATGACGGTTCCTTTAAGGGACGTCATCCAAGATGGCGTCCCCTCGAATTCCGATTGGCTGATAGGATTCTATCAGCCAATCGGAATTAAGGTAGGAATATTCTGATTGGCTGATGAATCAGCCAATCAGAATCAATTCAATCCGATTGGCTGATCCAATCAGCCAATCAGATTGAGCTCGCATTCTTATTGGGCTGTTCCGAAAAAATTTTAATCGAGTGGCGGCGATGTGGGGGGACCTCGGTTTAGGGGGTACATAGGTAGTTTATTGGGTGGTTAGTGTACTTTAGGGGTACAGTAGTTAAGAGCTTTATAAACCGGCGTTAGCCCAGAAAGCTCTTAACTCCTGCTATTTTCCGGCGGCTGAGTTTTGGTCGTTAGAGCTCTAACGCTGAAAGATCCCATTGAAAAGATAGGATACGCAATTGATGTAAGGGGATCTGCGGTATGGAAAAGTTGCGGGCTGAAAAGTGAGCGTTAGACCCCTATTTTGAGTGACTTCCAAATACCGGCGGTAGCCTAAAACCAGCGGTAGGAGCCTCTAACGCTGGTTTTCACGGCTACCGCCGAACTCTAAATCTAGGCCTTAGTCTTATAGTTTTTAATGTGGGTGTTCCAGTCAAACACTTTGCCATATACCATATTCATTTTTACCCCTTTTAAAACCTATTTAACAATAATTAAACTGATATTTGTTAATGCAAAGTGTTATATATGTATAATAACTTTTAACTTGTACTATCACGCAATTTAACGTGGTTGGGGTATCAATTGAAAATATAGGTTGCGCTAGAACAATGTCGGCTGCTCTAACCATTTTCTGGTAAATGGGATTTACCATGGACTTGTAATATCAAGTTGCACACTAATGTTAGCATGGTCCAGCAAATGCTAGTGTTGCCATTTAAATGTATGTATTTATGTATTTTTTTACTTTAACTCCATTTGGCAATCCCAGTGTGAAGGTGTTTTGGTTTTTTGAGCCCTGTTTTATTTGAAATGGACGCATTCTCCATCTTGCCCATTTTACAATGTGAATTACAGAAAGCCATATGACCTAGTAGCTTCATCCACTGACGAGCTGTCAGTTGTCTTACATGACAAAAACTCTGGAAAATACGTTCTTAAGACCTGGATACAATATTCTGGAAAGAAAACCATTCCCTTTTGAGTGTTGAAGCGAGCACCCAGGAACACAACATCTTGTGAAGGAAGTAATTGACTTTTTTGGAAATTTATAAGCAAAACCGTGATGTTAAAGAAACTGAAGCAAAATGTATTTGTGAACATAGGTCTGTTCCAAAGAGTCTGCAAGAAGAAGGATATCATACAGGTAGTGAATGACAAATAATCCTCTGACACGTAATTCTGCCATGAGTGGAGAAAGGACGTTTGTAAAAAAACCCTTGGAGCAGTAGAAATTCCAAAGGGAAGAGCTGAAAACTGGAATGTGACGTCTTCCAAAAGAAAAACTCAGGAACTTTCTGTGAGACTCCTGCAATTGGAGCATGAAACTAAGGCATCCTTGAGACAGAAGAAAAGCCCTTGGAGGAATCAGGTTGATGACAGAGAGAACAGACTCCATCTTGAATTTTTTAACCCTTAGATACGTGTTGATATACCGAAAGGTCTAATACTGGTCTCCAAGACTTCTCCTTCTTGCTTACCAGAAAGAGAGGGAGAGTAAAAACCGCCCTGCCCTACATTTGAACAGGAACCTCTTGAATGACACCTTCACTCAAAAGCTTGCTGATAAAATTCTGAATAGCCTTTAGTCTTGCAAGATCTCTGGGGAGGTGGTGAATTCTCCAAGTGAGGAAGACAGGGGATTCTTGCTGAACTCATAATGGTACTCGGATTAGAGAAGCCCAAGAACACATTTGTCCTAAATGTTGGATGCCCAAGAGAAAAAAAAGTTTGTCTTCAAAAGGGAGCCTTATTTCATCCACTTCTTGCTTTATTTCTCTGTACTTAAAGCAACTGATATTTGGTCTGGTAATTTGTATCTCATATTATGCCAGAAAATAAGAATTTGCACCTTTTCTTTCAGAACTTCAGAAGGGTTATCTCTTTTGCCTCTCTGCTGCTTCTGAGATGTTGGAGTCTAATGCTAAATCTATGGTCTCTAATAATCTGGTAAAAAGAGCCTTATGGGCTGGCTCCATCACTGGAGGCTGATCCTGGTTCTAAAGCTAATTTGCTAAAAATATCCTTTGAAGGGGACATGCTATTTGGAAAGCAATTAGATATCCTAATATCTAGAATATGAGTCTTCTAGCGGCCGTAGGGGCCCTTCATATGCTCATAAAACAATGCACCTAATATCAGAATGTCAAGAGGCCTCTTCAGGGCAAAGATTTCTTTCATTCTCAAGAGGGAAGATCTGGTTTTTCAGATCAGAGGACATGCTAAGTCCCTTTCCTTGCTTCCAGTCCAAGAAGCAATGATGGTGTGCAGTCCCAAACTTTTTTGCTTTGAGAAAGACTAAACTTTGTAATGTATTTTTTTGTTTCCCAAAACAGTTAACCAGAGGTCTAAGGTCGTGCTAACACGACACTTGTTAACTCAATCGTGTTTGCGTTTACTTTCAAACAATACAAGCAAAAAACCTGATGTGCGCGAACACCCCCGATAATCCCCTTTTTCACTCACGCATGATAGCGCTCCACTTCTAATCTAGCCCTATGTGAGGTAAACCAAGCTATAAAAAAGTAACATCACAGATGCACTTATATAAATAAACTTAGAAATAAAATCTTTTAGCTGTGAAATGCGTCACTTATGTTTTTTAAATAAACAGAATTCTTGCCACAGATTTAGATCAATACTTACCTAATAACAAATGGTTCAAACAAACAACACCATGATTATACATTTGTGTTCTCTTAATTTAAGCATTTGTAAACGTTCATCTCTATTTTTCTGAATAAATGAACACAGAATGTTCTATTTTTCCCTGAGTGCATGAAAAACAAAAAAATTACAATGTAAATTGGTTTTTCACTGAGGAAAAAAGTGCTATGAATATCATGGGAAAGGTTACCAAGCACTTCCTCAGGTCAATCTTTTTTTTTTTTTTTTGCAGAAAATTCCTCTCAAATTAACTAGTATTCTGCTATTAATATTTAACTTGGATAATTTAATTTTCATGTAATGTCATTACAAAAAAATGTCCGTTACAAATGACTACTTTTCATAATAATTCTCTAAAAAGGTATACAAGTTATGAATGTGGTTTTACAAGTGAGCACGTGACGTACCATAATTAAAAGTCTGACAATATAAAAAGAATGTATTAGTGATGGTAGTAGAATTTAGCATATTTTTGCAAATAAACAAAAAAAGGCTAATTTGAATTAAAAACAAAATAAAAAAACTACTGATAGTACTATTTAAAAGGACAGTAAAGTCAAAATTTAAATTTTCTTGATTCTGATAGAACATGGCTAGTTTTAAACAATTTTCCAATTTGCTTCTGTTATCAAACGTGTTTGTCCTCTCAGTATCCTTTGTTAAAAATCATAACAGCTAAATTACAAGTTTTGCATTACGGTGTGGCTATACCGCTGAAAAATTGGCCATTGCGTGTGAAACGGTGGTCTTCTCCCGTATTACAAGTCGCGGCGGTATAAACTATACCGCAACGTTTTAGGCCTGTAACGCAACAATCCATTCCACACTAAAAAAAAAAAATGAGTGCAGGATTTTCCATAGCGCTGTATTACAGGTTGTTCGTGCAGGCTATAATGCTAGCGTTATGGTCTATACCGCCGCAAATCCATTCCACTATCTGACAACAGTTATTATGGATTTTGTCACACAAAAAATGTTTCACAAAACTCATAACTATAATATTACAAAGTACACTAA
The DNA here is from genome assembly GCF_027579735.1 of Bombina bombina. NCBI lineage: Eukaryota > Metazoa > Chordata > Amphibia > Anura > Bombinatoridae > Bombina > Bombina bombina. Next base: position 114,586,307 of record NC_069507.1, read on the forward strand.
CACCCATAAACTATCTATTAACCCCTAAACCGCCACCCTTCCGCATTGCAAATATGATATTAAACGTATTACACCTAAACCGCCGGCCCCACACATAGCCAACACTAGTAATAAACTATTAAACCCTAAACCGCTGGTCCCCCACATCGCTACTAATAAACTAAACCTATTAACCCCTTTAACCGCCTGCCCCCCACATTGCCAACACTATATTAAAACTATTAACCCCCTAAACTACCGGGTCCCCTACATCGCTATTAATAAACTAAACCTATTACCCCTAAAACCGCCCGGCCCCCCACATCGCAACACACTAAATTAAACTATTAACCTAACACCCTCTAACTTTAAAAAAAAAACCTAAGTTTAAAATATAAATTAAACTAACATTACTATTTTAAATAAATGAAAGAAACGAAAAATAAAAAAATTAACATTACAAAATTATAAAATCCTAACACTACTATTAAAAATAAAAAAAACTTACACTAGGAATATAAATTTTTTAAAAACTAACATTACAAAAAATAATAAACACTAACATTATGAAAAAATAACAAACAAAATTATCCAAAATAATAAAAATTACACCTAATCTCATAGCGCAATAAAAACAAAAAAGCCCCCAAAAATTAAAAAATCCCCTAACCTAACAATAAACTACCATAGCCCTTAAAAGGCCTTTTGTAGGGCATTGCCCTAAGTTAAACAGCTTTTTTACCTAAAAAAAAAGTCCCCCAACAGTAACCCCCCCAACCAACCCTCCAAAATAAAAACCTAAGTTAAAAAAAAAAACTAAGCTACTCATTGCCCCTAAAGGGACATTTTATATGGGCATTGCCCTTAAAAGGGCATTTAGCTCTTTTACTGCCCATCCATAATCTTAAAAAAAGAAAAACACCCTACAAAAATAAATTTAAAAAACCTTATACTAACCCCAGAAAATCTACTCACGGTTTCCTGAAGTTCGGACATCCATCTTCATCCAGGCAGCAAGAAGTCTTCATCTATGCGGCGACATCTTGATCCATCGCGGGGGCATCTTCTTTCTTCATCCCGGTGGTGCAGAGTCTGTGGAGGTGTGGAGCTGTGGAGGGCGCAAAGTATCTTTGCCGCTTGCGCGGACATCCAGCGTGGAGGATTCTCTTCATACGGTCACTGCTGTACACTGAAGCTTGAATGAAAGAAACCCGTTTAAATATGGGGTACCTTGCATTCCATTGGCTGACATTTTCAAATCAGCTAATAGGATGAGATCTACTGAAATCCTATTGGCTGTTCAAATCAGCCAATAGGATTTCAGTAGTTCTCATCCTATTGGCTGATTTGCAAATGTCAGCCAATAGGAATGCAAGGTACCGTATGAAGAGAATCCTCCACGCTGGATGTCCGAGCCGTCTGCAAAGATGCTCCACGCCTCCACAGCTTCGTGCCTCCACAGCTCCGCGCCACCGGGGATGAAGATGGAAGATGCCCCCGCGATAGATCAAGATGTTGCCGCCTGGATGAAGACTTCTCGCCGCCTGATGAAGATGGATGTCCTGACTTCAGGAACCGTGAGTAGATTTCCTGGAGTTAGTGTTATGTTTTTTTTTTTTAATTTGTGGTGTTTTTTTTTTTTTAAGATTAGGGATGGGCAGTAAAAAGAGCTGAATGCCCTTTTTAAGGGCTATGCCCATACAAATGCCCCTTTTAGACTTTAGTTTTTTATTTTGAGGGTTGGTTGGGTGAGGGGTTTCACTGTTGGGGGGACTTTGTAATTTTTTTAATGTAAAAAAAGCTGATTGATTCAGGGCAATGCCCTACAAAAGGCCCTTTTAAGGGCTATTCGTAGTTTATTGTTAGGTTAGGTGGTGTTTTTATTTTGGGGGGGCTTTTTATTTAAAAGTGCTATTAGATTCAGTGAAATGTTTATTATTTTGGATAATTTTGTTTATTATTATTTTGTAATCTTATTGTAAGTTTTAATTTAACATTAGGGAGGTGTTAGGTTTAGGAGTTAATAGTTTAATTTAGTGTATTGCGATGTGCAGAGCCAGCGGTTTAGGGGTTAATAGGTTTAGTTTATTAGTACCGATGTGAGAGGCCGTCAGTTTAGTGGTTAATAGGTTTAGTTTATTAGTATCAATGTGGGGGGCGGCGGTTTAGGGGTTAATAGGTTTAGTTTATTAGTACCAATGTGGGTGGGTGGCGGTTTAGGGGTTAATCATTTTATTTAGTGCCGGCAATGTCGGGGGGCGGCGGTTTAGGGGTTAATCATTTTATTTAGTTTCCGCAATGTCGGGGCGGCGGTTTAGAGGTTAATAATTTTATTTAATGTTGGGGAGGCGGTTTAGGGGTTAATAATTTTATTTAGTGTCGGCGATGTCGGGGGCGACAGATTAGGGGTCTTTAGACTAGGGGTTTATGTTAGGGTGTTAGGGTTTAACCTAACTTTCTTTCCCCATAGACATCAATGGGGTTGCGTTACGGCGATCTCCATTCCGTGATCGGCAGGTGTTTTTTTCTAACACTTTCTCCCCATTGGATATATATGGGGGAAAGGGTGCATGAGCACGTAAACTCAGCCCGTGGCTTTTGTGCGGTAGGAGCTTATTGCACCATAACGCACAGCACAAGGGATATTTTTTAGTAACCTGTAATGGCAGAGGCTAGGGAAAGTGAGATAACACTAATTTTTTTGTGTTCTTTACGCACCCAGTTTAGCGCACAACTTGTAATCTAGGTGATACTTAGGTATGCTCAGGATCAGCAATTGCATTCCCTGGGAGCTAGCTGCTGATTGGTGGCTGCACACATATGACCCTTGTCATTGGCTTAACCAATGTGTTCAGCTAGCTCCCAGGTGGTGAATTGCTGATCTTTCAACAAAGCATACCCAGAGAATGAAAGTAAATTTGATTACTGAAGTAAATTGGACAGTTGTTTAAATTTGTATGCTCTATCTAAATCCTGAAACACAAAAGTGACATTAGTTAACATTAAGGGGCCAGATTACGAGTGGAGCGCATATATGTATGTACGTATATATATATATTTATAGTAAGAATCGTAACCCAGCAGAAACCACTAGCTTAATTTTGGGCTAGATTACAAGTGGAGGCACTATTTAACACTTCCGCTTGAGCATTAAATGCGATAGAAGTAAGCTTTTTGTGTGTATCGGGTTGCACTCATATTACATGGTGGCAGTAGCGGATAGCATTGGGCATCATATTATTATTTTTATCATTAGTGTTCTATAATAATATTAGCTTCGATGCTACTAAAAGGACATTGTAGTAGAAAAATGACATGCTCTGATTCATTTCACTTCTCACCCTGGCTGGAACACTATGGGCCAGATTAAAAGTGGTGCGCTGATGTTGGCGTGAAAGGTGTATAAGTGCTAACTAGCGCACATATTACAAGTTGAAAGTAAAAAGGTTGCTGTGCTAGACGAAATAGCACGACTGGAGACCTAGCGTAAACTGTAAGAGTTAAAAATTGTTCTCAAAACACATAAAAAAAACATATGTAAAATAAAATATCACATTCATATATACACTATTTAATAAAACATATAAATTAAATATTAATAAAATGTTTTAATACAGGTTAAAAGGGATATGGTATGTGACAAGGTGTTTGAATGTAAAGGGCTATTATGTGTGTACTATATATATATATATATTATATATATATATATATATATATATATATATAGTTATATATATATATATGATATATATATATTAATAAAAGTTTAAAAAATAGAGGCACTCTCCATATGCAAAAACGTGTTTTAATCAAGTGGTTACAGAGTTAACGTTTTAACGTTAACTCTGTAAAACTTGATTAAAACACGTTTTGCACACGGAGAGTGCCTCTATTTTTTAAACTTTCATATGGATATCCTGAGAGCACCCCGGCATTGGACCACTAAATAGTGAGTGCTGGTACTTTGGGATCTATATATTATATATATATATATATATATATATATATTATATATATATAATATATATATATATATATATATCTGTGTGTGTTTACATATGTATTTTATGTGGTTTATGTGTGTATATATACATACATATAGATATTTAGACATGTATATGTATGTATCTCTATGTTAAAGCCCTTTGAGTTTCCTTTTTTTCTAACACCTGAGACCTCATTACCTTTTGAGGAGCCCTTTGTGCAATTTTTTAGAAAATATTTTTTATTAGATGATGTCATTTTGATTGTGTTTTGTGACACTTTTTTGTTTTGCAAAAGAGTTAACCAGGGCTCTGAGGACACGGTATCATTCTAGCATAGATGCGCGATTGTGCTCAAGCAATCACATTTACTTTCAACTTGTAAAAGGAGCGGTAAATCTGACGCAAACAAAAAACACTATAAACCCCTTTTCGCTTGCGTGTAACTGATGCGCTATTTAGTGCTTTTTGCTCGCACGGCAAACACCGCCAGAAGCAATCTTTTTAGCGCGCGTATTAGAAGTTTAAAGAAAAATGGTTTGAGTTATGAATATTTTACATTTCAATGTTCTTCACATAGAAGAAAATGTTCTTTTAATTTTTAAATATATATAGTTTACGCAAAGTCTTCAGTCACCCTTCTCCAACAAGCAAAAATGCCTGCGGAAAAATGCTGCTGGGACACCCGAGAAACGCGTTACTGTATTGGATTTATATCTGTTTAATAAACATTTTTAACCACTCTTCTGCTGCTGTTTTAATCCCCGTGTGAGCGATGGTATACTGCTTGCCTCCATTGGGGAATTGTGGTTTAGGCTCGTCTCTGCTGTTCCTGTGCTGGAAGTGAGTCTGCTGGATGACTCAGAGGATACGGCTTGCCTGTTGTGCACTGTCAAGTGCATTCCTGCATGTGAGTAGGACCGACATTCTCTTAACTTTCCATCCTGCGTAAGCTGGATCTACCCTATGAGGCGCATTCTACTTTCTTGTTTTAAAGCAAAAAATGCAATTGGTGCTTGCACGTTCGCATTTACTTTCAATCTGTAATTTAAACACAAGTTAGCGCAGGCATGGTATTGCTCACATTAGCATGTCACTTGTTATCTAAGCCCATTATTGGGTTACAAAAATTATGCACATATACAGCGGCGGACCTAATGAACAGATGGCCCTGGTGCATAATTATGTATTACCCCCCCCCCCCACCACCAAGACATCCTGCATTTCTATAAAAGCATACCACTAGTTTTTGGGAAATGCACTGAATATATGGTTTATATAAAGCAAAATCCTATAGGCTCAATATATACAATATATATATATATATATATTATATATATATATATATTATTTATAATATCATTATAATCAATTAACAGTATACCCTAGAACATTTTTAATTTTTAATAAAGTAGATATTTATAGATCTTTTTAAATATATGTTATTATATATATATATATATATATTTATATATATATATATATATATATATATATATATATATATAACACACAGAGAAAACCCAGCACTCACTTACAAGCTCTCAGCTAAGATTTAAAAGCAAAATGGAAAGGTTAGTCACCGCATCTGGCCAAATGGGACAAGCTCAGGTACCACGTCAAGGTCCTCTCCAATACCTGAGAACCCTAAAACAGCCACACAATGCAAGCTTTCAAATCCAAACAAACTGAAAACAAAAAAAAGGGTGCACAGGAATATGTAATCAACCCTAGATATATACAAAAATCGGAAGGGAACTGCACTCTCATACCGGACCGGGTACACATCCTATGACCCTGCAACATGCTCAGCCCTGGGTGCCACTGGCACTCACAGGAAGCTGTGCTGTCCCCAGAGCCACAAGCAGTTAACCCCAGACAGGTCTGGGTGCAAGAACCATAGGGAAAATTACAAAACAAATTAATACAACACACAGAGAAAACCCAGCACTCACTTACAAGCTCTCAGCTAAGATTTAAAAGCAAAAGATCGAAAGGTTAGTCCACCGCATCTGGCCAAATGGGACAAGCTCAGGTACCACCGTCAAGGTCCTCTCCAATACCTGAGACCCTAAAACAGCCACACAATGCATAGCTTTCAAATCCAAACAAACTGAAAACAAAAAAGGGTGCACAGGAATATGTAATCACCCTAGACATATACAAAACATGGAAGGGAACTGCACTCTCATACCGGACCGGGTACACATCCTATGACCCTGCAACATGCTCAGCCCTGGGTGCCACTGGCACTCACAGGAAGCTGTGCTGTCCCCAGAGCCACAAGCAGTTAACCCCAGACAGGTCTGGGTGCAAGAACCATAGGGAAAATTACAAAACAAATTAATACAACACACAGAGAAAACCCAGCACTCACTTACAAGCTCTCAGCTAAGATTTAAAAGCAAAAATGGAAAGGTTAGTCACCGCATCTGGCCAAATGGGACAAGCTCAGGTACCACGTCAAGGTCATAGGATGTGTACCCGGTCCGGTATGAGAGTGCAGTTCCCTTCCGTGTTTTGTATATGTCTAGGGTGATTACATATTCCTGTGCACCCTTTTTTTATTTTCAGTTTGTTTGGATTTGAAAGCTTGCATTGTGTGGCTGTTTTAGGGTCTCAGGTATTGGAGAGGACCTTGACGTGGGTACCTGAGCTTGTCCCATTTGGCCAGATGCGGTGACTAACCTTTCATTTTTGCTTTTAAATCTTAGCTGAGAGCTTGTATGTGAGTGCTGGGTTTTCTCTGTGTGTTGTATTAATTTGTTTTGTAATTTTCCCTATGGTTCTTGCACCCAGACCTGTCCTGGGGTTAACTGCTTGTGGCTCTGGGGACAGCACAGCTTCCTGTGAGTGCCAGTGGCACCCAGGGCTGAGCATGTTGCAGGGTCATAGGATGTGTACCCGGTCCGGTATGAGAGTGCAGTTCCCTTCCGTGTTTTGTATATGTCTAGGGTGATTACATATTCCTGTGCACCCTTTTTTTGTTTTCAGTTTGTTTGGGATTTGAAAGCTTGCATTGTGTGGCTGTTTTAGGGTCTCAGGTATTGGAGAGGACCTTGACGTGGTACCTGAGCTTGTCCCATTTGGCCAGATGCGGTGACTAACCTTCCATTTTTGCTTTTAAATCTTAGCTGAGAGCTTGTAAGTGAGTGCTGGGTTTTTCTCTGTGTGTTTGTATTAATTTGTTTTGTAATTTTCCCTATGGTTCTTGCACCCAGACCTGTCTGGGGTTAACTGCTTGTGGCTCTGGGGACAGCACAGGCTTCCTGTGAGTGCCAGTGGCACCCAGGGCTGAGCATGTTGCAGGGTCATCGGATGTGTACCCGGTCCCGGTATGAGAGTGCAGTTCCCTTCCGTGTTTTGTATATGTCTAGGGGTGATTACATATTCCTGTGCACCCTTTTTTTGTTTTCAGTTTGTTTGGATTTGAAAGCTTGCATTGTGGTGGCTGTTTTAGGGTCTCAGGTATTGGAGAGGACCTTGACGTGGTACCTGAGCTTGTCCCATTTGGGCCAGATTGCGTGACTAACCTTTCCATTTTTGCTTTAAATCTTAGCTGAGAGCTTGTAAGTGAGTGCTGGGTTCTCTCTGTGTGTTGTATTAATTTGTTTTGTAATTTTCCCTATGGTTCTTGCACCCAGACCTGTCTGGGGTTAACTGCTTGTGGCTCTGGGGACAGCACAGCTTCCTGGGTGCCACTGGCACTCAGGGCTGAGCATGTTGCAGGGTCATAGGATGTGTACCCGGTCCGGTATGAGAGTGCAGTTCCCTTCCGTGTTTTGTATATGTCTAGGGGTGATTACATATTCCTGTGCACCCTTTTTTTGTTTTCAGTTTGTTTGGATTTGAAAGCTTGCATTGTGTGGCTGTTTTAGGGTCTCAGGTATTGGAGAGGACCTTGACGTGGTACCTGAGCTTGTCCCATTTGGCCAGATGCGGTGACTAACCTTTCCATTTTTTGCTTTTAAATCTTAGCTGAGAGCTTGTAAGTGAGTGCTGGGTTTTCTCTGTGTGTTGTATTAATTTTGTTTTGTAATTTTCCCTATGGTTCTTGCACCCAGACCTGTCTGGGGTTAACTGCTTGTGGCTCTGGGGGACAGCACAGCTTCCTGTGAGTGCCAGTGGCACCCAGGGCTGAGCATGTTGCAGGTCATAGGATGTGTAACCCCGGTCCGGTATGAGAGTGCAGTTCCCTTCCGTGTTTTGTATAGGTCTAGGGTGATTACATATTCCTGTGCACCCTTTTTTTGTTTTCAGTTTGTTTGGATTTGAAAGCTTGCATTGTGTGGCTGTTTTAGGGTCTCAGGTATTGGAGAGGACCTTGACGTGGTACCTGAGCTTGTCCCATTTGGCCTGATGCGGTGACTAACCTTTCCATTTTTGCTTTTAATTCTTAGCTGAGAGCTTGTAAGTGAGTGCTGGGTTTTCTCTGTGTGTTGTATTAATTTGTTTTGTAATTTCCCTATGGTTCTTGCACCCAGACCTGTCTGGGGTTAACTGCTTGTGGCTCTGGGGACAGCACAGCTTCCTGTGAGTGCCAGGGGCACCCAGGGCTGAAGCATGTTGCAGGGTCATAGGATGTGTACCCGGTCCGGTATGAGAGTGCAGTTCCCTTCCGTGTTTTGTGTATATATATATATATATATATATATATATATATATATATATATATATATATATATATATATATATATATATATATATATATTATATATATATATAGATATAAAAAATGAGAGACACACTCAGCTTAGACAGAACAAAAGCTAGAATAAATTCCATGCATGTTCATTTTCAGTGCCACCCAGAATGCATACTCTTTTAGCACACTATGGCCTTTTCACAGAGAAAAAATATCCTGTAGCATATTAGTCTGACCCTGCCCAATGACAGTCCAGCACCGAAATACCAGGCAATTCTTCTCTGAACAAGAGAAACAACAACACCAGACGATTGTTTTTGGCCTTCTGTGGGTCCTTGTCAGTGAGGTGCAGTTGCATCTCTCTAAGGGGCATGTGTGCAAGGAGTCCACGTCTGGTTTCCTGAATTACTCTTAGGGAGACCCAAGAGCAATTTGCATAAATATAAAAAGAGAGAGAGGGCACTCAGATGAGACAGAACAAAAGCTAGAATAACTTCCATGCCTGTTCATTTTCAGTGCCACATTAAGGTGCATACTTTTGTAGCACATTATGCCTTTTCACAGAAAGAAAATATCCTGTAGCATATCAGTCTGACCCTGCCCAATGACAGTCAAGCACCGAAATACCAGGCAATTCTTCTTTGAACAAGAGGAAACAATAACCCACTATAACAACTAGGCCACTATTCTCTGATGAAGAAGTTATCCTCATACTTTGAAACGCGTTAAGAATCTAACCAGTGGGCTTGTTTTATGTTTTTAGAAAACGGTGACTTGCATTTTGATGTTATTGTGGACTTTTTACTTTCCACTTTTTATACTTAAATCTGTTCGCCTTTTTTTTTAACAAATACTTCAGCATACATTTGCATTGGAAAATATCTCTGCAGTCCAGTTTGGATTTTGTATTGCCTATTTCTTACCTCATATTGGATTGAGGTCTTAAAGTGTGAGTGTATTTCTGTCATTTTACAATAAAGTAAGCTTTGATTTATACAGTATCACACTATGAGATTTTTCATTCTTTTCCACAGGATTTCATTCTTGAGTAAGAGAAAATCATCTTCACCAAGAGCTGTCCCACGGATCGGAATACCTGGCTGACAAAAAGTGGTGGCTGTATCCTCTTCCTGAAAGTCTTAACTTACCTCATACAATTGAGATACTAGCGGGTAAGGCTTACATCCATCTCTTTATTTGGGATATATCCGCACTTGGATTTGAGGTGAAGGTGGACCTGATCTTTTCGCTACACTTCTGAAATTACCATATTTGAACTACACTTATAAAGACTGTTAGCTCTGTGAGCTTGTTTGCTATAGATTTTCTCTTTGCTTTGCCATATTGTGATTTTTCTTTTCAAAACACAGTACACAATAGATTCTATTTAAAATAAAAATGGGGAATTTTACAAAACAAAATGTAAAATGCACCTAAGAACAGGTACAGGTGGCCCTCTGTTTTACAACGGTTCAATTTACAACCGTTTTCAGAATAACAACCTTTTTTTTCTCAGTCATGTGACTGCTATTGAAAAGCATTGAGAAGCAGTGCATTTATTTTAAAAAGCCAGTAGGTGGAGCTGTCCGCTTGTGTTGCAGCAAAGCCAAGCAAGCTGAAATTAATCAGTTTAAACCAGATCTGAGCTATCGAGCAGATTTCAAAGGAACAAGATCTTCCTGTCTATAAATCATCCATTTTGGAATGCATAGAAAGAACTGTTTGCAGAAAAATGCAAGTAAAGTCTGTGTTGTTGTGATTATTTTATTAGGTTTATAATGCTGTTTAGCAAATGTTTTTGCTTATTTAACTTAGTTTAATTATATTTTCTGTGTTGTGTGATTATTTTATTAGGTTTATAATGCTGTTTTAGCATTTAAAGTCTTAATTTCAAAGCTTTAAAAATAATGTATAGGTGTTACTTATGACAATTTTGAGAGGGCCCTGGAACCTAACTCCCTCACTTCCCATTGACTTACATTATAAACTGGGTTTCAATTTACAACGGTTTTGATTTACATCCATTCCTTCTGGAACCTAACCCCGGCGTAAACTGAGGGCTACCTGTATTAGACTTCATGTACATAGGGTAATATACATTTCAAGTCTATTGCAGAGCAAACACTACATTCATACTTTTTGCAGAGATACTAACAGGAAGTTGACATTGGCATTGTTGGGGAGGACAGGGAAATGTTATATAAATCAAACATTTTAGTAAAATGTAGGACTATCAATAATCTTTTAAATAAAACAGACTCTTCAAACTCTTATGGCCCTACAGAATGCAAATATTTAACTCAGATCAGAAGCTTTATTCATACAGAAAAAGTGAAAACCCTTCATTATAGCGGCTCTGAAAAAGGAAGGGTTAAAAGCTCAATATAAACTTGTGTATTATCTGCTCACTGAAGATCTGGGCAGGACAACTGATTTATTAGCTTTGCTTTAACTCAATGCAGGCTGCAAAGTAAAGTAACAAGTTGGGGTAGTGAAGGGCCACAGCATGCAGATGATAGTGGATCATTTACTAGCTGCTAGAGCTGTACCATTGTGACTGTCCTGCAATGCTTAGGGTTGATTTAAAATCTCACTGTCCTGTCCTGTTACTTCTATAACATCTGCAGTGTGTAAATAAATGCCTGGCTGTTTATTTCCTGACCTCTCTGACTACACAGCAAACTGCTGACTGAGGGAGGAGTATGTTGCCCAGCTCTGCCCATGACCAGCTTGTCACACTCGTACCATATCCCCTGTGCTCCAGTGGGAAGTCATGTTGTGTGTTTCACTGCTCCTATTGTGAAAATGAACCTGCTCATTCCGAGAACAAGGAAACCATCCCTAGATCACTGCAAATGTCTCAATCTAATCAATCTAGCTGCATTTTGAATTAGAAAAAAATTAAAATTGCTTACCTGGATCAGCTCAGGGAGCCCTTCCTCTCAAGTCCCCATACCTCAGTGGGCCCTTTCCTTTCCAGAAGACAGTGCAGTGCAGCAGGGAGCCTCTCCTTATTTCCCTCACCACTCTGGGCTGGAGCTCCTCCCCCTTCCGATTTACAGCCCGAGAGCCCCTCCCTCCCCCTCCGATTTGCAGGCCCTTTCTGCACAGCATTCTGGAACATGTAAGTCCCTGCCATCATGCAGCATACAAGGGTGCACCAGCACTAAATTTATGAAGCGGTTTGCAGCAATGGTCAGTGGGGGCCCCAGATCCAGGATGCCAGGACCCTGTCAAGGCTGGGGGCCTGGCCTCTGGCCCCTGACTGGAGTCAACCTCTGTCACCCCCTGATGGCGGCCCTGCTGTGCACCTAGAACAATATACTATATATTACATTGTTTTTGCAGGTAAGGCAACACGAGACGGGCATTAATCAAAATAACGAAAAAAAAAAAAAAAAGATATTCACCAGACAAGTCTTGTAAGACTCAAAGCTTCAAAAGACTTGCATGTTTGGTGGAATACCACCTGCTCTTTTATGCCAGCGAGCCTCAAACTGTTACCTCCTGCCAGTCTAATTTTGACCCTGCCCCACACCTTAAAGGCGCTTGAAGTGCCATTGGTTATAGGGGTACCACTCGAATTGAAGGAAGGTGTTGGCTGCGGTACCTCTGCCCTGCCCGCTCATTTCATATTTGAGTTTTGAGTAAAACTTTGTGTTTTAAAAAACAAAAACATGCCAGATATACAAAGCAGATAAATGTTTCTGCCTGCACAAGCATATACATATGTAATTAAAAATGCTGCAATCACTGCATGGACTTACCCCCTTCCGCTGCCTTTAAATACTGATGGCATCAGAACGTGGCTCCCATTGGTGCAAATGGAAGCGGGCCTCTCGTGAGCGCAATGCTTCCTAGCAATGTGAATGCAAGGGTTGCGTTCCCATTGCCACTCAACTTGTATACAGTGCATATTAGCAATGCGCACAAGCAATATTTAGCGCTTCTCTTTTACTCTAGCCCTTAATGTTTTTCACACACTTTCATTGATTAATTATTCAATAATTAAGTAACATCATACTCGAAGATCCTATAGATTTTCTTATCTATATAAGTGGTCCTATATCTGCTTCTCTACTGGGGGTTTATAGACAACTTTTGTTGCTGACCACTTAAAAGAATCCACATTTGATAAATTGAAATTTAATAAAATATCTACAAGGAGATAAAACTGGGGAATGTTTAAATTGACATAATTTAAGGTGCTCCCTTATCTAATTTTTGACATCTGTGGCAGTCCTACCCACAGTACTATAGAACAGCAATAAGAGTAGTCAAGTAGATTACAACATTGTATAATTGTTACATTCTTTTTGTCTGCGAAAGTCCCTTAATCTGTTTAAACTGACATACCCTACATTAAGCAAATACATACTTGGGTGATACTAGATTTCTTATAATGATATTTTTGTTTGTTGTAAACAAAATGGCACAGCTCAGCGATGTGTCAGTTTAATTGGTCATCATCATTGCATAACAGTAGATTTTTTCTGATGAGGGCACCAAAATAATAACATTGATTGGGAAATGCAGTTACAAAGACATAGGGGCATATTTATCAAGTTATAAAGTAGCTGTCCTAAAGACCGCTGCTCCATAACTTGTCCGCCTGCTCTGAGGTTGCGGACAGAAATCAACCCGATCGAATATGATTGGGTTGATTGACACCCCCTGCTAGCGGCCGCCGCGAATCTGCATTGATAAATGCCGACAGCGTATGCTTTTGGCATATATCGATGTGCGGTGGACATGATTACGCTACTTTGGTATCATGTCCGCTTCGCACATTGATAAATATGACCCTGTCTTCTTCTTTTTTTTTAGTTAATCAGTGCACAAATTATTTGCATAATCAAACATATATTGATTAAATGATAATTTGAGCAACACATTTTGAAAACATTTAATGCCAGATTAGGAGTGGAGCGTTAACAGTTACAAGCGAGAGAGGGGTATATCGCGGGTGTTTGAAAGAGTCTGGTTTTCTGCTCGTATTATAATTTGAAAGTAAATGTGATCCCTTTAGTGAAAATTAAAGCTCATTGAGTTAGTTTGTCCTCAGAGCTCTGGTTAACTGTTTCGCAAAAAAAAAAAGTGTGTACATATGTATTTATGTTTTTATATGTGAATGTATGTATTTACAGACATATATACAAGTATAAACAAATAAATACATATATATATATATATATATATATATATATATATATATATATATATATATATATATATATAAATGCATTGGGGCCCTGTGCAGTTAAAGGGACAGTTCACCCCAAAAATGTGTCCCCTTTAAATTATTCCCAATGATCCATTTTACCTGCTAGAGTGTATTCAATTGTTTACAAGTAGCTCCTTAACTCCTATTTCAGCATTTGAAATAGCTGCTTTAGCCTGTGATATAGCCCCTTATACTGAAAGTTTTGATACTGGAGTATATGCTATTGACAAACCTAAGTAAACACAGCCAGCAGAAGAAGTTATACTCTCAGTGGGATGCAGGATAGTTATGTAATAAAATGATAATTTTACACTGTTCTCTCTATGGCCCCTATTTAAAAAAGGTCTTGCGGGGGGGGGCGTGGCTAGGCAGCGGCCATGAATGGTCGCAATATCTGTTGCTCCTAGAGAGATCTGCTTGAACCGCCAATTTAGGCAGTGATTCTGCAATATCTACTAATATCCACCTCATCTTTCACTAGATAGAGGGGAGCAGCATTGATCTATCCTGAATTGCAGAAGCTTATGACCTATAGGACCCAGATCTGGCCCGTTGAGTTCTGAGGTGGCGGCCTTGCAGTAGAATTTCGACACCCCCCCCCCATAAACTGGGGTATAGCAGTTTCTAATTAACTGCCTACTACACTACGAAGGAAACCCTCTTCCAAGATAACCCATCTCAGGGCTGGTGAGGTTGAAAAGGAGCTATATGAGCTTTGTTTTATAAAGGGGGAAATACAAGATGGAGGCCCTGAACAAATGGGAACGCGAGATGAAGCAGCTAATAACTGAACACTAGCGGAACTTGGAGGCCGAACTGTGTAAGCTTTTTCTTAGTCCCGCCACTACAGAAGTTCCGCTAAGTGTGAGTAAAGGAGACACTATGCCTTTCCGGTTGGACTTAATTGGCAAGGAGACATCTGACTCCCGCAGACAGGCATCCAGTGGGGGGACTGGACCCTGCGATGGGCAGGCACTTGAGTCTGGTTTGCAGGCCGGAGCTGCATGTGAGGTGCAGACGGAGGCGTCCTGCACCCTAACAGAGGAGATTGCTTCCCCGGACACTGCCCGTGCAATAATGGAGGCTGATGCAGTGACGCAGAGACATTCCAGCTTCGGATCCACTCTAGCTGAAAACCCCAGCCTGCTACCCCTTACTTCTGAGAGGCAGAGACGGACCTACAGTAGAGTTGCGATCCCCAGTCTGCTCCCGCCTATCCATCCATCCTTGACAGCGATCGGAGCTGAAAGAAAAATGAGTGGTGAGTTCATTGCCGATTTAAGATGCCATAATGGGGGTCCCCCACACTCAGCACTTCTAATCAGAGGGAGATCTCGACAAGCCGACCGACACAGAGTTGGATGATTGACACTCAAAGTTCATGTCACTGTTGGTGCGGTTGAGCTGGAGAAACCAGGGTGACTTTCCGATAACATTAAATGTGGACAATGTGAGAACCAGTACATGTGTTAGAATAAGCTGTTATGTATATGATGACTTTTAGTCGGAGATATGAATGGCAGCTACGGATGGCTCATACTGTTCCTGTTAAGTGCTTCATTAATATACACTATTTTTTTTTAACTGCTTTTTCAGAACGTTATGTATTCCACATGTTTCTTTCACCTTGCTAAGCTGTGCTTGGGGTCATATTCATGCTGTAATTTATTTTCTGTTTGGGACCCAGAATTATTCTTAGTCTAATCTATGGATATTGCATATTGCTATGTTCCGTCAGGGGATGCCAAGCCTACTTAATGACTCTACTTCTACGCATCGTTATATCTATTAGGCTGGGGGGTATGAACCTTACTGTTTCATTCATTTATTGTACCCACCCTATCTGTTCACATTTCCCAAACCTGTTATGCTCTATGGATAAAGTGTGATAAGAATGACTCACTGGGAGGAGCTTGTAATTCCTAGCCTGTATGTCCTTGCTGAGAAATTGGAATTGATAACTTTGCAGTATTTTGTCAAGTATACTAATGCATATGTATAGTGTTAGTCGCCCACTACACCCTTATTATAGGTGGAGTATATTCATATGAGTAGGACTAGCTGGGTTTAAACATTACACAGTTAACCAACAAGGGACAATATAGGCAATAATTCTATCTGCTGACCCTGGATTGTTTCATTTAATTGTATTTTTAGTATATCTCCTTCACATTGCTCAGTACCTAGCGACAAAGTTTGGTGTTAGCCCTTTTAAAATACCTGTCTTTTGCATAGCATTCTTTCTATGCAATATATTTTTACCATGCCCTATCTTGAGGAACCCTAGGATGTTTGTATGCGTAAAGATGCTTCACTCTAATTCCACCCCAAAATGCATTCCCTAAAACACCAGTAACGATGGTTTCCTTCTCAATTTAATTTTCAACTCAACTTATAAAATAATCTTCTTCCCCTATATGCCCCCAGATATCTTTCTGTCTATAGTTTTAGCAGTCCAAGAGAGGCCGCTAGAGTCTAGCTGGGGTAATATGTGTTAGAGTTCCAAGTGAAAGTGCTGTTCAGCTGATAATATATCGATAATGTCCTTGTAGTATAAGATTATCACAGACACTGCTGTCAAAACAAGCAGCGCTCAACCAGTTCTTTGCATACAAAGAAAGAAAACCCAATGGCCAAACAGAAGCCCACAGACTGTGTAAACTCAGCTCACCTGATGTTCCGTTCATGCGGACTCCACTTCAACTTTATGCTGCGGAACCCGGTATCATCCGAGCCCACTCTGAGACACGCTGTCCTCAATCCTGCGTGATCCGTTGGAAGTGTCCCGTCCACTGTGCTGTGCTACAGCTTCCGGCTTTCGGCGTCCTCCGGCAACGTCACCACTCATGCAGTGGAGCTGTCACATGTGGGGCAATAGCCAATGGGTTTCAACTGGCAGTCCCAGTATCCGGAGCGATCATCTGGCAATATGTAAATGAAGTCTTGAAAAAAAAGAAGTGATCAGTCCGGATGATGATAAGATAAAACGTAACTTTTATTCAAAGCAAAGGTATAAAAACCTCAGAGCCATAGTCCATATCCAAAGGTGATGTGTATCAGACTGGCTTACTCGTTTCGGCGTGAGCCATAGTCATAGCCTAAACAACCTGATACACTGCACCTTTTTAAACCCTTAAAACGTGCACTGATTGGTTAATAGCAAATGAAGCAAAATTTGCATAAACACACCTTTGGAAAGTGTTAACACTTAAACAGTACTTGGTAAGCCAGTATCCAAATAACAAAAAAGGAAACTGAAACTAATATTCTCTTGAACCAAAGCAAAAAACATAATGATATATGAAATATATAATGCAGTATAAGCAAATACAAGAATTATATGAATCCATACGTAAAATATATAATGTACAAGATAGGAGGCATATAAGAATTCATAACCTGTTTAAAAGGGCACCAATAATCTGTTAGCTTGGGTGCAAATGACTCACACTATAATATCAATAGATGTGTATCGTCAGAACTGAACAGAATATGTACATGTATAATGTCAGTGTTTAATATAACAATAATATCAGAAATTAATAGACAGATAAATAAATAAATAAATAAATAAATAAGGGATGAGATAGAGGGAGAATGTCTATGTGTGGACCTATAACATACCTATAGATATTAGTAAGTAGACTAAAAAAACAGTCAATAATTAGACTTATTATTGCCAAAAATTTATTAAATCGAACTCAGAATTGAGTCCTAAAGGCAGTCTAGTTTTTAGCCTAAAAATCCAAAACATTTCCTGACGCTCAAGTCTTTTGGTACGGTCTCCACCCCTGCCCACTAGTGGTATTCTCTCTATGATGTTCCAAGCAAAAGTTTCAATGCTCTTATTGTGATAATAAAGAAAATGTTGTACCAGGGGTGTTTTTTTGCTTTACCAATATGAATGGTTGAGAAGTGTTCCCTAATACGGGAGTTCACCGTCCCTAGTCGTGAGCCCCACGTATTGTAGGGAACAAACTGTACAAGTGATCAGATAAACCACAAAAATTATTTGTGCAATTGAGGCAATTGCGTATATCAAAGGGTTCTCCTGTCACTGTAGATCTGAACTGTGTACCCACAAGTGCAATGTTTCACACGGTTTACACACTGGATTTACCACATCTGAACATGCCCTTGTGTTGTAACCAGGAAGAAACCTTGGGTTTATGTTTGATAACTTCAGAGGGTACCACAAAGTTCCCTATCGATCTTGCCTTTCTATATGCACACTTCATGCCTTTGTCCCACTACCGAGACCAATCGATCATCTGCAGTTAACATCCTAAAATGTTTACGCACTATATTGCACACTTGATTATAGTGTGCAACTATAGTTAGTGATGAAAAGTGACTCCATCAAATGTGGTATTAGATATACCAACCTTATCCTCCAGCAGGAGGCCCCTATCCAAATCCTTAACCTCCTGTCTAGCTCTCTGTACCACATGTTGCTTATATCCCCTATCTCTCAAACGATGACAAAGCAAATCAGCCTCTCTTTCATAAAGAGCATTGTTAGAGCAATTCCTTTTAGTGCGAATAAATTGTCCCTTTGCCACCGCATGTGGCACATGTGAAGGGTGACAAACTTTTGGCACTCAATAAGAATTACCAGAAATAGGCCTTCCTGTACACACTTATCTCAATAGTCCCATCTGGTAATCCTCTCAGTCTTAGATCGAGGAAGTTATGGTATTTTGATGGTATTCATGTGTGAACTGGAGGCCTATCTTGTTATTATTTAGCCAGTCCACAAACAGAAAGAGCAGATTAGTTTGTCTCCCTGCCAGACCAGGAGCAGATCGTCGATATAGCGTTTGTACACACTAATATGCTCCCTAAATGGATTAGAATCTGTAAAGATAATATGTGTTAGATTATATACAATTATGAGGGGAACTTCTCTATACAATTATAAAATAAAAAATGGGGCTAAGCTATCTAGCATTTGTTACATCTGTTTGTAGTCTAATCTTTGTGCTTTACTACTGGAGTGCTATGATTGTGACGTACTCACTTGTGTATACAGTACATAGCGGCCATGGTATTTTGTATTTATTATCTTTCTTGACCATGGCTATCATTCAGTTTTTGAAGCAAATGTTGCTTTTCATTGTATTTTTTTTTATGCCTCAATAAAAATATTATTAAAAAAAAAAGCTCTTGCGGACCTGATCCGACAGTGCGGATCAGGTAGTCAAGACCTCGCTGAACTGCGGAGAGCAATACGCTCTCCGTATTCAGCATTGCACCAGCAGCTCACAAGAGCTGCTGGGTGCAACGCCACCCCCCCTGCAGACTCGCGGTCTTTGTGACCGCTGCTTCAAAACTGCTGTTTCTGGTGAGTCTGAAGACTCGCCAGAAACACGGGCCGTCAAGCTCCTTTCGGAGTTTGATAGATAGGCCCCTATGTATTGAGCTTTGGTGTTCCAGACAAATATAAGATAAGGAAGCAAGTCTGTGTACACAAAGTTATAACATAATGAGATCTGATATTACCTTAAGTTCAACCCATTGTAATAGGCTGTGGTTTCAAAGAACAAAACCAACTATTTTGTGTACACAAATAAACCTGAAAATGCAATTTCTCAAATATTTTATACTCTGCAGCTGGTATAACAAGACATTGAAAATACATTAATGGAAAAACAAGTTTACAGTGTACTGTCCCTTTAAGTAGATGAAAACATGAAAAACATTTATGCAATATTCATATTTAATAAATACGTATTTACTGTAAATATTTCACATTATTATGCTCTATGCATACCAGAATATGTCATTTGTATTTGTAAATAAGTATATGTAAATAGATATTCCTATATATATATATCTGTATACATATATAACTATATACAATCATGTATATATATATATATATATATATATATATATATATATATATATATATATATATATATATATAGGTATAGATATATTATTGTACCAAAAAAACATCAGATATATTTAGAAATATTTATTTATGAGTAAATAGAACACATTCTTCTATGTGAAGAGCATTGGAATGTGAAATATTCATATGTTCATTTTGGGTTTGTGCACTTGAGAATATGTGATTGGGTTTGCACGCAAGTCAGGTTTTTTCCACTTTTTTTGTAAGTTCGTCTTTTAGCGCTCGTCAGGTTAGAGCTCGATCAATAACATTACTTTCAACTTATAATATGAGCGCAACCCAACACGCCCAAAAAGCTTACTTCTAACGCAGTTAACGCTTGAGTGAGAGTGGCAAATAGCGATCCACTTGTAATCTGGCCCTTAAAGGGACAGTCAACACCAAAATTGTTATTTGTTTAAAAAAGATAAATAACGCCTGATTACTACCCATTCCCCAGCTTTGCACAACCAATATTGTTATATTATATACTTTATAACATTTAGACCTCTAAATTTCTGCCTGTTTCTAAGCCACTGCAGACAGCCTCTTATCACATGCTTTTTTATTAGATTTTCACAACAGGACTGTTAACCCATGTGGGCCATATAGATAACATTGTGCTCTCTCCTGTGGAGTTGTGGGTGACACTAAAAAGTTAAAAGTATATTAATATAACCGTGTTGACTGTGCAAACCTGAGAATCAGTAAGAAAGGAATTATCTATCTTTTTAAACAATAACAAGTTCGGAGTTGTCTGTCCCTTTAATATATACTAATCTCCGTGCTTTCTCAGGTGTTCATAGCTACGCAAATAAATTCCCATTGGAGGACTAATTAATGGGAGTGTTCCCAACTACCAATAGGATGACTAGCCACTGTTTTTAAGTTCACCTCATTGTGTTTTAGCCAGGTAATGAGTAAGGCTGTAAGCTGAAACGCGTATACCTGTTTCTTAATGCTAGTCTCATTGATTTTTGTCAGTATTTACCCCGGGGTGTGTTATCCCCTCTCACGGTTTTGTTTTGCTTGACAAACGTGTTAATTTTCTTCACTCTGAGCGCCAAGGCGCTATGTTTGGCACTTGTAAATAAATTTTTTGTGCATTGAACCGCTGCTTGTGCTCCTTTTTTACTCCTTGTTCTAATTTTATCTTAATATTGCCTTAAATTTAAGCCAGGTGGTCAGTAAAATCAGCCAAGCGGTGCACCCACTAAAAAAAACCCTGTGGCGAACACTGCATAAGGCTGGACTATGAACTAATTAAGCTTACACGTAATAGGAAATATGGGCAAGTTTGATGGGCCTTTGTTTTTTTTTCTGCTGTGAAAATCAATGTTTCTATTGATGTCTTATCGGGCTGCACTGGTTCAGCAAGTATGTTTTTCTGTGAATTATATATTGTATTTTAAATTAAGCAGCTACTTTACATAAAGAGGACACATTAAAACAATAGAGGGCAGCTCTTTCCATTCTTATTTTCTAGCTGGACCAATTTGTTCTTCCTCACCCCTAAGCTATAGAAAAAGATATCCTTAAACTGGAAGTTTTTTGCATCTATAACAAAGCTAACAAATGTACAGCAGAAAGTCTTTTTGATGTGATTTATGTAGATCTAAGATAAGACTTGGATGTAAGGTAAAGCTTTGTTTTCAATGAGTTGTCCAGGTGGTCTCTGCCTAAACTCCACCTATTCAACAACTTACAAATGGATCTCTTGCTGATGAACTTTGCTCTAGAAAGTTATTAGATGTGACAACCTTGTGAGTCACTAAACTACCTATTCATTCTTCTTCAAAGAGAGATTTCACAAGCTCTAAAGCATTATAAAATTCCATGCAATCCATTGTAACCGCTATCCTACAGGGTATGGGTTACCCTATTATTCCTCTTTCCATGCCTCCAAAGTTTGGCCTTTTACAACAAGTCTATCCTCCTGATATTGCAACAAAAAGAGGAAGTCTCACTGACATTGGTAGAACTTCTTATGTTTTTTTAATGTCCAAAAAGATGTTTTTATAAAAAGTTCTTTCTTCACTTTATCAGAATCTGTCCCAGGATAGATAGATCTGGGCAGATCACCAAACATGTAGAGTCCCACAAAGTTGAAGCCCCAAGTTTCTGGCGAGCCTTCAGGCTCGCCAGAAACATAAGTTATAAAGATCACTGCTCCATAACCTGTCCCACCTGCTCTGAGGTAGCAGACAAATATTCGCCGGAAATCAACCCGATCCAATAGCGATTGGGTTGATTGACAGCCCCCTGCTAGTGACCGCGAATCTGCAGGGGGCGGCGTTGCACCAGCAGTTCACAAGAACTGCTGGTGCAATGATCTGTCGGCATTATCGATGTACGGTGGACATGATCCGCAATATCGGATCATGTCCGCTCGCACATGAATAAATACGCCCCTAAATGTTTTGAAACTTAGAATAATTTATCTTGTCTCATTTCAATGGTATGCAAATTTCACCAGGCTCATATGATGTAGAGTTCCACATAGACCCCTTTTAAAATAAATGTTTTTTAAATTCAACTGTCTCACCTTGTTCAATGTCAAGTAACTAATTTAAGCCACAACAGTAGCTTATTTCACCATGGTGGTACACTCAGTTGAGCTGCAGTGCATCAGGTTAACAACTTGTGATGTGCTCTAAATTCATCAATTTCTGTGATTCCTGCTTTATATTAGCTCTTTATTATTATTGCTATTATTATTGTTTATTTATATTAAAGGGACAGTCAAGTCCCAAAAAACTTTCATGATTCAAATAGGGCATGTCATTTTAAACACTTTCCAATTTACTTTTATCACCAATTTTGCTTGTACTCTTGGTATTCTTAGTTGAAAGCTTAACCTAGGAGGTTATATGCTAATTTCTTAGACCTTGAAGGTCGCCTCTGCATTTGACAGTTTTTCACTACTAGAGGGTGTTAGTTCATGTGTTTCATATAGCTAACATTGATCTCATGCACGTGAATTTACCGAGGAGTGAGCACTGATTGGCTAAAATGCAAGTCTGTCAAAAGAGCTGAAATAAGGGGGCAGTCTGCAGAGGCTTTGATACAAGGTAATCACAGAGGTAAAATTTGTATTATTATAACTGTGTTGGTTATACAAAACTGGGGAATGGGTAATTAAGGGATTATCTATCTTTTAAAACAACAACAATTCTGGTGATGACTATCCTTTCAAGCAGTGCTGTAACAAATATACAGGGCTAAAGGATTTGGAGCAGCAGTGGATGGTCAACAATATTTTGAATCACAGGAAAAAATACAAAAAACAGTAAAAAGTGTGTTTGGGTATATCCACTAAACAACCGTACTATACCAATAAAACCTAAAAAATGGCAATAATAGGATAATTTAATAGGATAATTTGGGAGATGCAGTTAGTATGGTTGCGCCTTAAATGTTAGCCCAAAAAAGACCTATAAAAAAAAAGGTCCAAAAATGGATAACACAAATATTCAACTCGAGTTATATTAGAAACTAAAATTCTATCAGATAGAACTGATCTTCATCTGGATAATTTATTATAATATGATAGATATAAAAATTCATGTAATCATAAACATAAGACATAAAACAAAAACATACAATCTATGTTATAGAGTGCTTGGTCAAATAATATAATTTAATTAGTATCTGACTGACCAGTCAAATTTGTAAAAATATTATATACACCCTGCATTAAAATATATATATTTCTTATATTTATATATAAATATAAGAAATATTCCTATTTGTATAAAAAACTATTGTGAACTGTAGGTTATCATAAAAGAACAAACCTAACAAAACAAAACAACTTTCATGCAATAGTGTCTGATATTGCTATAGAATAATCGTGCATTAGATCCTTTTATGTACGTGAGGTACAAGGAATGTTTTCTTCAGGAAAAAAACATGTTTTATTCTTTGGCTAAATCAGCTCCCAGTGTAGTTACACAGTCTTACTTTAATTTTGGTGAAGTCCTATAAGCAGTCGTCTTGTGACACCTCCGCTCTCTATGTCTCCAGCGTCCCTTAGAACGCTAGCGAAAGTTCACTCTGACCTCAGGCAATTCCTTTCACCAGTCTTTCCGATGTGCGTCCTGGAAACTGCTTCCCCAAAGAAAAGGCTCTGTTGGTTAGTTAGAGAATACGCTACACGTTTCAGCTGTACCTGCAGCCTTTCTCAAGCGATCTGATCTGTTAATCCTGAAGTCTCCTTATGTACCTTGTCCACATATATAATTGGTTGAAACAAGCATGTACATAATATGCAAATTTAATAGGCACAATTTTGATTATACTGTCATTGGAAGTTTTTCAAGCATATATTGTATCCATTAGGAATATTACAGTGTATATTGGCTATGATGTTAAATTAGTGCATTAACTAAAGATAGATTAAACCTTTACAGTCAGAATATTTTTATTCACCATAGCTGTGGCTACAAGGGAACCACACAACTTTTATCTTTCACAGATTGATCCACATATTAATTATATTACTTTACAATCCTAAGACCTCAATTGGAGTAAATAGAATACTACATTTGTAGCATACATACGTGTATCTGTATACTACATAGATATGGGTATTCTTTATAAACCATTGCAGAAAACGATATGTAAATTAATAAATAAATATATGTCCTATATTTAATATAAATATAAAAGATCAAATGACATTAATAGATTAAAATAAAAAAGGAATCTCAAATATTTTTCTAAAAGGTGTATTTTATAGCAGAACATGCAAGTGGTAATAAAATTAGTCATATAAAAAATATATTAGTCATATAAAAATATAAATATATAAAAATATGAGAATTAATTAATTAAGGCGCAACCATACTAACTGCATCTCCCAAATGGTCAACAATATCACAGGCTACAGATAAGTCTAAAACGATTAGCATGGCATAGTGACCTTATCACCTTGGTAGAGTGTTGGGGGCGCAAAAGCCAGATTGCAATGGTTCAAGAAGATAGTTAGATGAGAGGAAGTGTGATAAGCATTTATACATTATCTGCTCAAGAAGTTTAAAGACAAGGGGAAGAAGAAAGATTGGGCAGTAGTTGCAAGGGGATGTTGGATCGAGTAAGGGTTTCTTAAGAATGGCTATACTAAGAGCATGTTTAAGGGATGATGGAAATGTACCAATTTTAAGGGAGAGGTTGAATATGTGTGTGCGGATGGGTGCAAGAGTAGGGGAAAGCAAGGGTAGCAGTTGTGAGGGACAGAACGCTGGAACGTTTTTGGTGATTTGTAAGGAGTGGATATTGTTGCTGTGGTGAGAGGTTATTTAATGTCAAACTGAATTAATTGCACTTTTGCCTCAGTCTTGATCTGGTCATCCATTATTTCTTCAATCTCTGGATTTTGTTCTTTCTTCCTGCACCAGTTTCCTCCTTTAGGTTTTGCCCTGAGAGTATGCTAGTTTTGATTTTTGACCCATTCTACTAAGGACCGGGTGACATTTTTGACACGGAGAGATCCCTTTATAGAGAGAAAAACAGCTCTTAATCTAAAATTTGCATTTCTAAACTTTTTTTAGGGGACCTCACAGTAAAGACGAGATTGTTAGATAATTTCACCACAGCGGAGATATTTAGATCATCTGGACCTAAAACTACTCACGTAGAAGACACTGTCTTGGTAGCAACATTGTCAGCTCACATAATTTCTGAGCTTAGTGCCTTATTTTCCAGGTTATATCTAATTTTCACCAAGATACAATGGTTTTCTGGGAAAAAAGGCTTTTAGGGTTCGCTGTGTAGCCAGACATATATGTCCTCCCATATTTTGGGATTTTTCCAGTTGTCTAGAATCATCTCCTGCTTCATATGCCATCATAATGAATATCAGAAAATTGTACTGAAATTCCTTACAGCATATGCAAGTCTATTCTTGCTTGTTTTTCAAATGTTGCTCTCTTTGTCTCTGGATGTCCTCCACTTTTTTTCATTTGTTTAAATGGTGAAAATAAAGGGAGAGAAAGGAAGAAGGAAACAGGATTTCCTTTTGGACAGTCTGTCCAAAAGGTTTTTGTCTGTCTCCACAAAAAAATGGCTAAATATTATTATTATCATTTATTTCTATAGCACCACAAAATTCTGTAGCACTGGCTCAATATTAAACAAACTGTCTACTATTATATCCTGTTTCATGCTTTGTCACTTAGTACATAATTTTTTTTTATATAATTTTTTTAAGAAACGTATATTTGTATTACTACCCAACTTGTACTGGATTAAGGTTTTCAGTCTGGATTTGCCTTCAAAGTGAAGATACACTTTAATGCTGGATCATATATCACTTTTATCCATAAAGCCATTGTGCAACTAAAATTACAATATTTCACAGTTAAGATTGTATCTGAATTAGTGGCAAAGTATAAAACTTCCTCAATATATTTGGAAAGAGGGCAATTTGAATTTGGTTAACATGTTCCTATTAATGAAAACAGGAATAAGAGTTTACTTATTGTATAAATAAAAGGTAGTTTTTTTATATTGAGCTAATAAATATTAGGGATGGGCGAATGTGTTTATATCCGAATTCGAATGTTAGAACGAATGTTATTGTAGAAATTCGATTTACATAATAGAATGTTGATAAGAACGAATATTCTTAAAACTTAAATTTTCAAATGCTATTTACAGTTTTCGAATGTCACATTCGAATTCGAATGTTACATTCAAATTCGAATGTTACATTCGAATTCGAATGTTACATTCGAATATCACATTTGAATTCGAATATTACATTTATAAAACACAATTGTAGACTAGAAACACTATTTCGAATGTCACATTTGAATCGAATATCACATTCGAATCGAATGACACATTTGAATTCGAATATTACATTTATAAAACACAGTATTAGACTAGAAATACTATTTCGAATTCGAATGTCACATTCAAATCGAATATATCACATTCGAATCGAATATCACATTTAAAACACAGTATTAGACTAGAAATACTATTTCAAATTCGAATGTGACATTCGAATTCGAATGTAGCATTTATTAAACACAGTTGTAGACTAGAAATACTATTTCAAATTTGTCACATTCAAATTCAAATATTACATTTCGAAATTGAATGAATACATAGCTAAACATTTTATTATTCGAACAAATATTTTCGAATTTTGTTGAAAAATTTGAAAACGAAAATTCGAAAATAGAATCTTAGAATGTTATATAAACATTCGAAATTCGATTCGAACGAACGAATGTATCAAAATTCGTTTTAAATTTCGAATTTTTAGAAAGATTCGCCCATCCCTAATAAATATGAGAGATAAAATTATCACATATTTGTATCAGTTTGTTATCATCACACTTTTGAGTATACTAATTTTTTTATTAGCGGTATAATGGTATCTATACTTAAGTTTCACTTTTTTTGGAATAACTAAATTTACTTTTTCTGCCTATGACAACTCTAAGCAGTTTGTGAATTAGTTCTGCATGTTTACAGTATGACTGTTCTTAACAAGTTTCTAGGTACATTAATACAGTTCTAAATTTAGTTTTAATACCATTAAAAAGCTATTTTTCAAGGAAATAACTATATTTGCATTTGTAACTGAATAAAATATTATTTCATAAAAATGCTTTTATTAGCAAATATGATGTTGTAATAATGTTCCAGACCACAAAATAATAATAACCATAATCCTTACAATAGTCTGCAGAAATGGCAAAATAGATTATGCTAACTGTCCAAAAATTGGATTACTTTTGACAGCTCTTATTAGGAGGGCAGGCTTGAAACAGTAACTACTTTGACATGTTAATTTGTTCAATGCGAGTTTATATTAAAAAAGAAGAGATCTTTGTTTCAGTGGAAATCATCCTCTCAAATTCTTGTTATTAAATGTAGCCCAAAAGATCTAAGGCTGCAAATAAAAATCATAGGGCAAAGTCATTTTTACTGAAGAGGAAGATAAATAGTGAATAGAAAATTACTTTCATGCTAAAACCAACTCCCTAATGTTCTCTTATAATCACACCCCATATTGAACATATTTTGACAATGGCACACAGATATCATTGCTGGAGCAATTGCTGGCGTAGCTGCACCACCTGCTCTTGTGCAACAAATTACCCTTGGGGCTCTAGAGAGGTCAAGAGGCAGTTAGGCTCCAAGCTGCAGTCACAGCTTGATAAATGGAGCCCATTGTCCCTTGTAACACAAATGCAAAAAACAAAGGACACTGTTATTCTTATACCTAACTGATCCCATTGATGAATATATCCTCCATTAAAATTACATGAACTTGTAAGTGTTCATTATTTTACTGATTTATTATAGGTTTGTACAGCATTAGTCATCTGTGAAGGATTATCATGTTTGGTTTGCTTCTGTCTAAATAAATTCACTTCATGTTAACATAGCAGCATAGTAGATGAGGTTGAAAGAAGACAAAAGTCCACCAAGTTCAATATACTATCCATATTGGGCTTTGAAAAAATATTTTTGAAGAGTAAAAGCCACTGGGAAATTTGTTTTAGGAAAGATGGCATTATTTTATGCATGGAAATATACGTAGCATAGTTGTCAACAGTCCCTGATTTCCATGGACTGTCCCTGTTATTTTGCGACAATTTTGAACATCTAACATATATTTACATGTGCATTATATTATTAAATAGAACATTGACAATTTCAATAACTTATTTTTTTCAATTCTTTAGATTCAAACATTTATTTATTACATAATTTATTTACAAATTCTAATCCTTGGTAGACATTTCTTGTACAAGTAATTTACCTTTTTGAGTGTTGACAGACAAAGTTTTCACTCCTCTGCTTTTTGGAGATATTGGTCTGTCCATCAGTGTCAAAGGAAGGGGTGGTGAAGATAGCCTACTATTTGGAGTTTCAATCCTGATTTCTTTTAAATATTGAGGAATCTTTTTAGACTTTGACTTAGTTCTTTTCATATCTATTTGCAAAAAGTTTTTTGATTTTTAATATTTTATAGACTAGTACATGTTCTGTATCAATCCGTTAATAGAAGTTAAGTGTTTGCTATCCTATTACCATTTTATTCTTTTGTGCATGCTTACTAACTATCGTCTAGATTACAAGTTTTGTCGGTAAAGACCTGCCTGGCTAACGAGGCTTTTTTTTCCAGCGCTCACTTAAGACAACACTGGGATTACAAGTTTTCTGAATGGCTGCGTTAGCCTCAGAAAAGTGAGCGTTGAGCAAGTTAAGCTCCACTTCTACCTGTAATACCAGCGTTGCTTAAGTCAGCCGTGAGCTGGCTAAATGTGCTCGTGCACGATTTCCCCATAGGAAACAATGGGGCTGAGCTGGCTGGAAAAAAAACTAACACCTGCAAAAAAGCAACGTCCAGCTTCCAACGCAGCCCCATTGTTTCCTATGGGGAAAGAAAAGTTATGTCTGCACCTAACACCCTAACATGAACCCCGAGTCTAAATACCCCTAATCTTACACTTATTAACCCCTAATCTTCCGCCCCAGCTATCGCTGACACCTACATTATACTACTAACCCCTAATTTGCTGCCCTGGACACCGCCGCCACCTACATTATCCCTATGAACCCCTAATCTACTGCCCCCAACATCGCCGACACCTACATTATATTTATTAACCCCTATTCTGCCGCCCCAAATGTCGCCGCCACCTACCTACACTTATTAACCTCTAATCTGCCGACCGGACATCGCCGCCACTTTAATAAATGTATTAACCCCTAAACCGCCACACTCCCACCTCGCAAACACTATAGTAAATTTTATTAACCCCTAATCTGCCCCCCCAACGTCGCCGCCACCTACCTACAATTATTAACCCCTAATCTCCCGCACCCAACGTTGCAGCTGCTATAATAAAATTATTAACCCCTAAACCTAAGTCTAAACCTAACCCTAACACCCCCCTAAGTTAAATATAATTTAAATAAATCTAAATAAAATTACTATAATTAAATAAATTAATCCTATTTAAAACTAAATACTTACCTCTAAAATAAACCCTAATATAGCTACAATATAACTAATAGTTACATTGTAGCTATTTTAGGATTTATATTTATTTTACAGGCAACTTTGTATTTATTTTAACTAGGTACAATAGCTATTAAATAGTTTATAACTATTTAATAGCTACCTAGTTAAAATAATTACAAAATTACCTGTAAAATAAATCCTAACCTAAGTTACAATTAAACCTAACACTACACTATTAATAAATGAATTAAATAAATTACATAAAATTATCTAAAATAAAATACAATTAAATAAACTAAACTATATTACAAAAAAACAAACACTAAATTAAAAAAAAAAAAAAAATATTACAAGAATTTTAATCTAATTACACCTAATCTAAGCCCCCTAATAAAATAAAAAAGCCCCCGAAAATAATAAAATTCCCTATCCTACACTAAATTACAAAGTAACCAGCTCTTTTACCAGCCCTTAAAAGGGCTTTTTGTGGGGCATTACCCCAAAGTAATCAGCTCTTTTACCTGTAAAAAAAAAGAAATACAATCCCCCCCAACATTACAACCCACCACCCACACACCCCTTCTCTAAAACCCACTCGATCCCCCCTTAAAAAAACATAACACTACCCCATTGAAGATCACCCTACCTTGAGCCGTGTTCACCCAGCCGGGCACCGATGGGCCAGAAGAGGACATCCGGACCGGCAGAAGTCTTCATCCGATCAGGGCAGAAGAGGTCCTTCATCCAGCAGAAGTCTTCATCCAAGCGGCATCTTCTATCTTCAATCAATCGGAGGGGGGTCCATCTTCTATACAGCCGACGCAGAGCCATCCTCTTCTTCCGATGTCCTAACGAAGAATGACGGTTCCTTTAAATGACGTCATCCAAGATGGCGTCCCTCGAATTCCGATTGGCTGATAGGATTCTATCAGCCAATCGGAATTAAGGTAGGAAAAATCCAATTGGTTGATGCTATCAGCCAATCGGATTGAAGTTCAAACCGATTGGCTGATTGGATTAGCCAATAGAATTGACCGCGCATTCTATTGGCTGATTCAATCAGACAATCGGATTGAACTTTTTTCCTACCTTAATTCCGATTGGCTGATAGAATCCTATCAGCCAATCGGAATTCGAGGCACGCCATCTTGGATGACGTCATTTAAAGGAACCTTCATTCTTCGTTAGGACTTCGATTGAAGAGGATGGCTCTGTGTCGGCTGGATAGAAGATGGCTCCGCTCCGGAAGGATCTGGATGTCCTCTTCTGCCCGGATAGGATGAAGACTTCTGCCGGTCTGGATGTCCTCTTCTGCCCGGATAGGATGAAGACTTCTGCCGGTCCGGATGTCCTCTTCTGGCACATCGGTACTCGGCTGGGTGAACACGGCTCAATGTAGGGTGATCTTCAATGGGGTAGTGTTAGGTTTTTTTAAGGGGGGATCGGGTGGGTTTTAGAGTAGGGGTGTGTGGGTGGTGGGTTGTAATGTTGGGGGGGGTATTGTATTTCTTTTTTTTTTACAGGTAAAAGAGCTGATTACTTTGGGGCAATACCCCGCAAAAAGCCCTTTTAAAGGCTGGTAAAAGAGCTGATTACTTTGTAATTTAGTGTAGGATAGGGAATTTTATTATTTTGGGGGGCTTTTTTATTTTATTAGGGGGCTTAGATTAGGTGTAATTAGATTAAAATTCTTGTAATTTTTTTTATTTTTTGTAATTTAGTGTTTTTTTTTGTAATATAGTTCATTTTAATTGTATTTTATTTTAGATAATTGTATTTCATTTACTTAATTAATTTATTGATAGTGTAGTGTTGGTGGCGGCGACGTTGGGGGGGCAGATTAGGGGTTAATAAACTTTACTATAGTGTTTGCGAAGCGGGAGTGCAGCGGTTTAGGGGTTAATACATTTATTAAAGTGGCGGCGATGTCCGGTCGGCAAATTAGGGGTTAATAAGTGTAGGTAGGTAGCGGCGACGTTGGGGGGGGGCAGATTTGGGGTTAAGAAATATAATGTAGGTGTCGGCGATGTTAGGGGCAGCAGATTAGGGGTTCATAGGTATAATGTAGGTGGCAGCGGTGTCCGGTCGGCAGATTAGGGGTTAAATCATTTTATTATAGTGTTTGTGATGTGGGGGGGCCTTGGTTTAGGGGTTAATATGTAGTTTATGGGTGTTAGTGTACTTTGTAGCACTGTAGTTAAGAGCTTTATGTTCCGGCGTTAGCCCATAAAACTCTTAACTACTGACTTTTAAATGCGGTTGGAGTCTTGGAGGTAGAGGCTCTACCGCTCATTTTCTCCAAGACTCGTAATACCAGCGTTAGCCAAATCCCATTAAAAAGATAAGATACGCAATTGACGTAAGGGGATTTGCGGTAGCCTCGAGTCGCGGAAGAAAAGTGAGCGGTGAGCCTCTACCTGCAAAACTTGTAATACTAGCGTTAGGTAAAAAGCAGCGTTGGGACCTCTCAACGCTGCTTTTTAAAGCTAACGCAGAACTCGTAATCTAGCAGATTGTTACTAAATATTTCCAATTTTTTATAATAATTTAATTTGTACACAATTTTTAATCCAGGACTCATCAATGTTTCAATACTGGAAAAAAGTAATACATGGCACAGTTATTTATATGAATATATATGAATATATAAATAACAATTAATAGTTATACTTACAGGTTCTTATTAGACATTTAATCAAATTATAGTATTTTGGCTCCCTACACTTCAAATCGCTGTACTTGCGTAGGCATTGACGCCTGGTCCTTTTATCTTTGATACTCTGTACATCCTTCTTAACATTTCATATATAATATGATCACGACTGTCCTGCTTTACCAATCTAACTCCTCCCATCCGATGAGGAAAATAGCGTTCCAGCAGTAAAAGGCTCCTGTAGAGACATCTTTGTATCGAACGTCACAAATATACTTGTCAATCAAATTGACGCGTGACTATTTAGAGAATATCGCAATATTTGTGTTACTTAACTTTAAAATAAACATTATTTTGAATAAAACTAAGCCTTACTAACAACAATATTAACTTACCTTTAGTGTTTACATACTAGTATTTATTCACTATTTTTTAAAATAAAGGGATCAGCAATCTTGGATCTCAATGTGTTTAAAAACTACATTTCCCATGATGCTTAACCATCTTTAAGATGCTTAAGCATCATGGGAAATTGATTTTGAAAACATCTGTAGAGCCAAGTTTGGTGACCACACCTAACACTACTAATACAGTTATTAAAAAATTAATTATTCATTTTAATTTAATTCCCTTATTATGTTACAAAATGAGTCAATAAATAACGAATAGTTTGAAGAATCTGTACATGGACGAATGTGAACTTTTATTTTCTAAATTGTACCTTTTTTCATTATTTTACCATATGCTAATTGTTATGATAAAATGCTTCTATATAGGTTTATTTGTGGGGGGGGGGTTGTCTTTAAAAAAATTATAATTTAATTTTAGCTGTATGTGATCAATGCCAATACTGTTAACTATGATGTTGACAAAATGGAATACAATAAAAGAAGATATTGATATTTTAAATATTTTTTAATTGGACCAAAATATATAGCATAAAGGCATAGCTAATTACATAATTTGCATATATATATATAAACAATATTTTAAGAACATGAAACAATATGTTTTAGTAAAAATAAATTATAAAAATATTGGTTAGAAACCATGTGCCTTGTGGCCATGCCACGTCTATTTGGGTTCTCCCTGGCAATATTGTGCAAAACACAACAAACTAATATTATTCTAGCAACTTTCTCTGTAGAATACTGCATTGCACCGCCAGATCTGTCCAGACATCGGAACCTCATTTTCAATAATCCATATGTCCTTTAAATGACACCCCTTGTGGTCTTGTGTGCCTCAATGAAACGGATATGTTTCCTGATTTGTGGGTTATTACAGGGTATCAGAAGCCATTCATAACAAAGGTAACCAGAATTCTCTGTAATAAAAAAAACATATTAAAGTATGTCCTAGTTTGTAATGAAATATGTTTTCAATAATAATAAACAATATTCATCATTGAAATTATTGAATAAAATATCAAACAATAAATTTTTGGATTATTTTTATATTATAGCGTCAAATTACTATCAATTACTAATTAGAATTAATTTTTGGTCACCAAATATTTGTAATAAAATAAATTAATACAAAATGTATAAATGTTAAGACGGATATTACAGTATATATATATGTACTTGCAATAGGTTAAATGGACAAAATTTAAGAATAGACAAGAATATATATATAAAAAAAGGTCAAATTTGGCTTACCTAATAAACATCCCTCTAGCATCTCTCCATTCTTGAACTTTTGATACAGTCCGGTCTGCCTTAGGATGTAAGCATCATGACAGGAGCCAGGGTAATTGGATCTTACATTTATAATTCTCATTTTTGGGTCACACACTATGTGTACATTCAGAGAATGGCAAGACTTTCTGTTCCGATAAATCTCCTCCCGCAAACGTCGGGGTCTAACTGCAATATGGGTACAGTCTATGGCCTCAAGTACATTTGGCATTCCTTCCACACAATAGAATTGAGACTTTATCGATTGCTACTCTTCTGTGGTAGATGGTAGACAAACATATTCTGGGAATATTTGCATGAGTGCATCGATAACTTTTGTTAGATGACGTAAAAAGGCAGATTGACTGAAACCAATGATGACGCTGGACACTGCCTGAAACGATCTGGTGGCAAAAAAGTGCAAGGCAGCAAGAAACTTGAGGAGTCTGGGAATGGCCATTGAACGTGCCGTCACTGGCTATAGGAACAGTGCAATTTGAGCATATAAAGTCAATATTGAATGTCAATCCAGATGGAGCCTTTGAATAACCTCTTTATCGTAAAGGCCATCTAAAGGAACCCAAGGAAGGAATACACGCTGTACCCACAATCTCCTTCTTCTAACAACATTTTCTATGGCATCAGGTTCCCAAATTTGCCTTTTCCCCCTGATTTGCATCAGACGAAGAATATATAGCTGAAGAAGTGTCTCCATGGCTAGCAGGAACTACAGTAAGTAAAGATTCAAGTGTATTGTCCTTCTTTTATATCACTTGTAGGAGTATATCTTACAAACCCTATTGTTTATTATTGTGCTCACCACCTATAAGCTGGCGAGGGATTTTTCATGAGCTAGGTGCAGAAAAAGTAGCGTGCATAGAAATACATTGTTTAGTAATTACTGTTTATTGCGAGATTTATGTAGAGCGAGGATTTTTTAGCTACAAAAAAGACTAGAATATCAGAGTTGCAGACAAGTTCGTTCAACACTTGTAATTGTCAGTTTTTCAATGAATTTGGGGCATAGTACATACGATGTTCGATTTGCATGCAGAAATTTAGACAGAAAAACCCTTGCAGACAGCTTAGTACATGTACCCCCATATGTATTTTTTGTTTAAATTAGACACTTTAATAAAATTTGACTAGTGATGAAGACTGTTTTCTGCTTACTGGTACAAATTCTAAGGTAAAGGAATTCTATTTTTTTTAATTTTTTTTTAATAAATCTGTTTTTGCATATTGCTTACTTCATGTGACATCTCTTCCTATCATGTCATTGAATATGAAAAACCACTGCAAATGTTTAAATTCAAACTTGGCAGGATTGAGCTTTCTATGGTTGGGAGATTTCTGTATTTGCAGAAAAATTAGAATATCGTGCAAAAGTTAATTTATTTCACTAATGCAACTTAAAAGGTGAAACTAATATATGAGATAGACTCATTACATGCAAAGCAAGATAGTTCAAGCCGTGATTTGTCATAATTGTGATGATTATGGCTTACAGCTCATGAAAACCCCAAATCCACAATCTCAGAAAATTAGAATATTACATGCAATCAATAAAACAAGGATCGTACATAGAACAATATCGAACCTCTGAAAAGTATAAGCATGCATACTGTATGTACTCAGTACTTGGTTTGGGCCTCTTTTGCAGCAATTACTGCCTCAATGCGGCGTGGCATGGAAGCTATCAGCCTGTGGCACTGCTGAGGTGTTATGGAAGACCAGGATGCTTCAATAGCGGCCTTCAGCTCTTCTGCATTGTTCAGTCTCATGTCTCTCATCTTTCTCTTGGCAATGCCCCATAGATTCTCTATGGGGTTTAGGTCAGGCGAGTTTGCTGGCCAATCAAGCACAGTAATCCCACTGTTTTTATGTGTTTATATGTCTGTAAATACATATATACACATATAAATACATAAATACTTATGTAAACACACACAACTTTCAACTTGTAATACGATCACTACACCAAACACGTGCAAACAGCTGTGAAAAATCTGATATTGCTTGTGCATAACTCGTAATCTGGCCCCTAGTGTATTATTTAAATATAATTAACTCCTACTGCAATATTGTTATTTTTATTGAATAGATTCACATATTTGTCTGACTAATTTTGATGCTGTGTTGCAACAATAACCATATGCCCACAATGTGTTCCAGAAACTGGTATTGTCAATTATGGGGTAGGTGTAAGAGCTTGGTGCTGTAATCTGTATATTAAGATATGGATAAGTCCAAATTATACTATTGCTATCAAAATGGGTGTTTCTCTTGTAAGGTGTATCCAGTCCACGGATCATCCATTACTTGTGGGATATTCTCATTCCCAACAGGAAGTTGCAAGAGGACACCCACAGCAGAGCTGTAATATAGCTCCTCCCCTAACTGTCATACCCAGTCATTCTCTTGCAACTCTCAACAAGCTAGGACGTTGTAGGAGAGAGTGGTTAAATATAGCTAGTTTATTTTCTTCAATCAAAAGTTTGTTATTTTTAAATAGTACCGGAGTTGTGCTATTTTATCTCAGGCAGTAAATAGAAGAAGAATCTGCCTGAGGTTTCTATGATCTTAGCAGGTTGTAACTAAGATCCATTGCTATTCTCACATATGTCTGAGGGGATTACACAGATGAGGTAACTTCAGCGAGAGAATGGCGTGCAGTTTATTCTGCTATCAGGTATGTGCAGTTATAATTTTTTCTAGAGATGGAAAACACTAGAAAATGCTGCTGATACCAGATTAATGTAAGTTAAGCCTGAATACAGTGATTTAATAACGACTGGTATCATTCTTACTCCCAGGGGTAATACCCTTATGATATTTACAATATAAAACGTTTGCTGGCATGTTTAATCGTTTTTATATATGCTTTGGTGATAAAACTTTATTGGGGCCTAGTTTTTTCCACATGGCTGGCTTAAATTTTGACTAGAAACAATTTCCACTGTTGTAGTATAAAAGTTACAGTTGGTGCAGTTAAATTACAAACTGTGACATCCAGCTTCCCTCAAAGGCCCTCTGAATGCTATAGGACATCTCTAAAGGGCCCAAAGGCTTTCCAAAGTCGTTTATTGGGGAAGGTAGGGCCACAGCTTGCTGTGGCAGTTGGTTGTGACTGTTAAAAAATGTCTATTTCGTTTTTTTGATCAGTTTTTTGAACTAAGGGGTTAATCATCCATTTGCAAGTGGGTGCAATGCTCTGTTAGCCTATTATACACACTGTAAAAATTTCGTTTGATTTACTGCATTTTTTCACTGTTTTTCAAATTCTGACAAAATTTGTTTCTCTTAAAGGCACAGTACCGTTTTTTATATTTGCTTGTTAACTTGATTTAAAGTGTTTTCCAAGCTTGCTAGTCTCATTGCTATTCTGTATAAACATGTCTGACATAGAAGAAACTCCTTGTTTATTATGTTTAAAAGCCATGGTGGAACCCCCTCTTAGAATGTGTACCAAATGTACTGATTTCATTTTATGCAATAAAGATCATTTTCTGTCTTTAAAAAATGTATCACCAGAGGAATCTGACGAGGGGGAAGTTATGCCGACTAACTTTCCCCACGTGTCAGACCCTTTGACTCCCGCTTAAGGGACTCACGCTCAAATGGCGCCAAGTACATCTAGGGCGCCCATAGCGTTTACTTTACAAGACATGGCGGCAGTCATGGATAATACACTGTCAGCGGTATTAGCCAGACTACCTGAACTTAGAGGTAAGCGAGATAGCTCTGGGGTGAGACAAAATGCAGAGCATACTGACGCTTTAAGAACCATGTCTGATACTGCCTCACAATATGCAAAAGCTGAGGAAAGAGAGCTTCAGTCAGTGGGTGATGTTAATGACTCAGGAAAGATACCTGATTCTAATATTTCTACATTTAAATTTAAGCTTGAACACCTCCGCGTGTTGCTTAGGGAGGTTTTCGCTGCTCTGAATGACTGTGATACCATTGCAGTGCCAGAGAAATTGTGTAGACTGGATAAATACTTTGCAGTGCCGGTGTGTACTGATGTTTTTCCAAATACCTAAAAGGTTTACAGAAATTATTAATAAGGAATGGGATAGACCAGGTGTGCCGTTCTCTTCCCCTCCTATTTTTAGAAAAATGTTTCCAATAGACGCCACCACATGGGACTTATGGCAGACAGTCCCTAAGGTGGAGGGAGCAGTTTCTACTCTAGTAAAGCGTACTACTATCCCTGTCGAGGACAGTTGTGCTTTTTTTTTTTTTTTAGATCCAATGGATAAAACATTAGAGGTTACCTTAAGAAAATATTTATTCAACAAGGTTTTATCCTACAGCCCCTTGCATGCATTGCCCCTGTCACTGCTGCTGCGGCGTACTGGTTTGAGTCTCTGGAAGAGGCTTTACAGGTAGCGACTCCATTGGATGACATACTTGGCAAACTTAGAGCACTTAAGCTAGCCAATTCTTTTATTCTGATGCCATTGTTCATTTGACTAAACTAACGGCTAAGAATTCTGGTTTTGCTATACAGGCGCGCAGAGCGCTATGGCTTAGATCATGGTCAGCTGACGTGACTTCAAAATCTAAGCTACTTAACATTCCCTTCAAGGGGCAGACCCTATTCGGGCCTGGTTGAAGGAGATTATTGCTGATATCACTGGAGGAAAAGGTTATGCCCTTCCTCAGGACAGGTCCAAATCTAGGGCCAAACAGTCTAATTTTCATGCCTTTCAAAACTTCAAGACAGGTGTGGCATCAACTTCCTCTAATAATAAACAAGAGGGAACTTTTGCTCAATCCAAGACGGTCTGGAGACCAAACCTGACATGGAAAAAAGGTAAGCAGGTAAAAAAGCCTGCTGCTGCCTCTAAGACAGCATGAAGGAACGGCCCCCTATCCGGGAACGGATCTAGTAGGGGGCAGACTTTCACTCTTTGCCCAGGCATGGGCAAGAGATGTTCAGGATCCCTGGGCGTTGGAAATTATATCCCAGGGGGATATCTTCTGGACTTCAAAGCTTCCCCCCCAAAAGAGAGATTTCACCTTTCACAATTATCTGCACACCAGATAAAGAGAGTGGCATTCTTACACTGTGTACGAGTCCTCCTAGTTATGGGAGTGATCCATCCAGTTCCAAATGAGGAACAGGGACAGGGTTTTTACTCAAATCTGTGGTTCCCAAAAAAGAGGGAACCTTCAGACCAATTTTGGATCTAAAGATCTTAAACAAATTCCTCAAAGTTCCGTCGTTCAAGATGGAAACTATTCGTACCATCCTACCACTGATCCAGGAGGGTCAATATATGACTACAGTGGATCTAAAGGATGCTTATCTTCACATTCCTATACACAAAGATCATCATCGGTTTCTCAGGTTTGCCTTTTAAGACAGGCATTACCAGTTGTAGCTCTTCCCTTGGGATTAGCTACAGCCCCAAGAATCTTTACAAAGGTTCTAGGGTCACTTATGGCGGTCCTAAGGCCGCGGGGCATAGCAGTAGCCCCTTATTTAGACGACATCCTGATACAGGCGTCCAACTTCCAAATTGCCAAGTCTCATACGGACGTAGTACTGGCATTTCTGTGGTCGCATGGGTGGAAAGTGAACGAGGAAAAGAGTTCTCTATCCCCACTCACAAGAGTTTCCTTTCTAGGGACTCTGATAGATTCTGTAGAAATGAAAATTCACCTGACGGAGTCCAGGTTATCAAAGCTTCTAAATTCCTGCCGGGTTCTTCATTCCATTCCGCGCCCTTCGGTGGTTCAGTGTATGGAAGTAATCGGCTTAATGGTAGCCGTTTGCACGCTTACATCTCAGACCGTTGCAACTATGCATGCTCAGTCAGTGGAGCGGGGATTACACAGATTTGTCCCCTCAACTGAATCTGGACCAAGAGACCAGGGATTCTCTTCTCTGGTGGCTATCTCGGGTCCATCTGTCCAAAGGTATGACCTTTCGCAGGCCAGATTGGACAATTGTTACGACAGATGCCAGACTTCTAGGTTGGGGTGCAGTCTGGAACTCCCTGAAGGCTCAGGGATCGTGGACTCAGGAGGAGTCTCTCCTTCCATTAAATATTCTGGAACTAAGAGCGATATTCAAGGCTCTTCAGGCTTGGCCTCAGTTAGCAACTCTGAGGTACATCAGATTTCAGTCGGACAACATCACGACTGTAGCTTACATCAACCATCAAGGGGGAACGAGAAGTTCCCTAGAGATGTTAGAAGTTTCAAAAATAATTCGCTGGGCAGAGATTCACTCTTGTCACCTATCAGCTATCCATATCCCAGGTGTAGAGCACTGGGAGGCGGATTTTCTAAGTCGTTAGACTTTTCATCCGGGAGAGTGGGAACTCCATCCGGAGGCATTTGCACAACTGATTCATCGTTGGGGCAAACCAGAACTGGATCTCATGGCATCTCGCCAGAACGCCAAGCTTCCGTGTTACGGATCCAGGTCCAGGGATCCCAAGGCGAAACTGATAGATGCTCTAGCAGCGCCCTGGTCTTTCAACCTGGCTTATGTGTTTCCACCGTTTCCTCTGCTCCCTCGACTGATTGCCAAGATCAAGCAGGAGAGAGCATCAGTGATTCTGATAGCACCTGCGTGGCCACGCAGGACCTGGTATGCAGATCTAGTGGACATGTCATCCTTTCCACCATGGTCTCTGCCTCTGAAACAGGACCTTCTACTTCAGGGTCCTTTCAACCATCCAAATCTAATTTCTCTGAGGCTGACTGCCTGGAGATTGAACGCTTGATTTTATCAAAGCGTGGCTTCTTCTAGTCAGTTATTGATACCTTAAGACAGGCACGAAAGCCTGTCACCAGGAAAATTTACCATAAGGTATGGCGTAGATATCTTTATTGGTGTGAATCCAAGGGTTACTCATGGAGTAAGGTCAGGATTGCAAGGATATTATCTTTTCTCCAAGAAGGTTTTGAAAAAGGATTGTCAGCTAGTTAAGCGTTTGGCAGATGTTCCAGACGTTCAGGCATTTTGTCAGGCTTTAGTTAGAATCAAGCCTGTGTTTAAACCTGTTGCTCCACCATGGAGCTTAAACTTGGTTCTTAAGGTTCTTCAAGGAGTTCCGTTTGAACCTCTTCATTCCATAGATATCAAGCTTTTATCTTGGAAAGTTCTTTTTTTTGGTAGCTATTTCCTCGGCTCGTAGAGTCTCTGAGCTATCTGCCTTACAATGTGATTCTCCTTATCTGATTTTTCATACGGATAAGGTAGTCCTGCGTACCAAACCTGGGTTCTTACCTAAGGTGGTATCTAACAAGAATATCAATCAAGAGATTGTTGTTCCATCCTTGTGTTACACAATTTGGACGTGGTCCGTGCTTTAAAGTTTTACTTACAAGCTACTAAAGATTTTCGTCAAACATCTGCTTTGTTTGTTGTCTACTCTGGACAGAGGAGAGGTCAAAAGGCTTCGGCAACCTCTTTTTCTTTTTGACTAAGAAGCTTAATCTGCTTAGCCTATGAGACTGCTGGACAGCAACCTCCTGAAAGGATTACAGCTCATTCCACTAGAGCTGTGGCTTCCACTTGGGCCTTTAAAAATGAGGCTTCTTTTGATCAGATTTGCAAGGCGACGACTTGGTCTTCGCTTCATATTTTTTCAAAATTTTACAAATTTGATACTTTTGCTTCTTCGGAGGTTATATTTGGGAGAAAGGTTTTACGGGCAGTGGTTCCTTCCATTTAAGTTACTGCCTTGTCCCTCCCTTCATCCGTGTATTTTAGCTTTGGTATTTGTATCCCACAAGTAATGGATGATCCGTGGACTGGATACACCTTACAAGAGAAAACACAATTTATGCTTACCTGATAAATTTATTTCTCTTGTGGTGTATCCAGTCCACGGCCCGCCCTGTCATTTTAAGGCAGGTAATTTTTAAATTTAAACTACAGTAACCACTGCACCCTATGGTTCCTCCTTTCTCGGCTTGTTTTCGGTCGAATGACTGGCTATGACAGTTAGGGGAGGAGCTATATTACAGCTCTGCTGTGGGTGTCCTCTTGCAACTTCCTGTTGGGAATGAGAATATCCCACAAGTAATGGATGATCCGTGGACTGGATACACCACAAGAGAAATAAATTTATCAGGTAAGCATAAATTGTGTTTTTTTGACCGCAAGTGGGTGGAACAATTGAACAGTAGGTCATCAATACTCGGTAACCAGCTTGGTTTCTCTGCTGCAAAGTGTCCCCGGATTTTTTTTAAATGTTGGCAACTATGATATTTACTACAATCCAAAAGAAAGAAGCAAGCCTTGCACTTAAGCTTCACAGCATTGTTGGGCTTGTATTGTGAATGCAGATACTGCTTGACAAAGGTGGTGGCATTGTAGTCCAGGATAGACATATCTATGTGCAAGAAGCAAAAAGGCTACTGACTGATGAAAAGACATATTTAGAACTTTGCAAGAACCCTACTGACCTATATAATAAGGAACTATTTAATTGAATTAGTACAGCAAAGAGCAGGGTATAATATCATGAGATTAGTTCAACTATGTGTATTCTCCATGTCCAAAAATACCAATCTTTTACTATCTTCCTAAAATGCACAAAATATTGTTAAGAAAACAGGAAGATGTCAAATTCATCATTACCTTTAGTGTAGGAGCAAAAAAATAATAATCTGCTATTAACAAAAACACCTGTAAGTTCTAAAATTAGACCCAATTCTAGGTAAAGGGTTAGCAGAGAGACCAGGTGTTATTTTCAAAAGAAAACAAAATTTGAAAAACATTCTGGCACCATCAAAATTGAGAACGATTCCAGAACAGAAGTGTACAACAAGATTAGATGAAACCCTGTCTGGGTGGCTTAGCCTCAGCAAAGGTCTATATAAGTGTGGCCTTTAAATTGTTGCTGATGCCCATAAATAAAAATAGGTGACACACTTACAAATTGGGGCACTTCAAAATTATATGTAGACCCACCTGTAACACCACTTACGCTGATAATGTGCTAAGTTGTAGTTGTGATTTCATTTACGTAGGAAGAACGAAGAGAAAGGTCATAAGCAGAATTTATGAGCACATTGACAATATAGAAAAAGGTTTCACTAAACACATTGGCCTCTATTTATGAAAGGTCTTGCGGACCTGATCCGACAGTGTGGATCAGATCCGCAAGACCTCGCTGAATGCGGAGAGCAAAACGCTCTCTGTATTCAGCATTGCACCAGCAGCTCACAAAAGCTGCTGGTGCAACGCCGCCCCCTGCAGACTCGTGGACAAGACTCGTGGCTCAGAGCAGGAGGACAGGGTTATGGAGCAGCGGTCTTTGTGACCGCTGCTTCATAACTGCTGTTTCTGGCGAGTCTGAAGACTCACCAGAAACACGGGCCATCAAGCTCCATTCGGAGCTTGATAGATAGGCCCCATTGTTTCAGACCACTTTCTGATATTTCATAAGAATCCAAATTTTCTAAAAGTGACAGTAGTAGAAGTGATTAACCCAATTCACAACAGAAAACAAAGGCTATTAAATTTGCGTAAATGTGAAATGAAGTGGATCCACCTATTGGGTGGCTTGTCCCCAAATGGGCTCAATATAGACCTTGATTTACAAGCTTTTATGGGCAAATATTGACTGGGGTCTTGAGCTGTTGTTTTTTTAAAAATTTTATTGACATATCCTAACATGTTCTATAATTTCTCAGATTAGAGATACAGTAGCATTTTTAAACATTCGATATCCGAACAGGTAAGCAGAACTCTGTAATCTCTTGAAAAAGTCTGCACAGTAGGCGATGAAACGCGTTGAGTTGGAGAAAGATAGATTAATGACATTTCGAGTCATAAAGCTGAAGTTTTTACATCATAGTAGATGTATGGGCAGTAAGGTGTTGCGCCATTATAAAGAGGATAAAAGGGACTGCAGAGACCACACTAACTTCTATGATATGCTTGAACTTTCTGTCTTTTATTAAGTGCATATGTATGTACATTTGAGTGTTTAATAAATCATTCAGCTCCTGTGAATCGGAGTTGAGTTTGTGTTTCCTTTCCCTTTTCTAATTGCTTGACAAAGGCTGCATTAGACAGCAGAAACGCGTTGCAGCTAGTGTGAGTAGAGTCAGTCACGTGTAACGGAGAAGTCTGCGATCTCACAACAGTGACTCCAGGATCTGCCGGGTAAGCAAGCAAAGATTTCACCTACTTTATCTACAGGTTATCAACAGTTATTTATATGGATTGAGACTTCCAAGGCACTTTTTCAGGTTACATCTGGTAACGGTGTAATATGCATGTGAGAGGAATTCCCCCACAGCAGTGATTAACACAGATTACAGTTTGCCACCGAATTACTCACAAAAGAGAGACACTGTTTATTTGCTATAACATGGATTACAGTTTGCTATCAGACTGCTCACAAAAGAGAGAAACACTTTCCGTGATCTGCCATAATTGGTTACTTGTTGTCCCATTAGGACACCTGAATGTAATTCCTGTTCATGATAATAGGTTGGCCAACCTATGCTTTTTAGTATTTCTAGTATTTTTGTACCTCTAGTGCAATAGAACTACTTTTATAAGTTATATGTATTCTTATCCTTGGTGTGCTTTGCAATTAAATACTTGTATTATTATTTGCTTTGTGACTCTGCCTTTATCTATGCATTTATTTGTATGCCTTTATTTCATTCAGCAATATGACAGTTATGACATTTCAGTCTAATTAATGGTGCAAGTTGTCCGCAGTGAGATACTGCCCTAGGGGCTCTGTCTTCTATCTAATTATTTTTCTATTGTGAATGCAGCACAGTACTTGTTTTAAAAGTTTGAATTTTGCCACCTATACCTTCCAAGAATAGGCTGATCATATTTCTAATATAAGATGAATGCTTATAAAAGCTAGAGGGCCATTCAGTTGCACACAGGAAAAATGCAGTAGATATTTTCCGTAA
The DNA here is from genome assembly GCF_027579735.1 of Bombina bombina. NCBI lineage: Eukaryota > Metazoa > Chordata > Amphibia > Anura > Bombinatoridae > Bombina > Bombina bombina. The sequence goes on from NC_069507.1 coordinate 114,631,277, forward strand.
ATGTCCACACTTAAGGATTTGACATTATCTGAACACATAAAGGGCTAGATTAGTGGCACGCTAAATTTTTTTTTTATAAGGTGGTGGGAGTCCACAAGCCTTGACATTTGGAATTAAACTCCCCTCCACCAGGAGGCAGGCAAAGATTACCCACCACATATTTAATGCCTCCCAGCTCCTGATTCCCCTTAGTCTTAAAGGGACAGTCTACTCCAGAATTGTTATTGTTTAAAAAAATAGATAATCCCTTTATTACCTATTTCCCAGTTTTGCATAATCAACACAGTTATATTAATATACTTTTTACCTCTGTGATAACCTTCTATCTAAGCCTCTGCAGACTGCCCCCTTATGTCAGTTCCTTTGACAGACTTGCATTTTAGCCAATCAGTGGGGTAACTCCATGGGAGTGAACACAATGTTATCTATATGGCACACATGAACTAGAGCTGTCTGCTGTTAAAAACTATCAAAGTGCACAGAGATAAGAGGCAGTCTTTAAGAGCTTAAAAGTTAGCATATGAGCCTACCTAGGTTTAGCTTTCAGCAAAGAATACCAAGAGAACAATGCAAATTTGATGATAACAGTAAATTGTAAAGTTGTTTAAAATTGCATGTTCTATCTGAATTATGAAAGTTACATTTTGACTAGACTGTCCCTTTAATTTTTGCCTTCATAATAGAACACGTGAAGAGTGCATTGCTGATACATCTGTATTGAAAGGGTACTCAAAATGCTGTGAGGCCCGTTATCCCCCTCAAAGGGCAGAAAATAGGGCAGAGGGGGTATAGGAGTACCATGGCTAGTGAATGTAATTCTTCTGCGGGAGTTTTTCACTAGGCTGCCACAGGGGTCACTGGGACTGGTCCTTCAGCCTCCTACTGTTGACCGCATCAAGGTACATCCTGGATCAGTAGAGTAGAGTAGATTTTATGGGGTTAGTGTTAGGCTTTTTTTTCTTTTTTTTGGGGTGTTTTTTTTTTAGATAAGGGCTTTGGGCAATTGTAAAAGAGCTGAATGCCCTTTTAAGGGCAGTAAAAGAGCTGAATGCCCTTTTAAGGGCAATGCCCATACAAATGCCCCTTTAGGGGCAATGGGTAGATTCGTATTTTTTTAGAGTTAGTTTTTTTTATTTTTGGGGGTTGGTTGGGTGGGGGGGTAACTTTTAGCGGGACTTAGTAATTTTTTAATTTAAAAGAGCTGTTTAACTTAGGGCAATGCCCTCCCTACAAAAGGCCCTTTAAGGGCTATTGGTAGTTTATTGTAGGTTAGGGGGTGTTTTTATTTGGGGGAGCTTTTTTATTTTTATAGGGCTATTAGATTAGGTGTAATTGTTTTATTTTTGATAATTTCATTTATTAATTTTTGTAATCTTAGAGTTTTTTATTTTTCGTAATTTTAGATTTTTTAAATTTTTTCGTAGTGTTAGGTTTTTTTAAATTTGTAATTTAGATTTTTTAATTGGTAGTGTTTTTTTATTTTATTAGAATAGTTATGTTAGGTTAATTTATTTAAAGATAGTTATATTGTAATTTTAATTTAAAGTTAGGAGGGGTGTTTTAGGGGGTTTAGGGGTTAATAGTTTAATTTAGTGTTTTGCAATGTGGGGGGCGGCGGTTTAGGGGTTAATAGGTTTAGTTCAGTAGTTACGATGTGGGGGGGATGAAGGTTTAGGGGTTAATAACTTTTATTAGTGTCGGCGATGTCGGGGAGCGGCGGAATAGGGGTTAATAATTTTTATTCATGCTGGCGATGTCGGGGAGCGGCGGAATAGGGATTAATACATTTTATTAGTGTCGCTGATGTCGAGGAGTGGCGGAATAGGGGTTAATAATTTGTATTAGTGTCAGCGATGTCGGGGAGCGGCGGATTAGGGGTTAATTACTTTTATTAGTCTTGGTGATGTCGGCGAGCGGCAGATTAGGGGTTAATAACTTTTATTAGTGTCGGCAATGTTGGGGGCGATGGATTAGGGGTATTAAACTAGGGGTTTATGTTAGGGTGTTAGGTTTAAACGTAACTTTCTTTTCCCCATAGACATCAATGGGGTTGCGTTACGACGATCTCCATTCCGTGATCGCAGGTGTTAGTTTTTTTTCTAACACTCTCTCCCCATTGATGTCTATGGGGGAAAAAGTGCACGAGCACATAAACCCAGCCCTTGGCTTTTGTGCGGTATGGAGCTCAACGCAACCATAACGCACAGCACAAGAAGGCTTTTCAGTAACTCGTAATGGCAGCTCCATGGAGAGTGCAATAACGCAATTTTTTGGTGTTAGTTTCGCACCCTGTTTAGCGCAAAACTCATAATCTAGGTGTCTGTGAGGTAAGCTTAGCAGTGTGCGTGCATAGAGGTAAGTACTTCATACATATTCGCAGCCCACAGGTTTCTTAGTAGATATTATACAGGGTACATCAGAGACAGGGGAACTTACATTAATGGGCTCACATTTCTGACAGCTTATGTGGGATTTCCTGCTGTGAGACATGAGAGACAAGCGCAGGGTATGCTAATTTATGTTATACATTATTCTCATAGCTGCTTCCTGTCATGACAGCATTACAGATCTGCACATTTGTTGAATTCTTCTCTGCACTGCGAGTCCTTGTTTTCTTTATAACGAGCCTGGCTGGTCGACTTAAATATCGCTACATTTTATACTCTGTTAAGTAAGGAGTGCTATTGGGAAGTGACATTTTGCAAGGGGATTAACTTTTAAGCACGCTTCGCATTGCGCTCCCGTTCCTTCCTCTCAGTGCAGCGGTGGCCATTTCCTGCTCTTTTTCTCCAGTAAGGTCTCCAGTGAGGGGGTAAAGTACCTGCATATCAGGAGCTTCTTTTCCTAGGGTTGTATTTGTTTCTTGGTACACAGTAAGGTAATATATTGACTAGTGTTATAATTTTCCATAACACTCCCACACTTTATCTTACATAATGATTTTTCAACTATTTTATATATTATCTGTTGTGCTACTTTATATCCATAGATATTGTTAACGGTATCTGTCAAACTTTGTGTGCGCTATTTTCTCTTGTCTCCATATTTGTTAATATGGAGCAGCCCAAAATTTTCCCCACTTCTAATGTACGTGTCCCTTCAGAGGAGAGACCAGCAGATTTAACATCTCAGGCTAAGCGCATGTTTTGCAAACGCAAACGCAAACTTGTTTTGGTTTGCTCTTCATTACAATTGTGCAATGGTTGTGTTGATGGTATTGCAAACTCTCAACCAGTTATTCACGTTTTTCCTTCTCAGGGGACGTGTCCCCACCCCCAGTATGCACAACTCAGGAAGGAAACATGCATTTTTCTCCTGATTCCAAACTCTATCTCCATTCCCAAATTAAGGAGTTGGGGCTATGACGCTTCAGGAAGGTGCAAACGTCTAATACCAGGAAGCAAGGTATCTGCAGTTGCTGACCATGCAGCTGGTCCTTTAAAAAAGAAAATAATTTTTTACATTTCTAGAGAGTCAGAATCTTTGGACTCTGATTCTTTTTTGTATGGTGAAATTTTGTCTGAAGATCGGGACTCTTCTTCTGAGTCTTCATCTTTTATTTTCAAATTGGAGAATTTACAATCTCTTTTACATGAGGTTTTAGTGACTTTGGGTGTCCAGGAGTTGTCCTCATCTGAAAACCAGTCAGTAAAACAACTGGACCTCTTGTTAAAGCCTGCAACTAAACCTGCAGTGGGTTTTCCAGTTCCAGGTGCTTTTTCTCAAATGATTTTCTAAGGAGTGGGAAAAAACAGGTATACCGTTTGTTCTGTCTCAAAAATTCAAAAAGATGTTTCCAGTTCCCTTTAGTCATTATGAACTCTGGGAATCTATTCTCAAAGTGGACAGTGACATATAGATGATAGCAAGAAGAACCACTATTCTATTAGATTATAGCACCACTTTCAAAGAACCCATCGATAGGAAGTTGGAGGCATATCATAGGAAGGCATTTTTACAAATGGGATTCTTATTCAAACCAGCTGTTAGAATTACCTGGTACTCTGTGGTGTGACTTGCTTTCTGAATTAGTTTCAGAGGATCCCTTGAAAGTAATCAAAATAGCAAATTCTTTTATTTGTGAAGTGATCATGAACATTGTCCAATTGGTGGTTCCTTGGTCTTTTTGACTAATGTACATGTATCCTCCTCTTGTCCTGCTTCCCCCAGTAATAGCTTTGATTATTGTGAAAAGACCTTCTGTTGCATGGTCCTTTTGTACATCCAGACTTGAAACCATTAAATTTGATGGCATGGTGATAGAAGACTTAGTTCTTCTCCAACAAGCTTTTTCAGTCGATAGCATGCTTATTCAGGCTAGGAAACCAGCTACCAGAAGGATTTATCACAAAACGTGGAAAGTGTTTCTTTCTTGGTGTGAATTTCATAGTTTTCGGTTGGATTGTTTCTGAATTCTGAGAATTTTGCAATTTCCTCAGCATGGTTTAGATAAGGGATTATCAGCCAGTTCCTTGAAACGTCAAACTTCTACTCTTTCTGTATTGCACCATAAAAAACTGACTAGATTGCCGGACATTCAAACCTTTGTTCATACTCTGGTGGTTACAATTAGGCCAGTGATTAGAGCAGTGTCTCCTCCTTGGAATCTCAATATAGTTTTGAGATCCCTGAAAGTTTATCCTTTTGAGCCTATGCATAATGTGGACATCCATATTTTATCTTGGAAGACTTTATTTCTTTTGGCCATTTATCAGCAAGATGGGTCTCCAAGCTTTCCTCTTTGTCTTGTGAGTCTGCCAACCTAGTAATCCATCAGGACAAAGCAATAAGATAGGAGCTTACCTGTGTCTGACGATAAGCCTGCTCCTAATAAATACTTTATTTCATCTACCTTGAAGACTCTGCATTCCTTTTTCCTCTTTTCAACCTAGTAATCCATCAGGACAAAGCAATATTGAGAAATATGATTTTTTATCTCAGGTTGTTTCCGCTCAAAACATTAATCAGGAGACTTTGGTCCTTTCATTCTGTTACAGGACGTTTTTTGCATAATTTGGAAGTGGTGAGAACTTTTAAGTTTTATCTTCAAGCTACCAAGGACTTCAAACTGTCTTTTCCCTTTTTATTCATTTTTCAGGTCAGCTTAGGTGACAAAAAGTTACTGTGGTTACTTTGGCTTCTTGGTTAAAGCAACTGATTTGTAAGGCTTACTTGCCTAATGGTGCCTCCTACTATATCTGTTTCCTCTTCTTGGGCTTTTAAAAATGAAGCAACAGATTTGCAAAGCTGCTACTTGTTCTTCTCCCCATACTTTTACAAAGTTTAATAATTTTTATGTTTTTGCCTCTTCGGAGTCTGCTTTTAGAAGGAAGGTTCCCCAGACAGCAGTGTCTGGCCAATTATGTGCCTGCTTATCTTTTTTGTCCATTTTTCATAGTATAGTGGATTCCACAGCTTGGGTATTGGATTCCAATTGTCAAGGCTCGTAGTCTCTCACCACCTTTTAAAAGAAAACACAATTTATGCTTACCTGATAAATGTATTTCTTTCATGGTAGTGAGAGTTACAACAGTAACTCAAATAACCACTCATTACAGCCAAGGTATGCAGAATACCATCTCTGAACGCACAACACGTCAAACCTTGAAGCAGATGGGCTACAGCAGCAGAAGACCACACTGAGTGCCACTCCTGTCAGCCAAGAACAGGAAACTGAGGCTACAATTTGCACAGAAACACCAAAATTTGATAATAGAAGATTGGAAAAACGTTGCCTTGTCTGATGAGTCTTGATTTCAGCTGCAACATTTAGATGGTAGGGTCAGAATTTGGTGTAAACAACATGAAAGCATGGATCCATTCTGCCTTGTATCAACGGTTCAGGCTGGTGGTGGTGGTGTAATGGTGTGGGGGATATTTTCTTTGCACACTTTGGGCCCCTTAGTAACAATTGAGCATTGTTTAACGCTATGGCCTACCTGAGTATTGTTGCTGACCATGTCCATCCCTCTATGACTACAGTGTACCCATCTTCTGATGGCTACTTCCAGCAGCATAATGCACCATGTCACAAAGCTTAAATCCTCTCAAACTGGATTCTTGAACATGACAATTAGTTCACTTTACTCCAATGGCCTCCACAGTCACCAGATCTCAATCCAATAGAGCACCTTTGGGATGTGGTGGAACGGGAGATTCGCATCATGGATGTGCAGCCGACAAAACTGCAGTAACTGCGTGATGCTATCATGTCAATATGGACTAAAAGCTCTGAGGAATATTTCCAACACCTTGTTGAATCTATGCCACAAAGAATTAAGGCAGTTCTGAAGGAAAAAGAGAGTCCAACCCGGTACTAGCAAGGTGTACCTAATAAAGTATATATACAGTGTGTGTGTATATATATGTGTATATATATATATATATATATAAATACACACATAAAATAGTTTGGACTGGGGTCCTAGGGGTATTCATTACCTTTCATGTGCCAAAAATGGCCTGGTTGACCAGTACAAACCTTATGAGATATTTGAGTTATACTTTTTTATGGAGAGGTCCATGATAGAGCTCATACATGCTGCAGAAGGCTTAACATAGTCATGTACATAAACTCTTGTTGACTGTGTTTTGTTTAGTGTTTGTAGCGCTATGAGGAACAGTACAATAGAGGGCAACTGCCAGTTGTCAAAAAGAAATATATCAATATTGAGTATTTGATAACGATGTATACTAAATTGTGATGGTATAAATATTAGATATTAAGTTTCAGCATATAGTAAAAAAGTCAAATTGCAACTAAATGACAATGTTCAAAGTTAAAATGATGTGACAGAAAAAACAATGCATGTAAACTGGTAGCTGTGGATTCCCCAGGGGCCCTGCTCCAAAAAACGGAAGAAGGGATCCATGCACTCCAAAGGTAAACTATAAAATATAACTTTTATTTATAGGTTAAAACAGCAAACATCAGTTATGCAGGTTGACAATGCAGGTAACCCCTGATGTGTTTCATGCTGGTGTAGCGCTTAATCATAGGTGATTACTACAGAAGTCCACCTGGTACTTAAGGCTGGCCCCTCCAATCACAACCGTTGGTACGGACCTCCTGTTTCTCTGCATTAAGGTTGACTGGAATAATATAAAACAAAATAAGGTAATAAAAAATGCATTGTGCCTAAATAATGTTGGAAATTACTACTGAGAAAAAACATATATATAATACACATAGGGCAATGACACATAATTTAATAAAGATAGAATTTATAATTTTAAATGCTCCCTTACTGATTTGCCATTAAAGGCAATTTATAAACAACTATACATTTTTTGAATTTTCAAAATTACTTTTTGCTAATAATATTTTTAAAAGGGAACACTATGCAGAATTAACTGTTCTTAGTAGATATTGAAATAGAAAATCTAGCTAGTGTGTATTATAACTAACAATAATAATACAATTATTACTATTTGTAGTGGATGGAGCAAGGGAAGAAATAAAAATTAGACTAAACTTGCATAGTATAAATAAGTGTGCGATTACTAAAGCTGTACCCTAGTTTTAAGGCTAAAAATTACAGACAGAGCCAAAAAGATTAGCCCGTAAAAAAGGAAATATCCCATTCAAAGTTCATTCCTAGGGGGAATCTTGTTTTTAGCTTGAATATCCAGAAGAGTTCCCTTCTGGTAAGTAGCTTATGACGATCTCCCCCTCTGGGTTGTCTAGTAGCCCTGTATATAATTTGTACCCCAAAGTCTGGAACATTGCTAAAATGTATTCCATTAAAATGTTTTGCAAGAGCTGAATCTTTATTATAATTCTCCACATCCCTCATATGGTTAAAGACTCGAGTGTGGAGTTTGCGAGAGGTCTGACCTACATACTGTGTCTGGCATAGATTACAGGTGATTAAATAAATGACCCATTTGGCACGGCAGGTAGCATGCATGTTTATCTTAAATGTATGTTGGGTTACTGAAGATCTAAATTCCTTTCCTATGGTTAGAACCGAACATGACTTGAAATTGTAATTAGTACACTTAAAGTTCCCCTCAGAATAGAGCCATGTAGTTCTATTTCTATCTACATCTTTAGTTGTAATCATGTTGGGAGACAGCTTAGACCCTAAGGTCACAAGGCGTTTGGAAACAAATTTACAGCTCTTTACATAGGGTGCCAATAAATTGTCATTCTCTAACAAACTGAGGTATTTTTTTAAAATACCCACAATTCTATTGTACTGTGTAGAATAAAGGGTACTAAACACAACAGTATCAAATCTAGTATTAGTATATTAAAGAAAAAACATTGTTTTGATTTAGACATTTGCCTTTATCCAGGAGATCCTTAGAATAACCCCTCTAAAGAAGCATATTTTTTAATTCATCTGACTGTGCTTGATATGTTGAATCTGAATTTGTATTCCTTCTAAGCCTAATAAATTGGCTTTTAGGTATTGATCTAATCAGATGGGGTGGGTGAGCAGACTTGGCATGTAAAATGGTGTTGCCAGATGTGGGTTTATGATATGTCTTAGGCTCTATAGTTCCTTTATTTGAATCGCCTTCTAATGTAAGATCCAGGAAATTGATGGTGGTCAAATTTGCTTCTCCAGTAAATCTCAATTCCAAATGATTGTTATTTAAGTAGTTAAGCAGATCTTGGAAGAAGTTATGAACTTTCCCACCATCAAGATCAAGAACAAAGATAATGTCATCAATGAAACATCTGTACAGGACAATATAATCCGCAAAATGGTTAGAATTTACATAAATGTGATGGAGTTCCCACCATCCCACAAATAAATTGGCATACGATGGGGTGAATTTCGCCCCCATCGCAGTGCCACAAAGTTGAAGATAAAACTCACCATTAAATATAAAATAGTTGTGGGACAGAAGGAACTCCAAACAATCACACAAAAACATTTTGACATGATCCTGCACAGTTGTCTCCCTATCTAAAAAGTATTTCACAACCTGTATACCCAATTGATGAGGTATACATGAATACAGAGATCCTATATCCACAACAACCTAGGTGTAACTTTCTTTCTTGCCATTTAATCCTATCAATATCATTAAGAAGATGGTTAGAATCTCTTACTGCTAGATTACGAGTCTTGCGTTAGCCTTAAAAAGCAGCTTTGAGAGATCCCAACGCTCCTTTTTAATGCCAGTTGGTATTACGAGTCTGGCAGGTACAGGTGTAATGCTCACTTTTTTTCCGCAACTCGAGCATACCGCAAATCCCCTTACGTCAATTGCGTATCCTATCTTTTTAATGGGATTTGCCTAACGCCGGTATTACGAGTCTTAGAGAATGTCAGCGGTACACCCTCTCCTGTCAAGACTCCTACCCATTTAAAAGTCAGTAGTTAAGAGTTTTATGGGCTAACGCCGTAACATAAAACTCTTAACTAAAGTGCTAAAAAGTACACTAACACCCATAAACTACCTATTAACCCCTAAACCGAGCCCCCCCCCCCCACATCGCAAACACTTAAATAAAATTTTTAACCCCTAATCTGCCGACCGGACATCGCCGCCACTTCAATAAATATATTAACCCCTAAATCGCCTCACTCCCGCCTTGCAAACACTAGTTAAATTTTATTAACCCCTAATCTGCCGTCCCTAACATTGCCGACACCTACCTACATTTATTAACCCCTAATCTGCCGCCCACAATGTCGCTGCCACTATATTAAATGTATTAACCCCTAAACCTAAGTCGAACTCTAACCCTAACCCCCCTAACTTAAATATAATTTAAATAAAACAAAATAAAATTACTACAATTAAATAAATTAGTCCTATTTAAAACTAAATACTTACCTATAAAGTAAACCCTAAGCTAGCTACAATATAACTAATAGTTACATTGTAGCTAGCTTAGGGTCTATTTTTATTTTACAGGCAACTTTGTATTTATTTTAACTAGGTACAATAGTTACTAAATTGTTATTAACTATTTAATAACTACCTAGCTAAAATAAATACAAAAGTACCTGTAAAATAAATCCTAACCTAAGTTACAATTACACCTAACACTACACTATAATTAAATTAATTACCTAAACTAACTACAATTAACTACAATTAAATTAAATAAACTAAAGTACGAAAAAAACCCACATTAAATTACAGAAAAAAATAAAAAAAATTACAAGAATTTTAAACTAATTACACCTAATCTAATCCCCCAAAATAATAAAAATCCCTACCCTATACTAAATTACAAATAGCCCTTAAAAGGGCTTTTTGCAGGGCATTGCCCCAAAGTAATCAGCTCTATTACCTGTAAAAAAAAAAATACAATACCCCCCAACATTAAAACCCAACACCCACACACCCAACCCTACTCTAAAAACCCACCCAATCCCCCCTTAATAAAACCTAACACTACCCCCTTGAAGATCGCCCTACCTTGAGACGTCTTCACCCAGCCGGGCACAAGTGGTCCTCCAGAGGGTCCGAAGTCTTCATCCGATCCGGGCAAAAGAGGTCCTCCAGACAGGCAGAAGTCTACATCCAGACGGCATCTTCTATCTTCATCCATCCGGAGCGGAGCGGGTCCATCTTCAAGCCAGCCGACGCGGAGCATCCTCTTCTTCCGACAACTCCCGACAAATGAAGGTTCCTTTAAATGACGTCATCCAAGATGGCGTCCCTTGAATTCCGATTTGCTGATAGGATTCTATCAGCCAATCGGAATTAAGGTAGGAAAAATCCTATTGGCTGATCCAATCAGCCAATAGAATTGAGCTTGCATTCTATTGGCTGATTGGAACAGCCAATAGAATGCGAGCTCAATCCTATTGGCTGATTTCATCAGCCAATAGGATTGAACTTCAAATCTATTGGCATCAGCCAATATGATTTTTCCTACCTTAATTCCTATTGGCTGATATAATTCTATCAGCCAATCGGAATTGAAGGGACGCCATCTTGAATGACGTCACTTAAAGGAACAGTCATTGTTGAAGAAGACTCCGGATGAAGAGGATGCTCCACGTCGGATGTCTTGAAGATGGAGCCACTCCGCGCCGGATGGATGAAGATAGAAGATGCCATCTGGATGAAGACTTCTGCCCTTCTGGAGGACCACTTCTGCCGGTTGGGTGAAGACGTCTCACAGTAGGGTGATCTTCAAGGGGTTAGTATTAGGTTTTTTTAAGGGGGGATTGGGTGGGTTTTAGAGTAGGGTTGGTTGTGTGGGTGGTGGGTTTTAATGTTGGGGGGGATTTGTACTTTTTTTACAGGTAAAAGAGCTGATTACTTTGGGGCAATGCCCCGCAAAAGGCCCTTTTAAGGGCTATTTGTAATTTAATGTAGGGTAGGGCTTTTTTTATTTTGGGGGGCTTTTTTATTTTGTTACGGGGATTAGAGTAGGTGTAATTAGTTTAAAAATCTTGTAATTATTTTATTATTTTCTGTAATTTAGTGTTTTTTTTTTTCATACTTTAGATCATTTTTTTTAAATTGTATTTAATTGTATTTATTTTAGGTAATTAATTTAATTATAGTGTAGTGTTAGGTGTAATTGTAACTTAGGTTAGGTTTTATTTTACAGGTAAATTTGTCTTTATTTTAACTAGGTAGTTATTAAATAGTTAATAACTATTTAATAACTATTCTACCTAGTTAAAATAAATACAATGTTGCCTGTGAAATAAAAATAAAACCTAAGATAGCTACAATGTAACTATTAGTTATATTGTAGCTATCTTAGGGTTTATTTTATATGTAAGTATTTAGTTTTAAATAGGAATAATTTAGCGAATTGTAGTAATTTTATTTAGATTTATTGTAATTATATTTAAGTTGGGGGGGTTAGGGTTAGACTTAGGTTTAGGGGTTAATAACTTTATTATAGTGGTGGCGACGTTGTGGGCGGCAGATTAGGGGTTAATAAATGTAGTTAGGTTGCAGCGACATTGGGGGCGGCAGATTAGGGGTTAATAAATATTATGTAGGGTTCGGCAATGTTGGGGGCAGCAGATTAGGGGTTCATAACTATAATGTAGGTGGCGGCGGTGTCCGGAGCGGCAGATTAGCGGTTAATAATATAATGCAGGTGTCGGCGATGTTGGAGGCGGCAGATTAGGGGTTAATAAGTGTCAGATTAGGGGTGTTTAGACTCGGGGGTTCATGTTTAAACATAAATTTTATTTCCCCATAGGAATCAATGGGGCTGCGTTAGGAGCTTTACGCTGCTTTTTTGCAGGTGTTATGGTTTTTTTCAGCCGGCTCTCCCCGTTGATTCCTATGGGGAAATCATGCACAAGCACGTTTTACCTGCTTACCGCTAACGTAAGCAGCGCTGGTATTGAGGTGAGATGTGGAGCAAAATGTTGCTCTTCGGTCACTTTTTTGCGGCTAACGCCGTGTTTGTAAAAGCCTGCAATACCAGCATTGTCTGTAAGTGAGCGGTGAGCATAAACTGCTCGTTAGCACCACATAGCCTCTAACGCAAAACTCGTAATCTAGGTGAATGTTTTGAAAACATAGTAAAAGTGTTGAAAAACTTCAATTTTAGATTTAAATTAATGGAAAAGCAGGTAAATAAATAATGAAAGTAAACTATAAGGTGTTTTCACTATGTATAAATTAAACATTTTGGGCTAGATTACAAGTGAAACGCAAAAATATTAGCACTATTGTGCATTAATATTTCTCAAGTGCTTTAAATACCGATTCTAATTTTGCACTCATTCTACAGGTCAAAAGTTATTTTTTTTTACGATAAAGCAATATTTTAGTGCAAGCTAACATTCGTATGTCAGTGCGGGTGCGCTAAATACCTCTCATAATAAAATTCTATAGGAGCACACAGCCAGTGCCCTTACATGTAAAATCAGTGCACCATCCCCAGTGGAAATTGCACTGCCAGAAAACTATTTTAAACTATACACCTGAAACATGCTTTATTACCATAAAAAAAGTCCTACCTATAAAAAAGTAAGCACTAAACACACAAATGCTAGCTATGTGAACCTATAAATGTACATGAAATACAATTTTTTTCTTTTGTTATTTAGATAGAGCATGCAATTTTAAACAAATGTCTAATATACTTCTATAAACAAATTGTCTTTGTTCTCCTTTTTGTTGAAAAGCAGGGACGCAAGCTCAGGAACATGCACATGTCTGGAGCACTATACGGAAGCACTATATCCATTTGCAAGAGCACTAAATGGCAGCACTATTTCCTGCCACATAGTGCTCCAGACACCTGCCTATGTATTTTTTTCAACAAAGAATACAATGAGAAATTTGATAAATTGGAAACATTTTTAAATTTGTATGCTCTGTCTGAATCACAAAACAATTTTTTGGGGTTTCATATCCCTTTAAATAAAAAAATCTGTTGAGCTTATGTATTTTTAATTTAAAGGGACATTAAACCCAATTTTTTTCTTTCATGATTCAGATAGAGAATACCATTTTATACAACTTTCTAATTTACTTCTATTATCTAAATTGCTTCATTCTCTTGATATTCTTTCCTGAAAAGCATATCTAGATAGGCTCAGTAGCTTCGGATTGGTGGCTGCACATAGATGCCTCATGTGATTGGCTCACCAATGTGCATTGCTATTTCTTTAACAAAGGATATCTAAAGATTGAATCAAATTAGATAATAGAAGTAAATTGGAATGTTGTTTAAAATTGTATTCTCTATCTGAATCGTGAAATACATTTTTTGGGTTAAATGACCCTTTAAAGGCACAGATTTATGTAACTTAAAAGGGTCACTTACACCAACAGAAAGCAAACCCAAAACTCCTGCAAAGAAATATGAATAATCAGCATTAAATATTCCCATTTTCCCCATATATAATCAACTGGCAAGAAAGGTGAATGACCCCATGAAAGTTGTCAGAATTGGTTATTTCACTTGTGCTGGTTTAAGATTTCATGTGTTGTGTTTGACTTCTATGTTGCTGTTGCATTTATAAACAGCATCTGCCATTGACATCTATAAAATTAGATCTCAAACAGAAACCCTTTATACAGTGCAGTACTTAGATACCCTGGGGTTTACTGATAGAAAAAGTTATTAACTTTCTCCTGAATTTCTGGTACAGTGACAGGACTCACATATGATATCACCAAAATTATTGATCCAATTGGCTCTGCATCTGAAAACAATATTTTATACTTTTATTTAGTGGTGTTATAAAAGGGAGAAATTATTTTTAATAAATAGACTAGTAAGGGGTCAATTTAAGTTGAGGATATATATACTAGTCCTAAAACCTGTTCACGCTCTCTCTCTCTATCTCTCTCTCTCTCGTCATTCTCCCCTGCGCGTGCGATCAGCTCTCTCTCCTCCACTTGCCGGTCCTCGCGCTGCTGTCATTCACCCCTGCGCGTGCAATCAGCTGGGCTCTTTCACTTGCCAGGTCCTCGCGCTGCTGTCGGGTGGGTGCGCGTGCGATCAGCTGTCTAAGGCCAAGTGTTTGTCTGTACTGCGCATGACGGCTTCAGACAAACACCTATGCACAATGTAACTATGTATATTAGCAAAAAGAATGACTGCTGAAATTTGCTTCCAAACTGAACTTCGCATGCATGCATGTCTGTGTCCACATGAAAGCACTAAATCAATTTCCTTGTCTAAATTTGTTACCCTCTCAGTGCGCATGCTGCTCATTACATAATCGGATTTCACACATTCCTTTTTAACATATGTGGAGTGGGATTATGTAATTCTGAGCATGTGCATGCCAAGGTAGCAAATCTCGACAAGGTAGGTTTTTTTGACAGGACACCGAAGTTCTGTCTAGTTTTTCTACCCATCAAAATTTTCGGAGAGAGAGAGAGAGCAAAAGAGGGCGAGAGAGAGCAAGAGGGGGGAGAGAGCAGATGAGGGGGGAAGAGAGAGAGCGAGCAAAAGAGGGGAGAGAGAGCAAAAGAGGTGGGAGAGAGAGAGCAAAAGAGGGGGAGAGAGAGCACAAGAGGGGAGAGAGAGAGCAAAAAAGGGGAGAGAGAGAGAGCAAAAGAGGGGGGAGAGTGCAAAATAAGGGGGAGAGAGAGAACTCAAAAGAGAGGGGGGGAGAGAGAGAGAGAGAGAGAGAGAGAGAGGGGAGAGAGAGGGAGCAAGGGTTGGAACCGCGGTACCTAAAAAATTGGCCCGTGTACACGGGCTTTAGAACTAGTGTATATATATATATATATATATATATATATATATATATATATATATATATATATATATATATATATATATATATATATATATATATATATATACACACACACACACACATACTATACATAACTAGTATAACCATAGCTAAGTTTGCTTTATGTATATATTTACACATATTTAAGAATTATTTTTTGGAATTAACTAACTGAATGACAGAACTGAGAGAATACTTCCAATTGACAGATGAAGGGTGAGTGCCAACTTGGGAAAAAAAGACTTATGTTTAAAAGGACCAAAAGACTTCCAAGTTAACTCTCCAGTTAGGAATTATTCAAAACTACTTATGGTCATGGACAGACATTGGAGTCATAAATTAAGCTTATATCACAAAGCTCTCAATATGGATGTGAGCTAACCACGACTGATGTTACTGGCAATTACTATAATACTGGTGAGATATGGCTGATCTGCTAGATGGCAATTACTAAAATTCAGGTGGAATGGATTTGTGTGCAGGAAAATTATTAAAATGAAAAATAATATTTAATTTAAAAAAAAAGAAGATGGAGGGGAGAAAGGCAAACAGTGATGCAAGTCCATCTGAAGTCATTAGGAATACTACTACAGAGACAGGTAAAGGGAAGAAAATAAATGAAATTTAAGAGATTTTTTTTTTATACTTTAATTCCACTATTTCAATCCAAGACTATACCAACATCTGCTGGCTTTAGAAAGGAAGCATCTTCCTCTGAGCAGCACGCCGGGCGGGAGAAGTTTACAATCTAGCTACATTAGTGGAACAGTACTACGCAACTCGCGTAGGGAGATTGTAATTTAACTCCTCCTTCATCGTTTTTCACTGATGTCCAGCAAGGCACTGTAGGGAGTTGCGATGCGACAGGGGTGACACCATCAGAGGAGATTAATTCCTGCTTGATGGTGTCAAGGACCACCAACATCTTCTCATGGACCACTACTGGTTGTCAACCGCTGGATTAGAAAACAGTTTAGATGGAGACTGAGCTCTTCTTCTTTTTTTTTTTCTACACTTGGTTACGATTTAGACTTGGGGATAAATGGCACAAATACTCTGCCTGTCAGGTTTTTGCACGAAAACGTAAAAACATTTTCTCTGACGTTCTAAGACTTATTATTGTAACATTTATAGGCTCAATGACTATTTACTAATTTTATTATATATATATTTTTTTAAATTACTTTTATGGGTTTTTTTCAGAACCTTACAGCTCCTTCCTTTGGGATGGATGAATGCTAATGTGTTGTTTGTACAAGCCTTGTATATGTTTGTAGGATTATCACTTAGTTATTTATAATAAATAAATGAAAATTAAAAAAAAAAGAGAGAACAGTTTAAACTGTTAGATCACATAAAATTGACATTTGAAGTGAGAGGCGGAGCGTGGGCTATTTGAATTTCAAGGCGAAGACTGAGCAAACGAGTAACGGGCATAAGCATCTCCAAATCAACATATGCACAAATGCTAGAGGAAGTGAACCCATTATAGGAAGGTCACCCAACGTCCTCTGCACTCTCTAGGAGCGCCGTAGCAGCAGCGGAATCACACCGCAATCAGAAGGATCATGTCTATGATTAAGCACCTCTAGGGGGCGCGAAACACTTCAGACGTGCTGTCTGTCTGTCCTCCTGTTTCATGTCTGTGCTCTGTTATGAACTGTTGACTTTTTTGAAGTCCGTTTGCTATTTTCAATAAATTTTTGTGCATTTCATAGCACCTGTTTACAGTACCTCCATTCTCCTTTGACTGATCCTATTTGAATTTCATATTTATATTAAAAAGTAACTTATAGCGCATCTTCATTACAACTGATGAATTAAACTCCAACTAAAATATCACTAACATTCTGGATCTGTTTTTATAAAGGGAAAAGTTTACCATCACTTTAACTATTTTCAAGTTTTCTTGTGTGGTCTGATTTATATAGAGAGCAATGATTTTTTTTGTTTCTAATCCTGATGATCGTTGGTAGGAAATTTCAACAGAGAGAAAAACTACTCGCATCATTCCTCATGCTTTCATGAGGAATGAGGCGAGAAATTTTCGTTTCCATCGAAATTTCCTAACAAATTATCAGCACATGCTTGCATTACATCATCTCTTTCCATAAATTTTTTTAAACATGTGGAATACAGTGACGGAATTTTACGCACACGCAGAAGAATTTGTAAGTGCTTTTATTTTAAAAAGGTATATATTTTGTAGCTGGTTATTAAACACATATTAATAAAGTACAATGAATCTAAGCAGTACTCAACAGGTGAGCACCTTATGGCATTAATGAATGACAAAACTTTTGGTGCTGTGCTTATAATATTTCGGCCTATTTGTCAGGTAGAGCAGCTGCCAGGGCCAGCACTATGCTTTACATATGCCCCCAAAACAGTGCTTTAGAGAAAGCACACCCTGTGTAGAGGAAACAAAAGCAGCAGATACCAGCTGGGTGACCCAGAAGATCTTATGTGGATATGGGGCTTACAGAACTTTAGGGATATGGGACCGTAATCTGCTGTGACATAGTCTATGGGGCCTACTGAAGAATTGCCAGAAGTACCTTGGGGTCATGGGTTTAAGATGTGGCTTACTGAGGAGCTGACAGGAGGACTTCAGGTTCATGGGTCTGAGATTTGATGTGGGTATAAGACTTACAGAGGCACTGCCGTTCCAGGACCTGTTCTGAGGTCTGATATGTCTTTAGTTATGACAAAGGGGTCTTATTTGATGTATGTGGTTGCCAGAGATGGTGGCAGCGCAAGATGTCTGCTCTGAGGTCTTACCTGGATATGTGGCTAACAGATGATCACCTAAACTACTTTCAAGCAGCAGAATTCATAAAGACTCTACTGCCCCTGAGGAATATTTTGTTTTGTGGCCGAGTCTCACAACTTCAAAGCTTATGAGGTTGTTTCCTTTTTTATTTTCCAATTTTCTTTAAAGTATTGGTAAACTCTCCCCTTTATAAAATCAGATAATGTTAGTGATATTTTAGATGGAGTTTAATTCTTCCGTTGTAACAAAGATGCAGTATAACTTACCTTTATTATATACATATGAAATTCAAATACCCCACTCTCCATCACCCACTTTAAAAGTAATTTTTTTCTGTGAGCTAACGGTTTGAATTGTTGTCCAATCAGCACTCTAACTGCAACAAAAGTGCCTTAAAGGGCGAGCGCTGATTGGAGAACAGTTCAAACCTTTAGTTCACAGAAACATTTACTTTTGAAGTGAGCGGTGGAACGTGGGATATTTGAATTTCATATCTATATTAAAAAGTAAGTTATTGCGCATCTTCATTACAATGATGAATTAAACTCCATCTAAAATATTACAGTCCGGATCTGTTTTCATAAAGGGGAAAGTTTACTATCACTATTTTATTTAAGAGTGGACTGATTTATATAGAAATCATATTTTTTTGTTTCTGTTCATTTTTTTAATAATGTTTTGGAGTTTTTGTGATGCTGATACCTTTGACAGTAGAACTTGTTCTATGCACCAAGACGCGAACAGTTATAAGATAGATATCACTCCCTTGATCATACGGAGCTTAAATCCCAACTTCTGAAGGCTTCCGGCATACATCTATTGTGGACATGACGCACGTGTAGGAGGTTGCGGCTAGAGGACTCGAGTGAAGCGTTTGGCGTGGAAGAGCTTGCTACGCATGCTGAAAGACCCTAGGGCCCTACGGAGTGGGATATTCGGCTACAGGGACATCTTAAGACGAGGCAGAGTACTCCTGTAGCTGCAGTTCATCACAGTCTATCCACATGAAGTCGAGACGAAAGGACCTGGTGAGCAATCCTAGTCTCATCCCTGCACAGTGATGTCGGAGCATCGTTAAAACTTGTAGTGGGAGGTTGCTGCCATCGTGCCTGATTGTGGTTGCTTTGGCACCCTAGAAGCTAATTACTTGCCAAAGCAGGAAAATGTATGGGTAAAGGAGTCTGAGATACCCAAGGCTAAGGTCTTTTTCCTTTTGGGGGAAGTGCTTGAACTTTGCTGCAATTGATATTTGTGGGCCCATTTATCAAGCTCCGTAAGGAGCTTGTGGGCCCGTGTTTCTGGCAAGTCTTCAGACTCGCCAGAAACAGCAGTTATGAAGCAGCGGTCACAAAGACCGCTGCTCCATAACCCTGTCCACCTGCTCTGAGCAGGCGGACAGGAATCGCCAGAAATTGACACCCTCTGCTGGCGGCCGATTGACCGCGAGTCTGCAAGAGCTTCTGGTGCAATGCTGAATACGGAGAGTGTATTGCTCTCCGCATTCAGCGATGTCTTGCGGACCTGACCCGCACTGTCGGATCAGGTCCGCAAGACATTTGTTAAATAGGCCCCTTGATGTCAAGTTACAGCTCTTATTATGTATGGTGATAAACTCTGGCTCCCTAAGGGTTAACCTCAGTGAAGGAAAGCTGTAGGCCGTGGTCAGCTTAGTAGAAAGAAAGCAAACGCACGCTGCATCAAAAATTTTAACAAGAGACATTTGCATTCCATCTACCTTACATATGATCTCCGGAGCCTTTCTTCCCCCAGTGCCTTCCTCTCCACCTCTCCTCCCCCCTCACACTTCCTTCCCTGCTTGTGCTATTTAAAAACATAGCAGTGCCTGAAGCCGTTCTTCTGAGACACTGCAGGGCTCACTATAATTTAGTAATAGCTGGTGCCATGTGCATCACGTGACCCACTATTCTGGAACGTACTTTTAAAAATGGCAGCATACATAGGACATCCAATGCTGCAGATCAACATTTAATTATAAAGCTTTTATCTACAACAGAATGCAGTAAGATGAAAAGACTGCATACAGCATTGTAAATTAGTTTATTTTGTCCAATTAGAAAAAGTTAGTTTAGAATATGTCAAGCAGGTGTTGTGGTTCCCTTTAAGTATGATATTGTTAATTCAGAAATTGATGTAGAAGGCAGATATATTATCTTACAGCTTAATATTTTCAATCAAAGATATGTATTATGTAACGTATATGGACCAAATTATAGGAGTAAGGAGTTATGGAATAAAATCACTAATAAATTGTTGGAATATGTAGATCATAATTTGATAATAGCTGGAGATTTTAATCTCATTGCACAATATCCTATAGATCGATTGCTTGCATAAAGGGAAAACTAAGGAGAAAGGTCATAAAGCTGAAGTTAAACTTTTTAAAATTTTTAGAAATATACTGAATGTTAAATATATATGGAGACTCCATAATCCTGACAGTAAAGGATTTACATGTGAATCCAAAACACACTCAACTTTATCCAGGATTGACTATTTTTTAATTAATGAGAAATTAGCAGGTAAAGGGTTGGAAGCAGAAATCTTGTCAATTATTATTTCTGACCACGCACCAATTCTGCTGTGTGTCCCTTTTGCTATACTGAAAAAACCTCTAACTTCATTTATATTTCCAAAATATTCGTATAACAATATGAAATTTAGAAACTGGTTAATTGAAAAATGGAATGAATCTATGCGATTTTAATGAGCATTCTGTACAAAATCTGGAAACACTGCGGGAAGCCTCTAAGGCTGTCCTAAGGGGGGAAATCAAAGCCTATGGCCTCTAGTTATGAAGCTCCGTATTTACCTGCATTCGCCGGCCCAATACGCTCGCCTAAGCTCGCCTAACATTGCTGCCGCGGACCTGAATACGTTCGCCAAAGTTATCAAAAAAGCTGTCAAGAAGCCGCGCACCAAGTACGGTGCAATGAGCAGCGGCCTGTTGTTAACTGACAGTCATCAATCTCGCTGCTCATCGGCTTCTTCGCAGCTTTCTTGCTACCCTGTCACTAAGCACCCACACTATACTATACAGTTATACCCCCTAAACTGCCGCTCCCGGAGCCCCCCGCACCTAAATAAACTTATTACCCCCTAAATCGCCGCTCCAGGACCCCGCCGCAACTATAATAAATATATTAACCCCTAAACCGCCACTCAGGGACCCTGCCGCCACTATAATAAATATATGAACCCCTAAACCACCGCTCCCGGACCCCGCCGCCACCTACATTATACCTATTAACCCTTAATCTGATGCCCCCTATACCGCCGCCACCTACATAAAGTTATTAACCCCTATCCTGCCGATCCCAGACCCGGCCGCAAATGAATTAATTGTTTAACCCCTAAACCGCCGCACCCGGAGCCCTCCGCCACCTACATTACATTTATTAACCCCTATCCTGCCCCCCTACACCACCGCCACCTACAGTACATTGATTAACCCCTAATCTACCCCCCCTACACCGCCGTCACTATATTAAATGAATTAACCCTTAAACCTAAGTCTAACCCTAACCCTAACACCCCCCAACTTAAATATTATTTAAGTTAATCTAAATAAATATTCATATCATTAAATAAATTAATCCTATTTAAAACTAAATACTTACCTATAAAATAAACCCTAAGATAGCTGCAATATAACTAATAATTACATTGTAGCTATTTTAGGGTTTAGTTTTATTTTACAGGCAACTTTGTATTTATTTTAACTAGGTACAATAGCTATTAAATAGTTAATAACTATTAAATAGCTACCTAGTTAAAATAATTACAAAATTACCTGTAAAATAAATCCTAACCTAAGTTACAAATACACCTAACACTACACTATCAATAAATTAATTAAATTAATTAACTACAATGATCTAAAATAAAAAACAATTAAATAAACTAAACTATATTACAAATAAAAACAAACACTAAATTACAAAAAATAAAAAAATCTAATTACACCTAATCTAAGTCCCCTAATAAAATAAAAAAGCCCCCCAAAATAATAAAATTCCCTACCCTAAACTAAATTACAAAAGTAAGCAGCTCTTTTACCAACCCTTAAAAGGGCTTTTTGCGGGGCATTGCCCCAAAGTAATCAGCTCTTTTACCTGTTAAAAAAAAGCAATACAATACCCCCCCCCAACATTACAACCCACCACCCACACACCCCTAATCTAAAACCCACCCGATCCCCCCTTAAATAAACCTAACACTACCCCATTGAAGATCACCCTACCTTGAGCCGTCTTCACCCAACCGGGCCGAAGTCTTCATCCGATGCGGGCACAAGTGGTCCTCCAGCCAGGCAGAAGTCTTCATCCGATCGGCGCAGAAGAGGTCCTCCATCCGGCAGAAATCTTCATCCAAGCGGCATCTTCTATCTTCATCCTTCCGGCGATGAGCAGCTCCATCTTGAAGACCTCCGGCACGGAACATCCATCTCTGCCGACGACTACCCGACGAATGACTGGTCCTTTAAATGACGTCATCCAAGATGGCGTCCCTCGAATTTCCAATTGGCTGATAGTATTCTATCAGCCAATCGGAATTAATGTAGGAAAAATCCGATTGGCTCCATGTCTTCAAGATGGAGCCGCTTATAGCCGGAAGGATGAAGATAGAAGATGCCGCTTGGATGAAGATTTCTGCCGGATGGAGGACCTCTTCTGCGCCGATCGGATGAAGACTTCTGCCCGGCTGGAGGACCACTTGTGCCCGCATCGGATGAAGAGTTCGGCCCGGTTGGGTGAAGACGGCTCAAGGTAGGGTGATCTTCAATGGGGTAGTGTTAGGTTTATTTAAGGGGGGATCGGGTGGGTTTTAGAGTAGGGGTGTGTGGTGGGTTGTAATGTTGGGGGGGGGGTATTGTATTGCTTTTTTTTTTTACAGGTAAAAGAGCTGATTACTTTGGGGCAATGCCCCGCAAAAAGCCCTTTTAAGGGCTGGTAAAAGAGCTGGTAACTTTTGTAATTTAGTTTAGGGTAGGGAATTTTATGATTTTGGGGGGGCTTTTTTATTTTATTAGGGGGCTTAGATTAGGTGTAATTAGATTAAACTTCTTGTAATATTTTTTTATTTTTTGTAATTTAGTGTTTGTTTGTTTTTGTAATATAGTTTAGTTTATTTAATTGTATTTTATTTTCGATCATTGTAGTTAATTAATTTAATTAATTTATTGATAGTGCAGTGTTAGGTGTATTTGTAACTTGGGTTAGGATTTATTTTACAGGTAATCTTGTAATTATTTTAACTAGGTAGCTATTAAATAGCTATTAACTATTTAATAGCTATTGTACCTAGTTAAAATAAATACAAAGTTGCCTGTAAAATAAAAATAAACCCTAAAATAGCTACAATGTAATTATTAATTTATAGGGTTTATTTTATAGGTAAGTATTTAGTTTTAAATAGGATTAAAGTTATTTAATTATAGGAATATTTATTTAGATTAATTTAAATAATATTTAAGTTAGGGGGGTGTTAGGGTTAGGTTTAGGGGTTTCATTTAATATAGTGGCGGCGGTGTAGGGGGGTAGATTAGGGGTTAATCAATGTACTGTAGGTGGCGGAGGTGTAGGGGGGGGCAGGATAGCGGTTAATAAATGTAATGTAGGTGGCAGAGGGCTCCGGGTGCGGCGGTTTAGGGGTTAAACAATTAATTTATTTGCGGCGGGGTCTGGGATCGGCAGGATAGGGGTTAATAACTTTATGTAGGTGGCGGCGGTATAGGGGGCGGCAGATTAGGGGTTAATAGGTGTAATGTAGGTGGCGGCGGGGTCCGGGAGCGGCAGTTTAGGAGTTAATAAGTATAAAGTAGGCGGCGGCGATGTAGGGGGGACAGATTAGGGGTGTTTAGACTCGGGGTACATGTTAGGGTGTTAGGTGCAGACACTTCCCATAGAAATCAATGGGATATCGGGCAGCAGCGAACATGAGCTCTCGCTGCTGTCAGACTCCCATTGATTCCTATGGGATCCGACGACTCCAGGGCGGCAGATTGAAATCCAGGTACGCTGTCCCGGAATAGTGGCGAGCGTAACTGCTAGTTCTTTGATAACTAGCAAAAGTAGTCAGATTGTGCCGAACCTGCGTTCGGAACATCTGTAGTGACGTAACCATCGATCTGTGTCGGACTGAGTCCGGCAGATCGTATGTTACGTCACTAAATTCTACTTTTGCCGGTCTGTAGGGCTTGAAAACTACAGCGAATCAGCCTCGCCACAAATACGCTGCGGAATTCCAGCGTATTTGCGGTTGACGGCTTGATAACTAGAGGCCTTTGGGTGCAGACTTAAAAAAAAAAAAAAGGAGGCACGCAGTATTCAACTCTCTAATCAACCTGTTAATGCATATAATTCATATCTAAGTGATACCACTGCTAGAAACTGGGAAACATATGAGAATGCTAAAAAAAGAGAGAGAATTTTTTTCTACAGCAGAACTCAGCTATTGAAGTTTTAAGAACTAATGCAAGACTCTGTAGATATGGGGAAATGTATTTCTAACCTAATAAAGCAAGGAAAAGGTTCTAATATAATTTTATCAATACAAAACAAGGATAAGAGATTAACTCAGACCAATGAGATTAGTGCAGCTTTTTTAGAATACTATAAACAGATCTATTTCTAAAGAAATAAATGAGAAAAGTAAAATATCTTTCCGGAGGGACTGTTATCTGCCACAAGTATCCGCAGAAGATTTAATAGAATTAAATAAGCCAATTTCTCAGGCGGAAATAGAGAAAGCTATTAAATCTGCATCATGCAACAAAGCTCCAGGCCCAGATGCATTACCATAGAATACAGGTAGCCCTCAGTTTACGCTGGGGTTAGGTTCCAAAAGGAATGGTTGTAAATCGAAACCGTTGTAAATTGAAACCCAGTTTATAATGTAAGTCAATGGGAAGTGAGAGAGATAGGCTCCAGGCCCCTCTCAAAATTGTCATAAGTAACACCTAATACATTATTTTTAAAGCTTTGAAATGAAGAATTTAAATGCTAAACAGCATTATAAACCTAATAAAATATTCACACAACACAGAATATATAATTAAACTAAGTTAAATGAACAAAAACATTTGCTAAACAGCATTATAAACCTAATAAAATAATCACACAACACAGACTTCACTTGCATTTTTCTGCAAACAGTTCTTTCTATGCATTCCAATCTGGACTGATTTATAGACAGGAAGATCTTGTTCCTTTAAAATCTGCTCGATAGCTCAGGTCTGGTTAAACTGATTCATTTCAGCTTGCTTGGCTTTGCTGCAACACCAGCGGACAGCTCCACCTACTGGCTATTTTAATAAATGCACTGCTTCTCAATGCTTTTCAATAGCAGTCACATGACTGGGAAAAAAAGGTTGTTATTCTGAAACGGTGTAAATTGAACCGTTGTAAAACGAGGGCCACCTGTATTATAAAATTTTGAAGGATTAAATAGCACTCTATGTAATTTGTTTAACTGTTACTACTCTGGAGATAATACACCCTCTAGAGAATTTGCTAGATCATTTACTTCACTAATACTTAAAAAAGGTAAGAATCCTGAGAATATGGCTGCATACCGTACAGAGCTTGATGCCCCGTGTTTCTGGTGAGCCTTCAGGCTCGCCGGAAACAGAAGTTATGAAGCAGTGGTCTAAAGTGGTCTTATGTTTACAGCGCTGTGGAATCTGTTGGCGCTCTACAAATACCTGATAATAATAATAATAATAATAATAAAGACTGCTGCTCCATAACCTGTCCGCCTTCTCTGAGGCTGTGGACAGAAAGCGTCAGAAATCAAACTGATCTAATATGATCCGGTTGATTGACACCCCCTGCTAGCGGCCGATTGGCCACAAATCTGCTGGGAGCGGCATTGCACCAGCAGTTCTCAAGAACTGCTGGTGCAATGTTAAATGCAGAAAGTGTATGCTGTCGGCATTTATCGATGTGCAGCAGACATGATCCGCTATAAATATGGCCCTATATCTTTACTCAATTCAGATTATTAGATTTTGACTGCAGTAGTAGCATCTAGGCTCCAATTAATATTACCCGATTTGATCCATCCGGACCAAACTGGATTTATGAAAGGAAGATCTTCATACTCAAATATATGAAAGATATTTCTAACAGTGGAACAATATAATGTTCTGAAAAAAGAAGATAGGATTCAACAGGGGGATAGAGCAATTGTAGCCATAGATGCTGCAAAAGCCTTTGACTCAATTGTGTGGGATCATCTGTTTGGATCATTGGGTCGATTTGGGTTTGGGGAACCCTTTACTTCTTTTATACGTACGCTTTATAATAAATCTTTTTCAGCTCTGATAGTTAATGGGAGCACAACAGATAATTTTCAGTTACTGAAAGAAACTAGACATGGCTGTCCGCTCTCTCCGCTTCTTTTTAATTTGAATATGGAGCCATTAGCCGTAATGCTCCATAAGGAATTACGAGGAATATATATAGGCTCCAAAGAAATCCAAATCTCCTTGTACGCGGACGATCTATTAGTGTTTACTAGTAATACTAGGAAAATTGTGCCAAGACTTTTGAAAATTCTGGAATTATTTAGTGCTTTTTCAAGCTATACGGTGAATTCACAAAAGTCGGAATTGTTATGATCCAGAAAACCAGGGATACATTGGAAAATGTACTATTTAAAGAAGTTAAAAAATTTAAATACTTAGGTATATATATAAGTAATTCTCCGGATAACTGGCATTCAGATAATTATAAAATCATTATTTCTCAAGTACAGAAAGACCTTAAAAAATGACTGACTCTTCCTCTTTCACTAGCAGGGAAAATTAACTTAATTAAAATAGTTGTATTTCCCAAACTTCTGTATGTGTTACAAAATATTTCTCTATTTCTAAAATCGTGTGACTTAAAAACATTGAATTCAATTTTTTATTTTTTATTATGGGGAAATCATAAAATCAAAATGTCCTTATTCAGATTAACTCAAAATAAAGAATATGCAGGTTTTATCCTTCCATGTATACAGAAATATAATTGGGCTTGTTTAATTAAAATTATACCTGATTGGTTATTAGACACAGATCATTATTGTCTGAAAGACATAGGCCTCTAGTTATCAAGGTCTGTCGGATCTGATCCGCATCTCACAAGAGCTGCTGGTGCAACGCCGCCCCCTGCAGACTCGCGGCCAATAGGCCGCCAGCAGGGGGGTGTCAATCAACCCGATCGTACTCGATCGGGTTGATTTCCGGCGATGTCTGTCCGCCTGCTCAGAGCAGGCAGACAGGTTATGGAGCAGAGGTCTTTGTGACCGCTGCTTCATAACTGCCCCCTGCAGGCTCACCAGAAACACAGGGCATCAAGCTCCATTCGGAGCTTGATATATATGCCCCATAGAATCCAATCTATTTCAGTCAAAGCAGCGGTACACTTGGAGATGTCTGATTTACCCTCAGCAATGAGTAAAATGAATACTTTTAAAAACCCTATAGTTGCTTGGCATACAATCTGTAGACTATTTAAAACAAATTTTCACTATTCTAAATTTTTACCTATTTTGGGCAACCCACTTTTTCCAGAGGGATCAAGCTCTTAAGTATTCAGAAATTGGAAAATGAAGGGATTGGAGTTGTTTGTTCAATGTATTGAATTGGAAAGCAACTCCATTCTCTCATTTGAAATCTACATTTAATATTGGAAATAAGGACTTCTTTGGTAATCTTCAAGTTAGACATTTTCTTAACGCATCTAAAGATATATCTGATATTAAAAATTGGGAGAGGATATATGCAGGGATATCATTATTCCAGACTGGCCAACATACTATTATAAATTGGCATAATCTACTTCTGCAAAGAGAGGGAGGAATTAACCTAAACTCATTAGCTCAGAGATGGATGGTTGATATCCCATAGATAGAGAATTCATGGATCAGTCAGAGAGGCCCATTTATCAAGCTCAGAATGGAGCTTGAGGGCCTGTGTTTCTGGCGAGTCTTCAGACTCCAAAGAAACAGCAGTTATGAAGTTATGGACCGCTGCTCCATAACTCTGTCCGCCTGCTCTGATGAGGTGGACAGGAATCGCCACAATTCAACCCGATCGTGTACGATCGGGTTGTTTGACACCTCCCTGCTGGCGGCTGATTGGTCGCGATTCTGCAGGGGGCGGCGTTGCACCAGCAGCTCACAAGAGCTGCTGGTGCAATGCTGAATACGGAGAGCGTATTGCTCTCCACATTCAGCGATGTCTGTCGGACCTGATCAGCACTGTCGGACCAGGTCCGACAGACATTTGATAATTCGGCCTCAAAGTATTAAGAGAGCTTGGCTTGCTACACCACTTTTATCTTGGAGAAAATCACAGTTGAAATGGATTAATACAGGGCCATTTATCAAGCTCCGTACGGAGCTTGAAGG
Source organism: Bombina bombina (assembly GCF_027579735.1). Lineage (NCBI taxonomy): Eukaryota > Metazoa > Chordata > Amphibia > Anura > Bombinatoridae > Bombina > Bombina bombina. The sequence continues at coordinate 114,659,624 of NC_069507.1, forward strand.
GCCGTGTTTCTGGCGAGTCTTCAGACTCGCCAGAAACACAACTTATGAAGCAGCGGTCTAAAGACCCTGTCCGCCTGCTCTGAGCAGGCGGACAGGAATAGCCGGAAATCAACCCGATCGAATACGATCGGGTTGATTGACACCTCCCTGATGGCGGCCGATTGGCCGCGAGTCAGCAGGGGGCGGCGTTGCACCAGCAGCTCTTGTGAGCTGCTGGTGCAATGTTAAATGCGGAGAGCGTATTGCTCTCCGCATTTAGCAAGGTCTTGCGGACCTGATCCGCAGTGTCGGATCAGGTCCGCAAGACCTTTGATAAATTGGGGCCATAGAGTGTACATAACACCAAGTATGCTCTGTCTCTGGAATAGAAAACTGAAATATCATTGTCATAGGTGTAATTTCCCGCAAGCAAATCTTATTTACTGCATATGGAACTGTCCGAAGATCTTGAACTTTTGAAGTAGAGTGTCTTTTTGGCTCTCAAAAATAATCCAACAAAATATATTGTTGCAAAGAGAGGACATTATCTTTTTGAAAGGAAATGGATGCTCTATGACAAATATAAAATGAATAAATTTTTCAATACTATGTGCTAGGAACATTATTTTTTCATCATGGAAATAAAAACATGAATTCAGAACATGAAGTTCGTAGGTTTTTCAAGAAATGGGACAGATTTATTCAGAGACAGCCTGTAAAATTACAGAAACAATATGTAGGCCCCTTTTGAAATACTATGTACATATTAGAAGCTAATATTAGTGGTGAGTTTGTAGTTCCCTGAATGTAGAGGTTGCGAAATGTAGTAAAGTAGGGTAGGGGAATTCCTTTCCTATTGTACCCCACCCCTTTTTTTTCTTCTTTCTTTCTCTCTTCTTTGTTAAAGGAACACTGAACCCAAATTTTTTCATTTGTGATTCAGATAGAGCATGCAATTTTAAGCAACTTTCTAATTTACTCCTATTATCAAATTGTTTTCATTCTCTTGATATCTTTATTTGAAAAGTAAGAATTTAAGTTTAGAAGCCGGACCATGTTTAGTGAACAACCTGGGTTTTCTTGCTGATTGGTGGATAAATTAATCCACCAATAAACAAGTGCTGTCCAGCCTACTAAACCAAAAATTGTCTGGCTCCTTAGCTTAGATGCCTTCCTTTTCAAATAAAGATAGCACAAGAACGACGAAAAATTGATACTAGGAGTAAATTAGAAAGTTGCTTAAAATTGCATGATCTATCTGAATCATGAAAGAAACAATTTGGGTTCAGTATCCCTTTAATCTAGCTATAATATAAAAACAATAACTCGCAAAATCATAAGCATTATGGTAAATGAGTGTGGTTTTTACATTGAATTTATGTTATCCTAGATAAAGCGTAGTTAATTAGACACCAAAATTCTTGTGCAAATGAAATTCTACTCACCAGAGTTAATATTTATATATATATATATATATGCCTTTATTGTAAATACAAGGTTAAAAAGACTCTGTGTTTCATATGCAGCAAACGGTTTCCCAAAACAGTTAACAGCTGGAAGTTCTAATCACAGGATACAACCTGCGGCGGGGATAGCCGGCTTGCCCGCCCTCAGCTCTTACTCTCGGTTCCCGGAGCTCAGGACCAGTGGTTGATTACCCCAACGCGTTTCCCCCGGAACTCGCCGGGCTTTTTCAAGGGGATCTGAACATGAAAAAATGGATGTCGGGCTTCTGTGGATATAAAAGATCCAACAGATGGGTTCATTAAAGAATTGGGAATACTTCTCAAAAGGGCCAAAAATGATGGTATTATTAATAATGACGAATATAAGTTCTTGTTCACAACACAGCCAAATATGGCAGTATTTTATCATTTACCTAAAATCCACAAGGACCCGATATGTTCACCAGGCAGGTCTATCGTGTCAGGTATCGGGTCCTTGTGTGATAATCTATCAAAATATATAGACTACTATCTACAGCCAATTGTGAAAAGAATAAAAGCATATATAAAAGATACAAGAGAAGTAATACGTATGTTTGAGGGTATTGTCTGGGAAGAGGACATGAGCTGGATAACTTGTGATGTGTCTGCTTTATACACGTCAATTCCACATTTAAAAGGGGTAGAAATGATTGAGAAGGAATTAGAAAAATGGAATATCCCAGGTATACATGCAAAATTTTTGATAGATAGTATTAATTTTGTTTTAAGACACAATTATTTTATTTTTGAAGGAAAACATTACTTACAGATTCACGGCACAGCAATGGGGACAACATTTGCCCCATCCTATGCCAATCTGTATGTAAATGCATTTGAAAATGAGCATGTCTGGAATAGTAATCCATTTGCGGACAACATTTACAAGTATGGCCGGTATATAGATGATATTATCATCTTATGGTGAGGTGATTATTCCAAAATAGATGAGTTTGTTTCCCATATGAATAATAATTCCTACAATCTGAGATTCACGAAACAAACTTCACAGACATCAATAGAATTTCTAGATCTGGTATTATTTAGTAGTGACAGTCATAATAATAAGAAAACTATATGTGTTAAGAACTATAGAAACTATAGAAAACTATAGAAAATCGACAGAAAGAAATGGATATATAGCTGGGGGCGGAGCCGGAAGCTGCCATGAGAGCAGTGTAAAACCAGAGCTCCATTAACTATGCCCACTATCCTGCAATAAATCCGGGGGATCACCCTCTAACAGAACTACAGAATGGTAGACATGGAAAACTGAAGCTCCGCTGATTCGAAGGAGACCACACACTTTGCAGAGAGATCAGTGGAGCCACTTTTACAGGCATTTATATGCATTTACACTGCGCGACTAAAACAACTGCGCCACAACAACCACCGGAAGGGAAGCAAAGAAGCCGTTACCATTTAGCAGGCAGAAGCAGTGGTGGAGATATGACACAGGGCGCAATATTACTGAACTTAGAGCAGTAACACTCATACAGCAACCGACTCTAACTGAACTTCAGTGCACACTGGATAAATGGTGGAGATAGCGGAACAAGATGAGACCACGCTCACAGGCAAGTGAATCGCAATACTATCACATATGGGATATTCTCCTGACTGTCTAGTTAAACCGAAGGGACATTGCATGGTGAAAAATAGATACCGGAACAGTCAGGCACATTTGGGGCACAGCTAGACTGCAGGAAAAAGCAAAAAAGGAGAGATAATATTCTGTTGACCTGTTTATTTCTAATAACCAACTAAATTATATAAGCTATACAGCAATATACTTAACAGGGAAGTAAGCTAATTGCTCACATTGCTATGAGTTATTGAACGGTATGATCCCCTATAAACCTGCAGAGATCCATACTACCGACAAAGTTAGATCTCATACCAGTGGTATAGCTTTTAAATCTGCGCACACATGATGGCAGCCAGGCGAACTGTCAGAGCAGAGAAGACAACCAAGCCAACTCCTATTAAAACACTAACTATGACCTCCTTTCTACACACTGCTGATCCAGCAGAGCATTCACAAACAGAAGTTAGTCAGGGGGCACGATCTCCAAACTTAAATACACAACTCAACAGGATGTCACCGACTTCAGAATCACAACTCCCTGCTTCCATACTTAATAATTTACCGTCTAAACAAGATATAGCGGACATAGTACGCACATGTATAAGGGAGGAACTAGCGGTAATGTCACAAGATATCCATGCTTTGGGGTTCCAGATGGAATCATTAGAGAACAATCATGAACAGCTTAAAGAAGAAGTCTCTACCCTGACAGAACAAGTCTCAACACAACAAGAAGTTATCAACGGTCTCCAGGAGAAGCTGGAGGATCTGGAGAACCGTAGTAGAAGGAAAAACTTAAGAATCAGAGGTGTGCCCGAAGATGTCTTGCCGTGTGATTTCCCAGTCTATCTGCCGGCCCTGTTCCAAAACGTAAAAGAAACATCACATACCACAGATATACAGTGGGTGAGGGCACACAGAGCTCTCCGCCCGAAGCCTCCAGAAAATGCCCCACCTAGGGATATCATTATTAGGTTCAAAAACTTTTTAGAAAAAGAAATGATCCTCAACCAATCCCGAAAGAACCAACCAATAAGATTCAGAGGGACTGTTATTCAATTCTACCAGGACTTATCCTACGAAACCCTCCAAAAGCGAAAAGAATTTTCACCACTGACGACCACTTTGAGGAAAAAAAAAATCCCCTATAGATGGGGCTTCCCTGCACAAATCTGGATCATCAGGAACAACACCAGACTGATATGCAGAACCCCAGAGGACATACCTGATTTCTGTTCAACTTTAGGACTTGATCCTGTGGAACCAACACTAGCGACTAGCTCCAAGCCATCTTCCACAAAAAGGCCGGGCGGAGGAGCACCACCTTGGCATACTGTTACCTCAAAAAAAGGGAAAGCTGTTGCCACCTCGCCTGAGAGGTCAAATGCACCCAACCAAGCCATCTCTGTGGAACGATCCTAGGTTATGTGACTCTATCCCTAACTTGAACTTATGATTGTACAGCAGGTTGACTGCTGACAAATGTTATTAGTAGCTAGAGATTTAATTTTTACTATAATAGCTAGATTAAAACCCTTAGAATATTTTACGTTATAGGAAATTACATCTGCAGGTTTGAATTTGTACCCTACTGGCAGGCTTTGTAACTATATATATATATATAAGTCTGAGATTCATGTGCCAAACCCTTTACCTTGAATTTACCAATGATAAATGGTGCTGATAATACCAATAGTATACTCTACCTAGCACCTTAGCTTACCGGAAACGATGATTTTCTAAAAGAAATACTTCTAGGGCTAGCAACTAACATCCCCAATTGTTTACTCTCAATATTCCCTATATTAGGACGAGAGGCTTGTATTATACTTTAAGAACAAAAATGTATCCTATTTTATCAGTTATAATATGTTAATGTTTACTGTTTATACTGTTTACGTTGTTGAAATTTTCTATTACAGGACAAGGTTTCAGCAGCATGATACCCTTAAGAAAATGTACCAGGTGCCCAGCCGCATTCCCAACTGTCTTAGAACACAAGTAGGTAGAAATGACGCAACACAAACATAACCGTATGCATCACTTGACCCTAGTGACACAAAATGCCAAAGGCCTAAATTCCCCAGCCAAACGCTCTAAAGCGATGCTTGACCTAGTGAAGCGACAGGCAGATATTGTACTCCTACAGGAGACGCACTTTCAACATAAAAAAGAACCTAAATATTATGGGAAAACATATACTCAACACTACCATAGCTCAGGTCCTAACAAGAAAGCAGGAGTTGGTATACTAATTAAAAAAGACCTTCCCTTTACGTTAACACGCGCAGACCGGGATAGAGACGGTAGATTTCTGGGATTAACAGGGCTATTATATGGCCGACCAATAACCCTTGTGAACATATATGCTCCAAATAGCGATCAGATCCCCTTTTTCCGCAATGCATTTAAGAGAATACTAGACTTAGCAGTAGGACCTATTTATTTAGCTGGAGACTTCAATTTCCCACTACAACCCGCGAAGGACAGCTCAAACCCCAAAATTACAGTGTCAAAAAAGACTGCCACATACTTATGGAAAAATTTAAGAGATCTCAACTTATACGACATTTGGCGCTTGCTACACCATGACAAGAGAGACTATACTTTTTTCTCCCACCCTAACAAGACATACAGTAGACTTGATTACATATTCACTAACCAGAAAGGTCTCCCAAACATCCACAAGTGTGAAATCTCACCCACCTCATGGACTGATCATTCAGCAGTCAAATTAAAATTCTCATGGCCTGAGGTGCCGAATGGACAATATATTTGGAAATTAGGTGAAACTCTCCTGAACGATCCAAAACGTGTAGATACCCTCTCTACACTTATAACAGAATATTTCACATTCAACACTAACTCCATAACAGATAATTATAAACTATGGGAAGCACATAAATGTGTTATCCGAGGAGAATTAATAAAAATGAAAGCGCGAGCGCAACAATTCACCAGATTACAATATAAAGAATTGTCTGAGACCTTCTCAAGATTAGATCATGCACTTAAACTAAATCCGACTGATCCCACAATAACGCAAGCGTATAATTCAGCACGCACGGCTCTAGATAAGTTTTTAGATACAGAATATGACACGCTTCGCAAAAAAACAAATAGTTTATTTCATTATGAAAGCAATAGAACAGGTAAACTTCTGGCCCGTGCATTAAAAAAGAAACGATTTCAATCATACATTTATGAGATCCAACGCCCTCATCACCAAAAAAACAGCAGTCACGACCAAAGACATTCTCCAAACTTTTCAGGACTACTACTCTAATCTATATAACATTACTAACACTCAACCATCTGAGGACCACCTCACGAATCTCGCCACATATACTGCGACTTGCCAAATCCCCAAAATCACACAAGACCAATTAAAAGATCTCAAATTACCAATCTCCACACAAGAATTAAAGACTACAATTACCTCAATGCCCAACGGCAAAAGTCCAGGCCCAGATGGCTTTTCAGCCAAATATTATAAAACTTTCTCCCCAATCCTAACCCCAATTCTTACTTCTCTCTTTAATGAAGTCTCTGGAAATAATCCATTCCCCCCCTCAATGTTAGAAGCGCAGATTTCCATAATTCCCAAGCCAGGCAAGCCACCAAATACACCGGCAAACTTTAGGCCAATCTCTCTGCTCAATACAGATATCAAATTGTACGCCAAAGTTATAGCGACCCGAATCAACACACTTCTCCCCTCTATAGTACATGTAAACCAAGCTGGTTTTATACCCACACGTGAAACCAGGGATAACACCACTAAAATGCTAACCTTAATGGAATATGCATATAGACAACAGGTACCCTCCGCATTCATATCGATGGATGCGGAGAAGGCCTTTGACAGGTTGGATTGGCCTTTCCTAAAACAGACCTTATTCAGGTTTGGCTTCGATAATGACCTAATAGGGAAGATCTTTGCACTATATAATAAGCCACAAGCTAGAATTAAATTAAATGACACTGTTTCAGAAACATTTCAAATCTCAAATGGGACTAGGAAAGGCTGCCCACTCTCGCCACTGCTTTTTGTACTTTCAATGGAGATCCTGGCCTCCTATGTAAGAAATTATGTCAATATTACAGGACACAACATAGGGCAAACTGAATATAAAATAGCACTCTATGCAGATGATATATTCGTAACCCTTACAAACCCTGATTCATCCATCCCTGCTTTTATGCAACTACTACACACATACGGGCATTACTCAAATCTCTGAATTAACATTACAAAATCTGAATTGCTGGGTGTACATTTAGAACCCACAACTATAAAAACTATACAACAGAGATTTAATTTCAGAATACAGGAAAAAGCGATCAAATATCTAGGGGTCTACCTATCCCCAAGCACACAAGATACACAAACTTTGAACTATAAAGCCCTTACAACACATATTACCTCGCTACTCAGAAACTGGGGAGATAAATTTTTATCCTGGCTTGGCAGACTTAATGCAATCAAAATGATAATCTTGCCTAAAATATTATATCTTCTACAGACCTTGCCAATACCCCTTCCAGATAGAATAATATTTAATCTACAAAAAATGTTAAATTCCTTTATATGGTTGCATAAACGCCCTCGTATTGCCACGGCCACACTGTATCGCCCTAAAGAGCTAGGAGGACTTGGTGCCCCAAACATACTACACTATAGATCTGCAACTTTTCTAACTAGGATAGTGGATTGGTGCAAACATGCCACCAGTAAAGAATGGGTCCCATTGGAACACCATTTATCTAATGACACCACCTTAGGTGGACAGTGTTGGCTCCCACCTACTCATAGAACACTGTTTCCCACGACACCGACCATTACAAGAGAAACCTACAAGACTTGGGACAAGCTCATAAAGAAACATAAACATATTTCAACAGTGTATTCACCCCTAACACCAATGATAGGGAATCCTGCATGCCCAATACATCTAAGGTTACACGGCCAAAAGAGGGAAGAGATTAATGAAACCCTTCCAGCCCACAATTTCTTTGTAGAAAAGAAAATTAAGACACAATCTGAAATTATTTCGAGTTGTGGAGATATCTTTCAAAATTGGCTAGCATACTCACAAATCCATCATTTTCTGTCAACACACCCTTTTAAATCACAACTACAACGAGCTCTCACTCCCTTTGAAAATCTATGCATAGCGCCACTACCTAACAAGGGTTTTCTTTCCCTAGCACATAAGCAAATAGTTGCCTCATACTCTCACACCATGCCTACCTATGTGACCAAATGGGAAAAAGAGGCAGAAGATACCTTACCTGCGCAAACCTGGTTAGCCATCTTTTCTCACATGAGTAAGTCTTCCTCCTCCATAGCCACACTAGAAATGAATATGAAACTAATGTGTAGATGGTATTATACCCCAGTACGATTACACCAACTATTTCCCAGCACCACAGCATTGTGCTGGAGAGGCTGCCAGGAAGATGGAACTCAGTTCCATCTATGGTGGCAGTGCCCAATAGCGAAGAAATACTGGGAATCCATAAGTAAGGAAGTAGAGCGAGCATTGCAAATCCCCCTACCCTATAACATATGGATTTTTCTCTTTAATCATTTCCCCAAAATTAAATGTAAGCTTAGGCTTACATTATTGACATTAATGATCAACTCAGCTAAAAAACTGATCCCTCTAAACTGGAAAAAGAGGACGCTTCCAACAATTGCAGAATGGAAAGACACAATAACACACAACTTACAGTTAGAAAAATACCACTATGGACACACTAACCGACTGGATGAATATTCCTCCATCTGTTTTTTATGGGAGGAATATTTGAATTCCAGATGAACTGACCTCTAGGGCAAGTGGAAAAGGCGACCACTAGAGGACGTTATGGGGAACTTTGATCTAGGTCGCAGGGCCAACCAGACTAGACTTGACTCTCCTACAACACAGATATATTAGATATAAATGAGGAATGCTAGAAATCAAGGTAACCATTCACAAATCTTGGCTGGCACACTGGTATGTTGCTTAGGAACATATGTACTCATGTACCTATTTATTTATCTATCTAATCATCTCATAATTTAGTTATATCATAGCTGAACCCTGTAAATGTATAATTGAATTGCTATTCTGTTGATTGGAGCATTATGATCTGATATGGACATTTTACAAGATTGACTATATGAGAGGGACTTTGAAAAGAGTCCTAGGCTTTAAGAGATTAGTATATTCTGATTCCATATAACTGTGCTTTCTATGTAAGATGATGTTATGTCACTACACTTGTTTGTGCAAGGAATGTGATAATCTACAATCACACCTGTGCTCTGTATCTGTTTATTACTTTCAATAAAGTTTGTTTTTGAAAAAAAAAAAAAAAAAAAAAAAAAAAAAAAAAAGAAATGGATATATAGAGGCAACTAGTGCACACAAAAAATCGTGGATTAATAACGTACCCTATAGTCAATTTTTACGAATCAGGAGGAACTGCACTCATTTACAAAATTATGAGGAGGAAGCAGACATTCTTAAGAACAAGTTTAGAGCTAAAGGATATGATATGAATCTAATTAAGGGAGCTAGAGACAAAGCGACTATAATAGACAGAAAATAACTTATTTCTCCAAAGAAGATGGGGACAAAAAGTCAAAATAAAAATAGAAACAATAACAATGAGTGCATTAGGTTTATGACTACATTTAATGGAGGAGCAGGAGCAATAAAAAGTATAATAAATAAACATTGGTCTATCTTAAAGGTAGATCCAATACTAGGACCACAATTAGAAGAAAAAGCAAATGTAACACTCAGGAAAGGTATGAGCTTAAAGAATATTCTAGCTCCGAGTAAGTTAAGAGATATGGAAAAATGGAATCAAAAGGTACTTGGCTCAGCGACTGGAAGGGAACAATGCGATGTTCAAAATCCAGATGCACTATGTGTCCCCATATCAATAGATCTAAATTTTTTAATAACTCAAGTGGAATAGATACCTTTGAAATAGACTTTAGGAGTAACTGTGAGTCCACGTATGTGGTCTATCTTTTGCTCTGTGGGTGTGCCCTAATGTATGTGGGCCGCACTAAGCGCCATATTAGACGTAGGGTGTATGAACATATATACAACATAAAAGAAAAAATATTTAAACATAATTTAGCAAAACACTTTTTTGACTATCATAACAGTGATCCTGTTTCTTTAAAAGTACAGGTAATTGGGTGGATTTCGCCACTTAAACACAATAGACTGTTGGAATTACGGAAATTAGAAACATTGGATCTATAAATTAAAGACTTTACATCCTGCTGGTCTTAATATTGATATAGATGGGGCTGCTTATATGTAAATAGAAGTGGAAAAGTGTATCTAGTAAAAGTCAAATTTTAGGAATTTTTTAGAATTTTTTAGATATTTTAACTTTTTTAGTTATAATTAAGTTTCTTATGAATTGTCATATATACATGAATGTTTGTAGAGAACATTTTATGGCATTTTTAGATATATAAATGTTTATTATTTTAGAGGACTTTTAGTGATTGATTTTTGTAGATGTATATTTTATAGGTTTAAAGTTGTAGATGTATGAATTTTACAATGCAATACCTTGAGAATTTTTAGCATATGTACATAAGATATCATGTAAGTTAAAACAAACAAACATTGTGCAATACCACCTTAAGTGTCATAATAATATTCAGACTGCACCGAGAAAATTTTCCATTTAAAACTGAAAAGAGCGCTCTGAATATTTTATGGTCTTTATCACTGCTGTATATCTATTGAATGTTGATCTGTTTGTAATTATGATGATCAACTTGCACAAAAAAGTTTTACCAGATGTAATGTTATTTGATATCGATAATATGTGCTGCTCTTTTGTTACTGGTAAAATCAACCAATGAAATAAGGACATGAGAACCCGGCCCCTGGAATGGGCGTATCTACCAAACACATACGGGTATAAAGCTGTGAGTTTCACAGAAGCCCGACATCCGTTTTTTCCTGTTCAGATCCCCTTGAAAAAGCCCGGCGAGTACCGGGGGAAACGCGTTGGGGTAATCAACCACTGGTCCTGAGCTCCGGGAACCAAGAGTAACAGCTGAGGGCGGGCAAGCCGGCTATCCCCGCCGCAGGTTGTATCCTGTGATTAGAACTTCCAGCTGTTAACTGTTTTGGGAAACCGTTTGCTGCATATGGGACACAGAGTCTTTTTAACCTTGTATTTACAATAAAGGCATATATATATATTAACTCTGGTGAGTAGAATTTCATTTGCGCAAGAATTTTGGTGTCTAATTAACTTCGCTTGAATCCCCTCTTTTTGCGCTTTTGTCTTTTTGGTTGCATATTTTGGATCCTGTATCCCACAAAACTCTGGAGGAGGAAGAGTTTTTAAAACAAGCAGCAAAGAGGGGAAAAGAAGTGGAAAACTGTCCAGACTTTTGTATTTTATCTGAATGAACATTTGTACCATTTTGGAGATTCAAAGGTACATTGGACTAAAATCTGTTTATTACTTTCAAAGTGGTTGATTTTTTGTTTTTTGTTATTGTTTTTAACATTATTTATCACTCCAAATTTGTGGTGGATATTATTCCCTTGTTTTTTGGGCATTAATAACATATCTTCAAATTTTAGGTGTGGAACTATTAACCTAGCGCTGTTTAGTGTATTTTTGTTCTTATCCTAGATAAAGGCTATTTAACATCTTAAGATGAATGCATTTCTTCTTTTTTGTTTATTTATTCCTTGTTGCATATCAGTAGTCATATTTCCTCGTTTATGGTTGTTAATTATTATGTGCTATGTGGGAGGAAATCATTTACTTTATTTGTGCTTACTATTATGTTTTGTATGAAGTGCTTTATGTAATCAAGAAGGATAACTGGCAGAATTGCCCTTTGAAGGATTTCTTTTATTTTTCTTCTTCCCTGAATCTATGATGTATTCATGCATTTATCTGTGTGTATTTATGCCTATAATTATGCTTGTTATTGGCAAAAAAACAAAAACCTCCCAACTTCTGCTATTTTTAAGTTGCTATGTTGCTGTGAGTTTTTTCAGTAACATACATTCATAGATGAGCTTAACTGAATCTTGGCCATTGACTAGATATGTCTCCTATTTCTATCCCAGCCTTACCAAATTTCCCTGTTAATTGTGTTACCACTGTGGAATGTGCAACAAATAGGCATATAAATTGTATTGCTTGGGGTGGAATGGATTAAGAACTGTATAAAGACCTCTATGTTCATTCCAAGTCCTGAAGTTCCCTAATTTCAAGGCTACCTATGCCCGTGTTCATAAGTGTATTCATTATGAATTACTCACATTTCCTTTGCCAAAAATACACTGTGTAAAATATGTGCTCACAGCTACTTGAAGATTGGATTTGAGAAACAAACGGATCATTTGCTGTCCGAGGTAGATACATTTGTTAAATGTATACACTGGGGTAAATACCGACTTATGTTTATCATATTAATTAAAGGGACATGAAACCCAATTTTTTTCTTTCATTATTTAGAAAGTGAATACAATGTTAAAGGGACAGTCTACACCAGAATTTTTATTTTTTTAAAAGATAGATAATCCCTTTATTACCCATTCCACAGTTTTGCATAACCAACACAGTTATATTTATATACTTTTTACCTCTGTGATTATCTTGTATATAAGCCTCTGCAAACTTCCCCTTTATCTCAGTTCTTTTGACAGACTTGCAGTCTAGCCAATCAGTGCCTGCTCCCAGATAACTTCACGTGCACGAGCACAGTGTTATCTATATGAAATACGTGAACTAACACCCTCTAGTGGTGAAAAACTGTTAAAACACATTCTGAAAAGAGGTGGCCTTCAAGGTCTAAGAAAATTGCATATGAACCTCCTAGGTTAAGCTTTCAACTAAGAATACCAAGAGAACAAAGCATAATTGGTGATAAAAGTAAATTGGAAAATTGTTTAAAATTACATGCTCTATCTGAATCATGAAAGTTTATTTTGGCCTAGACTGTCCCTTTAAGACAGCTTTCCAATTCACTTTATTATCTAATTTGGCTCACCCAATGCATTCAGCTACCTCCCAGTAGTGCATTGCTGTTTCTTCAACAAAGGATAGAAAAAAATGAAACAAATTAGATAATAAAAGTAAATTGGACGTTGTTTAAATTGGTATAGTGGGGTTTCATTTCCCTCTAATAATAGAAATATAGGCCTAGATTTGGAGTTTGGCGTTAGCCGTGAAAACCAGCGTTAGAGGCTCCTAACGCTGGTTTTAGGCTAACTCCGGTATTTGGAGTCACTTAAAATAGGGTCTAACGCTCACTTTTCAGCCGCGACTTTTCCATACCGCAGATCCCCTTACGTCAATTGCGTATCCTATCTTTTCAATGGGATCTTTCTAACTCCGGTATTTAGAGTCGTGTCTGAAGTGAGCGTTAGAAATCTAACGACAAAACTCCAGCCGCAGAAAAAAGTCAGTAGTTAAGAGCTTTCTGGGCTAACGCCGGTTCATAAAGCTCTTAACTACTGTACTCTAAAGTACACTAACACCCATAAACTACCTATGTACCCCTAAACTGAGGCCCCCCCACATCGCCGCCACTCGATTAAATTTTTTTAACCCCTAATCTGCCGACCGCCACCTACGTTATACTTATGTACCCCTAATCTGCTGCCCCTAACACCGCCGACCCCTGTATTATATTTATTAACCCCTAATCTGCCCCCCACAACGTCGCCGCCAGCTACCTACAATAATTAACCCCTAATCTGCCGACCGCAAAGCGCCGCCACCTACATTATAGCTATGTACCCCTAATCTGCTGCCCCTAACACCGCCGACCCCTATATTATATTTATTAACCCCTAATCTGCCCCCCACAACGTCGCCTCCACCTGCCTACACTTATTAACCCCTAATCTGCCGAGCGGACCGCACCGCTACTATAATAAAGTTATTAACCCCTAATCCGCCTCACTAACCCTATAATAAATACTATTAACCCCTAATCTGCCCTCCCTAACATCGACAACACCTAACTTCAATTATTAACCCCTAATCTGCCGACCGGAGCTCACCGCTATTCTAATAAATGTATTAACCCCTAAAGCTAAATCTAACCCTAACACTAACACCCCCCTAAATTAAATATAATTTTAATCTAACGAAATTAATTAACTCTTATTAAATAAATTATTCCTATTTAAAGCTAAATACTTACCTGTAAAATAAATCCTAATATAGCTACAATATAAATTATAATTACATTGTAGCTATTTTACGATTAATATTTATTTTACAGGCAACTTTGTAATTATTTTAACCAGGTACAATAGTTATTAAATAGTTAAGAACTATTTAATAGCTAAAATAGTTAAAATAATTACAAATTTACCTGTAAAATAAATCCTAACCTAATTTACAATTAAACCTAACACTACACTATCAATAAATTAATTAAATAAAATACCTATAATTATCTACAATTAAACCTACCACTACACTATCAATAAATAAATTAAATACAATACCTACAAATAACTACAATGAAATAAACTATCTGAAGTACAAAAAATAAAAAAGAACTAAGTTACAAAAAATAAAAAAATATTTACAAACATAAGAAAAATATTACAACAATTTTAAACTAATTACACCTACTCTAAGCCCCCTAATAAAATAACAAAGACCCCCAAAATAACAAAATGCCCTACCCTATTCTAAATTACTACATTTCAAAGCTCTTTTACCTTACCAGCCCTGAAGAGGGCCCTTTGCGGGGCATGCCCCAAGAAGTTCAGCTCTTTTGCCTGTAAAAAAAAACATACAATACCCCCCCCCAACATTACAACCCACCACCCACATACCCCTAATCTAACCCAAACCCCCCTTAAATAAACCTAACACTAAGCCCCTGAAGATCTTCCTACCTTGTCTTCACCATACCAGGTTCACCGATCCGTCCTGAAGAGCTCCTCCGATGTCCTGATCCAAGCCCAAGCGGGGGGCTGAAGAGGTCCATGATCCGGCTGAAGTCTTCATCCAAGCGGGAGCTGAAGAGGTCCATGATCCGGATGAAGTCTTCATCCAAGCGGGAGCTGAAGAGGTCCATGATCCGGATGAAGTCTTCTATCAACGGCATCTTCAATCTTCTTTCTTCCGGATCCATCTTTCAGACCTCCGACGCGGAACATCCTCTTCTCCCGACGCCTACTAGCCGAATGACGGTTCCTTTAAGGGACGTCATCCAAGATGGCGTCCCTCGAATTCCGATTGGCTGATAGGATTCTATCAGCCAATCGGAATTAAGGTAGGAATATTCTATCAGCCAATCAGAATCATGATCAATCTGATTGGCTGATTCAATCAGCCAATCAGATTGAGCTCGCATTCTATTGGCTGAACGGAACAGCCAATAGAATGCAAGCTCAATCTGATTGGCTGATCGAATCAGCCAATCGGATTGAACTTGATTCTGATTGGCTGATTCCATCAGCCAATCAGAATATTCCTACCTTAATTCCGATTGGCTGATAGAATCCTATCAGCCAATCGGAATTCGAGGGACGCCATCTTGGATGACGTCCCTTAAAGGAACCGTCATTCGGAAGAGGATGTTTCGCGTCGGAGGTCTGCAAGATGGATCCGGAAGAAAGGAGATTGAAGATGCCGTTGATAGAAGACTTCATCCGGATCATGGACCTCTTCAGCTCCCGCTTGGATGAAGACTTCAGCCGGATCATGGACCTCTTCAGCCCCCCGCTTGGGCTTGGATCAGGACATCGGAGGAGCTCTTCAGGACGGATTGGTGAACCTGGTAGGGTGAAGACAAGGTAGGAAGATCTTCAGGGGCTTAGTGTTAGGTTTATTTAAGGGGGGTTTGGGTTAGATTAGGGGTATGTGGGTGGTGGGTTGTAATGTTGGGGGGGGTATTGTATGTTTTTTTTTACAGGCAAAAGAGCTGAACTTCTTGGGGCATGCCCCGCAAAGGGCCCTGTTCAGGGCTGGTAAGGTAAAAGAGCTTTGAAATGTAGTAATCTAGAATAGGGTAGGGCATTTTGTTATTTTGGGGGTCTTTGTTATTTTATTAGGGGGCTTAGAGTAGGTGTAATTAGTTTAAAATTGTTGTAATATTTTTCTTATGTTTGTAAATATTTTTTTATTTTTTGTAACTTAGTTCTTTTTTATTTTTTGTACTTTAGATAGTTTATTTCATTGTAGTTATTTGTAGGTATTGTATTTAATTAATGTATTGATAGTGTAGTGTTAGGTTTAATTGTAGGTAATTGTAGGTAGTTTATTTAATTAATTTAATGATAGTATAGTGTTAGGTTTAATTGTAACTTAGGTTAGGATTTATTTTACAGGTAATTTTGTTATTATTTTAACTAGGTAACTATTAAATAGTTCTTAACTATTCAATAGCTATTGTACCTGGTTAAAATAATTACAAAGTTGCCTGTAAAATAAATATTAATCCTAAAATAGCTACAATGTAATTATAATTTATATTGTAGCTATATTAGGATTTATTTTACAGGTAAGTATTTAGCTTTAAATAGGAATAATTTATTTAATAAGAGTTAATTAATTTCGTTAGATTAAAATTATATTTAACTTAGGGGGGTGTTAGTGTTAGGGTTAGACTTAGCTTTAGGGGTTAATACATTTTTTAGAATAGCGGTGAGCTCCGGTCGGCAGATTAGGGGTTAATAATCAAAGTTAGGTGTTGGCGATGTTAGGGAGGGCAGATTAGGGGTTAATACTATTTATTATAGGGTTAGTGAGGCGGATTAGGGGTTAATAAGTGTAGGTAGGTGGAGGCGACGTTGTGGGGAGCAGATTATAAATATAATATAGGGGTCGGCGGTGTTAGGGGCAGCAGATTAGGGGTACATAAGGATAATGTAAGTAGCGGCGGTTTACGGAGCGGCAGATTAGGGGTTAAAAATAATATGCAGGGGTCAGCGATAGCGGGGGTGGCAGATTAGGGGTTAATAAGTGTAAGGCTAGGGGTGTTTAGACTCGGCGTACATGTTAGGGTGTTAGGTGCAGACGTAGGAAGTGTTTCCCCATAGCAAACAATGGGGCTGCGTTAGGAGCTGAACTCGGCTTTTTTGCAGGTGTTAGGTTTTTTTTCAGCTCAAACAGCCCCATTGTTTCCTATGGGGGAATCGTGCACAAGCATGTTTTTGAGGCTGGCCGCTTGCGTAAGCAACTCTGGTATCGAGAGTTGAAGCTGCGTTAAAAATGCTCTACGCTCCTTTTTTGTAGCCTAACGCAGCCTTTATGTGGACTCTCAATACCAGAGTTATTTTTATGGTGCGGCCAGAAAAAAGCCGGCGTTAGCTACGCGGGTCGTAACCGACAAAACTCTAAATCTAGGCCATAGTGTTTCAAAGGGAAAGTGTAGCTTTTTCAAATGAACAAACTGAAACAGTATTCCAGGAAAGAATAAAGTAACCTAACAGTTTATAAACAATTTGAGAGAAACAAAATTAAGTGGAAATGCAAAATTATGCATTTAGGACAAACAAAACCCCAAGAAATTTGAGTATTCAACAGCAGCACAAAAAAAATGTCTTGTGTTACTATAATAAATAACATATCAGCCCATTCTTAAAGGGACAGTCTACACCAGAATTTTTATTGTTTAAAAAGATAGGTAATCCCTTTATTACCCATTCCCCAGTTTTGCATAACCAACACAGTTATATTCATATACTTTTTACCTCTGTGATGACTTTGTATCTAAGCCTCTGCAGACTGCCCCCTTATCTCAGTGCTTTTGACAAACATGCAGTTTAGCCAATCAGTGCAGACTCCTAAATATCTCCTCGGGAGTGAGCACAGTGTTATCTATATGACACACATGAACTAGTACTGTCTAACTGTGGAAAAACTTTCAAAATGCTCTGAGATTAGAGACGATTTTCAATGGTTTAGAAATCGGTTTGAGCTTAGCTAGGTTTAGCCTTTGAATAATACCACCAAGGGAACAAAGCAAATGTAATGATAAAAGTCAATTGAAAAGTTGTTTAAAATTGTACGCCCTATCTGAATCATGAAAGTTTAATTTTGAGTAGACTGTCTCTTTAATATTTTTAAAACAAATTAACATCCTTTTTACTGCAATTAGTTTTCAATAGCTAAACATCAATCACCATTTGTCTTATTTGGAGGAGTCAATCTGGGCTTTAGTCCGCAGATAGTAAGGCTATCCAATGTCATAAAGTTAGTATAAAGGACATTGTAAGCCGATTAGGGACGTGTATGTAGCAGGGTGCATTTCAAGTTCTGAGAATTGGAAATTGCTCAATTTTCAGAACCAGGTAACATGATAAAGGGGCTAAATAAATTTAACAATTATGCATACCTAAACATATTATATAAAAATCTCAAGGAGGCCTATTTATCAAGCCGTCAACCGCAAATACGCTGGAATTCTGCAGTATAATTGTGAAGAGCCTGATTCCCCTTATTTATCAAAGCCTACAGACTGGCAAAAGTTGAAATCTACAACGTAACATACGATCCGCCGGTCTCACTCCGACACAGATCGATGCTTACGTCATTACAGATGTTCCGAATGCAAATTCGGCACAATCTGACTACTTTTGCTAGTTATCAAATTTCTACCAGGTACCCTCACCACTATTACGGCCCAGCATACCTGCTTTTCAATCCGCCGCCCTGGAGGCGGCAGATGCCATAGGAATCAATGGGAGTCTGAAAGCAGCGAAAGCTCATGTTCGCTGCTGCCCGATATCCCATTGATTTCTATGGTAGAATAAAAGTTACGTTTACACCTAACACCCTAACATAAGCCCTGAGTCTAAACATTCCTAATCTGCCTCCTCCTACACCGCCGCCACCTACATTATACTTATTAACCCCTAATCTGCCGCCCCTACATCGCTGCCACCTACATTATACTTATTAACCCGTAATCTGCCGCCCCTACAACGCCACCACCTACATTATACTTATTAACCCCTAATCTGCCTCCCCCTACACCGCCGCCACCTACATAAAAGTATTAACCCCTATCCCGCTGCTCCCGGAGCCCAC
This sequence comes from Bombina bombina, assembly GCF_027579735.1. Lineage (NCBI taxonomy): Eukaryota > Metazoa > Chordata > Amphibia > Anura > Bombinatoridae > Bombina > Bombina bombina. Next base: position 114,678,737 of record NC_069507.1, read on the forward strand.
TGCAACTAAATTAAGTTATTAACCCCTAAACCTAACAAACCGTTAACTTTATATTAAATATTAACTCATCCCTATGTTATAATAAATTTAAACTTACCTTTAGATTTAAATTAAACTATATTAAACTATTAATTAACCTACCCTAACTATTATACTAAAATTACATTACACTATATTAAACTAATAATTTATCTACCCTAACTATTAGACTAAAATTACATTAAACTATATTAAACTAATAATTAATCTACCCTAACGGTTATACTAAAATTACATTAAACCACGAATTAAATTAAATATATTATATATTTAAAAACCTAACCTTACTCAAATTATTTAAATCTACTATTACAAATTACAAAGTTACAAAAAACTAACAACTAAGTTACAAAAAATAACAAACACTAAGTTAAAAAAAAAAAACTAAGTTACACAAAATAAAAAATAAATGATCAAATATTTAAACTATTTACACCTAATCTAAGAGCCCTATGAAAATAAAAAAGCCCCCCCCCAAATAAAAAAAAACCCTAGCCTACAATAAACTACCAATAGCACTTAAAAGGGCCTTTTGCAGGGCATTGCCCCAAAGAAATCAGCTCTTTTACCTGTAAATAAAAAATACAAATAACCCCAACAGTAAAACCCACCACCCACACAACCAACCCCCCAAATAAAAACCTATCTAAAAAACCTAAGCTCCCCATTGCCCTGAAAAGGGCATTTGTATGGGCATTGCCCTTAAATGGGCATTTAGCTCTTTTTCAAAAGCCCAAACCCTAATCTAAAAATAAAACCCACCCAATAAACCCTTAAAAAAGCCTAACACAGACCCCAGAAGATCCACTTACAGTTTCTGAAGAGCCGACATCCATCCTCAACGAAGCGGCAGAAGTCCTCATCCAAGCCGGCAGAAGTCTTCATTCAGACGGCATCTTCTATCTTCATTCATCCAGCGCGGAGCAGCTCCATCTTCAAGACATCCGGCGTGGAGCATCCTCTTCTGACGACGTCTTCTTCCGAATGAAGGTTCCTTTAAATGACGTCATCCAAGATGGCGTCCCTTAGATTCCGATTGGCTGATAGATTTCTATCAGCCAATCAGAATTAAGGTTAAAAAAATCCTATTGGCTGTTGCAATCAGCCAATAGGATTGAGCTCGCATTCTATTGGCTGATTGGAATAGCCAATAGAATGTGAGCTCAATCCTATTGGCTGAGTGCAACAGCCAATAGGATTTTTTCAACCTTATCAGCCAATCGGAATCTAAGGGACGCCATCTTGGATGACGTCATTTAAAGGAACCTTCATTCGGAAGAAGACGTCGTCAAAAGAGGATGCTCCACGCCGGATGTCTTGAAGATGGAGCCGCTCCACGCCGGATGGATGAAGATAGAAGATGCCGTCTGGATAAAGACTTCTGCCGGCTTCATTGAGGACTTCTGCCTCTTCGTTGAGGATGGATGTCGGCTCTTCAGAAACTGTAAGTGGATCTTCGGGGGTTAGTGTTAGGCTTTTTTAAGGGTTTATTGGGTGGGTTTGATTTTTAGTTTAGGGTCTAGGCTTTTGAAAAAGAGCTAAATGCTCATTTAAGGGCAATGCCCATACAAATGCCATTTTCAGGGCAATGGGGAGCTTAGGTTTTTTAGACAGGTTTTAATTTGGGGGGTTGGTTGTGTGGATGGTGGGTTTTACTGTTGAAGGGGGAATTTGTATTTTTTATTTACAGGCAATGCCCTGCAAAAGGCCCTTTTAAGGGCTATTGGTAGTTTATTGCAGGCTAGGGTTTTTTTTATTTTGGGGGGTGCTTTTTTTATTTTCATAGGGCTCTTAGATTAGGTGTAATTAGTTTAAATAATTGATAATTTATTGTTTATTTTGTGTAGTGTAACAGTGTTTATTTTTTTTTGTAACTTAGTGTTTGTAATTTTTTGAAACTTAGTTGTTATTTTTTTTGTAATTTTGTAATTTGTAATAGTAGATTTAAATAATTTGAGTAGGGTTAGGTTTTTAAATATATAATATATTTAATTTTATTTGTAGTTTAATGTAATTTATGTATAACAGTTAGGGTAGATTAATTATTAGTTGAATATAGTTTAATGTATTTTTAGTCTAATAGGGTAGATTAATTATTAGTTTAATATAGTTTAATGTAATTTTAGTATTTTCAGGGTACCTGAGTATGATTCATATATATGTGGTTTTTAAGACCACAGGATTAATTATATATTAAACTAGTTGCATCAGTTTATTTACTGTAGATTGCAGTCCTCTATGCCAAAATGATGTTTGGCTGTATAAACCAAAACCCCCCTCTCTCATTTCATCAAAAGAAACGTTTTTAAAGTTACTTTAAGGAAGAACAAAAGGTTTAAAGCTTTATATAAGATAAGACCAGTGAACCATTTCAAGGTAAATATTAGCATTTTGGAACCTTCAGATGTGTAATCAAATTTACTGCTTCTTACAAAGGAGGCATGGATAAAGAGTTCCCCTATCTAGAGGAGTGGACGGTCTGTCTGGAAGGATAAATGAATGAAAAAACATTTTCAAAGGAAATAGTCTTATGCACGTAGGTGCTAAACTGACACCTGCTGTGTATTGAATCCACAAATTCTAGACAATGGAAGCTGGCCAGGCAGAGACACATATGACATTAAAGCCATACAATTCATATTTAAAATACAGCCTACATAATTTCAAACACATAGGTATCTGGGGAAATGCAATTCAGATTGTAATAAATTGAATAATAACTACGATGGTATATACAAATACTGACCCATCTAATTCAAGATGAACACACTTTCTTTGTTTTCCAGAAATCTAGTGAAAATTACAGGAGGAACTGATGTGGAGATGGGGTCTCTAAATAGGTATTTATATAATAAATGTTTAAATGTTAAACTAATTCCAAAATAATATCTGTCCTTTGTTTTTCAAACAAGATGTCCCATGAATAGCCATCATAAACAGACATATGTGGATATTTTCTATTTTAACATCGAAATTAATAAAATAATGAAGTTTGGTATCAAATTATACATTTTCTGTTATGCTAAATGAAATATAGATGCTGAAAAGAGAATTTTATTGATGCAAAAAGTTATGGTATGATAAATAATCACTTTATAACCTTGATCTATGCAATAACTTTTCTTCAAATGAGGTGATCTGAAAATATTTGGAAAAGATTGAACTACAAACTGGCTCAAACTGGTGATGTATGATTGTTCAAATTTTTTATATTTAAATCAAAAGTATTTGTTAACCATAACAAATTGCAGTTCAGCAATTTTAAAAAGGTACTTTATATTTTAGACTCAGTATTTTAAACTTGTGTTTCATAGTCCTGTATAGTATTAAGCTTGTCTTTTGCATGCTAAGTAATTTATCTTTGCAAATATATAAATACATTTTAGAATTTGTCTTAACCGTAGGTAAATAAGTACTTATTTCAACATAGATAAATTGGCATTTAAACTGACTGTTTACATTAAGAATATATATATAACTCCTGGTGTTTTAATTAGAATGTATATTGTTCTATTGTTTAATTAAGCACTGTTAAAATATAGTTGTCTGGAAGTTATTGACCCATACTGTAATATTTCATTGTGAATAAGGCTAGTTCTAAAGGTACATTCTATGATCTTTGCATAACATATTATAATAGTTAAACATGTATAGTTTGATTCAGGTCTGGCTTTCTACAAATATATTTCATTTTTTTTTTTTTTTTTTAAACTTTATTTCTGACAGAGACAGAGAAATCTAAAACATTTACAGTTATCAAATAGAAACAGGTAATGGGAAACACAGTGATTATAAGCAAATCCATACATAATTGAGTACAAACAGAGTAAACCAAAGCAGTGGGGCAGAAATGCCCGTGGCTAATTAAATACAATTCTTATAGACTTAATAAAAGTGAACATTCAAATTAACTAAAAATATGTAGTGTAACCAAATAACCCTGTGTTAGCTAGCTAAACTTTCTTCATCTCGGTTGTTTTCTCCCTTTCCACCCCCTGCATTATATATACGGTACCACGTAAACAACATAACCGGACCTCCCACACCAACAAATAGAGCAAAACCAAAAGTAAAAACAGAAACAGAGAACAAAACAAAATATAACCCCAAAAAAACAAAAAAAAAAAAACAAAACCAGGAACACCCCTCTCCTCTCGTCTCGTCCCCCCACCCCCGCCTCCCCCCCAAGCACTCACTCAATGTCTGTTGCCCATTCCCCAGGGAAATGGCCTGCCAAAATGTTCATCTGCAAATATTCTGAATTTCTAATTGGTTTAATTAATTTTTTTTGATGCATTAGGGGCAAAGATCTTAAAAATATCTCCCATTTCTTAAAGAATATTACTAAGTGTTTGTCTTGTGGGTAAGGTATATTAATCTGTTCTATTATAAATTGATCAGTCAAAGCCCTTTTAAATTGTGGCATTGTGGGTATAGCAGATGCTTTCCATGCTTTAAAAATAAGATTACGTTCGGTTAATATAATGGTGTTTATCAGGTTATAATTCTTAATTGTGTGCTGGTATTTTACCAAAAAAAAGATCTCAATAGGGGATATTTTATGATCCACCTTCAAAACAACCGTCATCCAAAATATGATTTTCCCCCAGTATTGATATACCTTAGGGCAGCTCCATAAACAGTGAAAAAGATCAGCACCTGTAGTTGAGCATCTAGGACATAGAGCCTTTGTTTTATACCATTTGGATAAGACAGCAGGCGTAAGATATCTTTGTAACCCGACTTTTATCTGTGACTCCCTCCATGATGTCGGAACCCAGGACTCTCTATGATAGTCTGCTCATCTATATCCGGAAATAGATTAGCCCATTTAACAACCATCTCGTCTACTTGTGCTTTTGACGCTTTCTGATTTAATAGTAAGTATAAAGGGGAAATTGCATATATTCCTGCTGCATACAAGGAAATCCTAGTCTGCAACTCACCCAAGGACCAGTCATTTCCGTATTTCGTGAGCATCTCTTGGAGAAAGTGTCTAACTTGCAGGTAAGCGTAAAACTCACGTGTCCCTATATCAAACCGAGTTACAATTTCTTGGAATAATAATGAATATCCTCCCGCGTCCCGCAACTGACATAAAGTTTGGAGACCTTTAGTCTCCCAGTCTGTGAATATCCGATTAGAGAGGCCAGGGCTAAATTCTGGATTACCCACTATAGGTAGATACTGTGAGACATAGGGAGAGTTCCCCATTTCTATACATAGCCTTTGCCATGCAATAATGACATTCTTAAAAGTATCTAGATAAAATATGTTGGATGGAATTGATGTGAGTGGACAATGCAAAAGAGCTTTCAATTTAAATGGAGCCACAAGCTGTGATTCCCAGGTGAAGGAAGTAATTTGCTCCTTCCCAGTTAGCCAATCTAGTGCAAATCTAGCTATAATAACCAGATTATATATCTGGATGTTAGGGAGTGCCAAACCTGCTGATATCTTAGAATTCATAAGCCTATATGAGGCAATCCGCGGTCTTTTGCCATTCCATAAAAATTTGGAACAGGCCTTATTATATATGGTGATATCTTTCTTATGTAGAAACCATGGAATATTTTGCATAATATAGAGGAGCTTGGGGAAGATAACTGATTTAATCAAAGTCACCCGGGCAGTTAACGCAATAGGTAACCTGGTCCATTCATCCAGCTTTCTCTTGCAAGAGTCCATCACTGTCCTATAGTTTAATCCATACCATTCCTCCGGATTTCTAGATAATTGTAAGCCCAGATATGTAATCTGAGGGACCTCCCTGAAAGGGTGATTCACCTGCAGTAAGGGATTTTTATCTATCCACATTAGTTCAGATTTAGATGTGTTAATCTTAAACCCTGAGATTTCCCCAAACTCTTGAGTAATACTCTGTAGGGTAGGTAGTGATACTTTAAGATTAGATAAAAATAGGAGAAGATCATCCGCATAGAGAAGGAGAATCAACCTCTCACCCGCTAATGAAATCCCCTCAAGTTCTTGTCGTAATTGAAGGGCCAGAGGTTCTATACTAAGATTGAACAAGAAGGGAGATAGTGGACAACCCTGTCTAGTCCCTCTGAACAGATTGAATCTCTGAGTAGAGGTGTTGTTGATAATTTCCGCAGAAGAGGGAGTGCTATAAATTAAACGTATATAGTTATTGAAAGGACCTGAGAACCCGAATTTATCTAGCGTGGAAAACAGATGATCCCAACTGACCCTATCGAAAGCCTTTTCCGCGTCAACTGTCAGAATAGCCTTATCTATGCTTCCATGAGATTCCTTAGTTTTATATATGTTCCAAAAAGATTCAATCAGAATTAGTAATTTCCTTGTGTTCCTTGTCGGCTTACGCCCATGCATGAATCCAGATTGATTCTCATGGATTAAGTCGCCCATATGAGGTTTTAGTCGTAGGGCTATGATAGACGCGAGCAGCTTGTAGTCAGTATTTAAAACCGAGATAGGCCTAAAGGAGCTTGGTAATTCAGGATCTTTCCCCTTTTTTAGGATCAGTGAGATATTTGCAGATGTGAAGGATGCAGAGCACCTCGTATTCTCGGAAAAGTAAAAATTAAATAGCTTAACTAATATAGGTAGCACCTGGGGTTGGAGGATTCTGTAATATTCTATGGGGAGAGCATTTGGACCAGCTGCTTTATTGGGCTTTCGCGTTTTTGATTGCCCAAATTATTTCCTCTTCCGTAATGGGAGCATTGATGGCATCTCTGGCTTCTATGGATAAACGTGGGACTTTAATCTTTCCCCAAAATGTCTCTTTTTTATGTAGTTTAATAGGCTCTTGGCTATATAAATCCTGAAAGAAGTCAAAAAATACTTTTTCTATGTCAGCATGGCTTGTGTATCTCAAGGTTCCTTGTTTAATAGAGGTAATTGTGTATCTAGGTGAAGACTTAACTAGCCTTGCTAGGAACTTTGCTGATCTACCTGTAAACCCTCCATACCTTGCTTTCATTCTAAGTTCTTCCTGGGCACTGATCTGTTTCAAGTATGAGTCCCGGAGTGTCTTCGCTGTGACATATGCTTCCCAGCATTCTCTCGTACGCCTAATAATATACGCTCTATATGTATTCTTGACACGGTTGGCTAATTGTCTGGCCCCTGCACTACTGCTTTTTGACAAGTAGAGTGTATAAGACTTAATCTCTCCACGTAAAACGGCTTTAGAGGCCTCCCAAAAAGTCTCAATCTTGTCTATATAGTTATGATTGTTATTAAGGTATTCAGCCCATTTCAATCGAAGATGGTTCTGAAATTTAATATTATTACTCAGATATCTAGGGAAGGAGATATAGTTCTTACCAAGCCGCCCACCTACGGCATTAAGACCCAATGCAATAACAGCGTGGTCAGAAATAGCTATGTCTTCAATTCTGGTGGTCCAGTTCCGGACTAGCATGGTTTCTGAAACCAGAAAATAGTCAAGTCGAGAGAAAGATCGTTGAGCATGCGATATACACGTATAAGAGCGAACATCCGGGTTTTGTACTCGCCATAAATCAACCACACCCAGGTGGGAACATAATCTCTGAAATATCCTCATTTTTCTACCTCTACTATTTAGCATCCTATTGTTAGAGTTATCCAAGAAGGGATCTGCAAATAGGTTAAGATCACCTGCAATAATTAAATTTGATCCTATGAAACTATGTAATTTTACAAGTAGAGCGGATCAAAAATTATGATCAACTTGATTGGGGCCATATATATTACAAAGTGTATATCTAATACCTTTAATTTCCAACTCCAATATTAGAAATCTCCCTTCAGAATCAAGTTCAAAATTACTTATCCTATATTCTAGCTTCCGGTTCAATAATATTGCCACCCCCCTCTTCCTTGAGGTAAATGGAGCCGCCACAACTTCCCCCACCCACTTAGATTTAAGTTTGGGTATTTCAATAGCGTTAAGATGTAACTCTTGTAAGAGGACTAAATCAGGGTTGAATTTCCCCAGATGTTTTATTACAGCTTTTCTTTTAATTGGTGAGTTAATGCCCCCTATGTTCCAGGATAGGAAATTAAGATTATAAGTCATCAATACTATTCATCTTGCTGAACTAGTATATGGCAAAGAGTAGAGGGTCTCGCTACGTTTATCCTAGGGAAAAAACAAGAGACCCGTTTCCACAGCGGGCCATAACAGGGGACAGAGAGGGAGAGGGGAGGTGTAAGAGGGAGGAGAGGGAGAGAGGAGGGAAAAAAAAAAGAGAAAAAAAGAAAAACCAAAATGGACACAGCCCAACCCCACAAAAAAAACCCCAACAGACATAAAAAACACCATTTCTAAAACTATCATATTCTTAAATTCGAAGACCATATTACTCACTTCTGTGTCTGTAAGTGAAAAAATATTCTGATTCTGTAATCAAAGAACCTCTTCCTGTTATATTGGAGACATGTTCATGGAACCCCTGCCTCCCTGCAAAAAGACTCAGCCTCCATAACATTGTTAAGTGTGTGTGTACTACCATCTTTCTGCACTATTAGCTTTGCTGGATAGATTATCCTGATATTGTAGTTCTCTTTCTGTAACCTCCCATAGAAAAAGGACATATCTCTTCTCTTGGTTAATGTTTCCGAGGAGAAATCCTGAAACAATAGTAATTTATGTGAGCCTAAAGAGAGAGAACCACATTTCCTGTAATGTTTGAGGTATGTTAATTTATCCTGAAAGTTGACAAATTTAAAGATTACTGGCCTAGGCATCAAGGCCTCACTCTGTTCACGTCTTTGGCCTATCCTATGTACCCTTTCAATCAGAAAGGGAGCAGCAGGAACTGGGATCTGCAGAGCCTGTGGTAATGTAATTAGTGACAAAATTCATTAGATCTTGGAACTCAGGAGACTCAGGCAAGCCAATCACTTTAAGATTATTACGCCTCGATCGATCCTCAAGGTCTTCAACCTTGGCTTGCAACGCAGTGATAGTTTTGCTATGATTGTCCATTATCGGATCAACGATATTAAATCTATCTTCTAAATCTGAGATCCGGTTCTCAATTTCATCTAGTCTGGCTGAAAACTGTCTAACCTCCAAAGTGAGGTTTGATATCTCATTTCTAATCTCCTGTTTGATCATATCAAATTGAGGTGTCAACATTTTGGCTACTTCAGCTGCAAATTCTATCAAATTATTGGGAGAGGGATTGGAGACACTTTTTTCCAGAGGGGAGACAGTGCTAGAATCCATGTTCCTGCTGCTCCCCTTTTTTTCTCGGGATTTGGGGGGCATATTGGAGGGTGAGCTCCTTTGCTGCATATATTTATCCATGAACAAGACCCAACTAGTATTTGTCTGTGGAGTACTAGGTATTATCTAGGAGACTTAGCACAGTAGTGAGAACATCAAAAAAATCTCCAAAAACTTATAATACGTTAATAAACTATCTCTGAGTAATTCTCTTTATTTAGCCCTTCCTTGAGTGCTGACTTTTCCTATGTATTAAGACAATTTATTCTCAAAAATGTGATACAATATTTTTGTTCGGGTGTCCCTTCTAATCCTCAGATTCCCTAGGTTTTAATTTTATCTAAAGTGTGAGGGAATTATTCCTTACTTCTAAATCCTTTTAGTGTATGTTAAGAAAACAATAATAACGCAATATTTTTGCCCAAATTAGTGTAAATGAATAGATATCAATGTAGATACTCAGTTTTATAGCATAAAGCAACACAATAAGAAATACCCAATGCAGCTTGTATATATACGTCTACCCTAGTATGTAGTTCTAGACTTAATTTAATAAGATACAGTCCAATGTCTTATTATTTAGCACTATTAGTACATCAAAGACACACCTAGAGGGGACTTGGTATTTTATGTTTACCACAGTGAGTTCAACCAAAAACCTAATCTATATTGTGTGCCTCAGGTATATGTCTCTCAGCCTGAACAAACTCCTTCAGATATTAACTATTAAGTGAGAGTTTCTAACTGTCACAGCCACTATATTTTAATGTCTAGTGACCTTCTGTAGCCACCTTTTCGTGCCTATATTATCTCCCAGCAACTTACATTCACAAATACAGTAACTTGGAACAAGAAGAAGTTTTCCAGTAATGCGGGGTATACATAGGTAAACTATCAGCACAGCGAGGAATAATGACTCCCTCTTATTAAGGCTCCGCATAAAACTTGTTTAGCTCAACATCTTACTTCCAGAAATGCAGCAACATATAGCTTAGAAAGAAATTTTGTGCTAAAGCAGGATATACATAAGTAAACAATCAGCGCAAGAGAGAATAATAGCTTTCTCACAATACAGCTCAGCATCAAACTTATTCAGTTCAAATGGTATTTTATAACAGTGTCTATACTGCTTTCGCAGCCAGTTTATCCGGTCAATCTTGAGCTACCAATTCGCTCTGTGGCTCCAACAACGAGGCCCAAATGTGCTGAGTACAAAAAGAAAGTTTTAGAGCGCTTGAGCTGTGTAGTTATGATAGGTGAGCTCAAAAGGAGATTAACCCAGCCAGGCGTGAATACATAAATTAGAGTACGCTACCTTGCAGCCGATACCCATAGTCTCAACAGGAGTACCTTGCCTGTCTGCTCAGTCTTCACCAGCTGCGGTGCACTGTGTTCGAGGCGCCCCAACTGCAGCCAGGACAGAGGGTCCACTGCGAGGGGGGAGCAGCACGTCCGCGCCAGGGGGAGCTGCCGTCCAATCCAACACCCTCGACACTCCTCCTTCTCAGCTGGGATGCCGGTCATCGGCAAAGGGGGCCTGAGCACACAGCAACCAGGACTGATGTTCAGCATCGCCCCCGATGTCTCACGCTGAAGAGGGTGGGACCACCTCCGCTGTCTGCCCAATCAGGGGACCCAGGATTCCTCACGGCAGACTCCGCGCCGCCACCACTCCGCTCTCAACCCGGGAGAGGGACTCCTTCTTCACCCGCGCCAGGATCTCTAGTTGCAGCAGCACTGACTGAGCATTTTGATGCCCCAATCAAGACCGCCAAAGGAGGAAAAGGCTGCCACTAGGTATACTGGACACTCAACCAGGTAAGTGTCTGCGTCACCATTCTGTGTTCTATGTACCAGCGTGTAGATGGGTTTATTCAGGGAGCAACTCTTGTGCAGGTGAGCCCAGAGCCTCTCTTTAGACGCAGTTCAGCTGCCAGGTGCAGAAGATAGAGACGCTGACAGTCATTAATATAAAGCCTTAGGTGTAGCAGAGGGCTTATCTTACAGTAATGGGGGTTCAGTACTTAGGGGCTATTGTAGAAATGGTGTGCACCAGCCACCGTGCACCTTTAGGCTACAACTTGGACTTCCCATGCTGGATCGTAATCCATGTTCCCAAGCCTGGATGTGGCCAAGGGAAACAAATGCATATGTTGGTGTTTGATTTAGGCCTCTCTCAGAGGCACGGAGCGTCCTCAGCACCTGCAGCTACCTGCAGCCACCTGCATGCCCCGCCTCCAACAGGAAGTCCCCCTCTACAAATATATTTCAATGTGTCTATAAATTTTAACTAATAAAAAGAATTTAGGAATTTACATTAATTTTATTGTCTTGGTATATGCATTTTTTATTGGGGGTTTATTTTAAAGAATAATTATTAAATATATTGTGTTATAACCCAGCCATATACTGACTGACATATTATTTGGAGGCACTTGCATGAGATATTATTAATATTTATCACATTGATATAATATATTTGTAGTAAATAGAAATTATTATTGAAAAAAAAAAGAAATGTAAAAAAAATAAAAATTATTATTATTATTTTTTAATGGTGATTAAATATTTCAAAGTTAATATTAATATCTTGAAATATTATTAAAAATTAATTTTGAAAAATTGATGAAATATAAATTTTTCATATTTCAAAATTAATATTAATATTTTTGAAAATATAATTTTTTTTCCCCTCTCTTTTATTGGTCAAAATTGTATTAGCATTTTTATCTTATTAAGTACAACACTAAAATAGCTATGTCTTCAGCAAAAAGTAACGCTAGCGTTTCTGTATATGATGAAAATGTGCCCTCCCCAAGAGCCTCTGTTCATAAAATGGCTCAGGCAGAAACTCTTAGATTCGAAGCCATGAGCCACCTTGTGAGCAAGCTTGATATTGGGGACAATGTCTCCATGTATATTAAGGGGTGTAAAGCTAAGGCCAAAGATTTAGTTAAAGATATGTGGGTTGAAGATGGTGAATTATACCAAATTTTACTGCAACTTAGTAAATGTACGGAATTTAGAGGGCGTGATGAATTCATTTTCAAAACTTGGCCGATCCTAATGTATTTGAGCTGTGAGATGTATAGCCAAATGGCAGGATAAGACAGACAATTAGGACAGCTAAGGGATTAAAATTATTCATTACGCGAATTTGAAGAAGCCTTTATTAATGGAAAGGTAGAGGTTCTAGAAGCTAATAAAAAGGTTTCTGCCTTAAATAAATATAATCAGGAATTAGTGGCTGAATTTAAAGCTTTAGAAGAAGACTATGAAAAATGCCAAAATGAAAATAAAACTTTAAAAGCTAGATATCGTGGGGCTGGAAAAGGATATGAACAAGAAATAAATTAATTAAAAAGACAAATCAGCAGCAATAAGGAACCTTTGAGTAATAACACTAATGCTGAAATGATTAAATCAATTAAGGACTGGGTCAGAAATGAGTTTCAAAATACCAGGCGGGAGGATAGACAACAGTACCCAAATTATAGCCCTAATTCAGGCCCAGAGATAACTTTTCCCCTTAGGCAACTACCTAACTCTGGAGGACAAGATGATTATTACACCTCAGAGGAAGAGGTCAGTTACTATAGCGGGTCAGAAGGGGGGGCTAGCTTCTCAGACAGCCCATATAAAAATGCACGGGTGAAATTTCAGCATAGTAAAGATAGGACAGATAAAAGGCGCTCTATCTCAAACAATAAGTTCCCAATGAAATCCAGTAATGTACTTAATAAAGTGTATAACACCCCTACAATAATTAAATTCCTAAAGAACGCAGTTCGCCCATTTTCCAAAAGGGGGACCACTTCCATAATTGACCACTTAGAGGCCTTTGAAAATGCTTTATCTATAATGAATGTTACAAGTGAGCAGTTAAAAATTGAATTTCTGCCCTGGGTATTTGAAGGTATATATCACAAATTCTTTACTTCACTAAAGGATATGAATATTCATTCCTGGAATGAGACAAAACGACAGTGCAGAAAAGAATTCGGGCAACATTGCACTAAAACTACAGCGAAAATAGCTGTATATGGTTTAAAATGTAGTGCAAATCAAAGCCCTATAGAATTCCTTTCTGTACTGAAAAGTGTGTACAGTATGGCTGAAGATAATCCCATATTTGAATGCTCAGAATTTGTGAATTTATTTTTTGAAGCACTGCCCGCGCCCATCAAACTTAATTTAGCTAGAGATTTTGATGAGAACTGCTCATTGGAATGGCTGATCAAAGAGAGTACAAAGTTATACTCTATTCAGCAGTCCGGTGAACAGGGGGTTAAAAGGGAATCAAAACCCAGTCCCAAAATTGTGGCAGAAACTAGGGTGTCACCTAGCCCCCTCAATTTGGAGTCTAAAAAGAAAACCTATGCAGAGGTTACCCGAGAAAACAGGCCATCCCCACAAAGTTTTAACTCTGCCCCTCCCCCAACATGGGCTGAGGTGCAAAGAGACTATACCCAAAATGGGGGGCATACCCAGGTAAATAATTACTCCGAAAGAGAATACCCACAAGATAATAGGTATCCCCGCAAAGGTAGATACAATAAGTGGCGAAAATACTCTCAGAGTAACCAGACACCACAAGTAAATAGTGCTCCCCAAAATACTAACACTGAGTAAGTTGAACCCCAGGGACAACCACTCCAGGATATAAACAGCGGCCCTGATTCTGAGGGGACTCAATGGTCCAGGAATCACTACTATGGGGCATCAAGAGATAGGCCCTGGGGTAGAGGTAACTTATACGATCAAGTAGATCAGCTTAGTACCCAGTTAATTCGGTTGAGCTAACAATTCGCTAATATGAGTCAAGGATTTACGGCTCAGCAACCGGACAATACTTTTTTAGGGGTACAGCCAGTGGCCAGCAGTGGACCACAGGCACAGTCATAAATACTGCAGTATCACCTGAAAGAGAGGGGAGAGAAATACCAAATGAAATGCTAAATGTCAATAATGGTACTAATCATGTTCTCTTCCTACAGACCGGAAACAGACAATTTAGCTGTGATGACAAGCAACCTCAGCCGGGAAAATTTAACAAATCTCTTCCTTTGCAGCATTCTCTTAACCTTATTTCCACACATGCAGTACACAAGAACCCAATCAGCCCCATTATAGAGGACATGAATGGTAAGAATGAAGATTCTTCTGCATCAGATAACACGGCGGATTCAGGTAACACGTGGCGAAGCCCACAAATGTGCAATCATGCCAATTTTATGTGTGAAATGGTAGAAACTGCAGGGAGATATTTTGTATTAGCTGGGCTGCAAGACTCAGTCTCCAACCCTATCATGGGATTAATTGATTCTGGGTCTCAGGCAACTATTTTATCCCACAAGTACTACACACAGCTAAATGAGCTAACACCCCACAAACCTAAAATAAAAGAATTTGATGGTTCACTAATAGGTGTTGGGGTGACTCTTTAAAAGTCTACGGTACTGCCTGGTTAAAATTTAAACGGGGGAACAGGGTCATAAGACACTCTGTCATTATAGTGGATCTGCCAACTGATCGTTTAATTATTGGTAGTGATCTCCTGAAGCGATTAAGCACCATAATTTATTGCATAAATAATGTAATTTGGTCACAAGTAAAAACACCTATCAATTATGAGAAATCCGATATATCTTGCACCCGACATAACTGTCATGTGGTGGAAGAGAAGCCAGATGATGTGGAGATTCATTTCAGGAATGACTCAATACCTGAAATCACTATTTTACAAATAGATGATCAGACTCATTTAAATGGCTCTGATGGTAATACTTTTAAAATTTCACCTGGAAAGATAGCGAATATTTCCTTAGACGGTGATGCATTAACCATATCTCTCCACAAGGGGGATCATAAAATCCCTAAGGGGGGAGGCAACGCTCAATACCTTGCAGGAATTGAGAGAGTTAAAGAGGATCTATTTATCCCTATACAAGTGCATGACCTTGGGAAAACCAAATATGCCAAATTGAGTTAAAACAGTAAGCTAGCTATATAAGCGAAGGCTTATTAGCACAGATAGCTAAACTTAAGGTGATTAACTATCTTTCTCCCCAAGGTCACTGGGTCCACAGCCTGGATGACAGGTTTGAAAGCTATAACATCACAGCAAAGTGCCTATTATCTATATCTATAGGTGATAAATCAGTGAAACACCTGTTTTTAGTTTTAAATATTCCCCATAAACACATATACGTTGGCAATGATCTCTTACATGCCATACAAATAGATTTGTTTAACCTTTGCCTCTGAAGCAGGTTAAAGGGGGACCCTGAAGTATTTCAGGATGAAAATGCTGCGCTGAAATCAAACCAGCAATTGCCATATGCTGTGAATATGCAGGTGTCTAACGATGTTATAATTCCTGCTGGGACTGATAAATTCCTTTTACCCTTACAGGTAAAGAGAGGGCAGAAATAAAAAAACTTCTGAAACACTAATTTGCCTCTCCCATAGAATACAAAATCTGGGTATCACAATGACCTATACTCCTTTGGTAAATATTGGAATTATTCCAATACATTTTATTGTGCATAACATGACCCCACAGGATATAACCTTATCCAAGGGAACTACCATAGGATATGCGCTGGAATCAAGTTATTACACTTTTGGATTCCAGAATAATGTAATTGGGCTAATACCTGAAGGATACTAAACTGAAGAACAATCCTTTGCGTCTATGCCAGAGGGACTATTTACAATTCAGTCTATTTCTCCCTTCAGCTCAGAGGAAGGCATCTGTAAAATTGAAGAAGCCTCCCTGGTGTTTGATCAGCCAATCAAACAGCAAGAATACCCCAATACCCAGAGTAGTGGCGGCAATGTAAGTTATAATCAAGGGGACCTCACCTTTAGATTGGAAGAAGCCTATGAAATAGGACAGCCTGAAATCTTTCCAGGATTTCAGCAAATAGTCGAAGAGCAAATATCATTAGCTAATGGCTGTTCAAGTGATGATGAACGCCAACAGCTACGGGAACTCCTGATGGAGTACAAGGATATTTTTACTAGGGATTCTTATGACTGTGGGACTACAGACTTGCACATTGCAAGAATACAAACAGATCCCAATGCACCTCCTGTCTTTGTTAAGCAATACACAATACAGACTTCCTTTAGCCTCATATGATTCTCTCGCAGAAATCATAAGGAACTTGGAAGAAAGAGGTATTATCTGACAGGTGCACAGCTCTTATAATAATCCTATTCTATGTGTTCTTAAGCCCAATGGAGAATGGCGTTTGTGTGCTGACTTAAGGCAGCTAAACAAACAAGTGTACATGTCTGGCTGGCCTGTGCCATATATTGACCAGTGCCTAGCGCAGATGCAGGGATCTAAAATATTCACTGCCATTGATTGTGCACAGGGATATTGGATCATAAAGGTACATGAGGAGGACTAGTATAAGCTGGCCTTCTCATTCCAAAAGTTCCAGTATGCATTTCAGAGACTTCCTTTTGGATACATAAATTCTGGACATGAATTTGCTGTATTCATGCATAAGGCTAATGAGGATCTTATCTTATGTTGATGATGTTTTAATCAAAAGCACAGACTTTGAAAAACACATAGCAGAGCTAAAACATGTCCTCAGCCAACTTAAAAGGGCAGGTGTCAAATTATCCCTACAAAAAGCTCAATGGTGCAGCACTAGTGTAAACTTCTTGGGACATGAAGTTACTTCTGGAGGGCTAAATCCTCAGAAGAAAAAGGTGGAAGCTATAGTAAACTCTAAAAACCCAACAAACTTAAAGGAATTGAGATCATTCCTGGGTATGACGAATTATTCTCGCAAATTCATTGATAATTATGCAGAATTTGCTAAACCACTACTACTTCTTCTAAAGAAGGATGTGAAATGGCACTGGAGTGAAACTCAAGAGACAGCTATCAGAGAGTTGAAGAGGAAACTTACTCAAGCACCTTGCCTAGCATACCCTGAAGGTGGTAAACCTTTCTTCTTAGAAACAGGTTACACAGATATAAGCATGAGTGCTGTTTTATACCAAAAGCATGATCATTTAAGCAAAGTCATTGCTTATGCGAGCAAAACTCTATCCCCAGTAGAAATAAAATTTAGCGATTGCGAAAAAGCCCTCTTCTCTACTGTATGGGTTCTACAAAATTTCCGCAGCTTTATACAGGGCGAGAAAATTATTATAGAAACGGCCCACCAGCCTTTGCTATATCTGCAAAGTGAGAGAATAAGAGATGGGAATTTGTCTAATAGACTCTTTCCTTACAAGGCTGGCCTTTAGAAATTCGCTACAAGCAGAATAAACAGAATCCAGTCGCACAAGGACTTGCTGAGCTCCACGACTGTACTGCTTAGGATCCTGGGGAAGAATTATTAGAAGATGATTTCCTGGAGGAACAATTGCTTTCCCCATATAAAATGTATAATGAGGACCATTGTCAAGCATTACCTTGGGTATATGTTGATGGTTATTCTTACCATACCACCATTGATAATGAGCACAGACTAGTCGCTGGCATTGATATAACTTGGGCAAATGGATTCCCAAATATATCTATAGGTTTCAACGATGGACCAAGATCCAGTCAAGTTGTAGAACTCACTGCTGTTCTAAAAACCATTGATATGGCTATTGAACAAAATATTCATGAATTTGTGATCATTACTGACTCAAATTACGTGTGTGACAGTTTTGTTGAATACCTGCCAACTTGGAAAAGGAATGGCATGCAGAAAAGTAACAACAAACCAGTCAAACATGGCAAGTTGTTCTGCGAGATTGATAATCTGGTGGTATCCAATGATTTAACCATACACTGGAAAAAGACCAAGGGTCATTCCAGGGTTCTGGGTCCTGATAAGGAAGGCAATGATCTTGCGGATTCATTAGCCAAACAAGGAGCCATAACTGGAGAACTCCATAATATCGACCACTTAATGAGTGCAATTCAGGTAGAAGCCATTACCAGAAACCAGGCAACACAACAAAGTGAGCCTAACCTGGTAAAATGGAGTCAGGATTCTCCTAGTGAGGAACTGATCACAACTCAAAAAGAAGACCCCATTGTAGGCATCTTCTATAAACACATAGAAGATCCTGAAAACAACCCCATCTCAAAAGATGATTGTATTGGCAAGGAAGATCTTAGAATCTTAATGAAATCCAGGTCACAATTCAAGTTACAGGATGGGTTGTTAATTAGAACCTCCAAAACTGGCATCCAGCAATGGGTGGTACCCACCAAGTTCAGAGGTCTCATACTTCAACATCCTCATGATGCTCCCACATCTGGCTATCGTGGCGCCAAATTAACGTATGAAATATTGCGTGATTATGCCTTTTGGCCGCACATGTTGAAAGATGTTCAAAACTACTGTCAAGGTTGTTTAACCTTCCCACAGTTCCAACCCACTGCACCAATGCATAGGGTGCCATTGCAGAAAAGGGGGATGGTAATGCCATGGTCAGATATACAAATTGATTTTATTGGTCCAGTAACAGGTTCATCAAGAGATAACAAATAGGTAGAGTGCATCAGTACACCTAACAATAGTGCTGAAACATGCGCAGCTTTGCTCATCAACCACGTATTTTCCAGATTTGATTTGCCCCAAAGAATCGAATCAGATCGGGGAACCCACTTCACTAGTGAAGTGATGACCAAAATGTGGAAAATACTAGGGGTTAAAAGAAAGCTCCATATTACATATAGAGCTGCCTCAAGTGGTAGTGTAGAGCGTTACAACCAATCCATTGTGAAAATCCTCAAAAAGTTTGTGAGTGAAATAGGCAAAGACTGGGATGTAAAACTACCTCTAGTCCTAATGGCATTAAGAGCAACTCCAAGTAGTGCTACCAAGATGTCACCTTTTGAACTGATGACTGGTAGAAGAATGGTTCTACCTCCGCATCTACTGTACCGTACATCAGACCAGAACTTGATAAACACTGCCAATACGCATCAATATGTGTAGAACCTAAGAAAGCACCTGCAATATGCCTTTGCATTTGCTCAAAGGAACTTAGAAAAGGCTGCAACTGCCAGCAAAACCTATTATGATCTCAAAACGTCCAAAAAGGAATATGAAATAAATGATAAAGTTTATCTTTATAATTTTGGAAGAGATCAGGTTAAGGAGAAGAAGTTTCTTCCATCATGGAAGGGTCCTTTTGTCATTACTGACAAAATATCTCCAGTTGCCTATAAAATTAGGATACCTAAAAATTATACTTTTATGGACAAATGGGTCCATATTAATCAATTACGAGCGTGCCATCCTAGATCCCAACTACAAGTCATAGAGGAAGAATGAAATACCATATCCCCAAATGCACTAAAGAAATGCTGTCGTTTAAAAGAGACCTAACTAATGAGAAAAGGGGTTAAAAAAATCACAATCTCTCCTCATAGAAGACTGTCTATGATGCATACTGTTGACACCCACCAAATACCACTGACTGTAAGCCAATTCAAACACATGTGTCCTACATCCATTTAAAATTGGAAGGGGGATTTATGTCAGGGTACCTGAGTATGATTCATATATATATGGTTGTTAAGACCACAGGATTAATTACATATGAAACTAGTTGTATCAGTTTATTTACTGTAGATTGCAGTCCTCTATGCCAAAATGATGTTTGGCTGTATAAAACAAAAACCCCCTCTCTCATTTCATCAAAAAAAAAACGTTTTCAAAGTTACCTTAAGGAAGAACAAAAGGTTTAAAGCTTTATATAAGATAAGACCAGTGAACCATTTCAAGGTAAATATTAGCATTTTGGAACCTTCATATGTGTAATCAAATTTACTGCTTCTTACAAAGGAGGCCTGGATAAAGAGTTCCCCTATCTAGAGGAGTGGACGGTCCGTCTGGAAGGATAATTAAATGAACAAACGTAGGTGCTAAACTGACACCTGCTGTGTATTGAATCCACAAATTCTAGACAATGAAAGCTGGCCAGGCAGAGACACATATGACATTACAGCCATAAAATTCAAATTTAAAATACAGCCAACATAATTTCAAACACTGTATTAAATGTCTACATAGGTATCTGGGGAAATGCAATTCAGATTGTAATAAATTGAATAATAACTAAGTTGGTATATACAAATACTGACCCATCTAATTCAAGATGAACTTACTTTCTTTGTTTTCCAGAAATCTAGTGAAAATTACAGGAGGAACTGATGTGGAGATGGGGTCTCTAAATAAGTATCTATATAATAAATGTATAAATGTTAGACTAATTCCAAAATAATATCTGTCCTTTGTTTTTCAAACAAGATGTCCCATGAATAGCCGTCATAAACAGACATATGTGAATATTTTCTATTTTAAAGGGACAGTTTACTCAAAAATGTTCTCCCCTTTAATTTGTTCCCAATGATCCACTTTACCTGCTGGAGTGTATTAAATTGTTTACAAGTAGCTCCTTTACCCTTATATTGGCATTTGAAATTGTTAATTTAGCATGTGGTATCCCCACCTATTCTGAAAGTTTGTGGCCGCGCGTACCAGCTATAGATAAGCTTTGTAAACACAGCCAGCATAAGAAATTACACTCCCAGTGTGATAAAGCAGAGATAAGGTAGTAAAATGTTGATTTTCCATTGTTCTCTCAAAGTATTGGTGATTGTTTTAAGGACAGATATAAGATAAAGAAGCAGGTATATGTGCACAATGTGATACAGTAATGAGATCTGATTATACCTACAAGCTCAACCTATTTTATTAGGCTGTGGCTTCAAAACACAAAATCAGAGCTTTAATATACAGAAATAAACCTTAAAAAGCTAATTTTCATACATTTTTTTACTCTGCAGTTGGTAAAAAAAGCAATGGTAAACACATTAAGGGAAAAACTATTTTACAGTATACTGTCCCTTTAACATAGAAATTAATAAAATAATGATGTTTGATATCAAATTATACATTTTCTGTTATGCTAAATAAAATATAGATGCTGAAAAGAGAATTGTATTGATGCAAAAAGTTATGGTATGATAAATAATCACTTTATAAGGATGTATTAAAATGTGGCAGTGATTGATGGTGGGACTGTGCTTGCTGCTTGTCTGCTGCCCCCTAGGGGATTGGAATGGTATGACAGCCAAATGAATTTTCGATTAGGACACATCCAGAGCCAGTGAGGGGGGCGTCCCCCAAAATGAACCAATGAGAAGGGACAAGCATCCGTGGGCGTAACCGAAAAAGATCATCAATGATTAAATATAATGAAGGCAGAATGCAAGAAAAGGGGCAGTCTTACAGTTTTCTGTGATCTGCTTACACTGGTGATTGATTACTGGCGGCCATACTTGGGAACACAATCACTTAAGCAAGGAGCTGAGATTAACCTTGATCTATGCAATAACTTTTCTTCAAATGAGGTGATCTGAAAATATTTGGAAAACATTGAACTACAAACTGGCTCAAATTGGTGATGTATGATTGTTCTAATTTTTGATATTTAAATCAAAAGTATTTGTTAACCATAACAAATTGCAGTTCAGCAATTTTAAAAAGGTACTTTATATTTTAGACTCAGTATTTTAAACTTGTGTTTCATAGTCCTGTACAGTATTAAGATTGTCTTTTGTATGCTAAGTAATTTATCTTTGCAAATATATAAATATATTTTAGAATTTGTCTTAACCGTAGGTAAATAAGTACTTATTTCAACATAGATAAATTGGCATTTAAACTGACTGTTTACATTTAGAATATATATATATATATATATATATATATATATATATATATATATATAAAACTCCTGGTGTTTTAATTAGAATGTATATTGTTCTATTGTTTAATTAAGCACTGTTAAAATATAGTTGTCTGGAAGTTATTGATCCATACTGTAATATTTCATTGTGAATAAGGCTAGTTCTAAAGGTACATTCTATGATCTTTGCATAACATATTATAATAGTTAAACATGTATAGTTTGATTCAGGTCTGGCTTTCTACAAATATATTTCAATATGTCTATAAATTTTAACTAATAAAAAGAATTTAGGAATTTACATTAATTTTATTGTCTTGGTATATGCATGTTTTTATTGGGGGTTTATTTTAAAGAATAATTTTTAAATATATGGTGTTATAACCCAGCCATATACTGACAGTATAATAGTTAGGGTAGGTTAATTAATAGTTTAATATAGTTTAATTTAAATCTAAAGGTAAGTTTAAATTTATTATTAGATAGGGATGAGTTAATATTTAATATAAAGTTAGCGGGTTGTTAGGTTTAGGGGTTAATAACTTTATTTAGTTGCGGTGTGCTCCGGGAACAGCGGGATAGATAGGGAGAAAGATAAGGGAGGGAGTCTTAGTGAGAAGACTGTAGTCCGGGAACTTTTCCGTCCAAGGGGACCAGATCTAAAAAAAAAAATCCACTTTATCTAAAGCCCTATGTGAGCGCAGTTCCATCTGTTTAATGTATTATATAATTGAGAAAATTTGGTCAATGGAAGGTGGATCTTTATTTTTCCAAGATCTAGCTATTGCTAGCTTAGTAGCCATATAAAGGTAGATCGTCAGTGCTTCCATAGCTGGCTTTAGGTTTGTTATTTGGATATGGAGCAGGCAAGCTTCCAGGGTATATGGAGGAGTAATTCTTAATTGGCTGAGAATTGTGTACAATTTTCGCCATAAAGGTTGAATTTTGGGACAAGACCACCATACATGCAGAGCTGGACCCAAGTGATCACATTGACGTCAACACATGGGAGAGTGTGTACCATATATCTTGTGAATTGTATAGGGGACTAAATGCCAACGTACTAAAATTTTGTAATGTAATTCCCATAGATTGGCGCAATGTAAGAGTTTTTTGGCCAATAAAGTTTGTCCATGCCAAGTGTCTGTGTCAGCAGTGAAGCCTATCTCCCGCTCCCATGCAGAGTGCTGAGATATTTTGTAGTGCAAATAGGGTTCAAGAAGCAACCCATAATGAAAGTATAGGGCGTGTTTAAGATTATGAGCTTGGGCCCATGTGCTTTCCCATTTGGTTGGTGCCCGGAGACTGTGTTTGTGGTATCCCCATGATCTCAACCACGACCTTAAGCCGAATGCCTCAAATTGTATGCGGGGAGGTATTTGGAATTTCATGCATAACTGGGGTGAGACATCCAGGAGTCTCGGTCGTAAAGATCTGTGACTAACTGGATCTGAAGATTCTGCCACTCATCTATGTGAGAATCTGGTAAGGAGAAGAGAGCGATGGCCAGTGTAAGGACTGGAGAGGGTGGGGGGCAATTTCCGGGTTGTCTTGTATATGGTCCCAAAACTGGAACGCATCCTTAAATATTGGGTGTATCTTGCCTAATCTTTTCTGTGATGTGAAGGTATCCAGATAAGATTAGGGAGCCCCAAACCTGGAGGTAAAAGCGAGGTCTCAATGTCGTGCCAGCAAGGCGGATGTTCTGGATTATTCCAGCTTAATATATGTGATAAGCGTGCAGCAGTGTAATATAGGATTACGTTAAGGAGAGCTAATCCTCCATGTGTAAGAGGTCTCTGTAAAGTGTAACTAGAAGTTCTAGGTCTTTTATCTTTCTATATATAATTGGTTATAAGACTCTGCAGCTTGTTAAGTATGGGCCTGGGGATATTATATGGGATACATCGGAATAGATAGGTTATTTTAGGAAGAAGAGACATCTTGACGATGGCTATTCTCCCTGTTCATGATATCTCTTTAAATTCCCATGAATTTAACAATTTTCAAAATTCCGTCAGTCTTTCAGAGTAGTTTTTCGAGATGATGACAGAGGTATCTGCGCGTAAAAAAAATCCTAGAATTTTAATGGCATGGGTATTCCACTGAAAGCCATGGGATCGTTGTAGGCTGATCAGAACCTGGGGGGGAATATTGAGAGGTAAGGCATCTGTTTTAGTAATATTGAGTTTATAGTAACTAATCAGTCCAAAGATGTTTAAGAGTCTATAGACTGCGGGTATAGAGACATCTAGGTTTGTTAAGAAAAGAGTGATGCCATCAGCGGAGAGGGAGACCTTATGTTGGGAATTTCCAAGTGTAATACCAGAAATATGAGGGTCTAGTCTAATGGCTTGGACTAGGGGTTCTATGGCTAAGGCAAATAGAAGGGGAGAGAGGGGACAGCCCTGCATAGTGCCGTTAGTTATGCTAAAATTATCTGATTGAAAACCTATACCCCTGATACTAGCGGACGGAGAGGATTACAAAGCCTGAACAGCATGAATAAAAGTGTTTGGAATGTGTAAGGCTCTCATGGTCTCCCAGAGGTACTCCCATCTCACCCTGTCGAACCCCTTTTCCGCATCGAGAGACAGGGCGAGAAAAGGGGCCCCTTCATTGGGCGCAGCAGAAAGGATGGCTAGAATACGCCTAGTGGCATCTGATCCTTCTCTTTGTGGGATAAAACCTACCCGGTCCATTTGAACCAGGGATATTATAAGTAGGCCTTATTGCCATGGTGATAGAAAATGCGTTTAAACTTTTCTAGCATATTGTGGGCCCTCTGAAATTCTAGGGTTTAGATTTGTTTAGAGATCAATGTAATTTCTTTGTTTATAGTGCTTGAGTAAGATAAGTTAAGTTTGTTTCTTAAGGTCCTTAACTGCATGAAGAGCGCTGCATGGAGAGGGACTTCCTGCTTTTTTTTTTTTTTTTTAAACATTTTTATTGAGGAGTTGCATATTACAGTGGTTTGAGGCACCAAGATATGGAGAAAATACATATATAAGAAAATAACGGCTAGATTTGGAGTTTTGTCGGTAACGACCCAAAAAACTAACGCCGGCTTTTTTCTGGCCGCACCATAAAAATAACTCTGGTATTGAGAGTCCACATAAAGGCTGCGTTAGGCTCCAAAAAAGGAGCGTAGAGCATTTTTAACGCAGCTTCAACTCTCAATACCAGAGTTGCTTACGCAAGCGGCCAGCCTCAAAAACGTGCTCGTGCACGATTCTCCCATAGGAAACAATGGGGCTGTTTGAGCTGAAAAAAAACCTAACACCTGCAAAAAAGCCGCGTTCAGCTCCTAACGCAGCCCAATTGTTTGCTATGCGGAAACACTTCCTACGTCTGCACCTAACACCCTAACATGTACCCCGAGTCTAAACACCCCTAGCCTTACACTTATTAACCCCTATTCTGCCGCCCCCGCTATCGCTGACCCCTGTATTTTATTTTTAACCCCTAATCTGCCGCTCTGTAAACCGCCGCTACTTACATTATCCCTATGTACCCCTAATCTGCTGCCCTAACATCGCCGACCCCTATATTATATTTATTAACCCCTAATCTGCCGAGCGGACCGCACCGCTATTATAATAAAGTTATTAACCCCTAATCCGCCTCACTAACCCTATAATAAATAGTATTAACCCCTAATCTGCCCTCCCTAACATCGCCAACACCTAACTTCAATTATTAACCCCTAATCTGCCGACCGGAGCTCAACGCTATTCTAATAAATGGATTAACCCCCTAAAGCTAAGTCTAACCCTAACACTTACACCCCCCTAAATTAAATATAATTTTAATCTAACGAAATTAATTAACTCTTATTAAATAAATTATTCCTATTTAAAGCTAAATACTTACCTGTAAAATAAATCCTAATATAGCTACAATATAAATTATAATTACATTGTAGCTATTTTAGGATTAATATTTATTTTACAGGCAACTTTGTAATTATTTTAACCAGGTACAATAGCTATTAAATAGTTAAGAACTATTTAATAGTTACCTAGTTAACCCCTTAACGACCGAAGACGTGCAGGGTACGTCCTCAAAAAAAAGGCAGTTAATGCCTGAGAACGTACCCTGCACGTCCTCGGTGTGGAAAGCAGCTGGAAGCGATCCTGCTCGCTTCCAGCTGCTTTCCGGTTATTGCAGTGATGCCTCGATATGGAGGCATCCTGCAATAACCCCCCTTGGCCATCCGATGCAGAGAGAGCCACTCTGTGGCCCTCTCTGCACCGGACATCGGTGGCCGGTATCGTTGGTGGGTGGGAGCAAGTCTGGGAGGCGGGTGGGCGGCCATCGATGTGCCCAGTGGAGTGGAGGGGGGCGGGATCGGGGGTGGGAGGGGCGGGAGCGCGCACGGGAGCGCGCGCGTGCACGGGGGGCGGCGGGCGGGTGCGTGCACGGGGCGGGAGCGGGAGGGAACCGCTACACTACAGAAAAATCAAGTTTAAAAAGTACTTGAATTAACTTTTTGAAAGTGTAAATAACAGCTAATTGATGTGGAAGGGGTGGGGGGTTGATCTTGGGGGGGGGGGGGGAAGCTACACTGCAGAAAAGGGTTTTTATTTTAAAAAAAAGGCACATTATTTACTAAACTGGGTACTGGCAGACAGCTGCCAGTACCCAAGATGGCGCCCATTAAGGCAGAGGGGGAGGGTTAGAGAGCTCTTTGGTGGGGGATCAGTAAGGCTGGGGGCTAAGGGGGGATCCTACACAGCAGCATATGTAAATATGCTAAAAAAAAAAAAAAAAAAACCCAAATATAGCTTTTATTTTAGTACTGGCAGAGTTTCTGCCAGTACTTAAGATGGCGGGGACAATTGGGGGGTGGGGGAGGGAAGAGAGCTGTTTGGGAGAGATCAGGGGGTCTCATGTTTCAGGTGGGAGGCTGAGCTCTACACTAAAGCTAAAATTAACCCTGCAAGCTCCCTACAAGCTACATAATTAACCCCTTCACTGCTAGCCATAATACACGTGTGAAATGCAGCGGCATTTGGCGGCCTTCTAATTACCAAAAAGCAACGCCAAAGCCATATATGTCTGCTATTTCTGAACAAAGGGGATCCCAGAGAAGCATTTACAACCATTTGTGCCATAATTGCACAAGCTGTTTGTAAATGATTTCAGTGAGAAACCTAAAATTGTGAAAAATGTAATGTTTTTTTTAATTTGATCGCATTTGGCGGTGAAATGGTGGCATGAAATATACCAAAATGGGCCTAGATCAATACTTGGGGTTGTCTACTACACTACACTAAATCTAAAATTAACCCTAGAAGCTCCCTACATGCTCCATAATTAACCCCTTCACTGCTGGGCATAATATACGTGTAGTGCGCAGTGGCATTTAGCAGCCTTCTAATTACTAAAAAGCAACGCCAAAGCCATATATGTCTGCTATTTCTGAACAAAGGGGATCCCAGAGAAGAATTTACAACCATTTAAGCCATAATTGCACAAGCTGTTTGTAAATAATTTCAGTGAGAAACCAAAAGTTTGTGAAAAAATTTGTAAAAAAGTGAACGATTTTTTGTATTTAATCGCATTTGGCGGTGAAATGGTGGCATGAAATATACCAAAATGGGCCTAGATCAATACTTTGGGATGTCTACTAAAAAAAATTATATACATGTCAATGGATATTCAGAGATTCCTGAAAGATATTAGTGTTCTAATGTAACTAGCGCTAATTTTGAAAAATAATGGTTTGGAAATAGCAAAGTGCAACTTGTATTTATGGCCCTATAACTTACAAAAAAAGCAAAGAAGATGTAAACATTGGGTATTTCTAAACTCAGGACAAAATTTAGAAACTATTTAGCACGGGTGTTTTTTGGTGGTTGTAGATGTGTAACAGATTTTGGGGGTCAAAGTTAGAAAAAGTGTGTTTTTTTCAATTTTTTCCTCATATTTTATAATTTTTTTTATAGTAAATTATAAGATATGATGAAAATAATGGTATCTTTAGAAAGTCCATTTAATGGCGAGAAAAACGGTATATAATATGTGTGGGTACAGTAAATGAGTAAGATGAAAATTACAGCTAAACACAAACACCGCAAAAATGTAAAAATAGCCTTGGTCCCAAACGGACAGAAAATGGAAAAGTGCTGTGGTCATTAAGGGGTTAAAATAATTACAAAATTACCTGTAAAATAAATCCTAACCTAAGTTACAATTAAACCTAACACTATACTATCATTAAATTAATTAAATAAAATACCTACAATTACCTACAATTAAACCTAACACTACACTATCAATACATTAATTAAATACAATGTCTACAAATAACTACAATGAAATAAACTAACTAAAGTACAAAAAATAAAAAAGAACTAAGTTACAAAAAATTAAAAAATATCTACAAACGAAAGTAATGAACAGCTTTATATGGAGGGGGAAACAGCCAAGAATATCCAAATTCTCACTGTATGCTAATAAAGACTCGGGAGGTCTGGGAGTACCTAATATATTATTATATAAACAAGCTATTTCCCTACAAAGAATTTTAGAATGGAGTAGAAATAATGGTTGGGACTTTAAACATTGGATACAATTAGAACATGACATCTCAGGGGTACCTCAACTAGGAGGCTTGTGCTGGTTGCCTACAGCTTTAGCTAAATCTCAGAACACTTTCACAGCCACTATAGTGTCGACTATATCAGATTGGATATACACACGAGATAGATATAAGGGAATCTCTAGTGCCCATTCACCTTTGACACCAATTTTAGCTAACCCAGAGTTTCCAGAAGGCCAGAAGTATAATACGGAGGGAGACAATAGTCTAAAGGGTCACATTCCAGTTACATTATTACTTAGAAAGGAAAAATTGTTGCCTATTGAGGACCTACAAGAAGTAGGTGGGCGGTTTTTTAATCAGTGGATGAGGTACCATCAGGCACGCCACTATATCATGACACACAGGAACAGAACAATGTTGACAAGGCCCCTAACGATATTTGAACAGATGTGCATATCTAGCTTTACACCAAAAGGAATTATCTCCTCTATGTATAAACTGTTGCTTTCAGCCACAAAACCCAACCCCCATAATTTTGTGAAAAGTTGGGAAAGAGACCTACTGGGACCTCAAGATCCTAAGATATGGGAAAATATATTCAGGACCATAGCTCACTCAGCACACACTACAGCAGCTTTAGAAACAAATTACAAAGTAATGTTTCGTTGGTATTTAACACCAAATAGAATGAAACATCTCTTTCCCTTAGCCAATGAAAAATGCTGGAGATGCAGAGACGAAGTAGGCACTATGGGCCACATCTGGTGGTCGTGTCCTACAATAAACACATATTGGGGAAAGATAATAGATGAAATAAATTTGGCCTTAGCTTGCGAAGTTGCCCCCTCACCCCAAATTTGCCTATTCAATATATTAAGTAATATCAAATGCAAAATAAGAAGGAATCTTGGCCATATTATGCTTAATTCAGCTAAACAGCTCATAGCTGCAGCGTGGCGATCAGATAAGATCCCTACAATAGATGAGTGGAGAGAGAGGGTGAAAGGAGCCCTATTGCTAGAAAGATATTATTATTTTAAAACAAACCAATTGGCAATATACAACGACATGTGGTTTTACTGGGAGTCTTATTTCGGAGCTAGCAAACAACTTTAAACACATATAGATAACAAGTTCGTTAGTTACCTGACTAGCTAATCCTGAATATTAAATAGATGAGAACAAGACAAAGCGCTCTCTGCAGGAAGTAGTTGTTTCGTGTTTTTTGTTATATTTATGCTATTGTACACACATAGTAATACTAATGCCAACGCTGTGATCATGACTAAATCAAACTCCAAAATCTTATCAAAGTAGTAATTCTAATTGTGTGAATGGACTCAGATTACAACAACTGTAATACTAGAATGAAATAATGGCTTTGAGTTTGTTTCTTCTTTCATTGACATGTCAAGAAATATGTAATCACAGCGATGATGTTGCACTTTATGATTTTGTATTGGTTTTATTTAAAAAATTTTCAATAAAAGATTAATAAAGAAAAAAAAAAAATATCTACAAACATAAGAAAAATATTACAACAATTTTAAACTAATTACACCTACTCTAAGCCCCCTAATAAAACAACAAAGCCCCCCAAAATAAAAAATGCCCTACCCTATTCTAAATTACTAAAGTTAAAAGCTCTTTTACCTTACCAGCCCTGAACAGGGCCCTTTGCGGGGCATGCCCCAAGAAGTTCAGCTCTTTTGCCTGTAAAACAAAACATACAATACCCCCCCCCAACATTACAACCCACCACCCACATACCCCTAATCTAACCCAAACCCCCTTTAAATAAACCTAACACTAAGCCCCTGAAGATCATCCTACCTTGTCTTCACCTCACCAGGTATCACCGATCCGTCCTGGCTCCGATATCTTCATCCAACCCAAGCGGGGGTTGGCGATCCATCATCCGGTGGCTGAAGAGGTCCAGAAGAGGCTCCAAAGTCTTCATCCTATCCGGGAAGAAGAGGCGATCCGGACCGGCAACCATCTTGATCCAAGCGGCATCTTCTATCTTCTGTTCCGATCAGCCAATAGAATGCGAGCTCAATATGATTGGCTGATTGGATCAGCCAATCGGATTGAACTTGATTCTGATTGGCTGATTCCTTCAGCCAATCAGAATATTCCTACCTTAATTCCGATTGGCTGATAGAATCCTATCAGCCAATCGGAATTCGAGGGACGCCATCTTGGATGACGTCCCTTAAAGGAACCGTCATTCTTCAGTTGGACGTCGCCGGAAGAAGATGGGTCCGCGGTGGAGGTCTTCAGGATGGAGCCGGTCGTCATCGGATGAAGATAGAAGATGCCGCTTGGATCAAGATGGTTGCCGGTCCGGATCGCCTCTTCTTCCCGGATAGGATGAAGACTTTGGAGCCTCTTCTGGACCTCTTCAGCCACCGGATGATGGATCGCCAACCCCCGCTTGGGTTGGATGAAGATTTTGGAGCCAGGAAGGATCGGTGATACCTGGTGAGGTGAAGACAAGGTAGGATGATCTTCAGGGGCTTAGTGTTAGGTTTATTTAAGGGGGGTTTGGGTTAGATTAGGGGTATGTGGGTGGTGGGTTGTAATGTTGGGGGGGGGTATTGTATGTTTTTTTTTTTACAGGCAAAAGAGCTGAATTCTTTGGGGCATGCCCCGCAAAGGGCCCTGTTCAGGGCTGGTAAGGTAAAAGAGCTTTTAACTTTATTTATTTAGAATAGGGTAGGGCATTTTTTATTTTGGGGGGCTTTGTTGTTTTATTAGGGAGCTTAGAGTAGGTGTAATTAGTTTAAAATTGTTGTAATATTTATCTTATGTTTGTAAATATTTTTTTATTTTTGTAACTTAGTTCTTTTTTATTTTTTGTACTTTAGCTAGTTTATTTAATTGTATTTATTTGTAGGAATTGTATTTAATTAATTTATTGATAGTGTAGTGTTAGGTTAATTGTAGGTAATTGTAGGTAGTTTATTTAATTAATTTATTGATAGTGTAGTGTTAGGTTTAATTGTAACTTAGGTTAGTATTTATTTTACAGGTAATTTTGTAATTATTTTAACTATTTTAGCTATTAAATAGTTCTTAACTATTTAATAGCTATTGTACATGGTTAAAATAAATACAAAGTTACCTGTAAAATAAATATAAATCCTAAAATAGCTATAATATAATTATAATTTATATTGTAGCTATATTAGGATTTATTTTACAGGTAAGTATTTTTCTTTAAATAGGAATAATTTATTTAATAAGAGTTAATTAATTTCGTTAGATGTAAATTATATTTAACTTAGGGGGTGTTAGTGTTAGGGTTAGACTTAGCTTTAGGGGTTAATACATTTATTAGAGTAGCGGTGAGCTCCAGTCGGCAGATTAGGGGTTAATAATTGAAGTTAGGTGTCGGCGATGTAAGGGAGGGCAGATTAGGGGTTAATACTATTTATTATAGGGTTAGTAAGGCGGATTAGGGGTTAATAACTTTATTATAGTAGCGGTGCGGTCCGCTCGGCAGATTAGGGGTTAATAAGTGTAGGCAGATGGAGGCGACGTTGAGGGGGGCAGATTAGGGGTTAATAAATATAATATAGGGGTCGGCGGTGTTAGGGGCAGCAGATTAGGGGTACATAAGGATAATGTAGGTGGCGGCGCTTTGCGGTCGGCAGATTAGGGGTTAATAAGTGTAGGCAGATGGAGGCGACGTTGAGGGGGGCAGATTAGGGGTTAATAAATATAATACAGGGGTCGGCGGTGTTAGGGGGAGCAGATTAGGGGTACATAAGGATAACGTAGGTGGCGGTCGGCAGATTAGGGGTTAAAAAAAAATATTCGAGTGTCGGCGATGTG
Source organism: Bombina bombina (assembly GCF_027579735.1). NCBI lineage: Eukaryota > Metazoa > Chordata > Amphibia > Anura > Bombinatoridae > Bombina > Bombina bombina. The sequence goes on from NC_069507.1 coordinate 114,711,103, forward strand.
GGGGGACCTCGGTTTAGGGGTACATAGGTAGTTTATGGGTGTTAGTGTACTTTAGAGTACAGTAGTTAAGAGCTTTAGAAACCGGTGTTAGCCCAGAAAGCTCTTAACTACTGACTTTTTTCCTGCGGCTGGAGTTTTGTCGTTAGATGTCTAACGCTCACTTCAGAAACGACTCTAAATACCGGAGTTAGAAAAATCCCATTGAAAAGATAGGATACGCAATTGACGTAAGGGGATCTGCGGTATGGAAAAGTCGCGGCTGAAAAGTGAGCGTTAGACCCTATTATGAGTGACTCCAAATACCGGCGGTAGCCTAAAACCAGCGTTAGGAGCCTCTAACGCTGGTTTTCACGGCTAACGCCAAACTCCAAATCTAGGTCTAAGTAAATAAAAACAAAAATTATACATTCAGCGGTATGGAAAACATTCCGGTGGTTCTTGTTTGATTTTCCTCTTTTTAGTCCCTTTTAGACATATTATGGACCACTCTTGGATCCTTGCGTACAATATATAGGAGACATGTAGGGATGAATAAGTACAAACAAAACATATACAAAACTGGATAAATATTAAAACTGCAATTGCCCATTTATCAGAAAACAAACAAATAGCTGTACAAAATGGGGTGAGGGCGTCAGTAAAGAAAAAGGTCCTAACTGGGGTGTTAAATGAAAAATATATGTCGTGTAAACCAGGTTCTATGAGGATGATATAATACGCTGCACACCTCCAATAAGGAGATATAGATATAAACAATATTTTTCACATTTTTTCTTGGTTTCTTTTTTAATAATAAGACCCTATGTAAAACAAACTTTTTAAGTCAAAATTGTGATTATCAATAACAGGATGCAAGGTGTTCATGATATGTAAGTGTCTATATCGCGACAGAGATCCCTGCCATCAAAACACCTTTCAAAGTGGGTCTCTTATAATCAACTCAATATAGTTCCATTAATAAGATAAGCAAAGTTATAACTGAACAAGAAAACTGAACGACTGCTCAACTCTGTATATCCAGCGTTTCTGTATTCTAGCCCTTTTCTGCGATGAAGACATTTGTATTATTGCGGGAGCAAGTACTGAATACTTTTAATGTCTGATGCTTCTTATAAAGTGGTTGTGGTAGAAAACGGGGTGACTTCTCATCTTGACTCCAATGTGGAACTGCAGTTAACAGCGGCGGTTTTATAGCCCGTTGAGGAGATATCCCTGCCGTGTCTTGCTCTTTTAGCCTCCGGGATGCAGGCTGAGCTATAGCCCAGCTTGATTTTTGAGATCGTTGAAGAGATATCCCTGCCGTGTCTTGCTCCTTTAGCCTCCGGGATGCAGTCTGAACTGTAGCCCAGCTTGATTTTTGAGATTGGCCACTCAGTCGAGGAGGGTGGATTGAAAAAGTGTCTTGTGCTTCTTCATCCTGAGGCTCTTGCATATAGACGGCATATTGATTTTCTAGTATTGAGAACCCTCTCGGCAGCGGCTTAATAGTTTGCACCACACAGGCTGTTGTAGAAGTTTTCTGCGGTTGTGGCCAGTCAGTTTGCTTTGCCTGTTGTAAAGATTCTGTGTCGGTGTTGCATCCTACAGTCAATGGCTCGATTAGGCGTGTGGCATGTTTTTCTCTGTCTTGCAGGATTTGTATCAAGCAGTCATACGGGGCTTTGTCCATTAATTTGTGGAACAGCACTTCAATTCTCTCCAGCTTCTCATCTAGTTGATGCAGGTAGGATTCTCCCGCCACAGGCGCCATTTTAAGCATCACCCTATAAAATATTTTTTTGGAAAAGGTGTGATAATTCCCTGTGCTGCAGACCTGGTAACACACCACACCAAATTAGCAAAGCTTGAATTCCCAGTTAGGAACGAGTACCTCGGATCTACCGAGGGGGAAGCGCCGCCGTTATTGAGCCGCTGCTCCAGGCCCTTAATGTCCTTCCCTGAGTCCTGATGTCAGAAATACAGCCCAAGTGTTAGCGATAAGCCCACTGAAGAGCTAACATAAATTTTTATGCTTTGGCTGTACGGTGATGCCTGTAGTCGGCGGATTATAAGCTTATCTATCAGAGCTCTTGGAAGTTGTGACCGATCAGGATCGCTGTTAGGACACGCCCCCCGGGACTTCCTGCTTTTTATGTCTGTCTGCGTCTGATTTGAGGAGATATCCTCTAAGAAATGCCTTAAGTGTGGCCCATAGAATCTCTTCTGAGGTTTGGAGGTTTTCATTAATTTGAAGGAATTCAGAGATCTGTTCTTGGAGCTCAATTTTAAGGGTGAGATCTGAACTAGCCAATCTCTAAGGCGGCAAGGAGGAGGTGTGGTGTTTGTTATGTGTGGGCCTAACGATAGGATCAAGGCGTCGTGGTCTGACCAGGAGAAATTCTAGTGTATGAGACATTATCGAGAGGTCTAGGGCTAGTAAAGAAATAATCAATACGGGTGTGAGATTTATGGGGGGGGGGGGGTAGAAGGTAAAATCTTTATCACGTGGGTGACATGATTTCCAGGAGTCATATAAATCATATTGGCAGATAAGTTTCTGAAAGGCTTTTGATAAGGAGTGGGTCGATCTATTCAAGGAAGAGATCCTTGGGCCTAGTCTATCCATGGAATGGTCCCATATAAGTTTAAAATCACTGCCTAGTATCAGCTCTCCCTGTTTCATAGCCAACACCGACCTAAGGAGTTTCCCTAGAAATCTAATTTGTTTAGAATTGGCAGCATAGATGTTCACCAGGGTAACCAGATTGTGATTCAGTTTGTACTGCCTGAGGAAACGACCAGATCTTTGGGTCGAGAAACGCATTGCAGAGATACGATAAATAACGTTTCTTTTTATATTTGAAACTTCGGAAGTTGTCTTTATACCTTTCACAATGTAAACACCCTTACACCTGATTCACCAATTGGTAATCCCTGGAATACAGCTTGGACCCACTCAGAGGATTTGCAGTCAAGACCAGACCAAGGTTCCTTGGAGTTTCTGCTGACCGGCGAACCCGACCAGTGTACTAGCTACTGTAGAGTGCTAGCCTGTCTTTTGGCACCGGTCACAAGTACGGTGCAACTTACTCTGGTAAGCCTCTTTATTTCATTGGACTAGCGGTGTTACCCCAACCGATTCAGACTATGAGGCGCCCTCTTTCTCTTTTCTGATCACTTAGATTATCCCACACACCGGGAACCAGAGGAGCGGCCTCCTGACAGAAGAAATCTATGTGACACGACGGCTTTGGTCTTCTGTAATTCAGTAAGAAACTACGTTTTGTGGGGGAATTAAGTCCTTGGGCATTTAATGTGAGAAGTATGCCCTCCATTCTAGAAGAAGAAAAAAAGGAGGGGAGGGCGGGGAGAGGAGGAAAGAAGAAAAACGGATGACAAAGGTTTCTTGTTAAGTGGGGATCCGAAGGTTAGGAAATGAGTATACCAATATATATTGTAAACAACAACTGCGAATGAATATAACTACATTGCTAAATATATAACACCATAAGGTGTCAGTGGTCAAGAGCTGCTTTAAATTAGGGGACGGTTAGCAGAGAAGAGGAGTTGTAATAGTATCACCTCCAAAGAGGTTGGGTATGTAAGAGAAAAAAATGGTGCGGAGCAGATCGAGCGGGACGACTAGGAGTTGTGGTAGAATTCGACGTGTAGAAAAGGGTAATATAGAGGGGATGCCGTAAGAGGGTCATCCCCCCCAGCTGTGTGGTGGAACTGTGAGAAGATGAGGAAGTTGAGAGCAAGTGGTCTTCTATCAGGTAAGGAGAGTTAAGTCAGTGACTCCGACCCAGTGTAATTGCCAAAGTGGTGTTAGATATTAGATAGGGGGGCTGCGTCACATTAAGTGTGGAACCAAAAAACGCATACGTGAGCTTACATCTAGGTTATGGTTCTCCCAAACATCAGTGATTCACTCTATGCAGCAGGAAGACCTACATGTAGATCAAAGTTATAAGTATTTGTAGATGCAGAGTTAGGTGATGTTAAGTTTTAAGCATTTCTGAGGCAGAAAAGCCCTCCAGGTGGTATAACATTATGAAATATAGTTATATGTTTAGGGGATCTTTTCACTGAAGAATACACAGTATTAACGTCTAAAGTATAAAGGGGGGTAAGGCCTTAGCTATAACTGGGAGTCGCTTTCGTGAGGTGAGTAGTGTCTTGTGACTTCATCAGCGGTTGCCGCAATTGAAAGCAGAAGGATCGGTAAGAGAAAAAGACACACTAATCCCAAAGAAGAAAAACTAGCAGCTCCTGATTGCAGTATGGTGCTTCATATTGGCAGTGGGAACTAGTCCACCAATATAGAAACAGAGAAAAACAGTTATCTGAGCACTCGGAGGGGGTAATTAAAAAATGAATCTTTATTAAAAAAAAGTTAAAAATGCATAAATATGCAAGGGATACAAAGAAGGCTGTACTGACGCGTTTCGCGCCCCCTAGTGGCGCATAGTCATAGTAGTGTCTTGTGTCTGATGGATAGGGGGGTGGTGTACATAACTTGAGATTTAAAACTTCTCAGGACTAAGGGATGGTATGACAGGCATGGAGTTATAACTACACAAGAAACAACAATCAACAACAAACAAATAAAAAAGAGGAGAAGCAATCAACAATATTAGGCCTTACAAACATGTTGTCACAAATTGCAATAACCCTAGTGATTGGTAGGTAATCAGAGGGTAAGATATATACAAATGAGTTGACCACTAGTTTCTGCATTAGTTATCTTGGTAGGCTGTGGAGACAACGGAACAAAAAAAAAAAATGACTCCAAAACAAGGTTTTAGTTAGTAATAGTGTTAGGACCATGGGGGGTGATATATAAGGTCCAGGTTAAACCTGTAAAGTGGTAGCCAGGGAAGTCTATGAGCAATCAGAAGGATTGAGGGTAAGATAAGTAACTGTGCGTGTGCTCAAGTTTAACCCCAGTTGGAAACAGGTTCCGTTGAAGCCATAGATGTAACAGAGATTAAGATGAATTACCTAGGAGCTATTTTGAGGGTTAAGGGTAAGATATGTACCCATGTGTTAGCTCATGTTAGGCTTAATCAAACTTCAGGACCTGTAAGGAAGGCAGACACATCCTGACTTAGGGTAGTTCCTTCGAGTGAGTAATTTCTTTTCTTTTAGCCTGTTGGACTGGTCTTCTCAGAAGTTGTTGCCACTCAGGAACTGATGTGTTAAGTTACTTGGGTTTTTCAGACATCTTGAGGATGGGGTCAGAGAGTTGGGGTAAGCCCAATGTTTGGAGGAGTTTCATGCCCTGTTCTGGTGAGGATATCATGTAAGAACGGTCTCCAAATTGGAAAAAGATCTTTACTAGGAATCCCCATCTATACTTAACATTGTGGAGCCGTAGGGATTGAGTGAATTGTTGGAATGTTCTTCTTTTGGCAAGCGTATATGGCGAAAGATCTGGGAATATTTGATGTTGTGAAATGGATCTTTCAGAGATTTGTTGGTAAAAGATACTCAGAGTATTTTTTCCTTGAGAGTATAATAGTGCAATCTGATAATAACATCTCTTGGTGAGTCTACAGATGAATTTCGGGGGCGTAGGGCCCTATGAGTTCTGTCGATAATAAGTTATTGATCTTGGGGGGTTCCAAGGAGTTCCTTGAATAGGCCAGTGAGATATTCAGGTAGATTACTCAGACTTCAGAGCAGCTTGGCTGACTCACACTCCCCGCCAAGGAAACAGGAACGCTTAGAGATTTGTCACAGCTGACGTCATCGGCTTTCAATCAGGTATTGGAGAGACGTCAGGCAGAGTTAATACACTGCAATGCTTCTATGCACATTGATCGCCAGATACTCCCAAATGACGAATGGTAATGAGCTAGGATCACATTTAAATGTTTATTAAAATGTTAAAAACATAGTAATCACAGCAACGCGTTTCTCGGCACAAGCTGCCATTTCATCAGGCTGTATAATAGACTAATATCCTTGCTCTATTTAAAACCTCCCACATCTAATCAAAACCACAACATGTGACACACCTTCATAAAGCCCATTGAATATTGGTCCAATAGTACAAATGTGACGGCGGAAACACAGTGTATGTTACAGATTGGATGGAATCTATGTGTATAAACACAATGGTGAAAGAATGGTAATAAAAATATAAACAGAGTATCGTAATAGTGTCATATGAAAGTTATATAAGACAATAATCCATAATTGAATAAACAACCTACTATATAACAAACTAAAATACGCCATACTAAAAAATAATAATAATACAAGAACATCATTATATTAGGGGAAAAAACCTTTAAAACATACTGGCCCAGAAGGTTTCACAATCTACAGTTCTACAGTTGACCTATAGTTGAATGTCTGGTGGTGGGCTGTGAGATATGGCACTAGTCAACAATAATAAAGTGAAGAAAACTATAAGTAATATAGACTTGCTACATGTGCTAATCCGATGGTGATTGATATACTAAAAAGTGTGTATGTGATGGAACTAATAAATATATGATATGGTAAAGGAAAAAATGTGTGCTGGGAGGGCATATTAAGTGAGGGCAAGGTGATCTGATTGATGGTCCTACTGCTACTAATCCTATCTAGTGGTATACAACAATAGGGAATGAAGATGTACTAATATATACATGTGAAGGGAACTATAACAAAGTAGTGAATATATATCAAATATGTGTGGAGTCAAAAATGGCTCTTGAAGATTTAAATAATTTCATTAGCTCCAACGATTGGGGAAGTGGTAACAAAAGATGGGAAAAATATATTATTTATTATTTTCTCATTTGATAAAATAAAAACAATAAATAATAATATAAAATAAAAAATAATAAAATAGTTTATATAAAATATATATATACAGTATATATACTAATAATTCTAATTGTGCTCTCTCTAAAAAGCTGCCAGATCCACATTCATATTAAGTCCTAAAGTATGAAGTGTCTTGAGTTTGTGGATCCAGTATGTCTCCCTCTGTCTTAATCTTGAAAATCTATTACAGAGATGTGATATGGGTATACCCTCAATAGGTATAATTGTATAACATTCTGGATCACCATTATGTTTAAGAGGGCAGTGTCTAACTACACTATGTCATTTTTAATTTTTAATAATACTGCAGTGATGTTCTAACCATCTGTGGCTAAGGCGCCTTATAGTGTGACCTACATATTGGGTCCCACATTTACAGGACAACAAATAAATCACATATTTAGACACACAAGTTAGCCTACTTTGAATCTGGAAAATCTTCTCATTTGTAAATGAGTGGAAGGTTTTACTGTGTTCAATATGAGCACACATTTTACAGTTATTCACCTTACATTTATAGGCTCATCTTATACTAGTAGAATAAAAATTGTTATTTTCCTTTTCCATTTTGATAGGCTGCTAAAAAACATTTCCTATGTTTAACTATTTTACTAGGAGCTAACATATTCTTAAAATGTGGCGCTCTTTTAAAAACTATAGTGGGCTTGTCTCCAATCATTTCACTCAATACCAGATCTCTCTTGAAGATCCTCCAGTGTTTGTTTATGGCTTGATGAATTAGCTTATGGTTTGAATTATATTGGGTTATAAACCTTAGTTTGTTGGATGTCTGATTTAATACCATCTTATCCTTTTTTTTGGTATTGAATAATTTTTCTCGAAAAACCTCTCTTTTAAGGCTAAGCTTTGTTTTTTATAATCGGGAAAAGTACTACAATTTCTTCTAATCCTTTTGAATTGCCCATATGGAACATTTCTTTTCCAAGGATAGTAGTAATTACTAGAGAAGTCAAGGTAACTATTTTTGAAGTGTGTGGAACTATTTCCCCTAAATTGTTGAAATGTAGAAAAAGATCTAAAAATACCAGATTCTTCATGTATACAACTGGTGAAGATGAGCCCTCTATCGTTACAATTCAGGTTGGACACAAAATCCCCTGCTAACTCCCTAGGGCCTTTGCATATAAATATAAGATTGTCTATATATCTGCCATAGAATACCAGGTTTGCGCCAAATCTAGATTGATATATTGTTCAAAACAACCCATAAAAAGGTTGGCAAAACTTGGGGCAAACCTGGTACCCGTGGCAGTTCCTTTAACTTGTAGATAAAAGTCATCTTGGAATAAGAAATAATTATGTTTAAGAAAAAATTATATATATATATATATATATATATATATATATATATATATATATATATATATATTAAAATAAACTTTTTCTGTAATGGGGGGATATACCAATCTTCCTCTAGGAAACTAGAAATGGCAATAATATCCATATCATGTGGGATATTGGAATACAAAGCCTGTACATCACAGGTGATCCAGAGTAGATCCTCAGTCACCTGTATACGCTCTAATTTATCCAGTAAAGCTGTGAAATCCTTAATATAGGACTCCAAGTCCAAGACATATTTCTGAAGAAAGGAATCTATGTAAGCAGACACATTCTCAGTCAAACTACCTATGCCTGCTATAATCTGTCTGCCAGAGGGATTTGTGGTATCCTTGTGGATCTTTGGCAGATGATAGTAGAAGGCATAGTTAGGTTCTTTTGGAATCCAAAATTATTTTACTTTTTTTGATACTATACCCTCTTTATGGCCAAAATTCACTAGACCAGTCAAGGTTTCAAAATATTTAGTAGTGGGATCATGATACAAGCGAGTATAGTATGATTTATCCTGCAGAATTCTCTCTGCTTCTTTGATATAGTCTTGAGAATTCTGCATGACAAAATTTGTGAGAACAGACACTGATGTTGAATGAGAAGGTCTGGCTCGCAATCAGCATTCCAACTCATTCCAAAGGTATCCAATGGGGTTGTGCAGGCCACTCAAGTTTCTCAACACCAAACCCATCAAACCATGTCTCATGGGTCTTGCTTTGCTCATAGGGGTAAAGTAATAATGGAAAATGAAAGGGCCTTCAACAAACTTTCCCACAAAGTTGGAAGCACCTAATAGTCTAAAATGTGTTTGTATCCTGTAGCATTAAGATGACCTTTCATTAGAACTAAGAGGCCTAGCCCAAATCCTGAAAAACTACCATTCTGGTAGTTAGCATTCTCCAGACATCCGCCAGACCCTGTGTCTTAAAGGGACATTAAACCCCCAAAAAATCTTTCATGATTCAGATAGAGAATACAATTTAAAAAAAGTTTCTAAGTCACTTCTATTATCAAATATATTTTATTCTCATTTTATTCTTTGTTGAAGAAATACCTAGGTAGGTAGCGTGCACATGCCTGAAGCACTACATGACAGGAAATAGTGCTGCCATCTAGTGCTCCTGCTAATGTATAACAATGTTGCAAAACTGCTGCTATATAGTGCTGCAGACACGTGCACACTCTTGAGCTTACATTTCTGCTTTTCAACAAAGGATAACAAGAAAACGAAGACAATTTGATAATAGTATTCAATAAGAAAGTTGTTTAAAATTGTATGTTCTATATAAATCATGAAATAAAAAATTGGGGTTTTATGTCCCTTTAAATCAAACTGCTAGGTAGTAAATTGTGATTCATCACTCCACTGCTTCAGAGTCCAGTGACAAAGTGCTACCATCACTCCAGTTGACACTTAGCATTGCACATATGAATGTGGGGCTTGTGTATAGCTGCTAGGCAATGGATACCCATTTAATGAAGCTACTGATGAACAGTTCTAGTGCTAATGCACTCTGTAGTGAGGGATGCAAAAGATGATAGGCAATGTTTATGTGCTTCAGCCATCCCAGCCTACACTGACTACTAACCTAAGATTCCCTCCCCCATCACCCCAAGACCCCTTCAAATACTCTAAATCATTCAAGCTTGTATTACTGATAATTGTAATTTTAGATCAGACTATAGGGACAGTTTTGGAGACGGCATAATATGAAAATATTTATAATACAAATAACAAAAAGGGGTTACTAATGATCCACAAAAAAAATACCTTTTTTTTTTTAATCGACAACTTCACAATCATCATATGCAGTGTTGTGTAGCCTAAGGTAAGGATGTCACAATGCAGCCTTCGCTTCATTATCCCACACCTCAATGAAGTACAATTTTCCTTTTTTAAGAAATGGAATTACCTTTTTTATTACTGTTCTCAGGATAAAATATATGTGCTTCTAGGTATGGATTTTAAGTTTGTGTATTATGAGATTTAGATCTCTGGGATTTATCTTTATAAAGAATTGCTCAAATATGGTCATATCTACTTTTGTTTAAAATTAACATTCAGGTAGATTACAAGTTTTGCGCTATAGAGGGTGTTTAACGAACGCAACAAAATTTGCGTTATTTCACCCTCTATAGCGCTGCCATTACAAGTTTTGAAAAAGCGGGCTTGTGCATGCGATATGGTTGCGTTGAGCTCCATACTGCACAAAATACAAGCGCTACTTTGACGTGTTCGTTCACGCTTTCCCCATAGACATCAATGGGAAGAGTGTGTCATAAAAAAACTAACACCTGCAATCGTGGAATGAAAAGCTCTGTAATGCAGCCCTATTGATGTCTATGGGGAAATTTTTTTACATTTAAACACCCTAACATAAAACCCAAGTCTAAACACCCCTAGTCGCCAACACCTACATAATGTTATTAACCCCTAATCTGCCACCAAAATAAATCTATTAACCCCTAATCTGCCGCTCTCGATATCACCGCCACTATGATTCGAATCAGCCAATAGGAATGAGAGCTGCTTAAATCCTATTAGCTGATTTGAACAGCCAATAGGATTTTAGCAGCCCTAATTCCTATTGGCTGATTTCAATTTTTCAGCCAATAGGAATGCAATGGTACCCCCAGTATAAAAGGGGTACCTTGCATTTGAATCCTCAATGTGCGGCGGACGATCGCATGAAGAGGACCTCCACGCCGGATCGATGGCCCTCCACCTGGATCTCCGCCTTGGACCTCCGCCTCTGTGCATTGACCGCTCCGCCTCTGCAGGGATGAAGAAGATGCCGGTCCCGCGATGGACGAAGATGGAGCCGCCTGGATGAAGATGGAGCCGCCGGGATGAAGATCGTTCAAGCGGGACTTCAGCAACTGTGAGTACCTAAAGAGGGATTAGTGTTAGGTTTTTTTTAAAGGTTTTTGGGTGGGGGGGTTTTTTTTTATTAGGGGTTGGGCATTTCTTAAAGGAGCTGAATGCCCTTTTAAGGGCACGAAAAAGATAGAAATGCCCTTTTTTGTAATTTTTTATTTTTTGTAATTGTTGATTTAATTTTTTTAGTAGGGCTTGGTTTTTTTAATTTGTAAATTAGTTTATTTAAAGTGATTGTAAAGTCAGCCTCCTGTCTAAACAGCTGTGTAACAGTTATCCCAAAATAACCTTACTTTCATTCATCAAATTTTACGTTTTCTAATGGATACCTGTATTTTCTTAATCTTCTATTAATTTTCGGCAAAATCCTCCTCCTCCCGGCATTCGCATTCCGTTGCTGCCTTTTTTTGATTGACGTCTTAATAGCTACTAAGGCCTCTAACCACGGGGGGGACCCACCCCCTTACCATGACGTAATACCTCCTTATTGCGCATGCGTTCGTTTGCGGTGCAGAGCTAATCTATTGTAAGCTCGTGCACATTTCGCGCATGTGCAATAGAAGTAAACACGGCGTCGCAATAGGATTATATACGGAGTCCTGATATTTAGACAAGCAGGACCAGCACTCACTGAGCTTGATAAAGGGGCAGGAGCCCCGAAACGTTGCTCTGTAATAAAGGCACTGTTGCCATTTTTTGAGTGCCACCAGTGTGTTGTTTTATTATATACGGAGTCCTGTCATTTCCTCTGTATTGTAACGCTTGGATTAGTGGATCTGAAATGGCTCCGTATATACGTTAGATTGTTTTATTTATTTTAGCGATGTCACCAACTATGTTTATGAAGAGAATGCAATATAGGAGTAACGCATGCGCAATGCAAAATATACCTGGGAGCGCGCAGTGCCGATACGTAAACAGCGGGTGGGACCGCTGTTTACGTAATATGGAGGAAAATTAGCAAACAGTGAGTGGGAGGAGCGGGTAAGTGAATGATCGATATTGAATATATAACATAACAACGAAATCATAGATTATATTAAAAATGTATTGTGGCGGTATGCTTAATCGGATGATTCTCTACCAAACTATATTATACAAACCTGAAAAATTTACATTCACTTTAATTTGTAGTTATTTTAATTTTAGTCTAATAGTTATGAAAAATGTATAGTTTAAATTTAGTTTTTTTAATTTCACAGGTAGGTTTTTATTTATTTTAAGATAGGGATGTTGTAATTTTAATATAAAGTTACGGGGGTGTTAGGTTTAGGGGTTAATAGTTTAATTTAGTTTTTGGCGATGTGGGGGGCTGGCGAGTTAAGGGGTTAATAGGTTTATTTAGTGGTAGTGATGTGGGAGGCCAGAGGTTTAGGGGATAAAAACTTAATTTAGTGGCGGCGATGTCGGGAAGCGGCGGAATAGGGGTTAATATATTTATTATAGTGTGGGCGATGTTGAGAAACGGCGGAATAGAGGTTAATAAATGTTATTAGTGGCGGCAATGTCGGGAGCGGCAGATTATAAATTTATTATAGTGTTTGTGATGCGGGAGGGCCTCGGTTTAGGGGTTAATAGGTAGTTTAAGGGTGTTGGTGCACTTTGTAACACTTTAGTTATGAGTTTTATGTAACAGTTTTGTTGCGTAAAACTCATAACTACTGCTCTCTGAACTTGTCGTTATAAGGTGTAACACAAGCTTTTTAGCCTCACCGCAAAACTCGTAATGGCATGAAAAAACATATTTTTTAAATGCGGGACTGACGTTGCGTTAGGCTAAAATGCTTGCGATACAGCTATACCGACAAGACTCGTAATGGCTACTTTGCTGTTTTAATGCTGAAATTACCATTTTTTCAGCGTTAAAGCACAAACGCACAACTTGTAATCTACCTGACTTTCTAAACTTTTTACTTGGGTTTCTAGTGAGAGAAAAAAAATCATTTAATCACTTAATTTGAAATTTTGGAAATGATGTGTTCTAAAACTTTAAATCAAGGATAAAAGGAAAACTATTTTTCAAGACAACAATTACAGCAAGATGAAGGGGGTGGTAAATTTAGCCATAAATTGAAGATGTTCAGCTTTACAAAATAGTAGCAGTAATGTCAAATATATTTCCTGAATAAGTAAACAAATTAAGGAATGACTGAGATATCACACGGTTAACCAGAGAATTGTGTGATCTATTTGTATATAGGCTAAACTTATCTGTCAGTATTATTCGTGGACTTGTTTACTTTGAAGTTTGCTTGGATTGACAACATGACAGCTTGAAAACGATAAACATTTGTTTGAGGGCATCATCATGTAGGTTAATCTAGTCTTTTTTTCTTAAAAATACAAAAAGTTAAATGCTTTTGCATTACTTTCCTAAATGTGTATATACTTCTGTAGAACTGAGTTCTATATCAGCCACTACCATAGAGGTAAATCAGTGCACCGGAGCCGTCACATTTTCAAGGCTGTATTAAAAAAAGGGCCTGACTAGATCCTGTCCGTTTTAGTTTCATTATTCCATTTACTAAAATTCACACTCCTATGTCTCGGTCAGCCTTGCGATTCCATATTTGCACAATTGTTTAGCTTCCTGAGACCCGAGTAAAAAGCGCAGCTCTATCCAATCAATTGGGACCTCACTGACAGCTCGGCTTATAGAGGGGTGCTACGGTATTTTCAGAACACTCATAACCCTCATACGTAGATTCCCATGAGTACTAAACATTTCATTCAGACTGTGCTTAACCCGCACTGTCCCCCCCAGAGCCACTGCCTTGCCTACACTATTTGACAGGACACGCGCACGGTATATTTACACGCTTGCGTATGACTGCTGGGAAGTGGCAGTACCCGCCCACTCCTTTCTCGGAAGCTCTGAGTAGCTAGATACGTTTTAGTATGTGGGGCTGACAGTGACAGGTGACGTGAGCGAACCAACGATCCCCTGCCACAGTTACCGCGGGCTGCTAAGGGGGCGTGTGCCCGGGATCGCGCCGCTAGTCTGCTCGTGCACGTGGAGGGCACTTGCTGGAGCTGGGGGTTGAGATCCGCGCGCTAGAGTGAGTAGAAGGGCCAGCTGGAGGGAGGTGGGATAATTAGCCCCTGACTGGGGTAAATGTTCCAATCAACTGCGCAGAGCCGAAATGGGCTAGTGAAGGGGAGGAGTTTCTTTGAACTGATGGACAGCTAATGACCTGCAAGCTATTATCTAATAATGACAGTTCTATGTTTTTTAGTTTAAATTCTCACTTAAAAGACATTTTACCTTTCAAAAAGTCTAGTCACAAGTCTTTCTAAAAGCTGACTGATATAATTAGAGGGTCTGACTGAACTTTTACAGATGTTCGTTTTTGACATTTCTGTGGTACCTTTTACTTTCTGGGTATACAACCTTTTAATTACATAGTATCCCTAATTTGTATTGCAATGCTGCATTTAATTGTCCCTTATACACGAAGAAAATGAGAACTGTATTAAAATGAGTGGGGAATAACCAATAGGATTTTCATTTTGGAGCCTTACATAAAATCTTTATCTCAGGCTTTTATACGTTCACCACTTCTCACCTATAAATGCAGTACTTAGGAAATATTCACTGATGGGAAGTTACTGTGAGGTAAAATGACATAAAAAGGTTCTTTACATAAAAAATGTACAATAAGTTTCATTATATTTGTAAAGCAGTAAAGAGTCCCTGTGTTAGGTTTTGCTACATAAGTTTAAATATTTTGTTATTTGGATTCAGCAAATATGAGACATTTAAAACCTTACAGGCCTCATTTATATACTGTACATATACTGATAGAGATTAGTGGTCCAAAACCATTTTTTGAAACTCCAACATACATTGGAAAACCTTACTTATTTGTCTTGCCTGCTTGCAACCCACAGTGTTCCCTTCTATAATAATAGCTGGTAAAATGAAAAGAAGAGTGGCCCAAAATGTTTTTTTTTTTCTAATATCATAATAGTGGGATACTGAACTTCCATTTTTTTCCTTTCATGATTCAGATAGAGCATGCAATTTTAAGCAGCTTTCTAATTTACTCCAGTTATCAATTTTTCATTGTTCTCTTGGTATCTTTATTTGAAAAAGCAGGAATGTAAGCTTACTAGCCTGCCCATTTTTGGTTCAGTACCCTGGATAGCACTTGCTGATTGGTGGCTACATTTAGCCACCAATCAGCAAGCGCTACCCAGGTGCTGAACCAAAGATGGGCCGGCTCGTAAGCTTATACATTCCTGCTTTTTTAAATAAAGATACAGAGAAATCAAAGAAAAAAAACGATAACAAGTAAATTAGAAAGTTGCTTAAAATTACATTCTGTACCTGAATCATGAAATAAAAAATGTGGGTTTAGTATCCCTTTAAAGTTTCCTTATCATATGTAAAAGAGCATTTTAGGGCCCTAAATTCATTTAAAAGAGTATTTAATGATAGGCAATTATTTGTAAATAGGAACAACTATTTAAAACATGTCATGCCAAAGTATTGAGTTGTGATAGAAAACAATGTGAAATTTAGAATACATATTAAAATCATGAGTGCAAATATATATTTCCTATTAATAATAAAACCATTATAACAATATTATTACCCTATTGATTTTGCCCAGTAAGTCTCATTAGAACATTATTCTATGTGCTGGAAGCTGTTTTCAGCAAAACTTTTTAATATATTTGGGAGGTATAGGAGCTCTCTTACATGGTAAAAGAAACATTTTATTATACATAAATGGGAGCATCTATTAAATACCATAAAAGATATGTGAAAATGTTTGCATAATGATCTTACTGTAGCAAAAAATGAGTATTTTAGCAACCATTATCTTTTTGAAACTTTTTTCCATACTAAAAAAGTTTACTGTGTTTATCCACAACTTCACAACTTGACAGCTGTTGAAATACATGCTCGTATATCGTGAATCTTACCATACTAATTTGACTTAAAGGGACAGTAAAGTAAACTGTATATATATAGGTAGGCTAATAAGCAGCAATTTAATACTGGGAGCTAGCTTCTGATTGGTTGTTGCACATATATGCCTCTTGTCACTGGCTCACTTGATGTGTTCAGATAGTTCCCAATAGTACTTTGTTGCTGCTATAGGTAATGTCATAAGTAAATTGTAAAGTTGTTTAAAATAGGATGCTGTATCTGAATCATGAAAGAAAAACGATTGGTATCAAGTCCCATTAAAAAGGCCAATTTTTTTTATATAGACTGGCACTTATTGTGAAATGAAGCTACAAATTCCCCTGCTATGTTAAGTTTTAGGCAAAACTTGCTAAACTGATTCTCCCTCTTCATAAAGAAACATGAGGCTGGTTCTGTCAACCTTGCCAGAAGGTTTTAGGGTAGGGGTTGACAAATCTGTTTAAAATTTAGGAGCCAGGCACACTTTTAGGAGCCACACAGTGGTATTTGTATATCAATATATGGAGAATAACCCAAAAAGTTAGGAGCCAGTGGCTCCCAGGCTCCTGAATTTATCGAACCCTGTTTTAGGGGTAATGAGAAACTTGTGATTTCTTTATCCTCTCTTGTCTCATGTAAAGTAGCAGCTCTAATATTAAGGATTTTTTATTGTTTATGGGATTCCCCATTTTTGTTAATATGCAGAATAGTATATGATACTAGCTTTATATAGTGGGTGGATAAAAGAGAATTGCAGCCCATACTTTCAAATTCACTCAAGTGAAAGCATTGCTGTTTTGTGGTATGTGTGCTGTAGAATTCCTGGAAGAGAGAAAAAATTAGTAATATCAGAAAACTATATATATATTTATTAACCTCCTTCAGTTTTTAAAAAAGTGTGGTTTAAATTCAAAACGTGTAATTAATTTGTCTCTAAGGGATTTCCCTGATAATTACAAAGGTTTTTTAGTGTTGAGATAAATACTGCTTTTAAAGGGACATGAAGTTCAAATTAAACTTCAATGATTCATAGAGTGTGTGTAAGTGTGTATTAAAAATAACTTCCCAATTTACTTATTTTATGAAATGTACCTGCATCTTAAACATTAATGTATATCATTGTTACAAACATTGTTGCAAACACTGCTGCCATATAGTGCTCTAGACACAAGCACTCTTCTGAGCCTTTGTATACTCTCATGGAAATGAGCTATGGTTCAACAAATGATACTAAGACAAGGGGGTAAATTTGACTTTTACTGGATTTGAAGTTGCACATTCTATCTGAAGCATGAAAATTTAGTTTTGACTTTCTTGTCCCTTTTAAGCTTGAGGTGAAGAATTACCCTGATATTCTGCTGTAAAATTTCTTAATCACGTTTTTAATTCTTTGGTCCCACTTATTAGTGCTTGACAAATATATTCAAAATCTAGGAGCCAGCCTGAAAATCTAGGAGCCAGGTATTTTTTTAGCCCCTTGTATAATTACAACCTCCTCATTTTATTGCGCTTTGCTTTATTGCGCTTCACAAGATATTGCTCTTTTTAAAAATTAAAGGTTTGTGGCAACCCTGTGTCGAGCAAGTCTATCAGCACCATTTTTCCAACTTATAAACACATCAATACACATACAGTTGCTATCAAAATTATTCAACCCCCGCTGATGCTCTGGGACTGGTTTGCTTCCTCTGGCACTGGAAGCCTGCAGCGTGTAGAAGACAAGATGGATTCATTGAAGTATCAGGAAATCTTAGGAGAAAATGTCATGCTGTCTGTGAGGAAGCTGAAGCTTGGGCATCATTGGACCTTCCAATGGGATATGATCCCAAGCATACCTCAAATTCCACCAAGGCTTGATTGCAGGAGAAGTCCTAGAAGATTCTACAGTGGCCATCACAATCGTCTGACTTGAACCCCATAGAAAATCTCTGGTGGGATTTGAAAAAGGCGGTTAGCAAACCCAAGAATATTACTGAACCGGAGGCCATTGCTCATGAGGAATGGGCTAAGATTCCTCAGGAACTCTGCCAGAAGCTGATGTCTGGCTATGCATCTAGTTTGCAACAGGTCATAACAGCAAAAGGGTGCTCTACTAAGTACTAAAGATGCTTGCAATGAATGGGTTGAATAATTTTGAGACTGCAGAATTAATTAAAAGTTAAATTTTCAGTTGAATTTGGGGAAACCACTTGAAGCATTAATTGTGTTGAGCTATTTCAATTGCTTTTGTTTGATTTATTCATTGCAAACAGCTGAAAGTCTGTACATTTTGACAATAAACCTGATTTGCAATGGGTGTTGAATCATTTTGATTACAACTGTATATACAGACCTATATATACACACCGCCAGCAAAAAGATTACGACTTGCTCAAGGCTCAGATGGTGGTTAGCATTTTTTTGGAATAAAGTATGTTTTAATTAAAGTATGTATATTGTTTTTTTTAGACATACTGCTATTGCACACTTAATAGACTACAGTTTAGTGTAAATATTACTTTTATATGCACTGGAAAACAAAAATTGAGTGCACTGTGACTCACTTTATTGCTATATTTACTGTGTTGTGGTAGTATACTTTTGATTTGAAATTCAGAACAAGTGCTTTTGCATTGTCTTTTTATTATGTGTATATTGATTTTGCAGTTCTACTGTATTTCATTGTCCTTTAAGATGTAATGGGTGAATTCTGTGTACATAGATTTGCAGAGGAACCATGGAATTAAGGTATTTGTTTCCTCAACTCTGTATGTTTATTTTATAACACTTGTGGTGTGAATAAGAGGCATGCTGTCTCTGCAGATACAAATTCACAGCTTTGAGAAATGCAAAGTAAAGAATTTGTGATATTTTCTAGATAGAAACATTGTCCCAAATAGTCTTACAGAAGAAACCTCTGAGAGCATGACATTGTGAATGAATTAAGGAAATTCATTCACCAAAAATGTAAACATTGCTGCCATGAATATACAGTCTCATGCTACATATAAAAAAAGTAATTCTAATTTTAGGATAAATAACCTTTGGACTGAAATGTATCATAGACAGAAAATAGATTTTATTTATTAAAATATTAAAAAAAAATACTGATTTAAATTAAAAAAACTTCTTTTTATTTTTTTTTACGCAATTTTTGACTTTTATAACCCTGATTGCAATATGTGCTTTCTCCTGTAATAAGTCTGGATTGCCTCCTGTAAATGTGGGTGATGTTTGGCCATTGGAAAACAATTTCAACAGGGTGTTAACATATTTAGAATACTTTCATAATTGACCTATGAGTTAATTCATTGCAACACAGCACAATAGTCTTGTCATTTAAAGTATTTTATGCCTCTTTAAAGGGTCGTGAAAAGTCAAAATGTTTCTTTCATGATTCACAGTATAGAATTTTAAGCAACTTTCCAAATTACTTCCATTATCTAATTTGCTTTATTCTCTTGATATTCTTTGTAGAAGAAACAGCAATGCACTTCTGGGAACTAGCTGAATGCATTGGGTGAGCCAATTACATGAGGCATATATGTGCAGCCACCAATCAGCAGCTCCCGAACCTACCTAAGTATGCTTTTAATCAATTTTATTATAACATTCTTAACTAAAGCTTTACTTACGTAACTAATCTAAACCTGCATACTTACAAAACCTAAAGATCATTTTCATACTCAATAAAATTATTAAAATTCTAGGAGCTAGGAATATAATGTAATTTAACCTTCAGGCTACCAGTAACAAAAATGTAACCATTGATTTGGTAGTAAAATATCTACACACATACGCGCATACACCCTGATTTATCTTCTTGGTTGCCAGAAATAAGAGCAAAACATGAACTTCTACATTGATTGTAGTAGAAAGACTGAAAAATATGTATCCTTTTAAAAATGTGTTAGTAATGCTACCCCCTTGACTGCCAGAAAATAACATTCAATTAACTCCTTTATTGCCTCAGCACACTAGCAGCAGTGAATTAACACCTTAAATATATGGAAAATCTATAGTTATATACCGTAAGTGATTTAACCCATTGCCATAACAGAATGATAATTTAACCTTTTGATTACACCTATTACCTGCCTTTCTGTGCTGGATTAATGGTCAGAGTAAATATTTATTATATCTTTTCATGTGACAACACTGAAGAAATGACTCTTTGCTACAATGTAAGGTAGTGAGTGTACAGCCTGTATAACAGTGTAAATTTGCTGTCCCCTCAAAATAACTAAACACACAGCCATTAATGTCTAAACCATTTGCAATAAAAGTAAGTACACCCCTAAGTGGAAATGTCCAAATTGGGCCCAAAATGTCAATATTTTGTGTGGCCACCATTATTTTCCAGCACTGCCTTAACCCTCTTGGGCATGGAGTTCACCAGAGCTTCACAGGTTGCCACTGGAGTCCTCTTCCACTCCTCCATGACTACATCACAGAGCTGGTGGATGTTAGAAATCTTGCGCTCCCCCACCTTCCGTTTTGAGGATGCCCCACAGATGCTCAATAGGGTTTAGTTCTGGAGACATGCTTGGCCAGTCCATCACCTTTACCCTCAGCTTCTTTAGCAAGGCAGTGGTCGTCTTGGAGGTGTGTTTTGGGTCATTATCATGCTGGAATACTGCCCTGCGGCCCAGTGTCCGAAGAGAGGGGATCATGCTCTGCTTCAGTATGTCACAGTACATGTCGGCATTCATGGTTCCCTCGATGAACTGTAGCTCCCCAGTGCCAGAAGCACTAATGCAGGCCCAGACCATGACACTACCACCACCATGCTTTACTTTAGGCACAACACACTTGTCTTTGTACTCCTCACCTGGTTGCCGCCAAACACGCTTGACACCATCTGAACCAAATAAGTTTATCTTGGTCTCATCGGACCACAGGACATGGTTCCAGTAATCCATGTCCTTAGTCTGCTTGTCTTCAGCAAACTGCAGGCTTTCTTGTGCATCATCTTTAGAAAAGGCTTCCTTCTGAGACGACAGCCATGCAGAACAATTTGATGCAGTGTGCGGCGTATTGGTCTGAGCACTGACAGGCTGACCCCCCACCCTTTCAACCTTTGCAGCAATGCTGGCAGCACTCATACATCTATTTCCCAAAGACAACCTCTGGATATGACGCTGAGCACGTGCACTCAACTTCTTTGGTCGACCCTGGTGAGGCCTGTTCTGAGTGGAACCTGTCCTGTGAAACCGCTGTATGGTCTGCAGCTCAGTTTCAGGGTCTTGGCAATCTTCTTATAGCCTTTATGTAGAGCAACAATTCTTTTTTTTTAGATCCTCAGAGAGTTCTTTACCATGCAATGCCATGTTGAACTTCCAGTGACCAGTATGAGAGAGTGTGAGAACAATAACAATAAATTTAACACACCTGTTCTTCATTCACATGAGACCTTGTAACACTAACGAGTCACATGACACCGGGGAGGGAAAATGGCTAATTGGGCCCAATTTGGACATTTCCACTTAAGGGTGTACTCACTTTTGTTGCCATGGTTTAGACATTAACGGCCGTGTGTTGAGTTATTTTGAGGGGAAAGCAAATTTACAATGTTATACAGGTTGAACACTCACTACTTTACATTGTAGCAAAGTGTAATTTCTTCAGTGTTGTCACATGAAAAGATATAATAAAATATTTACAAAAATATTTACAAAAATGTTAGGGGTGTACTCACTTTTGTGAGATACTGTGTATGTATGTGTATATATACACACGCTCCTTAACTTAGCTTCCCGATTTTTAACAAAGGATACAAAGAAAATTTGATAATAGAATTAAATTAGACAGTTGCCTAAAATCATATGCTCTATCTGAATCATAAAAGAACATTTTGAGGTTTTATGTCCATTTAAATTCTCCATTCCCCTTATTAGTTTTGTGGTCCTTCTTTGAACTTTGTCTAAGTCTGCAATGTATTTTTTTTGAGATTGGTTCCCAGAACTGCACTCCATACTCATGGTGAGGTCTTAACAGGGATTTATATAGTGACAGAATTATGCGTTCCTCTCTTGCATTGATGCCATTTTTAATACATTAGCCTTAGAAGCCGCTGCCTGCATTATGCACCTATCTTTAGCTTGTTATCTATAAGTACTCCCAAATCCATTTTCTCTTCTGTTTTGCTATGTCTAGTCCCATTTAAATAATAGGTTGCTTGCTTACTTCCAAAATGTAGAGCTGCATTTTCCAGTATTAAATCTCATTTTCCATTTACCTGCCCATTCTTCTAATTTTTGTAGATCTCCTTGTAAAGCAATTTCATCCTACACTGACCTAATGACCTTACACAACTTGGTATCATCTGCAAAAATAGAGATGGTGCTATTTAATATTTGCTCTAAGTCATTAATAAAAATATTAAAAAGAACAGGGCCCACTATTGATCCCTGGGGGACTTCACTGATTACCTTTGTCCAATCTGAGTATGATACATTTACTACTACTCGTTGCTCCCTGTCTTTTTATCCAGTATCTATGAACATTTTCAGCTATTCCCAGTCACTTAATTTTGTACATTAAATCACTCATGTGGCACTGTATCAAACACCTTTGCAAAATCCAAGTATATCACATCAACTAATTCCCCTTTATCTTTATTTTTACTTACTTCCTTGTAGAATCTAATTAGATTAGTTTGACATGATCTATTTCTCATAAAACCATGCTGATTTGAACTCATAATCTTGTTTATACGAATATACTCATCAATATAGTACCTTATAATCCCTTCAAGTATCTTCCCCACTATTGATGTCAGACTAACTGGGATATAGCTTCCTGGATAAGCCCTGCTTCCCTTTTTAAAAAGTGGCACCACATCAGCTTTATGCCAATCCTGGAGTACTATGCCTGAACATAATGAGTCTTGAAGAATTAAGAGTAGAGTTGGCTATAACAGTGCTAAATTCCTGTAAAACCCTTGGGTGTATTCCACCTAGGACTGGAGTTTTATTTACCTTCATATTATCCAGTTTTTTTTATTTTTTTTATATCCTCTAGAGATAACCCAGTTAATGGTATGGGCTTGTATGTTCTAGTTTGTTTCAAACTATCTCCCATTGGTTCCTCTTTTGTGTATACTGAAGAAGATAACTGGTTTAGTACATCCACCTTCTCCCTGTCACTGTTAATCATGCTACCCTTCACACATTTTAAAGTACCTATATTTTCCTTCTTAGATTTTTTCCTTTTATGTACTTAAAAACCTTTTAGAGTTTGACTTAGAATCCTTTGCAATTAATCTTTCATTTTCAATTTTGGCTAATTTGATTGCTTTTTTGCATGCTTTGTTACATTCCTTTCCTTATATATTTTGAGTCTGTGCTTTTTGCTTTGAATAATTTGAATGCCCTACCTTTCCCCCCCCCCCTAATTTCTCTTAACACATTTTTATTTAGCCACATTGGCTTGGATTTATTTCTTTTTTATAACCAAGTGATATGTGTGAATATGTATATTTATTTAAAGGGACAGTCAACACCAAAATTGTTATTGTTTAAAAGAAGATAACGCCTTTTACTATCCATTCCCCATCTTTGCACAACCAACATTGTTATATTAATATACTTTATAACATTTAAACCTCTAAATTTCTGCCTGTTTGTAAGCCACTACAGACACCCTCTTATCACATGCTTTTTTATTAGCTTTTCACAACAGGAGACTGCTAGTTCATGTGTATCCTATAGATTACATTGTGCTCATGCCCATGGGTTGTGGATGACACTGCACTAATTGGCTAAAATGCAAGCCAATAGATAATAAATTAATAGCCATACGATCAGGGGGCTGTCAAAAGAGGCTTAGATACAAGGTAATCACAAAGTTTAAAAGTATATTAATATAACCATTTGGCTGTGAAAAACTGGGTAATGGGTAATAAAGGGGTTATCAATCTTTTTAAACAATACAAATTTTAAAGTTGACTGTCCCTTTTAACAAAGTTTTATATGTTTTTTTTTTAATTAGAGAATACTTTATCCCAATTTATGTTATTTAACAATTTCCTGAAATCATTGAATTTTGCTTTCTTAAAATTTAAGTCTATGTGTGGAACATTTTTAAAGCTGTTTTATATATTAAAGCTCAAAAAGAGCTATCAGTATTCTGAAAATTGATGGCATTAGGTCATCTTTTATACTTTTATTATTTTGTTTTATTTTAAAAACATAATACAAATATTAAACTAGAAATAAACATTGTACAGAGAGAAGAAAAACACATTTATGTTTTGTATTTTTTTTTACCTTGATCTCAACCTGCAACACAAAATATTTATTATTGATTAAACAATATAATTTAGTATTTTTTTTTCATATTCATCATCTATCTTATCTTTCAATTCAAATATCAACTCTATATTTAATAAAAACATACAACATAAAGAAGAATACATGAAGAATCCCAGAGAAATAATAATGGGAATAAAAATGGGATTAAGGCACCTCTTTAGTGCTTATTCCCCTTGTACATTCATAATTTCCTAAAAAGTGATTAAGGGATATCTAGTGTTTGTTTCTCTTATACATTCATAATATTGTGAGAAAAATATAAATGATTAACCCACTCGTCTTAAAGTATATTCCTTTTTTACATTCATAATTTCATAAGGTGAAAGGAAATACAAACTCTTCCATGTCTCTGCTCTCTGCCCCATTATGTTGATTAAAAGAAAAAAAAGTATGATATATCCTCCATTCGTCGTCATAAAATTAATATCTAATTTTATATTAAGCTTTAATGTCTAATAATTTATATCTATTTTGTTATCCCCTGTTGTTTGCTTCAATAAAAAGAAAGGTTGTATCTTCAAATGGTTTAATAGTATGTTCTTGAATTCCCTTGATAGAAATTTGATAAAAATGTTTGTTTTTTATTTAATAATGGTTTAGATTTTGACTTCCATAAAGAAAGAATTAGTATTTTACTAAAGAATATGATTGCATTAACTAACTTTAACAGCATATTTGTTTGCAAACCCTTTACTAAACCATTTATTTGGTACTCCTGCATACTAATTGCAGTACTACATATCTTTTTTTTTACCCAGATAGAAAAGCTTATACCAAAATTGTTTAACTTTACAGGACTAACTATATTATACTTTACATAAACATAAGGGAAATCTGTCTAATTTGATAATAGTTATATATGCATGCTGTAAACATTTTAAAGTGGAGGTAAACTTTTATGAATGAAAGCCCGGTTTTTAAAAATACTATTAAAAACAGGGGCACTTTCATTCATCCAAGTTTAGAAAGCAGCTATTTTGTTTAAAAACATACCTTTTCTTCTTTTCACAGCTGGAGCAGCTTCCCCCACACGGAGATCCTCTCTTTACACGTCAACAATGACTAATCCGGCTTCCTCCAATCACGGCTTTTTCCCCAGGGGAGTCATTGCCTTAGGCCATGCCATGATTGGAGGAAGCCGGAATAGTCATTGCTGACGTGTGAAGAGAGGATCTCCGGGTGGGGGAAGCTGCTCCGGCTGTGAAAAGAAGAAAGGTAAGTTTTTAAACAAAACGGCTGCTTTCTAAACTTGGATGAATGAAAGTGCCCCTGTTTTTAATAGTATTTTTAAAAACCGGGCTTTCATTCATCAAAGTTTACCTTCACTTTAAAAACACCAGCAAGCAGCACATTTCTATATATAAATAAAATCTTATAATTTCTTTCCATATAATGATTAACAATCTTATCTAAAGTTGTTTCTTTAGACTGCTGCTTCATAACTTGTGTTTCCGGCGAGCCTGAAGCATGGGGCTTCAAGCTCCATATGGAGCTTGATAAATATGCCTCAATTAAAATCTCACAAAGTTGTGATTATAATAATGGATACTTGTATAGCGCACAACCTCAAACTTAATCAACTAACGGAACTGATAGCAGGCATTATTATTACCCAACTTAATGGTACTCATTTTACCGACCTCGGAAGGATGAAAGGCTGAGTGGCTGGGCTGTGAGGAGTCCCACACTCATCAAACCTGCAACCCTTGGGTTGCCACAGATCTCTGTAACAGTGCATTAGCATGATGAGCTATCTGCCTGGCTATAAAGTGTGTAGAAGTTTTGTCTTAAAGTGATAGTAAACTTTTGCTAATCGAATACCTTATATGTAATCTTTGCCTTTTAAAAAGTATACGTGCACCTTTTTTATTTTTTCTAATCTATCTGTAAAAATAGCTAAATCCGTGCCTATAGTAACGTTTCTATTACAGTGTTATGCCGGCCCACTGGGATGAACTTTTTATTTATTTTTTTATGACAATTCCAATGAACATCCAATCTGTGTGTGTGTCATTTGACATTCTTAAAGTCCAGCCGTTTAAAAGCCCTTAGGAAGACTATGTAGAAAGTGTGTGGGACTCCTCACAGTCCAGCCAAAAGAAGAAATGAAGGGGGGAGAACAGATATTACCCAGTAGGATTATACAAAAATATATACACTTTAAAAAAAATAAAAAATAATGATAATAATAATTTTGCAGTTTTGCTTGAACATGAATATATTTTTCATTGCAACAATCTTAGGCCTAGATTTAGAGTTCGGCGGTAGCCGTCAAAACCAGCGTTAGAGGCTCCTAACGCTGGTTTTGGCCGCCCGCTGGTATTTGGAGTCAGTGATTAAAGGGTCTAACGCTCACTTTACAGCCGCGACTTTTCCATACCGCAGATCCCCCTACGCCATTTGCGTAGCCTATCTTTTCAATGGGATCTTTCTAACGCTGGTATTTAGAGTCGTTTCTGCAGTGAGCGTTAGAGCTCTAACGACAAGATTCCAGCCGCCTGAAAATAGCAGGAGTTAAGAGCTTTCTGGCTAACGCCAGTTTATAAAGCTCTTAACTACTGTACCCTAAAGTACACTAACACCCATAAACTACCTATGTACCCCTAAACCGAGGTCCCCCCACATCGCCGCCACTCGATTAAAAATTTTAACCCCTAATCTTCCGACCGCCACCTACGTTATACTTATGTACCCCTAATCTGCTGCCCCTAACCCCGCCGACCCCTATATTACATTTATTAACCCCTAATCTGCCCCCCACAACATCGCCGCCAGCTACTTAAAATAATTAACCCCTAATCTTCCGACCGCAAAGCGCCGCCACCTACGTTATCCCTATGTACCCCTAATCTGCTACCCCTAACACCGCCGACCCCTATATTATATTTATTATCCCCTAATCTGCCCCCTCAACGTCGCCGACACCTGCCTACACTTATTAACCCCTAATCTGCCGAGCGGACCGCACCGCTACTATAATAAAGTTATTAACCCCTAACCCGCCTCACTAACCCTATCATAAATAGTATTAACCCCTAATCTGCCCTCCCTAACATCGCCGACACCTACCTTCAATTATTAACCCCTAATCTTCCGATCGGAGCTCACCGCTATTCTAATAAATGTATTAACCCCTAAAGCTAAGTCTAACCCTAACACTAACACCCCCCTAACTTAAATATAATTTTTATCTAACGAAATAAATTAACTCTTATTAAATAAATTATTCCTATTTAAAGCTAAATACTTACCTGTAAAATAAATCCTAATATAGCTACAATATAAATTATAATTATATTATAGCTATTTTAGGATTAATATTTATTTTACAGGCAACTTGGTATTTATTTTAACCAGGTACAATAGCTATTAAATAGTTAAGAACTATTTAATAGTTACCTAGTTAAAATAATAACAAATTTACCTGTAAAATAAATCCTAACCTAAGATATAATTAAACCTAACACTAGCCTATCAATAAAATAATTAAATAAACTACCTACAATTACCTACAATTAACCTAACACTACACTATCAATAAATTAAATAAACACAATTGCTACAAATAAATACAATTAAATAAACTAGCTAAAGTACAAAAAATAAAAAAGAACTAAGTTACAGAAAATAAAAAAATATTTACAAACATAAGACAAATATTACAACAATTTTAAACTAATTACACCTACTCTAAGCCCCCTAATAAAATAACAAAGACCCCCAAAATAATAAATTCCCTACCCTATTCTAAATTAAAAAAGTTACAAGCTCTTTTACCTTACCAGCCCTGAACAGGGCCCTTTGCGGGGCATGCCCCAAGAAGTTCAGCTCTTTTGCCTGTAAAAGAAAACATACAATACCCCCCCCCCCAACATTACAACCCACCACCCACATACCCCTAATCTAACCCAAACCACCCTTAAATAAACCTAACACTAAGCCCCTGAAGATCTTCCTACCTTGTCTTCACCATACCAGGTTCACCGATCCGTCCTGGCTCCGATATCTTCATCCAACCCAAGCGGGGGCTAGACATCCACTGAAGAAGTCCAGAAGAGGGTCCAAAGTCTTCCTCCTATCCGGCAAGAAGAGGACATCCGGACCGGCAAACATCTTCTCCAAGCGGCATCTTCTATCTTCTTCCATCCGGTGCGGAGCGGGTCCATCTTGAAGCAGGCGACGCGGATCCATCCTCTTCTTCCGATGTCTCCCGACGAATGACGGTTCCTTTAAGGGACGTCATCCAAGATGGCGTCCCTCGAATTCCGATTGGCTGATAGGATTCTATCAGCCAATCGGAATTAAGGTAGGAATTTTCTGATTGGCTGATGGAATCAGCCAATCAGAATCTAGTTCAATCCGATTGGCCGATCCAATCAGCCAATCAGATTGAGCTCGCATTCTATTGGCTGATCGGAACAGCCAATAGAATGCGAGCTCAATCTGATTGGCTGATTGGATCGGCCAATCGGATTGAACTAGATTCTGATTGGCTGATTCCATCAGCCAATCAGAAAATTCCTACCTTAATTCCGATTGGCTGATAGAATCCTATCAGCCAATCGGAATTCGAGGGACGCCATCTTGGATGACGTCCCTTAAAGGAACCGTCATTCGTCAGGAGACATCGGAAGAAGAGGATGGATCCGCGTCGCCTGCTTCAAGATGGACCCGCTCCGCACCGGATGGAAGAAGATAGAAGATGCCGCTTGGAGAAGATGTTTGCCGGTCCGGATGTCCTCTTCTTGCCGGATAGGAGGAAGACTTTGGACCCTCTTCTGGACTTCTTCAGTGGATGTCTAGCCCCCGCTTGGGTTGGATGAAGATATCGGAGCCAGGACGGATCGGTGAACCTGGTATGGTGAAGACAAGGTAGGAAGATCTTCAGGGGCTTAGTGTTAGGTTTATTTAAGGGTGGTTTGGGTTAGATTAGGGGTATGTGGGTGGTGGGTTGTAATGTTGGGGGGGGGGGGTATTGTATGTTTTCTTTTACAGGCAAAAGAGCTGAACTTCTTGGGGCATGCCCCGCAAAGGGCCCTGTTCAGGGCTGGTAAGGTAAAAGAGCTTGTAACTTTTTAAATTTAGAATAGGGTAGGGAATTATTTATTTTGGGGGTCTTTGTTATTTTATTAGGGGGCTTAGAGTAGGTGTAATTAGTTTAAAATTGTTGTAATATTTTTCTTATGTTTGTAAATATTTTTTTATTTTCTGTAACTTAGTTCTTTTTTATTTTTTGTACTTTAGCTAGTTTATTTAATTGTATTTATTTGTAGCAATTGTGTTTAATTTATTTATTGATAGTGTAGTGTTAGGTTAATTGTAGGTAATTGTAGGTAGTTTATTTAATTATTTTATTGATAGGGTAGTGTTAGGTTTAATTATATCTTAGGTTAGGATTTATTTTACAGGTAATTTTGTATTTATTTTAACTAGGTAACTATTAAATAGGTATTAACTATTTAATAGCTATTGTACCTGGTTAAAATAAATACCAAGTTGCCTGTAAAATAAATATTAATCCTAAAATAGCTAAAATATAATTATAATTTATATTGTAGCTATATTAGGGTTTATTTTACAGGTAAGTATTTAGCTTTAAATAGGATTAATTTATTTAATAAGAGTTAATTTATTTCGTTATATGTAAATTATATTTAAGTTAGGGGGGTGTTAGTGTTAGGGTTAGACTTAGCTTTAGGGGTTAATACATTTATTAGAATAGCGGTGAGCTCCGATCGGAAGATTAGGGGTTAATAATTGAAGGTAGGTGTCGGCGATGTTAGGGAGGGCAGATTAGGGGTTAATACTATTTATGATAGGGTTAGTGAGACGGATTAGGGGTTAATAACTTTATTATAGTAGCGGTGCGGTCCGCTCGGCAGATTAGGGGTTAATAAGTGTAGGCAGGTGTCGGCGACGTTGTGGGGGGCAGATTAGGGGTTAATAAATATAACATAGGGGTCGGCGATGTTAGGGCAGCAGATTAGGGGTACATAGGGATAACGTAGGTTGCGGCGGTTTACGGAGCGGAAGATTAGGGGTTAAAACTGTAATGCAGGGGTCAGCGATAGCGGGGGCGGCAGATTAGGGGTTAATAAGTGTAAGGTTAGGGGTGTTTAGACTCGGGGTACATGTTAGAGTGTTAGGTGCAGACGTAGGAAGTGTTTCCCCATAGGAAACAATGGGGCTGCGTTAGGAGCTGAACGCTGCTTTTTTGCAGGTGTTAGGTTTTTTTTCAGCTCAAACAGCCCCATTGTTTCCTATGGGAGAATCGTGCACGAGCACGTTTTTGAGGCCGGCCGCGTCCGTAAGCAACTCTGGTATCGAGAGTTGCATTTGCGGTAAAAATGCCCTACGCTCCTTTTTTGGAGCCTAACGCAGCATTTGTTTTAACTCTCGATACCAGAGTTAAATTTATGGTGCGGCCAGAAAAAAGCCCGCGGAGCGTTAACAGCCCTTTTACCGCCGAACTCTAAATCTAGGCCTTAAAGTCTTAAATTTACCATCACTTTAAACTTTCAAAAGACTTGATAGATCTAGTCTGCCTTTATAATAGTTGTCCTATAGAATTTATCCCACATTCTTGCCATCTCTTAAAGGGACAGTAAAGTCAAAAGTAAACTTTAATCATGCGGATAAAGCATGCAATTTTAAATATCTTTCCATTGTACTTCTATTATCTAATTTGTGTTGTTCTCTTGGTATTCTTTGTTAAAAAGCATGTATAGGTAGGCTCAGGAGCAGCAATGCACTAATGTTAGCTAGCTGGTAATTGGTGATTGCAAATATATGTCGCTTGTTATTGGCTCACTTGGTGTGTTCATTTAGTTTCCAGTAAAACATTGATCCTTTTTCAACAAAGGATGGCAAGAGAATGGAGTGAATTAGATAATTGTTTCAATTGTGTCTGGGATTGAACCTGGGACCCCTGATTCACAGCCTGTAGGTTTGTCTCTGTGCCACCAGAGGGCTTTAGCTTGTTTCGGGAGACCAGTTGCCTGCACTTGTTGCGCTCTGTAGCTCCATCTGACTTCCAGCTGTAGATAGTTACCTCATCAGCCCTGCTACTGTATGACAGCCTCACAGACCACTCCCTGTCCTGAAATTGTGGTTCTAGCAGTCTGTTAGAGCCTCTGACTTTGCCCGAGTTCCTGTTTGGTTTTTCCCTCTGGTTCCTTAATTTGGCTTGCCTCCTGACTACTCTCTTGGATATCCCTTTTTTTTTGATGAAAGATCGGACTGCTATTCTGGTATACCGAACTTGGCCTTGTCTCCTGATGGATTATCTCAGTATTTGGTGACTTATCGGACTGCTCTCAAGTATCTGACTCTTGGTTTGTCTCCTGGCTTGTCACTGCTACCTGTTATCCAGTGTCACCATCCTGCCTTCTCTGGTGATCTACTCCTGTATTTAAGTCCTGCAGATGGTGCCTGCTAAGCACTGGTATACTGTTTAAGTGCCTAGCCTTGCAGAGGGCACTTGCCAAATTCCAGTATCCAACTACTGCATCCAGGCTCTGCAGGAAGTTTCTGCCAAGTGCCAGTCTCCAGCTACTGCACTCAAGTTCTGCAGAGGGTAGATACCCTCTGCAGAACTTGAGTGCCAGTTTCCAGCTACTTCACCCAAGCTCTGCAGAGTGTGTCTGTCAAGTTCCTGTATTTAGTTCCTGTACCCTAATTCTGCAGAGGGTGTCTGTCAAGTTCCTATATTTAGTTCCTGTACCCTAGGTATATAGAGGATGTCTGTCAAGATCCTGTATACAGTTCCTGTACCCTAGCTCTGCAGAGGGTATCTGCCGAGTGCCAGTCTCCAGTTCCTGCTTCCTAGCCCTGCAGAGGGTATCTACCACATACCAGTATCCAGCTATTGTACTCAAACTCTGCAGTGGGTGTCCACCCAACTTCTGTGTCCTGTTCCAGTCTTTGGCCTCAAGTGGGCGTTCCAGTCTTCGGCCTTAAAGGGACAGTCTACCATAGAATTGTTATTGTTTTAAAAGATAGATAATCCCTTTATTACCCATTCCTCAGTTTTGCATAACCAACACAGTTATATTAATATACTTTTTACCTCTGTGATTACCTTGTATCTAGGAACCTTCTTCCAGCCCCCTGATCACATGACTGTGACTGTTTATTATCTATTGTCTTAAATTTAGCATTGTTTTGTGCTAAATCTTAAATAACCTCCTGTGTCTGAACACAGTGTTATCTATATTAGCGGTCGCCAACCAGTGGTCCGTGGACCACTGGTGGCCACGAAAAGATGTTGGTGGTCCTTGACAACATCAAGAAGGAATTGATCTCCTCTGATGGTGTCATCCCCGTCGTGCCGCTACTCCCTACAGTGCCTAGCTGGACATCAGTGAAAACCGACGGAGGAGTTAAATTACAATCTCCCTACGCACGTTGCGTAGTACTGCGCAACTTGCATAGCTAGATTGTATTTTTAACTCCTCTGGCCGGCGCGCTGCTCAGAGGAAGATGCTTCCACTCTTAAGCCAGCAGAGGAAGGTATAGTTTTGGCTTGAAATAGTGGAATTAAAATATATAGAAAAAGAAAATCTTAAAAAAAAATTCTCAGATTTTTATTTTTTTATTTTTTTTATTTAATATTAATTATTTTTCATTCTAATAATTTATTCCACCTAAATTCAAGTAATTGCCATCCAGCAGATCAGCCATATCCCACCAGTATTATAGTAATTGCCAGTAACATCAGTCGTTGTTAGCTCACATCCATATTGAGAGCTTTCTGATATAAACTTAATTTATGACTCCGATGTCTGTCTATGATCATAAGTAGTTTTGAATAATTCCTAACTGGGGAGGTAACTTGGAAGTCTTGTGGTCCTTTTAAACATTATTCATTTTTTCTCAATTTCCTCCTCTCTGTTTCCAGCTCAAAAGTTGGTACTCTCCATTCATCTGTCATTTAGAAGTTTTCTCTCAGTTCTGTCATTCAATTAGTTAATTCAAAAAATAATTTCTAAAAATTTGTAAATATATACATAATGTGAACTTATCTATGTTTATGCTAGTTATGTACAGTATGTGTGTGTATGTATAATATATATATATATATATATATATATATATATATATATATATATATATATACAGGGAGTGCAGAATTATTAGGCAAATGAGTATTTTGACCACATCATCCTCTTTATGCATGTTGTCTTACTCCAAGCTGTATAGGCTCGAAAGCCTACTACCAATTAAGCATATTAGGTGATGTGCATCTCTGTAATGAGAAGGGGTGTGGTCTAATGACATCAACACCCTATATCAGGTGTGCATAATTATTAGGCAACTTCCTTTCCTTTGGCAAAATGGGTCAAAAGAAGGACTTGACAGGCTCAGAAAAGTCAAAAATAGTGAGATATCTTGCAGAGGGATGCAGCAAAAATTGCAAAGCTTCTGAAGCGTGATCATCGAACAATCAAGCGTTTCATTCAAAATAGTCAACAGGGTCGCAAGAAGCGTGTGGAAAAACCAAGGCGCAAAATAACTGCCCATGAACTGAGAAAAGTCAAGCGTGCAGCTGCCAAGATGCCACTTGCCACCAGTTTGGCCATATTTCAGAGCTGCAACATCACTGGAGTGCCCAAAAGCACAAGGTGTGCAATACTCAGAGACATGGCCAAGGTAAGAAAGGCTGAAAGACGACCACCACTGAACAACACACACAAGCTGAAACGTCAAGACTGGGCCAAGAAATATCTCAAGACTGATTTTTCTAAGGTTTTATGGACTGATGAAATGAGAGTGAGTCTTGATGGGCCAGATGGATGGGCCCGTGGCTGGATTGGTAAAGGGCAGAGAGCTCCAGTCCGACTCAGACGCCAGCAAGGTGGAGGTGGAGTACTGGTTTGGGCTGGTATCATCAAAGATGAGCTTGTGGGGCCTTTTCGGGTTGAGGATGGAGTCAAGCTCAACTCCCAGTCCTACTGCCAGTTTCTGGAAGACACCTTCTTCAAGCAGTGGTACAGGAAGAAGTCTGCATCCTTCAAGAAAAACATGATTTTCATGCAGGACAATGCTCCATCACACGCGTCCAAGTACTCCACAGCGTGGCTGGCAAGAAAGGGTATAAAAGAAGAAAATCTAATGACATGGCCTCCTTGTTCACCTGATCTGAACCCCATTGAGAACCTGTGGTCCATCATCAAATGTGAGATTTACAAGGAGGGAAAACAGTACACCTCTCTGAACAGTGTCTGGGAGGCTGTGGTTGCTGCTGCACGCAATGTTGATGGTGAACAGATCAAAACACTGACAGAATCCATGGATGGCAGGCTTTTCAGTGTCCTTGCAAAGAAAGGTGGCTATATTGGTCACTGATTTGTTTTTGTTTTGTTTTTGAATGTCAGAAATGTATATTTGTGAATGTTGAGATGTTATTGGTTTCACTGGTAAAAATAAATAATTGAAATGGGTATATATTTGTTTTTTGTTAAGTTGCCTAATAATTATGCACAGTAATAGTCACCTGCACACACAGATATCCCCCTAAAATAGCTAAAACTAAAAACAAACTAAAAACTACTTCCAAAACTATTCAGCTTTGATATTAATGAGTTTTTTGGGTTCATTGAGAACATGGTTGTTGTTCAATAATAACATTAATCCTCAAAAATACAACTTGCCTAATAATTCTGCACTCCCTGTATATATATATATATATATATATATATATATATGACCGTACGGCCTGTATTGTTATGGTAATTTGGTACAATCTATGAATACCCTATGGGATATGCGCTGCTAGTGCGTCAGTTGTTGATTGCTGTGGGAGTGCACTTGGTCTCTAGCTCAGACGGTAACACTCGACCTGTGCGATCTTGAGGGGAGTGCTCGCGGACGTTTGTCCCTAGCTGCGATCTGATAACACAGGGCACATTGGTATTGTGCAAGTAAGAAACGGCTTGGGATTGGAGATTGGAGCTTGGAGCTTGGGATTGGAGCGCTCCTTGTGATGCGGCCATTTGAACAAATAAGGATTTGTCAGCTTTAGTCTGTCTATTTCCCATCACATAAAGAGATTGAGAGGGAGTGTGTATGCTTGACCTATGAGAGTAGGAGGTGTGTCAAGCATTGTTATGATGACAGCAGCATTAGATTACGATGTGATCGCAAGCTTGTATAAATTGCTTTTAAGGAAATTGTTTTGTGTTTTTTGCTTAGTGATACCTCACATTTAGGTGCTATGAAGGTACAGCAATAAGAAATAGCTTGGTTTTCTATTTTGATGATCCAAATAAACTTAGTATATATTTGAATGGTGACTGTAGATTTACACCTATCAATGAAGAGGGGTGGTTCCACTGAATAGTGGTTGAATCCATTTTTGAGCACTTTGAAGGGGTGAATCTTTAATATGTAGTATGTAAATTTGCATTAATATGACTTTGTAATTTAACTATTATGATCAATGGTTACTAGTACACATGAGGATTATATTAATAATGATCTTTTAGTTGTTTTTATGTTATACACATTCATAATTACACAGGATACACTATCACTTGTCCACACCTTATTTTTGGTGTGGTCTTCACTTTTGCACACGCTTACCTGTGATTGGTAGCAATACAGGGGAGGGTCTGTATGGCCTATTTAAGTTTGAGTTTTGCAGTGTTTGACTGTCAGAAGAAGGGACAGGTTTGGTCCCGAAACGTCACTATCACAATAAATTTTGTCTTTGTTGTCAGAAGTCCAGAGAGTGCTTTGAATCATTTATCTACTACATACTCCTGAGAGCACCCTGGCAGTTGTGGAGAGTTGGTGAGAGTGCAAATACTGAACTTTGCTATATTTAATACCCCATGGTATAATGCACCCACATCAAGGCTGAGCTTTGCCTATTCAGCAACTTCCCTTATTCTTTTTTGTGTCTACTGAACTGTTTATAATATGGAGGCGAATGAGGCATTAACACAGACTGAGGACAATACAGTTACACTAGGTGCCTGTGGAGGGGAGAAAGATGAAGATATACTGATGTTTACTGATGAGGACGCTGATCTCATCAGATTTGGCTCAATTGAAGAACAACAAGTGGAGGAGTCCAATCAGTCACTATACAACACCTGGGCCAAACTCAAACAGAGAGAAATAGACCTTAACTTACATGGGACGTATCTATCCGAGTATCATAAAAAACAAATGATTCCCAGAGGCTTCAGAATCAGGAATGTGCCTACAATCGGTAGATCAAATACGGAGTTTTGTATTAACTGGAGCAAAATACTTAATAAATGCTCATTTGACCTCATGCTACTGGTGATCCGGGAGGCTGGAAAACTATTAGCTGAAGTAAGAGTTGAAATAAGGGCATTTGAGAATGATCAAGCAGTTAGATTAAGAACTGATAATACCTGCGATTGGCTTAACAAGCTTACAACACAAGTGAAATTATATAAACAAGAACTCATTGCCTTTAAAAATCGCAAATTACAAACTGTAAATCTTGATTATACACACAAAAGTGTCTATCGTTGGATGCTGGCACCCGAGGAGAGAAAGCTGTTTAGACCCAGACGGGAAAGACGCCATACTAAAAGAAACCTTAATACGGTTGATACAAGCTCGGGTGACAGTGCTGAATTAGAAAGTGAAAGTGACACTGGAACACCTATCTCTACCGGTATTACTACCAGATCCCGTGGGCAACAACAGTGGGAACACCCACGTGAAGAAGTATCGACCAGGCCCCCACTAGCCTCATATTCCCAGACATCGTCTCGTTTTTTAGGAAGAGGCCCCGGCCGCACACGAGAAGGGGGGGGGCATATCCCGCCGGTCGTCCACCCGGAGGAGATAATTAACAATGTCTTTAATATTAGCTCCAGGGAGTTAACTGCAGGTGAAGTGTCACTATTGAATAAGGGACTCTCCTTTGTGCCATACACCAAGATGAACACGTTTAACACACTGGTGGACATTCAAAAATTTGGCAGACAATTACGCCTAAAGGAACATTTCGGCACCACAAGTGAGAGCAACCATCACTTTAGAACCGCGGGTTCCTTTGATCCAAACTCCAGCAATGCATCAATTACCACCTATACCAAATATCTTATGAATTTGACAGAAGAAACGAGGAGCACATCCAGACATTTTGATAATCTCTCCAAGGAGGAGAGGTTGGCTTTGAAGACCCTGGGAGATGATTCTACCATTATGATTCGCCCGGCCGACAAAGGTGGGGCTGTCGTAATAATGAATACAACTGACTATAAGGATGAGGTTATTCGCCAACTTTCGGATGAAACAACATATAAGAAGCTTGATAGAGATCCGACATTAGCTCTAAAACGTGAGATTGACAACAAGATTATGATATGGACGCAAGAAGGGTCTATTACAGAACAGGAAGCAAGATTCTTACGAAAGGATTTTCCTATTATACCCATCATATATATACTCCCCAAGATCCATAAAGATCCTGTACACCCCCCTGGGAGACCTATCGTGTCCGCAAGGGGGTCCCTTCTACAGTCTCTGGCTATATTTGTGGATCATTTTCTACAACCTTTAGTGAAAAGAATGAGATCCTTCATTCAGGATTCTACAACATTCATACAAAATATCATCTCTTTGAAAGATATTAGTGAAACTGATCTACTTGTTACCATGGATGTCTCAAGTCTATACACGGTCATTCCCCACTCCGCAGGAATAACAGCAGTAGCAAAAGCATTAAGGCGAATGCCCTTTGTTGGCCCACCAGAGCATATCCTGATTGACCTCCTTTCTATGTGCCTTGAAAAGAACTACTTTAGATTCAACAACACCTTCTACCTACAAATTGCAGGAACAGCGATGGGATCGAATGTGGCCCCATCGCTGGCGAATCTATTTATGGAGGAGTATGAAACAACTTTGATGAACGTCTATGAAAATCCATCAATCTATTTTTATTGTAGGTATATAGACGATCTGTTCCTTGTCTGGAGAGGGGACGAAGAATCTTTGAGTCAATGGATACAAACACTTAATACCATGGAAAGTACCATCAGGTTCCAGTATGTGGCCAATAAAGATACTGTTGATTATTTGGACGTAAGAGTATTCAAGAAGAATGGCGCACTTGGAACTACACTGTACAGAAAGAGTACGGATCGGAATACTGTACTACATGCCAGAAGCTGTCACCAACCTTCACTCATCAAGAATATACCTAAAGCCCAATATCAGAGGGTCAGGAGAAATAATACTGATGGTGATTTATGTCGTCTCCAGTTGACAGAGATGACGGAGAGATTCACACAAAGAGGATATAAGAAGAAAGAACTACTAGCCATCTGTGATGGTACCAACCAGGTGGAGGTTAAGGCCACTAGGAGTGAGGCTGAAAAACAGATGACCTTCGTCACAACTTATTCACCAGATCAGTATCTGATCCTGAGAGCCATTAAAGATGAGTGGAAGATTATTGAAACAGATAGTAACTTACCATTCAAGCAGTGGAGGGCACCAAGATTATCTTACAGAAGAGGGCGAAGTTTACGAGACCGCCTTATGAAAACGGATATTTCCCCAATTATGGAAAAGCAATCATGGCTTAAGAAGAAAAATGGGTGCTTTAAGTGTTTAAGTTGCATCACATGTAACAGTATGCACACTGGAAATATGTTTCAACACCCTGAAAAAAAGAAAAAGTATAAGATCAACTGGTTCCTAACATGTACTACTACACATATTATATACCTCCTCAATTGCCCATGTGGGAAATTTTATATTGGGAAATCTACTGATGATGCCAGAACTCGAATGGTGAACCACCGTTCAAGTATTAGAGCTGCACTTGACAGTGGAAAATCCGGACAACCAGTGGCACGACATTTTCTTGACAGTAACCACTCAGTCACTGATCTCAGGTTTCGCCTGATCGATCACGTGCCACCACTGAGACGGGGAGGTAATAGAGCGAAGATTCTGCTCCAAAAGGAGGCTCGCTGGATTCATGAATTGGGTACATTGGTGCCCAGAGGCCTCAATATACAATCTGGTTGGCAAGCATTCTTGGGCTAGTACATGGATCCAACTACCAAATGAGAGTCCTGATTTATTTTATATATGTTTAGGAGTGAAAATAATGTCCTAGTCGTTTGTTGCCTCTTATTTAATAATATTTAACTTTTAGCTTTATCCATTTAGTTTATTATCAGCCATTGGGGCCATGTATGCATGGTTTATCCCATTGTTTTGGCAGTTTACAGTAGACACTTGCGCTTTTATTTTAATTTTAATTTTGTATGTGTAATGTTAGCTTTTCCTATTTTTCATTTCACCATATAACACGGGATATTTTACACCACACCACCTTTGTTCACACTTTCATATTGAGTAGAGCCTGATCAGCTCGATATATTAGATTCACTCTCTTGTAGTGCTCAATTGTGGATCTGGGACTTGGTTTGACCAATGTATTGATGGTTTGCCCCCTCATACAAATGGCTTCTCTTAGATTGGATTGTCACATATATTTTTGAATTGTCTCTAGGCCTGGAACATCCATTTGGGAATGGATCTACATAGGCTGAATAGTATTTGTAATGAAGCTGTATTTACCTATAGTCTTACATTCTGCATCTTTATTAATTTTTAGGTGTTTGTAATTTTCGGGTGCTTATATCTATTATTATATATATTTTTTTGGCGCTTATATATTTGTTTGATATTACCCATCACTGTTCTAATGACGAGGTCCGTCTTAGACTATAAAGATTTGGGTATGATAGAGTATACATACATATGTATGCTGGTCTGGTTGTAGTTAATATGTAACATATGGGAACTACACAATCTAATATGAGGCATGTAGTTGAGTAGAGGATGTGGCTGAGTATAATCACTGCGACGAAGCTGGGACGTCACTTTGTACCTCTGATCTTTGTAGTAGTAGCTAATATGCAAAATATGGGAACTACACATCCTAACAGAAAGTTTTTTATTTGAGCATAAGACATATGATGCTGAGACATCATTTGTGTACTTCTGTCTATTATGGGGGTGTGGTGCCCGTGACCACTAAGATAGGAGTTTATGCTGAAGGATACCAGTGTTACTATATATCATTTGCCTTTGGGACTATCAGTGTGACTGAGACTACTTGCTATTCAGATTTGACATGGGGGTGTGAGGCGCTTAAATTATTAGGATAGGTGATGACGGTTTATTCAAGCTCACATTATGGTTACATATACGTTGTACAAGCACTTAATATTTGGGTCTTGATGAATAACCTAGGGATTTGATCTATTGAGGGTTTGGTTGTCTTTATTCGGCGACACTACAGCTTGCGATTGTGGTGATAAGCGATGATGGCTATTGACCTATGAGAACGTGAGGGGTGTGGCTTCAGGTGTCAGGATGACAGTTGCCTTTAGCTGCGATCTGACCGTACGGCCTGTATTGTTATGGTAATTTGGTACAATCTATGAATACCCTATGGGATATGCGCTGCTAGTGCGTCAGTTGTTGATTGCTGTGGGAGTGCACTTGGTCTCTAGCTCAGACGGTAACACTCGACCTGTGCGATCTTGAGGGGAGTGCTCGCGGACGTTTGTCCCTAGCTGCGATCTGATAACACAGGGCACATTGGTATTGTGCAAGTAAGAAACGGCTTGGGATTGGAGCGCTCCTTGTGATGCGGCCATTTGAACAAATAAGGATTTGTCAGCTTTAGTCTGTCTATTTCCCATCACATAAAGAGATTGAGAGGGAGTGTGTATGCTTGACCTATGAGAGTAGGAGGTGTGTCAAGCATTGTTATGATGACAGCAGCATTAGATTACGATGTGATCGCAAGCTTGTATAAATTGCTTTTAAGGAAATTGTTTTGTGTTTTTTGCTTAGTGATACCTCACATTTAGGTGCTATGAAGGTACAGCAATAAGAAATAGCTTGGTTTTCTATTTTGATGATCCAAATAAACTTAGTATATATTTGAATGGTGACTGTAGATTTACACCTATCAATGAAGAGGGGTGGTTCCACTGAATAGTGGTTGAATCCATTTTTGAGCACTTTGAAGGGGTGAATCTTTAATATGTAGTATGTAAATTTGCATTAATATGACTTTGTAATTTAACTATTATGATCAATGGTTACTAGTACACATGAGGATTATATTAATAATGATCTTTTAGTTGTTTTTATGTTATACACATTCATAATTACACAAGATACACTATCACTTGTCCACACCTTATTTTTGGTGTGGTCTTCACTTTTGCACACGCTTACCTGTGATTGGTAGCAATACAGGGGAGGGTCTGTATGGCCTATTTAAGTTTGAGTTTTGCAGTGTTTGACTGTCAGAAGAAGGGACAGGTTTGGTCCCGAAACGTCACTATCACAATAAATTTTGTCTTTGTTGTCAGAAGTCCAGAGAGTGCTTTGAATCATTTATCTACTACATACTCCTGAGAGCACCCTGGCAGTTGTGGAGAGTTGGTGAGAGTGCAAATACTGAACTTTGCTATATATATATATATATATATATATATATATATATATATATATATATATATATATATATATATATATATATATATATATATATATATATATATATATATATATATATATATATATATATATATATATATATATATATATATATATACATATATATATATATATATATATATATATATATATATTGATTGGAGTAGCCGTGTTAGTCCAGAGATTTAGATATCAAAATAACAAGAGTATTGCATTGAGCAATGATACTTTTTTTGTTGGACTAACTATACATTTATAAGTTGACAAGCTTTCGGAAGAGTTCCTTCCTTTATCAAGTCTAAAGCAATACAGTATTGAGTATTGCTTTAGACCTGATAAAGGAAGGAACTCTTCCGAAAGCTTGTCAACTTATAAATGTATAGTTAGTCCAACAAAAAAAGTATCATTGCTCAATGCAATACTCTTGTTATTTTGAGATATATATATATATATATATATTTATATATTTTATATACATACACATTATAGAGGTTTGTTCCTTTTTTAAAAAATTCATGTTACTGGTCCATGGGATTCAAAATTATGAGTTTAGTGGTCCCTGAGGTCCGAAAGGTTGGCGACCCCTGATCTAAATCACAATGATAGTATATCACAGTTGAACACAAAGATACTTACAAATGCTGCAGTACTGATATGTTCTGAATCAAGCAGACTGAGCTCTCTCATTGGCTCAGCTCACTAGGTCACCCTTTATAAGTTACCTTCAAATACTCCCATAATTGTCCTGTTGTTTACTTCTTACTTACACCAAACACCAGTCAGTCTTCATCACTTACCATTCTCTCCTGCAAGACTTCTCTAATACTGCAGCTTTCCTAGGAGCATTATCTTTAAGATTCTACAGTTTTTAAAATTTGTAATTCTTCATATTTCACAGATTTCGGGACTAACCATTTAATCAATTATCTCCTTCTGCCTCCACATATCACCACTATCCATACATTTTAGTCTCAGTAGCAAACATGTCTGCATTGACTTTTATACACTTTGTTTTTAGGTACTGTGCAGTGATGCAGAATATGGTGATATATTAAAATCTTATGATAATAATTTTACCAGAAATCCACAAACAGTTTTGTGATATTAAAATATGAGATTGACCATGTAGACTATTGTTTCTCAAGCACAGTCCTCTAGTACCCTTAACAGGCCAGATTTTCATGATATCTGAACTAGAGCACAGGTGAAATAATATGGTGTCTGGCAATTTATATCAATTGTTCAAACCCTGAATTAGAATTTTCATATATCTTTAGTAATTACATTTCTTTCACTGCCACATCATGAACTATGTTTTACATTCTGCTCAATGTTTGTATTTATAACTAAATAACCATGAAAAGGCCATTTTTTTTTAAAAAAAATTTGGGGGGGGGGGGTAGGCTGTTTTTTATCTCATAGGGCAGCATTATTTTGTTAACATTCCGGCAATGGAATATATTCTGTTACACTTTCAAAAAGCATGTTACATGTTTTTCTTTATTGTGCTCATTATTTCTCCAACATAGGTGTGTCCGGTCCACGGCGTCATCCTTACTTGTGGGATATTCTCTTCCCCAACAGGAAATGGCAAAGAGCCCAGCAAAGCTGGTCACATGATCCCTCCTAGGCTCCGCCTACCCCAGTCATTCTCTTTGCCGTTGCACAGGCAACATCTCCACGGAGATGGCTAAGAGTTTTTTGGGTTTAAATGTAGTTTTTATTCTTCAATCAAGAGTTTGTTATTTTAAAATAGTGCTGGTATGTACTATTTACTCTGAAACAGAAAAGAGATGAAGATTTCTGTTTGTAAGAGGAAAATGATTTTAGCAACCGTTACTAAAATCGATGGCTGTTTCCACACAGGACTGTTGAGATGAATTAACTTCAGTTGGGGGAAACAGTGGGCAGACTTTTGCTGCTTGAGGTATGACACATTTCTAACAAGACTTGGTAATGCTGGAAGCTGTCATTTTCCCTATGGGAACCGGTAAGCCATTTTCTTAGTTTAGTATAAGAATAAAGGGCTTCACAAGGGCTTTAAAGACTGGTAGACATTTTTCTGGGCTAAAACGATTACTTTATAAGTATATTTAGTGGATTATAACTATAAATAGTTCTTTTAATCTTGGGGATGTATTAAAAAAAACG
This sequence comes from Bombina bombina, assembly GCF_027579735.1. Taxonomy (NCBI): domain Eukaryota; kingdom Metazoa; phylum Chordata; class Amphibia; order Anura; family Bombinatoridae; genus Bombina; species Bombina bombina. Next base: position 114,755,027 of record NC_069507.1, read on the forward strand.
GCAGGCACTGTATTGGACACCTTTTTCACTGGGGGCCTTTTCTAGTAATAGGCAGAGCCTCATTTTCGCGCCACTAATGCGCAGTTGTTTTTGGAAAGCAAGGCATGCAGATGCATGTGTGAGGAGCTAAGAACCACTGAAAAAGCTTATTGAAGGCGTCATTTGGTATCGTATTCCCCTCTGGGCTTGGTTGGGTCTCAGCAAAGCAGATACCAGGGACTGTATAGGGGTTAAATGTAAAAACGGCTCCGGTTCCGTTATTTTAAGAGTTAAAGCTTTCAAATTTGGTGTGCAATACTTTTAAGGCTTTAAGACACTGTGGTGAAATTTTGGTGAATTTTGAACAATTCCTTCATACTTTTTCACATATTCAGTAATAAAGTGTGTTCAGTTTAAAATTTAAAGTGACAGTAACGGTTTTATTTTAAAACGTTTTTTGTGCTTTGTTATCAAGTTTATGCCTGTTAACATGTCTGAACCATCAGATAGACGATGTTCTGTATGTTTGGAAGCCAAGGTTCCTCCCCATTTAAATATATGTGATGAATGTGACATAAAACAAAGTAGGGACAATGATGCCACTGATAATGATGTTGCCCAAGATAATTCCTCAAGCGAGGGGAGTAAGCATGGTACTGCATCATCCCCTTCTGTGTCTACACCAGTCTTGCCCACACAAGAGGCCCCTAGTACATCTAGTGCGCCAATCCTTCTTACTATGCAACAATTAACGGCTGTAATGGATAATTCTATTAAAAACATTTTGTCCAAAATGCCCACTTATCAGAGAAAGCGCGATTGCTCTGTTTTAGATACTGAAGAGCATGAGGACGCTGATGATAATGGTTCTGACATACCCTCACACCAATCTGAAGGGGCCAGGAGGGAGGTTTTGTCTGAGGGAGAAATTTCAGATTCAGGAAAAATTTCTCAACAAGCTGAACCTGATGTTATTACTTTTAAATTTAAATTAGAACATCTCCGCGCTCTGCTTAAGGAGGTGTTATCTACTCTGGATGATTGTGACAATTTGGTCATTCCAGAGAAACTATGTAAGATGGACAAGTTCCTAGAGGTCCCGGTGCCCCCCGATGCTTTTCCTATACCCAAGCGGGTGGCGGACATTATAAATAAGGAGTGGGAAAGGCCCGGCATACCTTTTGTTCCTCCCCCTATATTTAAGAAATTATTTCCTATGGTCGACCCCAGAAAGGACTTATGGCAGACAGTCCCCAAGGTCGAGGGGGCGGTTTCTACTCTAAACAAACGCACTACTATCCCTATAGAAGATAGTTGTGCCTTCAAAGATCCTATGGATAAAAAATTAGAGGGTTTGCTTAAAAAGATGTTTGTTCAGCAAGGTTACCTTCTACAACCAATTTCATGCATTGTTCCTGTCACTACAGCAGCGTGTTTCTGGTTCGAAGAACTAGAAAAGTCGCTCAATAAAGAATCTTCGTATGAGGAGGTTATGGACAGAGTTCAAGCACTTAAATTGGCTAACTCTTTTATCTTAGACGCCACTTTGCAATTAGCTAGATTAGCGGCGAAAAATTCAGGTTTTGCTATTGTGGCGCGCAGAGCGCTTTGGCTAAAGTCTTGGTCAGCGGATGTGTCCTCCAAGAACAAATTGCTTAACATCCCTTTCAAGGGTAAAACGCTGTTTGGCCCTGACTTGAAAGAGATTATTTCAGACATCACTGGGGGAAAGGGCCACGCCCTTCCTCAGGATAGGTCTTTTAAGGCTAAAAATAAGCCAAATTTTCGTCCCTTTCGCAGAAACGGACCAGCCTCAAATTCTACACCCTCTAAACAAGAGGGTAATAGTTCTCAAACCAAACCAGCCTGGAGACCGATGCAAGGCTGGAACAAGGGTAAGCAGGCCAAGAAACCTGCCACTGCTACTAAAACAGCATGAAGTGTTGGCCCCCGATCCGGGACCGGATCTGGTGGGGGGCAGACTCTCTCTCTTTGCTCAGGCTTGGGCAAGAGATGTTCAGGATCCTTGGGCGCTAGAAATAGTTTCTCAAGGTTATCTCCTGGAATTCAAGGAACTACCCCCAAGGGGGAGGTTCCACAGGTCTCAATTGTCTTCAAACCAAATAAAAAGACAGGCATTCTTACATTGTGTAGAAGACCTGTTAAGAATGGGAGTGATTCATCCTGTTCCATTAGGAGAACAAGGGATGGGGTTTTACTCCAATCTGTTCATAGTTCCCAAAAAGAAGGAATATTCAGACCGATTTTAGATCTCAAGATTCTAAACAAATTTCTCAGGGTTCCATCGTTCAAAATGGAAACCATTCGAACAATTCTTCCTACCATCCAGGAAGGTCAATTCATGACCACGGTGGATTTAAAGGATGCGTATCTACATATTCCTATCCACAAGGAACATCATCGGTTCCTAAGGTTCGCCTTTCTGGACAAGCATTACCAGTTTGTGGCACTTCCATTCGGATTAGCCACTGCTCCAAGGATTTTCACAAAGGTACTAGGGTCCCTTCTAGCGGTGCTAAGACCAAGGGGCATTGCAGTAGTACCTTACTTGGACGACATACTGATTCAAGCGTCGTCTCTGTCAAAAGCAAAGGCTCATACGGACATTGTCCTAGCCTTTCTCAGATCTCACGGGCGGAAAGTGAACATAGAAAAAAGTTCTCTGTCCCCGTCAACAAGAGTTCCCTTCTTGGGAACAATAATAGACTCCTTAGAAATGAAGATTTTTCTGACAGAGGCCAGAAAATCAAAACTTCTAAGCTCTTGTCAAGTACTTCATTCTGTTCTTCTTCCTTCCATAGCGCAGTGCATGGAAGTAATAGGTTTGATGGTTGCGGCAATGGACATAGTTCCTTTTGCACGAATTCATCTAAGACCATTACAACTGTGCATGCTCAGACAGTGGAATGGGGATTATACAGACTTGTCTCCGACGATCCAAGTAGATCAAAGAACCAGAGATTCACTCCGTTGGTGGCTGAACCTGGACAACCTGTCACAGGGAATGAGCTTCCGCAGACCAGAGTGGGTCATTGTCACGACCGATGCCAGTCTGGTGGGCTGGGGCGCGGTCTGGGAACCCCTGAAAGCTCAGGGTCTATGGTCTCGGGAAGAATCTCTTCTCCCGATAAACATTCTGGAACTGAGAGCGATATTCAATGCTCTCAAAGCTTGGCCTCAACTAGCAAAGGCCAAATTCATAAGATTTCAATCAGACAACATGACGACTGTTGCATATATCAACCATCAGGGGGGAACAAGGAGTTCCCTGGCGATGGAGGAAGTGACCAAAATAATTCAATGGGCGGAGAATCACTCCTGCCACTTGTCTGCAATCCACATCCCAGGAGTGGAAAATTGGGAAGCGGCTTTTCTGAGTCGTCAGACTTTCCATCCGGGGGAGTGGGAACTCCATCCGGAAATCTTTGCCCAAATAACTCAGTTATGGGGCATTCCAGACATGGACCTGATGGCGTCTCGTCAGAACTTCAAGGTTCCTTGCTACGGGTCCAGATCCAGGGATCCCAAGGCGACTCTAGTAGATGCACTGATAGCGCCTTGGACCTTCAACCTAGCTTATGTATTCCCACCGTTTCCTCTCATTCCCAGGCTGGTAGCCAGGATCAATCAGGAGAGGGCTTCGGTGATCTTGATAGACCTGGTGAATATGTCATCGGCTCCACCATGGAAGCTACCTTTGAGACAGGACCTTCTTGTTCAAGGTCCATTCGAACATCCGAATCTGGCTTCACTCCAACTGACGGCTTGGAGATTGAACGCTTGATTTTATCAAAGCGTGGGTTTTCAGATTCTGTCATTGATACTCTTGTCCAGGCTAGAAAGCCTGTAACTAGGAAAATTTACCATAAAATATGGAAAAAATATATCTGTTGGTGTGAATCTAAAGGATTCCCATGGAACAAGATAAAAATTCCTAGGATTCTATCCTTTCTACAAGAGGGTTTGGAGAAAGGATTATCTGCAAGTTCTTTGAAGGGACAGATTTCTGCTTTATCTGTTTTACTTAACAAAAAGCTGGCGGCTGTGCCAGATGTTCAAGCTTTTGTTCAGGCTCTGGTTAGAATCAAGCCTGTTTACAAACCTTTGACTCCTCCTTGGAGTCTCAATTTAGTTCTTTCAGTTCTTCAAGGGGTTCCGTTTGAACCCTTACATTCCGTAGATATTAAGTTCCTCCTTATCTGGTGTTCCATGCAGATAAGGTGGTTTTGCGTACTAAACCTAGTTTTCTTCCGAAAGTTGTTTCTAACAAAAACATTAACCAGGAGATAGTTGTGCCTTCTTTGTGTCCGAATCCAGTTTCAAAGAAGGAACGTTTGTTACACAATTTGGATGTAGTTCGGGCTCTAAAATTCTATTTAGAGGCTACAAAGGACTTCAGACAAACATCTTCTTTGTTTGTTGTTTATTCTGGTAAAAGGAGAGGTCAAAAAGCAACTTCTACCTCTCTCTCTTTTTGGCTTAAAAGCATCATCCGATTGGCTTATGAGACTGCCGGACGGCAGCCTCCTGAAAGAATCACAGCTCACTCCACTAGGGCTGTGGCTTCCACATGGGCCTTCAAGAACGAGGCTTCTGTTGATCAGATATGTAAGGCAGCGACTTGGTCTTCACTGCACACTTTTACCAAATTTGACAAATTTGATACTTTTGCTTCTTCTGAGGCTATTTTTGGGAGAAAGGTTTTGCAAGCCGTGGTGCCTTCCATCTAGGTGACCTGATTTGCTCCCTCCCATCATCCGTGTCCTAAAGCTTTGGTATTGGTTCCCACAAGTAAGGATGACGCCGTGGACCGGACACACCTATGTTGGAGAAAACAGAATTTATGTTTACCTGATAAATTACTTTCTCCAACGGTGTGTCCGGTCCACGGCCCGCCCTGGTTTTTTTAATCAGGTCTGATGAATTATTTTCTCTAACTACAGTCACCACGGTATCATATGATTTCTCCTATGCATATTCCTCCTTTACGTCGGTCGAATGACTGGGGTAGGCGGAGCCTAGGAGGGATCATGTGACCAGCTTTGCTGGGCTCTTTGCCATTTCCTGTTGGGGAAGAGAATATCCCACAAGTAAGGATGACGCCGTGGACCGGACACACCGTTGGAGAAAGTAATTTATCAGGTAAGCATAAATTCTGTTTTTTGTATTTTAGTAAACAAGCACCTTGTCATATATTTCTTTTTTCATTTGGGTTTTATTAAAGTGTAAATTAGCTGTGTTTGCATATTTGAATAATACCTTACCCAAGAAAATTAACCGCTAACATATTTCTTAAATTTATTAAGTAGAAATATATTAGATTAATGATTTAATCCATATAGTTTCCTTCTCCTTCCTCCATCCCCTTACATTTCTGCCCCCTTAACATTTAGTTTGTTACATAGAGAGCTGCCCCACATGCTCTCTATGTAGGGAGAAATGTGCGCCTAAAAGAAAGTAAAAGGCTTTTCGATTCACTCAAATTAGAAGTCCTGCTAAGAGAGCATGAATACCCCTTTGTAACAAGCACTTAAAATTTGAGTTGTATACAAAAGACTAACTCCGACTATCACTGATGTAAGCAGGGATTTCCCTTCAGAGACGATTATGTGCAACATGAACGTGAGGCAGATAGATATTATAGCACCTGCACAGGGTTGTTGTTTTTTCCCTTGTAGTGCCGTACGGCACACATTGCAATTAGACATTTATAAATATGTCACATAAAAAAAAAAAAGAGTGGATTTGTAAAGGGCGGATAGAGCTGCACAAATTTAGGGGTAAATTTATCAAATACGCTGTCGGCATTTATCGTTGCACAAGCATTTCTAGTGAACTGCTTGTGCAATGCCGCCCCCGCTAGCAGAGGGTGTCAATCATCCCGATCGGATCAGGATGATCGCAGTCCGCCTCCTCAGAGGTGGCGGGTGAGTTAAGGAGCAGCTGTCTTACGACCGCTGCTTCTTACGTTTCCGGAGAGCCAGAAACTTCAGGGGTAGATTGCAGCATCCACTGCTTGATAAATCTACCACATAGAGTCAAGATAAGTAATATTTTTAGTATTGGGCAAAAAATAAATAAAAAAAAATCATAAATGAAACTCATATTTAAATGTAGCGATAGTTTAAATGCTGGTTAGCAGCTTCTGCAAATATACCATCACTTTAAAGGCAGATATATAGATTTTATGTATGCATGGAAAAAGCTTTTTATGATTATTTTGTTGTTGTTATGTGCAACTACCATATTTTTGTTACCTCTGCTCTTTTACATTATGATTTTATGACTGAAACATTTTCTTTTTTTCTTTCTTTGCACCCAGGTATAACAGAAATTGAGAAGGGTTGTGCAGAAAACCAGCAAAATGTGAGAAATAAAAGAAAAATTACGTCCTACATTCTTCCATTGCTGCCAGTATTCATGGCATATCTGTTTTCGGGCAACCAGTCAATGGCAACCCAGAGAAGGCATATTGTAAAAGAATTCAATCCTCATATCACCTGCTACATCTGCAAAGGTTACCTTATCAAACCGACTACAGTCACAGAGTGCCTCCATACCTGTAAGTTGAGTCTACAAATATAAAGGTTTTTTAAGCAACAAGTTTGTTTCTAAGAATATTTTCACAACAAGCAGTATTTCAGTAGATTGTAATGTTAGATTCTATATTGGTAAAAGTTTAGTGATTATGGGGCCGATTTACCAAATGGTCAATCGGCCCCAATGCTTCTAATTCCGCACGCGCCATCAGGCTCGCCGGAATCAGGAATTAAGAAGCAGCGATCTTAAGATCGTTGCTCCTTTACTCGTCCACCTGCTCTGAGGCTGTGGACATCAATCCGCCCGATCGTGTACGATCGGGTTGATTGACACCCGGGTTGATTGGCTGCGAATCTGCAGGGGGCTGCATTGCACAAGCAGTTCACCAGAACTGCTTGTGCAATGTTAAATGCCGATAGAGTATGCTGTCGGCATTCAGCGATGTCTGGCGGACATGATCCGCTACAGCGGATCATGTCCGCCAGACATTGATAAATCGGCCCCTTAGACTTTACTGCTTACAAGAAAATAATTTAGATTTTTTTTAACCTTTTTTGTGTTCCTAATGTAATGACATCAAAACATTTAGCTAAAATCAAAATGTTATGCATAGAAAATAAAAAGCTCTTTCTACTCTTTTGAAAATAAATGTTGTTTCTCTTGTAAGATGTATCGAGTCCACGGATTCATCCTTTACTTGTGGGATATTCTCCTTCCCAACAGGTAGTGGCAAAGAGAGCACACAGCAGAGCTGTCCATATAGCTCCCCCTCTAGCTCCACCCCCCAGTCATTCTATTTACCGGCTCCAAGCAATCGGAAGGGTAAAGTGAATGTGGTGTTAGAAATGTAGTTTTTATTTTCTACAAGCAAAAGATTGTTATTTTAAATGGTGCCGGTGTGTACTATTTACTCTCTAGCAGAAAGGAGATGAAAATTTCTGCAGGGAGGAAGATGATTTTAGCATGTTGTAACTAAAATCCACTGCTGTTCCCACAAAGGACTGAGGAGTACAAGAAAACTTCAGTTGGGGGGAACGGTTTGCAGGTTAGGCTGCAAAAAGGTATGTTCAGTCATTTATTTCTAGACAAGACTGCGATAATGCTAGAAAGGACTGATAATATCCCCATGAGGGAAGGGTAAGCTGTATTCAGAAACTAAGTATGGAATTTTAAGCTTACATAACAGGGCTAGTTTATGCTGGTTGACACTACTTTCATGGCAAACGGTTTTTATTGAAAATTTCATTTGTTTGAGACACTTTGAGGGTTACTTTGGGTTTCTTTCAGGGGTTGTTACCCACATGGCTATTATTCAAACACTTGGGAGTGTTTCTTTAGGCCTCACAAGCACCGTAGTGAGGTGGGAGGGGCCTAATTTTGCGCCTCAGATGCGCAGTTATATTTGACTAGAAGTTCAGGCTGCTTCAAATGGAAGGTCCGGCTGCAGTTTGAGGGCCTATAAGAAGTTTTTTTCCCCACAAAGGCCACAGCAGAGCTGTGGCAGGGTGATGAACGGTTTTTTTGGCTTACTGTCGATCCGGTTTTGGCATTAAGGGGTTAATCGTTTTTATTGCTAGTGTTGCAATCTTACTAATGCTTTAGGTACATACTGTAAAAATTTTCTCTTGAAGGCACAGTAACGTTTTTTTCAAAGTGTGTTTTTACTTGATTAAAGTGATTTCCAAGCCTGTTTGTTTTAATACTAGTCTGTTAAACATGTCTGACACCAAGGAAAATCCTTGTTCAATGTGTTTAGAAGCCATGGTGGAACCCCCCCTCAGAATGTGTCCCACTTGTACTGATATGTCTATACACTTTAAAGAACATATTGTTGCACTTAAAAATGTGGCCCAAGATGATTCTCAGACAGAAGGTAACGAGGTTAGCCCGTCAACCTCTCCCCAAGTGTCACAACCAGTTATGCCCGCTCAAGCGACGCCTAGCACCTCTAGTGCGTCTAACTCTTTTACCTTGCAAGACTTGGCGGCAGTTATGAATAATACTCTCTCAGTGTTTTTATCTAAACTGCCCGTGTTACCTGCAAAGCGTGATAGCTCTGTTTTAAGAACAGATTCTGAGCATTCTGATGCTTTAGTAGCCGTATCAGATATACCCTCACAACGCTCTGAAATGGGGGCGAGGGATGTGCTGTCTGAGGGAGAAATTTCCGATTCAGGAAAGGTTTCTCCTCAGACAGATTCAGATACGTTGGCTTTTAAATTTAAACTAGAACACCTCCGCTTATTGCTCAGGGAGGTATTAGTTACTCTGGATGACTGCGACCCTATGGTGGTTCCAGAGAAATTGTGTAAAATGGACAAGTATCTAGAAGTTCCTGTTTACACTGATGTGTTCCCGGTCCCTAAGAGGATTGCGGATATCGTTACTAGGGAGTGGGATAGACCAGGTATTCCCTTTGTTCCCCCTCCTGTTTTTAAGAAAATTTTCCCCATATCTGACCCCATGCGGGACTCGTGGCAGACGGTCTCTAAGGTGGAGGGGGCTATTTCTTCACTTGCTAAACGCACAACCATACCAATTGAAGACAGTTGTGTTTTTAAAGACCCTATGGATAAAAAATTAGAGGGTTTACTTAAGAAAATTTGTTGTTCAACAAGGTTTTCTTCTCCAACCTATTGCATGCATTGTTCCTGTAACTACTGCAGCTGCTTTCTGGTTCGAGGCGCTGGAAGATGCGCTCCAGACGGAGACCTCATATGAGGACATTATGGACAGAATTAAGGCTCTTAAGCTGGCTAATTCTTTTATCACAGATGCCGCTTTCCAACTAGCTAAGTTAGCAGCAAAGAATTCAGGTTTCGCCATTTTAGCTTGCAGGGCGCTATGGCTAAAGTCCTGGTCGGCCGATGTGTCGTCAAAATCCAAACTCTTGAACATCCCTTTCAAAGGAAAGACCCTCTTCGGGCCTGAATTGAAAGAGATTATTTCAGAAATCACTGAGGGAAAAGGCCATGCTCTCCCTCAGGACAAGTCCTTTAAGATAAAGAACAAACAAAATCATTTTTGTTCCTTTCGGAATTTCAGGAGCGGTCTCGCTTCATCCTCCCCTGCTACAAAGCAAGAGGGTAACGCTTCACAACCCAGGTCAGCCTGGAAACCTTACCAGGGCTGGAACAAGGGTAAACAGGCCAAGAAGCCTGCAGCTGCCTCCAAGACAGCATGATGGGGTAGCCCCAGATCCGGGACCGGATCTAGTAGGGGGCAGACTCTCTCTTTTTGCTCAGGCCTGGGCAAGAGACGTACATGATCCCTGGGCCTTAGAGATTGTATCCCAGGGATATCTTCTAGAATTCAAGGACTCCCCTCCAAGGGGAAGGTTCCACATTTCTCATCTCTACAGACCAGACAAAGAAAGAGGCGTTCTTACGCTGTGTAGAAGACCTACACACAATGGGTGTGATCCACCCAGTTCCAATTGCGGAACAAGGGCTGGGTTTTTACTCAAACCTGTTTGTGGTTCCCAAGAAAGAAGGAACTGTCAGACCAATCCTGGATCTCAAAATTCTAAACAAATTCCTCAGAGTCCCATCATTCAAGATGGAGACTATTCGGACAATCTTGCCAATGATCCAGGAGGGTCAATATATGACTACCGTGGATCTAAAGGATGCGTATCTGCACATTCCTATCCACAAAGATCATCACCAGTTTCTCAGGTTCGCCTTTCTGGACAAGCATTACCAATTTGTGGCTCTTCCTTTCGGGTTGGCCACTGCTCCCAGAATTTTCACAAAGGGGCTAGGGTCCCTCCTGGCGGTTCTAAGACCGCGGGGCATAGCAGTGGCGCCTTATCTAGACGACATCTTAATTCAAGCGTTGACTTTCCAAAGAGCCAAGTCTCACACGGAAATTGTATTGGCCTTTCTGAGGTCTCATGGGTGGAAGGTGAACATCAAAAAGAGTTCTCTCTCCCCCCTCACAAGAGTTTCCTTCCTAGGAACTCTAATAGACTCGGTAGAAATGAAAATATTTCTGACGGAGGTCAGAAAGTTAAAACTCTTAACCACTTGCCGAGCCCTTCATTCCATTCCTTGGCCGTCTGTAGCTCAGTGCATGGAGACAATCGGGCTAATGGTAGCGGCAATGGACATAGTCCCTTTTGCACGGATACACCTCAGACCACTGCAACTATGCATGCTCAAACAGTGGAATGGGGATTATGCAGATTTGTCTCCTCAAATACAGCTGGACCAGGGGACCAGAGATTCTCTTCTCTGGTGGTGGTCTCAGGATCACCTGTCTCAGGGAATGTGTTTCCGCAGACCAGAGTGGATCATCGTAATGACCGACGCCAGTCTGTTGGGCTGGGGTGCAGTCTGGGACTCCCTGAAAGCTCAGGGCTTATGGTCTTGGGAAGAAGCTCTTCTCCCGATAAACATTCTGGAACTGAGGGCGATATTCAACGCGCTCCAGGCATGGCCTCAGCTAGCTGCGGCCAAATTCATCAGATTTCAGTCGGATAACATCACGACTGTAGCTTACGTCAATCATCAAGGGGGAACAAGGAGTTCCCTAGCAATGATGGAAGTAACAAAAATAATCAGGTGGGCGGAAGATCACTCTTGCCATATCTCAGCTATTCACATCCCAGGAGTAGACAACTGGGAGGTGGATTTTCTAAGTCGTCAGACTTTTCACCCGGGGGAGGGGGAACTCCACCCGGAGGTATTTGCCCAGCTGACTCAGCTATGGGGCACTCCAGAATTGGATCTGATGGCGTCGACAGAACACCAAGCTTCCTCTTTACGGGTCCAGATCCCGGGATCCCCACGCGGTGCTGATAGATGCTCTAGCAGCGCCTTGGTCCTTCAATCTGGTCTATGTTTTTCCACTGTTTCCTGTCCTCCCTCGTCTGGTTGCCAGAATCAAGCAGGAGAGGGCTTCTGTGATTCTAATAGCGCCTGCGTGGCCACGCAGGACCTGGTATGCAGACCTAGTTGACATGTCATCTGTTCCACCATGGACACTACCAATGAGGCAGGACCTTCTAATACAAGGTCCTTTCAAACATCCAAATCTAATTTCTCTGCGTCTGACTGCTTGGAGATTGAACGCCTAATTCTATCAAAGCGTGGTTTCTCTGAGTCGGTTATTGATACCCTGATTTAGGCTAGAAAGCCTGTCACCAGGAAAATCTACCATAAGATTTGGCGAAAATATCTTTTTTGGTGCGAATCCAAGGGTTACTCATGGAGTAAGATTAGGATTCCCAGGATATTGTCCTTTCTCCAAGAAGGATTGGAGAAAGGATTATCAGCTAGTTCCTTAAAAGGACAGATATCTGCTTTGTCTTTTCTTTTACACAAACGTCTGGCAGAGGTACCAGACGTTCAAGCATTTAGTCAGGCTTTAGTCAAAATCAAGCCTGTTTATAGACCTGTGGCTCCGCCATGGAGTCTGAATTTAGTTCTTTCAGTTCTGCAAGAGGTTCTGTTTGAAACTTTACATTCCATAGATATTAAACTTTTATCTTGGAAGAGTTTCAGAGTTATCTGCTTTACAGTGTGATTCACCTTACCTGGTTTTCCATGTAGATAAGGTAGTTTTGCATACCAAACCCGGTTTTCTTCCTAAGGTTGTGTCTAATAAGAATATTAACCAGGAAATTGTTGTTCCTTCTCTGTGTCCTAATCCTTCTTCGAAGAAGGAACGTCTGTTACACAATCTTGATGTGGTTCGTGCTTTAAAGTTCTATTTACAAGCAACTAAGGATTTCAGACAAACAACTTCATTGTTTGTTATCTATTCTGGTAAAAGGAGAGATCAGAAGGCGACTGCTACCTCTCTTTCCTTTTGGCTGAAAAGCATCATCCGTTTGGCCTATGAGACTGCTGGCCAGCAGCCTCCCGAAACAATTACTGTTCATTCTACCAGAGCAGTGGCTTCCACATGGGCTTTTAAAAATGAGGCTTCTGTTGAACAGATTTGTAAGGCAGCGACTTGGTCTTCGCTGCATACTTTTTCCAAATTTTACAAATTCAATACTTTTGCTTCTTCGGAGGCTATTTTTGGTAGAAAGGTTTTACAAGCAGTGGTGCCTTCCGTTTAAGGTACCTGTCTTGTTCCCTCCCTTCATCCGTGTCCTAATGCTTTGGTATTGGTATCCCACAAGTAAAGGATGAATCCGTGGACTCGATACATCTTACAAGAAAAAACAGAATTTATGCTTACCTGATAAATTACTTTCTCTTGTGATGTATCGAGTCCACAGCCTGCCCTGGCTATTAAGTCAGTTAGTTTTTTTGTTTAAACTACAGTCACCACTGCTCCCTATGGTTTCTCCTTATTCTTCCTAACCTTCGGTCGAATGACTGGGGGGTGGAGCTAGAGGGGGAGCTATATGGACAGCTCTGCTGTGTGCTCTCTTTGCCACTTCCTGTTGGGAAGGAGAATATCCCACAAGTAAAGGATGAATCCGTGGACTCGATACATCACAAGAGAAAGTAATTTATTAGGTAAGCATAAATTCTGTTTTTTCTATACAGCTGATCATAACTAAAGAGAATGTCTAAAACTTAGTTAATCCAACGCATTACACTAAAAGAACCTATCTTACAGCAAATTTGTCTAAGGTGTTTTTTGTTTTTTTAAAGCTACAAATAAAACGTAATATTATGAGTTGGCAAGTGTTCCTTACGAAACCTCGTATCTTTTAATAATTTAATTACTTATTTATTTGCATTATATTTGAGACCTGCAGAAATGCCATGATATAATTTATTTAAAATGGTCCACAATACATTTTAGTGGTCCACAATATATTTAAATATAATCTCCACAATAGGGCACAGATAATTATGATACATCACATTTTCTCTTTTCTTTCTTTTCATTATAAACATTATGTGCTAGATTATGAGTGGCATGCAAGCGCATCTTCACTGGTCTCAGGATTTGATTACGATTATCCTGTCAACGATTCAATTCCGCGATGCATCACGATTATTGCCCATGGTTTTCATCAACAAATTCAAGCATTCAGAAAAACTCCCTTTTTTATTTTATCTGCTCCAAAAAAAAAGACACTTCCTGTAAGTCTGAACACAGCAGACAACAACAGTATTTATTTAGAAAAGTAAATACTAAATGGCATCAAACTGTTAAGTAGTAGTGCAGTGTTCGTCCTCATATTTAAATGTAAACATTAACATAAATCTCTAAACATTAAATTAAAACCAAAATAGATAGAGGCCAAGCTTACCACCTATACTTCTAGCTCTCTAACTAGTGAGTAGGACGATCGTCTCCATATGCAGTGAAAGCACAGCAAGTTTCTTCCACATTTTTAACTGCTTAGAAGCAAAATAACTAATGCATGTAAATTGCAAACTTTGTGTACATCAAAAGTTTTATTAAATTAGCAAATATTTTTTGTTGTGTGTGTACAGTCCCTTTTTTTATATTCTCATGTGAGTTAACCCAACATGGAAATATGAATATTTCACATGCCAGTGTTCTTCACATAGCAGAATATGTTCTATTTATTCATAAATACATATTTCTACATATATCTGATGCTATGTTGGTACTATATATATATATTTTTATATATATATCTATATATATATAGGGGGGTGTATGGAAGACCAATATTCTCTCAGGGGAGAGAGAGGGTAAAGAGCAGACCACACAAAGATAGCGCTGTATGTTAGATTAGCGTTAGTGTGAGTGGGGTATCCTATGAAAGCAGCTAAAGTCTCAGAGTATGGAGGGGTATCCCACCATAAAAAATGGTGGGGGTACCCCTACACCAAAAGTGGAGAAGAGGGAGTAGAGAAAAGCGCTGTTCAAGGATCTGATCCCAGGTTAACACTTGATATTGGTTATTAGTATATGCATATATATATATGTATAATCTTATGTATATATATATATATATATATATATATATATATGTATAATCTTATGTGTGTATATATATATATATATATATATATATATATATATATATATATATATATATAAACAAGCCCCTTGATTCTAATCTGTAGATAGTTTGCGAGTTTTGGTTTCACCAAGCCACATATAGAATTATAAGGGTACAATTTTAGACAGATTCTATTTGTATATGTTCACAAAAGTGCATCTCATAAATCGGTGGTAACTTTAAAATAAAAAGATAGTTGATAAGTTCATCAAGGAAATGTATTAATACAAAAATAGAGAAAATTATCACACTAAAGATATCCGGTAGGTATTGCACTTACTAGAACAAACCTCAATCATATGAGGTAAGTTGCCGCCTCTGCAAGTGGGAAACTTCCGAAGGTATAAAGTGGCAGTGGTTGATGGCCGAGTATGTGTATCCTTCTCCTCTTAGAGTATGGACTGTGGATCCTGGTAGAGACTGGTTATAGTTTCTCTCCATGTTGCGGAAGATTATGCAAAGTGAGAAGCAGAGAAAGAATGCATAGTGTAATACTGTTTATTGGTAAGTAAAATAAAATAAAAACAGACAAATGGCCACTCACATTAAAAGTCCTCAAACATATGAGGCATGCATAAAACACTCAGGAATAGTCTGTGAATCACAAACTCTGTAGATGGAAAGCTGCAGGTGCTGTATCTCAAAGAGAAGAAAGCGTTCTCCCAAACAGCAGTTCAGTATTAGTGATTGCACAAACCAGTCAGTTAAAATGAAAATATTGTTTGTACAAAAATTGCAAATACGATAATATTCTGCAAAGTTCACACTGTCTTGATAATTATAAAGAGTCCTCCAAAAGGAGTATCATAAAGTCCCTTACACGTTTCAAAGGATGTCTTTCTCTTGTTAAGTGTATTCAGTCCACGGGTCATCCATTTCTTATGGGATATATTCCCTTCCCAACAGGAAGTTGCAAGAGGATCACCCAAAGCAGAGCTGCTATATAGCTCCTCCCCTCACATGTCATATCCAGTCATTCTCTTGCAACCCTCAACATAGAAGGAGGTCGTGAGAGGAGTGTGGTGTTTCTCTTGTTAAGTGTATCCAGTCCACGGATCATCCATTACTTATGGAATATATTCTCCTTCCCAACAGGAAGTTGCAAGAGTCCACCCACAGCAAAGCTGCTATATAGCTCCTCCCCTAACTGCCATATTCAGTCATTCTCTTGCAAGCCTCAACATAGATAGGAGGTTGTGAGAGTCTGTGGTGATTTATACTTAGTTTATTCTTCAATCAAAAGTTTGTTATTTTTAAATGGCACCGGAGTGTGCTGTTTTTCTCAGGCAGTATTTGGAAAAAGAATCTGCCTGCGTTTTTCTATGATCTTAGCAGACGTAACTAAGATCCATTTGCTGTTCTCACACATTCTGAGGAGTGAGGTACTTCAGAGGGGGAATGGCGTGCAGGTTTTCCTGCAGAAAAGGTATGTGCAGTAAAATATTTTTCTAGGAATGGAATTGACTAAGAAAATACTGCTGATACCGAAGTAATGTAAGTAAAGCCTTAAATGCAGCGATAGCGACTGGTATCAGGCTTATTAATAGAGATACATACTCTTATAAAAATGTGTTTTAAAACGTTTGCTGGCATGTTTAATCGTTTTTTAACGTACATTGGTGATAACACTGTAATGTTGGTATAGCCTTAAATGCAGTAAAAGCGACTGGTATCAGGCTTATTAATAGAGATACATACTCTTGTAAAAATGTGTTTTAAAACGTTTGCTGGCATGTTTAATCGTTTTTTAACATATGTTTGGTGATAAAACTTATTGGGGCCTAAGTTTTTTCCACATGGCTGGCTTAAATTTTGCATAGAAACAGTTAACTGAAGCTTCCCACTGTTGTAATATGAGTGGGAGGGGCCTAATTTAGCGCTTTTTTGCGCAGTTAAAATTACAAAATGAATCATCCAGATTCCCTCAGCAGTCCCATGAATACTACAGGACATTTCTAAAGGGCTAAAAAGACTTCCAAAATCGTTTATAGGGAAGGTAATCCACAGCTCTGCTGTGGCAGTTTTGTTGTGTCTGTTTTTAAAAACGTCTATGTCGTTTTTTTTATCTGTTTTTTGCATTAAGGGGTTAATCATCCATTGGCAAGTGGGTGCAATGCTCTGTTACCTTATTACATGTACTGTAAAAATTTCGTTTGTTTTACTGCCTTTTTTCAATGTTTTTCAAATTTTGACAAAATTTGTTTCTCTTAAAGGCACAGTAACATTTTATATATTTGCTTGTTAACTTGATTTAAAGTGTTTTCCAAGCTTACTAGTCTCATTATTAGTCTGTTTTAACATGTCTGAGGAAGCTCTGTGTTCATTATGTTTTAAAGCCATGGTGGAACCCCATCTTAGAATGTGTACCAGATGTACTGATTTCATGTTAAACAATAAAGATCATTTTTTGTTTTTTAAAAACATTATCACCAGTGGATTCTGTCGTGGGGGTAGTTATGCCGACTAACTCTCCCCACGTGTCAGACCTTTTGACTCCCGCTTTAGGGACTCACGCTCAAATGGCGCCAAGTACATCAAGGGCACCCATAGCGTTTATTTTACCAGGGGATTCTGTCGAGGGGAAAGTTATGCCGACTAACTCTCCCCACGTGTCAGACCCTTCGACTCCCGCTTCAGGGACTCACGCTCAAATGGCGCCAAGTACATCAAGGGCGCCCATAGCGTTTATTTTACCAGACATGGCAAAGGTGGTGAATAATACTCTGGCAGCAGTATTAGTCAGACTACCTGAAATTAAAGGAAAGCAGATAGCTCTGGGGGTAGATACAGAGCATACAGACGCTTTAAGAACCATGTATGATACTACCTCACAATATGCTTAGTCTGTGGGTGATTATTTTTTTTTTTGACTCAGGGAAGATGATTTAACCTGATTCTGATATTTCTACATTTAAAATTTATGCTTGAGAACCTCCACTTGTCACTCAGGGATGCTTTGGCTGCTCTGAATGAATGTGTACAATCGCAGGGCCAGAGAAATTGTGTAGACTGGATAAATAATATGCAGTGCCGGTGTGTACTGATGTTTTTCCAATACCTAAAGAGGTTTACTAAATTTTTTTTAATAAGGAATGGGATAGACCAGGTGTGCCGTTCTCTTCCCCTCCTATTTTTTAGAAGAATGTTTTCTAATAGTTACCGCCACACGGGACTTCTGGCAGACAGTTCCTAAGGTGGAGAGAAGAGTTTCTACTCTAGCTAAGCGTACCACTACCTCTGGCGAGGACAGTTGTGCTTTTTAGATCCAATGGATAAAAAATGTTTATTCAACAGGGTTTTTATCCTGCAGCCCCTTGCATACATTGCTTCTGTCACTGCTGCTGCGGCGTTCTGGGTTGAGTCTCTTGATGAGGCTTTACAGTTAGCGACTCCATTGGATGAATATATTTGACAAGCTTATGCTAGCCAATTCCTTTGTTTTCTGATGCCTTTGTTCATTTGACTAGACTAACGGCTAAGAATTCTGTTTTTTACTATACTGGCGCGCAGAGCGCTATGGCTTATTATCATGGTCAGCTGTCGTGACTTTAATAAATAAGCTATTTAACTTCCCTTCAAGGGGCAGACCCTATCGGGCCTGGTTTGAAGGAGATTATTGCTTATATCACTGGAGGAAAATGCCATGCCCTTCCTCAGGATAGGTCCAAATCAAGGGCCAAAAAACCTGACCTGGAACAAAGATAAGCAGGCCAAGGAGCCTGCTGCTACCTCTAAGGCAGCATGAAGGAACGGACCCCTATCCGGTAACGGATCCTATAGGGGGCAGACTTTCATTCTTCGCCCAGGCGTGGGCAAGAGATGCCCAGGATCCCTAGGCATTGGAATTTATATCCCAGAGATATCTTCTGGATTTCAAAGATTCCCCCCCAAAAAAAGGGGAGATTTCGCCTTTCACAATTATCTGCAAACCAGATAAAGAAGGAGGCATTCTTACATTGTGTACGAGATCCATCCAGTTCCAAGAGAGGAACACGGACAGAGTTTTTACTCAAATCTGTTTGTGGTTCCCAAGGTGAGGGAACCTTCAGACCTATTTTGGATCTAAAGATCTTAAACAAATTCCTCAGAATTCCGTCATTTCAGATGGAAACTATTCGTACCATCTTAACTATGATCCAGGAGAGTCAATAGAGGACTACAATGGATTTGAAGGATGCTTATCCTCACATTGGGATGCATAAAGATTACCTTCGTTTTTTCAGGTTTGCCTTTCTAGACAGGCATTACCAGTTTGTAGCTCTTTCCTTTGGGATATCTACAGCCCCAAGAATCTTTATGGAGGTTCTGGGGTCGCTTTGGTGGTCCTTAGGCCGCGGGGCATAGAAGTGGCCCCTTATTTAGACGACATCCTGATACAGGCGTCAAACATCCAAATTGCCAAGTCTCATACGGACGTATATTTCTGAGATCACATGGGTGGAAAGTGAACAAGGATAGAGTTCTCTATCCCCAATCTCAAGGGTTTCCCTCCTAGGGACTCTGATAGATTCTGTAGAAATGAAAATTTACCTGACGGAGTCCAGGTTGTCAAAGTTTCTAAATTTCTGCCGTGTTTTTCATCCCATCCGCGCCCTTCGGTGGCTCAGTACATGAATGAAATCGGCTTAATGGTAGCGGCAAGGGACATAGTACCGTTTGCACGTCTACATTTCAGACCACTGCAACTATGCATGCTCAGTCAGAGGAACGGGGATTACACAGATTTGTCCCCCTGTTTAACCTGGACCAAGAGACCAGAGATTCTCTTCTCTGGTGACTATATCGGGTCCATCTGTCCAAGGGTATGACCTTCCGCAGGTCAGATGGGACAATTGTTACAATAGATGCCAGCCTTTTAGGTTGGGATGCAGTCTGGAACTCCCTGAAGGCTCAGGGATAGTGGACTTAGGAGGAGACCCTCCTTCTAATAAATATTCTGGAACTGGGAGTGATATTCCATGCTCTTCAGACTTGGCCTCAGTTAGCAACTCTGAGGTACATCATACTCAGTCGGACAATATACACGACTGTGGCTTACATCAGCCATCAATGGGGAACAGAAGTTCCCTAGCGATGTTAGAAGTCTTACAATAATTCACTGGACAGAGACTCACTCTTGTCTATCAGCTATCCATATCCCAGGTGTTGAGAACTGGGAGGTGGATTTTCTAAGTCGTCAGACTTTTCTTCCGGGGGAGTGGGATTTCCTCCGGAGGTCAAGACCAAGCAGGAGAGGGCTTTGGTGTTTTTGACAGCGCCTGCATAGCCACGCAGGACCTGGTATGCAGATCTGGTGGACATGTCATCCTTTCCATCACGGTCTCTGCTTCTGAGACAGGTCCCTCTACCTCAGGGTCCTTTCAACCTTCTAAATAGAATCAATCTGAGATGGACTGCCTGGAGACTGAACGCTTGATGTTATCAAAGCATGGCTTCTCCAAGTCAGCCATTGATACCTTAATACAGACATGAAAGCCTGTCTCTAGGAAAATTGAACATAGATATGGTGTAAATATCTGATTGTTATGAATCCAAGGGTTACTCATGGAGTAAAGTCTGGATTCCCAGGATATTATCTTTTCTCCAAGATGTTTTGGAGAAAAGGGTTGTCACCTAATTCCTTAAAGGGACAGATTTTTACTTTGTCTATTTTTTTGCACAAGCGCCTGGCAGGTATTCTAGACGTTCAGGCATTTGGTCAGGCTTCGGTTAGATCCAAACCTGTGTTTAAAACTGTTGCTCCACCATGGAGCTTAAACCTGGTTCTTAAGGTTCTTCAAGAAGTTCCGTTTGAACCTTTTTTGTTCCATAGATATCAATCTTTATCTTGGAAAGTTCCTTTTGGGTAGCTATTTCCTCGACTCGTAGAGTCTCCAAGTTATCTGTGTTACAATGTGATTCTCCTTATCTGGTCCTTCGTACAGATAAGGTAGTCCTGCGTACCAACCTGGGTTTTTTCCTAAGGTGGTATCTAACAAGAACATCACTCAAGAGATAGTTGTTCCATGCTTGTATCCTAATCCTTCCTCAAAGAAGGAACGTCTATTACACAATATTGGACGTGGTTTGTGCTTTAAAGTTTTACTTACAAGCTACTACAGTTTTCATCAAACGTTCACCTTGTTTGTTGTCTATTCTGGACAGAGGAGAGGTCAAAAGACTTCGGCAGCCTCTCTATCTTTTTGGTTAAAAAGCATAATTCATTTAGCTTATGAGACTGCTGGACAGCAGCCTCCTGAAGGGATTACAGCTCATTCTACTAGAGCTGTGGTTTTCACTTGGGCCTTTTTTAAATGGGGCTTCTGTTGAACAGATTTACAAGACGGAGTCTTGGTCTGCGCTTCATACTTTTTCAAATTTAACAAATTTGATACCTTGCTTCTTCGGAGGCTATTTTTGGGAGAAAGGGTTTCTTACAGGCAGTGGTAACTTCCGTTTAAGTACCTGCCTTGTCCCTCCCATCATCCGTGTACTTTAGCTTTGGTATTGGTATTCCATAAGTAATGAATGATCCGTGGACTGGATACACTTAACAAGAGAAAACATAATTTATGCTTACCTGATAAATTTATTTCTCTTGTAGTGTATCCAGTCCACGGCCCGCCCTGTCACTTTAAGGCAGGTAATTTTTTCATTTGAACTACAGTCACCACTGCACCCTATGGTTTTTTCCTTTCTCTACATGTTTTCGGTCGAATGACTGAATATGGCAGTTAGGGGAGGAGCTATATAGCAGCTTTGCTGTGGGTGGACTCTTGCAACTTCCTGTTGGGAAGGAGAATATATTCCATAAGTAATGGATGATCCGTGGACTGGATACACTACAAGAGAAATAAATTTATCAGGTAAGCATAAATTATGTTTTTTATACTTAATTATCTCTTCAATCAAAAGTTTGTTATTTTTAAATGGCACCGGAGTGTGCTGTTTTTTTCTCAGGCAGTATTTGGAAGAAGAATCTGCCTGCGTTTTCTATGATCTTAGCAGAAGTAACTAAGATCCACTGGCTGTTCTCGCACATTCTGAGGAGTAGGGTAACTTCAGAAAGGGAATAGCGTGCAGGGTCTCCTGCAAATGAGGTATGTGCAGTAAAATATTTTTCTAAGGAATGGAATTGACTAAGAAAATACTGCTGATACCGAAGTAATGTAAGTACAGCCTTAAATGCAGTGGTAGCGACTGGTATCAGGCTGATTATGTATATACAGTAAAGTAATTTTCTAAGGAATGGAATTTGTCTAAGAAAATGCTGTTAATACTGAAGTAATGTAATGAGCCTTTAATGCAGTAGTAGTGACTGGTATCAGGCTTATCAATAGAAATACATATTTTAAAGAAAAATGAAGTGTTAAAAAACGTTTGCTGGCATGTTTAATCGTTTTTGTGAGGTACTTTGGTGATAAAACTTATTGGGGCATGAATTTTCCACATGGCTGACTTATATTTCTGCATAGAAACAGTTAACTGAGGTTTCCCACTGTGTAATAATGAGTGGGAGGGGCCTATTTTAGCGCTTTTTTTGCGCAGTAAAAATTCAGTCACAGTCTTCCTGCTTCTTCCTGCATGACCCAGGACGTCTCTAGAGAGCTCAGGAGATTTCAAAAGTCATTTTGAGGGAGGTAATCAGTCACAGCAGACCTGTGACAGTGTGTTTGACTGTGTTAAAAAACGTTTTTTTGCTTATTA
The DNA here is from genome assembly GCF_027579735.1 of Bombina bombina. Taxonomy (NCBI): domain Eukaryota; kingdom Metazoa; phylum Chordata; class Amphibia; order Anura; family Bombinatoridae; genus Bombina; species Bombina bombina. The sequence continues at coordinate 114,777,201 of NC_069507.1, forward strand.
ATTATCCGTTTTGGCTATTAAGGGGTTAATCATCCATTTGCAAGTGGGTGCAATGCTCTGCTAACTTAATACATTTGCTGTGAAAATTTGGTTGCTATAACTGATTTGGTTCATTGTTATTTCAACTGTGACAGTTTTTTGTGCTTCTTAAAGGCGCAGTAGCGTTTTCTATATTGCTTGAAAATTTATTTTAAAGTGTTTTCCAAGCTTGCTAGTCTCATTGCTAGTCTGTTTAAACATGTCTGACACAGATGAATCTGTTTGTTCACTATGTTTGAAAGCCAGTGTGGAGCCCCATAGAAATATGTGTACTAAATGTATTGATTTCACTTTAAATAATAAAGGTCAGTCTTTATCTGTAAAAGAATTATCACCAGACAACGAGGGGGAAGTTATGCCGACTAACTCTCCTCACGTGTCAGTACCTTCGCCTCCCGCTCAGGAGGCGCGTGATATTGTGGCGCCAAGTACATCAGAGACGCCTATACAAATCACTTTACAAGACATGGCTACTATTATGAATAATACTCTGACAGAAGTATTATCTAAATTGCCAGAATTAAGAGGCAAGCGCGATAGCTCTGGGATAAGGACAGAGCGCGCTGGTGTTGTGAGAGCCATGTCCGATACTGCGTCACAGTTTGCAGAACATGAGGACGGAGAGCTTCATTCTGTGGGTGACGGATCTGATCCAGGGAAACCGGATTCAGAGATGTCTAATTTTAAATTTAAGCTTGAGAACCTCCGTGTATTGCTAGGGGAGGTTTTAGCGGCTCTGAATGACTGTAACACAATTGCAATTCCAGAGAAATTATGTAGGCTGGATAGATACTATGCGGTGCCGGTGTGTACTGATGTTTTTCCTATACCTAAAAGGCTTACAGAAATTATTAGCAAGGAGTGGGATAGACCCGGTGTGCCCTTTTCCCCACCTCCTATATTTAGGAAAATGTTTCCAATAGACTCCACTACACGGGACTTATGGCAGACGGTCCCTAAGGTGGAGGGAGCAGTTTCTACTTTAGCTAAGCGTACCACTATCCCGGTGGATGATAGTTGTGCTTTTTCGGATGCAATGGATAAAAAATTAGAAGGTTACCTTAAGAAAATGTTTGTTCAACAAGGTTTTATCTTGCAGCCCCTTGCATGCATTGCGCCTGTCACTGCTGCTGCAGCATTCTGGTTTGAGTCTCTAGAAGAGGCCATTCACACAGCTCCATTGGATGAAATTATGGACAAGATTAAAGCACTTAAGCTAGCTAATGCATTTGTTTCTGATGCCATTGTACATTTAACTAAACTAACGGCTAAGAACTCCGGATTCGCCATCCAGGTGCGCAGAGCGCTATGGCTTAAATCCTGGTCAGCTGACGTGACTTCTAAATCTAAATTACTTAATATTCCTTTCAAAGGGCAGACCTTATTCGGGCCCGGTTTGAAAGAAATTATCGCTGACATTACTGGAGGTAAGGGTCATACTCTTCCTCAGGACAGGGCCAAATCAAAGGCCAAACAGTCTAATTTTCGTGCCTTTCGAAATTTCAAGGCAGGAGCAGCATCAACTTCCTCAGCTCCAAAACAGGAAGGAACTGTTGCTCGTTACAGACAGGCCTGGAAAACTAACCAGTCCTGGAACAAGGGCAAGCAGGCCAGAAAGCCTACTACTGCCCCTAAGACAGCATGAAGGGTTGGCCCCCTATCCGGAAACGGATCTGGTGAGGGGCAGACTTTCTCTCTTCGCCCAGGCGTGGGCAAGAGATGTCCAGGATCCCTGGGCGTTGGAGATTATATCTCAGGGATATCTTCTGGACTTCAAAGCTTCTCCTCCACAAGGGAGATTTCATCTTTCAAGGTTATCAGCAAACCAAATAAAGAAGGAGGCATTTCTACGCTGTGTACAAGACCTCCTAGTAATGGGGGTGATCCACCCAGTTCCGCTGACGGAACAAGGGCAAGGTTTTTACTCAAATCTGTTTGTGGTTCCCAAGAAAGAGGGAACCTTCAGACCAATCTTGGACTTAAAGATCTTAAACAAATTCCTAAAAGTTCCATCATTCAAAATGGAAACTATTCGAACCATCCTACCCATGATCCAAGAGGGTCAGTACATGGCCACAGTGGACTTAAAGGATGCCTACCTTCACATACCGATTCACAAAGATCATTATCGGTACCTAAGATTTGCCTTTCTAGACAGGCATTACCAGTTTGTAGCTCTTCCCTTCGGGTTAGCTACGGCCCAGAGAATTTTTACAAAGGTTCTGGGCTCACTTCTGGCGGTTCTAAGACAGCGAGGCATAGCGGTGGCTCCGTATCTAGACGACATTCTGATACAAGCATCAAGTTTTCAAATTGCCAAGTCTCATACAGAGATAGTTCTGGCATTTCTGAGGTCGCATGGGTGGAAAGTGAACGTGGAAAAGAGTTCTCTATTACCACTCACAAGAGTCTCCTTCCTAGGGACTCTTATAGATTCTGTAGAGATGAAAATTTACCTGACGGAGTCCAGGTTATCAAAACTTCTAAAGGCTTGCCGTGTTCTTCATTCCATTCCACGCCCGTCAGTGGCTCAGTGCATGGAAGTAATCGGCTTAATGGTAGCGGCAATGGACATAGTGCCATTTGCGCGCCTGCATCTCAGACCGCTGCAGTTATGCATGCTAAGTCAGTGGAATGGGGATTACTCAGATTTGTCCCCTCTACTAAATCTGGATCAAGAGACCAGAGATTCTCTTCTCTGGTGGCTTTCGCAGGTCCATCTGTCCAAGGGTATGACCTTTCGCAGGCCAGATTGGACGATTGTAACAACAGATGCCAGCCTTCTAGGTTGGGGCGCAGTCTGGAACTCCCTGAAGGCTCAGGGATTGTGGACTCTGGAGGAGAAACTCCTCCCAATAAATATTCTGGAGTTAAGAGCAATATTCCCTAGCGATGTTGGAAGTCTCAAAGATAATTCGCTGGGCAGAGTCTCACTCTTGCCACCTGTCAGCGATTTACATTCCAGGCGTGGAGAACTGTGAGGCGGATTTTCTAAGTCGCCAGACTTTTCATCCGGGGGAATGGGAACTTCATCCGGAGGTGTTCGTTCAGCTGGTTCATCGTTGGGGCAAACCAGAACTGGATCTCATGGCGTCTCGCCAGAACGCAAAGCTTCCTCGTTACGGATCCAGGTCCAGGGACCCGGGAGCGGCACTGATAGATGCTCTAGCAGCCCCTTGGGCTTTCAAAATGGCTTATGTGTTCCCACCGTTTCCGCTGCTGCCTCGACTGATTGCCAAGATCAAACAGGAGAGAGCATCAGTGATTCTGATAGCGCATGCGTGGCCACGCAGGACCTGGTATGCAGACCTAGTGGACATGTCGTCCTGTCCACCATGGTCTCTGCCTCTGAGGCAGGACCTTCTAATACAAGGTCCTTTCAACCATCCAAATCTAATTTCTCTGAGGCTGACTGCATGGAGATTGAACGCTTGATCCTATCAAAGCGTGGCTTCTCGGAGTCATTTATTGATACCTTAATACAGGCACGGAAGCCTGTTACCAGAAGAATTTACCAAAAGATATGGCGTAAATATTTATATTGGTGCGAATCCAAGAGTTACTCATGGAGTAAGGTTAGGATTCCTAGGATATTGTCTTTTCTACAAGAGGGTTTAGAAAAGGGCCTATCTGCTAGTTCATTAAAGGGACAGATTTCTGCTCTGTCTATTCTTTTTCACAAACGTCTGGCAGAAAATCCAGACGTCCAGGCTTTTTGTCAGGCTTTGGCTAGAATTAAACCTGTGTATAAGACTATTGCTCCTCCGTGGAGCTTAAACTTGGTTCTTAAAGTTCTTCAAGGTGTTCCGTTTGAACCCCTTCATTCCATTGATATTAAGCTTTTATCTTGGAAAGTTCTATTTTTGATGGCTATCTCCTCGGCTCAAAGAGTCTCTGAGTTATCTGCCTTACATTGTGATTCTCCTTATCTGATTTTCCATTCAGACAAGGTAGTTCTGCGTACTAAACCTGGGTTTTTACCTAAGGTAGTTTCTAACAGGAATATCAATCAGGAGATTGTTGTTCCATCTTTATGTCCTAATCCTTCTTCAAAGAAGGAACGACTTTTGCACAATTTGGACGTAGTCCGTGCCCTGAAGTTCTATTTACAGGCAACTAAAGAATTTCGTCAAAAGGCTTCGGCAACCTCTCTCTCTTTTTGGCTTCGTAGCATAATACGTTTAGCCTATGAGACTGCTGGACAGCAGCCCCCTGAAAGAATTACAGCTCATTCCACTAGAGCTGTGGCTTCCACCTGGGCCTTTAAGAATGAGGCCTCTGTTGAACAGATTTGCAAGGCTGCGACTTGGTCTTCGCTTCACACCTTTTCAAAATTCTACAAATTTGACACTTTTACTTCTTCGGAAGCTGTTTTTGGGAGAAAGGTTCTACAGGCAGTGGTTCCTTTCGTTTAAGTGCCTGCCTTTTCCCTCCCATCATCCGTGTACTTTAGCTTTGGTATTGTTATCCCATAAGTAATGGATGACCCGTGGACTGAATACACTTAACAAGAGAAAACATAATTCATGCTTACCTGATAAATTTATTTCTCTTGTAGTGTATTCAGTCCACGGCCCGCCCTGTCTTTTTTAAGGCAGATCTAAATTTTAATTAAAACTTCAGTCACCACTGCACCCTATTGTTTCTCCTTTCTTGTCTTGTTTCGGTCGAATGACTGGATATGACATGTGAGGGGAGGAGCTATATAGCAGCTCTGCTTTGGGTGATCCTCTTGCAACTTCCTGTTGGGAAGGGAATATATCCCATAAGTAATGGATGACCCGTGGACTGAATACACTACAAGAGAAATAAATTTATCAGGTAAGCATAAATTATGTTTTTTCCTTCTTCTTCAGAGGGTTTTTGTTAAATCATAAGGGACTTTATGATACTCCTTTTGGAGGACTCTATAATTATCAAGACAGTGTGAACTTTGCAGAATATTATTTTATTTGCAATTTTTGTATAAACAATATTTTCATTTTAACTGACTGGTTTGTGCAATCACTAATACTGAACTGCTGTTTGGGAGAACATTTTCTTCTCATTGAGATACAGCACCTGCAGATTTCCATCTACAGAGTTCGTGATTCACAGACTATTCCTGAGTGTTTTATGCATGCCTTATATGTTTGAGGACTTTTAATGTGAGTGGCCATTTGTCTGTTTTTATTTTATTTTACTTACCAATAAACAGTATTACACTATGTATTCTTTCTCTGCTTCTCACTTTGCATAATCTGCCGGAACACGGAGAGAAACTATAACCAGTCTCTACCAGGATCCAGAGTCCATACTCTAAGAGGAGAAGGATACACATACTCGGCCATCAACCACTGCCACTTTATACCTTCGGAGGTTTCCCACTTGCAGAGGCGGCAACTTACCTCATATGATTGAGGTTTTTTCTAGTAAGTGCAATACCTACCGGATATCTTTAGTGTGATAATTTTCTCTATTTTTTTATTAATACATTTCCTTGATGAACTTATCAACTATCTTTTTATTTTAAAGTTACCACTGATTTATGAGATGCACTTTTGTGAGCATATACAAAAAGAATCTGTCTAAAATTGTACCCTTATAATTCTATATGTGGCTTGGTGAAACCAAAACTCACAAACTATCTACAGATTAGAATTAAGGGGCTTGTTTTTATATATATACAGGTAGCCCTCAGTTTACGCCGGGGTTAGGTTCCAGAAGGAATGGTTGTAAATCGAAACCGTTGTAAATTGAAACCCAGTTTATAATGTAAGTCAATGGGAAGTGAGGGAGATAGGATACAGGCCCCTCTCAAAATTGTCATAAGTAACACCTAATACATTATTTTTAAAGCTTTGAAATGATGACTTTAAATGCTAAACAGCATTATAAACCTAATAAAATAATCACACAACACAGAATATATAATTAAACTAAGTTAAATGAACAAAAACATTTGCTAAACAGCATTATAAACTTAATAAAATAATCACACAACACAGACTTCACTTGCATTTTTCTGCAAACAGTTCTTTCTATGCATTCCAATCTGGACTGATTTATAGACAGGAAGATCTTGTTCCTTTGAAATCTGCTCAATAGCCCTGTTGGCTTTGCTGCAACACAAGCGAACCACTCCACCTACTGGCTATTTTAATAAATGCACTGCTTCTCAATGCTTTTCAATAGCAGTCACATGACTGGAAAAAAAGGTTGTTATTCTGAAACGGTGTAAATTGAACCGTTGTAAAACGAGGGCCACCTGTATATATATATATATATATATATATATATATATATATATATATATATATATATACAGAGAGAAGTGCACTCACAGGAACGAACAACTGGCTCAATACCATTGTTAGCCTGTTCTATGGTGATTTACCACCTGGGTGCAGCTTTTTAGCCCAGTAATGCTTTTCACAGAGTAGAACTTTCCTGTAGTATATCAGTCTGATCCCGCCTATTACGGTCAGTCCAGCGCCGAAATACCAGGCAATTCCTCTCTGAACAAGGAACACAGCAACCCCAGATGATCGTTTCGGCCTTCATTGGGCCTCGTCAGTGAGGTGTAGCAGTATTCCTCTAAGCACACTGAGCAAGGAGTCCACGTCTGGTTGCCCCTTTTTCCCATAGGGAGACTAAATACATACAGAGAGAAGTGCACTCACAGGAACGAACAACTGGCTCAATACCATTGTTAGCCTGTTCTATGGTGATTTGCCACCTGGGTGCAGCTTTTTAGCCCAGTAATGCTTTTCACAGAGTAGAACTTTCCTGTAGTATATCAGTCTGATCCCGCCTATTACGGTCAGTCCAGCGCCGAAATACCAGGCAATTCCTCTCTGAACAAGGAACACAGCAACCCCAGACGATCGTTTCGGCCTTTATTGGGCCTCGTCAGTGAGGTGTAGCAGTATTCCTCTAAGCACACTGAGCAAGGAGTCCACGTCTGGTTGCCCCTTTTTCCCATAGGGAGACTAAATACATACAGAGAGAAGTGCACTCACAGGAACGAACAACTGGCTCAATACCATTGTTAGCCTGTTCTATGGTGATTTACCACCTGGGTGATTTACCACCTGGGTGAAGGCCGAAACGATCGTCTGGGGTTGCTGTGTTCCTTGTTCAGAGAGGAATTGCCTGGTATTTCGGCGCTGGACTGACCGTAATAGGCGGGATCAGACTGATATACTACAGGAAAGTTCCACTCTGTGAAAAGCATTACTGGGCTAAAAAGTTGCACCCAGGTGGTAAATTGCCATAGAACAGGCTAACAATGGTATTGAGCCAGTTGTTCGTTCCTGTGAGTGCACTTCTCTCTGTATGTATTTAGTCTCCCTATGGGAAAAAGGGGCAACCAGACGTGGAATCCTTGCTCAGTGTGCTTAGAGGAATATGGCTACACCTCACTGACGAGGCCCATTGAAGGCCGAAACGATCGTCTGGGGTTGCTGTGTTCCTTGTTCAGAGAGGAATTGCCTGGTATTTCGGCGCTGGACTGACCGTAATAGGCGGGATCAGACTGATATAATACAGGAAAGTTCCACTCTGTGAAAAGAATTACTGGGCTAAAAAGTTGCACCCAGGTGGTAAATCGCCATAGAACAGGCTAACAATGGTATTGAGCCAGTTGTTCGTTCCTGTGAGTGCACTTCTCTCTGTATGTATTTAGTCTCCCTATGGGAAAAAGGGGCAACCAGACGTGGACTCCTTGCTCAGTGTGCTTAGAGGAATATGGCTACACCTCACTGACGAGGCCCATTGAAGGCCGAAACGATCGTCTGGGGTTGCTGTGTTCCTTGTTCAGAGAGGAATTGCCTGGTATTTCGGCACTGGACTGACCGTAATAGGCGGGATCAGACTGATATACTACAGGAAAGTTCCACTCTGTGAAAAGCATTACTGGGCTAAAAAGTTGCACCCAGGTGGTAAATCGCCATAGAACAGGCTAACAATGGTATTGAGCCAGTTGTTCGTTCCTGTGAGTGCACTTCTCTCTGTATATGTATATATATATATATATATATATATATATATATATATATATATATATATATACTAGGGTTGCACCGATACCATTTTTTTATGACCGAGTACAAGTACCGATACTTGTTTTCAAATACTCGCCGATACCAATTACCGAAACTTTTATTTCTTCTGTTAAGTGTGATCAGTCCACGGGTCATCATTACTTGTGGGATATTAACTGCTCCCCTACAGGAAGTGCAAGAGGATTCACCCAGCAGAGTTGCTATATAGCTCCTCCCCTCTACGTCACCCCCAGTCATTCTCTTGCACCCAACGACTAGATAGGATGTGTGAGAGGACTATGGTGATATATTTAGTTTTTATATCTTCAATCAAAAGTTTGTTATTTTATAATAGCACCGGAGTGTGTTATTCCTTCTCTGGTAGAATTTGAAGAAGAATCTACCTGAGTTTTTCTATGATTTTAGCCGGAGTAGTTAAGATCATATTGCTGTTTCTCGGCCATCTGAGGAGTGAGGTAAACTTCAGATCAGGGGACAGCAGGCAGATTAATCTGCAAAGAGGTATGTAGCAGTTTATTATTTTCTGACATGGAATTGATGAGAAAATCCTGCCATACCGTTATAATGTAAACTCAGCCTTGAATGCAGTAGATGTAGCTGATATCAGGCTGTCATGTATGTATATTTTACACTTCAGTTTTCTGGGAAATGGTACTTCTCTGGCTTTTAAACTGTATACATAGACTTAACCTATTTTGCAGGGACTTGCAATAGGTTTTAAATGACAATTAATTATTGAGGTAAAATGTTTTTTTGCTGGCATGTAAAAACGTTTTTTTCTCTGAGGTACTGGGTGAAAAAATGTTTTGGGCACTTTTTTTCCACTTGGCAATAGTTTTGATTTAAATTAGAGCAGTTCACTGATCCCTCTCACTGTTATGTGTGTGGGGGAGGGGCCATTTTGGTGCTTTCACTATGCATCAGAAAAACTCAGTCAGAGGTTCATTTTCTTCCTGCATGATCCGGTTCATCTCTACAGAGTTCAGGGATCTCAAGAGTCTTTTTTGAGGGAAGTAATCATACAGCAGAGCTGTGCTGATTGTATTGACTGTGATATAAAAAACGTTTATTTGTGTATTTTTTTTCTGCTGCCTGGGTTAGTTATCATTTGCTGAGGGGAACAATCCTTTGCTAAAACTGTATATTCTGACAAAGATTGATGCTATAACTTAATTATTTTATCTGTTATAATATTTTTCTGTGCTTCTTAAAGGCACAGTTCGTTTTCATATTATTTGTAAATTACTTTGAAAAGTATTTCCAAGTTGCTGTTTATTTGCTAGTGTGTTAAACATGTCTGATTCAGAGGAAGATATCTGTGCTATATGTGTTAATGCCAAAGTGGAGCCCAATAGAAATTTATGTACTAAATGTATTTATGCTACTTTAAAAAATAGTCAATCTGTACAAATTGAACATATTTCACCAAACAACGAGGGGAGAGTTATGCCGACTAACTCGCCTCACGTGTCAGTACCTGCATCTCCCGCTCAGGAGGTGCGTGATATTGTAGCGCCGAGTGCATCTGGGCGGCCATTACAAATCACATTACAAGATATGGCTACTGTTATGACTGAAGTTTTGGCTAAACTACCAGAACTAAGAGGTAAACGTGATCACTCTGGGATGAGAACAGAGTGCGCTGATAATGCAAGGGCCATGTCTGATACTGCGTCACAGTTTGCAGAACGTGAAGACGGAGAGCTTCATTCTGTGGGTGACGGTTCTGATCCAAATAAACTGGACTCAGACATTTCAAATTTTAAATTTAAGCTTGAGAACCTCCGTGTGTTACTAGGGGAGGTATTAGCGGCTCTGAATGATTGTAACACAGTTGCAATCCCAGAAAAAATGTGTAGGTTGGATAAATATTTTGCGGTACCGACGAGTACTGACGTTTTTCCTATACCTAAGAGACTTACTGACATTGTTACTAAGGAGTGGGATAGACCCGGTGTGCCTTTCTCACCCCCTCCTATATTCAGAAAAATGTTTCCAATAGACGCCGCCACACGGGACTTATGGCAAATGGTCCCTAAGGTGGAGGGAGCAGTTTCTACTTTAGCTAAGCGTACCACTATCCCAGTGGAGGATAGCTGTGCTTTTTCAGATCCAATGGATAAAAAATTAGAGGGTTACCTTAAGAAAATGTTTGTTCAACAAGGGTTTATATTGCAACCTCTTGCATGTATTGCGCCTGTCACGGCTGCAGCAGCATTTTGGTTTGAGTCTCTGGAAGAGACACTTCAATCATCCACACTAGATGACATCACACACAAACTTAAATTCCTTAAGTTAGCTAATTCATTTATTTCAGATGCCGTAGTACATTTAACTAAACTTGCGGCTAAAAATTCAGGATTCGCCATTCAGGCACGCAGAGCTCTGTGGCTAAAATCCTGGTCAGCTGATGTTACGTCTAAATCTAAATTGCTTAATATTCCTTTCAAAGGGCAGACCTTATTCGGGCCCGGCTTGAAAGAGATTATTGATGACATTACAGGAGGTAAAGGTCATGCCCTGCCTCAGGACAAGGCCAAAGCCAAGGCTAGACAGTCCAATTTTCGTTCCTTTCGTAATTTCAAAGCAGGAGCAGCATCAACTTCCTCTGCACCAAAACAGGAAGGAGCTGTTGCTCGCTACAGACAAGGCTGGAAACCTAACCAGTCCTGGAACAGGGGCAAACAGGCCAGAAAACCTGCTGCTGCCCCTAAGACAGCATGAATTGAGGGCCCCCGATCCGGGACCGGATCTAGTGGGGGGCAGACTTTCCCTCTTCGCCCAGGCTTGGGCAAGAGATGTTCAGGATCCCTGGGCGTTAGAGATCATATCTCAGGGATACCTTCTGGACTTCAAATCCTCTCCCCCAAGAGGGAGATTTCATCTGTCAAGGTTGTCAACAAACCTAACAAAGAAGGAAGCGTTTCTACGCTGCGTACAAGATCTTTTATTAATGGGAGTGATCCATCCAGTTCCGCAATTGGAACAAGGACAAGGGTTTTACTCAAATCTGTTTGTAGTTCCCAAAAAAGAGGGAACCTTCAGGCCAATCTTGGATTTAAAGATCCTAAACAAATTCCTAAGAGTTCCATCGTTCAAGATGGAAACTATTCGAACAATTTTGCCCATGATCCAAGAGGGTCAGTACTTGACCACAGTGGATTTAAAGGATGCTTACCTTCACATACCGATTCACAGAAGTCATTACCGGTATCTAAGGTTTGCCTTTTTAGACAGGCATTACCAGTTTGTAGCTCTTCCATTCGGACTGGCTACGGCTCCAAGAATCTTCACAAAGGTTCTGGGCACTCTTCTGGCGGTACTAAGACCGCGAGGAATTTCAGTAGCTCCGTACTTAGACGACATACTGATACAAGCTTCAAGCTTTCAAACTGCCAAATCTCATACAGAGATAGTACTGGCATTTCTAAGGTCGCATGGATGGAAAGTGAACGAAGAGAAAAGTTCTCTCTTTCCACTCACAAGAGTTCCCTTCCTGGGGACTCTGATAGATTCTGTAGAAATGAAGATTTACCTGACAGAGGACAGGTTAACAAAACTTCAAAGTGCATGCCGTGTCCTTCATTCCATTCAAGAGACCAGAAATTCTCTTCTATGGTGGCTTTATCGGCCACATCTGTCCAGGGGAATGCCATTCAGCAGGCCAGACTGGTCAATTGTAACAACAGACGCCAGCCTACTAGGTTGGGGCGCTGTCTGGAATTCTCTGAAGGCTCAGGGACTATGGAATCAGGAGGAGAGTCTTCTTCCAATAAACATTCTGGAATTGAGAGCAGTCCTCAATGCTCTTCTGGCTTGGCCCCAGTTAGCAACTCGGGGGTTCATCAGGTTCCAGTCGGACAACATCACGACTGTAGCTTATATCAACCATCAGGGAGGGACAAGAAGCTCCCTAGCAATGATGGAAGTATCGAAGATAATTCGCTGGGCAGAGTCTCACTCTTGCCACCTGTCTGCAATCCACATCCCGGGAGTGGAGAACTGGGAGGCGGATTTCTTAAGTCGTCAGACTTTTCATCCGGGGGAGTGGGAACTTCATCCAGAGGTCTTTGCCCAAATACTTCGACGTTGGGGCAAACCAGAGATAGATCTCATGGCGTCTCGACAGAACGCCAAGCTTCCGCGCTACGGGTCCAGATCCAGGGATCCGGGAGCGGTCCTGATAGATGCCTTGACAGCACCATGGACCTTCAGGATGGCTCATGTGTTTCCACCTTTCCCGATGCTTCCTCGATTGATTGCCAGAATCAAACAGGAGAAAGCATCAGTGATTCTAATAGCGCCTGCATGGCCACGCAGGACTTGGTATACAGATCTGGTGGACATGTCATTCTGTCCACCTTGGTCGTTACCTCTGAAACAGGACCTTCTGATTCAGGGTCCTTTCAAACATCAAAATCTAACTTCTCTGAAGCTGACTGCTTGGAAATTGAACGCTTGATCTTATCAAAGCGTGGTTTTTCTGAGTCAGTTATTGATACCTTAATACAGGCTAGGAAGCCTGTTACCAGAAAGATTTACCATAAAATATGGCGTAAATACCTATATTGGTGCGAATCCAAAGGTTACTCTTGGAGTAAGGTTAGGATTCCTAGGATATTGTCTTTTCTACAAGAAGGTTTAGAAAAGGGGTTATCCGCTAGTTCCTTAAAGGGACAGATCTCAGCTCTGTCCATTCTGTTACACAAGCGTCTGTCAGAAGTTCCAGACGTTCAGGCTTTTTGTCAGGCTTTGGCCAGGATTAAACCTGTGTTTAAAGCTGTGGCTCCACCATGGAGTTTAAACCTTGTTCTTAACGTTTTACAGGGTGTTCCGTTTGAACCCCTTCATTCCATTGATATAAAGTTGTTATGTTGGAAAGTTCTATTTTTAATGGCTATTTCCTCGGCTCGAAGAGTCTCTGAGTTATCAGCCTTACATTGTGATTCTCCTTATTTGATTTTTCACTCGGATAAGGTAGTTCTGCGTACTAAGCCTGGGTTCTTACCTAAGGTAGTCACTAACAGGAATATCAATCAGGAGATTGTTGTTCCATCCTTGTGCCCAAATCCTTCTTCGAGGAAGGAACGTCTTTTGCACAATCTGGATGTAGTTCGTGCCCTTAAATTTTATTTACAGGCAACTAAAGATTTTCGACAAACGTCTTCCCTGTTTATCGTTTACTCTGGTCAGAGGAGAGGTCAAAAAGCTTCTGCTACCTCTCTCTCTTTTTGGCTTCGTAGCATAATTCGTTTAGCTTATGAGACTGCTGGAGAGCAGCCTCCTGAAAGAATTACAGCTCATTCCACTAGAGCTGTGGCTTCCACTTGGGCCTTTAAGAATGAGGCCTCTGTTGAACAGATTTGCAAGGCTGCAACTTGGTCTTCGCTTCATACTTTTTCCAAATTTTACAAATTTGACACTTTTGCTTCCTCGGAGGCTATTTTTGGGAGAAAGGTTCTTCAGGCAGTGGTTCCTTCTGTATAAAGAGCCTGCCTATCCCTCCCGTCATCCGTGTACTTTTGCTTTGGTATTGGTATCCCACAAGTAATGATGACCCGTGGACTGATCACACTTAACAGAAGAAAACATAATTTATGCTTACCTGATAAATTCCTTTCTTCTGTAGTGTGATCAGTCCACGGCCCGCCCTGTTTTTTAAGGCAGGTAAATATTTTTTAAATTATACTCCAGTCACCACTACACCCTTGGCTTCTCCTTTCTCGTTGGTCCTTGGTCGAATGACTGGAGGTGACGTAGAGGGGAGGAGCTATATAGCAACTCTGCTGGGTGAATCCTCTTGCACTTCCTGTAGGGGAGCAGTTAATATCCCACAAGTAATGATGACCCGTGGACTGATCACACTACAGAAGAAAGGAATTTATCAGGTAAGCATAAATTATGTTTTTTTTAATGTCATGTGACAGTATATCAAGCACAATACAGACTAATTATTTAAGATTCCTTCTTTATAATTATAAAGGACTGTAATTCAAAAGACATTATGAAATAATAAAACAGTTTTATTTGTTACAAAGTTCACTGAACATGTTTATAAATAAAAAATATTACAATAAAATATTAAATTTAAAGGGGTGATGCAATTGGGTTGTAGGGCTGTTATATAACATCAATCTGACATTTGTATGGAGGTTCGACTCTAAGTTGAACAGTCTTTCACTTTCCACACTACTGCATGGGGCAGAAAGATATTTTTGGCCCATTTTAGCCAGAGCTGGAAATCTGTTTATTAACTGCCCAGTACTTCAGGGGTTTGTCTGAATGAGGAACAGTGATCTCTCCTACAATAATACAAATAACAGCAATTTGTATTGGCAGAACAGTAGTAAACAATTTTTAGTTGAGTCTCCACTCCAGTTTAAAATGAAATGGGAACATGCAGTTTGAAAAAAACGCCACAAGATAGCATATGGGTAGGAAGTGGAGGTATCGGTTTAAGTATCGGTGCATTTGCACGAGTACAAGTACTCATGCAAATACTTGGTATCGGTACCGATACAGATACTAGTATCGGTATCGGTGCAACCCTAATATATACATAAGATTATACATATATATATATATGCATATACTAATAACTAATATCAAGTGTTAACCTGGGATCAGATCCTTGAACAGCGCTTTTCTCTACTCCCTCTTCCCTATATATATATATATTTATATATATATATATATATATATATATATATATATATATATATATACAGTAGAATCTCAATTAACCGGCACCCATAGGGATCAGTATATTCCGGATAAGTGTATTTCCGGTTGCTTGAGAGTCACTATTAAAAATATGTCTAACTAGTTCTATAATGATCACATGGGCAGGAGCCGGTTAGAGGCGCACACTAGACAGGATATATGTATCGTATGAGGCTTTAACAGGATGCTTAAACACTAACAAATTCCCAGAATGGCTCAATCTCTTGCTGAAAGCAATGTGTTTATTCTTGAAGTACAATTGTATTTTAGCCTGAATAAACACATTCGGCTAGATTAGAGTTTTTGTCGGTAAGGCTTGCGGTGCTAACGCACAGTTTATGCTCACCGCTCATCTACAGACAACGCTGGTATTACAGGTTTTTTTAAACCCGGTGTTAGCTGCAGAAAAGTGAGCGTAGAGCAAAATTTAGCTCCACATCTCACCTCAATACGAGCGTTGCTTACGGTAGCGGTGAGCTGGCTAAACGTGCTCGTGCACGATTTCCCCAAAGGAATCAATGGGGCAGATTCGGCTGAAAAGAAACCTAACACCTGCAAAAAAGCAGCGTTCAGCTCCTAATGCAGCCCCATTGATTCCTATGGTAAAATACATTTTATGTCTACACCGAACACCGTAACATGAACCCCGAGTCTAAACAACCCCTAATCTTACACTTATTAACCCCTAATCCCCGACATCGACGACACCTGCATTATATTATTAACCCCTAATCTGCCGCTCCGGACACCGCCGCAACCTACATTATACTTCTGAACCCCTAATCTGTCGCCCCCAACATGGCCGACACCTACATTATAGTTATTAACCCCTATTCTGCCGCCCCCAATGTTGTCGCAACCTACCTACAATTATTAACCCCTAATCTGCCGTCCCCAACGTCACCGCCACTATAATAAAGTTATTAACCCCTAAATCTAAGTCTAACCCTAACACCCCCTAACTTAAATATAATTTAAATACATCTAAATAAATATTCCTATCATAAAATAAATAATTCCTATTTAAAACTAAATACCTATAAAATAAACCCTAAGCTAGCTACAATATAACTAATAGTTACATTGTAGCTAGCTTAGGGTTTATTTTTATTTTACAGGCAACGTTGTATTTATTTTAACTAGGTACAATAGTTATTAAATAGTTATTAACTATTTAATAACTTCCTAGTTAAAATAAATACAAATATACCTGTAAAATAAAACCTAACCTAAGTTACAATTACAGCTAACACTACACTATAATTAAATAAATTACCTAAATTAACTACAATTAATTACAATTAAATTAAATAAACTAAATTACGAAAACAAACAAACACTAAATTACAGAAAAATAATAAAATAATTACAATTTTTTTAAACTTATTACACCTAATCTAATCCCCCTAATAAAATATAAAAAAAACCCAAAATAAAAAAATCCCTACCCTATACTAAATTACAAATAGCCCTTCAAAGGGCTTTTTGCGGGGCATTGCCCAAAGTAATCAGCTCTTTTACCTGTAAAAAAAGTACAATCCCCCCCCCCCCCAACATTAAAACCCACCACCCACACACCCAACCCTACTCTAAAACCCACCCAATACCCCCTTAATAAAACCTAACACTACCCCCCTTGAAGATCACCCTACCTTGAGATGTCTTCACCCAACCGGGCAGAAGTGGTGCTCCAGATGGTCCGAAGTCTTCATCCTATCCGGGCAGGAGAGGTCCTCCAGACGGCATCTTCTATCTTCATCCATTCGGAGCGGAGCTGGGTCCATCTTCAAGACATCCGACACGGAGCATCCTTTTCGTTCGATGGCGACTGGAACAATGACGGGTCCTTTAAATGACGTCATCCAAGATGGCGTCCCTTCAGTTCCGATTGGCTGCTAGCATTCTGTTAGCCAATCGGAATTAAGGTAGAAAAAATCCTATTGGCTGATCCAATCAGCCAATAGGATTGAAGTTCAATCCTATAGGCTGATTAGAACAGCCAATAGGATTGAGCTTGCATACTATTGCTGTTTGGAACAGCCAATAGAATGGGAGCTCAATCAGCCAATAGGATTTTTTCTACCTTAATTCCGATTGGCTGATAGAATTCTATCAGCCAATCGGAATTGAAGGGTCGCCATCTTGGATGACGTCATTTAAAGGACCGTCATTGTTCCAGTCTCCATCGAACAAAGAGGATGCTTGAAGATGGACCTGCTCCACTCCGGATGGATGAAGATAGAAGATGCCGCCTGGATGAAGACTTCTGACCGTCTGGAGGACCTCTTCTGCCCGGATAGGATGAAGACTTCGGACCGTCTGGAGGACCACTTCTGCCCGGTTGGGTGAAGACGTCTCAAGGTAGGGTGATCTTCAAGGGGGTAGGGTTAGGTTTTATTAAAGGGGTATTGGGTGGGTTTTAGAGTAGGGCTGGGTGTGTGGGTGGTGGGTTGTAATGTTGGTGGGGGTATTGTATTTTTTTTTTTTTTTCAGGTAAAAGAGCTTATTACTTTGGGGCAATGCCCTGCAAAACGCCCTTTTAAGGGCTATTTGTAATTTAGTGTAGGGTAGGGATTTTTATTATTTTGGGGGGCTTTTTTATTTTATTATGGGGATTAGATTAGGTGTAATTAGTTTAAAAAATTGTAATTCTTTTTTTTTTTTTTCCCAATATTTTTATTGAGATTCAAAATAGGTGTACATCGCATAACCATATAAACAGAATATATATTGACAATATTTCTCTTTATACAACTTAAGAAAAAACAAATCTGGGTAACATCAAACAAGTATAGGGTATATTGTAGTGGCATATAGTGAATCTCAAGTTTTCCATTTTTAATTATATTAACAAGGTAGATTACCCTCCTTAAAGTAGAGAGGCCACTCTTGGGTCTCATCAAACTGGACAGTGACCACATATAGGAGGGAAACATATTGAATAGTAAGATAATAGTAAATATGCTCTCAATCTCTTTCTTTTTTCTCTTTTCCCTCTCCTTCTAAGCCATAAATCATACACTTATTTTCTTAACTGTGGTATATTGAGTTATCACAAATTGAAAAGCTTTTGAGGATTAATATATCATATTGAAAAACTTTTGAAGCTTAAGGTAAGCTACAGAATGCAGGGGGCGCATTTTAGCATTAGACAGTCTGATCTCTATGCTATGCAATAGGTGGCAAATAAGTCCTTATATAAAAAAAAGGCAGCTGAGCAACCAATATAAGCGATATGTATCCTTTTCCTGTTAATATTAAAGTACATAATAGTTATCATGAGCTCAGGTGTGATAGAAGACTGATCTGTCCAGTTCATAGGAAAATATACAGGTGACACATCAGGCAGGTAACTAAAAATAAAGCAGTAATCAGAGGCCATGGTAGATGATGTATTGTTGAGACATCCTAGGACTTTGAACCTTCCATAAAACTGAATATAGTTGATGCTGATAAGTATCACAGGGATACAATCTCATTGGTTAGAGAACATTATAGGTACCTTCAACACTTATGAACTTAAATGTATAAACATGCTAACATATCCAACCATAGTAAAACAACGGTATGCTTTGCTTTCATTCTAGTGACTGCTAATAAGCTAATTTCTAGCATATTGCATAATGTTTACTGACTTGGTGTAAAGTAACAAGCAAATATTCTGCTAAGGCAGAGTAGCAAGCCCATATGGAGAGTAGTTTAGAAACAAAATCATACAGAGATCATAAATCTTCACAAGTGTAACTAAAATTACCCTTTTCTTAGCTTAGAGGTCGAAGAATCCCTGCAACCCCCTTATATCTGGGTCGAAGGCATGAGCTTGAGATCGAACCTATGCGTAAGCAAAATAGCATGTATGCAAAAGGGACAGAACCGAGTGTATAATACAGTAGGAAAACAATCGGAACAGAAATCAAATATAATAAATCAGACTCAGCATTCCATGGACAACAGGGGATTTAACGGAATCAACTGCATTAAACTAAGGGGTAGTTTCTCTAACTTGTTGCAAAGTTCGTTATAAAAAAATCTGGAACAGACTCCGTAGCCTCATATTAATTAATTTTAACATTGAAGCTCCGCATTAACTGTCTCTTAGTTGTTACTTCAGCAGATTCCAACAGTGTTAAAAGTACTGAGGCCACAGTATACCTCTGAGCTAGGACGAAGGAAAAATGCAGCATGGTGTAGCCCTCCATAAGCAATCTCGCTTGGCAAGTTACTGCACCAAAGCATAGTCAATACAGCCTCCCCAGTTCCCTCTGACCTCCCGCTCTGTTCCTTCTGCTTCACTACATTCTGTAAACGCAGTATCATGTCCGGGCTAGAACTCCGCTGTAAATAATCTGCTTTCCCTGCCATGAGCGGCCGTACTGCCGTGGGTTCCTGTGTCTCTTCTTTTGTCAGGGGGATCAGGGACCAGGAACTTTCCACAGTATGATGCTCCGCTAACCAACCCGCTTTACAGGCGATGATTAACTCTTGGCCACTATATTCAACTAGAGAGGCATCCTGCTGCAATAAACATACCTTGTTCCGCGCTACACACCAAATTGTCTTTTGGCCAACAGGGCCCTGTTGTGGTAGCGGTTTGTGTCGGGATATAGTATCCGACTCTTGACTATTGGATATTTCCTCAGACTCCATGGTAGAAGCTTCCTTAGTAATGGATAGTGTCTGGTATAGCGAGGACTTTTTACGCCCCAAATGATAGGCTTTCTTTGGATCAGTCTCTATTGCTGTAGTGATCTCTGTCTCAGAATTGCGTAATATTTCCTCCTCAAAGTAAGAGAAATGAGCGCTTAATAGCTCAATAATACTGTAGCTTAACTGGATATCCATAGTGAAATCTAGCCGGTATTCTTACTTCAGCACAACTGGCTGGATAAACTGATAAATCAGAAAAGTGGGGAGTAGAGGAAGGTTTAGGCCGCTCCACAACCTCTGCTGCGCACCTTCTCTATTTCAGGCTGCTTATTCTAAATAATGCACAAATAGCACATGTATCTGTTCCTGGAGTAATGCTTGTCCCAAATTTAGTGAAAAGGATAAGATCTGTGAACTTTTGGAGAGACAAACAGCAGTTTTATCAGCTCGCACAGTCAGACAAGGCTTAACAAGCAGCCATCTTGGTCGGTGGTTAGACCCGCCCCCCTAAAAAATTGTAATTCTTTTATTATTTTCTGTAATTTACTGTGTTTTTGTCCCTGTAATTTAGTTTATTTAATTATAGTGTAGTGTTAGGTGTAATTGTAACTTAGGTTAGGTTTTATTTTCCAGGTATGTTTGTATTTATTTTAACTAGGAAGTTATTAAATAGTTAATAACTATTTAATAACTATTGTACCTAGTTAAAATAAATACAAAGTTGCCTGTAAAATAAAAATAAACCCTGAGATAGTTACAATGTAATTATTAGTTATATTGTAGCTATCTTAGGGTTTATTTTACAGGTAAGTATTTAGTTTTAAATAGGAATAATTTAGTTAATGATAGGAATATTTATTTAGATGTATTTAAATTATATTTAAAGGGCCATGATACCCACATTTTTTCTTTCATGATGTAGAAAGAGAATGCATTTTTAAACATCTTTCTAATTTACTTCTATTATCTAATTTGTTTTATTCTCTTGATATTCTTTGCTGAAAAGCATATCTAGATATGCTCAGTAGCTGCTGATTGGTTGCTGCACATAGAAGTCTCATGTGATTGGCTCGCCCATGTGCATTGCTTTTTCTTTAAATAAGGATATCTCAAAAATGAAGCAAAATAAATAATGGAAGTAATTTGTAATGTTGTTTAAATTTGTATGTTCTATCTGAATCATGAAAGAAAGATTTTGGGTTTAGTGGTCCTTTTAAGTTAGGGGGGTGTTAGGGTTAAACTAAGATTTAGGGGTTAATAACTTTATTATAGTGGCGGCGACGTTGGGGGCGGCAGATTAGGGGTTAATAATATTTAACTAGTGTTTGCGAGGAGGGAGTGTGGCGGTTTAGGGGTTTATATATTTATTAAAGTGGCGGTGAAGTCCGGTCGGCAGATTAGGGGTTAAAATTTTTATTTAAGTGTTTGCGATGTGGGCGGGGGGGCTCGGTTTAGGGGTTAATAGGTAGTTTATGGGTGTTAGTGTACTTTTTAGCACTTTAGTTAACAGTTTTATGTTACGGCGTTAGCCCATAAAACTCTTAATTACTGACTTCTAAATGCGGTAGGAGTCTTGACAGGAGAGGCTGTACCGCTCACTTTTTCCAAGACTCGTAATACCGGCGTTAGGAAATTCCCATTGAAAAGATAGGATACGCAATTGACGTAAGGGGATTTGCGGTATGCTCGAATCGCGGAAAAAAAGTGAGCGGTACACCTGTACCTGCCAGACTCGTAATACCAGCAGGCGTTAAAAAGCAGCGTTGGGACCTCTCAACGCTGCTTTCTTCTGTTAAGTGTGATCAGTCCACGGGTCATCATTACTTCTGGGATATTACTCCTCCCCAACAGGAAGTGCAAGAGGATTCACCCAGCAGAGCTGCATATAGCTCCTCCCCTCTACGTCACTCCCAGTCATTCTCTTGCACCCAACGACTAGATAGGATGTGTGAGAGGACTATGGTGATTATACTTAGTTTTATATCTTCAATCAAAAGTTTGTTATTTTAAAATAGCACCGGAGTGTGTTATTACCTCTCTGGCAGAGTTTGAAGAAGAATCTACCAGAGTTTTGCTATGATTTTAGCCGGAGTAGTTAAGATCATATTGCTGTTCTCGGCCATCTGAGGAGTGAGGTAAACTTCAGATCAGGGGACAGCGGGCAGATGAATCTGCATAGAGGTATGTAGCAGTTTTTATTTTCTGACAATGGAATTGATGAGAAAATCCTGCCATACCGATATAATGTCATGTATGTATACTTTACACTTCAGTATTCTGGGGAATGGTACTTCACTAGAATTACACTGTAAGAAATACATAAAGCTGTTTAATAACTAGAGATTATGTTTAACGTTTTTGCTGGAATGTAAAATCGTTTTCATTTGCTGAGGTACTGTGTGAATAAATGTTTGGGCACTATTTTTCCACTTGGCAGTTGCTTAATCTGTTTTTCTGACAGTTTCTGTTCTCCCTCACTGCTGTGTGTGAGGGGGAGGGGCCGTTTTTTGGCGCTTTTTCTATGCATCAAATATTTCAGTCAGCAACTCATTGTATTCCCTGCATGATCCGGTTCATCTCTACAGAGCTCAGGGGTCTTCAAAACTTATTTTGAGGGAGGTAATTTCTCTCAGCAGAGCTGTGAGAATTATAGTTTGACTGAGATAAAAAACGTTTATTCTGTAATTTGTTTCCTGCTTTCAGAATTTGTTATCTTTGCTAATGGGATTAAACCTTTGCTAAAGTTGTGTTGTTTACAAGGATTGAGGCTATAACTGTTTCAATTTATTAATTTTCAATTGTCATAGATCTTCTGTGCTTCTTAAAGGCACAGTACATTTTAATATTATTCTAATTGAATTGTATTTCCAAGTTGCAAGTTTATTTGCTAGTGTGTTAAACATGTCTGATTCAGAGGATGATACCTGTGTCATTTGTTGCAATGCCAAAGTGGAGCCCAATAGAAATTTATGTACTAACTGTATTGATGCTACTTTAAATAAAAGTCAATCTGTACAAATTGAACAAATTTCACCAAACAACGAGGGGAGAGTTATGCCGACTAACTCGCCTCACGTGTCAGTAGCTACATCTCCCGCTCAGAGGGAGGTGCGTGATATTGTAGCGCCGAGTACATCTGGGCGGCCATTACAAATCACATTACAGGATATGGCTACTGTTATGACTGAGGTTTTGGCTAAATTACCAGAACTAAGAGGTAAGCGTGATCACTCTGGGGTGAGAACAGAGTGCGCTGATAATATTAGGGCCATGTCAGACACTGCGTCACAGGTGGCAGAACATGAGGACGGAGAACTTCATTCTGTGGGTGACGGTTCTGATCCAAACAGACTGGATTCAGATATTTCAAATTTTAAATTTAAACTGGAAAACCTCCGTGTATTACTAGGGGAGGTGTTAGCGGCTCTGAATGATTGTAACACAGTTGCAATACCAGAGAAAATGTGTAGGTTGGATAAATATTTTGCGGTACCGACGAGTACTGAGGTTTTTCCTATACCTAAGAGACTTACTGAAATTGTTACTAAGGAGTGGGATAGACCCGGTGTGCCGTTCTCACCCCCTCCGATATTTAGAAAAATGTTTCCAATAGACGCCACCACAAGGGACTTATGGCAAACGGTCCCTAAGGTGGAGGGAGCAGTTTCTACCTTAGCTAAGCGTACCACTATCCCGGTGGAGGATAGCTGTGCTTTTTCAGATCCAATGGATAAAAAGTTAGAGGGTTACCTTAAGAAAATGTTTGTTCAACAAGGTTTTATATTGCAACCCCTTGCATGCATTGCGCCGATCACGGCTGCAGCGGCATTCTGGATTGAGTCTCTGGAAGAGAACATTGGTTCAGCTACTCTGGACGACATTACGGATAGGCTTAGAGTCCTTAAACTAGCTAATTCATTCATTTCGGAGGCCGTAGTACATCTTACTAAACTTACGGCGAAGAATTCAGGATTCGCCATTCAGGCACGCAGGGCGCTGTGGCTAAAATCCTGGTCAGCTGATGTTACTTCTAAGTCTAAATTGCTTAATATACCTTTCAAAGGGCAGACCTTATTCGGGCCCGGGTTGAAAGAGATTATCGCTGACATTACAGGAGGTAAAGGCCATGCCCTGCCTCAGGACAAAGCCAAAGCCAAGACTAGACAGTCTAATTTTCGTTCCTTTCGTAATTTCAAAGCAGGAGCAGCATCAACTTCCTCTGCACCAAAACAGGAAGGAGCTTTTGCTCGCTACAGACAAGGCTGGAAACCTAACCAGTCCTGGAACAAGGGCAAGCAGACTAGGAAACCTGCTGCTGCCCCTAAAACAGCATGAATTGAGGGCCCCCGATCCGGGATCGGATCTAGTGGGGGGCAGACTTTCTCTCTTCGCCCAGGCTTGGGCAAGAGATGTTCAGGATCCCTGGGCGCTAGAGATAATATCTCAGGGATACCTTCTGGACTTCAAATACTCTCCTCCAAGAGAGAGATTTCATCTGTCAAGATTGTCAACAATCCAGACAAAGAAAGAGGCGTTTCTACGCTGCGTACAAGAGCTCTTGTTAATGGGAGTAATCCATCCAGTTCCACGATCGGAACAGGGACAGGGGTTTTACTCAAATCTGTTTGTGGTTCCAAAAAAGAGGGAACTTTCAGACCAATCCTGGACTTAAAGATCCTAAACAAATTCCTAAGAGTTCCATCGTTCAAGATGGAGACTATTCGGACAATTTTACCTATGATCCAAGAGGGTCAATACATGACCACTGTAGATTTAAAAGATGCTTACCTTCACATACCGATTCACAAAGATCATTATCGGTACCTAAGGTTTGCCTTCCTAGACAGGCATTACCAGTTTGTGGCTCTTCCATTCGGATTGGCTACAGCTCCAAGAATCTTCACAAAGGTTCTGGGTGCTCTTCTGGCGGTACTAAGACCGCGGGGAATCTCGGTAGCTCCATACCTAGACGACATTCTGATACAAGCTTCAAGCTTTCAAACTGCCAAGTCTCATACAGAGTTAGTGCTGGCATTTCTAAGGTCACATGGATGGAAGGTGAACGAAAAGAAAAGTTCACTCGTTCCACTCACAAGAGTTCCCTTCCTGGGGACTCTTATAGATTCTGTAGAAATGAAGATTTACCTGACAGAGGACAGGCTAACAAGACTTCAAAGTGCTTGCCGCACCCTTCATTCCATTCAACACCCGTCAGTGGCTCAATGCATGGAGGTAATCGGCTTAATGGTAGCGGCAATGGACATAGTACCCTTTGCACGCTTACACCTCAGACCACTGCAACTGTGCATGCTAAGTCAGTGGAATGGGGATTACTCAGACTTATCCCCTTCTCTGAATCTGGATCAAGAGACCAGAAATTCTCTTCTATGGTGGCTTTCTCGGCCACATCTGTCCAGGGGGATGCCATTCAGCAGACCAGACTGGACAATTGTAACAACAGACGCCAGCCTTCTAGGTTGGGGTGCCGTCTGGAATTCTCTGAAGGCTCAGGGACAATGGAGTCAGGAGGAGAGTCTCCTGCCAATAAACATTCTGGAATTGAGAGCAGTTCTCAATGCCCTCCTGGCTTGGCCCCAGTTGACAACTCGGGGGTTCATCAGGTTTCAGTCGGACAACATCACGACTGTAGCTTACATCAACCATCAGGGAGGGACAAGAAGCTCCCTAGCTATGATGGAAGTATCAAAGATAATTTGCTGGGCAGAGTCTCACTCTTGCCACCTGTCAGCAATCCACATCCCGGGAGTGGAGAACTGGGAGGCGGATTTCTTAAGTCGTCAGACTTTTCATCCGGGGGAGTGGGAACTTCATCCGGAGGTCTTTGCCCAAATACTTCGACGTTGGGGCAAACCAGAGATAGATCTCATGGCGTCTCGACAGAACGCCAAGCTTCCTCGTTACGGGTCCAGATCCAGGGATCCAGGAGCAGTCCTGATAGATGCTCTGACAGCACCTTGGGACTTCAGGATGGCTTACGTGTTTCCACCCTTCCCGTTGCTTCCTCGATTGATTGCCAGAATCAAACAAGAGAGAGCATCAGTGATTCTAATAGCACCTGCGTGGCCACGCAGGACTTGGTATGCAGACCTGGTGGACATGTCATCCTGTCCACCTTGGTCTCTACCTCTGAAACAGGACCTTCTGATACAGGGTCCCTTCAAACATCAAAATCTAACTTCTCTGAAGCTGACTGCTTGGAAATTGAACGCTTGATTTTATCAAGACGTGGATTTTCTGAGTCAGTTATTGATACCTTAATACAGGCTAGGAAACCTGTTACCAGAAAGATTTACCATAAGATATGACGTAAATACCTATATTGGTGTGAATCCAAAGGTTACTCTTGGAGTAAGGTTAGGATTCCTAGGATATTGTCTTTTCTACAAGAAGGTTTAGAAAAGGGTTTATCTGCTAGTTCATTAAAGGGACAGATCTCAGCTCTGTCCATTCTGTTACACAAACGTCTGTGAGAAGTTCCTGACGTCCAGGCTTTTTGTCAGGCTTTGGCCAGAATTAAGCCTGTGTTTAAAACTGTTGCTCCACCATGGAGTTTAAACCTTGTTCTTAATGTTTTACAGGGCGTTCCGTTTGAACCCCTTCATTCCATTGATATAAAGTTGTTATCTTGGAAAGTTCTATTTTTAATGGCTATTTCCTCGGCTCGAAGAGTCTCTGAATTATCAGCCTTACATTGTGATTCTCCTTATTTGATTTTTCATTCGGATAAGGTAGTCCTGCGTACTAAACCTGGGTTCTTACCTAAGGTAGTTACTAACAGGAATATCAATCAAGAGATTGTTGTTCCTTCTTTATGCCCAAATCCTTCTTCAAAGAAGGAACGTCTACTGCACAACCTGGATGTAGTCCGTGCTCTAAAATTTTACTTACAGGCAACTAAGGAATTTCGACAAACGTCTTCTCTGTTTGTCATTTACTCTGGGCAGAGGAGAGGTCAAAAAGCTTCCGCTACCTCTCTTTCTTTTTGGCTTCGTAGCATAATTCGTTTAGCTTATGAGACTGCTGGACAGCAGCCTCCTGAAAGAATTACAGCTCATTCTACTAGAGCTGTGGCTTCCACTTGGGCCTTCAAGAATGAGGCCTCTGTTGAACAGATTTGCAAGGCTGCAACTTGGTCTTCGCTTCATACTTTTTCCAAATTTTACAAATTTGACACTTTTGCTTCATCGGAGGCTATTTTTGGGAGAAAGGTTCTTCAGGCAGTGGTTCCTTCTGTATAAAGAGCCTGCCTATCCCTCCCGTCATCCGTGTACTTTTGCTTTGGTATTGGTATCCCAGAAGTAATGATGACCCGTGGACTGATCACACTTAACAGAAGAAAACATAATTTATGCTTACCTGATAAATTCCTTTCTTCTGTAGTGTGATCAGTCCACGGCCCGCCCTGTTTTTAAGGCAGGTAAATATTTTTTAATTTATACTCCAGTCACCACTTCACCCTTGGCTTTTCCTTTCTCGTTGGTCCTTGGTCGAATGACTGGGAGTGACGTAGAGGGGAGGAGCTATATGCAGCTCTGCTGGGTGAATCCTCTTGCACTTCCTGTTGGGGAGGAGTAATATCCCAGAAGTAATGATGACCCGTGGACTGATCACACTACAGAAGAAAGGAATTTATCAGGTAAGCATAAATTATGTTTTTTAAGGCTAACGCAAGAGTCGCAATCTAGGCGATAGTTTTCAGCAAGAGATGGTCCGGAAGAGGGATACATCAAAGAGGGATGCTGTACCGCCGCAAGATAGCCTGCCCTGATTGCCAAGCTGATACAATCGTAAGTGCTGCGGTATACCTGTATCCTGTCCCTATTACTTAGCAGATAAGTGTGTCTATCGCTCTATTTAATGCAGCTACCGCAGCTCCTGAAAAGATCGGGACTGTTTCTTTAGCTCATTTATGCTCACATTTATGCTCTAACATTTTATGCTCTCACATTTTTTTTTCCGGTTGCTTGAGAGTGCCGGTTGCTTGAGTTCCGGATAATTGAGATTCTACTGTATATATATATTCCTATTTATTAAAAAAATACATAGAACATACTCTGCAATATGCAATCAGCCAATAGGATTGAAGTTTGAAGTTCAATCCTATTGGCTGATCCAATCAGCCAATAGGATTGAGCTCACATTCTTTTGGCTGTTCCAATCAGCCAATAGAATGCAAGCTCAATTCTATTGGCTGATTACATCAGCCAATAGGATTTTTCCTACCTTAATTCCGATTGGCTGATAGGATTCTATCAGCCAATCGGAATTGAAGGGACGCCATCTTGGATGACGTCACTTAAAGGAACCTTCATTATTCAGTCGCCGTCGGATGGAAGAGGATGCTCCGCATCGGATGTCTTCAAGATGGAACTGCTCCACTCCGTATGGAAGAAGATAGAAGATGCTGCCTGGATGAAGACTTCTGCCGGTCTGGATATCCTCTTCTTGCCGGATCGGATGAAGACTTCTGCCCCTCTGGAGGTCCACTTCTGTGCCCGGCTGGGTGAAGACGTCTCAAGGTAGGGTGATCTTCAAGGGGTTAGTGTTAGGTTTTATTATGGGAGGATTGGGTGGGTTTTAGAGTAGGGTTGGGTGTGTGGGTGGTGGGCTGTGGGTTTTAATGTTGGGGGGGGTATTGTATTTTTTTTACAGGTTAAAGAGCTGATTACTTTGGGGCAATGTGCCGCAAAAGGCCCTTTCAAGGGCTATTTGTAATTTAGTGTAGGGTAGGGAATTTTATTATTTTGGGGGGCTTTTTTATTTTATTAGGGGGATTAGATTAGGTGTAATTAGTTTAATTCTTTTATTATTTTCGGTAATTTAGTGTTTGTTGTTTTTCGTACTTTAGTTTATTTAATTTAATTGTAATTAATTATAGTTAGTTTAGGTAATTAATTTAATTATAGTGTAGTGTTAGGTGTAATTGTAACTTAGGTTAGGATTTATTTTACAGGTAAATGTGTCTTTATTTTAACTAGGTAATTATTAAATAGTTAATAACTATTTAATAACTATTGTACCTAGTTAAAATAAATACAAAGTTGCCTGTAAAATAAAAATAAACCCTAAGCTAGCTACAATGTAACTATTAGTTATATTGTAGCTAGCTTAGGGTTTATTTTATAGGTAAGTATTTAGTTTTAAATAGGAATTATTTAGGTAATTGTAGTTATTTTATTTTGATTATTTAAAATTATATTTAAATTAGGGGGGGTTAGGGTTAGACTTAGGTTTAGGGGTTAATAACTCTATTATTGTGGCGGCGACGTTGGTGGCGGCAGATTAGGGGTTAATAAATTTAATATAGTTGCGGCGACGTTGAGGGGGGCAGATTAGGGGTTAATAAATATAATGCATGGTTCGGCGATGTTTGGGGCAGTAGATTAGGGGTTCATTAGTATACTGTAGGTGGCGGTGGTGTCCGGAGCGACACAATAGGGGTTAATAATTTAATGCAGGTGGCGACGATGTCGGGGGTAGCAGATTAGGGGTTTATAAGTGTAATATTAGGGGTGTGTAGACTCGGGGTTCATGTTAGGGTGTTAGGTGTAGACATAACTTGTATTTCCCCATAGGAAACAATGGGGCTGCGTTAGGAGCTGAACGCTGCTTTTTTGCAGGTGTTAGGTTTTTTTACAGCCAGCTCAGCCCCATTGTTTCCTATGGGGAAATCGTGCACGAGCACGTTCAGCCAGCTTACCGCTGACTTAAGCAACGCTGGTATTACAGTGAGATGTGGAGCTAAGTTTTGCTCAACGCTAACTTTTCTGAGGCTGACGTCGGCTTGCAGAAAACTCGTAATACCAGCGTTGTCTTAAGTGAGCGGTGAGAAAAAAAGGCTCGTTAGCACCGCACACCATTACCGACAAAAACTCGTAATCTAGCCGTTTGTCTTTTCAGAAAAGTATTTATTGAATGGACGCAACATTTCATATGAACAGTAAGTTCTCTCCACTCCCCTTAAACATCTTTTTTTTCTATGAATTAGGGTTTCTTAAAGGGACAGTAAAAAAAAAAAAGTTTCATGATTTAAATAGGACATGTAATTTTTAACAACTTTCCAATTTACTTGTATTACCAATTTTGCTTTGTTCTCTTGGTATTCTTAGTTGAAAGCTAAATCTTAGACCTTGAAGACTGCCTCTAATATGAAAGCATTTTGACAGTTTTTCACCACTAGAGGGCGTTAGTTCATGGGTTTCATATAGATAACGTTGAGCTCAGGCACATGAAGCTCCTAGGAGTCAGCAATGATTGGCTAAAAATGCAAGTCTGTCAAAAGAAGTGAAATAAGGGGGCAGTTTGCAGAGGCATAGATACAAGGTAATCACAGAGGTAAAAAGTATATTATTATAACTGTGTTGGTTATGCAAAATTGAGGAATGGGTAATAAAGGGATTATCTACCTTTTTAAACAGAAATTATGGTGTTTACTGTCCATTTAAAATCAATGAAATATAGAAATGGAGAAGGCTATTAGAAGAGTTGCCATGCAATTCACCTGTAAGGTTTAATTTAAAAGGTGCAGTAAGTAGTTGTATAAGAGAACAGGTGGCATAGTGCCCTGCAGATCATCCAAACCAGTTTTTCAATAATATATTCTGTGCTTATCCTTCCCATTTTTTTGTGGTTTTCTGACTGACACCATGTTTTAATTGGTTTCACCTTTCCCTGGTTGTTCTGAAGCTTTCATTTCACCTGTGTTAAAATACAGAAAGTCAAGTGTCAAAAATGCACATATGTTTAGTGCCTAAGTCTAGA
This sequence comes from Bombina bombina, assembly GCF_027579735.1. Classification (NCBI taxonomy): domain Eukaryota; kingdom Metazoa; phylum Chordata; class Amphibia; order Anura; family Bombinatoridae; genus Bombina; species Bombina bombina. The sequence continues at coordinate 114,807,437 of NC_069507.1, forward strand.
CAGAAGCAGATTAGTATGGATAGTAAAATATTGTTCAGTAAACTGTATTGGTTGCCCATGGATTTTTTTATTTAACTCGTGTTTGTTTTTTTCATTTGGTCTTGTTCCAGTCTGCTTCAGTTATACTGATCGCTCCAGCTTGATCCTGCGGGACCTGGTATACTAATTTTCTTCAGATGTCCAGTTCCCAACCTTGATTCTTCAAGGCTATCTTGTGTTTAGAGGGCGACACACTGCAATTCTAGTCAGCAGTACTGGGTTCAATAGCCGATTGAGCTGTGTGAAATTATTTTAGATCAAATCTCTACTCTTAACAGTGTGATACTGAACATCTAATTCTGAGATTTAAAGTTTTTTCGGATTAGGTCGGTGATTGTTTCTCTTACAAACTGAGAATCCAGTTCTTCAGAGCATTTTCCACAATTTGGAAAGTTCTCTTTGATGAGTGTTCTATTGAGCGTTTTTCCTAGCATTTATTTAGGATGCGTAGGATTCTTCCATTTCTGCTAAGTGGCCTTGACAAGGGATAGTCAATTAGTTCCTCAAGGGCCAAATTTCAGCTTATTTTTCAATTCATTTGCATAACAATTTAGCCAGACTTCCTAATATTCATTTCTTTGTTCAAGATTTGGAGATAATTAGGCCATTTGTTAGACCTATTCCTTCTCCATGGAATTTATTTAGATCTTCTGTTCCTCAAGGTCCTCCCCCGAACCTATGTTCAGCATAGATTTTAATATTTTGTCCTGGAGGTTCTTTCTATTATCTTTAGGAGCAGAGAAAAGAGAGGCGCCTTATGGGACAGTATCGTTGTGCAGCGACAAAGAGACAGGAGACAGCACACACTAAGAGTCAGGGTACTCACAAGGATTGTGGCATAAACGTATGCCTCACTGAGCAGGACGGAACCTTAGTCGCCCGCCAGACAGACCAATGGGGAAGAGTATCCGGAACTCCAGGGTCCAATCCGCAGCTACAGATGGTAGAAGCGTCGGGGGAACAAGTTGTCCGTGATACAACCAATCGCTGTAAGCTCTCGTCAAGGTTTCTTCCAATAAACCTGGGTCCCTAAACAGCCACACAATGCAGGCTCACAATCAAACAACTGGCATAAATCACCTAACATTCCTAAATTGTTTGGAATAACATGCTTTAAAACATCAGGTATGATGTTGTATCGATCGGGTACTGTAAGGGTTACGCCCGTTACGTTAGGGTTACACAGTGACAGACCAAACTCCCCATTTAACGCACCGCAAACAACCACAAACGGTCCATTTGCACAACCGCAAACTCCCCATTGCCACGAGATAGATAGATTTGATAGATAGATACATAGATTAGATAGATAGATAGATCAATAGATGCAATAGATACATTTGATAGATACAATAGATAGATAGATTTGATAGATCAATAGATAGATTTGATAGATAGATAATTTCCCAGACAGAGAATTACAAGACGTGCGGTCTGGGACCCATGGTAAGGTTCCCAGAGGCAGTTGCAGCGCCCGAGGCTCTGATTAGAACAGAGCACTCTGGAACGTATCTGCCCTCGGCCGAAATCGGAACATTCTTTAGCTTTCTATCTGTCGGCTAAATGTCCGTCTGCCAAATGTCTGTCTGCCAAATGTCTGTCTGCCAAATGTCTGTCTGCCAAATGTCCTTCTGCATTTTGTCAGAGCACCGCGTGCAATCTACTGTGCCAACAGATATGAGTGGTCTGTCAAGCAGTAATTTTCTTATCAGTTTAATACCTGTTACGTCCCCTATCAGGGTACGTGTATATGGCATGGATTTTAGGAACCCGGAGATGGAAAAAGATGCTTGGTCGGTCCGGCCACGAGATAGATTTGAATGATAGATAGATACATAGATTAGATAGATAGATCAATAGATGCAATAGATACATTTGATAGATACGATAGATAGATTTGATAGATAAATAGATAGATTTGATAGATAATTTCCCAGACAGAGAATTACAAGACGTGCGGTCTAGGACCCATGGTAAGGTTACTTCCTTTTGCACAATCGAGTACAGGTTGGGGATTGCCTTTTGTGCAAAGAAATTTCGGCCGGGTACCTTCCACTGCGGTGTCCCCTATCAGGGGACGTGTTAATGGCATGGATTTTAGGAACCGGGAGATGGAAAAAGATGCTTGGTCAGTCCTCCTACTTCAAATTTGGGGCACTGAACGTGCAATCTACTGTACCACCAGATATGAGTGGTGTGTTAAGTAGTACTATTCTTATCAGTTTAATCCCTGTTACGTCCCCTAGCAGGGGACGTGTATATGGCATGGATTTTAGGAACCGGGAGATGGAAAAAGATGCTTGGTCGGTCCGGCCACGAGATAGATAGATTTGATAGATAGATACATAGATTAGATAGATCAATAGATGCAATAGATAGATTTGATAGATACGATAGATAGATAGATTTGATAGATAGATAAATAGACTTTTTCAGTTTTATCCCTGTTACGTCCCCTATCAGGGGACGTGTATATGGCATGGATTTTAGGAACCGGGAGATGGAAAAAGATGCTTGGTCGGTCCTCCCTCCTACTTCAAATATTGGGGCACTGCGCGTGCAATCTAATGTGCCACCAGATAGGAGTGGTGTGTTAAGTAGTACTATTCCTATCACTTTAATACCTGTTACGTGCCTTTTTTTTTGTTTTGTTTTTTGAAGCCACAGTGCAGCACCAGAGGCCAGAAAAATTTGGCATGTACACATGCCTGAAAAATTAGGTATTGTTGCAGCCGCTGCTGTAGCAGCGGCCAGAAAAATTGATGTTTGTTTCCCAGGCAGAAAGTGCCCTAAAACATTGCGTCTTGAACCCTAGTTGGTGGCGGATAAGTCACGCAAGTCATCCGGCATTCGAAGATAACATACAGCAGCTTGTGGACCATTTATAGCCCAAGGCAGATCATCTCATTAGGCCTTTTTTACTCGAATGTATCGCCCAATGTCAGTCCCTTCGGGATCCATCCCTCATTCATCTTAATAAAGGTGAGGTAATCTAGACTTTTTTTTACCTAAGCAACTTCTCTTCTCAGTGACAATACCTCCTGCTGCACTGAAGGTCCTTTCTGACAGGACACTTGAAGCGGGGCAGGCCAGAAGTTCTATCGCAAATTGGGATAGCTCAGGCCACAGGTCAAGCCTGCACACCCGGTAGTCAAGGGGTTCATCGCTCCTCAGAGTGTCAAGATCCGCATTTACGGCGAGATAGTCTGCTACCTGTCGGTCGAGTCGTTCTCTGAGGGTGGACCCCGAAGGGCTGTGGCGATGCATAGGAGTTAAAAAGCTCCGCATATCCTCCATCAACAACACGTCTGTAAAGCGTCCTGACCTTGCCGGCGTGGTCGTGGGAGTCGGAGGATTACTTTAACCTCTTCCCCTGTTAGATTCCCGTTGTGCTGTGACATCACCCTTATACGCTGTGTAAAGCATACTTTTTAATTTATTTTGGAACTGCTGCATCCTTTCCGACTTTCGGGAATTTGGTAACATTTCAGGCACTTTATGCTTATACCGGGGGTCTAGTAGCGTGGACACCCAGTACAGGTCCTTCTCCTTCAGCTTTTTTATACGAGGGTCACTCAACAGGCACGACAGCATGAAAGACCCCATTTGCACAAGGTTGGATGCCGAGCTACTCATGTCCCGTTCCTTGTCCTCAGTGATCTCACTGAAGGTATCTTCTTCCCCCCAGCCACGTACAACACCACGGGTACCAGATAGGTGACAACGAGCACCCTGGGATGCCTGTTGTGGTTGGTCTTCCTCCTCCTCAAAGCCACATTCCTCCTCTGACTCCTCTTCCTCACAATCCTCTTCCAGCGTTGATGCTGGTCCAGCAAGCGATGCTGATAAGGCTGTTTCTGGTGGTGATGGTGACCACAACTCTTCCTCTTCACGCTCATATACGGCCTGATCCAGCACTCTTCGCAGGGCACGCTCCAGGAAGAAAACAAATGGTATGATGTCGCTGATGGTGCCTTCGGTGCGACTGACAAGGTTTGTCACCTCCTCAAAAGGACGCATGAGCCTACAGGCATCGCGCATGAGCGTCCAGTAACATGGCAAAAAAATCCCCAGCTCCGCAGAGGCTGTCCTAGCACTCTGGTCATACAAATACTCGTTAACGGCTTTTTCTTGTGAGAGCAGGCGGACGAACATTAGGAGTGTTGAATTCCAATGTGTCAGGCTGTCGCAAATCAAGCGCTTCACTGGCATGTTTCGCCGCTTGATATCTGCAAAATTCGCCATGGCCGTGTAGGAACGCCTGAAATGGCCACACACCTTCCTGGCCTGCTACAGGATGTCCTGTAAGCCTGGGTACTTATGCACAAAGCGTTGTACGATCAGATTACATACATGTGCCATGCACGGCACATGTGTCAACTTGCCCAATTTCAATGCCGCCAACAAATTTCTTCCGTTGTCAGAAACCACTTTGCCAATCTCCAGTTGGTGCGGAGTCAGCCACTGATTCACCTGTGCGTTCAGGGCGGACAGGAGTTATGTTCCGTTGTGACTCTCTGCTTTCAGGCAAGTCAACCCCAAGACGGCGTGACACTGCCGTATCCAGGATGTGGAATAGTACCTGGGGAGCTGGGGGAGTGCCGTTGATGTGGAGCAAGACGCAGCAGCAGAAGAGGACTCAGCCAAGGAAGAGGTTATGGAAGAGGATGGAGTAGGAGGAGTAGAGGAGGTGGCAGCAGGCCTGCCTGCAAGTCGTGGCGGTGTCACCAACTCCTCTGCAGAGCCAAGCATTCCATGCTTGGCAGCCGTCAGCAGGTTTACCCAATGCGCAGTGTAGGTGATATACCTGCCCTGACCATGCTTTGCAGACCAGCTATCAGTGGTCAGATGGACCCTTGCCCCGACACTGTGTGCCAGACATGCCATTACTTCCTTTCGCATAATCGAGTACAGGTTGGGGATTGCCTTTTGTGCAAAGAAATTTTGTCCGGGTACCTTCCACTGCGGTGTCCCAATAGCTACAAATTTTTTGAATGCCTCAGACTCCACCAGCTTGTATGGTAAAAGCTGGCGGGCTAAGAGTTCAGACAAGCCAGCTGTCAGACGCCGGGCATGGGGGTGACTTTGGGACATTGGCTTCTTATGCTCAAACATGTCCTTGACAGACACCTGACTGTGAGCAGATGAGCAGGAACTGCTACGGAAGAGAGATGGAGTGGCGGATGGTTGAGAGGGGGCAAGGAGGACAGCAGTGGTTGATGTGGCTGAAGATGCTGGACCAGGAGGAGGATGGCGGCTTTGAGTTTGTGTGCTGCTTGTATTCATGTGTTCATCCCATCGGCGTTTGTGATGTGAGATCATGTGCCTTCGCAAAGCAGTTGTACCTAGGTGGGTGTTGGACTTACCACGACTCAGTTTCTTTTGGCACAGGTTGCAAATGGCTTCGCTGTTGTCAGAGGCAGACACACAAAAAAAATGCCTTACTGCTGAGCTCTGCGATGACGGCATTCTGGTGGTGGCAACAGCATGCGTTGATTGGCGTGCTGTCTGGCTGACCCCGGGTGCCGATGCATGCTGTCTGATTGTGCCACTAGCTCCTTGCGACGACCTCCCCCTGCTTCCAACTCGTCTCCTCCTCCTCCTCCTCTCTGTCTCCCCATCTGAACTTTCCTGCTCTTCTTCTCTTCTAGCGGGCACCCACGTGACATCCACGGACGCATCATCATCAACCGCTTCACTTGTATCTGACAAATCAACAAAGGAAGCAGCAGCGGGTACAACATCATCATCATCACACCGTACGTCCATGTCTGTAATGCTGCCTGACTGAGACATATCACTGTTATCTACATCCTCTGTCAATGATGGTTGCGCATCACTCATTTCTTCAGACTGATGTGTCAATAACTCCTCTGACAGATCAAGTGAAGCGGCTGTGGTGCTAGTGTTGGTGGTGGCGGCAGGCAGGCGAGTGGTAACTTGAGAGGTGCCCGAAGCTAAGCTGGAGGGGGATGGTGCGTCAAGGTTCCGAGCGGAAGCTGTAGAAGATTGGGTGTCCTGTGTTAGCCAGTCAACTAGGTCCTCCTCAGAACTTTTCGCGTTCATGGTACGTGGCCTCTGAACACTGGGCATTATTGTAGGGTCAAAGGGAATCACAGCACCACGACCACGACGGCACCTGCGCGTTTTTTTAAATGTACACTTACACTACTATTAAACAAGATATGAGTGGTGGCACTGGGTAAGTGGGCACAGTATACGCTGTGAGCCTGACACAAAAAAGCAGACTGATGTTTCACAATCCAAAAAGTTTTTTTTTCTTTTAAATGTACACTTACACTACTATTAAACAAGATATGACTGGTGGCACTGGGCAAGTTGGCACAGTATACACTGTGAGCCTGACACAAAAAAGCAGACTGATGTTTCACAGTCCAAAAAGTTTTTTTTTTTTTAAATGTACACTTACACTACTATTAAACAAGATATGAGTGGTGCCACTGGGCAAGAGGGCACAGTATACGCTGTGAGCCTGGCACACACACTGGCAAGCAGGCAACTGCAATTAGATTACACAAGCAGACTGATGTTTCACAGTCAAAAAAGTTTTTTTTTACAAAATTTACACTACTGTTACAACAGATATGAGTGGTGGCACTAGTTGGCAAGTGGGCCTGGCACACACGCTGGCAGGCAGGCAGGCAACTGCAATTAGATTAAACTAGCAGACTGATGTTTCACAGTCAAAAAAGTTTTTTTTTAAATTTACTCTACTGTTACAACAGATATGAGTGGTGGCACTAGTTGGCACTTGGCAAGTGGGCCTGGCACACACGCTGGCAGGCAGGCAGGCAGGCAGGCAACTGCAATTAGATTACACTAGCAGACTGATGTTTCACAGTCAAAAAAGTTTTTTTTTAAATTTACTCTACTGTTACAACAGATATGAGTGGTGGCACTAGTTGGCAAGTGGGCCTGGCACACACGCTGGCAGGCAGTCAACTACAATTAGATTACACTAGCAGACTGATGTTTCACAGTCAATAAAGTTTTTTTTTTTAAAATTTACACTACTGTTACAACAGATATGAGTGGTGGCACTAGTTGGCAAGTGGGCCTGGCACACACGCTGGCAGGCAGTCAACTACAATTAGATTACACTAGCAGACTGATGTTTCACAGTCAATAAAGTTTTTTTAAAAAAAATTTACACTACTGTTACAACAGATATGAGTGGTGGCACTAGTTGGCAAGTGGGCCTGGCACACACGCTTGCAGGCAGGCAACTACAATTAGATTACACTAGCAGACTGATGTTTCACAGTCAAAAAAGTTTTTTTTTTTAAATTTACACTACTGTTACAACAGATATGAGTGGTGGCACTAGTTGGCAAGTGGGCCTGGCACACAGGCTGGCAGGCAGGCAACTGCAATTAGATTACACTAGCAGACTGATGTTTCACAGTCAAAAAAGTTTTTTTTTTTTTTAAATTTACACTACTGTTACAACAGATATGAGTGGTGGCACTTAGCAAGTGGGCCTGGCACACACGCTGGCCGGCAGGCAACTGCTATTAGATTACAGTAGCAGACTGATGTTTCACAGTCAAAATTTTTTTTTTTTTTTTTTAATTTACACTACTGTTACAACAGATATGAGTGGTGGCACTGCAGGCAGGCAACTGCAATTAGATTACACTAGCAGACTGATGTTTCACAGTCAAAATTACACAGGCAAAAAAAAAAGAAAAAAAAAGGCTGATGTTCCAGCCCTAAAAATGGCTTTTTGGGGTGCTGTCCTTACAGCAGAGATCAGATGAGTCCTAGCTATCAATTTCCCTATAAAATCAGCAGCAGCTACACTATCCCTCCTCTCACTAAGAATGCAGGATCAGAATGAATCTAAAATGGCTGCTGTCCAGGAGCTGGGAGGGTCTGGGAGGGAGTGTCTGCTGCTGATTGGCTGAAATGTGTCCGCAGACTGTGAGATACAGGGTCAAAGTTTACTCAATGATGATGAATAGGGGGCGGATCGAACATCGCATATGTTCGCCCGCCGCTGCGAAAGCGAACAAGCTATGTTCGCCGGGAACTATTCGCCGGCGAACAATTCGCGACATCACTATTGGCTGGTAGATCAAAATAGTCTAGAGATAGTCAAATCAACTAAGATACATGAACCTGATACATCACCTGATATGACCACTCTTCTATTTCCTTAACTTTATCTTTATGCTCAACCCCTTTACACTGATTTTTATGTTGATTAGATAAATCCCTCTTACATAACCTTTTAGTAGTTTCCCACATCTCCCATGTCATGAGATGCAGGACATATGCAGGACACAGCAATGATGGTACAACTCTATTTTATTACAGAGCATAGCAATACACATCCAGACAGGTTGATTGTACTAAACTAACTGCGACACAGACACCGGACCTAAGCCCCGCCCACCAGCTAGTGACATCACATCCTGCTATCATCACATCTTCCCCTTTTTCAAAGGCAAAGCATACATTCGCATATATTAAATAACAAGGTACACCAACAGGGTATACAACAACATTTTGTTTTAGAACATTATAAAAACAGATAGATTAGAAAACATGAACAAATAAATTACATCCTGACTTGGACATCGGGGTAGACTACCCTAGTCCACAGTGACCATGGGATTATTCTGCCCATACTTCCGGTCACTGTTCTAGCTAAAGTCAGTCCCTGTATCGGGCCGGAAGCCTCACCACTCTTCCGCTTGATGTAACTTTGCATGAATTGTCCTCTGATACAGAAGATGGTGAACAAGAGTCTGCTGGAGGCAAAGATATATCCCCGCTATGATCTTGCTGAGGGGAAGGCACCTCTCTTAGAACAGGAGATCCCACCGGCGGTGGTACTGAGGTATCCGGTTCCAGACTCTCAGGTACAGGCTGAAGATGTCTTCGGTTACGGCGTGTAACCGTCCCTCCCTCTGTAAGGACTGTGTAAGACCTTGGTTCTGGAGAGCGGCCCACTACCGTAGCAGGCGTCTTCCATTTCTTCTCATCATCCAGTTTAATTCTGACACTTTGGCCCGCTTTCAGTTCCTGTAAAGGCCTGACAGAATGTCTCCTGTCGTAGAAGAAACGATAACCCTTTTTGGCCTCTTCATCCCTCCTAAGGACTTCGTCCCGAGGAACAGGGCCAGGCGGCTTGAAGACACCCACTGAGGGTAAAGTGGTGCGAATCTGGCGTCCTAGCATCAGCTGTGCCGGGCTAAACCCGGTGGCTTGAATGGGCGTCGCCCTGTATGACAAGAGGGCTAGGTACGGTTCAGATTGCTTTAGGATGAATTTTGTTGTTTGAACTGCCCTTTCAGCCATTCCGTTGGCCTGCGGATAATGTGGACTTGACGTGGAATGTACAAAATCATATTCCCTGCTGAAGGCACTGAACTCTGTAGAAGCGAACTGCATGCCATTATCACTCACCAGCTCCATTGGAATGCCCCAGCGGGCGAACAAGCTCTTCAGGCGAATGATAACGGCCTGACTTGTGATATCATTCAGGGGTGCTATTTCCAAATACCTGGAATAGTAGTCGATAACAACAAGAAACTTTTTCCCGTGCAGTTCGCACAAATCAGCAGCTATTTTCTGCCACGGCCCCGCAGGCAGCGGAGTAGACATTAAGGGCTCCCTTCTCTGAGTAGGCCGGCGTTCCCGGCAAAAGGCACATTTAGACACATGATTTGCAATGTCAGAGCTGATCCCGGGCCACCACACAGCTGTAGCTGCTCTTTCTCTGCACTTTGTGATGCCTAAGTGCCCATCGTGTATCCTGTTCAACATCTCCTTCCTCATGCTGACAGGAATTACAATACGGTCTTGGAACAGCACCAACCCCTCCAGCTCCGTGAGCTGCGACCTCTCTGGCTGGTAAGCATTTAAAGACATCCAGGCTGCCCGGCTCTCGGGCCAGCCATCTCTTATGTACCTTATAACTTCTTGCAGATCTGTGTCCAAATATGTCTCTTTCTTTATCTCTTCCAGTTTCCTTGAAGAAATGGACTTAGAGGCCAGAACTGAATCAACATACACTTTTACATCCGACTCTGTGGAGGATTCTTCAGCAGCAGCCAGCGGGAGCCTGGACAGTGTATCTGCCACAACCAGCTGCTTCCCCGGCACATGCACTGCCTGAACATTGAACCTGAGTAGTCTCATTAAAAGTCTCTGGCATCTCAAGGGTGTTTTGTCGATGTCATAAGAATTGATAAGAGGGACTAGCGGTTTGTGGTCAGTTTCCAGACTAAATTTCTCCAAACCCACTAGATAACGCTGAAAGCGCTCACAGGCCCAAACTGCAGCCAGGCACTCTTTCTCAATTTGAGCGTATTTTGACTCCGCAGCCGTCAGTGTGCGGGAACAGTAGGCGATGGGCTGTAGTTTGTTGTCATTCAGTTGCAGGAGTGCAGCCCCCAACCCATAACTGCTTGCATCAGCACTAACCACAGTCTTTTTTGAAGGGTCGTAGAACCCCAGCACTGGGGCAGACCCCAGCAGGGACTTAGCATGCAGGAACGCTTTTTCTTGTGAGGGTCCCCAGACCCAGGCAACATCTTTCTTAAGCAACTCTGTGATAGGGTGCAAAACTGTAGATAAATCTGGAAGAAACTTGCCCACGTAATTTACAAGGCCCAATATCTGTCTCAGCTCATGTACATCAGAAGGGCTTTTCACCTGTTCGATAGCCCGAATTTTCTCGGGGTCCGGCTTGATGCCATCCCCGTTGATGATATGCCCAAAGTAGCATAATTCAGTTTTCCTAAAATGACATTTTTCTTTATTCAGCTTCAGCCCAGACTCTTTGATAGCCTGCAGCACACAACTCAAACGCTGATCATGCTCCTCCACTGTAGACCCATACACTAGAATGTCGTCCATGTCGACTGCTGTGCCCACGTGGCCACTCAGGAGAGAACTCATTTCCCTCTGAAAGATCTCAGGAGCGGAGGATATCCCAAAGGGAAGTCTGCAGAAACAGAACCGACCTACCGGAGTGATAAAGGTAGTCAGTTTGCGGCACTTTGGATCCAGGGGGATCTGCCAAAAGCCGCTAGAAGCGTCTAATGTGGAAAAGAACTTCGCCCCAGCCAACTTCGGGGCTATATCTTCCAGTGTCGGCAGCACAAATCTCTCCCTCTTCACTGCCTCATTCAACCTTTTCAGGTCCACACAGATGCGCACCTTTCCGTTTTTCTTCGCAACTGGAACAATGGGGGCACACCAATCAGTTGCCTCAACAACCTCTTCAATAACCCCCATAGACTTCATGCGCATGAGCTCTTTCTCCACTTGAGGCATGAGCGGGAACGGAATTCTACGAGGAGTAGAAATACTGTACGGGACTGCGTCACTTTTAAGTGCTATACGGACAGGTTTGCAGCTCAGTAGGCCCAACTCGCCAAACATATCTTCAGAGATCTCATTCACTCTGGCCACGAGGCCCAAGTCACAGGCTGCTTTTCTGCTCAATAAACTGTTAACACACTGACCTCGGATCACATGTACCCACATGGTGAACTTCCTTTGTTTGTACTCGCAGCTGGCAAGAAATTTCCCCACACAATCAATGCGGCCACCAGGACTATGAACATTTGTAGTAACCTTCGCCAGCTGGGGCTGTCGAGGCAGTTTCATAAATTCAGCAAAAGACATTACAGTGATATCAGCTCCTGTGTCAATCTTAAAATCAACCTTGGCTCCCATTACAGTAAAGGTAACTTTCCAATCTTCCTCTGAGCTTGTCCGTTCCACAACAGACCCCACAAAAGACACTTCCTGACTCTCCTGGTCACTGTCCACTTGCATCTCCTTAATGTATTCAGTTTTACACACCACTTCAAAATGGCCTATTCTGTTACATTTTCTGCATCTTTTATCTCTGGCCGGGCATATAGCACTCTGATCATGAGCCCGGTAGCACCGTGTGCATCGGCCATGTTGCGCCCATCCACTTCTAGGCCTTTCCAGTACTTTAGATCTACCGCTCACACTGTGCCTTTCACTAGTAATTTTCCTAGACTGTTGCACTTCATCCACAATACTCTCAGACCTCAGATCAGCACTTTGCTTTTTCACCAGTTCACTCTGGCGGGCCATCCTAATAGCCCCGTCTAACGTTAAATCAGGCTCTAACTGCAGCTTCAGGGAGACTTCAGCATCTGCAATTCCAATAACTATTCTGTCTCTGATTTGCTCTTCTTTAGCAACACCAAACTCACAGAATTCAGCTAATTCATACAGGCTGCGCACAAATGACTCCACAGATTCTCCCACACGCTGATTACGTTTGTGAAAACAAGCTCTCTCATGAATCACATTTCTTTTGGGCACAAAGTGGGCACTGAGTTTATCCATAACTATATCAAAGTTAACTTCGTCCCCTTCTTGGAAAGTAAAAGCATTGAACACTGGCTCTACATCTTTCCCCATAGAATATAAAAGAGAATTAACTTGTACTTCACCACTCTCCTTGTTCAGTTTGGATGCAATCCTGAAGCGCTGAAACCGCTGACGCCATGTGGGCCAAGCTGCAGGCTGAGAAAAGTCAAAAGGCTCAGGTGGGGTAAACTTTGACATCGTCATCATCAGAAACAGAAGCGTAGTCCAGAACTTCTGACACCATGTCATGAGATGCAGGACATATGCAGGACACAGCAATGATGGTACAACTCTATTTTATTACAGAGCATAGCAATACACATCCAGACAGGTTGATTGTACTAAACTAACTGCGACACAGACACCGGACCTAAGCCCCGCCCACCAGCTAGTGACATCACATCCTGCTATCATCACATCCCATATTATCCAAGAATATTTTTAATTTATCTCTCCCTCTTCAGATAATCCAAGCACCCTCTGGATTGCCCATAAAGCCGTCGTCAGAGGAGAATTGATCCAACAACGCACTCACATTAAAAAATCCTATAACACTAAGCATTTAGAATTACTTAACAACCTAAGATCTGCTGAAATTTTTCATAAGCAAAACCCACAATATAAAGTACTGTTACATAAATTAACAAAATCTCAGGAAGCTCTGAATTCGCACGTACAACATGAGGCCCACAAATAGGCTCTATTTCTTAAAAATATATATTTTCACAGTGGAAAAAGAGCTGGACCACTGCTTGCTAGAGCAATGTGACATAAAAACTTGTAAAACCATATTCATCAAGTAGACAAAATTGATGGAGAACCTAAATTTGATTCCACCTCTATAGCTAATGCCTTTACAGCTTTCTATTAACAATTGTATAATCTTCCTTCCCCAGAGGGAAGCCAATTTTACAACTAAATGGATTCTTATTCATCTACGGGGGACATCCCCTGCCTCAATAATTAAACTATTGAGACCTTAGAGGACCCGCTTCACTTCAAGAAGTTTTGAGTGCCATCAACAACTTACCTGCTGGAAAGAGCCCCAGTCCCTACAGTTTTTCTAATAAATATTATAAACTTTTTAAAGACATCCTGGTCCCGCACATACTATCACTTTTTTGCTCCATTGACAACTATATAAATGTCCCCAATCCTGCTTAGAAGCCCATGAGTCAGTTATACAAAAACCCAGTAAATCAAAACATCTCTTAAGCTATTATAGGCCTATTTCATTAGTTAATACTAATTTAAAACTCTATGCCAAAATTATATCAAATAGGCTTTACAGCTAATAGATTATGCCAAATATTCCAACTTGAAACTAGTGTTCATTTCCACGAACACCGAAAAGGCATTTGATCGGCTAAATTGAAAATTTCTGTATGCTACGCTAAATAAATAGGATTGGACGATACAATGATCAATCACATCCAAAATCTATATCAACAACCCACTGTGCAAGTTAAAACCAATGAAGTATGGAGATTTTAGCCTCTTTAATTAGACATAATCAAAATATCTCAGGTGTAAAACTTGGCCCCAACGAATTTAAAATCTCCATATATGCAGAATTTAAAATCTCCATGTATGCAGACAATATCCTTTTGCATCCAAAGTCTATATCAACAATCCATTGCGCAAGTTAAAACCAATATAGTATGGAGATCTTAGCTTCTCAAATTAGACATAATCAAAATATCTCAGGTGTAAAACTCGTCCCAAATGACTTTAAGGTCTCCATGTATGCAAACAATGTCCTTTTCACCCTAACCAACCCATTGACTTCAACCCCCGAAATAGTTAACTCCTTAACGACCAGCGACGTATCCTGAACGGCGCTGGTCGTTATGCCCTTAAGAACCAGCAACGTTCCCTGTATGTCGCTGCAGTCCTGGGCTTCTCTCTGCCGTGATCTCGCTCACAATAGCGAGATTGCGCAGTCCTGGGCTTCTCTCTGCCGCGATCTTGCTCAAAATAGCGAGATCGCACTATTTCTGCATGCCCCACGAGTGGGGCACTGCGGACATAGATTTGCAGAGTTATTGATGCAGAGAGGGCCACTCTGTGGCCCTGTTTGCATCGCACAGCGGTAGTGCCTATCGATGGTGGGTGGGAGTGTATTAAGGGAGGCGGGTGGACGGGCCATTCCTAGAGGAGGCAGAAGGAGGGCGGGAGTGGGTGGGACCGCTACACCACTCAACACGTTAGGGAAAAAAAAAGTTCCGGGTAGTGAGGGGGAAGGAGGGAGGAAGGTCAATGAGGGGGATCCTATGTGGGTTCCATTGAGGGAAAGGGATCTGGGATGGGGAGAGGGGTATGGTAATGAGGGGGGCAACTACACTACAGGAAAAAAGTGTATATATATTTTTTTTTTTTCTACAGAAAAAAGGGTGTATATATATATATATATATATATATATATATATATATACAGTGTATATATATATATATATATATATATTTTTTTTTTAAATTGCCTAATTTGCTGCAAACTGGGTACTGTCTGCCAGTATCTAAGATGGCGGCAAATAGGTAGAGGGGGGGTTAGAGAGCTGTTGGGGGGGGATCATGGAGGTTGGGGGTTAAGGGGCGATAATACACTGCAGAGAACCTAAAAAAAAAAAGCAGCTTTTTACTTTAGTACTGGCAGACTTTCTGCCAGTACTTAAGATGGCGGTGACCTTTGGGGGGTGGGGGAGGGAAAGATAGCTGTTTAAGAGGTGTCAGGGAGGGACCAGGGGGTGGGATGTGTCAGGTGGGAATCTGATCTCTACACTGAAGCTAAAAGTAACCCTACAAGCTACCTAATTAACCCCTTGACTGCTGAGCATAATACAAGTGTGGTGCGCAGCGGCATTTAGCGGCCGTCTAATTACCAAAAAGCAATGCCAAAGCCATATATGTCTGCAATTTCTGAACAAAGGGGATCCCAGAGAAGCATTTACAACCATTTGTGCCATAATTGCACAAGCTGTTCATTTCAGTGAGAAAACTAAAATTGTGAAAAAGTAAAAAAATTTTTTTATTTGATTGCATTTGGCGGTGAAATGGTGGCATGAAATATACCAAAATGGGCCTAGATCAATACTTTGTGTTGTCTACTTAAAAAAATGTATAGTTTTGATAGGTAAATATAGGTAAATAAAAGGCTCTATTTCTGTTTAAATGTAGTGATGGCAAAAATGCTAAAAATGCTCTGGTCTTTTGGGGAAGTTTTTGTCTGAAATGCCCAGTCCTTAAGGGATTAAAGAATTTGGTAATTTCTTCTCCATAAATAATCAGAAATCTGAAATCCTCATCATAAATATGACAAAACAAAAACTTGATAAAGTACTATCCATTTGCCCTTATAAACATCAAACAACAGCCTTAAAATATTTAGGAATATTTCTCACACCTAATAAAAATTGTCTATTGAAACTTAATTTTACCAACATAACCTCCAGAATCAACAAGAACTTTACACATGCCAAGGGAAAGCTATTTCTTGGTGGGGTAGGATTCAAACATTAAACATAAGTACTCTTCCTAGACTTATATGTCTTACAAGCTGTCCCAGTTGCCCTTCCAAAATAATTCTTCCACCAAATTCAAAACATGTTAAATATTTTTGTCTGGTGTAAAAAATATATATGAGCATATACATATATATTTACAGGGAACGCACAGTTCCCATAGACCACAATTTATTTTTTCTAACACCCCACACCCGCCAACTTTAGCCCCCCAAAAACTGCCTAGTGCAGTAATAAAAAAAAAAAAAAAAAGATGCAACATTTTTTTATTTTTAAAATAGTCCTTAAATTATTTTGGGGGGAGCGGGTGGGCAGTTGGGGCACGTTTGAAAAAAAAAACAACCAGAGGTCTGACCTCTGGTTAATTTTCGGGCGCATTTGTAATGGCTGGTTATGTGCGTATATACATGTTTATGTGTGTTTGTATGTATATATATATATATATATATATATATATATATACACACACATAAATACATATATATAGCACTCACTGGACTCTGTTCAACTTAAATAGTATTATTATTTATTTGTGATAGCACAGTGCCCCTTCCTCAGACCGATCTGTAAAATAAAACAGACCAGACTCATAAAGCAAATACTAGTAAACTCCACCCACAAACGAACCAATCACTTCTCTAAGACAGTGATTGCAACTATCACAAACACCTGAGTGTTTCTCCCATCACCATAGACACACACACACAGTGAACACAAAACAAATACGATCTTACATGCCACAAACTTTCACCCTCCCTCGCTGATCTCCAATATCCCTAAAGCTCAATTCCAGCGGGTGATAAACAATAATACATATGAGGATAAAAGAGCCACCCAGATCAATTAGATGAAGAATCAGTTTCTCGAGCAAGGTTCTAAAAAGAAGAAACTGGGAGAGGCACTCCAAGATACCATGTGTAAGTGCACAAGACAAGGTGCCCTCTTCGCATACAGATAAAAAGTGCCTGCCGGGGGCGTGTCCGGCCAGCGTCTAAGATGGCAGCGTTTTTGAGAGCTCTCCTCTTAAGACTCACAATCCATAAGGAAATCTGAATCATCTCAACCCATCCAGTTCAGATTTTAACAGCCCAAAAGAGAGGGTACTCTACCGTACTGAATGACACCTGTAGTGCATCTTCAAAAGCTTTTAAACTGGACTTTTGCACCTTTCTTTGGATCTCTAGAAAACTACATTGCAGCAACCCCTCGCCCGGCAACCGGGCGTACAGAGATTGTTATACCATCTTTAGACAAGTTGCACGGTAGTTTCTACGATGGAGGACTTTAATATCGAAATACAACTGCTCCTAGCTACATTTGAAAAACGGATGACAAGTCAATTTGAAGATTTGATGATTCTGGTAAAGTCTATCTCCAAGCATGAGGATTTCCCTACTACAAATATGGCGGCAATGGAAGTGTCAGCAGACGTCCCGCTCCTATTACTTACCGACGATAGTACCCCCACTCACGATCTGCGACATCTGCAGGAAGCTTTCCTAACTTCTGAAGGGTACTCTGATAAGCTGACCTCAGACTATATCGATCACAAGGTTGATTACCGATATACCTCAATTCCTTGCGACCTCCAATCAAACGGACTGGACGATCTAAATAGCGGACTGTTGAACTGGGGACAATATAAGCTCTCCCCCGGCAATACTTCAAAGTCCGCAGAACCTCCACCCAAAACCACTCAAGAGCCCATACAACTTACTCAATGCATGAGCTTAGCTCAGATATCAGTGTCCGGAGCATGCCCTCCGCCAGCAGTCCACGCAATCTATCTACGGACCTCCGGATCTAATGCTCCCCGGTCTACCACCATGCACCAAGGGGCCGATCAATATTGGCATGAGACTCCTGTTTCTCTCAGAAGGGGAGTGGGCTAGAGGCCTCAGATGTTCTCGGTGAGTTGCTGCAGCCACGAGCATCGGTCAGCAAGTAAGCCAGCCGCATTTTCTAAGATCGTCTATTTGGATCTACCCATATTTGGCCCCTCTCCTTACTACTTAGAGACAATGGCTACTAAGAGCTGGCCTCATTATGTTGAGAACACTGAGAGACACTCTTTACCTTGGTCTTGCTCGCGGTATAAGTTAGATGACAGGTAGGATCTAAGAACGACAAAATGCGAGCAAGCCCAAATACTGGGGACATTTTTGTGCACTTAGTTTTTTTATTTTTTTATTTACCTATTGTGTTTCATCCCCTCATCGCAGGTCTTTTTCATTTAACATTAAGTTTGATTTTTTACCCTGTTGTTTTCCTTTTTATTTTATTTGTATACTCATGTGCTGTAATGCCCTTCATTTAGTACTATAAGTAATGATTGTTGTGTTCCTAAAGGTCCATATGAACGTTTCCTTTACATGCCTAACAGACCTTGCTAACAAGACTAGCTCACAACGATTTATGTACACGGGCCCTCTGTGCAACGTCAGGGGATCTCTAAACTATATCATAATTCAAAGTGGAGGTCAGATCGTATGCTATCTGTAACAACCAATTACACTGTTAGCCCATATACTCCGAAGTTATAGTGACATATCAATCCTGAGGTTCCCCCATGTTACTAATTTATTCTATCTTGTCCTTAGTGGCTCATACTACTCCCACCATTTGCACATTATTATCGCTCAGACATTGGTATGCTATAGAGTGGCTATCATTGGATACTAGATGTTAGATGAATATGGTATTCACTCTCTCTGAGCCTCTTAATTACCCAGAATACTATATAGTGCTGGTATGTATATTCCATGACAAAAGTAAATGAAGCACAACATAGCTCCCCTTTACTATATATTCTTCCCAGAGGAGCGTTGTGTTCTTGCTTGGCGCTCACAGCTGTCCAACTTCTCCGTGGGATTAATACCTGTGTAACCTGTAAACATCTATACTGTTCTGTAATGTAGCTAACTCTCACGGTATTAGATAGCAAGTAGTCCAGATAGCATCTAGTTCACAACAACAGAACTTTATCTCCCTTTTGGAAACTCTCACAGCTATGTTATAAGGAACTAATGTTACTAGGGTCATGTATTTTGTTGCTTATGGCTCTGAAGTCTATATATAGTATATCACTCCCAAAATATTGTGAATAATGTACTGTTTAATATTTATTCTAACTGGATATATGTGTAACCTACTGTTAACTAGGCTTTCCTGGATCTAACTGGAAACTATCTTAAAGCCATATATTACTTACTCCCACAGTTTTTCTTTTTGTTTAATCCTTTCTTTTAACCTTTTGCACAATATCACTCACTATAACTCCCTGCTTACATAGGTTCTGTTACTCCTATTTAACAATGATTTATCTAAGCCACATATCACACCCTACATAATTATAATAATGCATATATACACTCATTGGGGTCCAGAGACTCTTCACCCACCTTTATATAGCCCTACAACACCACAATAGCTCTCTGCTATACGCCTTGGTACTTGCAATACAACCAGAAAATTATTTCACCGAGAGATATGGGTATATTTATAAAGCATGTCAAAATAGAGGCCTATCTTCCATACTATTTTAAGTCTAAAAGATAATTCCATATACTCTGTTCCTATGAGTTAGAGAGGCTCAAATAGCAACCCTCTGAGGGGAGTCCTTGGAGAATTTATGCATAGCATATCCTTGGTTATTATGGCCTGGTTACGAGCCTTCTGTATCATTGCTAATATATATATTAACTGAAGGTCTATCATTATCTAGCTCTTAAACGCTATATACTACCTACTATATATTCTGCTCTATTACATCAGTAGCTAATCTCCAACCAATCTCTTCCTAGTCCATATAATGTCCGCTCCATATGCGAATCCCCCTTTATTCAGTTCACAAGTTTGATAAAGCCTAAGAATGACTTTAGATATTCTAGAAGGAATTTATGTTTCAGCCACTGCTTTGCCCATCCCATTAAGTTTATAAAGAGCTCAATAGAGATCCTACTAAAACATAGCGCAACAACAATACTGTGCCCCTCAAACTCCCGGACACGCCCCCTCTTTCCCCCCCTTTTTTTCTTAACCAGAGCGGCTCTTGCCCGCTGAATCCCCCTTTCCCCAAAACAAAACCATCATACTTACCCCCATCTTACCGCAATTTACTCTGAATAGATAACTTACTTTTTAATCTCCACAGTAATTTGGGGACCATTCTTATATGTATTAAGCCAAAGGTTATAAAATGAGGGGTTTTTTTTTCTTATGATATGTCCCAGTTAGTCATCTCTGCCATACGCAAGTCTTTTATTTTTACTTCCCACGCTCTATATTATACATTTCATGATTCACATCTTAGATTTACTCTTAGAATCTTTGCCAGAACTTAATATAGTTGTGGGTCTGACATAGCATGTGTAACCATATTACTAATACCTCGGTGTTCTAGACTTAGCCTATTTCATACTTTAAAATTGTAAAGATGTTTTTTTACAAGTCTGATTTGTATCTGGTCATATGTATTGTTTATCTGTTACTGTTCATTACCTCAATAAAAAATTTATTAAAAAAAAAAAAAAAAGTGCCTGCCATTTATTACTGAATTTGATTGATTAGTGAAAATGAGGAATGAATGGACACTTCTACCTACTGATTCACAATTGCCACTTTAGGAATTGGACTATCCTAGAGTGGCCTACAAATGAGGTAGAAATCTTAGAGACCTACTGGTTGACACTGACCCCTTGGTCAGCTATGACCCGGCAGCACAGACACATAAGAAATTTGGATGCTTCACCACTTGTAACAGTATGGTACCAGGTCCTAAGTTTCAGCAACCTACAAATATGAATAAATATAAGATCAAACATTTTGTGACATGTACTACACAATACATTGTCTACCTGCTGAACTGTTCATGTGGTCTTTTTTATGTTGGAAAGACTGTTATAGATGCTAGAACTCACCTGGCAAATCATCGCTCTGCAATCTGTACAACAATCAGAAAGGGTAAATCAGAACAACCGGTTCCACGTCACTTTGCCAATGCCAGTCACACTGTCATGGAACTTACATTCATTATTATTGATTATGTACCTCTATTGACAAGAGGGGGTAACAGGGATATGATCCTTTTACAAAAAGAATTGAAATGGATCTATAAACTGGGGACTGTGGCCCTTAAGTGCCTGAACGTATCTATATAGCACACATTAAATAGCAGTCTCTTGTTGTGAAAAGCTAATAAAAAAGCATGTGATAAGAGGCTGTCTGTAATGGCTTAGAAACAGGCAGACATTTAGAGGTTAAAATGTTAAAAATTATATTAATATCACAATGTTGGTTATGGAAAGCTGGGGAATGAGTAGTAAAGGCGTTATCTATCTTTTTAAACAATAACAATTTTGGTGTAGACTGTCCCTTTAAGAATAAATAGAACATATTCTGCTATGTGAAGAGGCCTGGAATGTGAAATATTCATATTTCATGTTGGGTTGAGCGCACTAGAATAAAAACAGTCGGATTAATGATGGAATGCGGGTGTTAGTCTTTTTTTTCTTCTTCAGTTTTTGTTATCCATTAAAGTCTATGAGGGAATAAATTAGCGTGGTTGGATATTTTGCGCGCACCGTGTTTTCGCTAAAGTTTTACTTTGAACTCATAATACGAGCACACCCCTACGCGCACAAAAAGCATCTATCTAGCAATGTTATCACTCGAACAGTAGCGATATTTTGCGCTCCTCTCGTAATCTAGCCCAATATTCCCGGTTAGAAACCGGGAGTGGTGAAGAGGCACAGCATTTGTTGTTTGTATGAGGAAGTGATAGCGCTCACAGCAAGTGCCCTCCACAAAGATGTCTGGGCAAGCTGCTTAATGATTGGGAACGACCATATTAAAAAGTGTATGTGTCCCTGGTACAAAGTTTTGTTTTGTGACTATGTCCAATTGCTATTGCAATGGCCCTATTATTACACAGTTCGTGGTAGTACTTGTTTTGCACTTTATTTGCCCCGCTATATCTTGCTTGCTCTTCTGTCTCCTCCATCTATTTGGCCATATGTTTGACTAAGGGATAATGGGGGAGTGGAAGTGTTTAAAGCTCTGGTATGTGGGGGTGTTTTTGCCTCTTGTTTAATTATATTTTTATTTTTACTATGATCATTTTAAGATTAAATTTAAGTCCCAAATAGTCTGATTTTAATGTATTTGCTGAAAAAATATTTGCAAACTTCAGCGTTACAATATATTTATCAATTTATTGTTTTTGTGTTTTAGTTTGTAAAACTTGCATTGTACAGCATTTTGAGGAAAGCAACGATTGCCCTAAATGTGGAAACCAAGTCCATGAAACAAATCCATTAGAAATGTTAAGGTAAGATTGAGCTGAGCAACTATAAAAGTAAATTTCATGTTGATGTTTTGTGTGGTGTAATAAAAAATATTCGCTAAATTTATTTAAACTTCACAACTGTATATTGCCTAAATTGTTTTCTCAAAAAGCACAAATGTGAAAGATTTTACTTTTAATTTTAGTTTTTGGGGGGTAGTTATCAAGCCGTCAACCTCAAATACGCTGGAATTCCGCAGCGTATTTGTGGCGAGGCTGATTCGCCTAAGTTATCAAGCCCTAGATACCGGCAAAAGTAGAATTTAGTGACGTAAGCTTCGATCCGCCGGACTCAGTCCGACACAGATCGATTCTTACGTCACTCCAGATGTTCCGCACACAAGTGCGGCACTATCTGACTACTTTTACTAGTTATCAAAAAACTGGTAGGTATGCTCCGCACTTTTTCGGCCCAGCGTACCCTGGAGGCGGCGGATCCCATAGAAATCAATGGGAGTCTGACCATAGCAAAAGTTCATGTTCGCTGCTGCCCGACATCCCATTGATTTCTATGGGAGCTGTCTACACCTAACACCCTAACATGTACCCCGAGTCTAGACACCCCTAATCTGTCCCCCCCTACACCGCCGCAACTAAATAAAGTGTTTACCCCCTAAACCGCCGCTCCCGGAGCCCACTGCCACTCTAATAAACTGATTAACCCCTAAACCGCCGCTCCCAGAGCCCATCGCCACTCTAATAAACTGATTAACCCCTAAACCGCCGCTCCCGGTCCCCACCGCAACTATAATATATGTATTAACCCCTAAACCGCCGCTCCCAGACCCCGCCGCCACCTACATTATACCTATTAACCCCTATCCTGCCCCCCCATACCGTTGCCACCTATAATAAAGTTATTAACCCCTATCCTGCCGATCCCAGACCTCGCCGCAACTAAATAAATAGTTTAACCCCTAAACCGCCGCTCCCGGACCCTGCGGCAACCTATATTAAACGTATTAACCCCTAATCTGCCCCCCTACACCGTCGCCACCTATAATACATTTATTAACCCCTATCCTGCCCCCCCTACACCGTCGCCACCTATAATACATTTATTAACCCCTATCCTGCCCCCCCTACACCGCCGCCACTGTAATAAAATTATTAACCCCTAAACCTAAGTCTAACACTAACCCTAACACCCCCCTAACTTAAATATTAATTAAATAAATCTAAATAATATTTCTCTTATTAACTAAATTAATCCTATTTAAAACTAAATACTTACCTATAAAATAAACCCTAATATAGCTACAATATAAATAATAATTATATTGTAGCTATCTTAGGATTTATATTTATTTTACAGGTAAATTTCAATTTATTTTAACTAGGTACAATAGCTATTAAATAGTTCTTAACTATTTAATAGCTACCTAGCTAAAATAAAGAGAAATTTACCTGTAAAATAAATCCTAACCTAAGTTACAATTACACTTAACACTACACTATACTTTAATAAATTATTTCTATTTAAAACTAAATACTTACCTGTAAAATAAACCCTAAGATAGCTACAATATAATTAATAATTACATTGTAGCTATTTTAGGATTTATATTTATTTTACAGGTAACTTTGTATTTATTTTAGCTAGTTAGAATAGTTATTAAATAGTTATTAACTATTTAATAACTATCTAGCTAAAAGAAATACAAAATTACCTGTAAAATAAATCCTAACCTAAGTTACAATTAAACCTAACACTACACTATCATTAAATTAATTAAATAAATTAACTACAAATAACTACAATTAAATACAATTACATAAACTAACTAAAGTACAAAAAATAAAAAAAGCTAAGTTACAAAAAATAAAAAAAATAAGTTACAAACATTTAAAAAATATTACAACAATTTTAAGCTACTTACACCTAATCTAAGCCCCCTAATAAAATAACAAAGCCCCCCAAAATAAAACAATTCCCTACTCTATTCTAAATTTAAAAGTTCAAAGCTCTTTTACCTTACCAGCTCTTAAAAGGGCCTTTTGCGGGGCATGCCCCAAAGAATTCTGCTCTTTTGCCTGTAAAAGAAAAATAAATCCCCCCCCAACATTAAAACCCACCACCCACATACCCCTAATCTAACCCAAACCCCCCTTAAAAAATCTAACACTACCCCCCTGAAGATCATCGTACCTTGAGTCGTCTTCAGCCAGCCGACCATCGATGGAACCGAAGAGGAGATCCGGAGCGGCAGAAGTCATCATCCAAGGGGCGCTGAAGAAATCTTCCATCCGATGAAGTCATCATCCAGGCGGCGCTGAAGAAGTCTTCCATCCGGGCGATGTCATCTTCCAAGTGGCGTCCTCAATCTTCATCCATCCGGAGCGGAGTGGAGCCATCTTCAGACGAGCCAACGCGGATCCATCCTCTTCTTCCCGACGACTACCGACGAATGGATATTCCTTTAAGGGACGTCATCCAAGATGGCGTCCCTTCAATTCCGATTGGCTGATAGGATTCTATCAGCCAATCGGAATTAAGGTAGGAAAAATCTGATTGGCTGATTGAATCAGCCAATCAGATTGAAGTTCAATCCGATTGGCTGATCCAATCAGCAAATCAGATTGAGCTCGCATTCTATTGGCTGGTCGGGAAGAAGAGGTTGGATCCGCGTCGGCTCGTATGAAGATGGCTCCGCTCCGCTCCGGATGGATGAAGATTGAAGACGCCGCTTGGAAGATGACATCGCCCGGATGGAAGACTTCTTCAGCGCCGCCTGGATGATGACTTCATCGGATGGAAGATTTCTTCAGCGCGCCTTGGATGATGACTTCTGCCGCTCCGGATCTCCTCTTCGGTTCCATCGATGGTCGGCTGGCTGAAGACGACTCAAGGTAGGATGATCTTCAGGGGGGTAGTGTTAGGTTTTTTAAGGGGGGTTTGGGTTAGATTAGGGGTATGTGGGTGGTGGGTTTTAATGTTGGGAGGGGGTTGTATTTTTCTTTTACAGGCAAAAGAGCAGAATTCTTTGGGGCATGCCCCTCAAAAGGCCCTTTTAAGGGCTGGTAAGGTAAAAGAGATTTGAACTTTTTAATTTAGAATAGAGTAGGGAATTTTTTTATTTTGGGGGCTTTGTTGTTTTATTAGGGGGCTTAGATTAGGTGTAAGTAGCTTAAAATTGTTGTAATATTTTTTAAATGTTTGTAACTTATTTTTTTTATTTTTTGTAACTTAGCTTTTTTAGTTTTTGTACTTTAGTTAGTTTATGTAATTGTATTTAATTGTAGTTATTTGTAGTTAATTTATTGAATTAATTTAATGATAGTGTAGTGTTAGGTTTAATTGTAACTTGGACAAACGACTGGGATCTAAATTGGACAAACGACTGGGATCTAAAGTTTAACACAGCAAAGTGTAAAATAATGCATTTAGGGAAGAAAAATCCAAATGTTAATTACAGACTCAATGACACTTTACTGACTGTTACAGACGAGGAACAGGACTTGGGAATTATTATTTCAGATGATTTAAAACTTAGTAAACAATGTAGTAATGCAGCGAGTAAGGCTAGCAGAATGCTTGGATGTATTGGTAGAGGTATTTGCAGCAGAAATAGTAAGGTTCTTATGCCACTTTATAGATCATTAGTTAGGCCTCATCTTGAGTATTGTGTGCAGTTCTGGAGGCCATATCTTCAGAAGGATATTAACAAACTTGAATCTGTGCAAAGGAGGGCTACCAAAATGGTACATGGTCTAAAAAATAAAACTTACCAGGATAGGCTCAATGACCTAAATATGTATAGCTTAGAGGAGAGAAGGGAAATAGGTGATATGATAGCAACTTTCAAGTACATTAAAGGGTTTAGTAAAACTGAGGCTGTGGGTATTTTACATAAAATGAAAAATTCCAGAACAAGGGGTCATGAGCTCAAGCTAAAGGGTAGTAGATTCAGGAGTAATTTGAGGAAGCACTTCTTTACAGAAAGAGTGATTGATTTATGGAATAAACTTCCTCAAGAGGTAGTAGCAACAAACACTGTGGGGGACTTTAAAAATGCATGGGACAAGCATAGGGTTATCCTACGAACTAGATAAGTTTATACTGTTAGGTAAGGTCGGGCAGACTTGCTGGGCCTATGGCACTTATCTGCCGTCAATATCTATGTTTCTATGTTTCTATGTTTAACTTAGGTTAGGATTTATTTTACAGGTAATTTTGTATTTCATTTAGCTAGTTAGTTATTAAATAGTTAATAACTATTTAATAACTATTCTAACTAGCTAAAATAAATACAAAGTTACCTGTGAAATAAATATAAATCCTAAAATAGCTACAATGTAATTATTAATTATATTGTAGCTATCTTAGGGTTTATTTTACAGGTATTTAGTTTTAAATAGGAATAATTTATTAAAGTATAGTGTAGTGTTAGGTGTAATTGTAACTTAGGTTAGTTTTTATTTTACAGGTAAAGTTCTCTTTATTTTAGCTAGGTAGCTATTAAATAGTTAATAACTATTTAATAGCTATTGTACCTAGTTAAAATAAATTGAAAGTTGCCTGTAAAATAAAAATAAATCCTAAAATAGCTACAATATAATTATTATTTATATTGTAGCTATATTAGGGTTTATTTTAAAGGTAAGTATTTAGTTTTAAATAGGATTAACTTAGTTAATAAGAGAAATATTATTTAGATTTATTTAATTAATATTTAAGTTAGGGGGGTGTTAGGGTTAGTGTTAGACTTTAGGGGTTAAACTATTTATTTAGTTGCGGCGAGGTCCGGGATCAGCAGGATAGGGGTTAATAACTTTATTATAGAGGGCGGCGGTATGGGGGGGCAGCATAGGGGTTACTAGGTATAATGTAGGTGGTGGTGGGCTCCGGGAGCGGCGGTTTAGGGTTTAATACATTTATAATAGTTGCGGCGGGGTCTAGGAGCGGCAGTTTAGGGGTTAATAACTTTATTGAGTTGCAGGGGGCTCCGGGGGCGCCGGTATAGGGGGTAGAACAGTATAGTTAGTGTGGGTGCTTAGTGACAGGCTAGCAATAAAGCTGTAAAAAAGCCGAAGAGCAGCGAGATCGGATGAGTGATAACTCTCACAGTCCGCTGGTCATTGCCCCGTACTTGGTGCGCGGCTTTTTGACAGCTTTATTGATAACTTAGGCAAAAATGTTCAGGTCCGCGGCGGCGATGGTAGGCGAGCTTAGGCGGGCGTATTGAACCGGCGAAGGCAGGTAAAGTAGACACGTTGATAACTACCCCCCTTTGTGTTTTATTGTTCTTGTGAATCTGGTATTTGGTATTAAAAGACTTAAAGGGCCACTAAGCCCAAAATCTTTCTTTCATGATTCAGATAGAGAATACAAATTTAAACAACATTACAATTTACTTCTATTATTTTGCTTGATTTTTTAGATATCCTTAGTTGAAGAAAAAGCAATGCACATGGTGAGCCAATCACACAAGGCTTCTATGTGCAGCAACCAATGAGCAGCTACTGAGCATATCTAGATATGCTTTTCAGCAAAGAATATCAAGAGAATAAAACAAATTAGATAATATAAGTAAATTAGAAAGATGTTTAAAATTGCATTCTCTTTCTGAATCATGAAAGAAAAAATGTGGGTTTCATGGCCCTTTAAGGACTATTAAATACAGTAGATTTACATAATCAACAAATGCATGACAAAAAGACAACGCAATAGCACTCAGGCCCCGATATTCCAAGCATAAACAGACCAACTAGAAACTGCCTTTCTGACATTGTTGGTCTTGCAGTCCGTCGGTCTGTCAATATTATCTAAAAAAGGGGGCAGACCCGCAAAGTGCTGGCGAGTGGTGATGTGTTTTACTTAGGGAATAATAGAAAGCGCTGTGTCAGCAAAACATTGCTTACATCGCCACTTGTCGGCACTTCCTGGTGGGGGGGCATATTTGAATTGTTACTACATAGTACAGACAAAGAT
Source organism: Bombina bombina (assembly GCF_027579735.1). NCBI lineage: Eukaryota > Metazoa > Chordata > Amphibia > Anura > Bombinatoridae > Bombina > Bombina bombina. Next base: position 114,835,659 of record NC_069507.1, read on the forward strand.
AGCAAAGAAAACAAGTTCATATTAATTTTTAAACAACACAATACTAATGTTATAACTTCACAAGTGTTTAGAAATCAATATTTGTTGGAATGACCCTGATTTTCAATCATTCTAACTCTTATAAAAATGTTTTTTAATATATATATATATATATATATGAATAATTTTGATCAAATAGTGTGTGTATATATGTGTAACACTTTATTTCAACGTATTTATATTGTATTTAGTGCAACTTTTATTTTAGCCCTAACCCTTTAGTCGCGTTAACCCGAAAAAAATGCAAATTTAGATTGCGCTCAGCAGTGACACTTGTAATCTAGCCCTGTGGGATTAAACAACCAATAGAGGTGCCACTGGGTAATTGTTTTACTATTATGTTCCTATAAATCATTGAATTTTATGTTTTTAATTATTTCAAATGCTACCTAAATGTTTTTTTTACTTCTATTTTTGATTGCATTTATTTATTACTTGACACCGCTAAATCGGTTGTGACTCTTAATTTTTTTTTACTGGACTCACTGTAACTCCCTCAATTTTTCTTTTCTTATCTAAAAGATCACTCCATCCTTATTATCCTCCCTTTCAGAAGCATCATCCCTCCATCATGTATATTCCAGTAAGGCACATTTTGTAGTTCTCCTTTCCCCTTGTCTACCAGATATATCTTAATTGTCACATGCTATTGTACACCAATGTTTAGATCTACAATGATAACAGTTTCCTTTTGAGTATACAGTTTAGATCTTATCTGTAGATTTGCCTTAATAAAAATGTTTCAATTCATAAGAATAAATGATTAGCTATAATCTCCTGAATAAATTTAAATGAATTTGTTGCTGCTGTTTTCCCATAAATCTCTACTGCCCATGTCAATAACTGTTAGGGGCCGATTTAACAAGGGCCGAATGGCCCTGAATGTAAAAGTGAAGACTCGCCGGAAACAGGAAATAAGAAATAAGAAGCAGCGTATGCTGTCGGCATTTATCGATGTGCGGCGGACATGATCGCTACAGCGGATCGTGTCCGTTCGCACTTTCATAAATCAGCCCCTTAATATTGTTCTAATATTTAGATTTTTTTTTCTAGTACATGTACAGTCATAATTAAAAGTGGAAGTGAATTAATTTTGTTATTTCTTTTCAAAAGGTTAGACAATACATTGGAAGAAATCATATTTAAACTGGTTCCAGGACTACGAGAAGGTAATTCCTAATAAATTTGGTAGTTTATAGTTTTGATTTTGGAATATTTGCATCTTTAAAATGGGACATTTTGGAGAGGGGATGGAACCAAGTCTAAACAACATCTTATCTAGGCAATATTTACCGGTCTTAATACAGCTTATACATTTTTTATACTTTTGTATAAATAATACACTCAAAAAGATGGTACCGTACTGTAATCAGAAAGATACTATTTGTTGTTTTAAATAAATACAGACAATTAAATAAATATAGATAATTATTGGCAATTATATATAGACAAACTAAACACATGGGGGGGGGATATTTATCAAAGGTCTGGCAGACCTGATCCGACAGACCTCGCTGAATGCGGAGAGCAATACGCTCTCCGTATTCAGCATTGCACCAGCAGCTCTTGTGAGCTGCTGGTGCAACCCTGCCCACTTCAGATTTGCGGCCAATCGGACGCCAGCAGGGGGTGTCAATCAACCTGATCGTACTCGATCAAGTTGATTTTCGTCTCAGAGCAGGCGGATAGGGTTATAGAGCAGCGGTCTTTAGAGGCACTGGAAAATAGGTGTTTTTTTGGATAATTTTATTTAAAAAAATGTATTCATTAAAAAGTTTGAATTTTGGAATTCCGGATTTTTAAGAATTATACCTGTATTTGTTACTTGCTTTTGCTTATGTCACTTTGTCTTAATATTGACAGAAAGTTTGTTTTTGGCTTATTAGCAGAACAGAGTCGAGAATCAGAATTTTGGAAGAGGAATCAACCTCAAGAAAATGGGGAAGGTATTTGTATAATGTTATTATTATTGCATGATTATTTAGCAGAAAAATACACAATTTAGGAACATTTTAAAAAACAAGATTTTGTATTTAGGACAAAAATACACAATTTAGGAATATTTTAAAAAAACAAGTTTATGTATGCTTTTTAATAAAATTATTTAAAGGGACAGTCAACACCAGAATTTTTTTGTTTTAAAAGATAGATAATCCCTTAATTACCAATTCGCTAGTTTTGCATAACCAACACAGTTATAATACACGTTTCCTCTGTAATTACCTTGTATCTAAGCCTCTGCAGACTGCCCCCTTATTTCAGTTCTTTTGACAGACTTGCATTTTAGCCAATCAGTGCTCACTCCTCTGTAAATTCACGTGCATGAGCTCAATGTTATCTATATGAAACACATGAACTAATGCCCTCTAGTGGTGAAAAACTGTCAAAACGCATTTACATTAGAGGCAGCCTTCAAGGTCTAAGAAATTAGCATATGAACCTCCTAGGTTTAGCTTTCAACTAAGAATACCAAGGGAACAAAGCAAAATTGGTGATAAAAGTAAATTGGAAAGTTGTTTAAAATGTCCTATTTGAATCATGAAAGTTGTTTTCTTTCCTAAGATATGGAGAGTCCACAACGTCATTCTAATTACTAGTGGGAATATCACTCCTGGCCAGCAGGAGGAGGCAAAGAGCACCATAGCAAAGCTGTTAAGTGTCACTCCTCTACCCATAATCCCCAGTCATTCTCTTTGCCTCTGTCAGTGGAGGAGGTGAAGTTTGGTGTCTGAAGATTTTTTTTTTTTTTTTTTCTACAAGCAAGATTTTGAGTCTAGCTGTGTCCACGTCAATCTCTTCAATAGAGTAGTGGTGGCTTTTAAGCAGTTAGAAAGTTGTGAGGTAGTCCTTGCTTGGTTTTCTAATATGTTTGCTGCCTATGGTATAGAAAGCAACAGTTGGTTACTCTGTTCTTTCTTTTTCTACAGGTCTCTGTAAGGAGTATGTGTCCTTTCACGCCTTGTCTACCTGCCGGACAGCTGGAATTGCAGGTAAGTGCTTTTGTCTTCTAGGTATAGAGACTTGCACTTTAAAGAATTTCTTTGCATTACCTTATTTGGGACATAGCAAATCCTTAGTAAAGGATTTTATTAGGCAGTGGGCAGGCACATGTATGTGAGACTTAAGTTTTATCTCCTTTGTGGGTATAAAGGAGTTAATTCTTAATCCTATGGCTCTTCATTTATTCAATTTTGTTTTAAGTTTGGGGCAAAAGTGTTGGGAGCTAATGTGATTGCATCTTGTGTTTTTACTTTATTAGCAAAAGTGACTGGAAGATAGGCTCATTCAGGACTATATCACATTTCACTGTTATGTTTGACTCGGCTCTGAAATTCGCGCTTTCACTCTGTTGCGCAGTTTCTATTTTAGCCGGTCACCTGACTCTTTCTCTTCTGCTCTTAGATCAGAGCAGTGTCGGCTGGGCTAGTAGTGTCTGTTAGGAGCCGGCTAATTTAACTCTTTGAGTGCTAAGCTGAATTTAATATTTTTCTGTTTTTTTACTATTTTCAAAAAACATTTTTTTTTACTTTTTTTATTTTTCCCTCCAGATCCCCAAGACTTATACCATTGAGGAGGTTAGGCGATTACCTTTCCAATGGTGGGTATTGGGGGTCTGTAGCTGCTTAGATCCCTGAGATACAGGTTTCTAAGCAGCATGTCCCCTTTCCCTATACTTTGTATTGACAATTTTAAATAAAGTTGCGCGGCGACGTCACCGCACGTAACGGGAAGCCCCGGTGATGCCTGTCACTATGCAGGCCCGAACGGGTGGGGGCCCCAGATTGCAAAAATGGTAGTTGAGTGCTAATGACTGCTCTGAGCCGTCATTGGCACTCAAGGGGTTAATTTCCTCAAAGTTGTTTTGTTTACCGGAAGGCAGGTAGAAGCACCTCAGTCTGCTGAGGTGTAGAGGTTGCTATTTTGGGGAATGTTTTTTTTTAGCACTATATCGCTCTGTATACATTTAAAGGGACTGTACAATTTTAAAAGTTTTATTTTTTGTGTAATTTCTGTGGAAATTCTGGTAGTTTGATCATGGAGCAGGAGTCTGTTCCTATGGACAAATGTCTATTGTGTCTTGAGGCCCAAATTGTGTTACATATGCAATTTTGTTCCTCATGCTTAAAAAAGACTTTAAAATGTAAAGACATTTTTTTTTGTTTCTGAGCCTTATGTCTCTCAGGATGATGCTGTTCAGGCAATGCCACAGCTTTCTCCTCAAACGTCCCAAGCCTCTATGGCGTCACATACAGTGCCCTGCAGTTCCTCTCAGCCTCTTGGAGGAGTTTATTTGCCTGCAGATTTTGCTGCACAGGTATCTTCTGCGGTATCTGCAGCATTATTTGCTTTTCCTATACTGGGAAAACGCAAGAGGAAATTTAGACATTCAGATAGTAAGGTTTCTATTCCACCTACTGCTACGCAGGTTGCCCTCCCTCATAAGTCTGATGAGGAGGATATGTTGGTAGCCTCTGAGGGTGAAATCTCAGATTTACACAGTATAATTCCTTCATCTGATACTGAAGAAGTAAACTTCAGATTTAAGCTTGAACACCTTTGTGTACTGTTAAAGGAGATATTGGCTACTTTGGACGACTCTGACTCTTCTGTCGTTGTCAACCCTAAAAAATCTAGCTTCTGGCGCTTCCTTACAATTGTAAAACCTTGTTTAGACCTGGTCTGGCAGAAATAATTTCTGATATTACAGGTGGAAAAGGGTCTTTTTTACCACAAGATAAGAAGACCTAAAGGGTGTCAAAGTAATTTTTATTCCTTTTGTAACATCAAAGGTCAAAAGTCTTCCCCCCCTCTTCCAAGCAGGAGCAGCCCAAGTCCTCTTGGAAGCCCAATCAGTCTTGGAACAAGGGGAAGCAATCAAAGAAACCCTCAACTGAGTCTAAGTCAGCATGAAGGGTCGGCCCCCCGTCCAGGATCAGATCAAGTGGGGGGCAAACTTTCCCTGTTTCGTCAAGCATGGATACGAGATGTCCCAGATCCTTGGGCTGTGGACATAGTATCTCAGGGTTACAAAATAGAATTCAAAACTTTTCCTCCCAGGGGCAGATTCCATCTCTCAAGATTATCTGCAGACCAAGTAAAAAGAGATGCATTCTTGAACTGCATTCAGGAACTTTCCTCCTTGGGAGTGATTGTTCCAGTTCTAGTAAGAGAACAGGGTCTAGTATTCTATTCAAATCTGTTCATGGTTCCCAAAAAAGAGGGAAGTTTTTGACCCATTTTAGACCTAAAGTTTCTCAACAAGTTTCTCAGGGTACCATCCTTCAAAATGGAAACCATTCGTTCCATTCTTCCATTGGTTCAGAAGGGTCAGTTCATGATGACCATAGACCTGAAGGATGCGTATCTTCATGTTCCCATCCACAGGGATCATCACATGTTCCTGAGATTCGCCTTTCTAGACAAACACTTTCAGCTTGTGGCTCTTCCATTTGGCCTTGCCACATCTCCCAGATTTTTCTCAAAGGTTCTGGGGGCTCTCATGGAAGTGATCAAGTCTCGGGAATTGCAGTGGCGCCCTACCTGGACGACATATTGGTTCAGGCACTATTTTTTCAGCAAGCAAACTCTCATACAGAGATCTTGTTGTCTTTTCTACGTTCCCATGAATGGAAAATGAATCTGGAAAAGAGTTCCCTTGTTCCAGCTACAAGGTTGGTTTTCTTAGGGACCATAATAGATTCCCTATCTATGATTTTTTTTCAGACGGAGGTAAAAAAATTCAAAATTCTCTCCTCTTGCCTCTCTCTACAGTCTACTATTTGACCATCAGTGGCTCAATGCATGGAGGTAATTGGTCTGATGGTTGCTTTTATGGACATCATTCCCTTTGCTTGATTCCATTTGAGAGCTCTGCAATTATGCATGCTCAGACAATGGAACAGAGACAATTCAGATCTGTCTCCCAGTCGACAAGAGACTCTCTCCCGTGGTGGCTTTCTCAGGACCATCTGTCTCAGGGCACATGCTTCTGGAGACCTTCCTGGGTGATTGTGACCATGGATGCCAGCCTGCTAGGCTGGGGAGCAGTCTGGGACTTCTTAAAGGCGCAGGGACTATAGACTCGGGAGGAGTCTGCTCTCCCTATAAACATCTTGTAATTGAGAGCGATTAACAATGCTCTGATGGCTTGGCCTCAATTGTCTTTAGCCCTATTTATCAGGTTCCAATCGGACAATGTCACCTCAGTGGCTTACATCAACTACCAGGGAGGAACATGGAGGTGGCACGGATTATTCAGAGGGCGGAAGCTCACAATTGTTGTCTATCTGCCATCCACATTCCAGGAGTGGACAACTGGGAAGCGGATTTCCTGAGCAGACAGGCATTTCCTCCCAGGGAGTGGGCTGTCCATCCGGAGGTGTTCTCCAGGTTATCCCTCAAGTGGGGGGTGCCGGAGTTGGATTTGATGGCGTCTCGGCATAACGCCAAGCTTGCAAGGTACGGTTCAAGGTCAAGAGATCGACAGGCTGCTCTGATAGATGCTCTGGCGGTTCCTTGGGATTTTGGTCTAGCATATCTGTTTCCTCCATTTGCGCTCCTTCCACAAGTCATTGCTCGTATCAAACAATATAGAGCGTCGGTAATTCTTATAGCTCCTGCATGGCCTGCAGGATCTGGTATACAGACCTAGTGAAGATGTCATCTCTGCTATCTTGGAGGTTGCCTCTGAGGAAGGACTTTCTAACTCAGGGTCCATCCCTCCATACAAATCTCGTTTCTCTGAAGCTGACTGCTTGGAGATTAAACGCTTACTTCTGGCTAAGCGTGAGTTTTCTGATTCGGTCATTGAGATCATGCTACAGGCTCGCAAGCCTGTTACTCGTAATATTTTCCATAAGGTATGGCGTAAATACCTTTTTTTTTTTTTTTTTTTTTTTAAATGAATTTTTATTCGGTTTTAGTATGAAGGGTAGCACTTGGGGGCACGCAGGACCCCTGTTCAAACATACACAAACAAAAGGGTCGGAATTGCACACATTGTACCTAGCACACATTGTACCTAGCACACATTGTACCTAGCACACATTGTACCTAGCACACATTGTACCTAGCACACATTGTACCTAGCACACATGGCACCTAGCACACACGGCACCTAGCACACACGGCACCTAGCACACCCTGTACCTAGCACACCCTGTTCCTAGCACACATTGTACCTAGCACACATTGTACCTAGCACACAGTGTAACTAGCACACATTGTACCTAGCACACATTGTACCTAGCACACACTGTACCTAGCACACACTGTACCTAGCACACACTGTAACTAGCACACATTGTACCTAGCACACATTGTACCTAGCACACATTGTACATAGCACACATTGTACCTAGCACACACGGCACCTAGCACACATGGCACCTAGCACACACGGCACATAGCACACACGGCACCTAGCACACCCTGTACCTAGCACACCCTGTTCCTAGCACACCCTGTACCTAGCACACATTGTACCTAGCACACATTGTACCTAGCACACATTGTACCTAGCACATAGTGTACCTAGCACACATTGTACCTAGCACACATTGTACCTAGCACACACTGTACCTAGCACACACTGTACCTAGCACACACTGTACCTAGCACACACTGTACCTAGCACACACGGCACCTAGCACACACGGCACCTAGCACACACGGCACCTAGCACACACGGCACCTAGCACACCCTGTTCCTAGCACACCCTGTACCTAGCACACACGGTACCTAGCACACATAATACCTAGCACACACCGTACCCAGCACCCGCCTTGCCGAGCACACGCGGTACCTAGCACACGTTGAACCTAGCACACATTGTACCTAGCACACATTGTACCTAGCACACATGGTAGTTTCTAGAATCGTTATAAATTTCCATATAGCATACAGTGTAGGAGTAAGTAAATGTAGAACTGGTCATATCTCCCATCTCAACATAGGGGGAGGGCAGAGGGTGAGGCGTATAGAATAAATTTACATTTAGTACTCCAAAAAACAAAGTTAGTACAAGTTGCTTTAAAATATATAGATAAATTTGATCACATAAATTGAGGAGCAGGTCACTTAGCACACCCTGCCCCTAACATTTATAATACCTAAATAAGTGTACATAGTATAGAAACAGCCACATAAATAACTAACGTGGGGTTCAACTTTTAAGTATAGTGGTCCTAAACAAGAAGAGGTAAAAAAAAAATATTGATTAGGTGCCCCAAGTCAATAGTCAAACTGGAGCTGCAGGATTCAACATTAGGTTTTATCATAAAAGAACCACACACTGTTCAAAGATATGTATAAGGAAATTCTATATCTTACTTTAGCTCTGGCCCTCGTATGGAAAAGCAATTTAGGATTATCCGGGCAGGCAATATTTACAATAGATCGAATAGTGTAGAAAAACAACATTAAGGAACCATATGTTATAGTACACTTAGAACATAGGGAAGTATAAATTACTAAAATGAACGTAATGCACTATGGTTATTACAGTTAATGTAATGTGAAATAGCTGGGCACCTCACCCTGTGTCAGCATCTTTGAGATGCAGGCAGCAACAGTAAAAGGAGGTTAGCCTCTACACATTAGAAATGGTAATAAAGCGTCTACAACAACTTCTATGCCACTATTTCTTTTGTTCACATAAAACCCACTAGTGATATATGAATACATAAGGGACACTAACAAATAAAGCAAGGTACCTTATACCTAACCCTCTATATCACTAAAATGGCATGGTTTAAACATTATGGCCAATGATCAGTATGGATATCTGTATTTCTCCTGTTAAGTGTGGTCAGTCCACGGGTCATCATTACTTCTGGGAATATTATCTCCTCCCCTACAGGAAGTGCAAGAGGATTCACCCAGCAGAGCTGCTATATAGCTCCTCCCCTCTACGTCACCTCCAGTCATTCTCTTGCACCCAACGAATAGATAGGATGTGTGAGAGGACTGTGGTGATTTAATTAGTTTATTACCTTCAATCAAAAGTTTGTTATTTTATAATAGCACCGGAGTGTGTTATTCATTCTCTGGTAGAATTTGAAGAAGAATCTACCTGAGTTTTTTCTATGATTTTAGCCGGAGTAGTTAAGATCATATTGCTGTTTCTCGGCCATCTGAGGAGAGGTAAACTTCAGATCAGGGGACAGCGGGCAGATTAATCTGCAAAGAGGTATGTAGCAGTTTGTTATTTTCTGACATGGAATTGATGAGAAAATCCTGCCATACCGTTATAATGTAAACTCAGCCTTAAATGCAGTAGATGTAGCTGGTATCAGGCTGTCATGTATGTATATTTTACACTTCAGTATTCTGGGGAATGGTACTTCACTGGTTTTATACTGTATGCATAGATTTTACCTAATTTGCAGGGACTTGCAATAGGTTTTAAATAACAATTGATTTATTGAGGTTAAACGTTTTTTTGCTGGCATGTAAAAACGTTTATTTCTCTGAGGTACGTTGTGGGCACTATTTTTTCCACTTGGCAATAGTTTTGTTTAATTTAAAGCAGTTCACTGATCTCTCTCACTGTTATGTGTGAGGGGGAGGGGCCGTTTTTGGCGCTTTTACTACGCATCAAAAAATTCAGTCAGAGGTTCATTTTCTTCCTGCATGATCCGGTTCATCTCTTCAGAACTCAGGGATCTTCAAATCCTTTTTTGAGGGAGGTAATCATCACAGCAGAGCTGTGAAGAGTGTAGCTGACTGTGATAAAAAACGTTTATTTGTGTATTTTTTCTGCTGACAGGGTTAGTTATCCTTTGCTAATGGGAACAATCCTTTGCTAAAATTGTATATTTCTTACAAAGATTTGATGCTATAACTTAATTATTTTCAACTGTCATAATTTTTTCTGTGCTTCTTATAGGCACAGTTCGTTTTCATATAATTGTAAATTACTTGAAAAAAGCATTTCCAAGTTGCTAGTTAATTGCTAGTGTGTTAAACATGTCTGATTCAGAGGAAGATACATGTGTTATATGTACTAATGCCAAAGTGGAGCCCAATAGAAATTTATGTACTAACTGTATTGATGCTACTTTAAATAAAAGTCAATCTGTACAAATTGAACATATTTCACCAGACAACGAGGGGAGAGTTATGCCGACTAACTCGCCTCACGTGTCAGTACCTGCATCTCCCGCTCGGGAGGTGCGTGATATTGTAGCGCCGAGTACATCTGGGCGGCCATTTCAAATCACATTACAGGATATGGCTACTGTCATGACTGAAGTTTTGGCTAAATTACCAGAACTTAGAGGCAAGCGTGATCACTCTGGGGTGAGAACAGAGTGCGCTGATAATATTAGGGCCATGTCAGACACTGCGTCACAGGCGGCAGAACATGAGGACGGAGAACTTCATTCTGTGGGTGACGGTTCTGATCCAAACAGATTGGATTCAGATATTTCAAATTTTAAATTTAAGCTGGAAAACCTCAGTGTATTACTAGGGGAGGTGTTAGCGGCTCTGAATGATTGTAACACAGTTGCAATACCAGAGAAAATGTGTAGGTTGGATAAATATTTTGCGGTACCGGCGAGTACTGATGTTTTTCCTATACCTAAGAGACTTACTGAAATTGTTACTAAGGAGTGGGATAGGCCCGGTGTGCCGTTCTCACCTCCTCCGATATTTAGAAAAATGTTTCCAATAGACGCCACCACACGGGACTTATGGCAAACGGTCCCTAAGGTGGAGGGAGCAGTTTCTACTTTGGCTAAGCGTACCACTATCCCGGTGGAGGATAGCTGTGCCTTTTCAGATCCAATGGATAAAAAATTAGAGGGTTACCTTAAGAAAATGTTTGTTCAACAAGGTTTTATATTGCAACCTCTTGCATGTATTGCGCCTGTCACGGCTGCAGCAGCATTTTGGTTTGAGTCTCTGGAAGAGACACTTGAATCATCTACACTAGATGAGATTACACTCAAACTTAGAACCCTTAAGTTAGCTAACTCATTTATTTCAGATGCCGTAGTACATTTAACTAAACTTACGGCTAAGAATTCCGGATTTGCCATTCAGGCACGCAGAGCGCTGTGGCTAAAATCCTGGTCAGCTGATGTTACTTCTAAATCTAAATTGCTTAATATACCTTTCAAAGGGCAGACCTTATTCGGGCCCGGGTTGAAGGAGATTATCGCTGACATTACAGGAGGTAAAGGCCATGCCCTGCCTCAGGACAAAGCCAAACCTAGGGCTAGACAGTCTAATTTTCGTTCCTTTCGTAATTTTAAAACAGGAACAGCATCAACTTCCTCTGCACCAAAACAGGAAGGAGCTGTTGCTCGATACAGACAAGGCTGGAAACCTAACCAGTCCTGGAACAAGGGCAAGCAGGCCAGGAAACCTGCTGCTGCCCCTAAGACAGCATGAATCGAGGGCCCCCGATCCGGGACCGGATCTAGTAGGGGGCAGACTTTCTCTCTTCGCCCAGGCTTGGGCAAGAGATGTTCAGGATCCCTGGGCGTTAGAGATCATATCTCAGGGATACCTTCTGGACTTCAAATCCTCTCCCCCAAGAGGGAGATTTCATCTGTCAAGGTTGTCAACAAACCAAATAAAGAAAGAAGCGTTCCTACGCTGCGTACAAGATCTTTTATTAATGGGAGTGATCCATCCAGTTCCGCGGTCGGAACAAGGACAGGGGTTTTACTCAAATCTGTTTGTAGTTCCCAAAAAAGAGGGAACTTTCAGGCCAATCTTGGATTTAAAGATCCTAAACAAATTCCTAAGAGTTCCATCGTTCAAGATGGAAACGATTCGAACAATTTTGCCCATGATCCAAGAGGGTCAGTACATGACCACAGTGGATTTAAAGGATGCTTACCTTCACATACCGATTCACAGAAATCATTACCGGTATCTAAGGTTTACCTTTCTAGACAGGCATTACCAGTTTGTAGCTCTTCCATTCGGATTGGCTACAGCTCCAAGAATCTTCACAAAGGTTCTGGGTACTCTTCTGGCGGTACTAAGACCGCGAGGAATTTCGGTAGCCCCGTACCTAGACGACATTCTGATACAAGCTTCAAGCTTTCAAACTGCCAAGTCTCATACAGAGTTAGTACTGGCATTTCTAAGGTCGCATGGATGGAAGGTGAACGAAAAGAAGAGTTCTCTCTTTCCACTCACAAGAGTTCCCTTCTTGGGGACTCTGATAGATTCTGTAGAAATGAAGATTTACCTGACAGAAGACAGGTTAACAAAGCTTCAAAATGCATGCCGGGTCCTTCATTCCATTCAACACCCGTCAGTAGCTCAATGCATGGAGGTGATCGGCTTAATGGTAGCGGCAATGGACATAGTACCTTTTGCACGCCTACATCTCAGACCGCTGCAATTGTGCATGCTAAGTCAGTGGAATGGGGATTACTCAGATTTGTCCCCCACTCTGAATCTGAATCAAGAGACCAGAAATTCTCTTCTATGGTGGCTTTATCGGCCACACCTGTCCAGGGGAATGCCATTCAGCAGGCCAGACTGGACAATTGTAACAACAGACGCCAGCCTTCTAGGTTGGGGTGCTGTCTGGAATTCTCTGAAGGCTCAGGGACTATGGAATCAGGAGGAGAGTCTCCTTCCAATAAACATTCTGGAATTGAGAGCAGTTCTCAATGCCCTTCTGGCTTGGCCCCAGTTAACAACTCGGGGGTTCATCAGGTTTCAGTCGGACAACATCACGACTGTAGCTTACATCAACCATCAGGGAGGGACAAGAAGCTCCCTAGCAATGATGGAAGTATCAAAGATAATTCGCTGGGCAGAGTCTCACTCTTGCCACCTGTCTGCAATCCACATCCCGGGAGTGGAGAACTGGGAGGCGGATTTCTTAAGTCGTCAGACTTTTCATCCGGGGGAGTGGGAACTTCATCCGGAGGTCTTTGCCCAGATACTTCGACGTTGGGGCAAACCAGAGATAGATCTCATGGCGTCTCGTCAGAACGCCAAGCTTCCTCGCTCCGGGTCCAGATCAAGGGATCCGGGAGCGGTTCTGATAGATGCTTTGACAGCACCTTGGACCTTCGGGATGGCTTATGTGTTTCCACCCTTCCCGATGCTTCCTCGATTGATTGCCAGAATCAAACAGGAGAGAGCATCAGTGATTCTAATAGCACCTGCATGGCCACGCAGGACTTGGTATGCAGATCTAGTGGACATGTCATCCTGTCCGCCTTGGTCTCTACCTCTGAAACAGGACCTTCTGATCCAGGGTCCTTTCAAACATCAAAATCTAACTTCTCTGAAGCTGACTGCTTGGAAATTGAACGCTTGATTTTATCAAAACGTGGTTTTTCTGAGCCAGTTATTGATACCTTAATACAGGCTAGGAAGCCTGTTACCAGAAGGATTTACCATAAAATATGGCGTAAATACTTATATTGGTGCGAATCCAAGAGTTACTCATGGAGTAAGGTTAGAATTCCAAGGATATTGTCTTTTCTACAAGAAGGTTTAGAAAAGGGGTTATCTGCTAGTTCTTTAAAGGGACAGATTTCAGCTCTGTCCATTCTTTTACACAAACGTCTGTCAGAAGTTCCGGACGTTCAAGCTTTTTGTCAGGCTTTAGCTAGGATCAAGCCTGTGTTTAAAACTGTTGCTCCGCCATGGAGTTTGAACTTAGTTCTTAATGTTTTACAGGGTGTTCCGTTTGAACCCCTTCATTCCATTGATATCAAGTTGTTATCTTGGAAAGTTCTGTTTTTAATGGCTATTTCCTCGGCTCGAAGAGTTTCTGAGTTATCTGCCTTACATTGTGATTCTCCTTATCTGATTTTTCATTCAGACAAGGTAGTTCTGCGTACTAAACCTGGGTTCCTACCTAAGGTGGTCACTAACAGGAATATCAATCAGGAGATTGTTGTTCCATCTTTGTGTCCTAATCCTTCCTCGAAGAAGGAACGTCTGCTACACAATCTAGATGTAGTCCGTGCCCTGAAATTTTATCTACAGGCAACTAAGGATTTTCGTCAAACGTCTTCCCTGTTTGTCGTTTATTCTGGTCAGAAGAGAGGTCAAAAAGCTTCGGCTACCTCTCTCTCCTTTTGGCTTCGTAGCATAATACGATTAGCCTATGAGACTGCTGGACAGCAGCCTCCTGAAAGAATTGCAGCTCATTCTACTAGAGCTGTGGCTTCCACTTGGGCCTTTAAGAATGAGGCTTCTGTTGAACAGATTTGCAAGGCTGCAACTTGGTCTTCTCTTCATACTTTTTCCAAATTTTACAAATTTGATACTTTTGCTTCTTCGGAGGCTGTTTTTGGGAGAAAGGTTCTTCAGGCAGTGGTTCCCTCCGTATAAAGAGCCTGCCTGTCCCTCCCGTCATCCGTGTACTTTTGCTTTGGTATTGGTATCCCAGAAGTAATGATGACCCGTGGACTGACCACACTTAACAGGAGAAAACAAAATTTATGCTTACCTGATAAATTAATTTCTCCTGTAGTGTGGTCAGTCCACGGCCCGCCCTGTTTTTTATGGCAGGCTTAAAAATTTTTTGGATTATACTCCAGTCACCACTACACCCTTGGGCTTCTCCTTTCTCGTTGGTCCTTTGGTCGAATGACTGGAGGTGACGTAGAGGGGAGGAGCTATATAGCAGCTCTGCTGGGTGAATCCTCTTGCACTTCCTGTAGGGGAGGAGATAATATTCCCAGAAGTAATGATGACCCGTGGACTGACCACACTACAGGAGAAATGAATTTATCAGGTAAGCATAAATTTTGTTTTTGTTATTGTTTACAAAAATGCAGTTTGCTGTAATCAATCTCTAGTACATGTAGCACAAAACTAAGTAGAATGTCAATGCTGTGCACATAACCCCCCCATGATACCCAAAAACAGAAGCGACACTGTTATATCAAGCATGGTATCTGATACCTAACCCTCAGAAATACTATATGGCTAAAGTGGCATGGTTTACACATTATGCCCAATATAGATATCTGCATTGTGGCCAAGATGCAGCTTGCTGGAATTCAACATAATTTGAATATATAGAAGAAAACTAAGCAAAATGCCAACTCTGTGCATATTATGCTATATGGTGCAAAACAACCCCTCAAAGAACAACTGATTGTCATTCGGCCTGTAAACATGTTAAGGAGACTGAAACCAGGGTACTGTTATAAAAGGAAATGTCCAGAAGGGTTCCTGCGACAATGCCGACATCCGACACTGCATTGCTCCGGTGATCATACAACAGCTGATGCCCTGGAGGACCCGGCAGCGCAAATGACTGTAGTCGCAGGGAGGCAAGAAGGGTAGCACCAGGGGCTGAAGTGGTGGAGATCCACATCTCCCATTCTCTTCAAGAGCAAGTGGGTGAAATGTAATTTCTCTCTCCTTTCTCTTTCTTTGGGTCTCTTCCCCAAATCTTCTCTCGGTCCCCGCCTGGGATCTAATGTATAAAGGGTTTGTAATACATGCCCTGACGTTTGCAGCGTAGACAGACAAATGTTATTTAGCAAATACCAGCATCTGATGCCGTTTTAGCGTCTTTTGTGAATTAGATCGCCTAGTTCTTCTCAGGAGCTTTGGTGTAATGCGGCCATCTTAATCGGCCATTCGCTCCGCTCCCCCGCCACTGTATATTTCAAGTGTGGGTGAGAAAACGCCAAATTTTACAAACAGCTTTAGTTCAGTTAGTGTAGGAGTGAAATGAAGTGCCAACAAGCAGTGGTGTAGATGAGGGCAAAGTCTAGCAATCTGAAGGCTGCGCAACCCTGGTAGTTGTGCACGTGTGGTAGTACTTACAGCCTCAGACCTCAGGCCTCTCCATCTATGCTCTGTCCTCTGGTTCTTTGCTGTGGGTTCTGTGATATAGCCAGTATGAAGTACAGGCACTTCGATGCAGCCGATCTGGATTTTGCTGCCTTTGGGGATCCAGCCACTGCCACTCATGACTTTCGATATAGGCCGCAGCCGCTGTGTTTCCTATGCTTAGCTCCGGTTCTCTAAAGCGGCCCAGCGGAGCTCTGGCTTATTTTGTAAAATCGGGTGCTTCATGTGCTCTGGCGACACCCAGCAACTATCCCCACTGATTTGCAGGTAGTTTCCCACTAAATTTATATACTTTTTAGCCGAAAGACACCTAGTTAAAAGCAGAGCTCTCACTCTGCACATCTACTCTGCTCGGCTCCAAACTCCGCCCCCCCGTAAATACCTTTTATTGGTGTGAATCCAAAGGCTACTCTTAGAGTAGGATCAGGATTCCTAGGATTCTGTCCTTTCTCCACGAAGGTCTGGAGAAAGGGTTGTCAGTCAGTTCTTTGAAAGGTCAGCTTTCTGCTTTATCTATTCTTTCACATAAGCGTCTGACAGATGTGCCAGATGTTCATTCTTTTTGTCAGGCCCTGGTCAGAATCAAACCTGTTGCTCCTCCTTGGAGCCTTAACCTTGTTCTTAAAGTTTTGCAGCAGGCTCCGTTTGAGCATGGTTACCATTTGTTCCAGAAATTGTTTTAACTTTATGCTCTTGATAAAGGCTTATTTTACCCGAACGCTTTGAGTTGTATTTTAAATAAAACCTGAAGCTGCACCTGAAGACACCTTTGTGATGATTTTAATAAAAGGCTTATTTTAACTGCAATCTTGTGAGTATAACCAGTTTGTGCGCCTACCAAATTATCTGAAATCTGCTAAACTATTGTGACCTCTTTTATTTTGGAGGTGAAAGCAACAAGGTTGACTCAGAGGAAGTGGTCAGCTTGGTTCCCTGGAGGTGACACAGCGCCGCCATTTCCAACACTTTCTGCTTCTATACACGGTTTGGGAGAACCGGGGCTGGCAGCGAGCACCTGAAGGGAAGTGCTAACATTGCTTCATACTTTATCCTTTCTAATATATTCTATATATATTAAGTTGTTCTTCGTACTAAATTGGGTTTTCTTCCGAAGGTGGTTTCAGATAGAAATATTAATCAGGAAATTGTTGTTCCTTCTCTCTGTCCTAATCCTTCTTCTCATAAGGAACGTCTGTTGCACAACTTAGATGTGGTGTGTGCTTTAAAATTCTATCTTCAGGCGACTAAGGATTTTCTCCAGTCTTCTGCCCTCTTTGTTTGTTTGTTTCTCTGGAAAGCATAAGGGTCAGAAGGCTACTGCTACTTCTCTTTCCCTCTGGTTGAGAAGTATAATTCGTTTTGCTTATGAGACTGCTGGTCAGCAACCTCCTGAGAAAATTACAGCTCATTCCACTAGGTCTGTCTCCTCTTATTGGGCTTTCAAAAATGAAGCTTCTGTGGAACCGATTTGCAAGGCTGCAACTTGGTCCTCTCTGCATACTTTTTCCAAATTTTCCAAATTTGATACTTTTGCCTTGGCTGAGGCCTCTTTTGGGAGAAAGGTTCTTCAAGCGGTGGGGCCTTCTGTTTAGGTCTGCCTGTTTTGTTCTCCCTCCCTATTCATTCTGTGTCTTCTAGCTTGGGTATTGGTTCTCACTAGTAATTGGAATGACGTTGTGGACTCTCCATATCTTAGGAAAGAAAAAAAATGTATGCTTACCTGATAAATTTCTTTCTTTCCGGATATGGAGTCCATAACCCCACCCTTAATTAAGACAGTTATTTTTGACTGAACCTCAGGCACCTCTACACTTTTGTGTTATTTCTTTTTCCATTTCCCTTCGGTCGAATGACTGGGGATTATGGGTAGGGGAGTGACACTTAACAGCTTTGCTGTGGCGCTCTTTGCCTCCTCCTGCTGGCCAGGAGTGATATTCCCACTAGTAATTGGATTGACCTTGTGGACTCTACATATCCGGAAAGAAAGACATTTTATCAGGTAAGCATACATTTTGTTTTTTGAACTTGACTGTCCCTTTAAGTAAAATATTTATTTTACAGTTTTTAAAAAGTTTGTGTTAAATATGTGATCAGATAAATGACTAAGATACAATACATTTTGCTAGGGTTATTTAAAACCATTATGCACATACTAATTTTAATGTCCTCTTTCAAATAAGTAAATATCAAACTATCATGATAATGTGCATTTAATGAACAATGAAGCTGTTTTGAGACCCAGTGGAATCAACAGGATTAAGAGATTGATCTCAATGTTATGCTTGCTCTTAGTAAATATTGATTTCTCTTCATCAGGTTCTATTGACAGTGTGTTTTTCCAGTGATCACAATCAAAATGGCAGTTTTAGGGGCCTTTACAATTACATCAGTGGTTAAAGGACCTCAATGCTGTTGGTTCCTTTTAATAGAGTATAGTGCTGCTATTAGGTGACATGTTCTCAATTAACGTGTTTCAAAACCATAGAGATACGTGTGTATGTCTCTTTAAGGGATTTGAACAGTGGTATTACTGTTATAGTGGGCATGTGTTTGGGTTATGGATTTGGCTAATTTATATTGTTTGGGTTATGGATTTGGCTAATTTATATCATTCTAAGAGTGGTTATTATTATGTTTTAATTATTTGATTGAGCAGGGATAGTATTTGTATACGTTTAAAGGGATATTCTAGGCCAAAATAAACTTTCATGATTCAGATAGAGCATGTAATTTTAAACAATTTTCCCATTTACTTTTATCACCAATTTTGCTTTGTTCTCTTGGTATTCTTAGTTGAAAGCTTAACCTAGGATATGAACCATATGCTAATTTCATAGACCTTGAAGACCACCTCTTTTCAGAATGCATTTTAACAGTTTTCACCACTAGAGGGTGTTAGTTCATGTGTTTCATATAGATAACACTGTGCTCGTGCACGTGAAGTTATCTGGGAGCAGGCACTGATTGGCTAAACTGCAAGTCTCTCAAAAGAACTGAAATAAGGGGGCAGTTTGCAGAGGCTTAGATACAAGATAATCACAGAGGTAAAAAGTATATTAATATAACTCTGTTGGTTATGCAAAACTGGGGAATGGGTAATAAAGGGATTATCTATCTTTTAAAACAATACAAATTATGGTGTAGACTGTCCCTTTAAAGGGATATGAAATTCAAATTATTATTTTTTTGTGATTCAAACAGCTCATACCATTTCTATGATCAAATTCGCTTCATTCCCATGGTATTCTTTGTCTAGAGCACTACATGGCAATAAAGAGTGCTTCCATCTAGTGCTTTTGCAAATGGATAACATTCTTGCAAAACTGCTGCCATATAGTGCTCCAGACACGCTCCTGGGTTCACCTTCTTGCTTTTCAACAAAAGTAACAAAGAGAACAAAGAAAATTTGATAGTAGAACTAAATTAGAAAGTTGTTTAAAATGACATTCTCTATCTGAAAAATGTAGGTTTCACGCCCCCTTTATTGACATTGCTTCCTAATCTAATCCAATATGGCTAAGGTAATTTTCTCCAACATAGGTGTGTCCGGTCCACGGCGTCATCCTTACTTGTGGGATATTCTCTTCCCCAACAGGAAATGGCAAAGAGCCCAGCAAAGCTGGTCACATGATCCCTCCCAGGCTCCGCCTTCCCCAGTCATTCTCTTTGCCGTTGTACAGGCAACATCTCCACGGAGATGGCTTGGAGATTGAACGCTTGATTTTATCAAAGCGAGGGTTCTCAGATTCTGTCATTGATACTCTTGTTCAGGCCAGAAAGCCTGTAACTAGAAAAATCTACCATAAAATATGGAAAAAATATATCTGTTGGTGTGAATCTAAAGGATTCCCATGGAACAAGATAAAAATTCCTAAGATTCTATCCTTTCTTCAAGAAGGTTTGGAGAAAGGATTATCTGCAAGTTCTTTGAAGGGACAGATTTCTGCTTTATCTGTTTTACTTCACAAAAAGCTGGCGGCTGTGCCAGATGTTCAAGCTTTTGTTCAGGCTCTGGTTAGAATCAAGCCTGTTTACAAACCTTTGACTCCTCCTTGGAGTCTTAATTTAGTTCTTTCAGTTCTTCAGGGGGTTCCGTTTGAACTCCTACATTCCGTTGATATCAAGTTATTATCTTGGAAAGTTTTGTTTTTGGTTGCAATTTCTTCTGCTAGAAGAGTTTCAGAGTTATCTGCTCTGCAGTGTTCTCCTCCTTATCTGGTGTTCCATGCAGATAAGGTGGTTTTGCGTACTAAACCTGGTTTTCTTCCGAAAGTTGTTTCTAACAAAAATATTAACCAGGAGATAGTCGTGCCTTCTTTGTGTCCGAATCCAGTTTCAAAGAAGGAACGTTTGTTGCACAATTTGGATGTAGTTCGTGCTCTAAAATTCTATTTAGAGGCTACAAAGGATTTCAGACAAACATCTTCCTTGTTTGTTGTTTATTCTGGTAAAAGGAGAGGTCAAAAAGCAACTTCTACCTCTCTCTCTTTTTGGCTTAAAAGCATCATCAGATTGGCTTATGAGACTGCCGGACGGCAGCCTCCTGAAAGAATCACAGCTCATTCCACTAGGGCCGTGGCTTCCACATGGGCCTTCAAGAACGAGGCTTCTGTTGATCAGATATGTAAGGCAGCGACTTGGTCTTCACTGCACACTTTTACTAAATTTTACAAATTTGATACTTTT
Source organism: Bombina bombina (assembly GCF_027579735.1). Taxonomy (NCBI): domain Eukaryota; kingdom Metazoa; phylum Chordata; class Amphibia; order Anura; family Bombinatoridae; genus Bombina; species Bombina bombina. Next base: position 114,856,189 of record NC_069507.1, read on the forward strand.
GCTTCTTCTGAGGCTATTTTTGGGAGAAAGGTTTTGCAAGCCGTGGTGCCTTCCATCTAGGTGACCTGATTTGCTCCCTCCCATCATCCGTGTCCTAAAGCTTTGGTATTGGTTCCCACAAGTAAGGATGACGCCGTGGACCGGACACACCTATGTTGGAGAAAACAGAATTTATGTTTACCTGATAAATTACTTTCTCCAACGGTGTGTCCGGTCCACGGCCCGCCCTGGTTTTTTAATCAGGTCTGATGATTTATTTTCTCTAACTACAGTCACCATGGTATCATATGGTTTCTCCTATGCAAATATTCCTCCTTTACGTCGGTCGAATGACTGGGGAAGGCGGAGCCTGGGAGGGATCATGTGACCAGCTTTGCTGGGCTCTTTGCCATTTCCTGTTGGGGAAGAGAATATCCCACAAGTAAGGATGACGCCGTGGACCGGACACACTGTTGGAGAAAGTAATTTATCAGGTAAACATAAATTCTGTTATTTGCATACGCAAAAACTAATGTTCCATTCAAAGCACTTTTTTAGGGGACACGTTAATGATCTGAAAAGTATTGTATGAACATTTTTGAGGTCCTTTTAGCTGTGGAATTCTATAAGTGAAAAATGGTGTTGTAAATTTCTTAAGTATCGATAATTTGGATTAGCGCTTGTTGAGTTAGCACGACCAAAGACCTTGCATAAAGGATTAGGGCTAAAAATAAATATGCACCAAACACAACATAAATACATTAAAATAAAGTGTTACACTCATATACACACTAAATAATAAATAATTACACTGAATATTTTTTATATACACACTAAATAATACAAAATATTCAGTGTAATATTTTCTAATTTTATATAATTTTCTGGTATCCAATGCACAAATGAATTGCTTGATTTAACATAAATGTATTTCATTATAATTTGTGCAATAAAAAAAATTAACATTTTTAATATTAGCTCATTTAAGCTTAAAGGGACATTAAACCAATTTTTTTTTTTCATGACTCAGATGTAGAATACCATTTTAAACAACTTTCTAATTTACTTCTATTATCTTGCTTCATTCTGTTGATATGCCTGAAAAGCATATCTAGATAGGCTCAGTAGCTTCTGATTGGTGGCTGCACTTAGATGCTTCGTGTGATTGGCTCACCTATGTGTATTGCAATTTCTTTAAACAAAAGATATCTAAAGAATGAAGCAAATTAGATAATAGAAGTAAATAGGAATGTTGTTTAAAATTGTATTTTCTATCTGAATCATGAAAGAAAATGTTGTGGTTTAATGTCCCTTTAATATTAGCTAAGATTTTTCCCGGTGGTCAATAAAACACGCTAAAAAGGGCCTGGGGAGAACACTGATAGATATATATATATATACTTTGAATCCCTTTCTACTCAAATACCTTAAAACATAAAAATCATTTTTATTGAATTTTAATATGTAATATGTGTTTTACTGTGTATTTACTGTGTATTTACTGTAAATATTTTACATTGCAATGTTTTTCACATTGGAGAAAATTTTATTTTTACTTTTAAATATATATTCCTATATATATCTGTAATTACCTATACCTGTGTATATTCATATAAATATTTAAGTATAGATATATATATATAAAAAATATATATTAAAAATTAATAAAAAAAACAAACATTTTCTTCTATGTGAATAACATTGGCATGTAAAATATGAATAACTCATGTCAGGTTGAGCAGAGTTGGTTTAACAGGGTGTTGGGTTTTCACACAAGCGATAAGTGTTGGGGTTTTTATCCAGAAGTGTACTCTATTAAACCATTTACTTTCAACTTGTAATATGAGTTCTAGTTAGTGCAGTTGCGATATTGTTGCTAACAATAACGTGCCACTAGTAATCTAGCCCAAAGTCAGCTAACTTTAAAAACTCAATTTTCGGAGCAAATATTGGAAAGACTGTGATCAACTCCATTGTTGTTTTGAAAAGTAAATTGATACTTAAGCTGTGGAACCATTGTCTGATTGTAAAATAACAAAAGAGTGATTCACTAAATATATATATTTCTTTCATACAGGTGGTGAGAGTCCACTATCTATTACTCCTGGGAATTATTCTTCCTTACCACTAGGAGGCGGTAAAGATTCCCTCACCCCAAGAGCTCTATAAAACCCCTCTCACCACACACATACCTCAATCTTTACTTTGCCTCTGCTGGAAGTGGTTGAAGAATGAAGAAGTGCATGTGATTCTTCAGAGAAAGGGGTTTTCAGTCTATGTTGAGGCCCGGTTTCCCCTCAGAGTACAGTGCTTGCCAGAGGGATGTATACGGTATGGTTTTTTATTCTTTTTTCACCTCATGGGAAATTTTTCATAAACTCTCCATAATTGGTTGCAGCGACTTGTCTTTTGCCTTCCTCTTTCGATCTACAATATACTCCTATTCCATAACCTTTGCTGATATGTCGCTGTCTACTGATTGTTTGCTGGTAGATGAGTGTCTACTGATAAGTGTCAATTTTAACAAATTAGACACTCTAGCTTTGTTATGGGCACATATATATGTTTATATATATTTGCTAATATATATACCCCTGGGAAAGTTTTTTTTTTTTGCACCACTTAGTTTGTATTAAGTGTGTCAGCCTTCCGGTCTATTAGTTCTATTAGTTAGCTTTTTTCATGCTGCGGCTGGATTACGCACATCGGGTTAGCGTGCGTATGTCCTAGGGTATTTCTATAAAAAGCTTCTGGGGGGGCTAAGAAGTTATTTCTAGTCCTAGATCTGAAAGCTATGAACAAGTTTGTAAGGGTTCCCTCTTTCTAATTGTAGACATGTTATGTTCCTGTCTCCCTCCTCCTCAGCATAGGTACATGATCAATCAGAACAAAACGCATGTCCAAAACAATGTGTCCAGCATTGACAAAATGTCTAGCAACTGGTTGTTTACTTGATTTGTCCTTGATTGCCGACCATATATAGCTGCTCTAAAGACTCACATTTTTTCCAGTCTGTTTCATATCTGGAAACTATATGAGTGATTGTACCAATTCCTTCACAGGAGCTGGGGATGGGATTTTATTCAAATCTCTTCATTGTTCCAAAGAAGGAAGGTACTTTCAGACCAGTCCTAGATCTGAAAGCTATGAACAAGTTTGTAAGGGTTGCCTCTTTCAAAATGAAAACTATTCAGACTATTCTGCCTTTTGTTCACCAAGGTCAGTTTATGTCCACATTAGATTTAAAGAATGCTCAGTTTACCAAGGGCGAGATTACATATACTGCTCAGGCTTAAACGCAACTGCTGAAACCCGCGTTGCCTGTAAATTCACCTCGCACATCGGGAATCCAATAAACCCCGTCCTAAACTGCCATAAGTCGGATAAACTAGCAGGAGTCGCCAGTGACTTACGGCAGTTTAGAAACTACCGGCACCTAAGGAAAAAAAAATAAAAATAAATCACCTGTAAAAGTCTAACCCACCTCCCAAAAATAAACCTGACACGTCAAAACCCCTATATCACCCCACATTGCAACTAATAATAAAAGTATTAACCCATAAACCGCATACCCCCCACAACGCAATATACCTAATAAATGTATTAACCCCTAACCCGCCATTTACCCACATTGTGATATATCTAATCCGCCATTCACCCAAACCGCAATCTACCGAATATATGTATTAACCCTAATCCGCCATTCACCCACATTGCAATCTACCTAATATATGTATTAACTCCTAATCTGCCATTTACCCACAACGCCAACTACCTTTCAACACTATTAACCCCTAATCCGCCAACCCCCCACAACGCATTAAACCTAATTAACCTATTAACCCCTAAACCCTTAACCCCCCACAACGCAAATAACTAATTTAATTAATAAAACCTCTACCCTAACACCCCCTAAATTAACCTAAATTACATAACATAAAAAAATACTAAGTTGCAATTAAAATAAAAAAATTACATTACTTAAAAAATAAATAAAACTAAGATTAAATTAATCTAAAATTAAAAAAATAAAAAAGTCTATTACAGAAAATAATAAACAAAATTATCAAAAATAAAAAAATTAAACCTAATCCCTATGAAAATAAAAAGCCCCCCAAAATAAAAACACCCCATAATCTAAACTACCAATAGCCATTAAAAGGCCCTTTTGTAAGGCAATGCACTAAGTTAAACAGCTCTTTCTCCTGTTAAGTGTAGTCAGTCCACGGGTCATCCATTACTTATGGGATATTATCTCCTCCCTAACAGGAAGTGCAAGAGGATCACCCAAGCAGAGCTGCTATATAGCTCCTCCCCTCTACGTCACACCCAGTCATTCTCTTGCACCTAACTAATAGATAGGACGTGTGAGAGGACTGTGGTTATTAAAATTAGTTTTTTATTCCTTCAATCAAAAGTTTGTTATTTTAAACAGCACCGGAGTGTGTTGTTTTTTCTCAGGCAGCATTAGAAGAAGAATCTACCTGAGTTGTGTATGATCTTAGCGGACGTAACTAAGATCCACTTGCTGTTCTCGGCCATTCTGAGGAGAGAGGTACTTCAGAACAGGGGACAGCGGGCAGGGTTCACCTGCAAAGAGGTATGTTGCAGTATATTATTTTCTAAGGAATGGAATTGACTGAGAAAATACTGCTAATACCGATGTAATGTAAGTACAGCCTTAAATGCAGTAGTAGTAACTGGTATCAGGCTGATATGTGTGTATGTTTGCACTTAAGTATTTCTGGGGAATGGCACTTCACTAAGAAAATACTGTATATATATATATAACTTATAGCCTCTCTGCAGTGAAAGCAACTAGCAACAGGCTTTTTATTAACATCTCATATATTTATATTTAAAACGTTTACTGGCTGTTAATCGTTTGTTCTCTGAGGTACTTGGTGAAAAATTTTCATGGGCATTAATTTTCCACATGGCTGTCGTTTGTTTTGAATAAAATCAGTTTACTGAGCTTCCCCACTCAGTTTTGGCGCTTTTACTACGCAGTAAAAATTCACTCACAAGTCTTCCTGTTCTCCCTGCATGATCCAGGACGTCTCTACAGAGCTCAAGGGTCTCCAAAACTAGTTTTGAGGGAGGTAATCACTCACAGCAGACCTGTGAGACTGTGCTTTGTTTGTGATAAAAACGTATATATTTTATTGTTATCCGTTTTTTTGGTATTAAGGGGTTAATCATCCATTGCTAGTGGGTGCAATCCTTTGCTAAATTAATAAATTTAATGTGAAAATTTGGTCTCTTTGACTAATCCGGTTCATGTTATTTCACTGTGACAGTTTTTTGTGTGCTTCTTAAAGGCACAGTAACGTTTTTTATATTGCTTGTAAATTTATTTTAAAAGTATTTTCCAAGCTTGCTAGTTTACTTGCTAGTTTGTTTAAACATGTCTGACATAGAGGAATCTCTTTGTGCAATATGTTCAAAGGCCAATGTGGAGCCCAATAGAAATTTGTGTACTAATTGCATTGATGCTACTTTAAGTAAAAGCCAATCTGTACATGTAAAGAAAATTTCACCAGACAGCGAGGGGGAAGTTATGCCGACTAACTCTCCTCACGTGTCAGTACCTGCATCTCCCGCTCAGGAGGTGCGTGATATTGTGACGCCAAGTACATCAGGGCGGCCATTACAAATCACCTTGCAAGACATGGCTAATGTTATGACTGAAGTTTTATCTAAATTGCCAGAACTTAGGGGTAAACGCGATCACTCTGGAATGAGAACAGAGTGCGCTGAAAATACTGGGGCCATGTCTGATACTGCGTCACAATTTGCAGAACATGAGGACGGAGAGCTTCATTCTGTGGGTGACGGATCTGATCCAAATAAACTGGATTCAGACATTTCAAATTTTAAATTTAAGCTTGAGAACCTCCGTGTGTTACTAGGGGAGGTATTAGCGGCTCTTAATGATTGTAACACGGTTGCAATCCCAGAGAAAATATGTAGGCTGGATAAATATTTTGCGGTACCGACGTGTACTGACGTTTTTCCTATACCTAAAAGGCTTACAGAAATTGTTAACAAGGAGTGGGATAGACCCGGTGTGCCTTTCTCACCCCCTCCTATATTTAGAAAGATGTTTCCAATAGACGCCACCACACGGGACTTATGGCAGACGGTCCCTAAGGTGGAGGGAGCAGTTTCTACTTTAGCTAAGCGTACCACTATCCCGGTGGAGGATAGCTGTGCTTTTTCAGATCCAATGGATAAAAAGTTAGAGGGTTACCTTAAGAAAATGTTTGTTCAACAAGGTTTTATATTGCAACCCCTTGCATGCATCGCGTCTGTCACGGCTGCAGCGGCATTCTGGTTTGAGTCTCTGGAAGAGACCATTAGCTCAGTTACATTGGATGAGATTACAGACAAGCTTAGAGTCCTTAAGCTAGCTAATTCATTTATTTCTGATGCCGTAGTACATTTAACTAAGCTTACGGCTAAGAACTCCGGATTCGCCATTCAGGCGCGCAGAGCGCTGTGGCTTAAATCCTGGTCAGCTGATGTGACTTCTAAATCTAAATTGCTTAACATACCTTTCAAGGGGCAGACCTTATTCGGGCCCGGTTTGAAAGAAATTATCGCTGACATTACTGGAGGTAAGGGCCATGCCCTGCCTCAAGATAGAGCCAAACCTAGGGCTAGACAGTCTAATTTTCGTGCCTTTCGCAACTTCAAGGCAGGAGCAGCATCAACTTCCTCCGCTCCAAAACAGGAAGGAACTGTTGCTCGCTACAGACAGGGCTGGAAACCTAACCAGACCTGGAACAAGGGCAAGCAGGCCAGAAAACCTGCTGCTGCCCCTAAGACAGCATGAAGTGAGGGCCCCCGTTCCGGAAACGGATCTAGTGGGGGGCAGACTTTCTCTCTTCGCCCAGGCTTGGGCAAGAGATGTCCAGGATCCCTGGGCGTTAGAGATCATATCTCAGGGATATCTTCTGGACTTCAAAGCTTCTCCTCCAAAAGGGAGATTTCATCTTTCAAGGTTGTCAACAAACCAGATAAAGAAAGAGGCGTTTCTACGCTGTGTACAAGATCTTTTACTTATGGGAGTGATCCACCCGGTTCCGCGATCGGAACACGGACAAGGGTTTTACTCAAATCTGTTTGTGGTTCCCAAGAAAGAAGGAACCTTCAGACCAATCTTGGATTTAAAGATCCTAAACAAATTCCTAAGAGTTCCATCGTTCAAAATGGAAACTATTCGGACAATCTTACCCATGATCCAAAAGGGTCAGTTCATGACCACAGTGGATTTAAAGGATGCGTACCTTCACATACCGATTCACAAGGATCATTACCGGTACCTAAGGTTTGCCTTCCTAGACAGGCATTACCAGTTTGTAGCTCTTCCCTTCGGGTTAGCTACTGCTCCAAGAATCTTCACAAAGGTTCTGGGTTCTCTTCTGGCGGTACTAAGACCGCGAGGAATATCGGTAGCTCCGTACCTAGACGACATTCTGATACAAGCGTCAAGTTTCCAAGCTGCCAAGTCTCATACAGAGTTAGTACTGGCATTTCTAAGGTCGCATGGGTGGAAGGTGAACGAAGAAAAGAGTTCTCTATTGCCACTCACAAGAGTTCCCTTCTTAGGGACTCTTATAGATTTGATAGAAATGAAAATTTACCTGACAGAGGACAGGTTAACAAAACTCCTAAATGCTTGCCGTGTCCTTCATTCCATTCCACACCCGTCAGTGGCTCAATGCATGGAGGTAATCGGTTTAATGGTAGCGGCAATGGACATAGTTCCCTTTGCACGCCTGCATCTCAGACCACTGCAATTGTGCATGCTAAATCAGTGGAATGGGGATTACTCAGATTTGTCCCCTATGCTGAATCTGGATCAAGAGACCAGAAATTCTCTTCTATGGTGGCTCTCTCTGCCACATCTGTCCAAGGGGATTCCCTTCAGCAGACCAGATTGGACGATTGTAACAACAGACGCCAGCCTGCTAGGTTGGGGCGCTGTCTGGAATTCCCTAAAGACTCAGGGATCATGGACTCAGGAGGAAAGTCTCCTTCCCATAAACATTCTGGAATTAAGAGCAGTTTTCAATGCCCTTCTAGCTTGGCCTCAGCTAGCATCTCTGAGGTTCATCAGGTTTCAGTCGGACAACATCACGACTGTGGCTTACATCAACCATCAAGGAGGGACAAGGAGTTCCCTAGCGATGATAGAAGTCTCAAAGATAATTCTCTGGGCAGAGTCTCACTCTTGCCACCTATCAGCGATCCACATCCCAGGCGTGGAGAACTGGGAGGCGGATTTCCTAAGTCGCCAGACTTTTCATCCGGGGGAGTGGGAACTTCATCCGGAGGTCTTTGCCCAAATACTTCGGCGTTGGGGCAGACCAGATATGGATCTCATGGCGTCTCGCCAGAACGCCAAGCTTCCTTGTTACGGGTCCAGGTCCAGGGACCCGGGAGCGGTTCTGATAGATGCTCTGACAGCACCTTGGACCTTCAAAATGGCTTATGTGTTTCCACCTTTCCCGATGCTTCCTCGATTGATTGCCAGGATCAGACAGGAGAGAGCATCGGTGATTCTAATAGCGCCTGCGTGGCCACGCAGGACCTGGTATGCAGATCTAGTGGACATGTCATCCTGTCCACCTTGGTCTCTGCCTCTGAGACAGGACCTTCTAATTCAGGGTCCTTTCAAACATCAAAATCTAATTTCTCTGAAGCTGACTGCATGGAGATTGAACGCTTGATTTTATCAAAGCGTGGATTTTCGGAGTCAGTAATTGATACCTTAAAACAGGCTAGGAAACCTGTTACCAGGAAAATTTACCATAAAATATGGCGTAAATACTTACATTGGTGCGAATCCAAGAGTTACTCATGGAGTAAGGTTAGGATTCCTAGGATATTGTCTTTTCTACAAGAAGGTTTAGAAAAGGGTTTATCTGCAAGTTCTTTAAAGGGACAGATCTCAGCTCTGTCAATCCTTTTACACAAACGTCTGTCAGAAGTTCCAGACGTTCAGGCTTTTTGTCAGGCTTTGGCCAGGATCAAGCCTGTGTTTAAGACTGTTGCTCCACCGTGGAGCTTAAACTTAGTTCTTAACGTTTTACAGGGTGTTCCGTTTGAACCCCTTCATTCCATTGATATCAAGCTGTTATCTTGGAAAGTTCTGTTTTTAATGGCTATTTCCTCGGCTCGAAGAGTCTCTGAGTTATCGGCCTTACATTGCGATTCTCCTTATCTGATTTTTCATTCAGACAAGGTAGTTCTGCGTACTAAACCTGGGTTTCTTCTGTTAAGTGTGATCAGTCCACGGGTCATCATTACTTCTGGGATATTACTCCTCCCCAACAGGAAGTGCAAGAGGATTCACCCAGCAGAGCTGCATATAGCTCCTCCCCTCTACGTCACTCCCAGTCATTCTCTTGCACCCAACGACTAGATAGGATGTGTGAGAGGACTATGGTGATTATACTTAGTTTTATATCTTCAATCAAAAGTTTGTTATTTTAAAATAGCACCGGAGTGTGTTATTATCTCTCTGGCAGAGTTTGAAGAAGAATCTACCAGAGTTTTTGTTATGATTTTAGCCGGAGTAGTTAAGATCATATTGCTGTTTCTCGGCCATCTGAGGAGAGGTAAACTTCAGATCAGGGGACAGCGGGCAGATGAATCTGCATAGAGGTATGTAGCAGTTTTTATTTTCTGACAATGGAATTGATGAGAAAATCCTGCCATACCGATATAATGTCATGTATGTATACTTTACACTTCAGTATTCTGGGGAATGGTACTTCACTAGAATTACACTGTAAGAAATACATAAAGCTGTTTAATAACTAGAGATTATGTTTAACGTTTTTGCTGGAATGTAAAATCGTTTTCATTTGCTGAGGTACTGAGTGAATAAATGTTTGGGCACTATTTTTCCACTTGGCAGTTGCTTAATCCTGTTTTCTGACAGTTTCTGTTCTCCCTCACTGCTGTGTGTGAGGGGGAGGGGCCGTTTTTTGGCGCTTTTACTACGCATCAAATATTTCAGTCAGCAACTCATTGTATTCCCTGCATGATCCGGTTCATCTCTACAGAGCTCAGGGGTCTTCAAAACTTATTTTGAGGGAGGTAATTTCTCTCAGCAGAGCTGTGAGAATTATAGTTTGACTGAGATAAAAAACGTTTATTCTGTAATTTGTTTCCTGCTTTCAGAATTTGTTATCTTTGCTAATGGGATTAAACCTTTGCTAAAGTTGTGTTGTTTACAAGGATTGAGGCTATAACTGTTTCAATTTATTAATTTTCAACTGTCATAGATCTTCTGTGCTTCTTAAAGGCACAGTACGTTTTAATTTTATTCTAATTGAATTGTATTTCCAAGTTGCAAGTTTATTTGCTAGTGTGTTAAACATGTCTGATTCAGAGGATGATACCTGTGTCATTTGTTGCAATGCCAAAGTGGAGCCCAATAGAAATTTATGTACTAACTGTATTGATGCTACTTTAAATAAAAGTCAATCTGTACAAATTGAACAAATTTCACCAAACAACGAGGGGAGAGTTATGCCGACTAACTCGCCTCACGTGTCAGTACCTACATCTCCCGCTCAGAGGGAGGTGCGTGATATTGTAGCGCCGAGTACATCTGGGCGGCCATTACAAATCACATTACAGGATATGGCTACTGTTATGACTGAGGTTTTGGCTAAATTACCAGAACTAAGAGGTAAGCGTGATCACTCTGGGGTGAGAACAGAGTGCGCTGATAATATTAGGGCCATGTCAGACACTGCGTCACAGGTGGCAGAACATGAGGACGGAGAACTTCATTCTGTGGGTGACGGTTCTGATCCAAACAGACTGGATTCAGATATTTCAAATTTTAAATTTAAACTGGAAAACCTCCGTGTATTACTAGGGGAGGTGTTAGCGGCTCTGAATGATTGTAACACAGTTGCAATACCAGAGAAAATGTGTAGGTTGGATAAATATTTTGCGGTACCGACGAGTACTGAGGTTTTTCCTATACCTAAGAGACTTACTGAAATTGTTACTAAGGAGTGGGATAGACCCGGTGTGCCGTTCTCACCCCCTCCGATATTTAGAAAAATGTTTCCAATAGACGCCACCACAAGGGACTTATGGCAAACGGTCCCTAAGGTGGAGGGAGCAGTTTCTACCTTAGCTAAGCGTACCACTATCCCGGTGGAGGATAGCTGTGCTTTTTCAGATCCAATGGATAAAAAGTTAGAGGGTTACCTTAAGAAAATGTTTGTTCAACAAGGTTTTATATTGCAACCCCTTGCATGCATTGCGCCGATCACGGCTGCAGCGGCATTCTGGATTGAGTCTCTGGAAGAGAACATTGGTTCAGCTACTCTGGACGACATTACGGATAGGCTTAGAGTCCTTAAACTAGCTAATTCATTCATTTCGGAGGCCGTAGTACATCTTACTAAACTTACGGCAAAGAATTCAGGATTCGCCATTCAGGCACGCAGGGCGCTGTGGCTAAAATCCTGGTCAGCTGATGTTACTTCTAAGTCTAAATTGCTTAATATACCTTTCAAAGGGCAGACCTTATTCGGGCCCGGGTTGAAAGAGATTATCGCTGACATTACAGGAGGTAAAGGCCATGCCCTGCCTCAGGACAAAAGCCAAAGCCAAGACTAGACAGTCTAATTTTCGTTCCTTTCGTAATTTCAAAGCAGGAGCAGCATCAACTTCCTCTGCACCAAAACAGGAAGGAGCTGTTGCTCGCTACAGACAAGGCTGGAAACCTAACCAGTCCTGGAACAAGGGCAAGCAGACTAGGAAACCTGCTGCTGCCCCTAAAACAGCATGAATTGAGGGCCCCCGATCCGGGATCGGATCTAGTGGGGGGCAGACTTTCTCTCTTCGCCCAGGCTTGGGCAAGAGATATTCAGGATCCCTGGGCGCTAGAGATAATATCTCAGGGATACCTTCTGGACTTCAAATACTCTCCTCCAAGAGAGAGATTTCATCTGTCAAGATTGTCAACAATCCAGACAAAGAAAGAGGCGTTTCTACGCTGCGTACAAGAGCTCTTGTTAATGGGAGTAATCCATCCAGTTCCACGATCGGAACAGGGACAGGGGTTTTACTCAAATCTGTTTGTGGTTCCCAAAAAAGAGGGAACTTTCAGACCAATCCTGGACTTAAAGATCCTAAACAAATTCCTAAGAGTTCCATCGTTCAAGATGGAGACTATTCGGACAATTTTACCTATGATCCAAGAGGGTCAGTACATGACCACTGTAGATTTAAAAGATGCTTACCTTCACATACCGATTCACAAAGATCATTATCGGTACCTAAGGTTTGCCTTCCTAGACAGGCATTACCAGTTTGTGGCTCTTCCATTCGGATTGGCTACAGCTCCAAGAATCTTCACAAAGGTTCTGGGTGCTCTTCTGGCGGTACTAAGACCGCGGGGAATCTCGGTAGCTCCATACCTAGACGACATTCTGATACAAGCTTCAAGCTTTCAAACTGCCAAGTCTCATACAGAGTTAGTGCTGGCATTTCTAAGGTCACATGGATGGAAGGTGAACGAAAAGAAAAGTTCACTCGTTCCACTCACAAGAGTTCCCTTCCTGGGGACTCTTATAGATTCTGTAGAAATGAAGATTTACCTGACAGAGGACAGGCTAACAAGACTTCAAAGTGCTTGCCGCACCCTTCATTCCATTCAACACCCGTCAGTGGCTCAATGCATGGAGGTAATCGGCTTAATGGTAGCGGCAATGGACATAGTACCCTTTGCACGCTTACACCTCAGACCACTGCAGCTGTGCATGCTAAGTCAGTGGAATGGGGATTACTCAGACTTATCCCCTTCTCTGAATCTGGATCAAGAGACCAGAAATTCTCTTCTATGGTGGCTTTCTCGGCCACACCTGTCCAGGGGATGCCATTCAGCAGACCAGACTGGACAATTGTAACAACAGACGCCAGCCTTCTAGGTTGGGGTGCCGTCTGGAATTCTCTGAAGGCTCAGGGACAATGGAGTCAGGAGGAGAGTCTCCTGCCAATAAACATTCTGGAATTGAGAGCAGTTCTCAATGCCCTCCTGGCTTGGCCCCAGTTGACAACTCGGGGGTTCATCAGGTTTCAGTCGGACAACATCACGACTGTAGCTTACATCAACCATCAGGGAGGGACAAGAAGCTCCCTAGCTATGATGGAAGTATCAAAGATAATTCGCTGGGCAGAGTCTCACTCTTGCCACCTGTCAGCAATCCACATCCCGGGAGTGGAGAACTGGGAGGCGGATTTCTTAAGTCGTCAGACTTTTCATCCGGGGGAGTGGGAACTTCATCCGGAGGTCTTTGCCCAAATACTTCAACGTTGGGGCAAACCAGAGATAGATCTCATGGCGTCTCGACAGAACGCCAAGCTTCCTCGTTACGGGTCCAGATCCAGGGATCCAGGAGCAGTCCTGATAGATGCTCTGACAGCACCTTGGGACTTCAGGATGGCTTACGTGTTTCCACCCTTCCCGTTGCTTCCTCGATTGATTGCCAGAATCAAACAAGAGAGAGCATCAGTGATTCTAATAGCACCTGCGTGGCCACGCAGGACTTGGTATGCAGACCTGGTGGACATGTCATCCTGTCCACCTTGGTCTCTACCTCTGAAACAGGACCTTCTGATACAAGGTCCCTTCAAACATCAAAATCTAACTTCTCTGAAGCTGACTGCTTGGAAATTGAACGCTTGATTTTATCAAGACGTGGGTTTTCTGAGTCAGTTATTGATACCTTAATACAGGCTAGGAAACCTGTTACCAGAAAGATTTACCATAAGATATGGCGTAAATACCTATATTGGTGTGAATCCAAAGGTTACTCTTGGAGTAAGGTTAGGATTCCTAGGATATTGTCTTTTCTACAAGAAGGTTTAGAAAAGGGTTTATCTGCTAGTTCATTAAAGGGACAGATCTCAGCTCTGTCCATTCTGTTACACAAACGTCTGTCAGAAGTTCCTGACGTCCAGGCTTTTTGCCAGGCTTTGGCCAGGATTAAGCCTGTGTTTAAAACTGTTGCTCCACCATGGAGTTTAAACCTTGTTCTTAATGTTTTACAGGGCGTTCCGTTTGAACCCCTTCATTCCATTGATATAAAGTTGTTATCTTGGAAAGTTCTATTTTTAATGGCTATTTCCTCGGCTCGGAGAGTCTCTGAATTATCAGCCTTACATTGTGATTCTCCTTATTTGATTTTTCATTCGGATAAGGTAGTCCTGCGTACTAAACCTGGGTTCTTACCTAAGGTAGTTACTAACAGGAATATCAATCAAGAGATTGTTGTTCCTTCTTTATGCCCAAATCCTTCTTCAAAGAAGGAACGTCTACTGCACAACCTGGATGTAGTCCGTGCTCTAAAATTTTACTTACAGGCAACTAAGGAATTTCGACAAACGTCTTCTCTGTTTGTCATTTACTCTGGGCAGAGGAGAGGTCAAAAAGCTTCCGCTACCTCTCTTTCTTTTTGGCTTCGTAGCATAATTCGTTTAGCTTATGAGACTGCTGGACAGCAGCCTCCTGAAAGAATTACAGCTCATTCTACTAGAGCTGTGGCTTCCACTTGGGCCTTCAAGAATGAGGCCTCTGTTGAACAGATTTGCAAGGCTGCAACTTGGTCTTCGCTTCATACTTTTTCCAAATTTTACAAATTTGACACTTTTGCTTCCTCGGAGGCTATTTTTGGGAGAAAGGTTCTTCAGGCAGTGGTTCCTTCTGTATAAAGAGCCTGCCTATCCCTCCCGTCATCCGTGTACTTTTGCTTTGGTATTGGTATCCCAGAAGTAATGATGACCCGTGGACTGATCACACTTAACAGAAGAAAACATAATTTATGCTTACCTGATAAATTCCTTTCTTCTGTAGTGTGATCAGTCCACGGCCCGCCCTGTTTTTAAGGCAGGTAAATATTTTTTAATTTATACTCCAGTCACCACTTCACCCTTGGCTTTTCCTTTCTCGTTGGTCCTTGGTCGAATGACTGGGAGTGACGTAGAGGGGAGGAGCTATATGCAGCTCTGCTGGGTGAATCCTCTTGCACTTCCTGTTGGGGAGGAGTAATATCCCAGAAGTAATGATGACCCGTGGACTGATCACACTACAGAAGAAAGGAATTTATCAGGTAAGCATAAATTATGTTTTTTACCTAAGGTAGTCACTAACAGGAATATCAATCAAGAGATTGTTGTTCCTTCATTGTGTCCTAACCCTTCTTCAAAGAAGGAACAACTTCTACACAATCTAGACGTTGTCCGTGCCCTGAAATTTTATTTACAGGCAACTAAATATTTTCGCCAAACTTCTTCCCTGTTTGTCGTTTATTCTGGACAGAGGAGAGGTCAAAAAGCTTCTGCTATCTCTCTCTCTTTCTGGCTTCGTAGCATAATACGCTTAGCCTATGAGACTGCTGGACAGCAGCCTCCTGAAAGAATTACAGCTCATTCTACGAGAGCTGTGGCTTCCACGTGGGCCTTTAAGAATGAGGCCTCTGTTGAACAGATTTGCAAGGCTGCAACTTGGTCTTCTCTTCATACTTTTTCCAAATTTTCCAAATTTGACACTTTTGCTTCTTCTGAGGCTGTTTTTGGGAGAAAGGGTCTTCAGGCAGTGGTTCCTTCCGTGTAAAGATCCTGCCTGTCCCTCCCGTCATCCGTGTACTTTTAGCTTTGGTATTGGTATCCCATAAGTAATGGATGACCCGTGGACTGACTACACTTAACAGGAGAAAACATAATTTATGCTTACCTGATACACTGTAGTGTAGTCAGTCCACGGCCCGCTCTGTTTTTTATGGCAGGTCTAAATTTTAAATTATACTCCAGTCACCACTGCACCCTATAGTTTCTCCTTTCTCGTTTGGTTTTCGGTCGAATGACTGGGTGTGACGTAGAGGGGAGGAGCTATATAGCAGCTCTGCTTGGGTGATCCTCTTGCACTTCCTGTTAGGGAGGAGATAATATCCCATAAGTAATGGATGACCCGTGGACTGACTACACTACAGGAGAAAGGAATTTATCAGGTAAGCATAAATTATGTTTTTACATTAAATAAATACTAAGCCCCCCTCCAACAGTAATACCCCCCACCCACAAATCCCCCAAAATAAAAAAACCTAACACTAAAAAAAACTTAAGCTACCCAATGCCCCTAAAGGGACATTCGATGGCTCTGTAGTCGCCGGTCTTCTGTTCCGCGGTCACCTCCGCTTCGCACCGACTTGGTCCTGGATGAAGATAGAAGAGGTCACCATGCTGGAAGAAGATATCACCGCCTCCAAGAAGACTTTGCCGCCTGGAAGAAGACCTTCTCCACCGGACTTCAGGAACAGTGAGTACCTATTTGGGGGTTAGATTTAGGAAAAATTGTTTTATTTTTTTTTGGGGGGGGTTTAGCTTAGGTTTTTAATGGGCTTGTTAAATGCTGAATGCCATTTTAAGGGCAGTGAAAGAGCTGAATGCCCTTTTAAGGGCAATGCCCATACAAATGCCCCTTTAGGGGCAATGGGTAGCTTAAGTTTTTTTGTGTTAGGTTTTTTTATTTTGGGGGTTTGGTTGGTGGGGGTTTTTACAAAAATCTACCGTTTTTGTTTTGCTTCTTCTAAGGCAGTCTTTGGTAGAAAGGTCCTTCTGGCAGTTATTTCAGCTTGATTTGTTATTGGATGATTGATTTTTATTGGGGTTGTGGATTTAATTTCTAAGTGAAACTAGATGTTTTTAAATCCCTCCCTTAATGTTATTACTCGTGGACTCCACGGCTTGGGTATTAGTTCCCAAGAGTAATGGATCTAGACTCTCACCACCTGTATGAAAGGAAACTTAATTTATGTTTACCTGATAAATTAATTTCTTTCATGGTGGTAAGAGTCCACAAGACGCCACCCTATGTTTTTTAGGGTTAGTTTATTTTTTGAGCACATCTTTTTTTCCTTGCTTCTTTTAGGTCTCTTTTATACTTTTTTCTTACCTCACTATGCATGGCTATGCGTTAGACTGCGGTATGTGTGAGGGGCTTGGGAGCTCTTGGGTTTGGGAATTTTTGCCTCCTCCTAGTGGTAAGGAAGAGTAATCCCCAGGAGTAGTGGATAGTGGACTCTCATCACCATGAAATAAATGAATTTATCATATAAGCATAAATTATGTTTTGTAGCGATTATAGTAAATAAACATGCTTAACTTCCTTACAAGTTAGGCTGAGAGTTTCAAAGAGTTAAATATTTTTAATGGTAAGACTGTTATTATCTAGCAATAACCACTCACTCTTCTACATTATCTGTTGCAAAGTGCTCAAACTGTTTTTTTTTTTCTCTTCAATGTTTACAATAATTTATACTACCCTATATACTGCCATTCTATTTTGCAACCTTTGCAATTTATCTTTGGCCAGTATATATTGTTATTACTTTCTGGATTATAGTAGTAAATATATCATTTGATCCAAAGCTACTCATCTCAGAAGTAATTTAAGAAAATAATAACATTTTAATTTATTCAGATGGCCTTCCAAAAGTCAAAAGGCTTAGAGGCGAGGAAGAGGACAATGAAGAAGACCAAGACTATCACAGGAGTGATCCACAAATTGCCATTTGTCTTGATTGTTTACGTAATAACGGCCAATCGGGTGAAAATGTAGTAAAGGTATGTCCCTCATTTAGCAGTAAGTGAAATCATAAAACAAAAACATTAACAAAATTGTTAAAAAGACAATTTAACGTCACCATTCATGGCTTTGTGATAACGGTTGTAATTTATATTTCTCCTACATTGGTGTGTCCGGTCCATGGCTTCATCCTTACTTGTGGGAATATTCTCTTCCCCAACAGGAAATGGCAAAGAGAGCACAGCAAAAGCTGCCCATATAGCTCCCCCTCTGGCTCCGCCCCCCAGTCATTCTCTTTGCCGCTCTGAACAAGTAGCATCTCCACGGGGATGGTAAAGAGTATGTGGTGTTAGTTGTAGTTTTTATTTCTTCTATCAAGAGTTTGTTATTTTAAAATAGTGCCGGTTTGTACTATTTACTCTACAACAGAAAGTGATGAAGAGTTCTGTTTAAAGAGGAGTATGATTTTAGCAGCAGTAACTAAAATCCATAGCTGTTCCCACGCAGGACTGTTGAAACCAGAGAACTTCAGTTGGGGGGAACAGTTTGCAGACTTTTCTGCTCAAGGTATGACTAGTCCATTTTCTAACAAGACATAGTAATGCTAGAAGACTGTCATTTTCCCTTATGGGATCGGTAAGCCATTTTTCTTAGACTAATAACAGAATGAAGGCTTATTAATGGGCTATATACTGGTTGACACTATTGTGGGCTAAATCGATTGATTTATACAATATTTATTTGACTTTTGGAGTGTTTTGGAACTTGAAAACACTTTGGGAACGTTTTTTATTCGCCTGGCAGTCATTTAGACACCTAATCTAGTCAGGAAGGGCCCTTCACTCTGGTATGCAGAGGGAGGAAGCCTCATTTTCGCGCCTTAATTGTTCAGTTACTTCTGGAAGCAGTGCATGCAGCTTCATGTGAGAGGGTCCTGTGGCCATAAAAAACGATTCTAGAAGGCTTATTTCTGTGGTGAATAACCCCCAAGGAAAGGTAAAGCCGTAGCAAAGGCTGTGGCAGGGACTGTAGTGGGTTTAAACTGGTAAATTAAACAAATGGCTCCGGTTTGCTCATTTAAGGGGTTACAAACTTGAAATTTGGTGTGCAATACTTTCATTAAGCATTAAGACACTAGGGTGCAAATTTGGTAAGGATCGGATATTTCCTTCATAGTTTTTCACACATGCAGAAATAAAGTGTGCTCTGTTTAACATTTAAAGAGACAGTAACGGTTTTGTTTAAAAACGGTTTTATTGCATTAATAGCCTGTATAAGTCTGTCTAACATGTCTGTACCTTCAGATAGAACATGTTCTGTGTGTATGGAGGCCAAGGTGGTTCCCCCTTTAAATGTATGTGAAAATTGTGCCATGGCGTCCAAACAAAGTAAGGACAGTACTGTCACATTTAATAAGGTTGCCCAAGATGATTCTTCAAATGAAGGTAGTGGGGATAGTTCATCATCCTCTCCTTCTGTGTCAACACCAGTTATGCCCGCGCAGGCGACACCTAGTACATCTAGCGCGCCAATGCTTGTTACTATGCAACAATTAACGGCAGTAATGGATAATTCTATAGCTAATCTTTTATCCAAACTGCCAGCATTTCCAAGAAAGCGTGATTGCTCAGTTTTAAATACAGAGGATGAGCAAGTGTGCGCTGACGATAATTTATCTGTTATACCCTCACACCAGTCAGAATTGGCAGTGAGGGAGGGTCTGTCGGAGGGAGAAATTTCCGATTCAGGAAAAGTTTCTCAACAGGCAGAACCTGATATTGTGACGTTTAAATTTAAGTTAGAACATCTCCGCGCCCTGCTTAAGGAGGTGCTAACTACTCTGGACGATTGTGACTCTTTGGTGATTCCAGAGAAATTGTGCAAAATGGACAAATTCTTTGAGGTCCCTGTGCACGCTGATGCCTTTCCGATACCCAAAAGGGTGGCGGACATAGTGACTAAGGAGTGGGAGAAGCCAGGTATACCTTTTGTCCCACCTCCTATATTTAAGAAAATGTTCCCCATTGTCGACCCCAGAAGGGACGCATGGCAAACAGTTCCTAAGGTTGAGGGGGCAGTTTCTACGTTGGCCAAACGCACGACTATTCCCATTGAGGACAGTTGTGCTTTCAAAGATCCTATGGATACAAAATTGGAAGGATTGCTTAAAAAGATATTTGTTCAGCAAGGTTTCCTTCTCCAACCAATTTCGTGCATTATTCCTGTCACAACGGCGGCGTCTTTTTGGTTCGAGGAACTAGAAAATTCGCTCAATAAGGAGACTCCATATGAGGAAGTCATGGACAGAATTCACGCACTAAAGTTGGCTAATTCCTTTATTTTAGATGCCGCTTTGCAATTAGCGAAATTAGCGGCGAAAAATTCAGGTTTTGCAATTGTGGCGCGCAGAGTGCTTTGGCTAAAATCTTGGTTGGCGGATGTGTCATCCAAGACAAAATTGCTTAATATTCCTTTCAAAGGTAAGACCCTTTTTGGGCCAGAATTGAAGGAGATTATTTCAGACATCACTGGGGGAAAGGGCCATGCCCTCCCACAAGATAGGCCTTTCAAGGCTAAGAACAAATCTAATTTTTGTTCCTTTCGCAACTTCAGGAACGGACCGTCTCCTAACTCTGCAGCTTCTAGACAAGAGGGTAACGCTTCCCAGGCTAAGCCAGCATGGAAACCAATGTAAGGCTGGAACAAGAAACAGGCCAAGAAGCCTGCTTCTGCTACCAAGACAGCATGAAGGGGTAGCCCCCGATCCGGGACCGGATCTAGTAGGGGGCAGACTTTCTCTCTTTGCTCAGGCTTGGGCAAGAGATATTCAGGATCCCTGGGCACTAGAAATAGTCTCTCAGGGTTATCTTCTAGAGTTCAAGGAAATTCCTCCAAGGAGAAGGTTCCACATGTCTCGCTTATCTTCAGACCAGATAAAGAGACAGGCATTCTTACATTGCGTAGGAGATCTATTAAAGATGGGAGTGATACACCCAGTTCCAACAGTGGAACAAGGTCGGGGGTTTTACTCAAACCTGTTTGTAGTTCCCAAAAAAGAGGGAACTTTCAGACCAATTCTGGATTTAAAAATTCCATCGTTCAAAATGGAAACCATTCAAACGATTTTACCAACAATCCAGGAGGGTCAATACATGACTACCGTGGACTTAAAGGATGCGTACCTACATATTCCTATCCACAAAGACCATCATCAGTTCCTAAGGTTCGCCTTTCTGGACAAACATTACCAGTTCGTGGCTCTCCCGTTCGGTTTAGCCACTGCTCCCAGAATTTTCACAAAGGTGCTAGGGTCCCTTCTAGCTATTCTAAGACCGAGGGGCATTGCAGTGGCACCTTACCTAGACGACATCCTAATCCAAGCGTCGTCCCTTTCAAGATCAAGGGCTCATACAGACATTGTATTAGCTTTTCTCAGGTCTCACGGGTGGAAGGTGAACGTGGAAAAGAGTTCCCTGTCCCCGTCTACAAGGGTTCCCTTTCTGGGAACAATAATAGATTCTGTAGAAATGAAGATTTTTCTGACAAAGGTCAGAAAATTAAAGCTTCTAAATGCTTGTCAAGTTCTTCAATCTATTCCTCAGCCTTCCATAGCTCAGTGCATGGAAGTAATAGGTCTAATGGTTGCAGCAATGGACGTGGTTCCTTTTGCTCAAATTCATCTAAGACCATTGCAACTGTGCATGCTCAAACAGTGGAATGGGGATTATGCAGACTTGTCTCCCCAGATTCAAGTAGACCAGTTAACCAGAGACTCTCTCCGTTGGTGGTTGACTCAGGATCACCTGTCTCAGGGAATGAGTTTCCGCAGACCAGAGTGGGTCATTGTCACGACCGACGCCAGTCTATTAGGCTGGGGCGCGGTCTGGGACTCCCTGAAAGCTCAGGGTCTATGGTCTCGGGAAGAGTCTCTTCTCCCGATAAACATTTTGGAACTGAGAGCGATATTCAATGCGCTCCGGGCTTGGCCTCAACTAGCGAAGGCCGGATTCATAAGATTTCAGTCGGACAACATGACATCAATCATCAGGGGGGAACAAAGAGTTCCTTGGCGATGAGAGAGGTATCCAAGATCATCAAATGGGCGGAGGATCACTCCTGCCATCTATCTGCAATTCACATCCCAAGAGTAGACAACTGGGAGGCGGATTATTTGAGTCATCAGACTTTCCATCCGGGGGAGTGGGAACTCCACCCGGAGGTCTTTGCCCAGTTAACTCAATTATGGGGCATTCCAGACATGGATCTGATGGCGTCTCATCAGAACTTCAAGGTTCCTCGCTACGGGTCCAGATCCAGGGATCCCAAGGCGACACTAGTGGATGCATTAGTGGCGCCTTGGTCGTTCAACCTAGCTTATGTGTTTCCACCATTTCCTCTCCTTCCCAGGCTCGTAGCCAGGATCAAACAGGAGAAGGCCTCTGTGATTCTGATAGCTCCTACATGGCCACGCAGGACTTGGTATGCAGACCTGGTGAATATGTCATTGGCTCCACCATGGAAGCTACCTTTGAGACAGGATCTTCTAGTACAAGGTCCATTCGAACATCCAAATCTAGTCTCTCTGCAGCTGACTGCTTGGAAATTGAACGCTTGATTTTATCTAAGCGTGGGTTTTCAGATTCAGTTATAGATACTCTGGTCCAAGCCAGAAAACCTGTGACTAGGAAATTTACCATAAAATATGGAAAAAATATATCTGTTGGTGTGAATCCAAGGGATTCTCTTGGAGTAAAATTAAAATTCCTAGGATTCTTTCCTTTCTCCAAGAGGGTTTGGATAAAGGGTTGTCAGCGAGTTCTCTAAAAGGACAGATATCTGCTCTGTCTGTTTTGTTACACAAACGCCTGGCAGCAGTGCCAGATGTACAAGCTTTTGTACAGGCCTTAGTCAGAATCAAGCCTGTTTACAGACCCATGACTCCTCCATGGAGTCTAAATTTAGTTCTTTCAGTTCTTCAAGGGGTTCCGTTTGAACCTTTGCATTCCATAGATATTAAGTTACTATCTTTGAAAGTTCTGTTTTTGGTTGCTATTTCTTCTGCTAGAAGAGTTTCTGAATTGTCTGCTTTGCAGTGTGATCCACCCTATCTGGTATTCCATGCAGATAAGGTTGTTTTGCGTACCAAACCTAGTTTTCTTCGAAAAGTGGTTTCCAACAGGAATATTAACCAGGAAATGTTCCTTCTCTGTGTCCGAATCCAGCTTCGAAGAAGGAACGTTTGTTACACAAGTTAGATGTGGTCCGTGCTTTAAAATTCTATTTAGAAGCAACAAAGGATTTCAGACAAACATAATCTTTGTTTGTGGTTTATTCTGGTAAGAGGAAAGCTACTGCTACCTCTCTTTCTATTTGGCTGAAAAGCATCATCCGATTGGCTTATGAGACTGCCGGACGGCAGCCTCCTGAATGAATTCCAGCTCACTCTACTAGAGCTGTGGCTTCCACATGGTCCTTCAAGAACGAGGCTTCTGTTGATCAGATATGTAAGGCAGCGACTTGGTCTTCTCTGCACACTTTTGCCAAATTTTACAAATTCGATACTTATGCTTCTTCGGGGGCTATTTTTGGGAGAAAGGTTTTGCAAGCCGTGGTGCCTTCCGTTTAGGTAACCTGACTTGTTCCCTCCCTTCATCCATGTCCTAAAGCTTTGGTATTGGTTCTTTTTCTTTCTATACACTACAGTCACCACGGCACACTATGGTTTCTCCTTTTTCTCCTAACCGTCGGTCGAATGACTGGGGGGCGGAGCCAGAGGGGGAGCTATATGGGCAGCTTTTGCTGTGCTCTCTTTGCCATTTCCTGTTGGGGAAGAGAATATTCCCACAAGTAAGGATGAAGCCGTGGACCGGACACACCGTAAGGAGAAAGAAATTTATCAGGTAAGCATAAATTCTGTTTTAATACTACTGACAATTCTTAGCAAAATAGTTTAATCTGCAAGCAACCTATGAATATCTTGTATTTCCATCTTTAAAAAGTAGAGGAATTTCAAGCAAAAAAGAACTTAATCGTTACTGATGTTTCTGTAATGTATTGTTTAGTATGTAAGGAGCTTGATTGCATTTTACAATAATACCATAAAATAAATTAGCACCTAATCTCTAACACGTTTGCTAATTTGTGTTTTAGGGGTTTTTGTACTATACCTTTTAGGTTTTAGTAACCTTAAGGCTACTTAAAAGACACTCAGCTAGATTACGAGTTTTGAGCGCTATAGGGAAATTAACGAACGCAACAAAAGTTGCGTTATTTAATCCCCTATAGCGCTGCCATTACAAGTTTTTCAAAACCCGGCTTGTGTGTGCGATATGGTGCTTTTAAGCTCGATACCGCACAAAAATCAAGCCCTGTTTTGACGTACTCGTGCACGCTTTCCCCATAGACAAAACTGCTGCCATATAGTGCTGTAGACACATGCACACTCTTGAGCTTACATCCCAGCTTTTCAACAAAGGATAACAAGAAAATTAAGAATATTTGATAATAGAAGTAAATTGGAAAGTTGTGTAAAATTGTATGTTCTATCAGAATCATGAAAGAAAAATTTTGGGTTTTATGTCCCTTTATCTAAATAATACCTATTTAAAACTAAACCTTACCTGTGAAATAAAACCTAAGCTAGCTACAATATAACTAATATTTACATTGTAGCTAGCTTAGGTTTTATTTTTATTTCACAGGTAGGTTTGTATTTATTTTAACTAGGTAGACTAGTTAGTAAATAGTTATTAACTATTTACTAACTACCTAGTTAAAATAAATAAAAACTTACCTGTGAAATAAAACCTAAGCTACCTTATACTAAAACCTACCATTACAAAAAATAAAAAACACTAAAATCACAAGAAATAAAAAACCTACCATTACAAAAAATAAGAAACCTACCATTCAAAAAACAAACAAACGAAATTATCCAAAAAAATTAAAATGATTCGTATTCTAATGCCCTTTAAAAAAAACAAAAAACACCCCAAAATAAAAAAGCCTAATCTAGAATAAACTACCAAGGGCCCTTAAAAAGGCCTTTTGGGGCGCTTAAAAGGGCCTTTTGTAGGGCCTTTCCTTAAGTTAAACTGCTCTTTTGCTAAAAACAAAAACAAACACCCCCTAAAAAAATACATTATACAAAATAACAAACAAATTATACAAAATAATAAAAATTATTCCTATTCTAATACCCATTAAAAAAAAACACCCCAAAATAAAAAAAAAACCTACTCTAGAATAAACTACCAATGGCCCTTAAAATGGCCTTTTGTAGGGCATTGCCCTAAAGATATCAGCTCTTTTCGTGAAATAAAAATACAAATACCCACATAAAAAACTATCTAAAAAACCTAAGCTACCCATTGCCCTGAAAAGGGTATTTGGATGGGCATTGCCCTTAAAAGGACATTTAGCTCTTTTACATGCCCAAACCCTAAACTAAAAAAAAAAACAGCCAAAAAACCCTTAAAAAAACCTATCACTAACCCCCGAAGATCAACTTACAGTTTTTGAAGTCCCACTTGAACGATCTTCATCCAAGCGGCGAGAAGTCTTCATCCAGACGGCCTCTTCAATCTTCATCCAGACAGCCTCTTCAATCTTCATCCAGGCGGCATCATCTATCTTGATCCCGGCGGCGCGGAGCGGGTCCATGCTGAAGACATCCGGTGCGGAGCATCCTCTTCATACGGTCGCCGCTGTACACTGAATCTTCAATGCAAGGTACGTGATCCAAGATGGCGTCCCTTGCATTCCTATTGGCTGAAAAATTTGAATCAGTCAATAGGAATTAGAGCTGCTAAAATCCTATTGGCTGTTCACATCAGCCAATAGGATTTAAGCAGCTCTTATTCTATTGGATGACTTCAAAAACTGTAAGTGGATCTTCGGTGGTTAGTTTTTTTAAGGGTTTTTTTGGGTGAGGTTTTTTTTTTAGTTTAGGGTTTGGGCATATTAAAGAGCTAAATGCCCATCCAAATGCCCTTTTCAGGGCAATGGGTAGCTTAGGTTTTTGTTAGAGTTAGGTTTTTTATTTTGGGGGGCTGGTTGGGTGGTGGGTTTTACTGTTGGGGGGTCTTTGAATTTCTTTTTACAGGTAAAACAGCTGTTTAACTTAATGCAATGCCCTACAAAAGGCCCTTTTAAGGGCTATTGGTAGTTTATTGTACGCTAGTTTTTACTTTATTTTGGGTGGGCTTCTTTATTTTGATAGGGCTATTAGATTAGGTGTAATTCTTTTTTATTTTTGATAATTGTGTTTGTTATTTCCATCTAAAGGGGAGGAGAGTCCTTCTTCATTCATTACTAGTGGGAATTAAGAACCTGGCCACCAGGAGGCGGCAAAGACACCCAAGCCAAAGGCTTAAATACCTCCCCCACTCCCCTTATCCCCAGTCATTCTTTGCCTTTCGTCACAGGAGGTGGCAGAGAGATGCCAGAATATCGGAGGTCTGTTATGAGGGGTTCTACCCTTTGCTATGGGACAGGAGTTTAAGTAGCCCTTTAAGCTTCTCAACTTGAGGGCCTGGGTGAAGGTTAAAGTCCGGAGATGCAGGAGGAGCTTCCCTTTGCGACACCATCCCGACTCATATTAACAGCTCCTTTAGCAATCGGCATTGACAAGATTCGCAGATTGCTTTCTTCTCTCAAGTCCATGTCAATAGCGCAGCTACTACTTGTCACACTTGAAGGGCCGTGTTCCTGTTCCACGGCGTAGATTCTGGTAAGATATTTTAATTTTTACATAATGATAACACAGAAGCAGGGCCACAGTGTGGCGCCTTTATCTTTATAGAATAAAGGGGTAATATTCCTATGAGGGGATTATTGAGCGGGGGTATGTAAATGATAAGTTTATTATGTGATTGCTGCGTTATGTGCAAGGACGCAGCTCTGGCATTTTGTGGAACTGACAGGTTCTCTTTCGGGAGTTTTGTGCGATTTTGGTGTGCTTTCTCATCGGCAGGGGCGGTTCTGCGTAGTCATCCTTGTGACCGGGTGGGGCTTCTTCACTTCCGGTCTGATCTGTGATGGAGGAGAAAAAGCGGTTTCTGAGTCCGGTTCATAGAAGGTGGTGAGTGCCCCGGCCATTGGTGGTTATAAAGGTGCCTATTCTAGTCTTTTTTATAAAAGCTATGGAGGATTCTGACGTATTACAAGATGCTCCCTCTTTATCTAAGTCTTATACCTGTGTTTATTGTGAGGTTTTGGTAAACCAGCCTGCGCAACTGTGTTCCACATGCCTTGAGAAGGCTACGACTTTCAAACATAAGAGAATGTATAGCACTACTGAGCCGTCCACCTCTGAGGGGTCTCCGTCCCGTGAGGTGCATTCCCCATTGGCGTCCCCTATACCACATGCAGCGTCCCAGGGTCCGACTGTTACCCCTTCGGGGGATATTGCTTGGCCGCCGGACTTTGCGGACCAGCTTGAAATCGCAGTCGCTAAGGTGATCCATGCTTTGTCGCTTTCTGCTAAGCGTAGAGCTTTTCATAGCGGCCCTACCCAGGAGTTGTGCATGTCGGACTCCCCAGAGGGGTGGTACGATGAGGAGGCCCAATCCGACACATTGGAAGAGGCCCTTTCGGGGTCGGACTCCGTGTCATCTAAACCTCCGGCAGCGGAGGAACCCGGTTTTCAATTTAAAATGGAGAACTTGTGTTTTTTGTTAAAGCAAGTGCTTGCTACCTTAGAGGTTCCGTAACCCAAGCTACCAGAGGAGCCCTCCATTCCTAAGTTGGATAAGGTTTACGAGGACAGGGTGGTTCTCCAGACCTTCCCGGTTCCTGTCAAGATGGCAAACATTCTTAAGAATGAGTGGGAGTGATTAGGTTCTACTTTTTCCCCTTCTCAATTTAAAAAGCTTTTCCCCGTCCCGGAGGCCCAGCTAGAGTTGTGGGGGACCATTCCCAAGGTGGATGGTGCCATCTCCACGCTCGCTAAGCGCACAACGATTCCTTTAGAGGATAGTTCTTTGTTCAAGGAGCCTTTGGATAAGAAGTTGGAAAACATGTTGCGAAAGATGTTTCAACACACGGGTTTGTTATTCAACCAGCAGCGGCGGTAGCCACGGTTGCTGGAGCTGCATCATATTGGTGCGATGCATTATTTGATATGATTGAGGGTGAACCCTCTTTCGAAAAGTTGCAGGAAAAGATTAAGGCCCTAAAGGTGGCCAATTCTTTCATTTGTGACGCTAATATGCAGATTATCCCCTGAATGCCAAGGTTTCAGGTTTTTCGGTTTTAGCACGCTGAGCTCTGTGGCTAAAATCTTGGTCGCGGACATGACCTCTAAGATGAGGCTGTTGTCTTTGCCTTTCAAGGGCAAGATCCAGTTCAGTCCAGGTCTGGACTCTATCATATCCACGTTTACAGGAGGCAAGGGTGTCTTCTTTCCCCAGGATAAGAAGGTGAAGCCTAAGAGTGCTAAGTTTTGTTCCTTTTGCGGGGATAAGGTGCAACGCGCTCAGCCCACCGCGAATGCGGACCAACCCAAGGGTGCCTGGAAACCTGCTCAAGCTTGGAACAAGTCTAAACAGCACAAGAAGCCCACTGAGAAGTCCACATGAAGGGGCGGCCCCCGACTGGTCTGCGGACCGAGTGGGGGGCAGATTGTCTCTGTTCTTAGACACCTGGTTGCAGGAGGTTCAGGACCCGTGGGTTCTGGAGGTGGTCGACCAGGGCTACAGGATAGGTTTCAAGTCCTCTCTGCCCAGGGGCAGATTCCTTCTGTCAAACTTGTCTTCAAGGCTGGAAAAAAGAGTGGCCTTTCTGGGTTGTGTGCGGGATCTCTCCACTCTAGGGGTTATCGTACCAGTACCCCAGACAGAACGGGGTCTAGGATATTACCCCAATTTGTTTGTGGTCCCAAAGAAGGAGGGCACCTGGACCTCAAATGTTTAAACAAGTTTCTGTCCGTTCCATTGTTCAAAATGGAAACAATCAGATCCATCCTTTCCCTAGTCCTAGAGGGACAGCTAATGACCTCTATAGACTTGAAGGATGCCTACCTTCATGTTCCTATTCACAGGGACCATTTCAGGTTACTCAGATTTGCCTTTCTGGATCAGCATTTCCAGTTTGTGGCTCTTCCCTTTGGTCTGGCAATGGCCTCAGGAGTCTTTACCAAGGTGCATCGTGGTGGCGCCCTATCTGGACGATATTCTGGTTCAGGGGCCGTCATACCATCTGACAGAGGTCCACACCAGGGTCCTGCTGCAGTTACTTCAATCTTATGGTTGGAGGATCAATTTCGAAAAGAGTTCTCTGGTTCCGAGTACCAGAGTGGAGTTCTTGGGCACAATCATAGACTCATGTCCATGAAGATCTTTCTCATAGACAAGCGACGTGCAAAGATGGCGTCCACCTGTCTTGCCCTTCAGTCTACAGTGAGACCGTCCGTAGCTCAGTGCATGGAAATGGTTGGGCTCATGGTTTTCAGCATGGACTTTCGCCAGGTTTCATCTCAGACCTCTTCAATAGTGCATGTTGAGACAATGGAACGGCGATCATTCCGATCTGTTGCAGCCGGATTTCCCTCTCCTGGTGGATCCGCCCAGATAACCTGTCCATGGGGACATCCTTCCTGAGACTGTCCTGGGAGATTGTTACCACGGATGCAAGTCTGGTGGGATGGGGAGCTTTTTGGGGTGCCAGGGTGGTGGCACAGGGGAAGTGGTCTCGTTTAGAGTCCCTTCTTCCAATAAATATTCTGGAGCTTCGAACGATCTACAACGCTCTGGAGGCATGGCCTCGTCTGAGAGACTTCAGCTTTATCAGGTTCCAGATGGACAATATCACCTCAGTGGCTTACATCAACCACCAGGGAGGCACGAGGAGCTCCCTGGCAATGAGGGAGGTGTCTCGGATACTGGAGTGGGTGGAGACCCACAACTGTTCGCTATCTGCGATCCACATCCCGGGTGTGGACAACTGGGAAGCGGATTTTCTCAGCAGGCAGACTTTTCACCCGGGGGAATGGTCTCTTCACCCCGAGGTGTTTGCGGAGATCTGTCTCAGATGGGGAACGCCTGAGATCGATCTCATGGCATCCAGATTGAACTGCAAGCTTCCCCGATACGGATTGAGGGATCCCCAGGCGGAGCTAATAGACGAATTGGCGATACCTTGGGGGTTCAGTCTAGTATACATATTACCTCCGTTACCGCTTCTTCCTCGAGTGGTGGCGCGTATAAAGCAGAAGAGAGTGTTCTCCATTCTGATTGCTCCTTCGTGGCCAAGGAGGACGTGGTTCGCGGATCTGGTGGGGATGTCATCCTCTCCGCCATGGAGGTTACCCTGTTGCAGGGATCTGCTGGAACAGGGTCCTTTTCAACATCAAAATCTTGATTCTCTGAGGCTGACAGCATGGAGATTGAACACTTAGTCTTGGCAAAAAGGGGTTTTGTGGAAAATGTTATTGACACTCTGGTTCAGACAAGAAAACCGGTCACTCGTTGCATCTATCATAAGGTGTGGAGGACTTACTTGTTCTGGTGTGAGACTCATGGCTACCCTTGGCACAGGGGAGGGTATCCAGGATTTTGTCCTTTCTTCAAGAAGGATTGGAGAAGGGTCCCGCCGCTAGTTCCCTAAAGGGGCAAATTTCGGCTTTATCTGTTCTGTTGCACAGGAGACTCGCTGATCTCCATGACATACAATCCTTTGTTCAGGCTCTATCTCAAATCAGGCCTGTCTTTAAGCAGTCTGCTCCCCCTTGAAGCTTAAACTTGGTACTTAAGGTCTTGCAGAAGGTTCCGTTTGAACCTATGCATTCTCTTGACGTAAAAATTCTATCATGGAAGGTTCTCTTTCTGTTGGCCATTGCATCGGCACGCAGAGTTTCTGAGCTGGGGCCTTGCAATATGAGCCCCGTTATCTGGTATTTCATGCGGATAAGGCTGTTCTTCGCACTGGTGTGGGGTTTCTCCCCAAGGTGGTGTCTAACCGCAACATTAATCAGGATAGTCGTTCCTTCTTTATGTCCTAATCCTTCTTCTCCTAAGGAGAGGTTACTTCATAATCTGGACGGGGTTCGTGCCTTGAAATTTTATCTTCAGGCCACAAAGGATTTCAGACAATCTAACTCTCTTTTTGTCGTGTATTCAGGGAAGCGCAGGAGTCAGAGGGCATCTGCTACTTCTTGGTCTTCTTGGCTGAGGGAGTCTGATCCGCTTGGCCTATGAGACGGCCGGGTCATGAGCCTCCTCAGAGGATTACCGATCATTCCACTAGAGCGGTAGCTTCATCTTGGGCATTCAAGAATGAGGCTTATATGGAGCAGATTTGCAAGGCGGCTACTTGGTCCTCTTTGCATACCTTCACTACCTTGCATACTTCATAATCTGGACGGGGTTTGTGCCTTGAAATTTTATCTTCAGGCCACAAAGGATTTCAGACAATCTAACTCTTTTTGTTGTGTATTCAGGGAAGCGCAGGGGTCAGAGGGCTTCTGCTACTTCTTTGTATTTAGGCTGAGGGAGCCTGATCCGCTTGGCCTATGAGACGGCGGGTCATGAGCCTCCTCAGAGGATTACGGATCATTCCACTAGATAGCTTCATCTTGGGCAATCAAGAATGAGGCTTATATGGAGCAGATATGCAAGGCGGCTACTTGGTCCTCCTTGCATACCTTCACTAAGTTTTACAAATTTAACGTTTTTGCTTCTGTGGAAGCGGTTTTTGGGAGAAAGGTTCTACAGGCTGTGGTGCCCTCAGATTAAGGGTCCGCCTTTTACCCTCCCGGTTTCATTCAGTGTCCTCTAGAGCTTGGGCATATGTTCCCACTAGTAATGAATGAAGCCATGGACTCTGCTCCCCTTTAGATGGAAAACATAAATTATACTTACTTGATAATTTTATTTCCATCGAGGGGAGGAGAGTCCACGGCTCCCGTCCGTATCTCAGATGGGCGGACCTCCATTTTTTTATTCTCTTCTGGCACCATTTATACCCTAATATTTTTCCTACTGTTCCTTGTTCCCTAGGCAGAATGACTGGGGGATGAAGGGAGTGGGGGAGGTATTTAAGCCTTTGACTGGGTGCTCCATAACTTGTCCACCTGCTCTGAGGCGGCGGACAGAAATCAACCCGATCGGCATTTATCGATGGGCGGCGGTCATGCGCTCGTACTATAATAAATAGGCCCAATAGTCTTGTTTACATGAATATATCTGTATTACAAAATGTTTCTAGTTGATTTAAAACACAGGAGTGTATTGAAAAATTTACTTTCATTCTCCTTTACAATCGCTGACAAATATTTAATCTATTTTAATTGATTCACATAGTATTAATGGCCTTTAAACATTTACTTAAATGTACTCTCCCCAGTGCATTTAAAGAAGGTACACTTCAAAATCTCTGACTGTGCCATCTCCAATGAGGTGTATTTGTAAAATTAAATCTTTTGTTTGATAATTTAAGGTAATCTGATTAGTTTCTTCACACATGTATATATTTAGTCATTTCATATATATGATTGATTTTTTAAAATTTTATAAAATTGTTTTAACTTTTTTTTTTTTTTCTTTTTTAGGGTTTGATGAAGAAATTCATCCGCTGTTCAACACGTGTAACTGTTGGGACAATTAAAAAGTTTTTAAGTTTAAAATTAAAGCTTCCAAGTACATATGAGGTAAGATCTTAGGTTTAGCAGTCATTTCTGCTAATACATCTTGTTCAATTGACTTTCAACACAATTCCCAAGACCATTACAATTTTAAATGTCACGTACCTGAAAAACAAGTCATAGATATAGGTATGACTGATAAAAATCTGTGGTACGGATAGAAAATCTTTTTTAATATGCTGTAAAATGACAACAAGAAAATCTAGTAAAAGGCATGATGTCCTTTCTTATAAAATGTTTCTTATTATTATTTTCTTTTCAACTGCTTATTGGTTTAGATTTATTAAATTGTTTTTGTCTGCAAGGTGTTTTCTTTCTGTGGTGGTAAGAGTCCACAAAAACCCTTACTCTTGGGAAATAGAAGCCCTGATCACCAGGAGGAGGCAAAGACACCCTATACCAGATATTTTAAATATTCCTCCCACTCCCCCTTCCTTCCCAGCTGTTCATTGCCTCATCAAGAGAGGGCAAGGATTGAGGAATCTTGAAGATGCTTATTATACTTTTATACCCTCAATGGACAGTTCCTAGAAGAAAGGGCACAGAAGAGTACTGCTGTGTAATATAATTTCGCTCTATTGCATTTTCGTCACAAGCAGAGGTGTCTCTGGGAAGTTCCTTAGCCTCATTCTGTCTGGCCAGGTGTTTGTACTCCCCCTACCAAGTCCTAAACTGTGTTACAGCACAGGACATATTCTCATTGCATTTTGGCTGCCTTTATTATAGCAGAGCAGTGAAGTGGGACTTGACGGAGGTTAAGAACCCAGGTTTTTATTTCCCACAGGGGTGTGTAAGAGTACTTAAAGGGACACTAAACCCACATTTTTTTCTTTTGTGATTCAGATAGAGCATGCAATTTTAAGCAACTTTGTAAGTTACTCCTATTATCAATTTTTCTTCTTTCTCTTGCTATCTTTATTTAAAAAGAAAGCATCTAAGATTTTTTTTCAGGACTCGGGACAGCACTTTTTTATTGGTGGATGAGTTTATCCACCAATCAGTAAGAACAACCCAGGTTGTTCACCAAAAATGGGCTGGCATCTAAACTTACATTCTTGCATTTCAAATAAAGATACCAAAAGAATGAAGAAAATTTGATAATAGGAGTAAATTAGAAAGTTGCTTAAAATTGCATGCTCTATCTGAATCACAAAAGAAAAAATTTGTGTTCAGTGTCCCTTTAACCCCTTGAGTGCTAATGACGGCTCTGAGCCGTCACAAATTGTCTCAGTCAGGTGCTAATGACGGCTCAGAGCCGTAGCACTCTCCCACTTTGAGGGAGAACTGGGGGCTCCCAACCGCTCCTACCCCGGCGATCGGGCCTGTTTAGTGACAGGCATCGCCAGGGCTTCACGTTAAGCGGTGACGTCACGCGCAATGACGTGATGACGTCACAGCGCAACTTTATTTAACATTAACAATGTTAAATATAGGAGCAGGGGGCATACTACTTAGAAGCCTGTATCACAGGCATCTAATCGGCTACAGACCCCCAAAACCCACTGTAGGAAAGGTAATCGCCTAACCTTTCCAACAGTGTAAGTCTTGGGGATCTGAAATAAATAAAATGAAATAGTTTAAAAGAAATATTTTTAAAAATGTAAAATAAAAAAATATCTTTAAAAAACCTTAGCACCCAGGTGGGAAAGTGCTTAGCACTCAAAGGGTTAATAAGTACCATAAGTACCCTTCACCACTTAATATGTCAGACACAGTTTAGGAGTTTTCACACTAATTGACAGTTTGTGTTTATTAATGAATTCAGGAGCGTCCATTTGTTCAACTATGGGGTCTAGTTTGGTGCTTTGTGCGTACTTTACTTGAGATTTTTTTCTCAGTGACGTATCCTCTATGCTCTCAGGAGCTCCTGTACCTCAATGCTCTGGTCACACACAAGACATTCCGGAAGTGGAGGAAGAAGCGGTGGTTTAGGCTGGAGTGGGGCCATAGTGCACTTGCTTATCTTGTGGAAAGAAGGCATGTACATTTTTCTTGCCACAGGAGAGCGCTTTGGCGCGCTCTCTGTCCCTCTTTTTCACTCAGTGCAGCCGGTTACGGAAGGCTTCCTACACTGCTTGCTTATCGGATCATCAGTGGACCTAAGGAGGGGTGAGACTCTACACTAGAGCAAGGGGATTACATTGTGCATAATTGTAATTTACAACTTGTCCCTCTAATTTTTGGGCAGCTTGGATCTAGGGTCTATTGCTCACTATACCTAAGGGGACTCTTTATTGAGAGGTTTATTGGGGCTTATAAGAATTCATTTAAGCCTCTTTCACTTCCTCTAATTTTTGGACACGTTGTTAAGGGGCATCTAATATTTAGTAATGATATGTGAGGCCCTGTAGTTGCATCTTTGAGGTTCTTGAGGGTCTAGTTTGATCTGTCCCTCTGTAATAACATTTTCCCTGGGCGGTGAAACAAAATTTTACAGTCTGGCATCTATTATGGAGCAGACTGGGTACATTGTGGTTATTTACCCTTGCAACTGATAACGCTGTATATAGTTAAGTGTTTAGAATCAGTGCATGGATTAGCTGCAATTTTTCTCCTAATCTTTTTACTCAAATCATAGTGATTTCTGTGTTTGCAATAATGCAAGTTAATGTTTAGCACCTTTAAGATCAACAGTCTGTGCAATTAAGGATACACCATTAGATTTAACCCCCTTTTTTATTTTCCTTTTTCTCTTTCTCTTCTTCCTTTTCTTTCATTGTTCCCCCTTTTTACGCTTTTTTAAACCAGTTTGCTTAACTGCCATTCTTGTGACTGCTCATTTCCCTGTAATTACTGTGAATTACTGCCTGTGGGTTAATTCTAATTATTTTTAATATAATCACTATTATGTTTTTGTATGGTACTCCTGTTATATGGCAGACTCCTAATATATGTTTGCAAAATGGTTACTGTCTGAATACAGTATTAGCATAAATCCTGTATTGCAGTTCTGGTATATATCGCAGTACAGGTGGCCCTCAGTTTACGACGGTTCAATTTGCGCCGTTTCAGAATAACACCCTTTTTTTTGCTATTGAAAAGCATTGACGGCTATTGAAAGCATTAGCACATGCATACATTAAAATAGCCAGTAGGTGGAGCTGTCCGCTTGTGTTGCAGCAAACACATGCAAAGAAAAGCAAGCCAGACATGATCAATGGATCAGCTTTCAAAGGAACAAGATCTAGCAGCCACTTCTCTTAGCTGCAGACTCAATGCAGAGAACTGTTTGCAAAAAAAGGCAAGTAAAAAACATTTTTGTTCATTAAACTTAGTTTGATGATGATACAGTCTGTTGTGTGATTAAACACAGGCAGGCTAATCAGTGTATAACCAGACCTGAGCAATGGAGTCGTTTTTAAAGGAACAAGATCTAGCAGCCACTTCCCTTAGCTGTAGAAAAAGGCAAGTAAAAAAACGTTTTTGTTCATTAAACTTAGTTTCTCCAACATTGGTGTGTCCGGTCCACGGCGTCATCCTTACTTGTGGGATATCTCTTCCCCAACAGGAAATGGCAAAGAGTCCCAGCAAAGCTGGCCATATAGTCCCTCCTAGGCTCCGCCCACCCCAGTCATTCTCTTTGCCGTTGCACAGGCAACATCTCCACGGAGATGGTTAAGAGTTTTTTGGTGTTTAAATGTAGTTTTTATTCTTCTATCAAGTGTTTGTTATTTTAAAATAGTGCTGGTATGTACTATTTACTCTGAAACAGAAAAGGATGAAGATTTCTGTTTGTGAGAGGAAGATGATTTTAGCAGACAGTAACTAAAATCGATTGCTGTTTCCACATAGGACTGTTGAGATGAAGTAACTTCAGTTGGGGGAAACAGTTAGCAGACTTTTCTGCTTAAGGTATGACTAGCCATATTTCTAACAAGACCATGTAATGCTGGAAGGCTGTCATTTCCCCTCATGGGGACCGGTAAGCCATTTTCTTAGTCAAACAAACAGAATAAAGGGCTTAATATGGGCTAAAAAACTGGTAGACATTTTTATGGGCTAAATCGATTGCTTTATTTGGGCATTTTATTCATATTTATGCTGACAATTCGCATTTATAAACTTGGGGAACGTTTATTAAACGGCAGGCACTCTGTTAGACACCTTTTCCAGTCAGGGGGCCTTCCTAGTTGTAGACTGAGCCTCATTTTCGCGCCATTACTGCGCAGTTGTTTTTTGAGAGCAGGGCATGCAGATGCATGTGTGAGGATCTGAAATTTGCTGGAAAAGCTTCTAGAAGGCGTCAATTGGTATCGTATTCCCCTCTGGGCTTGGTTGGGTCTCAGCAAAGGCTATAGCTGGGACTGTATAGGGGTTAAATTTGTAAACGGCTCCGGTTCCGTTATTTTAAGGGTTAAAGCTCTGAAATTTGGTGTGCAATACTCTTAATGCTTTAAGACACTGTGGTGAAATTTTGGTAATTTTTGAACAATTCCTTCATACTTTTTCACATATTCAGTAATAAAGTGTTTTCTGTTTAAAATTTAAAGAGACATTAACGGTTTTGTTTTAAAACGTTTTTTGTGCTTTGTTGACAAGTTTAAGCCTGTTTAACATGTCTGTGCCTTCAGATAAGCTATGTTCTATATGTATGAAAGCCAATGTGTCTCCCCATTTAAATTTATGTGATAATTGTGCCATAGCGTCCAAACAAAGTAAGGACAGTACAGCCACAGATAATGAAATTGCCCAAGATGATTTCTCAGATGAGGGGAGTAAACATGATACTACATCATCTCCTACTGTGTCTACACCAGTTTTGCCCACACAGGAGGCCCCTAGTACATCTAGTGCGCCAATGCTTATTACCATGCAACAATTAACGGCTGTAATGGATAACTCCATAGCAAATATTTTATCCAAAATGCCTACTTATCAGAGAAAGCGCGATTGCTCTGTTTTAAACACTGAAGAGCAGGAGGGCGCTGATGATAATTGTTCTGTCATACTCTCAAACCAATCTGAAGGGGCCATGAGGGAGGTTTTGTCAGATGGAGAAATTTCAGATTCAGGAAAAATTTCTCAACAAGCTGAACCTGATGTTGTGACATTTAAATTTAAATTAGAACATCTCCGCGCACTGCTTAAGGAGGTGTTATCTACTCTGGATGATTGTGACAACTTGGTCATTCCAGAGAAATTATGCAAGATGGACAAGTTCCTAGAGGTTCCGGTGCACCCCGACGCTTTTCCTATACCCAAGCGGGTGGCGGACATAGTAAATAAGGAGTGGGAAAAGCCTGGCATACCTTTTGTTCCCCCCCCTATATTTAAGAAATTATTTCCTATGGTCGACCCCAGAAAGGACTTATGGCAGACAGTCCCTAAGGTCGAGGGGGCAGTTTCTACTCTAAACAAACGCACTACTATTCCTATCGAAGATAGTTGTGCTTTCAAAGATCCTATGGATAAAAAATTGGAAGGTTTGCTTAAAAAGATTTTTGTACAGCAAGGTTACCTTCTACAACCCTTTTCGTGCATTGTTCCTGTCACTACAGCAGCGTGGTTCTGGTTCGAGGAACTAGAAAAGTCGCTCAGTAGAGAGACTCCATATGAGGAGGTTATGGACAGAGTTCACGCACTTAAATTGGCTAACTCTTTTATTTTAGATGCCGCTTTGCAATTAGCTAGATTAGCGGCGAAAAATTCAGGGTTTGCTATCGTGGCGCGCAGAGCGCTTTGGCTAAAGTCTTGGTCAGCGGATGTGTCATCCAAGACAAAATTGCTTAACATCCCTTTCAAAGGTAAAACTCTATTTGGACCAGAATTGAAAGAGATTATTTCAGACATCACTGGGGGAAAGGGCCACGCCCTTCCACAAGATAGGCCTTTCAAGGCCAAAAATAAGTCTAATTTTCGTTCCTTTCGCAATTTCAGGAACGGACCGGCCTCTAATTCTGCATCCTCTAAGCAAGAGGGTAATGCCTCACAACCCAAACCAGCCTGGAAACTGATGCAAGGCTGGAACAAGGGTAAGCAGGCCAAGAAGCCTGCCGCTGCTAACAAAACAGCATGAAGGAGTAGCCCCCGATCCGGGACCGGATCTAGTGGGGGGCAGACTCTCTCTCTTTGCTCAGGCTTGGGCAAGAGATGTTCAGGATCCCTGGGCGCTAGAAATAGTTTCTCAAGGTTATCTCCTGGAATTCAGGGAACTACCCCCAAGGGGAAGGTTCCACATGTCTCACTTATCCTCAAACCAAATAAAGAGACAGGCGTTCTTACATTGTGTAGAAGACCTGTTAAAGATGGGAGTGATACACCCAGTTCCAATAAAGGAACAAGGAATGGGATTTTATTCCAATCTGTTCGTAGTTCCCAAAAAAGAGGGAACTTTCAGACCTATTTTGGATTTGAAGATCCTAAACAAATTTCTCAGGGTACCATCGTTCAAGATGGAAACCATTCGAACGATTCTACCCACTATCCAGGAAAGTCAATTTATGACTACCGTGGATCTAAAGGATGCGTACCTACATATTCCTATCCACAAAGAACATCATCAGTTCCTAAGGTTCGCTTTTCTGGACAAGCATTACCAGTTTGTGGCCCTCCCATTCGGGTTAGCCACTGCTCCAAGGATTTTCACAAAGGTACTAGGGTCCCTTCTAGCGGTTCTAAGACCGAGGGGCATTGCAGTAGTACCTTACTTGGACGACATTCTAATACAAGCGTCGTCCCTGTCAAAAGCAAAGGCTCATACAGACATCGTTCTGGCCTTTCTCAGATCACACGGATGGAAGGAGAAAAAAGTTCTCTGTCTCCGTCAACAAGAGTTCCCTTCTTGGGAACAATAATAGATTCCTTAGAAATGAGGATTTTTCTGACAGAGGTCAGAAAATCAAAACTTCTAAGCTCTTGTCAAGTTCTTCATTCTGTTCTTCGTCCTTCCATAGCGCAGTGCATGGAAGTAGTAGGGTTGATGGTTGCAGCAATGGACATAGTTCCTTTTGCACAAATTCATCTAAGACCATTACAACTGTGCATGCTCAAACAGTGGAATGGGGACTATACAGACTTGTCTCCAATGATTCAAGTAGATCAGAAGACCAGAGATTCACTCCGTTGGTGGCTGACCCTGGACCATCTGTCCCAGGGAATGAGCTTCCGCAGACCAGAGTGGGTCATTGTCACGACCGACGCCAGTCTAGTGGGCTGGGGCGCGGTCTGGGAATCCCTGAAAGCTCAGGGTCTATGGTCTCGGGAAGAGTCTCTTCTCCCGATAAACATTCTGGAACTGAGAGCGATATTCAATGCTCTCAGGGCTTGGCCTCAACTAGCAAAGGCCAGATTCATAAGGTTCCAATCAGACAACATGACGACCGTTGCGTATATCAATCATCAGGGGGGAACAAGGAGTTCCCTGGCGATGAAAGAAGTGACCAAAATAATTCAATGGGCGGAGGATCACTCCTGCCACCTGTCTGCGATCCACATCCCAGGTGTGGAAAACTGGGAGGCGGATTTTCTGAGTCGTCAGACATTCCATCCGGGGGAGTGGGAACTCCATCCGGAGATCTTTGCCCAAATAACTCAATTATGGGGCATTCCAGACATGGATCTGATGGCGTCTCGTCAGAACTTCAAGGTTCCTTGCTACGGGTCCAGATCCAGGGATCCCAAGGCGACTCTAGTAGATGCACTAGTAGCACCTTGGACCTTCAACCTATCTTATGTATTTCCACCGTTTCCTCTCATTCCCAGGCTGGTAGCCAGGATCAATCAGGAGAGGGCCTCGGTGATTTTGATAGCTCCTGCGTGGCCACGCAGGACTTGGTATGCAGACCTGGTGAATATGTCATCGGTTCCACCATGGAAGCTACCTGTGAGACAGGACCTTCTTGTTCAGGGTCCATTCGAACATCCAAATCTGGTCTCCCTCCAGCTGACGGCTTGGAGATTGAACGCTTGATTCTATCGAAGCGTGGGTTTTCAGATTCTGTGATAGATACTCTGGTTCAGGCCAGAAAACCGGTAACTAGAAAGATTTACCATAAAATATGGAAAAGATATATCTGTTGGTGTGAATCCAAAGGATTCCCATGGAATAAGATAAAAATTCCTAAGATTCTCTCCTTTCTACAAGAAGGTTTGGAGAAAGGATTATCTGCAAGTTCTCTAAACGGACAGATCTCTGCTTTATCTGTCTTACTACACAAAAGACTGGCAGCTGTGCCAGATGTTCAAGCATTTGTTCAGGCTCTGGTTAGGATCAAGCCTGTTTACAGACCTTTGACTCCTCCCTGGAGTCTAAATCTAGTTCTTTCAGTTCTTCAAGGGGTTCCGTTTGAACCTTTACATTCCATAGATATTAAGTTACTATCTTGGAAAGTTTTGTTTTTGGTTGCAATTTCTTCTGCTAGAAGAGTTTCAGAGTTATCTGCTCTGCAGTGTTCTCCGCCCTATCTGGTGTTCCATGCAGATAAGGTGGTTTTGCGTACTAAGCCTGGTTTTCTTCCTAAGGTTGTTTCTAACAAAAATATTAACCAGGAGATAGTTGTACCTTCTTTATGTCCGAATCCAGTTTCAAAGAAGGAACGTTTGTTACACAATTTGGACGTAGTCCGTGCTCTAAAATTCTATTTAGAGGCTACAAATGATTTCAGACAAACATCTTCCTTGTTTGTTGTTTATTCTGGTAAAAGGAGAGGTCAAAAAGCGACTTCTACCTCTCTTTCCTTTTGGCTTAAAAGCATCATCCGATTGGCTTATGAGACTGCCGGACGGCAGCCTCCTGAAAGAATCACAGCTCACTCCACTAGGGCTGTGGCTTCCACATGGGCCTTCAAGAACGAGGCTTCTGTTGACCAGATATGTAAGGCAGCGACTTGGTCTTCACTGCACACTTTTGC
Source organism: Bombina bombina (assembly GCF_027579735.1). Taxonomy (NCBI): domain Eukaryota; kingdom Metazoa; phylum Chordata; class Amphibia; order Anura; family Bombinatoridae; genus Bombina; species Bombina bombina. Next base: position 114,897,284 of record NC_069507.1, read on the forward strand.
CAAATTTTACAAATTTGATACTTTTGCTTCTTCGGAGGCTATTTTTGGGAGAAAGGTTTTGCAAGCTGTGGTGCCTTCCGTTTAGGTAACCTGATTTGCTCCCTCCCTTCATCCGTGTCCTAAAGCTTTGGTATTGGTTCCCACAAGTAAGGATGACGCCGTGGACCGGACACACCAATGTTGGAGAAAACAGAATTTATGCTTACCTGATAAATTACTTTCTCCAACGGTGTGTCCGGTCCACGGCCCGCCCTGGTTTTTTAATCAGGTCTGATGAATTATTTTCTCTAACTACAGTCACCACGGTACCATATGGTTTCTCCTATATATATTTCCTCCTGTCCGTCGGTCGAATGACTGGGGTGGGCGGAGCCTAGGAGGGACTATATGGCCAGCTTTGCTGGGACTCTTTGCCATTTCCTGTTGGGGAAGAGATATCCCACAAGTAAGGATGACGCCGTGGACCGGACACACCGTTGGAGAAAGTAATTTATCAGGTAAGCATAAATTCTGTTTTGATGATGATACAGTCTTTTGTGTGATTATTTTGTTTTTGTTCATTAAACTTAGATTGATGATGATACAGTCTGTGTTTGTGTGATAATTTTATTAGGTGCAGTTTAGCAAATGTTTTTGTTTATTACACTTAGTTCACATTTAAAGTCTTCATTTCAAAGCTTTAAAAATAATGTATTAGGTGTTAATTATGTCAATTTTGAGAGGGGCCTGGAACCTAACTCCCTCACTTCCCATTGACTTACATTATAAACTGGGTTTCAATTTACAACGGTTTCGATTTACAACCATTCCTTCTGGAACCTAACCCCGGCGTAAACTGAGGGCTACCTGTATTCACTTTATATTGCAGTTGTGGTGTACACAATATCTGCTTTAACTTTGTATTGCAGTGTATACCACAGTATCTACTGAAATATTGATTTGCAGGTCTAGTGTATAGTATATCGCAATATCTTCAAATTCTGTATTGCAGTTCTAGGTATGCCGCAGTATCTGCTTATATATTGCATGGCAGGTAGTGTATTCCCAATATATGCTTGAAATTTGTTTTGCAGTTTGAGGATATACTACAGTATCTACTTAAATATTACATTGTAGGTCTAGTATATATCGATCGCAATGTCTGCTTAACTTCTGTACTGCAGGTCTAGTATGCCACAATATCTGCTTTAAATCTGTATTGCAGTTCTTGTGTATTCCGCAGTAGCTGCTTATATTGTATTGCAGGTCTAATATGTACTGCAATATCTTTTTAAACTCTGTTTCGCAGTTCTTGGGTAGACCACAGTTTGTGTCTTCTATATAGGATTGTTTCCCACCGTAGCTTCTTCAATCCTGTATTGCAGTTCTGGGGTTTACCGCTGTATCTGATTACATTACAGTTTCAGTGTATGCCACAGTTACTGTTTCATTGCAGTTTTAGGGGTATACTGCAGTAACTGTTTTAAGCCGGTTTTGAAGGTCTAGGTAGACTGTGCTATCTGATTTAATTCTGTATTGTAGGTCTAGCCCATGTCCCAGTATCTGCTTTAATACTGTACTGCTGCCTCTAACGTAATCCACAGTATATGCTATATTGCAGTTCTAATGTATATCATTATGTCTGCTTAAATCTTGTATTGCACTTCTATCAAATACCACAGTAACTGTCTCTACCCTGTGTTGCAGTTCTCAGGTACACCACAGTAACTATTTAAATTCTGTAGTGCAGGTCTGAAGTACACTGTAGTACCTGTTTAAAGGGCTAGTAAACCTACAAAATAATGTTATATAATTCTGCACATAGTGCAGAATTATATAACATTAGCTTAAAACAAACTTTATAACTGACAGGATTTCAGAGATATTTTTTTCAAAACATGCTTTTTCATGATCCCCGCTCCTGGCTCTACTGAGCGGGTCTTAATTAGCATAAGCGCATCGCGGGCACGCTGTCTAGTCACAGCTGGCCCGATCACACAATTAAACTGAACGTAGCTCGCTCACGCTCTGGTCTGGTAGCAAGCTACATTCAGTTTTATGGTGCTATCGGGTCGGCTGTGACTATACAGCGTGCCCGCGATGCGCTTATGCTAACTAAGACCCGCTCGTACAGCCAGGAGCGGGGATCATCAAAAAGAAGTTTTGAAAAAAATATCTCTGAAATCCCGTCAGTTATAAAGTTTGCGCTAAGCTAATATTTAATTTCTGTATTGCAGTTATCATGTATGCTGCAGTAACTACTTAAGATCAATGGGCAGTTCTGAGGTATCCCGCAGTATCTACTGTTTCTTAAATGACAGTTTTTTGATACCTTCATTTTGCTTTTTTCGCCACCTTTAATCAGGGTATTCTGATAAAGGGATGTTTTTAATTTCATGAGAATAAATAATTATTTTTTATGTATGCCTTGAGGCTGAGGGTTCAGTCTTCTTTCTTCAGGGTATTTTAGACTTGGTTCATTTCCTCTGAACTCTGAGGTTTCTACCTTAGGTTCGGAAGGTAGGTTGCCCTCAGTCGGTTTATCTTTAACTCAAATCTGAAATCTAAAGTGGTATCCTTGTTGGGCTGTTCCTTTTATGTTTTAGGCGCCAGTTTAAAGATTAGCATCTTCCCAGTGCTCTGGGTATTATAGTCTCCAAATGGAAGCGTGGGTTTAGATCCCACTTCTTCCTCCTTTAGGGAGAGGTATTACAGGGGGGTCTAGGACTCTGTTTTCAAGATGTAACTAGTACATTGGATTTTGTTTAAAATATATATTTTTATGTTAAAATATTTCTTGTTTAAAAGAACATTCCTTAGAAATTGGATATACATTTCTGCAGCAAGTCTGAACATCTAAACTCAGGGTTCAGTAACTTTTATCGAAGAAGAGGAGGCGGCAGGCACTACAACTCAGACCCACAAGCAAAATGGTAAAAAACAAAAAGTCTTTATTGGAGGCACTTAGCCATGTTAAAAGGCAGACTGACAGGCAGGGGAAACAGCACGAACAAGGTCTTACGCGTTTCGCGCCCCCTAGTGGCGCTTACTCATAGACTGTTGTCTATGTTACAACCTAGACTATTTATAGGCTAATCAGAAACAAGGTTAACCCTTCAGCAGCCAAATAAAAACAGGTTAAAAACATAGATAGTGCTGAATAGATACAGGACAATTGAAATTAACAATTGATATACAAAATTACAGTGTACACAGTCACAGAGTATAGGAGCTAATAATAAAGCTATTACATGCATCAAGATAAAAAATAGAAAATTAAGCTAAATCAAAACATATATATACTATAATTTTCTAAGATAAAGGAATGTATACCTTATATTAAGAAAAAGCTTAAATAATGCGGTTTTCTATATTTTGGCTAGAGGAGAACCTAATGTTAGACATGATACAATTTGCTGAAGCACAATAATGTTAAGCTAAGAAAAGGCAGAAAGGCAAATGAGTGGCAAGTTTCAAGTCATAGCTGCGATTACCTTCTTACCTTCAGTAACTTTTAATCTGAGGCAGTTTATTTTCTTCACTGGACAGAGTATTACAACTCTTTCAGAATCAGTTTTACCTGAACAACAGGTATCACCAATTATACATTTCTAACATAATTTCATAACCTAGAATATCTCATGATATTAATGATTTATGATTATTAATGATTTATGTTACTGGGTAACTAAATATTCAAAAGGGTATTTTTCATACTTTTGGTTGCTGAATGTACATAAATAAAATTATAAAGTATTCTATAATTTCAAACAAGTCTTGGAAGCTAGTTTATGGCCATCCATAAAACTACATAACCAGTTTTGATAATACAGCCCAACACACATTTTGCTGCATTAAAATTATATATTTGGGACCCTGATTCTAAAAATGGCATCAGTTTTGTCTTATCAGCTCTAGTTTTTAAGATACAGCATCACCACCTTATATGCTGATTCAGCTAGTCGTCGGTCAAAATTCAGGATCCTTAATTGCGCGATCTGCTATTTTTTATAGGATCTTGACAAATATTGATCAATATACAAAATCATCAGCACCGTAGTAAATTGTACTGTATATATAGAAGCATTTTTTTAAGGTAAAAAAGAATAAAAACAAGCGACGTTTCGAGATGTCCTCCCTTAATATTGCATACTATTAAAGAAAAAACATTAAAACATTGAGCACTTGATGAAGTTCCTCCAAAATCACAGTCACTTTCCCCATTGCTGTTATCTTGTATGTCATTAGACATGCATGATACCTCATCTTCTGGCAGCTCTGGTAGGTGGCTGAAAGATGGAATGGGTAACTCATTTGAGTGTGGATTAGGTTGTCTTGTTGAACCTAGGTCAGGATTTGTCCACTTGCTTCGATTGTTTCGGTTGATGCCCTTGATGTTGACAAGACAAAAATAACAGTCATCATGGTGTTTTTTTTGGTTCCCTCCAAACAATTGGTACACCAAATTTCAGGCAGATGCTCTTTCAATTTTTTCCCACTGCAGCAAACCTTCCGTGCAAGTTTTACATACATTGGGCCAGATTACGAGTGGTGCACTAACAGTTAAGTGCAAGCGATATTGGGTTTATCAAGGCTGTTTGCGTGCGTCGGAAGGAGCGTACAATAAGTGTGAGCGCAATCACGATTTACTCTAAAATGATTACCGCAACCTCAGAGCTCTGGTTAACTGTTACGCAACACAAAAAAGTGTCACAAAAAACATAAAAAATACATTGAAAATTACAGTTACACTAATAATAACACTATCTAATAAAAAATATTTTTTTAAAAATTATTCAACAAAAAAGTTAGGCTCAAAGATAGGAGGTCATATATATATATATATATATATATATATATATATATATATATATATATATATATATATAAAAAAAAAAAACAAGAAAGTGTAGGTGCACATTCTACCACTAGAGTCCACATAGTTATAGCATATTTAAATATATACTTCAATTTGCTAAATATACTTGCACTGTTCAAATAAGATTGGGGATAGACATCTCACACAATAATATCGACATATATTTAAATTGCAAAGAATATTATCAGAAAAATATGCTTTTAAATAAAAATGGGATCTTAGTTATACAATATGATCATATTCTGCTAAGTCAGTCTACCACTTACAAGGTGTCCCAAATCAGACTGGTCCTATGCTAATCAGTATCCACACTGCAGCAAATTATGTCTATGCAGAGTTCCTTAGCTATATATATATGACACAGTAGTTAAACTGGAACACACCTGAACTGGGTGGTGTGCATTAACCAAAAGGAGGGTTTGGTCAGCTCCCTAATTTAAAAGATACAACAAAGTTTTTTTTTTTGGTTAAGCACACCACAAAAAGACTATTTGCAACCTAGCACACATATTGTGGAAGTGCTACCAAGGTGACCAGCAATGATTAATTGAAAAAAACAAGAAAGTGTAGGTGCACATTCTACCACTAGAGTCCACATAGTTATAGCATATTTAAATATATACTTCAATTTGCTAAATATATTTGCACTGTTCAAATAAGATTGGGGATAGACATCTCACACAATAATATCGACATATATTTAAATTGCAAAGAATATTATCAGAAAAATATGCTTTTATTTAAAAGCATATTTTTCTGATAATATTCTTTGCAATTTAAATATATGTCGATATTATTGTGTGAGATGTCTATCCCCAATCTTATTTGAACAGTGCAAGTATATTTAGCAAATTGAAGTATATATTTAAATATGCTATAACTATGTGCACTCTAGTGGTAGAATGTGCACCTACACTTTCTTGTTTTTTTCAATTAATCATTGCTGGTCACCTTGGTAGCACTTCCACAATGTGTGTGCTAGGTTGCAAATAGTCTTTTTGTGGTGTGCTTAACCAAAAAAAAACCTTTGTTGTATCTTTTATATATATATATATATATATATGTAGACAAAAGGATGCACTCACAGGACTTTCACAAAGAAACAATTTAATGTTGGAACGTTTTCGGGGTTCACAACCCCTTCATCAGCATACAAACAAGACATAAATCAAACCTTTTATAGTGTAAATAATCATAAACAAACACAAACCTAGTGCCCTCCTGAAGTGCGCCAAAATTTCGAGTGTGGAACGCATATTGCGTTCCACTGTGAGAGCCGAAAGCGGAAGTTGTGATACGTCACTTCCGGTTTTCGGCGATACTCTTCAATATACAAAATTGTTACAAAATAGAATAACATACTTATTGCATAAGTGAATCCACAATCTATTTCGTGATGCAAATAAGCATAATGTAAGTGTGTATGAACTCATCATGCAGTGTAACGAACAGGCCAATCATGTGTGAGTGTGTACATATATATTCATAGTGTCAGTTGTCATAGTAGCAGTAAACACCACTGTCAGGTGCTAACGTGTAGCCAACAACCTAAAAATAGACAGGGAACATATTGATATAATATGTATATAGTAAAGTGAGAACCTTTAGTTGTATAGGCTTGTCACTAATAAAATAAAAATTAAAAAGTAACTTATGGGAATTGTTGCGGAGCTTTAACTAGTAGCGCTGTGACATTAAAAGCAGCTACATGAGAAAATCATAAGTAGTATGCTAAAAAGCATCAGATTATGAGTTAGCCACCTTTTAGACCGCATCTGATCCAGGGATATGAAATTTTTGGATTCCAATAGTGGCATATGTTTAGATATATAATAAAAGGGTATCCATCAATCTCAGGTCAGCATGGCAGAATTCATTTATATAACAGACCTAGAGATACATGAAAGTATGCATATATTCACGATCAATCTGCGACATAGTATGAAATGGGGAACATTTAAGTGCCCTTTAAGGGCCAATTCATTCTTTATATGTCCACATATGTCAAGCCTAACTAGGCTACAAAATTAGAGTAGACTGTCCAACCAGCACCCCGCTGTGCCAGAGAGGTATGTGTAATGATCCATAATGCCCACAAGATGGATGATTAGTGCAAGAACGGGTAATAGCAACAGAAGAGCCAGGCTTCCACTAAAGGAGATGGGAGCAGAATGCTACCACTCCATAGTGCCGTAAGTAACAGGCCCTCCCTCCCCACCAAGGGAAAGTAAAGCCTGAAACTAAACGGAGCCACAGTGCCCCCAAGTCATACCCCTAGTAAGTGGCACTACCCATCAGGGTCATATAAGGCTCTTAAAGTCCGGCATGGTGTTCAACCCTCCAGGCTGTATCGTGCCCAATCTGAACATCCACTGGGCTTTACACTTGAGGAGTAATTTGTTTCGGTCTCCACCCCGATCCAGTGGTGGTATATGATCAATCAAAATGTAGCGTATCGAAGAAACAGCATGGCCTTTGTTAGCACAGTGGCGTGCCACGGGCTGTTCAGAATCCCCATGTTTCAATGCAGCTCTTATAGCGTGCCGGTGGTTTGCCATGCGCTCGCGTAATGTGCCAGAGGTTTTACCCACATAAAAACATGAGCATGGACAAAAAAGCAGGTACACTACGTGTGTAGTAGTACACGTAATAGAATGTTTGATAGTGTACCTCCGGTTAGTGTGGGGATGATGGAATGTTCTAGTACCTACTAGACCGTTGCAGGTCGTACAACCCAAACATCGATAGGAACCCTTAATATTTCGTATGGTGCTCGATGTATAGCATTGTTTCGGGTCGGTTTTCATTAAAAGGTTTTTGAGGTTGGTGCCCCTCTTGAAGCCTACCATGGGTTGTAAATGCTGCGTCAATGGTAGTTTCAGATCAGAGGACATTATGGGCCAATGTTGGTGCAGAATTTGGCCCGTATTTTTGGTTGCTGGAGTAAACGTGGTGGACATGATTAATTTGTTGCTTGTGTCCCTCTTAGGTGTAGGCGTAATTAATTCGTTTTGTGTTAATGTAGACACTGCTGTCATGGTGTCCTGGATTACTGACACTTTGTACCCCCTTTGTGCCCCCTTTGTACAGTGTGTATATATATATATATATATATATATATATAAGTGCATTGGAGCCCTTTGCAGTTAATTAGCTGAAAGCATGTAAAAACATATTTATGCAATATTCATATTTAATAAAGTGTTTAACAGTTTGCACTGTAAATGTTTCACATTCTAATGTTCTTCACATAGAGGAATATGTTCTATGTATTTTTTAACTATATATATATATATATATATAAAAGTAAATGCTAAATGATGTAAAACGACGCAGAACAGGCTACTAAGAGAATATTAGCCTAAAAGCTCAATAAATAAATAAGTAGAAAGAGTATTAATTAATCAATTATCTATATCCAACAACTCAATGAATATGGTCACAAAATGTATCTACAGTGAGTGCAGAATTATTAGGCAAGTTGTATTTTTGAGGATTAATTTTATTATTGAACAACAACCATGTTCTCAATGAACCCAAAAAACTCATTAATATCAAAGCTGAATATTTTTGGAAGTAGTTTTTAGTTTGTTTTTAGTTATAGCTATTTTAGGGAGATATCTGTGTGTGCAGGTGACTATTACTGTGCATAATTATTAGGCAACTTAACAAAAAACAAATATATACCCATTTCAATTATTTATTTTTACCAGTGAAACCAATATAACATCTCAACATTCACAAATATACATTTCTGACATTCAAAAACAAAACAAAAACAAATCAGTGACCAATATAGCCACCTTTCTTTGCAAGGACACTCAAAAGCCAGCCATCCACGGATTCTGTCAGTGTTTTGATCTGTTCACCATCAACATTGCGTGCAGCAGCAACCACAGCCTCCCAGACACTGTTCAGAGAGGTGTACGGTTTTCCCTCCTTGTAAATCTCACATTTGATGATGGACCACAGGTTCTCAATGGGGTTCAGATCAGGTGAACAAGGAGGCCATGTCATTAGATTTTCTTCTTTTATACCCTTTCTTGCCAGCCACACTGTGGAGTACTTGGACGCGTGTGATGGAGCATTGTCCTGCATGAAAATCATGTTTTTCTTGAAGGATGCAGACTTCTTCCTGTACCACTGCTTGAAGAAGGTGTCTTCCAGAAACTGGCAGTAGGACTGGGAGTTGAGCTTGACTCCATCCTCAACCAGAAAAGGCCCCACAAGCTCATCTTTGATGATACCAGCCCAAACCAGTACTCCACCTCCACCTTGCTGGCGTCTGAGTCGGACTGGAGCTTTCTGCCCTTTACCAATCCAGCCACGGGCCCATCCATCTCGCCCATCAAGACTCACTCTCATTTCATCAGTCCATAAAACCTTAGAATAATCAGTCTTGAGATATTTCTTGGCCCAGTCTTGACGTTTCAGCTTGTGTGTCTTGTTCAGTGGTGGTCGTCTTTCAGCCTTTCTTACCTTGGCCATGTCTCTGAGTATTGCGCACCTTGTGCTTTTGGGCACTCCAGTGATGTTGCAGCTCTGAAATATGGCCAAACTGGTGGCAAGTGGCATCTTGGCAGCTGCACGCTTGACTTTTCTCAGTTCATGGGCAGTTATTTTGTGCCTTGGTTTTTCCACACGCTTCTTGCAACCCTGTTGACTATTTTGAATGAAACGCTTGATTGTTCGATGATCACGCTTCAGAAGCTTTGCAATTTTAAGAGTGCTGCATCCCTCTGCAAGATATCTCACTATTTTTGACTTTTCTGAGCCTGTCAAGTCCTTCTTTTGACCCATTTTGCCAAAGGAAAGGAAGTTGCTTAATATTATGCACACCTGATATAGGGTGTTGATGTCATTAGACCACACCCCTTCTCATTACAGAGATGCACATCACCTAATATGCTTAATTGGTAGTAGGCTTTCAAGCCTATACAGCTTGGAGTAAGACAACATGCATAAAGAGGATGATGTGGTCAAAATACTCATTTGCCTAATAATTCTGCACACAGTGTATATAGAATGTGCCTATTAAAAGTTAATAAAGTGACAACTAATTATAATCTATTGAAAGCAATTTGAAAAGATATAAGTAAATAAATAAAAATGTATAAAATGTCCAGCAGAGCATAAAAACCACAGGTAATATATATAGAAAACAAAAGTGGAATGTCTACAATTAAAATAGAAATGAATATAAATAAAACAAAGAACTTGGATATATGCAGGGAAACAATCCCAACTGTATAAAACTATATAGAACGAAATAATATACTAATATGATAATATATAAATTGGTGTAATAAAAACTCTAAAATCAGTCCCGCATAAGTCTGTGAAAAAAGTGAGCCTTAAAACAATAGATGAATTCAATAGCGTATCCAAAACGATATTTGCATACAGATGTCCTACTTACAAGATTTCACCTCAATCTTATGAGGTAAATGCAGCACATGGATTCAACAAGTGTTTCTGCAAATCTGTCAGTGATCCTGCTTCAATGCTGCCTGGGTATGGTACACTTCCTTCTCTCTCTCTCCCTCTCCACGTTTTAGGAAACCGTATGTATAGAAAAGGAGACAAAACACACATCAAATATTTCAATATTGTACTGATAAAACAAGTCAATTTTGTTTTAAACACTCCATAGGTAAAACCTGCTTACATCATTTCACCTCAATCACATATGAGGTATCAATAAAGCGCTACAAATAAAACATTAGTGGAGTTCCACTGGTATCCAAAAGTGCACTCCGTATTGGCATGTAAAATAGCCCAGGTATGTGTCCTTAGACTATTACTTCCTTACACTTTTCAAAGGTATATGTAAGTTTGCCAAACCTTCTTCGTCAAAGGAAAAATTTCCTCTGACGAAGAAGGTTTGGCAAACTTACATTTGACCGATTTGAACAGCCAATAGGATTTCAGTAGCTCTCATCCTATTGGCAGAATTGATTTTGAAGAATCAAATCAGCCAATAAGAATGCCATATTTAGATGCGTACCTTGAATTCACTATTCAGTGTATGGCAGCGATTGTACAAAGAGAATTCTCCACGCTCCATGGCTTTGCGGTCACTGGTCCTGCTCTGTGCACATCTGCGTTCTGCGCGGCTTGGTTCTGGATGAAGAAGGAAGTGGTCTCCGCTTGGAAGAAGATGTCGGCCGCTTGGAAGATGTCGGCCGCTTGGAAGAAGACTTCATCGCCTGGAACAGGACCTTCTCCACCGGACTTCAGGAACGGTGAGTACCTGTTTGGGGATTAGATTTGGGCTTTTTTTTTTTTTTTTTTTTTTGATTAGGGATTTATTGGTCACTCTTAAAAGAGTTGAATGCCATTTTAAGGGCAGTAAAAGAGCTGAATGAAATGGGTAGTTTAGGATTTTTTAGTGTTAGGTTTTTTTATTTTGGGGGGTTTGGTGGGTGGTGGGTTTTACTGTTAGGAGGGGGACTTAGAATTTTTTTAAAATGCAAAAAACCTGTTTAACTTAGGGCAATGCCCTACAAAAAGCCCTATTAAGGGCTATTGATAGTTTAGCATTAGATTAGGTGGTGTTTTTATTTTCGGGGCTTTTTTATTTTTATATGGATTAGGTTTAATTTTTTTATTTTGGATAATTTTGTTTATTATTTCTTTTGCAAGATGTACCGAGTCCACGGTTTCATCCTTACTTGTGGGATATTATCCTTCCTAACAGGAAGTAGCAAAGAGAGCACCACAGCAGAGCTGTCTATATAGCTCCCCCCTTAACTCCACCCCCAGTCATTCTCTTTGCTGGCTCTAAGCAAAGGAGTGGGATAGACCAGGTATTCCGTTCGCTCCCCCTCCTGTTTTTAAGAAAATGTTTCCCATATCTGACACCATGAGGGACTCATGGCAGACAGTCCCTAAGGTGGAGGGAGCTATTTCTACTCTGGCTAAGCGTACAACTATACCTATTGAAGACAGTTGGGCTTTCATTGATCCTATGGATAAAACATTAGAGGGTCTCCTAAAGAAAATTTTTGTTCATCAAGGTTTTCTTCAACCTATGGCGTGCATTGTTCCTGTAACCACTGCAGCTGCCTTTTGGTTTGAAGCTCTGGAAGAGGCTCTTCAGGTGGAGACTCCACTAGATGATATTCTGGACAGAATTAAGGCTCTTAAGCTAGCTAATTCTTTTATTACAGATGCAGCTTTTCATCTCGCTAAGTTAGCGACAAAGAATTCAGGTTTTGCCATTTTAGCGCATAGAGCGTTATGGCTTAAGTCCTGGTCGGCTGATGTGTCATCAAAATCTAAGCTTTTGACCATCCCTTTCAAGGGTAAGACCCTATTCGGGCCTGCACTGAAAGAGATCATTGCAGACATCACTGGGGGGAAAGGTCATGCCCTCCCCCAAGATAAGTCAAATAAGACGAGGACCAAACAAAATAATTTTCGTTCCTTTCGAAACTTCAAGGGTGGTCCCGCTTCCTCTTCCCCTGCTGCAAAGCAAGAGGGGAACTTTGCTCAATCCAAGCCAACCTGGAGACCTAACCAGGCTTGGAACAAGGGTAAACAGGCTAAAAAGCCTGCTGCTGTCACTAAGACAGCATGAAGGGGTAGCCCCTGATCCGGGACCGGATCTAGTAGGGGGCAGACTCTCTCTCTTTGCTCAGGCCTGGGCAAGAGACGTTCAGGACTCTTGGGCCATAGAAATTGTAACCCAGGGGTATCTTCTAGATTTCAAAGATTCTCCTCCAAGGGGTAGATTCCATCTTTCTCAATTGTCTGTAAACCAGACAAAAAGAGAGGCGTTCTTACGCTGTGTAGAAGACCTTTTTGCCATGGGAGTGATCTGCCCAGTTCCGAAAGCAGAACAGGGACAAGGTTTCTACTCCAATCTGTTTGTGTTTCCCAAAAAAGAGGGAACCTTCAGACCAATTCTAGATCTCAAGATCCTAAACCAATTCCTAAGAGTTCCATCCTTCAAGATGGAGACCATTTGGACTATTTTACCAATGATCCAGGAGGGTCAATAAATGACCACCGTGGATTTGCGTATCTACACATTCTTATCCACAAAGATCATCACCAGTTCCTCAGGTTTGCCTTTCTGGACAGGCATTACCAGTTTGTGGCTCTTCCCTTCGGGTTGGCCACGGTGCCAAGAATCTTCACAAAGGTGCTAAGGTCCCTTCTGGCGGTCCTAAGGCCACGGGGCATAGCAGTGGCGCCTTATCTAGACAACATCCTAATTCAAGCGTCGACTTTCCAACTAGCCAAGTCTCAGGCGGACTTAGTGTTGGCCTTTCTAAGATCTCATGGGTGGAAGGTGAACGTGAAAAAGAGTTCTCTTATTCCTCTCACAAGAGTTCCATTCCTGGGAACTCTGATAGACTCGGTGGACATGAAAATTTTTCTGACGGAGGTCAGGAAATCAAAGATTTTAACCACCTGCCAAGCTCTTTATTCCATTCCTCGGCCGTCAGTGACTCAGTGTATGGAGGTAATCGGGCTTATGGTAGCGGCAATGGACATAGTTCCGTTTGCTCGCTTGCATCTCAGACCACTGCAACTATGCATGCTCAAACAGTGGAATGGGGATTATGTAGATTTATCTCCTCAGATAAATCTGGATCAAGAGACCAGAGACTCTCTTCTTTGGCGGTTGTCACAGGATCACCTGTCCAGGGGAATGTGTTTCCGCAGGCCAGCGTGGGTTATAGTGACGACAGACACCAGCCTATTGGGCTGGGGTGCAGTCTGGAATTCCCTGAAAGCACAGAGTTCGTGGACAGGGTTCGGAGGCCCTCCTACCGATAAATATTCTGGAGTTAAGAGCGATATTCAATGCTCTTCAGGCGTGGCCTCAGCTGGCTTCGGCCGGATTCATCAGATTTCAGTCGGACAACATCACGACTGTAGCTTATATCAATCATCAGGGGGTAACAAGGATGATAGAAGTTTCCAGGATAATCCGATGGGCAGAAACTCACTCTTGCCATCTACCAGCGATCTATATCCCAGGGGTAGAGAACTGGGAGGCAGATTTTCGAAGTCGTCAGACTTTTCATCCGGGGGAGTGGGAGCTGGTTCAGCTATGGGGCACACCGTAATTGGATCTGATGACGTCTCGTCAGAACGCCAAACTTCCTTGCTACGGATCCAGGTCCAGGGACCCTCAGGCTGTACTGATAGATGCTCTAGCAGTACCCTGGTCATTCAACCTGGCTTATGTGTTTCCACCTTTCCCTCTCCGTCCGCGTCTGATTGCCAGAATCAAGCAGGAGAGAGCTTTGGTGATTTTGATAGCACCTGCGTGGCCATGCAGGAGTTGGTATGCAGACCTTGTGGACATGTCATCTCTACCACCATGGACTCTGCCACTGCGTCAGGACCTTCTGATTCAAGGTCCGTTCAAGCATCCAAATCTAATTTCTCTGCAACTGACTGCTTGGAGATTGAACGCTTGATTTTATCAAAGCGGGGTTTCTCTGAGTCGGTCATAGATACCTTGATTCAGGCTCGAAAGCCTGTCACCAGGAAAATCTATCATAAGATATGGCGTAAATATCTTTTTTGGTGCGAATCCAAAGGCTACCCATGGAGTAAGATCAGGATTCCTAGAATTTTGTCCTTTCTTCAAGAAGGATTGGAAAAAGGATTGTCAGCTAGTTCCTTAAAAGGACAGATATCTGCTTTGTCTATTCTATTGCACAAGCGTCTGGCTGATGTCCCAGACGTTCGGGCTTTTTGTGAGGCTTTAGTTAGAATCAAGCCTGTGTTTAAACCTGTAGCTCCGCCATGGAGTTTAAATTTATTTCTTAATGTTCTTCAGGGGGTTCCATGTGAACCCATGCATTCCATAGATATTAAGCTTATCTTATTTTCCATTCTGATAAGGTGGTTTTGCGTACCAAACCTGGGTTCCTCCCTAAGGTTGTTTCTAACAGGAATATCAATCAGAAAATTCTTGTTCCTTCTCTGTGTCCTAATCCTTCTTCTAAGACGGAACGTCTGTTGCACAACTTGGACGTGGTTTGTGCTTTGAAGTTTTATTTGCAGGCAACCAAAGATTTTTGTCAATCATCTTCTTTGTTTGTTGTCTATGCTGGAAAGCGTAGAGGTCAAAAGGCTACGGGTACCTCTCTTTCCTTTTGGCTGAAAAGCATCATCCGTTTGGCTTATGAGACTGCTGGACAGCAGCCTCCTGAAAGAATTACAGCTCACTCCACTAGAGCGGTGGCTTCCACATGGGCTTTTAAAAACGATGCTTCTATTGAACAGATTTGTAAGGCTGCGACTTGGTCTTCGCTTCATACCTTTTCCAAATTTTACAAATTTGATACTTTTGCTTCTTTGGAGGCTATTTTTGGGAGAGAGGTTTTGCAAGCAGTGGTGCCTTCTGTTTAGGTTCCTGTCTTGTCCCTCCCTTCATCCGTGTCCTAAAGCTTTGGTATTGGTATCCCACAAGTATGGATGAAACCGTGGACTCGGTACATCTTGCAAAAGAAAACAAAATTTATGCTTATCTGATAAATTTCTTTCTTTTACGATGTACCGAGTCCACGGCCCGCCCTGTCTATTCAAGACAGATAGTATTTTTTATTGAAAACTTCAGTCACCTCTGCACCCTATAGTTTCTCCTTTTCTTCCTTGGCCTTCGGTCGAATGACTGGGGGATGGAGTTAAGGGGGGAGCTATATAGACAGCTCTGATGTGGTGCTCTCTTTGCTACTTCCTGTTAGGAAGGATAATATCCCACAAGTAAGGATGAAACCATGGACTCGGTACATCGCAAAAGAAAGAAATTTTTCAGGTAAGCATATATTTAGTTTTTCTGTAATGTTAAGACTTTTTATTTTTGGTAATTTTAGATTAATGTATTTTAATTTAAGTACTGTTAGGATTTTAAATTTTAATTATAATTTAGTATTTTATTATTTTATGTAATTTGGGGTTAATTTAGTGGGTGTTAGGTTAGGAGGCTTAGTAATTAAATTACAGCAAGATTACGAGTTATGCGCAGTATAGGGAAATTAACGAATGGAATAAAAGTTGCGTAGCACAAAAAACAAGCGCTATTGTTCGTTCCCAGGTTGAGCGCTTCTCTCTTTTTATTTATGCAAATTATGACACTTAGGGAAGTCTCCCTAAGTGTGATGCGGGAATCCAGACGTGGACACGTTGCTCAGTGTGCTTAGAGGGATATGGCTGCACCTCACTGACGAGGCCCACAATAGGCCGAAACGTACGTCTGGGGTTTTACCGTTTCTCTCGTTCAGAGAGGGATTGCCTGGTATTTCGGTGCTGGACTGTACTGTGAAGTCAGGATCAGACTGATATACTACATTAAAGTTCTTCTCTGTGAAAGGCACATATTGAGCAAAAAGAGGCTGCTTCTAGGGTGGTAACTAGCCATAGAACAAGCTATTATGCTATTGTTCGTTCCCAGGTTGAGCGCTTTATTTATGCAAGTTATGACACTTAGCGAAGTCTCCCTAAGTGTGATGTGGGAATCCAGACGTGGACCCGTTGCTCAGTGTGCCTAGAGGGATATGGCTGCACCTCACTGACGAGGCCCACAATAGGCCGAAATGTACGTCTGGATTTTTACCGTTTCTCTCGTTCAGAGAGGGATTGCCTGGTATTTCGGTGCTGGACTGTACTATGAAGTCAGGATCAGACTGATATATTACAGGAAAGTTCTTCTCTGTGAAAGGCACATATTGAGCAAAAAGAGGCTGCTTCAAGGGTGTTAACTAGCCATAGAACAAGCTATTATGCTATTGTTTGTTCCCAGGTTAAGCTCTTCTCTCTTTTTATTCATGCACATTTATTAGGTAGTTTGCGATGTTGGGGATTGCGGATATAGGGGTTTTACATGTGTGGTTTATTTTTGGGAGGCGTGTTAGACTTTTTACGCAAGATTTGATATTTTTTTTATTTTCTTAGGTGCCAGCAGTTTCTAAAGTGCCGTAAGTCACTGGTGACTCCAGAAATTTGTATTTACGCACATTTCTGGACACCGCTAGTTTATCCGACTTACGACACTTTAGGAACTGCCGGGTGCCATATATGTGATACCCCGTTGTGCAAAGTGAAATTACAGGCGGCGTGGGTTTCAGCAGTTACGCTGAAGCTTGCGCCGGATATGTAATATCGCTCCTAGTGTTTGGACTTTAGGCAGCATAAAGGAGCTTAGAGTATCAGTCTTTTGGTTTTTAGGTTTATTCTATACTTGCGCTGATTTCTTGTCCTCTTTTTTATACACACACACACACACACACACACATATATATATATATATATATATATATATATATATATATATATATATATATATATATATAGTACTGTGCAAAAGTCTTAGGCCCCTATTAAATTTGTTGTTTTAGCAATGGTATAATGGCCGTATATAATTATTTCTCGGTCTCTTTATTAGAATACCAACAGAAAATACAAGATATTTTTATGCAGTATTAAAAAACAGAAATAAAATCAGAAAAAAACTGCTTCTATAGGCTAAAGTGGCAAGTATTTAGTGTGACCTCCCCTTACACTTGAGCAATAGCAGGAACCTGGCTCTCGTAAACCTTAATTGAATGGTACTCATTGCTAACATTGCTATTTGTACTACTATTTCATGTCAAAATAACTGCTGTAAAAAAGGTCTATTACACCAGGTTTGTGCAAGATATGCTTAAGCATTACATGCACATGTGGTATAAGTTTATTTCATTGGAAGCTTGCTAATAAGACCAACTTTCAATCACATCATTACATTCAAAATGCCAAAGATCACAGAATTTGACAGACAAAAAAAATCATACTTTTGCATCAGCAAGGCCACTTTCAAAGTTAAATCAGCAAGTAAACTGGTACTCAAGATGTGGTATTTAAGCTGTTATAAAGACATTTAAAGAATCTAGAGAGGTCAAGGACAAAAATAGGACTCGAAGGCCAAGAAAACTGTCAAAATCTGATGAGAAGTTTCCCAGAGGTTCTTCTTTGAGAGACTGGAAGAAGTCTAGCAAGGACCTGGCTCAGCAACTGGAAGCTTCTTCGGGATGACAAGTTGACCCTTCTGCAGTCTGAAGAAGCTTGATCAGGAATGGTCTTTGTGGAAGGGTAGCAACCAAGAAACCACTTTCTCTTGTTAAGTGTAGTCAGTCCACGGGTCATCCATTACTTATGGAATATATCTCTTCCTAACAGGAAGCTGCAAGAGGATCACCCAAGCAGAGCTGCTATATAGCTCCTCCCCTCACATGTCATATTCAGTCATTCTCTTGCAGCCTAACTAAAGATAGGTCGCTGTGAGAGGTCTGTGGTGTTTTTTAACTTAGTTTATTTCTTCAATCAAAAGTTTGTTATTTTAAATGGCACCGGAGTGTGCTGTTTGTTCTCAGGCAGCATTAGAAGAAGAATCTGCCTGCGTTTTCTATGATCTTAGCAGACGTAACTAAGATCCACTGGCTGTTCTCATCTGAGGAGTGAGGTAACTTCAGAAAAGGGGAATAGCATGCAGGCCCCCCCTGCAAACGAGGTATGTGCAGTAAATTATTTTTCTGAGGAATGGAATTGACTGAGAAAATACTGCTGATACCAATGTAAAGTAAGTTCAGCCTTAAATGCAGTGATAGCGACTGGTATTAGGCTGATGAGTGTGTGTACACTGAATGTATTTTTCTAAGGAATGGAATTGACTCTGAAAATACTGTTAATACTGAAATAATGTATGAGCCTTAACTGCAGTAAAAGCGACTAGTAGCAGGCTTATTAATAACACTTCATAACTTTTAAAATGTATGTTCAAAACGTTTAATGGCATGTTAATCGTTTTTTGTGAGGTACTTGGTGATAAAACTTATTGGGGCATGATTTTTACCACATGGCCATCTTTGTTTTCTGCATAGAAACAGTTATCTGAGCTTCCCCACTGTTGTAATATGAGTGGGAGGGGCCTATTTTAGCGCTTTTTTGCGCAGTAAAAATTCAGTCACAATCTGTCTACTTCATCCTCCATGATCCAGATCGTCTCTGGAGAGCTCAGGGGTCTTCAAAATTCATTTTGAGGGAGGTAATCAGTCACAGCAGACCTGTGACAGTGTGTTTTGACTGTGTTATAAACGTTAATTATTAAATTGTTATCCGTTTTTGGGTATTAAGGGGTTAATCATCCATTTGCTGGTGGGTGCAATCCTTTGCTAACTTAATACATTTACTGTGAAAAATTGGTTGCTATAACTATTTTGGTTCATTGTTATTTCAACTGTGACAGCTTTTTGTGCTTCTTAAAGGCACAGTAGCGTTTTTTATATTGCTTGTAAATTTATTTAGAAAAGTATTTCCAAGCTTGCTAGTCTCATTGCTAGTCTGTTTAAACATGTCTGACTCAGATGAATCTCTTTGTTCACTATGTTTAAAGGCCAATGTGGAGCCCAATAGAAATTTGTGTACTAATTGCATTGATGTTACTTTAAATAAAAGTCAATCTTTACATGTAAAGAAATTATCACCAGACAACGAGGGGGAAGTTATGCCGACTAACTCTCCTCACGTGTCAGTACCTTCGCCTCCCGCTCAGGAGGTGCGTGATTTTGTGGCGCCAAGTACATCAGGGAGGCCCTTACAAATCACTTTGCAAGACATGGCTACTGTTAGGACAGAAGTATTATCTAAATTGCCAGAATTAAGAGGCAAGCGCGATAGCTCTGGGTTAAGGACAGAGCGCGCGGATGAGGTGAGAGCCATGTCAGATACTGCGTCACAGTTTGCAGAACATGAAGACGGAGAGCTTAATTCTGTGGGTGACGGATCTGATCCAGGGAGACTGGATTCAGAGATTTCTAATTTTAAATTTAAGCTTGAGAACCTCCGCATATTGCTAGGGGAGGTATTAGCGGCTCTGAATGATTGTAACACGGTTGCAATTCCAGAAAAATTATGTAGGTTGGATAGATACTATGCGGTACCGGTGTGTACTGACGTGTTTCCTATACCTAAAAGGCTTACAGAGATTATTAGCAAGGAGTGGGATAGACCTGGTGTGCCTTTTTCCCCTCCTCCCATATTTAGGAAAATGTTTCCTATAGACGCCACCACACGAGACTTATGGCAGACGGTCCCTAAGGTGGAGGGAGCAGTTTCTACTTTAGCTAAGCGTACCACTATCCCGGTGGAGGATAGTTGTGCCTTTTCAGATCCAATGGATAAGAAATTAGAGGGTTACCTTAAGAAAATGTTTGTTCAACAAGGTTTTATCTTACAGCCCCTTGCATGCATTGCGCCTGTCACTGCTGCGGCGGCATTCTGGTTTGAGTCTCTGGAAGAGGCCATTCGCACAGCTCCATTGGATGAAATTATGAACAAGCTTAAAGCACTTAAGCTAGCAAACGCATTTGTTTCTGATGCCGTCGTACATTTAACCAAACTTACGGCTAAGAACTCCGGATTCGCCATCCAAGCGCGCAGAGCGCTATGGCTTAAATCCTGGTCAGCTGACGTGACTTCTAAATCTAAATTGCTTAATATTCCTTTCAAAGGGCAGACCTTATTCGGGCCCGGCTTGAAAGAAATTATAGCTGACATTACGGGAGGTAAGGGCCATGCTCTACCTCAGGACAGGGCCAAATCAAAGGCCAAACAGTCTAATTTTCGTGCCTTTCGTAACTTCAAGGCAGGAGCAGCATCAACTTCCTCCGCTCCAAAACAGGAAGGAGCTGTTGCTCGTTACAGACAGGGCTGGAAAGTTAACCAGTCCTGGAACAAGGGCAAGCAGGCCAAGAAACCTGCTGCTGCCCCTAAGACAGCATGAAGAGAGGGCCCCCTATCCGGAAACGGATCTAGTGGGGGGCAGACTTTCTCTCTTCGCCCAGGCTTGGGCAAGAGATGTCCAGGATCCCTGGGCGTTGGAGATCATATCTCAGGAATATCTCCTGGACTTCAAAACTTCTCCTCCACGAGGGAGATTTCATCTTTCAAGGTTATCAGCAAACCAAATAAAGAGGCGTTTCTACGCTGTGTACAAGACCTCTTACTAATGGGGGTGATCCACCCAGTTCCGCGGACGGAACACGGGCAAGGATTCTATTCAAATCTATTTGTGGTTCCCAAGAAAGAGGGAACCGTCAGACCAATCTTGGACTTAAAAATCCTAAACAAATTCCTAAGAGTTCCATCATTCAAAATGGAAACTATTCGAACCATCCTTCCCATGATCCAAGAGGGTCAGTACATGACCACAGTGGACTTAAAGGATGCCTACCTTCACATACCGATTCACAAGGATCATTATCGGTACCTAAGATTTGCTTTCCTAGACAGGCATTACCAGTTTGTAGCTCTTCCCTTCGGATTAGCTACGGCTCCAAGAATCTTTACAAAAGTTCTGGGCTCACTTCTGGCGGTACTAAGACCGTGAGGCATAGCGGTGACTCCGTACCTAGACGACATTCTGATACAAGCGTCAAGTTTTCAAACTGCCAAGTCTCATACAGAGATAGTTCTGGCATTTCTGAGGTCGCATGGGTGGAAGGTGAACGTGGAAAAGAGTTCTCTATTACCACTTACAAGGGTTCCCTTTCTAGGGACTCTTATAGTTTCTGTAGAGATGAAAATTTACCTGACGGAGGCCAGGTTATCAAAACTTCTAAATGCTTGCCGTGTCCTTCATTCCATTCCACACCCGTCAGTAGCTCAGTGCATGGAAGTAATCGGCTTAATGGTAGCGGCAATGGACATAGTAACATTTGCGCGCCTGCATCTCAGACCGCTGCAATTGTGCATGCTAAGTCAGTGGAATGGGGATTACTCAGATTTGTCCCCCCTGCTAAATCTGGATCAAGAGACCAGAGATTCTCTTCTCTGGTGGCTTTCTCGGCCACATCTGTCCAAGGGGATGACCTTTCGCAGGCCAGATTAGACGATTGTAACAACAGACGCCAGCCTTCTAGGCTGGGGCGCAGTCTGGAACTCCATGAAGGCTCAGGGACTATGGACTCAGGAGGAGAAACTCCTCCCAATAAATATTCTGGAATATTCAATGCTCTCCTAGCTTGGCCTCAGTTAGCAACTCTGAGGTTCATCAGATTTCAGTCGGACAACATCACGACTGTGGCTTACATCAACCATCAAGGGGGAACCAGAAGTTCCCTAGCAATGTTGGAAGTCTCAAAGATAATTCGCTGGGCAGAGTCTCACTCTTGCCACCTGTCAGCGATTTACATCCCAGGCGTGGAGAACTGGGAGGCGGATTTTCTAAGTCGCCAGACTTTTCATCCGGGGGAGTGGGAACTTCATCCGGAGGTCTTTGCTCAACTGATTCATCGTTGGGGCAAACCAGATCTGGATCTCATGGCGTCTCGCCAGAACGCCAAGCTTCCCTGTTACGGATCCAGGTCCAGGGACCCGGGAGCGGTGCTGATAGATTCTCTGACAGCCCCTTGGGTCTTCAACTTGGCTTATGTGTTTCCACCATTTCAGATGCTTCCTCGTTTGATTGCCAAGATCAAACAGGAGAGAGCTTCGGTGATTCTGATAGCGCCTGCGTGGCCACGCAGGACCTGGTATGCAGACCTAGTGGACATGTCGTCCTGCCCACCGTGGTCTCTGCCTCTGAGACAGGACCTTCTATTTCAGGGTCCTTTCAACCATCCAAATCTAATTTCTCTGAGGCTGACTGCATGGAGATTGAACGCTTGATTCTATCAAAGCGTGGCTTCTCGGAGTCGGTTATTGATACCTTAATACAGGCTAATAAGCCTGTTACCAGAAGAATTTACCATAAGATATGGCGTAAATATTTATATTGGTGCGAATCCAAGAGTTACTCATGGAGTAAGGTTAGGATTCCTAGGATATTGTCTTTTCTACAAGAGGGTTTAGAAAAGGGCTTATCTGCTAGTTCGTTAAAGGGACAGATTTCTGCTCTGTCTATTCTTCTACACAAACGTCTGGCAGAAGTTCCAGACATTCAGGCTTTTTGTCAGGCTTTAGCTGGACTGACCTTACTGGGCAGGATCAGACTGATATACTTCAGGAAAGTTTTCTTCTGTGAAAAGCACACTGGTCTAAAAGAGGCTGCTTCCGGGTGGTAAATCGCCATAGAACAAGCCACTGAGCTGTTGTTCGTTCCTGGTAGAGCGCTTCTCTCTTTGTATGCAAATTATTATGACCCTGGGGAAGTCTCCCTATGGGTGATGGGGGAAACCAGACGTGGACTCCTTGCCCAGTGTGCTTAGAGGAATGTGGCTGCACCTCACTGACGAGGCCCATAGGAGGCCGAAACGATCGTCTGGGGTTGTCATGTTCCTTGTTCAGAGGAGAATTGCCTGGTATTTCGGGGCTGGACTGACCTTACTGGGCAGGATCAGACTGATATACTTCAGGAAAGTTTTCTTCTGTGAAAAGCACACTGGTCTAAAAGAGGCTGCTTCCGGGTGGTAAATCGCCATAGAACAAGCCACTGAGCTGTTGTTCGTTCCTGGTAGAGCGCTTCTCTCTTTGTATGCAAATTATTATGACCCTGGGGAAGTCTCCCTATGGGTGATGGAGGAAACCAGACGTGGACTCCTTGCCCAGTGTGCTTAGAGGAATGTGGCTGCACCTCACTGACGAGGCCCATAGGAGGCCGAAACGATCGTCTGGGGTTGTCATGTTCCTTGTTCAGAGGAGAATTGCCTGGTATTTCGGGGCTGGACTGACCTTACTGGGCAGGATCAGACTGATATACTTCAGGAAAGTTTTCTTCTGTGAAAAGCACTCTGGTCTAAAAGAGGCTGCTTCCGGGTGGTAAATCGCCATAGAACAAGCCACTGAGCTGTTGTTCGTTCCTGGTAGAGCGCTTCTCTCTTTGTATGCATATTTAGCTAGGATTAAGCCTGTGTTTAAGACTGTTGCTCCGCCGTGGAGCTTAAACTTAGTTCTTAACGTTCTTCAAGGCGTTCCATTTGAACCCCTTCATTCCATTGATATCAAGCTGTTATCCTGGAAGGTTCTGTTTTTGATGGCTATTTCCTCGGCTCGAAGAGTCTCTGAGTTATCTGCCTTACATTGTGATTCTCCTTATCTGATTTTTCATTCAGACAAGGTAGTTCTGCGTACTAAACCTGGGTTCTTACCTAAGGTAGTTACTAACAGGAATATCAATCAAGAGATTGTTGTTCCATCACTGTGTCCTAACCCTTCTTCAAAGAAGGAACGACTTTTGCATAATCTGGACGTAGTCCGTGCCCTGAAGTTCTATTTGCAGGCAACTAAAGATTTTCGTCAAACTTCTTCCCTGTTTGTCGTTTACTCTGGACAGAGAAGAGGTCAAAAGGCTTCGGCTACCTCTCTCTCTTTTTGGCTTCGTAGCATAATTCGTTTAGCCTATGAGACTGCTGGACAGCAGCCTCCTGAAAGGATTACAGCTCATTCTACTAGAGCTGTGGCTTCCACCTGGGCCTTTAAAAATGAGGCCTCTGTTGAACAGATTTGCAAGGCTGCAACTTGGTCTTCACTTCACACTTTTTCAAAATTTTACAAATTTGACACTTTTGCTTCTTCGGAGGCTATTTTTGGGAGAAAGGTGCTTCAGGCAGTGGTTCCTTCTGTTTAAGGTTCCTGCCTTGTCCCTCCCTTCATCCGTGTACTTTAGCTTTGGTATTGGTATTCCATAAGTAATGGATGACCCGTGGACTGACTACACTTAACAAGAGAAAACATAATTTATGCTTACCTGACAAATTTATTTCTCTTGTAGTGTAGTCAGTCCACGGCCCGCCCTGTCTTTAAGGCAGATCTAAATTTTAATTAAACTCCAGTCACCACTGCACCCTATGGTTTCTCCTTTCTCGTCTGGTTTTGGTCGAATGACTGAATATGACATGTGAGGGGAGGAGCTATATAGCAGCTCTGCTTGGGTGATCCTCTTGCAGCTTCCTGTTAGGAAGAGATATATTCCATAAGTAATGGATGACCCGTGGACTGACTACACTACAAGAAAAATAAATTTATCAGGTAAGCATAAATTATGTTTTTTCGGAAGGGGAACAGGGTTAAAATGCTAATTTTATGCTAAAGCTCACAAAAATTGGAATGAAGATCAGTGGAAAAGAGTATTATGGAGTGACAAATCCAAGTTTGAAATGTTGGGTCCAATTGTCAACAATATGTGAGAAGAAGAGTTGGAGAGAGATGGAAGAATGAGTGCTTGCGGCCTGCAGTGAAACATGGTGGAGGGTCTGTCCTGGTTTGGGGCTGCATTGCTGCCAGTGGTATTGGTGATATTGTCTGAATTTATGGGATCATGAATGCTGAAAACTATCCCAAGCACACTGCTAATGCAGTGAAATCCTATTTGGAGAGAAAAACAGCTGATGAAACACTGCCTTCAGAGCTGAATATTATAGAGGCAGTATGGGATCAGCTGGACAGCAAAAGAAATAAAAACCAACCTAAATCTAAATAAGAACTCTGTGAAGTGCTGAAAGTAGCCTGGCATAATATACCAGAAGATTACTTTAGAAAACTTCAGGACAGTCTTCCCAAAAGAGTTCAAGATGTGCTTAGTGCCAATAAAGGTCATACTAAATACTGACGTTTGCCTGAAGAAGCCATTTTGTTTTGAAAATTGTGTTTTTTTTTATTTTGTGTACATATTTCCTGTATTTTCTGTTTGTATCTTAATAAAGTGACTGAAAAATAGATATGGATGGTCATTAAAACTTTGCTACTAAAACAACAAATATAATAGTGGCCTAAGACTTTTGCACAGTACTGTGTATATGTATGTGTATATATATATATATATATATATATATATATAAGAGAGAGAGAGAGAGAGAGAGAAAATAACTCATTGTGTAGTTCATTAACAAATCTAGAAAGGCCAGTAGGCCTGTTTTTCCCACAGAAAACCTCTGGAATACACTGTTTCCAATGCAGCAAGGAATTCTGGGTAAGATATGCAAATTAGGTTCACAATGACACACCTTTTTACTTCATGTCTGCTTTTCAGCAGATTCCCTTTACGCCAAAGCATCGCTGTTCACACAGCTTATAAGCTTAGCTAAGCTTAAAGCAGTGATTCATAACTATCCCAGGACAGGTTATTGCCACTCATCAGCTGGGAGAAAGTTTGAATCACTGCTGGGTGAAGTTGTTTCCGGGCAAAACACAACAACATTTTAAATTAGGGGGAGGTAAAAGGTGAGTTTAAAATCCTCCACTACGCACAAAATATAGAGAAAATAACTCATTGTGTAGTTCATTAACAAATCTAGACAGGCCAGTAGGCCTAACCCTAGCTAAGCTTATAAGCTGTGTGAACAGCGATGCTTTGGCGTAAAGGGAATCTGCTGAGAAGCAGACCTGAAGTACAAAGGTGTGTCATTGTGAAATTGCTGAATTGGAAACAGTGTATTCCAGAGGTTTTCTGTGGGAAAAACAAGCCTACTGGCCTGTCTAGATTTGTTAATGAACTACACAATGAGTTATTTTCTTTATATTTTGTGCGTAGTGGAGGATTTTAAACTCACCTTTTACCTCCCCCTAATTTACAATGTTGTTTTATATATATATATATATATATATATATATATATATATATATATATATATATATATATATATATATATAATCCCAACAATCAGCTGCAAACCAGGATTTCCATCAAATCAAAGTTAAATTTTATTGACGTTTTGGGAATATAAACATTCCCTTCTTCAGAACAAAAAACAAATGTCAAATACAGTGCTTTTATAGTGAATAACTTATTACCTCATACAAACATTTCCTGTGCCAAAAAGGCACCAAACCTAATCTCCAGACTGGAACTTACATTAGCACTAAACATTGTGTAACCGGAAGTGGATCTCTGCCTTACTTCAGGTTCATTGAACTCATTCTATACCCATAAATTCTAACTGGGTCTGTAGAATGTGCATCTTATTATGTGATATAACATAAAAAAAAATCAAATTCAAACCTTAAATGTTGTACACTCTAGTGCCCCAAGGTATTAAAATCATACCTTGAATTATAATATTGAGCCCTCGCTACACCGGAATTTGTACTCCATTCCACTTCCGGGGGACGCCAGACTCCTTATTTACAATTTAATCTAATTAGACCATAATATACACAAACTAATCATGAAACTAATAAAATATTATGGGGCCGATTTATCAAGTGCCCCTTCAGGCTCGCCGGAAACAGCAGTTAGGAAGCAGCGGTCTTAAGAACGCTGCTCCTTAACTGGTCTGCCTGCTCTGAGGCTGCGGACATCAATCCGCCTGATCTCATACGATCGGGCTGATTGACACCCCCTGCTAGCAGCCAATTGGCCGCAAATCTGCAGAGGGCGGCATTGCACAAGCATTTCACAAGAACTGCTTGTGCAATGATAAATGCCGACAGCATATGCTGTCGGCATTCATCAATGTCTGTGATAATCCGCTGAGCGGATCATGTCGTACAGAACGATTATAAATCGGCCCCAAAATGTTAACATTATCCAATGTGTTTCTTCAGCAGAATCAATTAACTCCATGTGAATATATATCATGTTCATACTCGTGGATACTGAAGCCGGATGTTTATCACATGGAGTTATAATTTGATTCTGCTGAAGAAACACATTAGATAATGTTAACACTTTATATTTTATTAGTTTCATGATAAGTTTGTGTATCTTATGTAAACAAGAAGTCTGGCGTGCACTGGAAGTAGAATGGAGTACAACTTCCGGTGATGTGAGGGCGCAATATTATAATTCAAGGTATGATTTTAATACCTTGGGGCACTAGAGTGTACAAAATTTGTGGTTTGAATTTGCTTTTTTATATAAGTTATATCACATCATAGGATGCACACTCTACAGATCCAGTTAGAATTAATGGGTATATATTCTATTTTAGTACTTATTTTATATATTATTTTTATGTACTCCGTTATATATTATATTTGCGCTCCATTATATATTATTTTGGGAGAGAATACATTTATCCACAGTAGCTATGGAGCATTTTAATGCACACATTTGCAGGAGAGCTTTCAGGCCTCTATAGGAGAAAATAAATTATATATTTGTAACTAGTCGAATTAATGAGGAATACTATAGGAAATATGACTAAAAGGATCTAATTTAACCCTTCTTTTGGAGCACATGTTCTCCAAGGAGAAATTGTACCCACATTTTTGAATGATAAATAGGGGTGTCAGTATATACTAGGGTTATAATACAATCTATTTAATAATTATTCTTTAAAACAAACCCTCAATAAAATGTACATACAAAACAATTTAAAATGAATGTAAATTCCTAAATTCTTTATATTAGTTAAAATTTATAGACACATTGAATTATATTTATAGAAACCCAGATATAAGTCAAAATATACACTTATGCTGTTACAATATTCTTTACAAAGTAAACCAAATTTTTCTGAGCTATAATAAACTCTTTAGCAGCAATAAGGCAAATTCTAAAATATATGTGTGTATATATATATATATATATATATATATATATGTGTATATATATATATATATATATATATATATATATATATATATATATATATATATATATATATATATATATATATATATATATATATATATATATATATATATATATATATAGCAAATAACTTAATACACCCCTGAGAGAATTTACTCTTATTAATAAGATGACCTATAAATATGAAATGCAAAGGACCTTTGTTTAGTAAATAAATTATTCAGCAATAGTGACTAGTTTAAACTACACAGGGCTATGAAACACAAGTTTAAAATACAAGTTGGGCCCCTTTTAAATTTACTAACTGTAATTAAACTGTAGCAACAATGAATGTATTTGCTTTAAAATATTTAAATTATAGAACAGTCATGCATCACCCATGCACCAATTTAATATTCCAGTTTTTTCCAAATAGATTCAGATCACCTCATATGAAGAAAGGTTATTGCATAGATCAAGAAGGGAGTCTCAGCTTTTTTGCTTAAAGTGATTGTGTCCCAAGTATGGCAACCAGTTATTCAATCACAAGTTTCAGCTTTTTGTTCCCTCTCTCCTTGCATTGAGGTTATATCACGCGGTATAATCCCACCCCTTTTTATTCTTATTGTAATCATTGGTGATCTGAATTTGATAGGCCCTTAATGGAGCTTGTCCCTCTCATTCGTTATTTGTGAGATGCCTCCCTGATTGGCTCATCTGGCTCTGCATGTGTTCCAATAGATCATTTATTTGGCTGTCATACCAGTTTTAATCCTCTAGGGGGCAGCAAACAACCGCAAATATAGTCTTACCATTAATTATTTCCACAATCCAAATATCTCTTTATATTGTTTATATTCACCATACTATAATTCCTACTATTAATAAACCTCTCTTGTCAGCATCTATATTTCATTTAGCATAACAGAAAATGTACAATTTCACACCAAACACCATTATATATCAATTTCTATGTTAAAATAGAAAATATCCACGTATATCCATGTTTATGGCTAATATTCATAGGACATCTTTCTCTCTGTAAAATAAAGAAACAAATGTTGTTAAAAATGTCAAACATTTATACATCTATTTGCAGTATTTATCAAGCTCAGCGAATATTTATCTAATATGTTACTATTAGTCACTGCTTCTTAGGTCCACACATTTTTATACAGTATTTAAAATTTATACAGGCTGTATTTTAAAAATGAATTTAACAGCTGCAATGTCACATGTATCTCTGTTTAGCTATTTTTTTCAATTGAGACGTATGTCTGAGCTTCGTATATTCAAAGCTCAGCAGGTATAATCAACGTTTGCATCTAATTAAGCTTCAAAGGAAATCCAGTGACACATGGTGTTAAATTATCACATGTCTGTTGGCATATGCTTCTCTCAGATCAGAAAGGAATGGTGAGAATCTTCAAAGGGCTGTTTGTGATTGAATAATTGTATAATTTAGCATATTGAGTGGGGAGGGGAGGATAGGTTCCAGCTGAATCCTGATGTAATTAGCAAGGTCTCTCATATCTGAACCACAGATTTGTAATATACAGAATTCATTCAGCAAATGGTATTAAGCATGCTCAACCTTTAATATTTTATCGATTGCATACTGATACATATCTTATTATATAGATATGTATTATCCACTGATATTTACAGATACCCTGACAGGGGCATTATTTCTCATGCACATTTTTAGGAGCAAATATAGGAGAATAGCAAGGATAAATCAAGCGCTAAGGGTGTACTCACCAAAAAAGTAGCAAAACACATGGTGGTTCAGTTAGCGTCTTCATGAAGATGCCATGGCATCTACTGAATCATATTAGATAATCTGGTTATACAGTTGTTCACAAACTCACAATTAGACTAACAGACACTCATAAAATAACAATATACACTCATAAAATAACAATATACAGTTATATTTCTGTATATCAGCATCTAAGTTGGGTATGCCGTATCGCCAAAACTTGCCGATAAGATCAAACCATATTTGGAATCAGCTCCCCAAATGTCTAACTTCAGAAGCACCAGAAGAAGAAAAAAAAATGTAGGCAGTGTAATTAATAATATATAAACAATGAAAAGCTCAGACATTTGGTTCTAAACTTTAGCATCTCCTGGGCATACTGTCTGCTGCTTTGGTTTCTCCTGTGCATGATGTGCGATCTCTCAAGCACTGTGCCGGACTTGCTCAGAGGGAGTGAACAGGAAGAGAGTGCAGCCCACTAATGCCATTAACAAATCACTCTGGTGCAATCATTATCATCAAGATTGATTCAATTAACCATCATGATTTACTTTTGCTTTGACCGCATATTTCTGCTTCCATGAAGGTCTCTTAAACCCACCTTGAGAAGTACTGGAAAATATTTTTTTCTTATAGTTTATTGCTGAATATGAGGTTTTTGCAATACAAACAATTACTGATAGGAATAAAGTCTCTATTTTTAATCTCTCTAAATGGGTTAAGCAAAGATATTTGCCAGGATGTTCTCTTGTCGCTCTAGATGAGGATTAAACTGCTGGTTGTCACATCTGACTGTCTTACTGACTATATTTCTCCTGTTAAGTGTAGTCAGTCCACGGGTCATCATTACTTATGGGATATTAACTCCTCCCCAACAGGAAGTGCAAGAGGATCACCCAAGCAGAGCTGCTATATAGCTCCTCCCCTCTACGTCACACCCAGTCATTCTCTTGCACCCAACTAATAGATAGGATGTGTGAGAGGACTGTGGTGATTAAACTTAGTTTTTTATATCTTCAATCAAAAGTTTGTTATTTTAAACGACACCGGAGTGTGTTGTTTCCTTCTCAGGCAGAATTTGAAGAAGAATCTACCTGAGTTTTTTGTATATGATCTTAGCGGACGTAACTAAGATCCGTTTGCTGTTCTCGGCCATTCTGAGGAGTAAGGTAACTTCAGATCAGGGGACAGCGGGCAGGTTCACCTGCAAAGAGGTATGTTGCAGTATATTATTTTCTAAGGAATGGAATTGACTTTGAAAATACTGCTAATACCGATATAATGTAAGTACAGCCTTAAATGCAGTAGTAGCAACTGGTATCAGGCTGACATGTATATATGTTAACACTTAAGTATTTCTGGGGAATGGCACTTCACTGGGAAAATACTGTATGCATATAACTTTTAGCCTAACTTGCAGTGGGAGCGACTAGCAGCAGGCTTTTTAATGACATTTCATATATTAGATTTTAAACGTTTACTGGCATGTTAAATCGTTTAATTATCTGAGGTACTTGGTGAAAATTGTTTTGGGCTTTATTTTCCACATGGCTGTCGTTGTTTTAAATTAAAACAGTTTACTGAGCTTCCCTCACTGTTGTAGTGTGAGTGGGAGGGGCCTATTTTGGCGCTTTTTCTACGCATCAGAAATTCAGTCACAGTCTGTCTTTTTCTCCCTGCATGATCCAGGACGTCTCCACAGAGCTCAGGGGTCTTCAAAACTAGTTTTGAGGGAGGTAATCACTCACAGCAGACCTGTGAGACTGTGCTTGACTGTGATAAAAACGCTTATATTGTCAATTGTTATACGTTTTTTTTCTGATATTAAGGGTTAATCATCCATTGCTAATGTGTGCAATCCTTTGCTAAATTTGGTTTATATAACTAATCTGGTTCATTGTTATTCAACTGTGACAGTTTTTGTGTGCTTCTTAAAGGCACAGTAACGTTTTTACATATTGCTTGTAAATTTAGTTGAAAAGTATTTCCAAGCTTGCTAGTCTAATTGCTAGTTTGTTTAAACATGTCTGACACAGAGGAAACTCTTTGTGCAATATGTTCAAAAGCCAAGGTGGAGCCCAATAGAAATTTATGTACTAATTGCATTGATGCTACTTTAAATAAAAGTCAATCTGTACATGTTAAGCAACATTCACCAGACAACGAGGGGGAAGTTATGCCGACTAACTTGCCTCACGTGTCAGTACCTGCATCTCCCGCTCAGGAGGTGCGTGATATTGTAACGCCAAGTACATCAGGGCGGCCATTACAAATCACTTTACAAGACATGGCTAATGTTATGACTGAAGTTTTGTCTAAATTGCCAGAACTTAGAGGTAAACGAGATCACTCTGGGATGAGAACAGAGTATACTGATAATGCTAGGGCCATGTCTGATACTGCGTCACAATATGCAGAGCATGAGGACGGAGAGCTTCATTCTGCGGGTGACGGATCTGATCCAAATAAATTGGATTCAGACATTTCAAATTTTAAATTTAAGCTGGAAAACCTCCGTGTATTGCTAGGGGAGGTGTTAGCGGCTCTGAATGATTGTAACACAGTTGCAATCCCAGAGAAAATGTGTAGGTTGGATAAATATTTTGCGGTGCCGACGAGTACTGACGTTTTTCCTATACCTAAGAGACTTACTGAAATTATTACTAAGGAGTGGGACAGACCCGGTGTGCCCTTCTCACCCCCTCCTGTATTCAGAAAAATGTTTCCAATAGACGCCACCACACGGGACTTATGGCAAACGGTCCCTAAGGTGGAGGGAGCAGTTTCTACTTTAGCTAAGCGTACCACTATCCCGGTGGAGGATGGCTGTGCTTTTTCAGATCCAATGGATAAAAAGTTAGAGGGTTACCTTAAGAAAATGTTTGTTCAACAAGGTTTTATATTACAACCCCTTGCATGCATTGCGCCTGTCACGGCTGCGGCAGCATTTTGGTTTGAGTCTCTGGAAGACACCCTTGACTCAGCGACATTGGATGAGATTTCACTTAAGCTTAAAACCCTTAAGCTAGCTAATTCATTTATTTCTGATGCCGTAGTACATTTAACTAAACTTACGGCTAAGAATTCCGGATTCGCCATTCAGGCACGCAGAGCGCTGTGGCTAAAATCCTGGTCAGCTGATGTAACTTCTAAATCGAAACTACTTAACATACCTTTCAAGGGGCAGACTTTATTCGGGCCCGGTTTGAAAGAAATTATCGCTGATATTACGGGAGGTAAAGGCCATGCCCTGCCTCAAGACAGAGCCAAACCCAGGGCTAGACAGTCTAATTTTCGTGCCTTTCGTAATTTCAAGGCAGGAGCAGCTTCAACTTCCTCTGCTCCAAAACAGGAAGGAGCTGTTGCTCGCTACAGACAAGGCTGGAAATCTAACCAGGCCTGGAACAAGGGCAAGCAGGCCAGAAAGCCTGCTGCTGCCCCTAAGACAGCATGAAGTGAGGGCCCCCGATCCGGTAACGGATCTAGTGGGGGGCAGACTCTCTCTCTTCGCCCAGGCTTGGGCAAGAGATGTCCAGGATCCCTGGGCGTTGGAGATCATATCTCAGGGATATCTTCTGGACTTCAAAGCTTCTCCTCCACAAGGGAGATTTCACCTTTCAAGGTTGTCAACAAACCAGATAAAGAAAGAGGCGTTTCTACGCTGTGTACAAGACCTTTTACTAATGGGAGTGATCCATCCAGTTCCGCGGTCGGAACACGGACAAGGGTTTTACTCAAACCTGTTTGTGGTTCCCAAAAAAGAGGGAACCTTCAGACCAATATTGGATTTAAAGATCCTAAACAAATTCCTAAGAGTTCCATCATTCAAGATGGAAACTATTCGGACAATCTTACCCATGATCCAAAGAGGTCAGTACATGACCACAGTGGATTTAAAGGATGCTTACCTTCACATACCGATTCACAGAGAACATTACCGGTATCTAAGGTTTGCCTTCCTAGACAAACATTACCAGTTTGTAGCTCTTCCCTTCGGGTTGGCTACGGCTCCAAGAATCTTTACAAAGGTTCTGGGCTCTCTTCTGGCGGTACTAAGACCGCGAGGAATTTCGGTAGCTCCGTACCTAGACGACATTCTGATACAAGCGTCAAGCTTTCAAACTGCCAAGTCTCATACAGAGTTAGTACTGGCATTTCTGAGATCACATGGGTGGAAAGTAAACGAGGAGAAGAGTTCTCTCTTACCACTCACAAGAGTTCCCTTCTTGGGGACTCTTATAGATTCTGTAGAAATGAAAATTTACCTGACAGAGGACAGGTTAACAAAGCTTCTAAATGCTTGCCGTGCCCTTCATTCCATTCAACACCCGTCAGTGGCTCAATGCATGGAGGTAATCGGCTTAATGGTAGCGGCAATGGACATAGTTCCTTTTGCACGCCTGCACCTCAGACCGCTGCAATTGTGCATGCTAAGTCAGTGGAATGGGGATTACTCAGATTTGTCCCCTACGCTGAATCTGGATCAGGAGACCAGAGATTCTCTTCTGTGGTGGCTTTCTCGGCCACATCTGTCCAGGGGGATGCCCTTCAGCAGGCCAGACTGGACAATTGTAACTACAGACGCCAGCCTTCTAGGTTGGGGCGCTGTCTGGAATTCCCTGAAGGCTCAGGGATCATGGAATCAAGAGGAGAGTCTCCTTCCAATAAACATTCTGGAATTGAGAGCAGTTCTCAATGCCCTACTGGCTTGGCCTCAGTTAGCAACTCTGAGGTTTATCAGGTTTCAGTCGGACAACATCACGACTGTGGCTTACATCAACCATCAGGGAGGGACAAGAAGTTCCCTAGCGATGATGGAAGTATCAAAGATAATTCGCTGGGCAGAGTGTCACTCTTGCCACCTGTCAGCGATCCACATCCCAGGCGTGGAGAACTGGGAGGCGGATTTCCTAAGTCGCCAGACTTTTCATCCGGGGGAGTGGGAACTTCATCCGGAGGTCTTTGCCCAAATACTTCGACGTTGGGGCAAACCAGATATGGATCTCATGGCGTCTCGCCGGAACGCCAAGCTTCCTCGTTACGGGTCCAGGTCCAGGGATCCGGGAGCGGTCCTGATAGATGCCTTGACAGCACCTTGGACCTTCAGGATGGCTTATGTGTTTCCACCCTTCCCGATGCTTCCTCGTTTGATTGCAAGGATCAAACAGGAGAAAGCATCAGTGATTCTAATAGCGCCTGCGTGGCCACGCAGGACCTGGTATGCAGATCTAGTGGACATGTCATCCTGTCCACCTTGGTCTCTGCCTCTGAGACAGGACCTTCTAATTCAGGGTCCTTTCAAACATCAAAACCTAATTTCTCTGAAGCTGACTGCATGGAAATTGAACGCTTAATTTTATCAAAGCGTGGATTTTCAGAGCCAGTAATTGATACCTTAATACAGGCTAGGAAACCTGTTACCAGGAAAATTTACCATAAGATATGGCGTAAATACTTACACTGGTGCGAATCCAAGGGTTACTCATGGAGTAAGGTTAGGATTCCTAGGATATTGTCTTTTCTACAAGAAGGTTTAGAAAAGGGTTTATCTGCTAGTTCGTTAAAGGGACAGATCTCAGCTCTGTCCATCCTTTTACACAAGCGTCTGTCAGAAGTTCCAGACGTTCAGGCTTTTTGTCAGGCTTTGGCCAGGATTAAGCCTGTGTTTAAATCTGTTGCTCCGCC
Source organism: Bombina bombina (assembly GCF_027579735.1). NCBI lineage: Eukaryota > Metazoa > Chordata > Amphibia > Anura > Bombinatoridae > Bombina > Bombina bombina. The sequence continues at coordinate 114,933,044 of NC_069507.1, forward strand.
GTGGAGCTTAAACTTAGTTCTTAACGTTTTACAGGGTGTTCCGTTTGAACCCCTTCACTCCATTGATATCAAGCTGTTATCTTGGAAAGTTCTGTTTTTAATGGCTATTTCCTCGGCTCGTAGAGTCTCTGAATTATCAGCCTTACATTGTGATTCTCCGTATCTGATTTTTCATTCAGATAAGGTAGTTCTGCGTACTAAACCTGGGTTCTTACCTAAGGTAGTCACTAGCAAGAATATCAATCAAGAGATTGTTGTTCCATCATTGTGTCCTAACCCTTCTTCAAAGAAGGAACGACTTCTGCACAATATAGATGTAGTCCGTGCCCTGAAATTTTATTTACAGGCAACTAAAGATTTTCGACAAACTTCTTCCCTGTTTGTCGTTTATTCTGGACAGAGGAGAGGTCAAAAAGCATCTGCTACCTCTCTATCCTTTTGGCTTCGTAGCATAATACGTTTAGCCTATGAGACTGCTGGACAGCAACCTCCTGAAAGGATTACAGCTCATTCTACTAGAGCTGTGGCTTCCACTTGGGCCTTTAAGAACGAGGCCTCTGTTGAACAGATTTGCAAGGCTGCAACTTGGTCTTCTCTTCATACTTTTTCCAAATTTTCCAAATTTGACACTTTTGCTTCTTCGGAGGCTGTTTTTGGGAGAAAGGTTCTTCAGGCAGTGGTTCCTTCCGTATAGAGATCCTGCCTGTCCCTCCCGTCATCCGTGTACTTAGCTTTGGTATTGGTATCCCATAAGTAATGATGACCCGTGGACTGACTACACTTAACAGGAGAAAACATAATTTATGCTTACCTGATAAATTCCTTTCTCCTGTAGTGTAGTCAGTCCACGGCCCGCCCTGTTTTTTAAGGCAGGTCTAAATTTTTTAATTATACTCCAGTCACCACTGCACCCTATAGTTTCTCCTTTCTCGTTTGGTTCTCGGTCGAATGACTAGGTGTGACGTAGAGGGGAGGAGCTATATAGCAGCTCTGCTTGGGTGATCCTCTTGCACTTCCTGTTGGGGAGGAGTTAATATCCCATAAGTAATGATGACCCGTGGACTGACTACACTACCGGAGAAAGGAATTTATCAGGTAAGCATAAATTATGTTTTTCATCAGGAGCAGGAAGAATGTCACCAGATATCCGGATTTGACCACTATAAAATAACAGAAATTTGTTTAAAAATAAAATAAAGGGGTTGATACATTCACGATCAGCCATTTTTATTGTTTATTGGCAGAACTTTTTACATTTATAATTTTGGTGAAATATGGCCCTTCTGTATATCTGCATGTGCAAATGTTGTTTTTCTGCTCATATTCCAAATCCTCGGTAATGAATGACACACATACTGGGCCATTTTTCACTTATGAAACACCTATAAGGACTTGATAAATGCCAGAATGGGATAAAAGCATTGACATTATCCAACTCCATAAAGAATAACACACAGATACAAGTTTCCCTAAGTGTGATGCGGGAATCCAGACATGGACCCATTGCTCAGTGTGCCTAGAGGAATATGGCTGCACTTCACTGCCTGGTATTTCGGGGCTGGACTGTACTGTTAAGTCAGGATCAGACTGATATGTTACAGGAAAGTTCTTCTCTCTGAAAGGACACATGTTGAGCAAAAAGAGGCTGTTTCTTGGGCTGTAACTAGCCATAGAACAAGCTATTATGCTATTGTTCATTCCCAGGTTGAGTGTTTCTCTCTTTTTATTTATGCAAATTATGACTCTTTGGGAAGTGTCCCTAAGTGTGATGCGGGAATCCAGACATAGACCCATTGCTCAGTGTGCTTAGGGGGATATGGCTGCACTTCACTGACAAGACCCACACTAGGCCGAAATGTACGTCTGGGGTTTTGCCATTTCTCTCGTTCAGAGAGGAATTGCCTGGTATTTCAAGCTGAACTGTACTGTTAAGTCAGGATCAGACTGATATGTTACAGGAAAGTTCTTCTCTGTGAAAGGCACATGTTGAGCAAAAAGAGGCTGCTTCTTGGGTGGTAACTAGCCATAGAACAAGCTATTATGCTATTGTTCGTTCCCAGGTTGAGCGCTTCTCTCTTTTTATTTATGCAGATACAAACGTTACTTGCACCATCAATGAAAGTAAAAAATAAAAATAAATAAGCACTCTTTACACAAAGCAAAACTCCAACAAACACCTCACCTTACCAATAATGCCCCTGTTCAAATTTGTTAGAAATACATATATTAACATATTTATATGGTTTCATAGCAAAACAGGTTAATGGAATATATGCCACCTATTAGCATCACTACACAATATAAAAGGGATATATATATATATATATATATATATATATATATATATATATATATATATATATAAAATATATATATATATATATATATATATATATATATATATATATATATATATATATATATATATATATATATATATATATATACCCCATTAACGGCTAGATTTGGAGTTTGGCGGTAAAAGGGCTGTTAACGCTCCGCTGGTTTTTTTCTGGCCGCACCATAAATTTAACTCTGGTATTGAGAGTTCAAACAAATGCTGCGTTAGGCTCCAAAAAAGGAGCGTAGAGCATTTTTACCGCAAATACAACTCTCGATACCAGAGTTGCTTACGGACGCGGCCGGCCTCAAAAACGTGCTCGTGCACGATTCTCCCATAGGAAACAATGGGGCTGTTTGAGCTGAAAAAAAACCTAACACCTGCAAAAAAGCAGCGTTCAGCTCCTAACGCAGCCCCATTGTTTCCTATGGGGAAACACTTCCTACGTCTGCACCTAACACTCTAACATGTACCCCGAGTCTAAACACCCCTACCCTTACACTTATTAACCCCTAATCTGCCGCCCCCGCTATCGCTGACCCCTGCATTACACTTTTAACCCCTAATCTGCCGCTCCGTAAACCGCCGCCACCTACGTTATCCCTATGTACCCCTAATCTGCTGCCCTAACATCGCCGACCCCTATGTTATATTTATTAACCCCTAATCTGCCCCCCACAACGTCGCCGACACCTACCTACACTTATTAACCCCTAATCTGCCGAGCGGACCTGAGCGCTACTATAATAAAGTTATTAACCCCTAATCCGCCTCACTAACCCTATCATAAATAGTATTAACCCCTAATCTGCCCTCCCTAACATCGCCGACACCTACCTTCAATTATTAACCCCTAATCTGCAGACCGGAGCTCACCGCTATTCTAATAAATGTATTAACCCCTAAAGCTAAGTCTAACCCTAACACTAACACCCCCCTAAGTTAAATATAATTTTTATCTAACGAAATAAATTAACTCTTATTAAATAAATGATTCCTATTTAAAGCTAAATACTTACCTGTAAAATACATCCTAATATAGCTACAATATAAATTATAATTATATTATAGCTATTTTAGGATTAATATTTATTTTACAGGTAACTTTGTATTTATTTTAACCAGGTACAATAGCTATTAAATAGTTAAGAACTATTTAATAGTTACCTAGTTAAAATAATTACAAATTTACCTGTAAAATAAATCCTAACCTAAGATATAATTAAACCTAACACTACCCTATCAATAAAATAATTAAATAAACTACCTACAATTACCTACAATTAACCTAACACTACACTATCAATAAATTAATTAAACACAATTGCTACAAATAAATACAATTAAATAAACTATCTAAAGTACAAAAAATAAAAAAGAACTAAGTTACAGAAAATAAAAAAATATTTACAAACATAAGAAAAATATTACAACAATTTTAAACTAATTACACCTACTCTAAGCCCCCTAATAAAATAACAAAGACCCCCAAAATAAAAAATTCCCTACCCTATTCTAAAATACAAAAATTACAAGCTCTTTTACCTTACCAGCCCTGAACAGGGCCCTTTGCGGGGCATGCCCCAAGAATTTCAGCTCTTTTGCCTGTAAAAAAAAACATACAATACCCCCCCCCCAACATTACAACCCACCACCCACATACCCCTAATCTAACCCAAACCCCCTTAAATAAACCTAACACTAATCCCCTGAAGATCTTCCTACCTTGTCTTCACCATCCAGGTATCACCGATCCGTCCTGGCTCCAAGATCTTCATCCAACCCAAGCGGGGGTTGGCGATCCATAATCCGGTGCTCCAAAGTCTTCCTCCTATCCGGCAAGAAGAGGACATCCGGACCGGCAAACATCTTCTCCAAGCGGCATCTTCTATGTTCTTCCATCCGATGACGACCGGCTCCATCTTGAAGACCTCCAGCGCGGATCCATCCTCTTCTTCCGACGACTAGACGACGAATGACGGTTCCTTTAAGGGACGTCATCCAAGATGGCGTCCCTCGAATTCCGATTGGCTGATAGGATTCTATCAGCCAATCGGAATTAAGGTAGGAATTTTCTGATTGGCTGATGGAATCAGCCAATCAGAATCAAGTTCAATCCGATTGGCTGATCCAATCAGCCAATCAGATTGAGCTTGCATTCTATTGGCTGATCGGAACAGCCAATAGAATGCGAGCTCAATCTGATTGGCTGATTGGATCAGCCAATCGGATTGAACTTGATTCTGATTGGCTGATTCCATCAGCCAATCAGAAAATTCCTACCTTAATTCCGATTGGCTGATAGAATCCTATCAGCCAATCGGAATTCGAGGGACGCCATCTTGGATGACGTCCCTTAAAGGAACCGTCATTCGTCGTCTAGTCGTCGGAAGAAGAGGATGGATCCGCGCTGGAGGTCTTCAAGATGGAGCCGGTCGTCATCGGATGGAAGAACATAGAAGATGCCGCTTGGAGAAGATGTTTGCCGGTCCGGATGTCCTCTTCTTGCCGGATAGGAGGAAGACTTTGGAGCACCGGATTATGGATCGCCAACCCCCGCTTGGGTTGGATGAAGATCTTGGAGCCAGGACGGATCGGTGATACCTGGATGGTGAAGACAAGGTAGGAAGATCTTTAGGGGATTAGTGTTAGGTTTATTTAAGGGGGTTTGGGTTAGATTAGGGGTATGTGGGTGGTGGGTTGTAATGTTGGGGGGGGGGTATTGTATGTTTTTTTTTACAGGCAAAAGAGCTGAAATTCTTGGGGCATGCCCCGCAAAGGGCCCTGTTCAGGGCTGGTAAGGTAAAAGAGCTTGTAATTTTTGTATTTTAGAATAGGGTAGGGAATTTTTTATTTTGGGGGTCTTTGTTATTTTATTAGGGGGCTTAGAGTAGGTGTAATTAGTTTAAAATTGTTGTAATATTTTTCTTATGTTTGTAAATATTTTTTTATTTTCTGTAACTTAGTTCTTTTTTATTTTTTGTACTTTAGATAGTTTATTTAATTGTATTTATTTGTAGCAATTGTGTTTAATTAATTTATTGATAGTGTAGTGTTAGGTTAATTGTAGGTAATTGTAGGTAGTTTATTTAATTATTTTATTGATAGGGTAGTGTTAGGTTTAATTATATCTTAGGTTAGGATTTATTTTACAGGTAAATTTGTAATTATTTTAACTAGGTAACTATTAAATAGTTCTTAACTTTTTTTTTTTTTTTTTTTTTTTTTTTTTTTAATTATAATTATAAAAAATTTAATAATAAAAAAAAAAAGATCAAACATAAGAAATACATTACATAAAGAATAGGAAACTAGGCAGTTGAGACTAGGCGCAATTAAGGGAGTTGGGTATAAATTGGAGAACAGCGAATATTGAGCCATTTCCAAAAAAAGATTTTGTTACTAGGAACACTAAAACGTTCAAGTACCAGTTTGTAATACATGTAAAGGGGAATACATCATTGGCCATTTGTGTATGAGGACAGCTAGTTGTCTTAAATATAATATAGGTAGTAATAGGAGTTTTATTAACATTTGTTAGAGGACACCATTCATACAATACTTATATCTTTTCAGTTTGGTAGCTGTGTATGGCATCATATCTCAACAGAGCATTGGAGATAAGTAAAGGTTGATCCCGTCATATGCGCATGGGCCCTATGCACCACAACAGGAGAATGAATAGCATGCTCCAGCCAACTCCTAACTATGTTGATAGATTATCTTACCTGATAGGGCATGGAAACTCTATATGGCATTGGGTAGACTAATGTGGATATGCATTATGTGAAAGTATTCAGGAGTTATAGATCCACTTATACCCTACATTTAGGTGCAGGCGGCGAATTGGGCTAAAGATGGGAAAATACAGGTACCTGCCTGACTACTATAAGTTTAATAACACTTGGAGAACAGATTTAAAATCAAGAGAGCCTATAAGTGATGGGGTGTGCAGCCCTAAGGCTAACCTACCTACTTAAGCATAGAATCAGGTCATGTAACAGGGTTATGGTAATATACAGGCAATATTTAACAAATTAAATCCCCAAGGTTAATATATGCCCTGGAAACCTGGGCAGCTAAAATCAAACTATGTTAACAGAAATATGGCAGTATAGGGTCAAAGTTTATATCATGTGAACATAAGCAGCCTCCTGATTAAAACAGATACGTACTGTTGTGGGAGATTGTAGTAATAAAAGCAAAAACAAAAGCCAGGTAGTAAAGGGTGAGCTGACTGTTGTGGGGATACATAGGATAATGCTGCACATTGGATAGTTTCACAATAGTTAATATAGTCACCCCACTCCGGTTTTCAAATGTTTAAAAGAGCCTGAGTTAGTGATCCAATGCAGGATGCAAACCTCCCTGCTGAGAAACTGACTGGCTATCCTGGAGTGAGCTCCAGAGTGTTCCCAGATCAACTGATCCGACATTTGTAGCAAGTGCAGGGAGCCCGCTCCCGGTCTTGATGGCTGGACAATGTGGGGAATCGAAGTGATCCACAGGGGAAATGAAGGTGAGTTCGCCAGTTCCAACAAAAAATTATAAGGTCTGGATCGTACCTTCAATCGATATATCGCATCACAGCTCCTATATACAGGCTCCTCTCTTCCAGCCACCTGGCAGCACTTGTCGGGTGATATCGCTATGCTCACTGAAGGCGACTGCTGTGCATGTGTGAGAGCCCTGGAAGAATGTGCGGCACCTCTGTTAGTAATCTCCAAGGGCTCCTGAGTCACCTCCGGTGCGCTGCTCCTCTCCTCCACTGACCGGCAAACTGAGACTTGGCTGGGAACCGGGTGCTCTATAGGGTAGGTATAGCAGTCTGCTAGTTGAGCACCATCAACTGATCTCCCGGCTGCCTCTATAGAAGTTTCTTGGGAGGGTGCTGTATTGCCACCAAGCAATCCGGCGCTGCACACATCATCCCTGGGTAAGGCCTGATCTACTGAGGAGGGATGTCGCACTATAGCGATCGCTCCCCCCACCTGCTCCGTAGCACTATCGCCATGCTCCAAATGCATAAATCCTCCTGTCACCAGGATCTGGCACAACTGCCTCCTTAAGTCCTCAAAATGGTGCCGTAGCAAGTTCTGCATCCCCAACTCCCATTTGTCAATCGCTGCCAGGGCCATCTGAGCAGTAATTATAGGTATTTCCTTTTCAGCCATAGAAACTTAGTACAGCTCTTGCAAATGTAGAGAATATTATCCAAATACTGGATATCGTAACCCCGGTGTAGGGGGGGGGGGGGTTAATGTGCGACAGCCCCAGACCCACACTTCATTATCCACACAGGGCTCACTTTCCTTATTCAGTGCTGCGTAGTTGTAGGATGGCTTCTAGGCCTGTGAGAAAGTCTGCAGCGTGGCTGACTCAAAGAGCATAGGCAAAACACAGTCCAATTCTCAGCTCTTAGAGTCTATCAAACCTCTAGAACTTAATCCTTCTTATGAGTTAAAGGTAGCATCGGTTTGCTGTAGGTAATATGCAATAAAACTATAAGAACTCACAGAGCTTCACAGAGACGCGTCTAGCCGCTTTGAGTGTAGGCTCCGCCCCCCCCAGTTCTTAACTATTTAATAGCTATTGTACCTGGTTAAAATAAATACAAAGTTACCTGTAAAATAAATATTAATCCTAAAATAGCTATAATATAAATGTAATTTATATTGTAGCTATATTAGGATTTATTTTACAGGTAAGTATTTAGCTTTAAATAGGAATCATTTATTTAATAAGAGTTCATTTATTTCGTTAGATAAAAATTATATTTAACTTAGGGGGGTGTTAGTGTTAGGGTTAGACTTAGCTTTAGGGGTTAATACATTTATTAGAATAGCGGTGAGCTCCGGTCGGCAGATTAGGGGTTAATAATTGAAGGTAGGTGTTGGCGATGTTAGGGAGGGCAGATTAGGGGTTAATACTATTTATGATAGGGTTAGTGAGGCGGATTAGGGGTTAATAACTTTATTATAGTAGCGCTCAGGTCCGCTCGGCAGATTAGGGGTTAATAAGTGTAGGTAGGTGTCGGCGACGTTGTGGGGGGCAGATTAGGGGTTAATAAATATAACATAGGGGTCGGCGATGTTAGGGGCAGAAGATTAGGGGTACATAGGGATAACGTAGGTGGCGGCGATTTGCGGTCAGAAGATTAGGGGTTAATTATTTTAAGTAGCTTGCGGCGACGTTGTGGGGGGCAAGTTAGGGGTTAATAAATATAATATAGGGGTCGGCGGGGTTAGGGGCAGCAGATTAGGGGTACATAGGGATAACGTAGGTGGCGGCGATTTGCGGTCGGAAGATTAGGGGTTAATTATTTTAAGTAGCTTGCGGCGACGTTGTGGGGGGCAAGTTAGGGGTTAATAAATATAATATAGGGGTCGGCGGGGTTAGGGGCAGCAGATTAGGGGTACATAAGTATAACGTAGGTGGCGGTCGGCAGATTAGGGGTTAAAAATTTTAATCGAGTGGCGGCGATGTGGGGGGACCTCGGTTTAGGGGTACATAGGTAGTTTATGGGTGTTAGTGTACTTTAGGGCACAGTAGTTAAGAGCTTTATAAACCGGCGTTAGCCAGAAAGCTCTTAACTCCTGCTTTTTTCAGGCGGCTGGAATCTTGTCGTTAGAGCTCTAACGCTCACTGCAGAAACGACTCTAAATACCAGCGTTAGAAAGATCCCATTGAAAAGATAGGCTACGCAAATGGCGTAGGGGGATCTGCGGTATGGAAAAGTCGCGGCTGTAAAGTGAGCGTTAGACCCTTTAATCACTGACTCCAAATACCAGCGGGCGGCCAAAACCAGCGTTAGGAGCCTCTAACGCTGGTTTTGACGGCTACCGCCGAACTCTAAATCTAGGCCTATGTGTGTTGCTTATTGTGTACATTTTGGGGTTTTTTTTTCATTAGGAAACCATAATATTAACAAGACATAAAACTATTTTGTGTTTACTGTAGGTAACAATTTTAAGCTTCAGAAGTGTTAACAGCAGATGCATTTTGGGATTGTTATCACATGAACGATACTGGCCAAAGTTCAAAAATCGTTTCCTGCCAAAAACAAATTCTGAACCCAAACTGTTCTAAAAAGCCAAAGAATCTTAATTTTACACTGTAATATACCTTTAAGATCAAATACACTTACCTGTAAATGTCTCTTGTAGTATTTTAAATTGTCAACGGTACAGCTGCCTCTATTGCTTTCTACTGTTTGTGAAAAGCATGCCCACATAAATTGTAGACTTATCCATTCTCGCTGATAGCACTCATGCTCCCATCCGGTAGAGCTGATTGGGAAAGCATATGGATGGCCTTCATTTGCAAATACTGCAAAGGTGAGATTTACTTATTGTAAATACTGATTACCTCTTATTTGTTGTAGGGACATGTATAACTACAAGCTGGTTATAACTGTTTTATTATGTTTCTATTGAGAAATTTGTATTATAACATTTGTCACAATAGATGCTTTGTTTTGCAGCTCGATGTACTATGCAATGGTGAAATCATGGGGAAGGACCATACAATGGAATTTATATATATGACAAGATGGCGACTGAGAGGAGAAAATGTAAATAAAATTATTTTATTTAAAATTTATTTAGTAATCTTTGCCTTTCAATGTAGTTTAAAGGGACACTCAAGTCAAAATAAACTTTTATGATTTAGAAAGAACAGCAGTTTTAAAACACTTTCCAATTTACTTCCATTATCAAATTTTGCACAGTCTTTTTATATACACACTCTCTGGGGAACAAGATCCTACTGAGCATGTGCACAAGCTCGCAGGGTATACGTATACTAGTCTGTGATTCGCTGATGTCTGTCACGTGATACAAGGGGCCGGAAAATGGGAGAAAAAAACAATTTGTCAGAAATAATATCTACTGCTTATTTAAAATTCATAGTAGGTTTTACATCATTGTCTTTTTATTATGCACTTGTTAATTATGATATTCTACTGCATTAAGTGGTCCTTTAACTTTTGCATATGTTTGCATATTTTTATTCCTTTGCATTTTAAATTAAACATCAGAATCTTTAATTTTTAATTCATCCACTCATATTGTAAATTTAAATTAGTATATGTAAATTTAATTGCTAATATTCCTTTAATAGGCAGACTGTAAAATGTGATTTGTTGCTAAAAAAAAGACATTGCTGAAATCCTAATTTGTGCATGCAGTTGTGGATGTCTGTTTTTGATTAGTACATCATCTCCTTTCCAATTTCAGTGTCCGACAAACTCAACTTTCCTGCATTTGTATTTACTGAGACTGTCATCCATAACCAAATGTATAAATACATTTGATCCACATATATATGTATTTAGCTTATTTAGTATTTATTTAGTGATGTTAGTGACAGTAACATCTAAATGGACATTATACACTAAGGTTACGAGTGAATCACTAACAGTTATGCATGATCTCTTGAGCCCAATCGCAATTTACACTAGAATGATTACTGCGTCCTCAGAGCTCTGGTTAACTGTTTCGTGAAACAAAAAAGTGTCACAAAACAAATTAAAAATACATTACAAAATACAGTTACACTCATAATTTCAGTATCTAATAAACATTATTTAAAAAAAATATTGCATATTAAGTTATAAGGGCTCAAAGATTTGAGGTCTCAGGTATTAGAAAAAAAGGCAGGAAAAGGGCATTAACATTGAGATACTGTACATACATATACATGTCTAAAGATGGATATGTATGTGTGTGTGTTTATATATATATATATATATATATATATATATATAAAAATATATATGCTGTATATATATATATATATATATATATATATATATATGTATTTATATGTGTATTTATATATTTAAAGACATGTATACACACATAAATACATATGTACACAAATATAGAGAGACATATATATATATATATATATATATATATATATTGTGTATATATATATATATATATATATATAGACAAATACAAATGTTTCTGTACACCTTACAAAATTATTTTATTAATATTACTTAGGGGTGCAGGCAAACAACCAAATAATTACCAAAATATATGCAATTTGCAGTTAAGTAGATGAAAACATGTAAAACCATATTTCTTTCCTAAGATATGGAGAGTCCACAACGTCATCAATTACTAGTGGGAATATCACTCCTGGCCAGCAGGAGGAGGCAAAGAGCATCACAGCAAAGCTGTTTAATATCACTCTCCTTCCCACAATCCCCAGTCATTCTCTTTGCCTTTGTCAATAGAGAAGGTGAAGTTCTGGTGTCTGAAGAAAATTGGATTTCTTACGCTACAAGCAAGATTTTTTGTGTTTAGCTGTAGTCCACGTTAATCTCTTCAGTAGGGTAGTGGTGGCTTTAAAGACGTTAGGAACTTGTGAGGTGGGCCTTGCTGCATTTTCCTTATATGTTGCTGCCCTAGTATAGGTTTACTCTGTTCTCTCTTTTTTCTACAGTTCTCTGATAGGAGTATGTGTCCTGTCACGCCTTGTAAGCTGTCCTCCTGCCGTACGGCCAGATTGCAGGTAAGTGCCTTTTTGTCTTCTAGGGATGGAGATGGGCACTTACGTATATAAAAGAAAATGAGCTGCGACTTTATGGAGCATATATATCATTTGTACAGGATATTTATATGCAGGTAGCAGGCATGTTTGTGACTTAGAGACTAAGGGGTTATTTATTTTATTAGGAATTAAAGTATATCCCCTTTTTACTTCATTTTGGTCATTCAGAAACATATGTTTGTCTAACTAAGCAGGCTGCTTGATTTAGACACTGTTTCTGTTTTTTAATGCAGTATGGGCTTATAATTAATCACTTTGCTGTTGAGCTTGTTATAGCTGTTGTCTGCAATAGCTCTTGACTCTGCCTTTTCATTTGTAAAGAACTAATGTAAGGATGGCAGGCATGTAGTTGGGCTCTACGTTAAGAAAAACAGACCTAAAGCAGTTAGTGTTTTTGCAGATTATGGTCACTTAATTGAGGGAGAAACGCACATTTGTATTGTCACTACGCAGTTTCTCTTAGACTAGCCACATGATCCGCTTCTGCTTTCTACTCTAAGCGGAGCGGCGTCCTCTCTGCCGCCTACATCTTGTGTCTCACTCGATTGGCAGGGGAGCTTTTTGCTGTTTCTTTGTTTCTTATTTGAACCTAGAGGTGTTTAAAGTATTTTGGGCTAGCCAGTTAGCAACAATGAAGCGCTTATCTCAGGGTTTTTCTTCTGTTCAAGTCTTAAAGTGACTGTACCGTATTCTTTCATATGTTAAATAAAGTAACAGTATATTTAACTTTTTTGTCATTTTATGTGGATATGGACATGGATGTTTCTGTGTCTTTTTATATTCCTGTTATGCCCTGATGCAAAAATTGTTTTATTTATGTAATTCTGTGCTGCATGAATTTTAAGATAGATTGTTGCCCACTGAGCCCAATGTATGTTAGGATGATGCTGTTCAGGCAATGCCGCAGCTTTTTCTTCATACGTCCAAAGCCTCAATGGCCTCACATGAAGTGCCCTGCGGTTCCTCTCAGTTTCCTGGAGGCGTATATTTGCCTGTAGTTTTGCTGCACAGATATCTTCTGCGATATCTGTGATGTTATCTACTTTTTCTGTATTAGGGAAACACAAGAGGAAGTTTATATACTTTTGAGATAGTAAGGTGTCTGTTTTATCTGCTGCTTTGCAAGTTGCCCTTCTTAAAAACCCTGATGAGGAGGTTACCTCTGTGACTTCTGAGTGTGTAATCTCAGATTCTGACAGTGTAAATCCTTTATCTGATGCTGAAGTAGTAAACATTAGGTTTCAGCTTGAACACCTTTGTGTACTGTTAAAGGAGGTATTGACTACTTTGGATGACTACAATGCTCTTGTCGTTGTCAACCCTGTAAATCATATTAAATTCTATGATTTTCCTGGTCCAGTCTGTGTGTTGAAGACACAGGAATGGGAGAATTCAGGATATGTTCTCCCTGTCTCCTGTTTTTAACAAGATGTTTGTTACTGTCTCCATTTACATTCATGGCGCACGGTTCCTAAGGTAGAAGTGATTTTTTTCTACCCTGGCTAAGAAAACTATAGAGACTTCCTTTAAGGATCCCATGGTTTCAAAGCTGGAGGCTTATCTAAAGAAGAAGACGTTTGTTCATCTAGGTCTTCAATGGCAACCTGCAGTTTGTATTGCCACCGTAGGAAGTGCGGCATCTTATTGCTGCAACGCCTTGTCTGAATCAATTTTAGTAAAGACTCCTTTGTAGGAGATACTAGATACGATTAAGGCTCTTTATATAGCCAATTCCATTATTTTTGTTGCTAATATACAAGTTATTAGATTGGAAGTCAGGATGGCTTCACTGTCCTAGCCCGCTGCATTGTGGCTAAAATTTTGGTAAATTTTACATTGAAGTCCAAGTTTTTGGCACTTCCTTACAAGGGTAAAACCTTGTTTGGTCCTGGTCTAGCAGATTGAAGGGTCTTTTCTTCCACTGGACAAGTAGAGTAGACCTAAAGGAAGTAAGAGTCTTCTTGGTAGCCCAATGATTTTTGGGACAAGGGGAAGAAATCAAAGAAACCCGCAGCTGAGTATAAATCAGCAGGAAGGGTCTGCCCCGGTCCAGGATCGGATCAAGTGAGGAATAGACTTCTTCTGATTGATTAAGCATGAATTTGAGAGGTTCCAGAGCCTTGGGCTGTGGACATTTTATCTCAGGGTTACAATGAAGAATTAAATCTTCTTGAACTGCATTCAAGATCTTTCTTCCCTGGGAGTGATAGTCCAGTTTCAGTAAGGGAACGAGGCCTGGATTCTGCTCAGTTCTGTTACGTGGCTCCTAAATAAGTTGGAATTTTTTTTAACACTTTCTAGACTTAAAAGGTCTTATCAAGTTTCTCTGAATACCGTCCTTCAAAATGGAAACTATTAGTTCCATTTTTGCTTTGGTCCCAGAGGGTCAGCTCATGATGACCATAGACCTGAATGATGCGTATCTTCATGTTCTCATCCAGGGATTTCTCAAGTTCCTGAGATCCGCCTTTCTAGACAAACACTTTCAGTTTGTGGCTCTTCCGTTTGGCCTTGCCACAGCTCCCAGAATTTTCTCAAAGGTTCTGGGGGCTCTCTTGGCAGTGATCAGGTCTTGGGGAATTGCAGTGTTCACCTACCTGGATGACATATTGGTTCAGGCGCCATTTCAACAAGCTAACTCTCATTCAGAGATCTTGTCTTTTCTACATTCCCACGGATGGGAAGTTAATCTGGAAATGAGTTCACTTGTTCAGACTACAAGGGTAGTTTTCATAGGAAACTTAATATATTCCCTATCCATGCTCTGATGGCTTGGCCTCAGTTGTCCTTAGCCTGGTTTATCAGGTTCCAGTCGGACAATTCACTTTAGTGGCTTACATCAGCCACCAGGGAGGAACTTGGAGTTTCTTAGCCATGAAGAAGTTGGGTTAGATTGTTCGGTGGGCGGAACTTCACAATTGTTGTCTATCTGCCATCCACATTCCAGGAGTAGACAACTGGTAAACAGATTTCCTGAGCAGACAGACTTTTCTTCCCAGGAGTGGACTCTCCTTCTGGAGGTGTTTTCCAGGTTGACCCCTAAATGGGGGGTACTGGAGTTGGATCTGGTGGAGTCTCGGCAGAACGCCAAGCTTTCTAGGTATGATTCAAGGTCAAGAGATCCGCAGGCCGCCCTGGTAGGGGCTCTGGCGGTGCCTTGGGATTTCATTCTAGCATTTGTCATTGTCATTACTTGTATCAAACAGGAGAGAGCATTGGTAATTCTAATAGCTCCTGCATGGCCTCGCAGGATCTGGTCTGCAGACCTAGTGAAGATGTCATTCCTTCTACCTTGGAGGTTGCCTCTGAGGATAGACCTTTCAGGGTCATTTCCTTCATCCAATCTTGTTTCTCTGATGCTGGCTGTTTGGAGATTGAACGCTTAGTTCTGTCTAAGCGTGGTTTTTCAGAGCCGGTCAATGAGACCATGATTCTGGCTCGTAAGCCTGTTGCTAGAAAGTTTTATCATATGGTATAGCGTACATACTTGTATTGGTGTGAATCCAAGGGCTACTCTTGGAGTAGAGTCAGGATTTCTAGGATTTGTCCTTTCTCCAGAAAGGTCTGGAGAAGGGTTTGTCAATCAGTACTCTGAAGGGTCAGATTTTTGCATTCTCTATTTTATCATGCAGGCGTCTCGCGTTTGTGCCAGATGTGCTATCTTTTTGTCAGCCCCTGGTCAGAATCATGCCTGTGTTTAAGTCTGTTGCTCCTCATTGGAGCCTTAACCTTGTTCTTAAAGTTTGGCAGAAGGCTTTGTTTGAGCCATTGAATTCCATAGATATTAAATTGTTATCTTGGAAGGTTTTGTTGCTTATGACTTTCACTTCTGCTCAGAGAGTTTCGCAACTCTCACGTTGCAGTGGGATTGGCCTTATCTTATTTTTGTACTAAGTTAGGTTTTCTCCCGGAAGTGGTTTTGGATAGAAATATTAATCAGGAAATTGTTGTTCCTTCTCTATGTCCTAATCCTTCTTTCATAAGGATCGTTTGTTGCATAACTTGAATGTTGTGCATGCTTTAATATTTTTTCTACAGGAGACTAAGGATTTTTGCCAGTCTTCTGTCCTGTTTGTTTCTCTAGAAAGCCTAAAGGTCAGAAAGCTACTGCTTTTTCTTTTTCTCTCTGGTTGAGAAGTATTTTCGTTTTGCTTATGAGACTGCTGGTCAGCAGCCTCCTGAGAGAATTATGGCTCATTCCACGAGAGCTGTCTCCTCTTCTTGGGCTTTCAAAAATGAAGCTTCTGTGGAACTGATTTGCAAGGCTGCAACTTGGCTCTCTCTGTGTATTTTTTCCAAATTTCACAAATTTGATTTTTTTGCCTCGGCTGAGGCTTCTTTTGGGAGAAAGGTTCTTCAAGCGGTGGTGCCTTCTGTTTAGGTCTGCCTGTATTTTTCTCCCTCCCTAGTCATCTGTGTCCTCTAGCTTGGGTATTGGTTCCCAATAGTAATTGATGACATTGTGGACTCTCCATATCTTAGGAAAGAAAACAAAATCTATGCTTACCTGATAAATGTATTTATTTCCGGATATGGAGAGTCCACGACCTCTCCCTTAATTTTTCAGACAGTTATTTTTTTACTAAACCTCAGGCACCATTTCCCTTTGGTCGAATGACTGGGGATTGTTGGAAGGGGAGTGATACTTAACAGCTTTGCTGTGGTGCTCTTCGCCTCCTTTTGCTGGCCAGGAGTTATCACTCCTGGCCAGCAAAAGCAATTCCCACTAGTAATTAATGACGTTGTGGACTCTCCATATCCGAAAAGAAATACATTTATCAGGTAAGCATAAATTTTGTTTTCCTTCCATAAGGCATGGAGAGTCCACAACTCCATTCCTTACTGTTGGAAAATACAACACCTGGCTACCAGGAGGAGGCAAAGACACCCCAGCCAAAGGCTTAAATATCACTCCAACTTCCCCTATCCACCAGTCATTTTTTGCCTTTCATCACTATAGGAGTTGTCAGAGGATTTGGATAGGCCTGTAATGGGTATGTTCCCTTCGAGAAAGGACTGGAGTTTTAAGTAATCATGTCAACCTCTCAGTGAGAGTATTGATGAAAGATAGAGTCTGGAGATGCAGCGAAAGTTTTTCCATCAAGACTGTTGCCTAACAGCTCCTGAGCAGTCAATGTTGACGAGTTTCACTGCTTGCTGTTACACACTCAAGTCCATGTCAGAGCATCGCTGCAAGACTGTCACACTTGAGAGACTGTGCCTGTTCCACAGTATAGATCCTGGAGTGTAAGACCGTTTTATATATACACTTTTACTATACAGGGTCACAGTGTGGCTCCTATATGCCTCAATAGGATCAAGGGTTAATATCTCCTTCAGGGAGATTATTTGAACAGCTAGGGGTTTTTTATAACTGCATTAATGTGAGAGTTTTTGGGCTCATAGACTGTGTGCTTTTTGCTTGGAACAAACAGGTTTCACTTTAGTTATTGAGTGTTGTGCAGCTCATAATAGCTTAAAGCCTTTTTCATAACAGTGGAAGTCCTGTCCTACGCACCATGTGACCGGGTGCAGTCTTTTAATTTTTCTACAAAACTGCTGTGGACATCACTCCTAAGGAGAGCGTTTTCACTGTTAGCTGTCTGGGTCTAGGAGGTGGTGAGTGCCCCAGCCCTTGAGATTATAAAGGTGCCTGCTAATACTCATAGCGCTATTAGCCCCTCTGAGCCATCTACCTCCCAGGAATCTGTGTCCCGAGAGATTAATACCCTTTCTACACTATCCGCTCCACATGCAGTTCCCCGCGGCTCAACTAATCCTCCATCTTGAGGGGGCTTTTTTCCTGCTGACTTTACCGCGCAGTTACAAAAGGTGTTGTCTGCAGCCCTGAGTGCCTTACCTTCCTCTTGCAAATGTAAGAGAAAGGTTAAACATAGTTCTCCTGATCAAGAGTCATCTAAATATTTGTCGGATATAACTGCTATGTCCCATCTAGAGGTTCCAGGGGCTAAACTCCATGAGGAACCTAAAATCCCTAAATTAGACAGGGTTTATGAAAACAGGAAGGTCCCTCTGACTTTTGCTGTGTCAGTTAAGATGGCGAACATTATTAGTAACGAATGGGAAAGAATAGGAACTTCTTTTTTCTCCCCTCTACTTTAAAAAAAAAATTATTGGTCCCTGACTCTCAATTAGATTTGTGGGGGCTCCATCTCTAAGGTGGATGGCACTATTTCTATGCTGGCTAAGCATACTACTATCCCACTAGAGGATAGTTCTTCTTTTAGAGAGCCTATGGATAAGAAAATGGAAACTTTTCTGATGAAGATGTTTTAACATACAGGGTTTTTATTTAAACCGGAAGCAGCTGTAGCCGCGGTTGCTGGAGCAGCTACCTACTGGTGTGACACTCTGTCGGGGCTCATTGAGGTGGAGACTCCCCTCGAGGATATTCAGGAGAGAATTAAAGCTCTTAGAATTGCTAACTCCTTCAACTGTGACGCGAATATGCAGATTATTCGCCTAAATGCAAAGGCTTCTGGCTTTGCGGTCCTAGCCCGCCGGGCTCTCTGGTTAAAGTCTGTCTGCGGATATGACTTCTAAATCCAGACTCCTTTCTCTTCCTTTTAAGGGGAAGATTTTATTCGGTTCAGGACTAGACTCCATTATTTCTACTGTTACTGGAGCGAAAGGTGCCATCCTACCACAGGATAAGAAGAATAGGCCTAAGGGATGGCAATTGTCTAATTTCTTTTACAAGATATGACGAGTCCACGGATTTCATCCTTGTGTGATTTATCCTCCTGCTAACAGGAAGTGGCAAAGAGCACCACAGCAGAGCTGTATATATAGCTCCTCCCTTCCCTCCACCCCCAGTCATTCTCTTTGCCTATGTTAGTACTAGGAAGAGGTAAAGTGAGATGTTAGTTTATTTTCTTCAATCAAGAGTTTATTTTTTTCTAAATAGTGCCAGTGAGTGCTATTTTTTCTCAGGGAACATCAGTTGGTTCAACAAGGGGAACTGAGGAGTTTTTCTAGATTCTCTCTCACTCCCCATGCTGGTGCTGCCCTGCTAATGATCTTATAGGATTATCACATAAGGCCCTCTTGTTCCCACAGATCTACAGGAGGTGATGTAAGAGTCCTCTTAAGCATGTGGGAAAGATTCAGATCAGCGCTATGGTATGTACAATCTTGTTAATTTCTGGGAGAGATGTAGCTCAGAACAGGCTGACATTAGCTGCTGCAACACAAGTGGGGGTAATTTACTTGCTCAAATTAAGTTTATTTCCCTATATGTATTCCCTTTCTCACACTATTTCAATAATCAGTGAGTAGTTTAAGTAAGGAAGGTGGGTGTTATGTGACACGTTTTTTTACAGAGGGGTGCATGGCATAAGGGTCAAATGTTTTTGGCTAACGCTGGGGACCTATAGGGCAATATAGGGCCACTTTATTAAGGGTTAATTTTCCCTGGGATACAAATTATTTTTGTGATAGCAGCTAATTAGTTACTGTTTTTTTCAAACGCCTCAATTGTTTCAAGATGCAGAAAACTTTTAGGTCATTTTAAAAATTTATTAAAGTCACAGTACTTCTTTTTTTGTTATTTCATATATCTGACACGACCAATATTGCTCTTGTTTTTGCCTTTTATCATGTCTGATCTACCGGATCACACTTGTTCTATGTGTTTAGATGCCAATGTGGAACCCCCTCTTACATTTTGTCCCTCATGTACTGAAAGGGCCTTAAAATGTAAAAAGCATATTTTATGTAAAGAAAGTGTGTCTAAGGATGATTCTCAGTCTGAGGAGAGTCAGGATATGCCCCCAAATTCTCCCCAAGCGTCTCAACCTATAATGCCCACCCAAGCGACGCAGGGTTCTTCAGCTGCGTCTAATTCATTTACTCTGCAGGATATGGCTACAGTTATGTCAAATACCCATACAGAGGTCCTATCTAAGCTGCCTGTGTTACAGGGCAAGCGTAGCAGGACAGAGGTCCATGAGAATGCTGCAACTTCTGATGCTTTATTAGCTTTTTCTGATGTACCCTCACAGGGATCTGATTTGGGGGTCAGGGAACTTCTGTCTGAGGGAGAACTTTCCGACTCGGGAAGCGTGTTACCTCAGAAAGATACGGACGTCATGTCCTTTAGATTTAAGCTTGAACACCTCCGTCTATTACTTAGGGAGGTTTTAGCGACTCTGGATGACTGTGACTCTATTGTGGTACCACCAGAGAAATTGTGTAAAATGGACAAATACTTAGAGGTACCTACTTACACTGATGTTTTTCCAGTTCCTAAGAGAATCTCATTATTAAGAGGGAATGGGACAGACCGGGTATCCCGTTCTCACCCTCTCCTAATTTCAAGAAAATGTATCCCATATCTGACACTGTTCGGGACTCTTGGCAAACAGTCCCTAAAATGGAAGGAGCTATATCTACCCTGGATAAGCGTACAACTATTCCTATTGAGGACAGTTGTGCTTTTAAAGACCCTATGGTTAAGAAATTGGAGGGTCTTCTAAAGAAATTGTTTATTCATCAGGGTTTCCTTTTACAACCAATAGCCTGCATTGTGCCAGTTACCACTGCGGCGGCCTTCTGGTTTGATGCTTTAGAAGGGTCTCTTAAGACTGAGACTCCTTTAGAGGATATTTTAGACAGAATTAAGGCTCTTAAGATGGCTAATTCTTTTGTTACAGATGACGCTTTTCAGATTGCCAAGTTGGTGGCTAAGAATGCCGGATTTGCTATTTTAGCGCGTAGAGCATTATTGTTAAAATCTTGGTTTGCTGATGTGTCATCTAAGTCAAAGCTTTTGGCTATTCCTTTCAAAGGGAAAACCTTATTAGGGCCTGATTTGAAAGAGATCATTTCTGACATTACAGGAGGTAAGGGTCATCTCCTACTTCAGGATAGAACTGAGGGGTAAACAAAATAATTTCCGTTCCTTTCGGAACTTTAGGGGAGTCTCCTCTTCTTCCTCTTCTTCTGCCAAGGAGGAAAGGAATTTTGCTCAGGCCAAGTCAGTCTGGAGACACAACCAGGCTTGGAACAAGGGTAAACAACCCAAGAAGCCCGCTGCTGCTACCAAGACAGCATGAAGGGGCGGCCCCCAATCCGGAACCAGATCTAGTAGGGGGCAGACTTTCTCTCTTTGCCCAGGCTTGGGTAAGAGATGTTCAGGATCCTTGGACACTGGAAGTCGTGTCCCAAGGGTATCAGCTGGAATTCAAAGGTTCTCTCCCAAGGGGGAGGTTTCTTCTTTCACGATTGTCTGCAGACCAGACAAAAAGAAAGGCGTTCTTATGTTGTGTAAAAGACCTCTCTACTATGGGAGTAATTCATCCTGTTCCAGGACTGGAACAGGGACAGCGGTTTTACTCAAGTCTTTTCGTGGTCCCCAAAAAGGAGGGCACGTTCCGACCAATTTTAGATCTAAAGAGTCTAAATAAGTTTCTCAGAGTCCCATCCTTCAAAATGGAGACAATTCTGCCATTGATCCAGGAGGGTCAATATATGGCTACCGTGGACTTGAACAATGCATACCTTCATATTCCTATCCACAAGGATCATCATTAGTTCCTAAAGTTTGCCTTCCTGGACAAACATTTTCAGTTTGTGGCTCTTCCCTTCAGGTTGGCCATAGCACCCAGGATCTTCACAAAGGTTTTAGGGTCCCTTCTGGCGGTTCTCAGGCCGCGGGGTATTGCAGTGGCGCCTTATCTGGACGAAATTCTAATCCAGGCGTTGTCTTACCATCTGACAAAGTCTCATACAGACATGGTCCTGTCCTTTCTGAGGACTCACGGTGGAAGGTGAATCTAGAAAAGAGTTCATTAATTCCACAGACCAAGGTTCCCTTCCTGGGAACTCTAATAGATTCCATATCCATGAAAATCGTCTTGACAGAGGTCAGAAAGTTAAAGATTCTGAATACATGCTGAGCTCTTCAGTCCAATCCTCGGCCATCAGTGGCCCTGTGCATGGAGGTAATTGGATTGATGTTGGCAGCAATGGACATCATTCCGTTTGCTCGTTTTGATCTCAGACCACTACAGCTGACAATGCTCAGGCAGTGGAATGGAGATTATACAAATTTGTCTCCTCAGATAGATCTGGATCAGGAGACAAGAGACTCTCTTCTTTGGTGGTTGTCTTAGGATCACCTGTCCCAAGGGACGTGCTTCCGTAGACCCTCATGGATGATAGTAACGACAGATGCTAGCCTTCTAGGTTGGGGTGCAATCTGGAATTCCCTGAAGGCTCAGGGTGTGTGGACTCGGTCGGAGTCACTTCTTCCAATCAATATTCTGGAACTGAGAGCAATATTCAATGCACTTCAGACGTGGGCTCAGTTGGCTTCGGCCCAATTCATTTGCTTTCAGTTGGACAACATCACGACTGTGGCTTACATCAATCTTCAGGGAGGAACAAGGAGTTCCTTAGCGATGACAGAAGTATCCAAAATAATTCAGTGGGCAGAGGCCCACTCTTGTTATCTGTCAGCAATCTACATCCCAGGAGTGGACAATTGTGAAGCGGACTTTTTAAGCAGACAGACGTTTCATCCGGGGGAGTGGGAACTCCATCCGGAGGTCTTTGCCACGCTGATCCTCAGATGGGGCAGACCGGAGTTGGATCTGATGGCATCTCATCAGAATGCCAAGCTTCCAAGATATGGATCCAGGTCAAGGAATCCTCAGGCTGACCTGATAGATGCCTTGGCGGCGCATTGGTCGTTCAACCTAGCTTATGTGTTTCCACCGTTTGCTCTTCGGCCTCGGTGATTGCTCGGATCAAGCAGGGGAGGGCTTCAGTAATTCTAATCGCGCCTGTGTGGCCTCGCAGGACTTGGCATGCCAATCTAGGGGACATGTCCTCTCTGCCGCCGTGGAAGCTTCCATTGAGGCAGGACCTTCTCATTCAGGGACCCTTCCAACACCCAAATCTAGTTTCTCTGCAACTGACTGCTTGGAGATTGAATGCTTGATTTTATCTAAGCGGTGGTTTTCTGATTCGGTCATTGATACTTTGATTCAGACACATAAGCCTGTTACTAGAAAGATCTACCATAAGATATGGCGTAAATATCTTTACTGGTGCGAATCCAAGGGCTACTCATGGAGTAGAGTTAGGATTCCCAGAATTCTGTCTTTTCTCTAAGAAGGATTGGAGAAAGGGTTATCAGCGAGTTCCTTAAAAGGACAAATCTTTGCTTTGTCAATTTTACTACACAAACGTTTGGCAGATGTTCCAGACGTTTAGTCTTTTTGTCAGGCTCTGACCAGAATCAAGTGTTTAGACCAATTGCTCCACCCTGGAGTTTGAATTTAGTTCTTAATGTTCTTCAATGGGTTCCGTTTGAACCCATGCATTCCATAGATATTAAGTTATTATCTTGGAAAGTTTTGTTTTTGGTTGCTATTTCTTCTGCTCGTAGAGTGTCTGAACTTTCAGCATTACAATGTGACTCGCCTTATCTTATCTTTCATTCTGATAAGGTGGTTTTACGTACCAAACCTGGGTTCCTTCCTAAGGTTGTTTCATATAAGAATATTAATCAGGAAATTGTGGTTCCTTCATTATGTCCTAATCCTTCTTCTAAGAAGGAGCGTCTGTTGCATAACTTGGACGTGGTCCGTGCCCTGAAGTTTTACTTGCAGGTGACTAAAGAATTTAGTCAATCTTCTTCTTTATTTGTTGTTTTTTCTGGAAAGCGTAGGGGCCAGAAAGCTACGGCTACCTCTCTTTCTTTTTGGCTGAAGAGTATCATCCGTCTGGCATATGAGACTGCTGGACAGCAGCCTCCTGAAAGAATTAAGGTTCATTCCACTAGGGCTGTGGCTTCCTCATGGGCTTTCAAAAACAATGCTTCTGTTGAACAGATTTGCAAGGCTGCAACTTGGTCGTCTCTTCACATTTTTTCCAAATTTTACAAATTTGATACTTTTGCTTCTTCTGAGGCTGTTTTTGGGAGAAAGGTTCTTCAATCAGTGGTGCCTTTCGTTTAGGTTCCTGTTTTGTCCCTCCCTTTCATCCGTGTCCTGTAGCTTTGGTATTGTATCCCACAAGTAAGGATGAAATCCGTGGACTCGTCATATCTTGTAAAAGAAAAGGAAATTTATGCTTACCTGATCAATTTATTTATTTTATGATATGACGAGTCCACGGCCCACCCTGTCATTTCTTAGACAGGTATATACTTATTTTCGTAAACTTCAGTCACCTCTGCCCCTTTGGCTTTTCCTTTCACTTCCTAACTTCGGTCGAATGACTGGAGGTGGAGGGAAGGGAGGAGCTATATATACAGCTCTGCTGTGGTGCTCTTTGCCACTTCCTGTTAGCAGGATGATAAATCCCACAAGTAAGGATGAAATCCGTGGACTCGTCATGAACAAATTGGCATGAAGGGGCACCCCCTCGATCCGGGATCGGATCGAATAGGGGGCAGACTGTCAGGAACTTATGCTCTGGTGTATACACCTTTAAAACTTGCCCTACAACACCTTGCACCTCCCTCACACACCTGCCAATTAATGTTTAGTTGTGTAGCGTTATGTTCCTAGAACAAGCTCTCCCTAAATGCTCCTGGCTTTTCCTGTACTATTCATCTCCTACGAAGATTTACTTCAAACCTACGGCATTACATTTACTGTAAAACTCTGTTCACTACTTGCCTCTGAGGATTCGTACCCTTCTGCTCGATTGGGACTAATACAGACCTGTTAGCAAGCAAGCTGTTCCTGTGCATTCCATCTATACAGACACGCAGTCTCGATGCCGTTAATCCTCCCTAAGCAAGGATTCCAGTTTTCTGCTTCCACTTCAGCTACCTTTTGCTAAGGACTCTAACGCCTAGATTTAGAGTTCTGCGGCCAAAGGGGTGCGTTAGCTACGCGCGCTTTTTTCTGGCCGCACCTTTTAAATACCTCTGGTATTGAGAGTTCACAGAATGGCTGCGTTAGGCTCCAAAAAAGGAGTGTAAAGCATATTTAACGCAACTTCAACGCTCGATACCAGCGGTGCTTACGGATGCGGCCAGCTTCAAAAACGTGCGCGTGCACGATTCCCCCATAGAAAACAATGGGGCTGTTTGAGCTGAATAAAAACCTAACGCCTGCAAAAAAGCCGTGTTCAGCTCCTAACGCAGCCCCATTGTTTGCTATGGGGAAACACTTCCTACGTCTGCACCTAACACTCTAACATGTACCCCGAGTCTAAACACCCCTAACCTTACACTTATTAACCCCTAATCTGCCGCCTCCGCTATCGCTGACCCCTGCATATTATTATTAACCCCTAATCTGCCGCTCCGTAAACCGCCGCTACTTACATTATCCCTATGTACCCCTAATCTGCTGCCCCTAACACCGCCGACCCCTATATTATATTTATTAACCCCTAATCTGCCCCCCACAACGTCGCCTCCACCTGCCTACACTTATTAACCCCTAATCTGCCGAGCGGACCGCACCGCTATTATAATAAAGTTATTAACCCCTAATCCGCCTCACTAACCCTATAATAAATAGTTGCGATAAAGTGTGACCGCACCACCCTTTCTAGTTAGTATGCTCAGGCACGGGATAAAGTCCGGTCACAGACTATATAATAATAATAATAAAACATCAAAAAATCCCAGCCACTGAGTCTTAGAATCAAGAAGTTTTTATTCTTCAACAAAAGATATGATCGAATTGATTTTTCACAAAATGTAATCATAATCATCAAGGTACCATCAGGTGTAGGTTCACTCAGATCCACACATACCCCATCCACCAAACACATCCGTGGATTGAGAGGCTCATTAATCCCTCCAGGGTCCTTGGGAGTTCGATTCTTGCTAGTTCGTCTTTGAGGGGGTCTGACAACCCCAAACGGTATTGGTTACGGAGGGCGATATCACTCCATTCCGAATCCTTAATATACAACTTGAACTCAGATAGGTATTCCTCGACTAGGCGCCTGCCCTGTTTCAGAGAGCACATCTTGGCCTCAGCGGTCAGTTGTTTCTGGGTGTCTTCGTATAACAGACTCATTTGTGTGAAGAAATCAGTAAGTGATCCCAGTATGGGGTCGTTAATTTCAAAGAAAGAATCAGCCCATACCCTGGGTTCTCCAGAAAGGAAGGAGATGACAGTCATAACCTTGAGCCTCTCTATGTAGTAGGTTTTTGGTCTCATCTGAAAAAGCAGGTAGCAAGCATTCCTGAATTGCCTAAATACTCTTCTATCCCCAGAGAATCTTTCTGGCAGGCAAATCTGAGGTTCAGTGGTGTTATCCTTAATTAAAGCCCTGAGGCTGTCATTTTGAAACTGGAGCTCTCTTAACCCCTGTGAGAGTTGATCTACCCTTTGTGATAGATTGTATACGATATTTGGCAAGTCCGCTGGATCCATGTTATGGGCCAATTAAAATGTCAGGTAGCGGATAACTACTAATATGGATCACAAATGCAGACAGTATCTAGAGTGTATATCAAGGACTTTATAGGATATTCACAGTCCTTCAGATTATGTCCTGATTTCCTTGTTAAACGAGAGAGGTTGATTCAAGTCCTGTAATGCGTGCACAGAGGTACAGATGAGTAGATCAGTGTTATGAGGGGGAAATCCCTTTAGCAGATGCGATATGCAAGTCAGTTTATGTGACAGGCTAACAGTTCCTTCTTGGGATTGAAGGTATTAAATAATAGTTCAATTTATTTGCTTGTTGCTAGTACGTATTTTGTGGAGACAGAAGCAGGAACGCTGGCAAGATACTGCTCAGTGATGATCCGCTGTGACGCGGTGTTGAGGGTGTGAGAGGAAGCACCAATCAGATGCGCAGATCTGCTGACAGTCCCAGACTGGAGGCTTGAGCAACCGGAGTGTATCAGTTATACAGCGGTAAAACTGCGGGGGTCTGAGCTGAAGTAGAGTAGTGACTTGTACACTTAGGCCTAGATTTAGAGTTTGGCGGTAGCCGTCAAAACCAGCGTTAGAGGCTCCTAACGCTGGTTTTTACCGCCCTCTGGTATTTGGAGTCAGTCATTAAAGGGTCTAACGCTCACTTTTCAGCCGCGACTTTTCCATACCGCAGATCCCCTTAAGTCAATTGCGTATCCTATCTTTTCAATGGGATCTTTATAACTCCGGTATTTAGAGTCGTGTCTGAAGTGAGCGTTAGAAATCTAACGACAAAACTCCAGCCGCAGAAAAAAATCAGTAGTTAAGAGCTTTCTGGGCTAACGCCGGTATATAAAGCTCTTAACTACTGTGCTCTAAAGTACACTAACACCCATAAACTACCTATGCACCCCTAAACCGAGGTCCCCCCACATCGCCGCCACTCGATTAAATTTTTTTAACCCCTAATCTGCCGACCGCCACCTACGTTATACTTATGTACCCCTAATCTGCTGCCCCTAACACCGCCGACCCCTATATTATATTTATTAACCCCTAACCTGCCCCCCACAACGTCGCCGCCAGCTACCTACACTTATTAACCCCTAATCTGCCGTCCGCACGCCGCCGCCAGCTACATTATAGCTATGTACCCCTAATCTGCTGCCCCTAACACCGCCGACCCCTATATTATATTTATTAACCCCTAATCTGCCCCCCACAACGTCGCCTCCACCTGCCTACACTTATTAACCCCTAATCTGCCGAGCGGACCGCACCGCTATTATAATAAAGTTATTAACCCCTAATCCGCCTCACTAACCCTATAATAAATAGTTGCGATAAAGTGTGACCGCACCACCCTTTCTAGTTAGTATGCTCAGGCACGGGATAAAGTCCGGTCACAGACTATATAATAATAATAAAACATCAAAAAATCCCAGCCACTGAGTCTTAGAATCAAGAAGTTTTTATTCTTCAACAAAAGATATGATCGAATTGATTTTTCACAAAATGTAATCATAATCATCAAGGTACCATCAGGTGTAGGTTCACTCAGATCCACACATACCCCATCCACCAAACACATCCGTATCTAACCCTCACCAAAAAAGAAAAAAACATCAAAACAAACATCAGAAAAATAAATGAAAAAAGTGTATTATCACTCCCAGGGCGTCCCCAGGGAGTGAATTTTGACACCACCCACTAAGGACCTAATAGGATTGAGAACCGTGAAGAGTGTCCACTAGATCCGTAACTCTGTAATATTATATGGACCAAGAGTGTCTCGTACTATTGTGGAAACTCCTTGGGTTAGATTAGGGTTATGTGGGTGGTGGGTTGTAATGTTGGGGGGGGGTATTGTATGTGTTTTTTTTACAGGCAAAAGAGCTGAATTCTTTGGGGCATGCCCTGCAAAGGGCCCTGTTCAGGGCTGGTAAGGTAAAAGAGCTTTGAACTTTTTTAATTTAGAATAGGGTAGGGCATTTTTTTATTTTGGGGGGCTTTGTTATTTTATTAGGGGGCTTAGAGTAGGTGTAATTAGTTTAAAATTGTTGTAATATTTTTCTAATGTTTGTAAATATTTTTTTATTTTTTGTAACTTAGTTCTTTTTTATTTTTTGTACTTTAGTTAATTTCATTGTATTTATTTGTAGATATTGTATTTAATTAATTTATTGATAGTGTAGTGTTAGGTTTAATTGTAGGTATTTTATTTAATTAATTTATTGATAGTGTAGTGTTAGGTTTAATTGTAACTTAGGTTAGGATTTATTTTACAGGTAATTTTGTAATTATTTTAACTATTTTAGCTATTAAATAGTTCTTAACTATTTAATAGCTATTGTACCTGGTTAAAATAAATACAAAGTTGCCTGTAAAATAAATATTAATCCTAAAATAGCTATAATATAATTATAATTTATATTGTAGCTATATTAGGGTTTATTTTACAGGTAAGTATTTAGCTTTAAATAGGAATAATTTATTTAATAAGAGTTAATTAATTTCGTTAGATTTAAATTATATTTAATTTAGGGGGGTGTTAGTGTTAGGGTTAGACTTAGCTTTAGGGGTTAATACATTTATTAGAATAGCGGTGAGCTCCAGTCGGCAGATTAGGGGTTAATGTTTGAAGTTAGGTGTCGGCGATGTTAGGGAGGGCAGATTAGGGGTTAATACTATTTATTATAGGGTTATTGAGGCGGGAGTGAGGCGGAATAGGGGTTAATAACTTTATTATAATAGCGGTGCGGTCCGCTCGGCAGATTAGGGGTTAATAAGTGTAGGCAGGTGGAGGCGACGTTGTGGGGGGCAGATTAGGGGTTAATAAATATAATATAGGGGTCGGCGGTGTTAGGGGCAGCAGATTAGGGGTACATAGCTATAATGTAGCTGGCGGCGGCGTGCGGACGGCAGATTAGGGGTTAATAAGTGTAGGTAGCTGGCGGCGACGTTGTGGGGGGCAGGTTAGGGGTTAATAAATATAATATAGGGGTCGGCGGTGTTAGGGGCAGCAGATTAGGGGTACATAAGTATAACGTAGGTGGCGGTCGGCAGATTAGGGGTTAAAAAAATTTAATCGAGTGGCGGCGATGTGGGGGGACCTCGGTTTAGGGGTGCATAGGTAGTTTATGGGTGTTAGTGTACTTTAGAGCACAGTAGTTAAGAGCTTTATAAACCGGCGTTAGCCCAGAAAGCTCTTAACTACTGATTTTTTTCTGCGGCTGGAGTTTTGTCGTTAGATTTCTAACGCTCACTTCAGACACGACTCTAAATACCGGAGTTATAAAGATCCCATTGAAAAGATAGGATACGCAATTGACTTAAGGGGATCTGCGGTATGGAAAAGTCGCGGCTGAAAAGTGAGCGTTAGACCCTTTAATGACTGACTCCAAATACCAGAGGGCGGTAAAAACCAGCGTTAGGAGCCTCTAACGCTGGTTTTGACGGCTACCGCCAAACTCTAAATCTAGGCCTAAGTGTACAAGTCACTACTCTACTTCAGCTCAGACCCCCGCAGTTTTACCGCTGTATAACTGATACACTCCGGTTGCTCAAGCCTCCAGTCTGGGACTGTCAGCAGATCTGCGCATCTGATTGGTGCTTCCTCTCACACCCTCAACACCGCGTCACAGCGGATCATCACTGAGCAGTATCTTGCCAGCGTTCCTGCTTCTGTCTCCACAAAATACGTACTAGCAACAAGCAAATAAATTGAACTATTATTTAATACCTTCAATCCCAAGAAGGAACTGTTAGCCTGTCACATAAACTGACTTGCATATCGCATCTGCTAAAGGGATTTCCCCCTCATAACACTGATCTACTCATCTGTACCTCTGTGCACGCATTACAGGACTTGAATCAACCTCTCTCGTTTAACAAGGAAATCAGGACATAATCTGAAGGACTGTGAATATCCTATAAAGTCCTTGATATACACTCTAGATACTGTCTGCATTTGTGATCCATATTAGTAGTTATCCGCTACCTGACATTTTAATTGGCCCATAACATGGATCCAGCGGACTTGCCAAATATCGTATACAATCTATCACAAAGGGTAGATCAACTCTCACAGGGGTTAAGAGAGCTCCAGTTTCAAAATGACAGCCTCAGGGCTTTAATTAAGGATAACACCACTGAACCTCAGATTTGCCTGCCAGAAAGATTCTCTCGGGATAGAAGAGTATTTAGGCAATTCAGGAATGCTTGCTACCTGCTTTTTCAGATGAGACCAAAAACCTACTACATAGAGAGGCTCAAGGTTATGACTGTCATCTCCTTCCTTTCTGGAGAACCCAGGGTATGGGCTGATTCTTTCTTTGAAATTAACGACCCCATACTGGGATCACTTACTGATTTCTTCACACAAATGAGTCTGTTATACAAAGACACCCAGAAACAACTGACCGCTGAGGCCAAGATGTGCTCTCTGAAACAGGGCAGGCGCCTAGTCGAGGAATACCTATCTGAGTTCAAGTTGTATATTAAGGATTCGGAATGGAGTGATATCGCCCTCCGTAACCAATACCGTTTGGGGTTGTCAGACCCCCTCAAAGACGAACTAGCAAGAATCGAACTCCCAAGGACCCTGGAGGGATTAATGAGCCTCTCAATCCAGATATACAGACGGCTTAGAGAGAGACGAGCTGAACGCCAGCAACCAGAAGGCAACCAAAGATACTTCACAGCACCACCCTCAGGCAAGGATATTGCTGTTCCCTTGGAGATAGGGTTTACCAAAGGCCCACTGCAGCATGAAGAAAGACTTTGTCGTAAACAAAAGAACCTGTGCATGTACTGTGCATCACCAACTCACGCAGTGAAGGACTGCCCACTACTCCAACGTCAGAAGAGAAGTAAGGAATATGACACAAAGAATTGTCTCACTAATAAAGTTACTAACATAGCTTACTGTACTTTGTCGCTCTCCTTGCAGTGGGATCACCTAGCAATACAAGCTGAAGCCATCCTTGACTCCGGAGCCTACTCTAACTTCCTTGATTTGTCACTAGTAAAGAAAAATAAAATCCCACTTCAAGTAAAAGCAATGCCTGTGTCGATTCAAGTTATTGATGGTTCCTATGTAAACTCCGGTCCAATCACTCACCACACCATCCCAGTCAAGGTCACTATGGGTACCGGTCATGTAGAATACATCTCCTTTGATGTCATTCCCTCACCACTATACCCTATTGTTCTAGGTTTGTCATGGCTTCAATTACACCAACCCTATATACATTGGCAGACTTATCAAGTGGATTTGAATTCAGCCTATTGTGTCAACTCGTGTTATCCCCATCAGAAGCTGTTACAGGTAACCGAGGTATCTATACCCAAAGAGTACCATGATTTCCTAGACGTTTTCAATAAGAAACAAGCCGAATCACTTCCCCCACATCAAATATACGACTGTGCCATAGAATTGTTACCCGGCTCCAGTATACCTTATGGGCACGTATACCCTCTATCACAACCAGAGCTGGAACACCTGAAAACATACCTAGAGGAAAATTTGCAGAAGGGTTTCATCAGGCCTTCAACTTCACCAGCAGGAGCTGGCATCTTCTTTGGGAACAACTCCCTACGCCCCATTATCAATTACCTCGAACTTAATAAGAGGATGAAGAAAAATAGATATCCCCTACCTGTTATACCCGAATTAGTTGAACATCTCAGCCAAGCAACTATCTATACCAAATTGGACCTTAGAGGAGCATACAACCTGGTCAGGATCAGAGAGGGGGATGAATGGCTCACAGCGTTCAGGACTCATTATGGCCTTTACGAGTACACTGTGATGCCATTCGGGCTCTGCAACGCCCCCGCCACATTCCAGTACTTCATCAACGACATCTTCAGAGATGTATTGGACGTGTGTCTGGTAATATATCTTGACGATATTCTGATATACTCGGACAATATAGAAGACCATAAGAAACATGTATGTTGGGTCCTCGGACATTTAAGGACTCACCAGCTATACGTGAAACTAGAGAAGTGTTCCTTTCATACAAAATAAATAACCTTCCTTGGATACAATATTTCCTCCTCAGGCGTCAAGATGGAAGAAGGCAAAATAGATGCTATAAAGAGATGGCCAACACCTACCTGTAAAAAAGATGTCCAGTGGTTTCTCGGATTTGCCAACTTCTACCGTAAGTTCATAAGAGGGTTTTCCAACATTGCCAGATCCCTTAGTAGACTTACCGGTACTGAGGGCCACTTCTCTTGAACTCCAGAGGCACAAAAGGCATTTGATTATCTAAAGGAATCTTTCACAGTAGCCCCCATCCTTCAGTTTCCTGATTCGGATCTACAGTTTAGCCTCGAGGTGGATGCCTCCGAGTATGCTTTGGCAGCTATTCTCTTGCAACGTAAGTCACCTACCGAACTCATACATCCTGTAGCCTACTAGTCCAGAATGATGTCTCCTGAAAAAAAACTATCCAATCGGAGAGAAGGAACTACTTGTAATCAAAGCCTCCCTTGAACACCGGAGACACTTGAAGGGACTACATTGCCAATACTAATATATACAGACCACCACAACCTAGAATATCTACAGTCTAGCAAAACTCTATCTGCTCGCCAACTCCGATGGAGTATGTTCTTCAATAGATTTAACTTCCACATCACCTACCGCCCTGGGGTAAAAACATGGAAAAGCTGATGCCCTCTCCAGACAGTTACACCATCCATCCCAAATCACCTCACCCCAAACTATACTGTCAATGGAACATTTCCTTGGAGCTAGTACTAGCAGCTATGAAACCTTACAATCATGTCAAAGGGAAGATACTACCTACCCTAAAGAGCACTTAGTAATTGAACCAGATGGTTTAAGCTATGCTAAAGGCAACCTATATATACCTCCCACGTTGAGGGATACCATACTCCAAAATCACCATGATTTACCTCTAGCTGGCCATCCAGGTGTCCACAAAACTACTGATTTAATTAAAAGAAACTATTGGTGGCCAACGATGCACCAGTCTGTCGAGAATCACATCAAGGCTTGCCATATTTGTGCGACCTCAAAATCTCCCGTTATTACTTCATTCCTTACTGTTGGGAAAACTATACCCAAGCTCCAGAGGACAATCAAGGAATAACGGGAGGGAACAAAAAAGAGGCAGACCTTATTCTGAGGGCACCATAGCCTGCAAAACCTTTCTCCCGAAAGCTGCTTCAGCCGAAGCAAACACATCAAACTTGTAAAATTTAGAAAAAGTGTTTAAGGAGGATTAGGTAGCCGCCTTACAAATCTGATCCATAGAGGCTGCGTTCTTCGACACCCCCTGCTGGCGGCCGATTGGCCGCGACTCTGCAGGGGGTGGCGTTGCACCAGCAGCTCTTGTGAGCTGCTGGTGCAATGCTGAATACGGAGAGCGTATTGCGCATTCAGCAAGGTCTTGCGGACCTGATCCGCACTGTCGGATCAGGTCCGCAAGGCCTATGATAAATAGGCCTCTTGGCATTCCAGCATGATTTTGGTTTCACAAGGCAGAACATGCTGTGATCAGAAAATGTAGCATGTCTGCAAAAAAAAATGTACACCTGCAGGAACTATTAGCGCTCTTGCAGGCTGTTCTCTTAAAAACAGAGCTGTGCTCTGGCACACTGTGTAAGTTTTCCTTAACACAGTGTAACCAGAGGGAAGCACTGTTTGTAGAGGAGGAGCGCTGCAAAGCAGAAGCACATTGATTGATGAATCGCTGTCATGGAATTTTTCAACATCGCCCCCATGCCTTTCACAGTTTGCAAAGCCATGCATCCTGAATGTAAGATGTTTTTGTAAGCAATCTACCTTTTTATTACTGTATATTTACCTTATAATGTGATGATGTTAGACCAAGAGCAAATGAAGCAAATGTATTCAAACGACTATTTAAAAATGTAACAAAATGTATTTTATTTTTTTATCTGCAACTAATTTGCCATGCAATCTTCAACTGTTGCCATATATTATAAAACTTAAAGAATGCTTTATTCTCCAGATAATCAACACATTACAGTTGAGCTGGTCCTTAAGTGTAAATGTCTACTTTAAAGTTGAATTTAATTTCAAAATGACCTGCAGAAAAGTTTCACTAAAAGAAATATCATCACAGAAAGTTCTGCCTCTCGGATAAAGTTTGAAAGTTAATGGAAAATTGCTATTATTATTCATAATTGTACTAATTATAAGGAACAAACATCAAAGAAGACCCATGATCCACCAGTTTATGTGACTCTCAAACCCACATCAGGTCTCAGACCCCTGACCTTGAAGTACCTCAGGTATCAGATGCTTACCATAAAATCCCATAGACAGAAAGGAAAGAGATCTCTTCTTAAAACAAAAATTAGTGGAAGAAGAAACAAAAATTAATCTTTACTTTAGAGGGGTGCATGGTTGCTCCGCGAAATATTTGGCTGGATTGACTAAAGCTAGAAAAAAGAAACCCTTCATCCTTTCTATTCAGACTGATAAAGGTAGATTTACCGAGACTAAGGGAATTGTAGAAATTTTTCATACCTACTATCAACAGCTTTTTTCAGAATTGAAATAGATAACGTTAAGCAAGATATGTTTTGGAACATGATAAAGGTACCTAAAATATCTTGTGATGATTTAATTGTAATTAATGCCCCGATCTCCACGGAAGAAATTAGCAAAGCGATAGATAATTTAAAGATAAACAAAGCAACGGGTCCGGATGGATTCCCTGCTGAGTTCTACAGGGAGTGCAGAATTATTAGGCAAGTTGTATTTTTGAGGATTAATTTTATTATTGAACAACAACCATGTTCTCAATGAACCCAAAAAACTCATTAATATCAAAGCTGAATAGTTTTGGAAGTAGTTTTTAGTTTGTTTTTAGTTATAGCTATTTTAGGGGCATATCTGTGTGTGCAGGTGACTATTACTGTGCATAATTATTAGGCAACTTAACAAAAAACAAATATATACCCATTTCAATTATTTATTTCTTCTGTTAAGTGTGATCAGTCCACGGGTCATCATTACTTCTGGGATATTACTCCTCCCCAACAGGAAGTGCAAGAGGATTCACCCAGCAGAGCTGCATATAGCTCCTCCCCTCTACGTCACTCCCAGTCATTCTCTTGCACCCAACGACTAGATAGGATGTGTGAGAGGACTATGGTGATTATACTTAGTTTTATATCTTCAATCAAAAGTTTGTTATTTTAAAATAGCACCGGAGTGTGTTATTACCTCTCTGGCAGAGTTTGAAGAAGAATCTACCAGAGTTTTGCTATGATTTTAGCCGGAGTAGTTAAGATCATATTGCTGTTCTCGGCCATCTGAGGAGTGAGGTAAACTTCAGATCAGGGGACAGCGGGCAGATGAATCTGCATAGAGGTATGTAGCAGTTTTTATTTTCTGACAATGGAATTGATGAGAAAATCCTGCCATACCGATATAATGTCATGTATGTATACTTTACACTTCAGTATTCTGGGGAATGGTACTTCACTAGAATTACACTGTAAGAAATACATAAAGCTGTTTAATAACTAGAGATTATGTTTAACGTTTTTGCTGGAATGTAAAATCGTTTTCATTTGCTGAGGTACTGTGTGAATAAATGTTTGGGCACTATTTTTCCGCTTGGCAGTTGCTTAATCTGTTTTTCTGACAGTTTCTGTTCTCCCTCACTGCTGTGTGTGAGGGGGAGGGGCCGTTTTTTGGCGCTTTTTCTATGCATCAAATATTTCAGTCAGCAACTCATTGTATTCCCTGCATGATCCGGTTCATCTCTACAGAGCTCAGGGGTCTTCAAAACTTATTTTGAGGGAGGTAATTTCTCTCAGCAGAGCTGTGAGAATTATAGTTTGACTGAGATAAAAAACGTTTATTCTGTAATTTGTTTCCTGCTTTCAGAATTTGTTATCTTTGCTAATGGGATTAAACCTTTGCTAAAGTTGTGTTGTTTACAAGGATTGAGGCTATAACTGTTTCAATTTATTAATTTTCAACTGTCATAGATCTTCTGTGCTTCTTAAAGGCACAGTACATTTTAATATTATTCTAATTGAATTGTATTTCCAAGTTGCAAGTTTATTTGCTAGTGTGTTAAACATGTCTGATTCAGAGGATGATACCTGTGTCATTTGTTGCAATGCCAAAGTGGAGCCCAATAGAAATTTATGTACTAACTGTATTGATGCTACTTTAAATAAAAGTCAATCTGTACAAATTGAACAAATTTCACCAAACAACGAGGGGAGAGTTATGCCGACTAACTCGCCTCACGTGTCAGTACCTACATCTCCCGCTCAGAGGGAGGTGCGTGATATTGTAGCGCCGAGTACATCTGGGCGGCCATTACAAATCACATTACAGGATATGGCTACTGTTATGACTGAGGTTTTGGCTAAATTACCAGAACTAAGAGGTAAGCGTGATCACTCTGGGGTGAGAACAGAGTGCGCTGATAATATTAGGGCCATGTCAGACACTGCGTCACAGGTGGCAGAACATGAGGACGGAGAACTTCATTCTGTGGGTGACGGTTCTGATCCAAACAGACTGGATTCAGATATTTCAAATTTTAAATTTAAACTGGAAAACCTCCGTGTATTACTAGGGGAGGTGTTAGCGGCTCTGAATGATTGTAACACAGTTGCAATACCAGAGAAAATGTGTAGGTTGGATAAATATTTTGCGGTACCGACGAGTACTGAGGTTTTTCCTATACCTAAGAGACTTACTGAAATTGTTACTAAGGAGTGGGATAGACCCGGTGTGCCGTTCTCACCCCCTCCGATATTTAGAAAAATGTTTCCAATAGACGCCACCACAAGGGACTTATGGCAAACGGTCCCTAAGGTGGAGGGAGCAGTTTCTACCTTAGCTAAGCGTACCACTATCCCGGTGGAGGATAGCTGTGCTTTTTCAGATCCAATGGATAAAAAGTTAGAGGGTTACCTTAAGAAAATGTTTGTTCAACAAGGTTTTATATTGCAACCCCTTGCATGCATTGCGCCGATCACGGCTGCAGCGGCATTCTGGATTGAGTCTCTGGAAGAGAACATTGGTTCAGCTACTCTGGACGACATTACGGACAGGCTTAGAGTCCTTAAACTAGCTAATTCATTCATTTCGGAGGCCGTAGTACATCTTACTAAACTTACGGCAAAGAATTCAGGATTCGCCATTCAGGCACGCAGGGCGCTGTGGCTAAAATCCTGGTCAGCTGATGTTACTTCTAAGTCTAAATTGCTTAATATACCTTTCAAAGGGCAGACCTTATTCGGGCCCGGGTTGAAAGAGATTATCGCTGACATTACAGGAGGTAAAGGCCATGCCCTGCCTCAGGACAAAGCCAAAGCCAAGACTAGACAGTCTAATTTTCGTTCCTTTCGTAATTTCAAAGCAGGAGCAGCATCAACTTCCTCTGCACCAAAACAGGAAGGAGCTGTTGCTCGCTACAGACAAGGCTGGAAACCTAACCAGTCCTGGAACAAGGGCAAGCAGACTAGGAAACCTGCTGCTGCCCCTAAAACAGCATGAATTGAGGGCCCCCGATCCGGGATCGGATCTAGTGGGGGGCAGACTTTCTCTCTTCGCCCAGGCTTGGGCAAGAGATGTTCAGGATCCCTGGGCGCTAGAGATAATATCTCAGGGATACCTTCTGGACTTCAAATACTCTCCTCCAAGAGAGAGATTTCATCTGTCAAGATTGTCAACAATCCAGACAAAGAAAGAGGCGTTTCTACGCTGCGTACAAGAGCTCTTGTTAATGGGAGTAATCCATCCAGTTCCACGATCGGAACAGGGACAGGGGTTTTACTCAAATCTGTTTGTGGTTCCCAAAAAAGAGGGAACTTTCAGACCAATCCTGGACTTAAAGATCCTAAACAAATTCCTAAGAGTTCCATCGTTCAAGATGTAGACTATTCGGACAATTTTACCTATGATCCAAGAGGGTCAATACATGACCACTGTAGATTTAAAAGATGCTTACCTTCACATACCGATTCACAAAGATCATTATCGGTACCTAAGGTTTGCCTTCCTAGACAGGCATTACCAGTTTGTGGCTCTTCCATTCGGATTGGCTACAGCTCCAAGAATCTTCACAAAGGTTCTGGGTGCTCTTCTGGCGGTACTAAGACCGCGGGGAATCTCGGTAGCTCCATACCTAGACGACATTCTGATACAAGCTTCAAGCTTTCAAACTGCCAAGTCTCATACAGAGTTAGTGCTGGCATTTCTAAGGTCACATGGATGGAAGGTGAACGAAAAGAAAAGTTCACTCGTTCCACTCACAAGAGTTCCCTTCCTGGGGACTCTTATAGATTCTGTAGAAATGAAGATTTACCTGACAGAGGACAGGCTAACAAGACTTCAAAGTGCTTGCCGCACCCTTCATTCCATTCAACACCCGTCAGTGGCTCAATGCATGGAGGTAATCGGCTTAATGGTAGCGGCAATGGACATAGTACCCTTTGCACGCTTACACCTCAGACCACTGCAACTGTGCATGCTAAGTCAGTGGAATGGGGATTACTCAGACTTATCCCCTTCTCTGAATCTGGATCAAGAGACCAGAAATTCTCTTCTATGGTGGCTTTCTCGGCCACATCTGTCCAGGGGGATGCCATTCAGCAGACCAGACTGGACAATTGTAACAACAGACGCCAGCCTTCTAGGTTGGGGTGCCGTCTGGAATTCTCTGAAGGCTCAGGGACAATGGAGTCAGGAGGAGAGTCTCCTGCCAATAAACATTCTGGAATTGAGAGCAGTTCTCAATGCCCTCCTGGCTTGGCCCCAGTTGACAACTCGGGGGTTCATCAGGTTTCAGTCGGACAACATCACGACTGTAGCTTACATCAACCATCAGGGAGGGACAAGAAGCTCCCTAGCTATGATGGAAGTATCAAAGATAATTTGCTGGGCAGAGTCTCACTCTTGCCACCTGTCAGCAATCCACATCCCGGGAGTGGAGAACTGGGAGGCGGATTTCTTAAGTCGTCAGACTTTTCATCCGTGGGAGTGGGAACTTCATCCGGAGGTCTTTGCCCAAATACTTCGACGTTGGGGCAAACCAGAGATAGATCTCATGGCGTCTCGACAGAACGCCAAGCTTCCTCGTTACGGGTCCAGATCCAGGGATCCAGGAGCAGTCCTGATAGATGCTCTGACAGCACCTTGGGACTTCAGGATGGCTTACGTGTTTCCACCCTTCCCGTTGCTTCCTCGATTGATTGCCAGAATCAAACAAGAGAGAGCATCAGTGATTCTAATAGCACCTGCGTGGCCACGCAGGACTTGGTATGCAGACCTGGTGGACATGTCATCCTGTCCACCTTGGTCTCTACCTCTGAAACAGGACCTTCTGATACAGGGTCCCTTCAAACATCAAAATCTAACTTCTCTGAAGCTGACTGCTTGGAAATTGAACGCTTGATTTTATCAAGACGTGGATTTTCTGAGTCAGTTATTGATACCTTAATACAGGCTAGGAAACCTGTTACCAGAAAGATTTACCATAAGATATGGCGTAAATACCTATATTGGTGTGAATCCAAAGGTTACTCTTGGAGTAAGGTTAGGATTCCTAGGATATTGTCTTTTCTACAAGAAGGTTTAGAAAAGGGTTTATCTGCTAGTTCATTAAAGGGACAGATCTCAGCTCTGTCCATTCTGTTACACAAACGTCTGTCAGAAGTTCCTGACGTCCAGGCTTTTTGTCAGGCTTTGGCCAGAATTAAGCCTGTGTTTAAAACTGTTGCTCCACCATGGAGTTTAAACCTTGTTCTTAATGT
Organism: Bombina bombina; assembly: GCF_027579735.1. Taxonomy (NCBI): domain Eukaryota; kingdom Metazoa; phylum Chordata; class Amphibia; order Anura; family Bombinatoridae; genus Bombina; species Bombina bombina. Next base: position 114,973,106 of record NC_069507.1, read on the forward strand.
TTTACAGGGCGTTCCGTTTGAACCCCTTCATTCCATTGATATAAAGTTGTTATCTTGGAAAGTTCTATTTTTAATGGCTATTTCCTCGGCTCGAAGAGTCTCTGAATTATCAGCCTTACATTGTGATTCTCCTTATTTGATTTTTCATTCGGATAAGGTAGTCCTGCGTACTAAACCTGGGTTCTTACCTAAGGTAGTTACTAACAGGAATATCAATCAAGAGATTGTTGTTCCTTCTTTATGCCCAAATCCTTCTTCAAAGAAGGAACGTCTACTGCACAACCTGGATGTAGTCCGTGCTCTAAAATTTTACTTACAGGCAACTAAGGAATTTCGACAAACGTCTTCTCTGTTTGTCATTTACTCTGGGCAGAGGAGAGGTCAAAAAGCTTCCGCTACCTCTCTTTCTTTTTGGCTTCGTAGCATAATTCGTTTAGCTTATGAGACTGCTGGACAGCAGCCTCCTGAAAGAATTACAGCTCATTCTACTAGAGCTGTGGCTTCCACTTGGGCCTTCAAGAATGAGGCCTCTGTTGAACAGATTTGCAAGGCTGCAACTTGGTCTTCGCTTCATACTTTTTCCAAATTTTACAAATTTGACACTTTTGCTTCATCGGAGGCTATTTTTGGGAGAAAGGTTCTTCAGGCGGTGGTTCCTTCTGTATAAAGAGCCTGCCTATCCCTCCCGTCATCCGTGTACTTTTGCTTTGGTATTGGTATCCCAGAAGTAATGATGACCCGTGGACTGATCACACTTAACAGAAGAAAACATAATTTATGCTTACCTGATAAATTCCTTTCTTCTGTAGTGTGATCAGTCCACGGCCCGCCCTGTTTTTAAGGCAGGTAAATATTTTTTAATTTATACTCCAGTCACCACTTCACCCTTGGCTTTTCCTTTCTCGTTGGTCCTTGGTCGAATGACTGGGAGTGACGTAGAGGGGAGGAGCTATATGCAGCTCTGCTGGGTGAATCCTCTTGCACTTCCTGTTGGGGAGGAGTAATATCCCAGAAGTAATGATGACCCGTGGACTGATCACACTACAGAAGAAAGGAATTTATCAGGTAAGCATAAATTATGTTTTTTACCAGTGAAACCAATATAACATCTCAACATTCACAAATATACATTTCTGACATTCAAAAACAAAACAAAAACAAATCAGTGACAATATAGCCACCTTTCTTTGCAAGGACACTCAAAAGCCTGCCATCCATGGATTCTGTCAGTGTTTTGATCTGTTCACCATCAACATTGCGTGCAGCAGCAACCACAGCCTCCCAGACACTGTTCAGAGAGGTGTACTGTTTTCCCTCCTTGTAAATCTCACATTTGATGATGGACCACAGGTTCTCAATGGGGTTCAGATCAGGTGAACAAGGAGGCCATGTCATTAGATTTTCTTCTTTTATACCCTTTCTTGCCAGCCACGCTGTGGAGTACTTGGACGCGTGTGATGGAGCATTGTCCTGCATGAAAATCATGTTTTTCTTGAAGGATGCAGACTTCTTCCTGTACCACTGCTTGAAGAAGGTGTCTTCCAGAAACTGGCAGTAGGACTGGGAGTTGAGCTTGACTCCATCCTCAACCCGAAAAGGCCCCACAAGCTCATCTTTGATGATACCAGCCCAAACCAGTACTCCACCTCCACCTTGCTGGCGTCTGAGTCGGACTCGAGCTCTCTGCCCTTTACCAATCCAGCCACGGGCCCATCCATCTGGCCCATCAAGACTCACTCTCATTTCATCAGTCCATAAAACCTTAGAAAAATCAGTCTTGAGATATTTCTTGGCCCAGTCTTGACGTTTCAGCTTGTGTGTCTTGTTCAGTGGTGGTCGTCTTTCAGCCTTTCTTACCTTGGCCATGTCTCTGAGTATTGCACACCTTGTGCTTTTGGGCACTCCAGTGACGTTGCAGCTCTGAAATATGGCCAAACTGGTGGCAAGTGGCATCTTGGCAGCTGCACGCTTGACTTTTCTCAGTTCATGGGCAGTTATTTTGCGCCTTGGTTTTTCCACACGCTTCTTGCGACCCTGTTGACTATTTTGAATGAAACGCTTGATTGTTCGATGATAACGCTTCAGAAGCTTTGCAATTTTAAGAGTGCTGCATCCCTCTGCAAGATATCTCACTATTTTTGACTTTTCTGAGCCTGTCAAGTCCTTCTTTTGACCCATTTTGCCAAAGGAAAGGAAGTTGCCTAATAATTATGCACACCTGATATAGGGTGTTGATGTCATTAGACCACACCCCTTCTCATTACAGAGATGCACATCACCTAATATGCTTAATTGGTAGCAGGCTTTCGAGCCTATACAGCTTGGAGTAAGACAACATGCATAAAGAGGATGATGTGGTCAAAATACTCATTTGCCTAATAATTCTGCACACAGTGTATAGATGCCTCGACAAAGATATACTCTTAATATTAGAAAAACTTTTTAATTCTTATTTTTGTACACAGAATCCTATTTCAAGCTATTTCTCCGCAGCAAATAGTTCACTTATCTTAAAGAAGGATAAAAACTCGGAAGATCTGGCTTTCATACAGACACAATCTCAGTTTTGAATATAGATTACAAAATATTAATGTCCATTATTGCATCGAGATTGTCCACCTGTCTGAATAAAATTATCCACCCAGATCAAACCGGATTTATGGTAGGTAGAAACCCAACAAAAAATATCCGTAAATTGATTAATTTTTTGGATTATGCTTGGAATGTAGATAAGGGCAAAAAGAAGCCTTTATGGCAGGATGTTGCTATTCTTTCCCTAGATGCTGTCAAAGCATTTGATTTAATTGTTTGGGAGTATCTATTTCGGGCATTAGAGCAGTTTGGGTTTAAAGGAGAATTTGTACAATTTATTCATAGATTATACCATAACCCTATATCTTTCATATTGATTAATGGGACCCTATCTCCTAAAATAATATTACAAAGAGGTACCAGACAGGGGTGTCCCCTGTCTCCGTTACTTTTCAATATTGCATTGGAACCACTAGCAATACGTTTTAGAGAAGTTCTATCAGGAGTCACGGTTGGTACACAGTCTCTTAAAACGTTGTTATATGCTGACGATGTTCTAGTATTCTTGGTTAATATACAACACTCTATACCGTCTGTTCTTCAAACTCTAAAAATCTTTAGTTCTTTCTATGGGTACAGGATAAATCTAGAAAAGAGTGAATTAATGTGCTTAAACAATATTCAGACAGTAGTACCTAATATTCCATTTAAACAAGTCGACACTATTAAATACCTAGGTCTAGTCCTGCATAAAAATCCCAGCTTCTGGTATAAAGCTAATTATTAGCCGCTATTCCAAAAAATTAGTTCAGATTTACATCTTTGGGCAGTATTCCCACTTTCTTTGATAGCGCGTGTCAACTTAATTAAATCCATTATTTTTCCTCGCTTACTTTACCCATTGCAGAATATTCCTTTATTTATTTTAAATAAGGATTTGAAATTAATCAATGCTCTATTTTCCAAATTCATTTGGAATAATAAAAAGCCTCGAATTGCCCTGGGAAGATTAATGCAAAATATGGGCGTAGCAGGATTAGCATTGCCCAATCTTAAACTTTATAATATGGTTAAAATAGCGATAGATTGGCTCACGGGATCTAGCATGGTATCATCTGAAGAGATGGAAACTTTTCTAATTGCCCCGTTCTCTTTAAAAGCCATCATACATTCTCAAATACAGAAACTGCCGCAGAATATTAGTTGTCTCATTTCTATCAAAAATATTGCTAGGCATAAATTTTGTACAATTCTAGATTTGGATTACTCCTTTTCTGAATTTTTACCTATTTTAGGTAATCCAAGTTTTCTCCCGGGGTTATATAAAAAAATATTTAAAGATTGGGCTGAAAAAGGGCTACAATATGGAAGACAAGTGGTAAATCATCAAGTGGTATCAGCAGAAAATATTTTCAGTAAATATGGAATATCCAGGTCTAGTTTATTTGCTTATTTCCAAATTCGTCATTTTATTTCAGCTCAGAAGTGGCGTGTCCCTACCATAACGGCCTGGGCGGACATTAAGTTATGTATACAAAAATTTACCGCAGGGGATTCGTCGATCTCTCTGATGTATGATATTATGCTGAATAAACAGAGCCAGCTCATTAGGGATAATGTATATAAATCTTGGGCTTCTATAACCCCTTCAGTAGATCATGAAATAATTAACCAGAGCTTTGATTCAATGTCCAAGTGTAAAGTACCAGTGTCCTGGAAAGAATCTCATATGAAATTGATTAATAATTTCTACCTTTCACCTTAAAAAATATCCAAGTTTTATCCTTCCTCGGTCATTTTATGTCCGCGAAGTGCGCATGGCAGGGCAGATACTCTTCATATGTTCTGGACATGCCCTAAAGTTAGACAACTTTGGTTGAAAATTATTTTTTGGTTTAATAAATTATACAAAGTAACAATAGGTTTATCTGCGGTAGATATTATTTTTCTTTTCCCGCCAAACGATGCTTTTAATAGTAATACCATAAATAGTTTAAATACAATTTATATTAGCAGTTAGACACTGTATACTGAAAAATTGGAAAGCTAGGAATGTACCTGGTCTAACCATGGTCTTTAAAATACTGCAAGATCAAATGGTGTTTGAATCATACCATCTCTACGATGCTGCAGAGAAAAAAATTAAGAAATTTTTGTGGAAATGGTCTCCTGTTATATTATCCCATTACATTGCAAAAACTGATTCTTTCCCCCTTCTTATCATCAGTGAGCTTTGCGGAATTGACCTTATTAAATGTCTTCCCGCACAGCTGGATCGAGCGGCCTGGTGGGGAGCGTCGGGGGGGAGTACCGTAGTGGTGACGGGGGGGAGAGGAGGAGAGGAATTTTTATTTTTTTATTTTTATTTTTTTTCCTCTCTCCAGTCAGTTGACATGGTCTGACTGTAATTTGTGTTGAATCTTTTCCTTTAAAGTATAAAACTATTATGGGAGCTGTGACTCTCTTCTTATTTTAATGGAAGCTGTGTTTTCATGAATATCTACTGCAAGACTGTATTTTGTATTCTTAATTTGTGGGTTTTTTTTTTTTTCTCTTGTGTTTTTTTTTTTTACTTGGTGATGATTGGTAAGATTTATGATATGGATTCCGCAGTAGAAGCATTTATCTTGGTTATAAGTGTAGAGTAGAAGCTGCGTCTCCTCTAAATGATTGATATTATGGGAGCTGCGTCTCCATCAAAAATATTTCTGTGTTCTCTATGCTGATTCTTTTATTTTTATTTATTTTTTTCCTTTTGAGTTTGTTGTATGTTTGGAAAAAATCTGATAAATAAAAGATTAAAAAAAAAATAATCCCATAGATACCCTGGCTTCTACTTTCCTAGTTTCCTTTGCTGTCTATCAAATTCTGTGCTTGGGGCTTGGACAAGAGGAATAAAGAGTAGGATAGTTCTGGGCTTGGTTGCCTAATGACCAGAAGTCAATCATACAAGCACGGTGCCACTCCTTGGTGCAGCACTTATGCAAACATATATGTTCACATCACATATAATAAAAGTATTTTTTCTTATTTATCCATAAATAAATATAGCACAATATGCAATATGCAACATTTTGAGTCTAGCTCTTAGTTATGCATGACTAAGAGCTGGTCTCGAAATGTCACGTATTGCATATTGTACTATATTTATGGATAAATAAAGAAGAAATACTTTTATTATATGTGCTGTGGACATATATGTGTGCATATGTTATTGGGGGTATTAGCACATACCCAGTCTACATCGGCACTAACTGATCAGAAGGGAAAGCTGCTTTTGCAAGTTTATCTTTCTGTCTTGGTGCAGAACTTAGAGTGCCACACATTACACTAGTATAGATAGTTACTGACCTGGATTAGCATATTTGTTGGATACATTAGTTGATATACTTTTAAAGTAAATGTAAATTTTTTTGGAATACCTCTTCCCTACTTATTCCCAATCTACTATTTATTGAAACCGCAATAATATTTTTTCAAATAAAATAATATTTTTAGTTATTTTAGCTAATTCAACTTATCTCCGTTATAATCTTAAAACTCCTCCCATCCTGTTCTTACTGTTTTTCCCCTGCATTACGTAAAGAGCGGTCCCGCCCGCTCTATTACGTATCTTGGAAGCGCGTTCACGATCAGGAGTCAATTTGCGCATGCATTTCAAAGGTTCATGGCAATCTGCGCATGCGTACCGAAATCAATACGCTATCGCCATAGTCACCTCGTTTCACATTGCGCATGCGTTGAAAGTCCGTAACTATTATAGAAACAGAGTATTCAATGAATGTTTCCATTCATTGAATACTTTGCAAGCAGGCACAATAATTATTTGCGGAGCAGCGATACTTACTTTCAACTCGCTCTGATTGTTTCAGAAATTATTGCTTCTTCGTATTGCGCATGCGCGATTCGTAGACGAGCATTTAGTCTTTAACGTCATCAGGTAGTTCACGCATGCGCAGTAACGTCGCGTGACGTGTCAAAAAAGGGGCTGAATACCCGGGGGGGGGGGGACACACACGATTTGAGTAGAGAAGTGTCAATCAGAGCCTAAATGTGGGACCAAATGGCGGGTGGAGGAATCAACAATAATAATAGAAAGTAAATGGTTATATATTTCGATTTCAGCAGCAAATTAAAAAAATTGATGACTTAAAGTACCTTTTTTTGGCATTGAGCAAGTAGCTTGACTTTACATGCACTTTAAGTATATAGAAAAGATGTGCTTAATATTATACTCACTGTACTATACATTTTAAAATCAATATGTGTAATTTAGTTAACTATTTCCTTATTTTCCATTTTCTATAGTCTTACCCCATGGTGTTACAATACAGACCACGAATTGACTTTGGTTGAGCACTGAATCAGCTGAACTATGCTAAGTTGAATCCTGCACTATTTGTTTACTCATCGACAGATTGCACAATGAATGGACGTGTCTGTTGTTTGGACACAGAGGACAAAATCTATTTTCCAGCATGCAAACCTAAATGTGGTTTCCCTCCAACCTGTCAGCTGTTTTGTCTTTAATGCTAAAGTAACCAAGTTCCCGTTTACTACCAAGCATCTACATGCAGACCTGCTGTTAAGCCACACCAAGCGCAAGTAGTATCTTCAGGAAGATGGTGAAAAGTGTACAGACAATTCTTGGAGTTATATTGGAGTGAAGATTTTGTCTGCAACGCAATGCACATTGCCTTAGCCAAAAGTGGAAGTTTTACTTTTGATGGACTTAAAGTTTGCAGAAGTTTTTTGAATAGTTTTAACAAAAATGAATATAACATAAAAAATGAATAGTAAGTATAAATTATGTCTGGAACATAATTGTATAAAATGTATTTTTGCCACTGATTTAATTGTATTTGTGTAGAAATAACTTATTTCCTATGTGGTCTGTCCACTATAAATTCAAATTGTATCTTTGGTAAGGTACGTATTACAAATCCCATGGATGTAAAATAGCATCCCAAAAATATGTTTAGTAAATGTCAGCTCTATAGATTACATTTTCTGAGGGTTTTTTAGAACTAGATGCACAAATTGGGAAATTACTATTTTAATTATATATAGTTTTACTTTCATTGTATTCATTCACTACTTCAGGATTCTTTATCGAGACAAACTGCTCCAGTTTGTTTTAAGTGGGTTCGCTATACAGTAAGGTCCTTTAGTAAAAATGCTATAGAATTCTCTAAACTCATATTGAACCTAAGTTAATGTTTACCAAATCATTAGTATTTTCTAGTCTTCCACTTGTCATTTGAGAGGTTTTATACCCTTAAACTTTGCCATACATAAATGTGTTGAACACATTCATTTAGAAATAATTTTAAATATTAATATTGTAAGTAGCAAAGACCAGTGAAAAATATTGAAAATATTGGTCATAAATTAATACATATTTTCCTATAGCCTCCTTAAAAACAAATGTAATGTATTTCATTTATTCACATTTTTATTGATATGTTTGTTAAAATTTATATGTAATGGTAAGATTAATTATATTTACAGGGATATTGTCATAAATTTGTGTTACGTCTATGATTAGAGTGTTCAAAATTAAGTGCAAAGTTTGTTTTAAGAGTAATTTTGTCCTGAGAAAAAAAGTCTTTTAGTCTGGCATATGTTACTGAACTGCTTATAACTGTTTTTGAGATCTAGTTGCTACTCCTCATGCCGCATATATATTTGAAATTAAAGGGTGGATCACAGTCTTTTGTTTGATACTTATCTGCATGCTACTGGTTGCAGATGAATCAAAGGAGACCTAAAAGGAAAAACAGAGGCACCTCTGTTTTTCCTTTTAGGTCCCCTTTGATTCGTCTGGTGTTTGAAGAGAGCAGCCGTTCACCATTAGAGATTCTACCGTATTTTTGGCCACAAGCGTACCTCTATTGAGGATCTTGTATCCTCTTTATTTGGTTGCAGATGAGCCGTTTCTGATGTTGTCATGATTACAGACATTTTCATTATTATTCATTATCAGAAGCACTTTTTACTTTATCAGTTTTGCCATCACATTACAAATTCTTGATCATTATCTAGAGCCGGTTTTGATTTACCAAATTCAACAGCTAAAAAGACTTGACTTTATTATCGGGTACCTCAAATATTTTGTACATTAACAAAAATGAAATTACCCCAACCATATTGTATTAGGAAGCAACATCACCAAATAGATTTAAATGTTAGCTGCTGGATCAATTAAAGTCCTCAAATTAAAAAAAAAATCACTTTTACAGTAATACAAATTAACCAAATTATTAAAGGGACACTGAACCCAATTGTTTTTCTTTTGCGATTCAGATAGAGCATGCAATTTTAAGCAACTTTCTAATTTACTCCTATTATCAAATTTTCTTCAATCTCTTAGTATCTTTATTTGAAATGCAAGAATATAAGTTTAGATGACGGTCCATTTTTGGTGAATAACCTGGGTTATTCTTGCTGATTGGTGGATAAATTCATCCACCAATAAAAAAGTGCTGTCCGGAGTCTGAACCAAAAAAAGAAGCTTAGATGCCTTCTTTTTCAAATAAAGATAGCAAGTGAACAAAGAAAAAATGATAATAGGAGTAAATTAGAAAGTTGCTTAAAATGTCATGCTCTATCTGATTCACAAAATAAAACATTTGGGTTCAGTGTCCCTTTAACCCAACAAACACACATGCCACTGTACCCATAATGCCCCTGTTCAATCAATGCAATCCATATGGGTTTCCAGTATAACAGGTTAATTGTACACATCACTTATTAGAATCACTTAACACTTAAAAGGGATCAATCATAATAAATGCCCTTAAATCAGAGATGCAATCAATAAATCTCCAGTTCTCAGTTTTTAATGATGTTCATTTGATCTTTTAATTAATGAATTGCAAGAATAGCAAGGTAAATAAATCTTGTGGCCTAGATTACAAGTGGAGCGATATTAATAGCGCAGGGAGCCCTATCAATATTGCGGCCCCGCACTAAGATTACTTCTCAATCTAAAATCACTCAAATAAGTTGTGAATTTTGTGTTGCGCAATACATAGCAACGCTAAAACAATTAGCGCAACTTGAGACTTGAAGTAAAGTGTTAGGGCTAGAATAAAAGTATAACACAACTCTTGTAAAACATATTAAAATATTGTATTACATATATATTAAAAATAATATATATACAGTATATATATATATATATATATATATATATATATATATATATATATATATATATATATAATGTAAAATATATGTTTATTATTGAGATAAATGTATAAAAAGTGTTTTCAAGGGATATGGTATATAACAAGGTGTTTGACCGGGGATATTTATATTTAAAAATATAAATATTTTCTTCTAAATGAAGAACAATGCTATTTCAAGTATTTCTTAACGCACCTTCGGCTTTAGTGCACTTAGCTTAGCACATAACTTTAAAAAGCTATGTAAAGAAGGAAGATATTTTACCTCAAAATTTATTCAGCTCATCAGAGTAAGTGCTGTGTAAACAGTTACACTTCATCTGCTTTCCAGCTGTAAGTTGAAAAAAAAAAAATAGCCAAACAGCATCAGTACTGCTGAGGTAATGCTTTGCCTTTGCTGTGATCTCATGAGATTTCACTGAAATCTCATGACATTTCATAGAACTTACTTAAACTGAATAGAATAATAACATGACTGTGCCTGCACATGCCAGATGCATCCTTCCTAGCTGACTGCTTAAAGTGGGGTGTAAATACTTAGGAAATTTGAGGTAAAATATCTTTATTTTTGCATAGAGATGTACAGGTGATATTTTCCAGTCAGATTTTTACAGCTATGCTGCATCACTTCCATCATTCATCATTTTGGTATCATGTCCCTTTAATGTGCGAGTGAAAGCCAGAACAGGGTTTTGTAGCACATGCCATAGAAGGCTATAGGAAGAATTACCTAGTGTAGCCACACTATCCAACCTCCTGTTAGCATGCCTGAGGCCTTCACTCGAGTGAAAACGTTGAGCCATTGAGCGGTGTTAGCACTCAATAGCACTAATATTTGTTTGCGTTCCATTTGTAATCTAGGCCTTTGTGTTGTTTTCTTGGGGTACAAATTTCTTACTTTAGGAGTATTAATGGCAAAATAATTTTGGGATAGTTATTGCTGGAAAAACTTATTGGCAATGCTAGCTGACATTCAAAAATCATCTGCCAAAAATAAGCAAGATTGTGGTCAACCTCCAAGTCATTTGAACCATATACATCTAGCTTGTTAGGATGTGTTACAAAAATATTCAATGATTAATCCCTTCCTAAATATATAATTATGGGGCATCAACCTCTCTTTTTGTACAGCTTCTGATTAGGATGAGCAAAATCAATGTTGTAAAATTGCATAATGATGAAACAGAGTACTTTCTTTTGTTGTAAAATGTCATAATGATGAAGTAGAACACTTTCTCTGGGGCTCTAGAATGCCTTTGTGAAGTGTATTGAATGGCTTTTCACAGGGTTTTAATGTGCAAAGCCATATTAATCTTTTAAAAAAAACTCAAAAGAGGACCATTATCACAAGGTTTTAAAATGCATTTGTGTCTGGGGAAAATTAAGCACTAGTATTCCAGTTCATTTGAAAAACTCATCCAGCAGCTTTTTGCAGATTTTTGGACTTATTCACAATCAACAGCTTTGACTTGACAAACTTAATTTTTGCCTGTTGTGAGCACACATGGTGGCTGTTATTTTGTTTTTTTTCAATGTCATTATATTTGTACATGTTTAGGTCACATGTTAATGAACACGATCATTATTTTTATGTTTAAAGATGTAAAATATGGCTTACATCACACTTAAAATATTAAACATGTATAAAACTTAAATATGACATCAAAATAATTTTTCATCATTTCAATGACATGTGGATGTTAAAAAAAATAGTTAAAAAGTAGTCAAAATGATATTAAATATTTAAATACTAAAATAGTTAAGTACTTAAATAGTTAAGTACTGATTATTAATTAATAAGATTGGCTATTGAAAACAACCTGAAATTAGATTATTAGGCAATCATCACTAATATTGAACTAATTAATCATGTTTTACTTTTGCTTGGCTGGGCATTTTTTCTTCATAAATGGAAAGAGTCCACAGCTGCATTCATTACTTTTGGGAAATAAGAACCTGGCCACCAGAAGGAGGCAAATACACCCCAGCCAAAGGCATAAATACTCCTCCCACTCCCCTCATCCCCCAGTCATTCTTTGCCTTTCGTCCCGGGAGGTTGACAGAGAAGTTTTAGAAGTTTGTTTTGTCTCTTATGGAGGGTAGTACTCTTTGACATGGGAAGGAAGTTTTAAGTAATCCTGTCAGCCTCTCAGTGAGAGCCTGGATGAAAGTTAGAGTCCGGAGATGCATGGAGAGTCTTTCTGCGAAACCATCCTGACTCATTAAAAGCTCCACAAGCAATCAGCATTGTTGAACTTCTCTTCGCTGCCTGCTTTCTTCTCTCAAGTCCATGGCGGAGGCGCTGCTACTATTCGTCACACTTGAAGGGCCGTGTTCCTGTTCCACAGCATTGATTCCTGTAAGATCGTTTCATGTTACTTCATCTGAATGTATTGTATCTTATTTGTTTCCTGTAAGGTACTATCCTGCGGGACTTATTAAGTATAAAAAAATAGGGCCTCAGTGAGGCTCCTTTGGTTCTTGGAATCGAGGGTTAATATCTCCCGAGGGGGATTATTGAACAGGGGTTTTTTTTAATCATGTTTATGTGATTCAATCTGCTTATGTGTACTGTTAACTGGGCTCTTGGCTTACAACATAGGGGCCTTTGGAAGTGAGGCAACCTTATGGTTGGGCATTCTTTTTTTGGACTGTACAGTTCATCTTGTGACTGGACGTGTTTACGTTATAGTCTTCCATTTCCGCATTCCTGACAGTGTGGCTACTGAAAAATGTGGGTCTGCTAGTGTCTGGTTCTAGGAGGTGGTGAGTGCCCCAGCCCTTGTGGGTGTCAGGTGCCATTTAGATTTTTCTTTAGTCCATATTATTATATTCTGTATCCAGTTATGGAGGATTCTGATACTGAGACTGTTCAAATTTCAGATTCTTTGACTTGTGAAGAATGCAAATTGGCCCCGTTGACAGGTCAATCAGTTATGTTTGATATGCCGTATTAGAGCGCCTTGTTCCTCGGGCTCGGGGAATCAAGGGTCCGCTGAGCCATCCCCCTCTGGGGGTTCTGTCCTCCGAGAGGTGAGTTCCCTACCGCTCCCTACTACTACACGTGCGGGTAACCCAGATTATGTTTATCCCTCCTTACAGGGCGGCTTGTTCCCTCCGGAGGTTGCAGCTCGTTTTTGCTTTCACATATTTTTGGCGATTATGTGTCTGCAAAGCCCAGGCGTTTATTTGCATTTGTGCTCGTGCCTGATTGTCCCGGGTCTCCCGGCCTTGGGTGGGCCTTTACAGTTCCCTGTAGTTGTGTAGTTGTCCCTGAGTGTTGTGCCTTTCGTTACAGAATAGCGCGCCTTTGCGTTTTACTCAGACGCGGTTTTGAGTTATTAGAGGATCCTATCCTTAACGGATTCTGGAATCCGCAGTATTCTGCTTCGAATGGTTCACCTCGTTAGACATTTGGGAATGGCGTAATCTCCTGATTGTCAGTTGTTGAGATCTTTCCCAGTTTTTGTTGGAAGATCAGGGTTCTGTTTGGCTGGTCCTCCGGGTATGCCTGTTTCTTCTTAGGTGTTTGCTTACGGGCTGCCTTATATTTTCTTTTATCTGGTTAGGATGACTTTTATTTTGGTTATATGTTTCCTTTTGGAACTATCTCTGGGATCGATTCACACTTTTTACTTCTGCAGAAGTTGTTAAGGGACGTGTTAGTCCTATGTTTGTCTGTTATTCTCTTCCCCTCTGAGGGAGGATTTAGACAGCTTGACAGTTATGGCCCTGTTGCAGGCTGGTCCTGCTTGGGTTCAGATCTTCTGTCTAGTGGCCTGTTCAGACACGTGGGAACCTGTTCTGCCTGGCTGGTCCGGTTGAGGCGCCGAGTGCTTACTTTATTATTTGCATTTCTTGTTTTTATTTTACAAGTTTCAACTAAGCATTCTAACGAGGACTTGTGGGTCCGTGAGTCTGGAAGCATTGTTTCAGTCCTTATGAGCCTTCAAGTTGGTAGAATGGGTCAGCAGCGTTCCGCTGCGTCACTCCTTTTGCTTCTGATTCTCTCGGGACCTTGAGTATTTTTCCTCACGTGGGAGATCCTTACCACTGGTTTAAGGCAGTTTGACCTTTCAGAGGCTCTAGGAATTGTCCTGTTGGACATGTTCCTTCTGTGGTTCTCTTGTCAGTGAGACCTTGGGACTTCCCCATGTGGGTTACGTCTCCTTAGGGGTCCCTGGGTTTCCCTTCGGGAGAGGGTTGATCTCTTCTTGAGACCCTTGGGATTTTGTCCATTCCTCCATGTGAGTTGGGTCTCCTTTGGGGACCTGAATTTCCCTTTGAGAAAGTTTTTTGGACTCAAGTTAGGATCTTTCCAGGATCTGGGGACGCTCTGCATCCTTGGTTTCAGGTACTCCTCTGTCTCTTATGGTGAGGTGGAGACTAGCTTTTGATCGAGTGACCTTGTCCTCGTTATTATCCCTTGCTTTGGACGTCTGTGTCAGTGAATCGCCTATGGGCTCTATTGTCTTGGTTAGAGATGCCTTAGCTCCTTTGGAGCGTTGGACTTTGACGTGGGGTTGTCTCTTTCTTGGGTCGGGACTTGCGAGGTGTTCTCGTTATCCGGGTTCTCCTGGATATTACATTAATATCTCACTGTGGGTCTGTTTTCTATGTCAGATGGGGTGTTTAAATTCCCGGGATATTGTTTGTTTTAAACAATTTGGGTCTCAAACCTGTCATCGCCCTGGTTCCTCCGGTTGCTGAGGCTTTTTCTCAGCGTTTTCCCTTGTGGATCCTGTTGTCGGTTGTTACCGGTCTTTTCAGGTTCTAGGGTGGGTTCAGGGTTCTCCTGTTCCTGGAATTTGGGCTATGGCCTTTGGTCTGGCTAGTAGATCTGGTCACTACTTGCCAGATTTCCTGAGTGCCACTACTCATTGGCTTTGCCTACGCTTAATGAATGGTTTCCCTTGGACGGTTTGCTGAAGTAACCTGATGGCTTCGCGGTTCTGCTTGCAAAGGGTTATAGGGTAACTGCTGCAGCTAATGCACCCTTCTGTGCGTTAAATTTTCAGGCAAATCCTTCCAGGTTAATCTGCGTTGGAGAGTGCTCTCTTATTCAGCCTGTGGCCTATTGCCTTGTGGGCAGGTCCTCTGTCTCTAATGGCCCCCTTTTTCTTAGGGGGGGTTGTTCTCCTATGGAGGCCTTTTTAAGGACTTTTCCTAGATTCAGGGGATGGAACAGAGGGTTTAACCTATTTGGAGAGAGGCATGCTCTCTGGGTTGTTCTGTTCTTTCTGGAGTCTTGCTAGCTCCGTGTCGTGATGGGCCTTTGCTAGTCTCTTCTGGGTCTACGGCCTTGTCGACTGTCTTATGGAGTTCGGGGGGTTCCCGAGCTCTGTGGAATGGCTGAAGCCATTTTTTTCTGCTCTTTTGTGAGCGGGTGTCGGGGTATTCTGTTCCCCTGTTTCGAACCTACTGACGTTTGGGCTGGCCCGCCTGGGAGTAGGTCCTGAGATGTTGTTCCTCGGGGGTGTAATGGGCCTAGTTGAGGTTCTCTAATTCTCCCCTTTTGGGACCTATGTGTCTGTCTGACTGCTGGGATTGCCTAGAGGGTGCCTCTGTCTTGGTGTTTTTACACTCTGATATCTTGTTTAGCCGCATTTTACTTCTTAGTAAAGTTTTCTCTCTCTGGGTCGTCCTGATGACAGCTGCGTGTTCTTGACTTGGGTGTTTACCTCGTCTGGGTCTGCTACATGTATTTGTGTTGATTACTTCAGTATTCTAAGTGCTGATGACTTGAGGATAAGTCTTCAGTTGTCATTTCAGGGCTTCCACTCGACATTGAGAGTAAAAATCGCTGTTCGGATGCCCTGTCCTAGACCTTGTGTTATGTTGGTCTGGGCGTTGCCTCCCCTTATTTGTTTTAGACCCATTTGGGTCTTTATGAGCTAGGCTCGTTATAGGGGTCTCCCTTTACGGAATTTTGTGGTGTTCTTTCAATTTCCTTAGATTTTTTCTTGCCCTGTCCCTTTGGGAGTTTTTGTGCTGGTGTTCCCTTCACTAGTAAGGGGTGTGTGGTTGGGGGCCGACCGCTGGGCGACGGTGTCTCCTGGAGGACATTTGGCTCAGTTGAGTCTGATTTTGCAGGCTCTAGCTAGGCTTCTGGACTATCTGTGGGTCAGTGTCCTTGGGGCTTTTTCCTTTCAATGTTTTTGGCTTCGGACGAAGCAGGGTTTTGTTGGGTAGTGGTTTCAGGCCTGGTGCCCTCAGAATGGGCTATCTCTTCTACCCTCCCGTCTTGGCATTCAGTGTCCTCTGTAGCTTGGGTATTGTTTTCTCAAAAGTATTGAATGCAGCTGTGCACTCTCTCCATTTATGAAGAAAAACATAAATTATGCTTACCTGATCATTTTCTTTTCTTCAGATGGAAAGAGTCCACAGCTCCCCAACCGTATTTTTTATGTGGGACGTCTGTATTTTTATTCTTCTGGCACCTTTTTGCCCTGATATTTCTCCTACTGTTCCTTGTTCCTTGGCAGAATCACTGGGGGATGAGGGAAGTGGGGGAGGTATTTAAGCCTTTGGCTGGGGTGTCTTTGCCTCCTCCTGGTGGCCAGGTTCTTATTTCCCAAAAGTAATGAATGCAGCTGTGGACTCTTTCCATCTGAAGAAAAGAAAATTATCAGGTAAGCATAATTTATGCTTTTGCATCTGGGAAAACGCTATTGAAAATCTTACTTGTTTTTTATTTTCCGGTTTCATTCACTGTCGAATTGCAAAATAAGGCAGCCCCTTGCGGCTTGTGGCTCATTTCAAAGCCACAATTATTCTTGTGAAAATGCAACACACTTAATCCAGATCTTGGTGTGTTGCACTTTCAAAAAATAATTTCGGCTGCGAAAAGAGCCAAAAGCCACCACCTTTTTCTGCATTCGGCACTGAACAAAACTGCCGAATGCACATATCGGGGCAGATTTCACAAAGTGCAAGCGAACATGATCCGCTGTAGCAGATCACGTCCACCGCACATTGATAAATGCTGACAGCATATGCTGCCTGCATTTATCATTGCATAAGCAGTTCTGGTGAACTGCTTGTGCAATGCCGCCCCCTGCAGATTCATGTTAGCAGGGGGTGTCAATCAACCTGATCGTATGCGATCGGGCGGATTGATATCTGCCGTCTCAGAGGCGGCGTGTGAGTTAAGGAGCAGCAGTCTTAAGACTGCTTCTTAACTCCTGTTTTCAGCTAGCCTAAAGGCTCGTTGGGAAACAGTTACATTCAGGGCCGTTTGGCCCTTGTTAAATCGGCCCCATCTACTTGTTTTAAGTGTTTAGTGGGGGTTTTTTATGTTAATTACCTATATTTTCCTGTTTTTTTTTATAGTTTTTATTGAGGCCATACAAGCAAAATTACAAACATGGACTGCACATGGTACATGAGAGTAGAAGGTTTCTAATAAAGATATAGTGATACAGCTTAAAGGTACAAAATCTGTAACTACATATTGAAGAACATCATGTTTTATTGTTTGTGATGTAATTGGGATGAGACTGCCATACAATGTTTTCACACTGTGATTTAATGGATTTTATTTTCAATATATTTGCATATAAGAGGAGTGAGCAAAAAAGTAGTAGTACAGAGGTATTGGAAAATGAATGACAGTGTTTATAAAAGGAAAATAACCAAATTTTAAGTCCTTATAAATTAATTTAAAAAAATAAAAATGTTAGCAATATATTTGTAAAAACATGTCAACAGTTTTCATTCAACACAAATACAGTATATATGTCCAGTGTTAGGAAGATCTGCAAATGGACAAAATAAGTTACATTCACTTTTCTCTTCTTCGGTGTTGATCTTGGTTCTTTGTCGTGATTCATCTTTCAATGTAGGTTTAGATATTCCAAGCTGTATGAGGGCAATTGCCCCTTACCTCTATTGCCACCCAGACCATACTCCTACTTATAGTTTTAAATACATTTTTTTGCTGTTTAATAATATACTGTTGTGTGGATTTGACTGATAACTTCTCTTTCTCCAACATAGGTGTGTCCGGTCCACGGCGTCATCCTTACTTGTGGGATATTCTCTTCCCCAACAGGAAATGGCAAAGAGCCCAGCAAAGCTGGTCACATGATCCCTCCTAGGCTCCGCCTACCCCAGTCATTCTCTTTGCCGTTGTACAGGCAACATCTCCACGGAGATGGCTTAGAGTTTTTTAGTGTTTAACTGTAGTTTTTATTATTCAATCAAGAGTTTGTTATTTTGAAATAGTGCTGGTATGTACTATTTACTCAGAAACAGAAAAGAGATGAAGATTTCTGTTTGTATGAGGAAAATGATTTTAGCAACCGTCACTAAAATCCATGGCTGTTCCACACAGGACTGTTGAGAGCAATTAACTTCAGTTGGGGGAACAGTGAGCAGTCTCTTGCTGCTTGAGGTATGACACATTCTAACAAGACGATGTAATGCTGGAAGCTGTCATTTTACCTATGGGATCCGGTAAGCCATGTTTATTAAGATCGTAAATAAGGGCTTCACAAGGGCTTATTAAGACTGTAGACTTTTTCTGGGCTAAATCGATTCATTATTAACACATATTTAGCCTTGAGGAATCATTTATTCTGGGTATTTTGATATAATAATATCGGCAGGCACTGTTTTAGACACCTTATTCTTTAGGGGCTTTCCCAAATCATAGGCAGAGCCTCATTTTCGCGCCGGTGTTGCGCACTTGTTTTTGAGAGGCATGACATGCAGTCGCATGTGAGAGGAGCTCTGATACTTAGAAAAGACTTTCTGAAGGCGTCATTTGGTATCGTATTCCCCTTTGGGCTTGGTTGGGTCTCAGCAAAGCAGATACCAGGGACTGTAAAGGGGTTAAAGTTAAAAACGGCTCCGGTTCCGTTATTTTAAGGGTTAAAGCTTCCAAATTTGGTGTGCAATACTTTTAAGGCTTTAAGACACTGTGGTGAAAATTTGGTGAATTTTGAACAATTCCTTCATGTTTTTTCGCAATTGCAGTAATAAAGTGTGTTCAGTTTAAAATTTAAAGTGACAGTAACGGTTTTATTTTAAAACGTTTTTTGTACTTTGTTATCAAGTTTATGCCTGTTTAACATGTCTGAACTACCAGATAGACTGTGTTCTGAATGTGGGGAAGCCAGAATTCCCATTCATTTAAATAAATGTGATTTATGTGACAATGACAATGATGCCCAAGATGATTCCTCAAGTGAGGGGAGTAAGCATGGTACTGCATCATTCCCTCCTTCGTCTACACGAGTCTTGCCCACTCAGGAGGCCCCTAGTACATCTAGCGCGCCAATACTCCTTACTATGCAACAATTAACGGCTGTAATGGATAATTCTGTCAAAAACATTTTAGCCAAAATGAACACTTATCAGCGTAAGCGCGACTGCTCTGTTTTAGATACTGAAGAGCATGACGACGCTGATAATAATGGTTCTGAAGGGCCCCTAACCCAGTCTGATGGGGCCAGGGAGGTTTTGTCTGAGGGAGAAATTACTGATTCAGGGAACATTTCTCAACAAGCTGAACCTGATGTGATTACGTTTAAATTTAAGTTGGAACATCTCCGCATTCTGCTTAAGGAGGTATTATCCACTCTGGATGATTGTGACAAGTTGGTCATCCCAGAGAAACTATGTAAAATGGACAAGTTCCTAGAGGTCCCGGGGCTCCCAGAAGCTTTTCCTATACCCAAGCGGGTGGCGGACATTGTTAATAAAGAATGGGAAAGGCCCGGTATTCCTTTCGTCCCTCCCCCCATATTTAAAAAATTGTTTCCTATGGTCGACCCCAGAAAGGACTTATGGCAGACAGTCCCCAAGGTCGAGGGAGCGGTTTCCACTTTAAACAAACGCACCACTATACCCATAGAGGATAGTTGTGCTTTCAAAGATCCTATGGATAAAAAATTAGAAGGTTTACTTAAAAAGATGTTTGTTCAGCAGGGTTACCTTCTACAACCAATTTCATGCATTGTCCCTGTAGCTACAGCCGCATGTTTCTGGTTCGATGAGCTGATAAAGGCGGTCGATAGTGATTCTCCTCCTTATGAGGAGATTATGGACAGAATCAATGCTCTCAAATTGGCTAATTCTTTCACCCTAGACGCCACTTTGCAATTGGCTAGGTTAGCGGCTAAGAATTCTGGGTTTGCTATTGTGGCGCGCAGAGCGCTTTGGTTGAAATCTTGGTCAGCTGATGCGTCTTCCAAGAACAAGCTACTTAACATTCCTTTCAAGGGGAAAACGCTGTTTGGCCCTGACTTGAAAGAGATTATCTCTGATATCACTGGGGGTAAGGGCCACGCCCTTCCTCAGGATCGGCCTTTCAAGGCAAAAAATAAACCTAATTTTCGTCCCTTTCGTAGAAATGGACCAGCCCAAAGTGCTACGTCCTCTAAGCAAGAGGGTAATACTTCTCAAGCCAAGCCAGCTTGGAGACCAATGCAAGGCTGGAACAAGGGAAAGCAGGCCAAGAAACCTGCCACTGCTACCAAGACAGCATGAAATGTTGGCCCCCGATCCGGGACCGGATCTGGTGGGGGGCAGACTCTCTCTCTTCGCTCAGGCTTGGGCAAGAGATGTTCTGGATCCTTGGGCGCTAGAAATAGTCTCCCAAGGTTATCTTCTGGAATTCAAGGGGCTTCCCCCAAGGGGGAGGTTCCACAGGTCTCAGTTGTCTTCAGACCACATAAAAGGACAGGCATTCTTACATTGTGTAGAAGACCTGTTAAAAATGGGAGTGATTCATCCTGTTCCATTAAGAGAACAAGGGATGGGGTTCTACTCCAATCTGTTCATAGTTCCCAAAAAAGAGGGAACGTTCAGACCAATCTTAGATCTCAAGATCTTAAACAAGTTTCTCAAGGTTCCATCGTTCAAGATGGAAACCATTCGAACTATTCTTCCTTCCATCCAGGAAGGTCAATTCATGACCACAGTGGATTTAAAGGAGGCGTATCTACATATTCCTATCCACAAGGAACATCATCGGTTCCTAAGGTTCGCATTCCTGGACAAGCATTACCAGTTCGTGGCGCTTCCTTTCGGATTAGCCACTGCTCCAAGGATTTTCACAAAGGTACTAGGGTCCCTTCTAGCTGTGCTAAGACCAAGGGGCATTGCTGTAGTACCTTACTTGGACGACATTCTGATTCAAGCGTCGTCCCTTCCTCAAGCAAAGGCTCACACGGACATTGTCCTGGCCTTTCTCAGATCTCACGGATGGAAAGTGAACGTGGAAAAGAGTTCTCTATCTCCGTCAACAAGGGTTCCCTTCTTGGGAACAATAATAGACTCCTTAGAAATGAGGATTTTTCTGACAGAGGCCAGAAAAACAAAACTTCTAGACTCTTGTCGGATACTTCATTCCGTTCCTCTTCCTTCCATAGCGCAGTGCATGGAAGTGATCGGTTTGATGGTGGCGGCAATGGACATAGTTCCTTTTGCGCGCATTCATCTAAGACCATTACAACTGTGCATGCTCAGTCAGTGGAATGGGGACTATACAGACTTGTCTCCGAAGATACAAGTAAATCAGAGGACCAGAGACTCACTCCGTTGGTGGCTGTCCCTGGACAACCTGTCACAAGGGATGACATTCCGCAGACCGGAGTGGGTCATCGTCACGACCGACGCCAGTCTGATGGGCTGGGGCGCGGTCTGGGGATCCCTGAAAGCTCAGGGTCTTTGGTCTCTGGAAGAATCTCTTCTACCGATAAATATTCTGGAACTGAGAGCGATATTCAATGCTCTCAAGGCTTGGCCTCAGCTAGCGAGGGCCAAGTTCATACGGTTTCAATCAGACAACATGACAACTGTTGCGTACATCAACCATCAGGGGGGAACAAGGAGTTCCCTAGCGATGGAAGAAGTGACCAAAATCATTCTATGGGCGGAGTCTCACTCCTGCCACCTGTCTGCTATCCACATCCCAGGAGTGGAAAATTGGGAAGCGGATTTTCTGAGTCGTCAGACATTGCATCCGGGGGAGTGGGAACTCCATCCGGAAATCTTTGCCCAAGTCACTCAGCTGTGGGGCATTCCAGACATGGATCTGATGGCCTCTCGTCAGAACTTCAAAGTTCCTTGCTACGGGTCCAGATCCAGGGATCCCAAGGCGGCTCTAGTGGATGCACTAGTAGCACCTTGGACCTTCAAACTAGCTTATGTGTTCCCGCCGTTTCCTCTCATCCCCAGGCTGGTAGCCAGGATCAATCAGGAGAGGGCGTCGGTGATCTTGATAGCTCCTGCGTGGCCACGCAGGACTTGGTATGCAGATCTGGTGAATATGTCATCGGCTCCACCTTGGAAGCTACCTTTGAGACGAGACCTTCTTGTTCAGGGTCCGTTCGAACATCCGAATCTGGTTTCACTCCAGCTGACTGCTTGGAGATTGAACGCTTGATCTTATCGAAGCGAGGGTTCTCAGATTCTGTTATCGATACTCTTGTTCAGGCCAGAAAGCCTGTAACTAGAAAGATTTACCACAAAATTTGGAAAAAATATATCTGTTGGTGTGAATCTAAAGGATTCCCTTGGGACAAGGTTAAGATTCCTAAGATTCTATCCTTCCTTCAAGAAGGATTGGAAAAAGGATTATCTGCTAGTTCCCTGAAGGGACAGATTTCTGCCTTGTCTGTGTTACTTCACAAAAAGCTGGCAGCTGTGCCAGATGTTCAAGCCTTTGTTCAGGCTCTGGTTAGAATTAAGCCTGTTTACAAACCTTTGACTCCTCCTTGGAGTCTCAACTTAGTTCTTTCAGTTCTTCAGGGGGTTCCGTTTGAACCCTTACATTCCGTTGATATTAAGTTATTATCTTGGAAAGTTTTGTTTTTAGTTGCAATTTCTTCTGCTAGAAGAGTTTCAGAATTATCTGCTCTGCAGTGTTCTCCTCCTTATCTGGTGTTCCATGCAGATAAGGTGGTTTTACGTACTAAACCTGGTTTTCTTCCAAAAGTTGTTTCTAACAAAAACATTAACCAGGAGATTATCGTACCTTCTCTGTGTCCGAAACCAGTTTCAAAGAAGGAACGTTTGTTGCACAATTTGGATGTTGTTCGCGCTCTAAAATTCTATTTAGATGCTACAAAGGATTTTAGACAAACATCTTCCTTGTTTGTTGTTTATTCCGGTAAAAGGAGAGGTCAAAAAGCAACTTCTACCTCTCTCTCTTTTTGGATTAAAAGCATCATCAGATTGGCTTACGAGACTGCCGGACGGCAGCCTCCCGAAAGAATCACGGCTCATTCCACTAGGGCTGTGGCTTCCACATGGGCCTTCAAGAACGAGGCTTCTGTTGATCAGATATGTAGGGCAGCGACTTGGTCTTCACTGCACACTTTTACCAAATTTTACAAGTTTGATACTTTTGCTTCTTCTGAGGCTATTTTTGGGAGAAAGGTTTTGCAAGCCGTGGTGCCTTCCATTTAGGTGACCTGATTTGCTCCCTCCCTTCATCCGTGTCCTAAAGCTTTGGTATTGGTTCCCACAAGTAAGGATGACGCCGTGGACCGGACACACCTATGTTGGAGAAAACAGAATTTATGTTTACCTGATAAATTACTTTCTCCAACGGTGTGTCCGGTCCACGGCCCGCCCTGGTTTTTTTAATCAGGTCTGATAATTTATTTTCTTTAACTACAGTCACCACGGTACCATATGGTTTCTCCTATGCAAATATTCCTCCTTAACGTCGGTCGAATGACTGGGGTAGGCGGAGCCTAGGAGGGATCATGTGACCAGCTTTGCTGGGCTCTTTGCCATTTCCTGTTGGGGAAGAGAATATCCCACAAGTAAGGATGACGCCGTGGACCGGACACACCGTTGGAGAAAGTAATTTATCAGGTAAACATAAATTCTGTTTTTCTGATAACATGTCTAGGAATCTCATTTATTGCATCTGATGAGTTGCTTTTTTCAACTTTAATTAATCAATAACATCATTTTTCTAAATGCTTCTTAACATTTTACACTTGATAGAATCGTAGATATGTGTCTCCTATATTAAACCAAATTATTTATAGAAAGATGCATAGTAATATATTACTACAAGAATGTGATACGTATCTTGGTCAAGGCTGTTTTGGTTATTTGTAGGCAACTATTTGTGTCTTAGATACTTAACAACTTTACATTACAATCTATGAATTTGCTAGAGCCCACTGCATTTTTAGAGTAGGTTTTTGAAAGGGAAGTTGATTACATTCCATGCCATAAAAATATTAACAAACAGATTCTAAATAAAAACACTTTTTAGGGCTGAAAATTTTAGTTTGTTCAAGAGATCTCAACTTTAAGTCCACAAGTACACTAAACAGGTCAGTTTTAAACAATATATCTAGTTGAACACTATAAAAACAGTCACTTTTATTGAGTCGCACACCAGTCAAGGTAGGGAAGTACTTAAAATATTCAATATGAAGGGTAATTAAAATGATAGTCTAGTCTCAGTTCATTATGATCATCTTCTGTTTACTCTGGATCAATTTGGTATAAGGGGAAATTTTATTAAATTTATCAGTAATCTTTATCAAAAGGCATCCACAAAGATGCTGGTGAATGGGCACATGTCACAGAATATAAAACTGCAGCGGGGCACCAGGCAGGGATGCCCTCTTTCCCTGCTTCTGTTTGATATTTCCATTGAGCCACTTGCCATAATAGTAAGGCAGCAACTCGATGGAATTAAAATAGGCAAGAAAGAGCTTAAGATTGCCCTCTACGTGGACGATGTTCTCATATATATGGCCAACACTGGTATAAACATACCCAAGCTTTTGTCTATAGCACAACAGTTTGGATCTTTCTCGGGATATAAGGTCAACAACACAAAATCTGAATTATTCTAGATTAAGCAGACAGAGGAATCTTTACTGAACATGCTGTTTTCTCCAACATTGGTGTGTCCGGTCCACGGCGTCATCCATTACTTGTGGGAAATATTCTCCCCCACAGGGAAAGGCAAGGAGAGCACACAGCAAGAGCTGTCCATATAGCTCCCCCTCTGGCTCCGCCCCCCAGTCATTCTCCTTGCCGCTCTGAACAAGTAGCATCTCCACGGGGATGGTGAGGAGTTTGTGGTGTTAGTTGTAGTTTTTTATTCTTCTATCAAGAGTTTGTTATTTTAAAATAGTGCTGGCTTGTACTATTTACTCTACAACAGAAAAGTGATGAAGATTTCTGTTTAAGAGGGCTATGATTTTAGCACAAGTAACTAAAATCCATTACTGTTACCTCGCAGGACTGTTGAAACCAGAGAACTTCAGTTGGGGGTAACAGTTTGCAGACTCATCTGCTTCAGGTATGACTAGTCTCCTTCTAACAACACAGGCTAATGCTAGATGACAGTCATTTATCCCCTCAGGGAAAATGGTAAGCCATTTTTCTTTCACCTCAGTAAAAAAGATAACAGGCTTCCCCTTTTTGATTTTTATGCTGGTAGACACTGTTAGGGGCCAAATCGATTGTTTTTTATTACAATATGATGGCAATTGAAATGTTTTATAAGCTCATTTACACTGGGGGACGTTTTTTATTGATCTGGCTTGCTTTAGACACCTAAATCTAGTCAGGAAGGCCCCTTCACTCTAGTGTACTGAGGGAGGAGGCCTCATTTTAGCACTTCAGCTACGCAGTAGATTTTAAGGCAGTGCATGCAGTCTTATGTGAGAGGGTCCTGTGGCTCAGAAAGTGACTCCAGAAGGCTTATTTCTGTGGATGGTTGACCCCTAAGGAAGGTAAAAAGCTACAGCATGCTGTAGCTGGGATTGTGGTGTATAAAAACGGTTAAATCCAACATTTAGCTCCGGTTTGCTTGTTTTAAGAGCTAGAGTCTCCATATTTGCTGTGCAATACTTTCTAAGCATTAAGACACTGGGGTCCAAATTTCAGAAAATCGGATATTGCCTTCATAGTTTTTTGAACATTCAGAAATAAAGTGTGTCATTTTATTATTTAAAGAGACAGTAACGTTTTTGTTTAAAATCGTTTTTATTGCATTGTTTGCCTGCCTAAATCTGTTTAACATGTCTGTGCCATCAGATAACCTATGTTGTGTGTGTGTAGAGACAAATGTGGTTCCCCCTTCGAGTGTTTGTGATAATTGTGCCATAGCGTCCAAACAAAATGAGGACAGCTCTGTTACATTTCATAATGTTGCCCAAGATGATTTATCTAATGAAGGTAGTGGGGATAGTTCTACATCCTCTCCTTCTGTGTCTACACCAGCTTTGCCCGCGCAGGCGACACCTAGCGCGCCAGTGCTTATTTCTATGCAACAATTAACAGCAGTAGTGGATAATTCTATAGCAAATCTTTTATCCAAACTGCCAGCATTTCAGAGAAAGCATGATTGTTCAGTTTTAAATACAGATAAAAGGGATGAACAATCAGACGCTGACGATGCTTTATCTATTTTACCCTCACATCAATCAGAATTGGCTGTGAGGGAAGGGCTGTCTGAGGGTGAAATTTCAGACTCAGGAAAAATTTCTCAACAGGCAGAACCTGATATAGTAGCATTTAAGTTTAAGCTAGAACATCTCCGCGCTTTGCTAAAGGAGGTATTAGCTACTCTGGATGACTGTGATTCTATGGTAGTACCAGAGAAGTTGTGCAAATTGGACAAATTTTTAGAGGTCCCAGTGCACGACAACGCCTTTCCAATACCCAAAAGGGTAGCGAACATAGTGGAAAAGGAGTGGGAGAAGCCAGGTGTACCCTTTGCCCCACCTCCTATATTTAAGAAAATGTTTCCCATAGTAGACCCTAGAAGGGATGCATGGCAGACGGTCCCGAAGGTTGAGGGAGCTGTTTCAACACTAGCGAAGCGCACCACTATTCCTATAGAGGACAGCTGCGCTTTCAAAGATCCTATGGATAAAAAAATTGGAAGGATTGCTTAAAAAGATTTTTGTTCAGCAAGGGTTCATCCTTCAACCAGCTACGTGTGTTATTACTGTCACTTCAGCTGCGTCCTTTTGGTTCGAGGAACTAGAAAGGTCGCTCCAGAAAGAGACTTCCTATGAAGAAGTCATGGACAGAATTCACGTATTAAAATTAGCTAATTCCTTTATATTGGATGCCGCCTTTCAAATAACGAAATTGGCGGCGAAAAACTCAGGTTTTGCTATAGTAGCGCGGAGGGCGCTTTGGCTAAAATCCTGGTTGGCAGATGTGTCGTCCAAGACTAAGTTACTTAATATTCCTTTCAAGGGTAAGACCCTTTTTGGGCCGGAATTGAAGGAAATTATTTCAGACATCACTGGGGGTAAGGGCCATGCCCCCCCCCCCCACAGGATAGGCCTTTTAAGGCTAAGAACAAGTCTAATTTTCGTTCCTTTCGTAATTTCAGGAACGGACCGGCTAATAACTCCACTGCCGCTAGACAAGAAGGTAACACGGCCCAGCCCAAACCCGCTTGGAAGCCCATGCAAGGCTGGAACAAGGGTAAACAGTAGGGTTGCACCGATACCATTTTTTTATGACCGAGTACAAGTACCGATACTTGTTTTCAAATACTCGCCGATACCAATTACCGATACTTTTTTTTTTAAATGTCATGTGACATTTTACCAAGCACAATACAGTAATAATAATAATTATTTAAGATTCCTTCTTTATAATTATAGAGGACTGTAATTCAAAAGACAGTATGAAATAATAAAACAGTTTTATTTGTCACAAAGTTCACTGAACACGTTTATAAATAAAAAATGTTACAATAAAATATTACATTTAAAGGGGTGATGCAATTGGGTTGTAGAGCTGTTATATAACATCAATCTGACATTTGTATGGAGGTTCGACTCTAAGTTGAACAGTCTTTCACTTTCCACACTACTTCATGGGGCAGAAATATATTTTTGGGCCATTTTAGCCAGAGCTGGAAATCTGTTTATTAACTGCCCAGTACTTCAGGGGTTTGTCTGAACGAGGTACAGTGATCTCTCCTACAATAATACAAATAACAGCAATTTGTATTGGCAGAACAGTAGTAAACAATTTTTAGTTTAGTCTCCACTCCAGTTTAAAATGAAATGGGAACATGCAGTTTGAAAAATACGCCACAAGATAGCATATGGGTAGGAAGTGGAGGTATCGGTTTAAGTATCGGTGCATTTGCACGAGTACAAGTACTCATGCAAATACTTGGTATCGGTACCGATACCGATACTAGTATCGGTATCGGTGCAACCCTAGTAAACAGACCAAGAAACCTGCTGCTGCTACCAAGACAGCATGAAGGGGTAGCCACCGATCCGGGACCGGATCTGGTAGGGGGCAGACTATCTCTCTTCGCTCAGACTTGGGCAAGAGATGTTCCGGATCCCTGGGCACTAGAGATAGTCTCCAAGGGATACCTGCTAGAGTTCAAGGGACTTCCTCCAAGGGGAAGGTTCCACCTGTCTCGCTTATCTTCAGACCAGATAAAGAAACAGGCATTCTTACATTGTGTAAGAGACCTATCAAAGATGGGAGTGATAAACCCAGTCCCCTCCGGGGAACAAGGTCTAGGTTTTTACTCAAACCTGTTTGTGTGTGGTTCCCAAAAAAGAGGGAACTTTCAGGCCAATTCTGGATTTAAAGATATTAAACAAGTTCCTCAGAGTTCCATCCTTCAAAATGGAAACCATTCGGACAATCTTGCCGACAATCCAGCAGGGTCAATATTTGACTTCAGTGGATCTAAAGGATGCGTATCTGCATATCTCAATCCACAAAACTCATCATCAGTTCCTGAGGTTCGCCTTTCTGGACAAACATTACCAGTTCGTGGCTCTTCCATTCGGTTTAGCCACCGCTCCCAGAATTTTCACAAAGGTGCTAGGGTCCCTTCTAGCGGTCCTAAGGCCGAGGGGCATCGCTGTAGCACCTTATCTAGACGACATCCTAATCCAAGCGTCGTCTCTTTCCAAAGCAAGGGCCCACACAGACATTGTGTTGGCTTTTCTCAGATCTCACGGGTGGAAGGTGAACATAGAAAAGAGTTCACTGTCACCGTCCACAAGGGTTCCTTTTCTGGGGACAATAATAGATTCTGTGGAAATGAAGATCTTCCTGACAGAAGTCAGAAAGATAAAGCTTTTAAGCGCTTGTCGAGTTCTTCATTCTATTCCTCAACCCTCCATAGCTCAGTGCATGGAAGTAATAGGACTAATGGTTGCAGCAATGGACGTGGTTCCTTTTGCTCGAATTCATCTAAGACCATTACAGCTGTGCATGCTCAATCAGTGGAATGGGGATTATACAGACTTGTCTCCCCAAATTCAAGTAGACCAGGTAACCAGGGACTCACTTCTCTGGTGGTTGACCCAGGATCACCTGTCTCAGGGAATGAGTTTCCGCAGACCGGAGTGGGTCATCGTCACGACCGACGCCAGCCTCTTGGGGTGGGGCGCGGTCTGGGACTCCCTGAAAGCTCAGGGCCTATGGTCTCGGGAAGAGTCGCTTCTCCCGATAAACATTTTGGAACTAAGAGCAATATTCAATGTGCTCCTGGCTTGGCCTCAGCTAGCGGAAGCCAGGTTCATAAGATTTCAGTCGGACAACATAACGACTGTTGCGTACATCAATCATCAGGGGGGAACAAAGAGTTCCCTAGCGATGAAGGAAGTAACCAAGATCATCCAATGGGCAGAGAATCACTCCTGCCATCTATCCGCTATTCACATCCCAGGAGTAGACAACTGGGAGGCGGACTATTTGAGTCGTCAGACTTTCCATCCGGGGGAGTGGGAACTCCACCCGGAGGTCTTTGCTCAGTTAACCCAATTATGGGGCATTCCAGACATGGATCTAATGGCGTCCCGTCAGAACTTCAAGATTCCTTGCTACGGGTCCACATCCAGGGATCCCAAGGCGACTCTAGTGGATGCATTAGTGGCGCCTTGGTCGTTCAACCTAGCGTATGTGTTTCCACCGTTTCCTCTCCTTCCCAGGCTCATAGCCAGGATCAAACAGGAGAAGGCCTCGGTGATTCTGATAGCTCCTGCGTGGCCACGCAGGACTTGGTATGCAGACCTGGTGAATATGTCATCGGCTCCACCATGGAAGCTACCTTTGAGACAGGACCTTCTAGTACAAGGTCCATTCGAACATCCAAATCTAGTTTCTCTGCAGCTGACTGCTTGGAAATTGAACGCTTGATTTTATCAAAGCGTGGGTTCTCGAATTCTGTGATAGATACTCTGGTCCAAGCCAGAAAACCTGTGACTAGAAAGATTTACCATAAAATATGGAAAAAATATATCTGCTGGTGTGAATCCAAGGGATTCTCCTGGAGTAAGATTAAAATTCCAAAGATTCTCTCTTTTCTCCAAGAAGGTTTGGATAAAGGGTTGTCAGCTAGTTCTCTAAAAGGACAGATTTCCACTTTATCTGTCTTGTTACACAAACGATTGGCAGCTGTGCCAGATGTACAATCTTTTGTTCAGGCTTTGGTTAGAATCAAGCCTGTTTTCAGACCCATGACTCCTCCTTGGAGTCTAAATTTTGTTCTTTCAGTTCTTCAAGGGGTTCCGTTTGAACCTTTACATTCCATAGATATTAAGTTATTATCTTGGAAAGTTCTGTTTTTGGTTGCTATTTCTTCTGCTAGAAGAGTTTCTGAATTATCTGCTTTGCAATGTAATCCACCCTATCTGGTTTTCCATTCAGATAAGGTTGTTTTGCGTACTAAGCCTGGTTTTCTTCCAAAAGTTGTTTCCAACAAGAATATTAACCAGGAAATAGTTGTTCCTTCTCTGTGTCCGAATCCAGTTTCAAAGAAGGAACGTTTCTTACACAATTTAGATGTTGTTCGTGCTTTAAAGTTCTACTTAGAAGCAACAAAAGATTTTAGACAAACCTCATCTTTGTTTGTCGTTTACTCTGGTAAGAGGAGAGGTCAAAAGGCTACTGCTACCTCTCTCTCTTTTTGGCTGAAAAGCATTATTCAATTGGCTTATGAGACTGCCGGACGGCAACCTCCTGACCGAATCACAGCTCACTCTACTAGGGCTGTGGCTTCCACATGGGCCTACAAGAACGAGGCTTCTGTTGATCAGATATGTAAGGCAGCGACTTGGTCCTCTCTGCACACTTTTGCCAAATTCTACAAATTTGATACTTATGCTCCTTCGGAGGCTATTTTTGGGAGAGAGGTTTTGCAAGCCGTGGTGCCTTCCATTTAGGTAACCTGATTTGCTCCCTCCCCTCATCCGTGTCCTAAAGCTTTGGTATTGGTTCCCCCAAGTAATGGATGACGCCAATGTTGGAGAAAACAGAATTTATGCTTACCTGATAAATTACTTTCTCCAACGTTGTGTCCGGTCCACGGCCCGCCCTGGTTTCCTAATCAGGTTGAAAATGTTTTTTTCTTTATACACTACAGTCACCACAGCACCCTATAGTTTCTCCTTTTTCTCCTAACCGTCGGTCGAATGACTGGGGGGCGGAGCCAGAGGGGAAGCTATATGGACAGCTCTTGCTGTGTGCTCTCCTTGCCTTTCCACCGTTGGAGAAAGTAATTTATCAGGTAAGCATAAATTCTGTTTTCTATCGTTCAGGAATCTTCGTTATTTGGGTATCAGCATCTCCTTTAGCCCCAATACTTGGTACTCACTTAATATTACTCCAACTTTAAATAAAATTAAATATACTCTTAAAAATTGGCAAAACTTCCTCTCTCCTTATCTGGACGAATAGCTGCTTATAAGATGATGATTAAACGCAAACTGTTGTATATTTTAGAAAATATCCCTCTGTTTCTTAAAAGGAAGGACATTGACCATCTTAATTCTATTCTGAGAGTATTTATTTGGCAAAATAGAAGGCCCAGGATATCTCTTTTTAAACTATCGCTCCCTTTGAAATATGGTGGATTAGCCTGCCCGGACATCAGGGCTTACAATCAAGTCTTCTTAGCACGTACAGTTACGGATTGGCTATCTCTTCAGAATTATGTAACAAATAATGATCTGGAAAAAAACATAACATACCCTTTTCAACCAGCTGCACTTATACATTGCGACACTAGCATGATCCCGCCTGAAATAAAGAAAGTGAAATCTATATATAACCCAATTCTTGCTTGGAAAAAGATCTGCAGTACACTGGCCCTAGAATATCGTGTTTCTAGGTTTATCCCATTTTTGCGTAACCCTCAGTTTCAAGCAGGACTACATACAACAATTTATTTAGACTGGAAAGCAGCGGGTCTTTCCAATATTCATCAAATTTTAGACTTTGATAGAAGATGCGTTAAATCATTTGATTCTCTTAGAATGGAATTCAATCTCCCGCACAAGAATTCTTTTGCATATTTACAGGCGAGACACTATGCTCTTAAACTTACGAATGATTTTGGTTGGAACTGGTCTCTGAACTGGCTAGCCTTAGCTAAAACTAGACATATGTCAATTACCCCAGGCTACTCCGCTTAGGTGGCTGTTCAGGGTACAAATAATCTTGAAAAAATTCAGACCAACTGGGCTGTACTGGTAAAGCAAACCTTGGAACTTCAACTACAATTCAAGAGACTGCTCGCGTAACCCTTTCCTTCTCGTGGAGGGAATCTCACTTGAAATTACTCTACATGTCATATTTTACCCCAGAAAAGGGATCCAAGTGTGGAAACAGTAGCTTCACTGTATGCCCAAAATGTTTGTTTCCCTCGGAGATCTCTTGCATATGTTATGGGCCTGTCCAAAAATCAGAAATTTCTGGCTTAAACTCCAATTTTGGCTAAATAAAATAACTGGCGCCCCTCGCTTGACTCTGTCATTAACAATTATAGTTTTTCTTTTAAATAACACAGGGAACAAGGAAGGTAATACTAAAATTATTAATATGACTATATTAGCTGCCAGATACCTAATTTTTAAAAAAGGAAACTGAGAACAACCCCTAGTATAGTAGAAATCAAGAACTGTTTAAAGAAACAATGTATTCTTGAACAAGCTGATACTAACTTAGACAATGAGCAGGACATTAGAAGATTCTTTGCTAAATGGACATTATTCATCAAAGCTCTCCCATCCAGTGAAATTGATTATTTAATATATCCTTTTAGAAACTCAAAATTGATCATGCTTGGTCTGTGATAATATATCCTTCTCTATAATAACCATTCTTTTCCCCCTCTTTTTTCCCTTCCCCACCCCCACTTTTTTTTTTTGTTTGTTTGTTTTTGTTTTGGTAGTTTTGTTTTGTTTTGCTTTTCTGGTTGGTCGGTTATCTTAAATAGGTTATAAATATGGAAAAACCCCAATTCAGATACAGAAAAGTTTATCCTATTGATAGGAACCAAAGGGATGGGCCTGTATTTTGTTTTGTTTTCTTTCTACCATTTGTTATTTTGGCCTGCTGTACTGTGTATATATATATATAAATACTTATGTTTATGTTTTCTTATTGATTTAAAAAAAAAGTATCCTGAATTGGTTCTAAATAAAATATATTAAAAAAAAAGGGATAGTCTAGTCAAAATTAAACTTTCTTGATTCAAATAGATCTTGCAATTTTAAGCAACTTTCTTTTTTACTCCTATTATCAATTTTTATTTCGTTGTCTTGGTGTCTTTATTTGAAAATGCACGGATGTAAGCTTAGGAACTTGCCCTAATTAGTTCAGCACCTGTGTAGTGCTTAATGATTTGTGTCTAAATGTAGCCACCAATCAGCAAGCACTAACCAGGTACTGTACCAGAAATGTGCCGGCTCCTAAGCTTACATTCTTGCTTTTTCAAATAAAGATACTAAGAGAAACAAAATAAATTGATAATAGGAGTAAATTAGAAAGTTGCTTAAAATTGCATGCTCTATTTGAATCATGAAAGATCACATTTTGGTTTCATATCCCTTTAAACACTTTGAGATGGTAATATAAAATGAAAAATCGTGTGTATATATATATATATATATATATATATATATATATATATATATATATATATATATATATAAAAAAAACTCAATATACTTTCAATATTTATAAAAAATAAAAATGTATCACAATAATGATATATAACACAAAACGTGATAAAGTATATCAATTAAGTATAAAATCAACCATACAAACCATGGAATTTGAAAGACAACCATAACATAACTCTGTATACATTATATGTGCACAGGTCCCACATCTGAGCCGTTCTACTCATGTGAGTAAAAGTGCTTTGTTTTAAAAACATCCCAGATACAGCATACATATTTCACATTTATTAAAACAGAATCAGAAAACTGGTCATTAAAGTGCCATAAAACATGTTGAGATCTGTGCATATCCTAAAAGGGCTAACTAAGTAAAATAGTTTGCATACAAAATTTTTTTAAAATCTTGCTTTCAAGTATTTTAAAATAATTTTCAAAAATAAGCAACATTAGTAACATAGCCATGCTGTCTGGATTAGTCTGAATTATCTGCCCTTATCAGTGTTTAGCATCAGAAACACAGGCATTGTATTTCAACTTTGTTTACAGCAACTTATTTGCTTCTAGGCATGCTCCAGCAGATAATGAGTTTTAAAGTCTTGTATTCTACCAAAGCAAAGGTGGAGATAGATACAGCCAAATAAGGAATGGTGTGGGGGGAGTTAGAGCTGTACAATTCATAAACTTAAAAGAAAGGGTTAATGGTGAGGCAATGCAGTATAAATTTGCAGGTAAAGTAATTAAAGTACAAATTATTATATTTTGTCTCTATCTTAACTTGTTTTATGTCCCTTTAAGGGTATACAGCAACCTTCACCTTATAACACTTTAGTGCGTAATATTCCTTATAAGTAGGACAGTATATTTCACACAGTGAATAAAAAGCCATTGCCGTTAAGTATATGCACCCCTCCCTGTGATCAGTCTGTTCCAAATACTCTGATGTACGTTTCCTTACTCAATTTTTTCAAGGAACTCCTAAGCACTTATATATATATGTCTATATATGTGTACATATGTATTTATGTCTTTATATGTGGTTTCTGTATTGCTGCAATCACCCTATTAAAGGATCGCTGAGTTAAAACAATATTTGAAGCAAAAAAATTCTGAGATTTTCCATATCTTACCCAGAATCCTCTTGTGCATTGGTAACAATGTACATGGAGTTTTACTGGGGGGAAATAAGCGGGGAACTAGCCTAGATGTGCTAATTTCCTATACAAAAATGTTATATTGATTGTCTTTATATGTGTATATTTGTCTGTAAATACATAAATACACATATAAATACATATGTATACATATGTAGGCATATAAATATAAAAACCCCAATTCTGAAAAAAGTTGGGATAGTATGGAAAATTTAAAAAAAATTAGTCATTTGAAAATTCAATTCACAGTGTATTATATTGAAAACACGATATTAACACATTATTTGATGTTTTACTATGTGAATTTAATGTATTTTTTAAAATATACACTCATTTCAAATCTGATGACTGTAACACATTCCAAAAAAGTTTGGACAGGGGCAATTTAGGACTAATAGCAATGTGACAAGTTGAAATAAGAAGGTGATGTGAAACAGGGGAGGCAATCGTGTAATCATAGTACATAGAGCCTCAAAAAAAGATGGGTCGAGGCTCGCCAATCTGCCAACACTTTGAGAACAACATTCCCCAAAGACAAATCGGTAGGATTTGGGGCATTTTACCTTCTACAGTGCACAATAATTAAAAGATTTAAGGAATCGAATCGAATCTCGGTGCATAAAGGGCAAGGCCGAAAACCCCTTCTGAATGTTCAAGATCTCCAATCCCTCAGACGTCACTGTCTCAAAAACCATCATGAGTCTGTAATAGATATCCTGACATGGGCTCGGGAATACTTTGGTAAACCTTTGTCAGTCAACACCATTTGGCGCTTCATCCACAGATGCAAGTAAAGGCTTTGCTATGCAAAGCAGAATCCATACAGCAACACTGTCCAGAAGTGCCGCCGACTTCTCTTGGCTCGGTCTCATCTGAGATGGACAGTAGCACAGTGAAATTGTGTTTTGTGGTCCGACGAGTCAACATTTCAAATAGTTTTCGGAAAAAACAGCCGTCCTGTTCTATGGCCCAAAAAGAAAAATGACCATAGAAGCTGTTATCAGCATCAGGTCAAAAAGCCAGCGTCTGTCATGATATGGGGGGGGGGGGGGTGTCAGTGCCCATTAATGCAGAAAGATACTCTTGAGAAAGTGGGCAGTTACAGCCGGGAAACACGTTGAGGCATTGGCCTCTAGTTATCAAGCCGTCAACCGCAAATACGCTGGAATTCGCCTTAGTTATCAACCCCTACTGCCCGGCAAAAGTAGAATATAGTGACGTAAGCTTCGATCCGCCGGACTCAGTCCGACACAGATCGATGGTTATGTCACTATAGATGTTCCGAACGCAAGTTCGGCACAGTCTGACTACTTTTGGTAGTTATAAAACTACTACCAGGTATGCTCGCCACTATTCCGGGCCAGCGTACCTGATCCCATAGGAATCAATGGGAGTCTGACAATAGCGAAAGCTCATGTTCGCTGCTGCCCGATATCCCATTGATTCCTATGGGAAACGTCTGCACCTAACACCCTAACATGTACCCCGAGTCTAAACACCCCTAATCTGCCCCCCTACACCGCCGCAACTAAATAAATTTATTACCCCCTAAACCGCCGCTCCCGGACCCCGCCGCCACCTACATTATACATATTAACCCCTAATCTGCCGCCCCCTATACCGCCGCCACCTACATAAACTTATTAACCCCTATCCTACGGATCCCGGACCCCGCCGCAACTAAATAAATTGTTTAACCCCTAAGCCGCCGCTCCCGGACCCCGCCGCCACCTATATTAAAGTTATTAACCCCTATCCTGCCCCCCACTACACCGCCGCAACCTACATTAAACTCATTAACCCCTAAAGTGCCGCTCCCGGACCCCGCCACAACTAAATTAAATGTTTAACCACTAAACTGCCGCTCCCGGACCCCGCCGCCACCTATATTAAACTTATTAACCCCTAAACCTAAGTCTAACACTAACACCCCCTAACTTTAATATTATTTTAATAAATCTAAATAAAACTTACTATTATTAACAAAATTATTCCTATTTAAAACTAAATACTTACCTGTAAAATAAACCCTAATATAGCTGCAATATAACTAATAATTACATTTTAGGATTTATTTTTATTTTACAGGCAACTTTGTATTTATTTTACCTAGGTACAATAGTTATTAACTATTTAATAACTACCTAGCAAAAAAAAGTACAACATTACCTGTAAAATAAATCCTAACCTAAGTTACAATTAAACCTTACACTACACTATTATTAAATAAATTAAATTAAATAAATTACCTACAATTAAATAAAATAAACTAAACTATAGTACAAAAAAACCCACTAAATTACAGAAAATAAAAACGAATTACAAGAAGTTTAAACTAATTACACCTAATCTAAGCCCCCTAATAAAATAATAAAGCCCCCCAAAATAAAAAAAATGCCCTACCCTATTCTAAATTACCAAGTAACCAGCCTTTAAAAGGGCTTTTTGCCAGGCATTGCCCCAAAGTAATCAGCTCTTTTACATGTAAAAAGAAATGCAACCCCCCCAACATTAAAACCCACCACCCACATACCCCTACTCTAACCCACCCAAACCCCCCTTAATAAAACAACGCTAACCCCCTGAAGATCATCCTACCTTGAGCCGTCTTCACCCAACCGGGCCGAAATCTTCATCCAAGGTGCGCAGAGGAGGTCCTTCATCCTGTAGAAGTCTTCATCCAGGCAGCGTCTTCAATCTTCATCCATCCGGAGCGTAGCGGAGCCATCTTCAAAGGAGCCGACGCGGAGCTCGCATTCTATTGGCTGTTCCGATCAGCCAATAGAATGCGAGCTCAATCTGATTGGCTGATTGGATCAGCCAATCGTATTGAACTTCAATCTGATTGGCTGATTGAATCAGCCAATCAGATTTTTCCTACCTTAATTCCGATTGGCTGATAGAATCCTATCAGCCAATCGGAATTCGAGAGACGCCATCTTGGATGACGTCCCTTAAAGGAACCTTCATTCATGTTCAGTCGTTAGTGTAAGAGAATGGCTCCGCGTCGGCTTCTTTGAAGAAGGCTCCGCTCCGGATGGATGAAGATTGAAGACGCTGCCTGGATGAAGACTTCTACCGTATGAAGGACCTCCTCTGCGCACCTTGGATGAAGATTTCGGCCCGGTTGGGTGAAGACGGCTCAAGGTAGGATGATCTACAGGGGATTAGCGTTAGGTTTTATTAAGGGGGGTTTGGGTGGGTTAGAGTAGGGGTATGTGGGTGGTGGGCTTTAATGTTGGGGGGTTGTATTTCTTTTTACAGGTAAAAGAGCTGATTACTTTGGGGCAATGGCCCGCAAAAAGCCCTTTTAAGGGCTGGTAAAAGAGCTGGTTACTTGGTAATTTAGAATAGAGAAGGGCATTTTTTTATTTTGGGGGGCTTTATTATTTTATTAGGGGGCTTAGATTAGGTGTAATTAGTTTAAACTTCTTGTAATTCTTTTTTATTTTCTGTAATTTAGTGTTTGGTTTTTTTGTACTATAGTGTAGTTTATTTAATTTTAGGTAATTTATTTAATTTATTTAATGATAGTGTAGTGTTAGGTTTAATTGTAACTTAGGTTAGGATTTATTTTAAGGTAATTTTGTACTTATTTTAGCTAGGTAGTTATTAAATAGTTAATAACTATTTAATAACTATTGTACCTAGTTAAAATAAATACAAAGTTGCCTGTAAAATAAAAATAAATCCTAAAATAGCTACAATGTAATTGTTAGTTATATTGTAGCTATATTAGGGTTTATTTTACAGGTAAGTATTTAGTTTTAAATAGGATTAATTTAGTTAATAATAGTAAGTTTTATTTTGATTTATTAAAATAATATTAAAGTTAGGGGGTGTTAGTGTTAGTGTTAGACTTAGGTTTAGGGGTTAATAAGTTTAATATAGGTGGCAGCGGGGTCCGGGAGCGGCGGTTTAGGGGTTAAACATTTAATTTAGTTGCGGTGGGTTCCGAGAGCGGCGGTTTAGGGGTTAATGAGTTTTAATGTAGGATGCGGTGGTGTAGTGGGGGGCAGGATAGGGGTTAATAACTTTAAAATAGGTGGCGGTGGGCACCGGGAGCGGCGGTTTAGGGGTTAAACAGTTTATTTAGTTGCGGCGGGGTCCGGGATCCGCAGGATAGGGGTTAATAACTTGAATATAGGTGGCGGTGGTGTAGTGGGGGGCAGGATAGTGGTTAATAGGTATAATGTAGGTGGTGGCGTGGTCCGGGAGCGGCGGTTTAGGGGTTAATACATTTATTTTAGTTGCAGCGGGGTCCAGGAGCGGCGGTTTAGGGGGTAATAACTTTATTTAGGTGAGGGGGGCTCCGGGAGCGGCGGTTTAGAGGGTAAAACAGTGTAGTTTACTGTGGGTGCTTAGTGACATTCTATCAAAAAAGCTGCGAAGAAGCCGATGAGCAGCAAGATCGATGACTGTCAGTTAACAACAGTCCGCTGCTCATCGCTCCGTACTTGGTGCGCGGCTTCTTGACAGCTTTTTTGATAACTTTGGCAAACGTATTCAGGTCCGCGGCGGCGATGGTAGGCGAGCGTATTGGGCCGGCGAATGCAGCTAAGTTGACGGCTTCATAACTAGAGGCCTTAGGGTCCGATTTATCAAGCTCCGTCTAAAGACCACAGCTTCGTAACTTGTCCGCTTGCTCTGAGGCCGCGGACAGAAATCAACCCAATCGAATACGATCGGGTTAATTGACACCCCCTGCTAGCGGCGGATTGGCTGCTAATCTGCAAGGGGCGGCATTGCACAAGCAGTTCACAAGAACTGCTGGTGCAATAATAAATGGCGACAGCATATGCTGTCGGCATTTATCGATGTGCAGCGGACATGATACACTACATCGTATCATATCCGCTTGCACTTACATAAATAGGCCCCTTAGAGTGGGTTGCCTGTGTAGTCACATGCTATGGGGTCTGAGTTCCTGCGGTGCTATTTTGCTGGGTGGTGAAGTTACACGCCGGTGAGCACAATACTGTAGCTTTTGTTGGAGAGCTCTGAACATCCCATACATGGTTATTAACTGAGAGGATACTACAAACTTGGTATTTGATGTGCCTGAATTTCAATTATGTTTGTGAGTAGTTTTATGTACCGTTCAATAAATAGTGTTTTGTGATTTTACATTATATTTGGCTCTTTCATCTTGAGCTCCAAATTTCCCCCACCACGATTTGTTTTCTTCGGTTGCAGGACAAGCAGCCTGTTCATGAGAGCTGTACTTTTGAAGATTGCCAGAGTGTAACATACAGAGAAAACATTGGATTATCGATTTGAATTTGAACTGACAACCTTACTGTGCATCAGCAATGAAGACTGTTTCATTGTGACTTTTTATTTTAGGAAAATTAGCTGTTACATTTTTTTTATACCGATTAGAAGCGCTTCTTTGTTGCTTCTGTTGTTTTTAGACATCTTAATGTTAAAGCCATTCGCCTGCCTTTTTTTTTTTCTAACACCTGCAACCTCCTATCGTTTAGCCTTTATAACTTTTGTGTGCAATATTTTTTGTGAATACGTTTTATATGATAGTGTTATTATGAGTGTAGCTATACTTTGTAATGTATTTTTTATGTGTTTTGTGCAACAGTTAACCAGAGCTCTGAAGTTGTGGTAATCATTCTAGAATAAATCACGATTCCACTCGTAATCGCATTTACTTTCGACTCGTAATACCAGTGGTAATTTCCGGTTTTCAAATGTTCATAATTAGATTTGGTATCCACAGTTAAGATTTTAATTGTAACATTTTATTTAACAAATACTATTCAGAAGTTAATTTAAATATTACATTTAAAGAGATCATTAGAAATACAATTACATATATATCAATAGCATTTTTTGGATTTGAATATTGCATAATTCAAATTGAATTATTAGAAAAATTCTAATCGAATTTTACATTTAAAGATGGCATTAGAAATACTATTACATTGAATGAATGTTAGAATGTTGTACAAACATTTGAAATTCTAAACACACAAATGTGTTAAAATTTGTTTCATTTTTCGAATGTTGCAAAACATTCGCCCATCCCTAGTGCACATACATATTTACACATAAATACATGAATATGCATGCATACATACATACACACATATATACATATACAGTTGTACTCATAAGTTTACATACCCTCGCAGAATTTATGATTTCTTGGTTTTTCAGAGAATATGAATAATAACACAAAAACTTTTCTTTCACTCATGGTTAGTGTTGGGATGAAGCCATTTATTATCAATCAACTGTGTTTACTCTTTTTAAATTATAATGACAACATTAACTACCCCAATGACCCTGATCAAAAGTTGACATACCCCAGTTCTTAATACCGTATATTGCCCCCTTTAACATCAATGACAGCTTGAAGTCTTTTGTGGTATTTGTGGATGAGGCTCTTTATCTTCTCAGATGGTAAAGCTGCCCATTCTTCCTGGCAAAAGCCCCCAGTTCCTATAAATTATTCGGCTGTCTTGCATGAACTGCACGTTTGAGATCTCCCCAGAGTGGCTCAATGATATTGCCCCTCCAGAACCTTATCTTTATTCTGCTGTATCCAATGACAGGTCGACTTGGCCTGGTGTTTAGAATCATTGTCATGATGGAATGTCCAAGTACGTCCCATGCGCAGCTTCCGGGTTGATTAATGCATATTTTCCTCCAGTATTTTTTGATAACATACTGCATTCATCTTGCCATCAATTTTGACCAAATTTCCTGTGCCTTTGTAGCTCACACATCCCCAAAACATCAGTGATCCACCACTAAACCCAGGAGCTTGAATTCGAAATCACAGAAAAGGACTCCAAAGGGGTATAATTAAAAGGATTTATTTAAAAAAGTTAAAAAGAAACCAGCAACGCGTTTCTCGGCTGCACAGAGCCGTTTCATCAGGCTGTAATAATGTTTAACACACACCTGCTGTATTAATACCCCACCTTTTAATTATACCCCTTTGGAGTCCTTTCCTGTGATTTCGAATTCAAGCTCCTGGGTTTAGTGGATATCGGACGCTAGTACCACCCGCCCTGTGTATCCTACAAAGTATTCATTGAATACGGGTATTCCACTGTGCTCTTAGGGGAGGAAGGTGTGTATCCAGATCGTCTGTGGATTGGTGGAGCGGCCGCTCGGAGTAAGGTGTGGACGTGTTCCCGTACCTGATTGGCTGAAGGGTCCCACGTGACCTCCTGGAGTTTCTATCGAGTGTTGGTCTGCCGGGCGACAAACAGGTCCCGGTCTGCTGTGTCTGGCGCAAATCAGTGCTGCCTTGTTTGTGAGTATAATAATCGTCGCTTGCTGCAATTGACTTTTGTATATACGTTATCACCCTATTGGCGCCTCTTTTCATTCCATTCAGGATTGGTTTTGGTCGTTGTCGTTTTATCTGAGAGAGCAGACTTATGATCTTTGCCCATCGTATGTTCTTCCTTTGCTTGGCGCCTAGCGCACCTCCAGAGTTTGACTTATCATCCTCTTTTTTTTTTTACCTCTATGTTTCACAGTAGGAATGGTGTACCTTTCATCATAGGCCTTGTTGACTCCTCTCCAAATGTAGCGTTTATGGTTGTGGCCAAAAAGCTCAATTTTGGTCTTATCACTCCAAATGACTTTGTGCTAGAAGGTTTGAGGCTTGTCTCTGTGCTGTATTGTAAGCGGGATACTTTGTGGCATTTGCGTAGTAATGGCTTTCTTCTGGCGACTCGACTATGCAGCCCATCTTTCTTCAAGTGCCTCCTTATTGATCATCTTGAAACAGTCACACCACATGTTTTCAGAGAGTTCTGTATTTCACCTGAAGTTATTTCTAGGTTTTTCTTTGCATCTCGAACAATTTTCCTGGCAGTTGTGACTGAAATTTTAGTTGGTCTACCTGACCGTGGTTTGGTTTCAACAGAACCCCTCATTTTCCACTTCTTGATTAGAGTTTGAACACTGCTGTTTTATATACCTTTCCTGTTTTATACAGTTCAACTACCTTTTCCCCCAGATCCTTTGAAAATTCTTTTGCTTTCCCCATGACTCAGAATCCAGAAACGTCAGTGCAGCACTGGATGAAAGATGCAAGGGTCTGTCAGGAGTCCAGAAACTCATTGACCTTTTATACACACACACTAATTACAAGAAAACAGATCACAGGTGAGGATGGTTACCTTTAATAGCCATTCAAACCCCTTTGTGTCAACTTCTGTGCATGTTATCAGGCCAAAATCACCAGGGTATGTAAACTTTTGATCAGGGTAATTTGGGTAGTTTCTTCTGTCATTATGATTTAAAAAGAGTAAACACAGTTGATTGATAATAAATGGCTTCAGCCAAACACTAAAAGAAAAGTTTTTGTGTTATCATTCATATTCTCTGAAATTGTTGCAAATACAAATGTTTAGGCATTCTCATGTTTATTTCTTTTGTTTGTATTGGTATGACACAAAATATTTTTGGCACTGACTGTATATTCACTTCTGATTCCTTCCCAGTCAAACACCGTTTTATATCCATAACCATATCAGTGTTCTCCCCAGGACGTTTTTAGCGGGTGCACCACCCGACTGATTGTACTGACTATCCAGCTTAAATTGGAACCAATATTAAGCTACAATAAGATAATATTAAAAAAGTTAAATTTTTATTGCACACATTTTCATTAAATACATTTATGTTAAATTATGCAATTTAATTTGTGCTTTGGATAGTAGAAAATTATGTATTAGACAATATTACATTGCCCCCAACTGGCTACTTCATAAAGCCACCTGGCTGGCATAATTTTCTGTGGAGAACATTGCATATCCCTTTTAAACACTATTTAATTTATTTTTTCAGTAATATATGAGTGTGATACTTTATTTTAATATGTTTTACATGTGTTTTGTGAAACTTTTATTTTAGCCCTAACACTTTACTTCAGGTTGCAGGTTAACGTTCTACCGGTAATATACAGTAAGCAATGTTAAAGGGACATTAAACCCAAAAAATGTATTTTATGATTCAGATAGAGGACACAATTTTAAACAACATTCTAATTTACTTCTATTATCTAATTTGCTGTATTCTTTAGATATCCTTTGTTGAAGAAATAGCTATGCACATGGGTGAGCCAATCACATGAGGCATCTATGTGCAGCCACCAATCAGCAGCTACTGAGCCTATCTAGAGATGCTTTTCATCAAAGGATATCAAGAGAATGAAGCAAATTATATAACAGAATTAAATTATAAAGTTGTTT
Source organism: Bombina bombina (assembly GCF_027579735.1). Classification (NCBI taxonomy): domain Eukaryota; kingdom Metazoa; phylum Chordata; class Amphibia; order Anura; family Bombinatoridae; genus Bombina; species Bombina bombina. The sequence goes on from NC_069507.1 coordinate 115,017,112, forward strand.
AAAATTGCATGCTCTTTCTAAATAATATAAGAAAAAATATTGGTTTCATGTCCCTTTAAGATAAGATTCTTCAATCAAGAGTTTATTATTTTTAAAGTAGTACAAGATTGTGCTGCTTTGCCCTAGGGTATAGCTGTAGTCCATATCAGTCTCTTCAGTAGAGCAGTGGTGGCTTTAAAGCAATGGGAACTTGTGGGACATAATTCTCACTGCGCCTCCCATATGTTGATGCTGCCCTAACCCTGAAAACCTGAGGGATATTTACTCAGGACTTTTCTTTATTTCACAGGTCCATGTGAGGGAGAGGGCCTCTCAAACCTGGGAACTACCTTGCTGTCAGGCAGAAGATGAGGTAAGTGCTGGCTTGCTTTCTGGGGGATATAAGATAACACTCAGAAAAAAGGTTGGGCACTTTATTTATTTATTGAATAGGACAAACTTCATCGTTAACAAAATCATAGACTCCCCTAAGAGCATAGGGGACACCTTGGACAGCCTAGATGCAGGCACTGGGGCTGGTTAAATTATTAGCGATGGTTCCACATCTCCCTTATTTAACTTAAATAACCGACCGGGAGTTTTCTTCTTGACACGCCCACAATGGGAGCTACTCAAGGAAGCAGCAAGTGATTGCGCGCCCTTTTTGCCGGTCACTTCGCTCCATTGTAGTACAAACTACGCATCTCCATATTATAGCTACGTGTTAACACCGGAGATTGACTGTGCGACTGAAATCCAAGTTGCGTAGACATACGGCTCCTGCTCAGAGGAGGTAGGCACCAAAGTGTTGCTGAGGTGTAGAGGTGTTTGCAAGTTTATTTAGGCGTTCTTTAAGCTTCTCTATACTACAATTACTTAAACGGAATAAAAAAGTTACAATTTATTATTTAACGTTATTCATGTTTTTGCATTTTAGTAATAAAATGTAATCCTTTTATGTAAATTTGTTAATTGAGAGTTAAAAGATGGACCAAGAGGTTTTACAAAGTGTCACTTGTTCTTTATGTTTTGATGCAATGTGGAACCACCAATCCCTTTCTGTTCCTCATTCATTGAGAGAACTTTAAGCTACAGGGATAGACTTTTTTTCTGAGCCAAAATTTTCCAAAGAGGATGCTGTTCAGGAATCTAATGACAATGTTCAATATATGCCGCAGCTTTCTCCTCAAGCGTCCCAAATTTTACCGCCCTCACATGCAGTGCCCTTGTGCTTCCTCTCTAGCTCCAGCTGGAGTTACTTTAAAAGACATCTTCTCTCATGTCTTCTGCAGTTTCAGATGCGTTGTCTGCTTTCCCAATGTTGCAGGGAAAGCGCAAGAGGAAAATCAGACATTCAATAAGCGAGGTTTCTGACACAGTTGTTGCTATTTCAGATGTCCCCTCACAGAAGCCTGAGGAGGAGGATAACGTAGTACCATCTGAAGGTGAAATTTCAGATTCTGACAGTGTAATTCCTCTTGCTGATACTGAAGTTGTATCCTTCAGGTTTAAGCTAGAACACCTCTATCTGTTACTTAAGGAGGTTTTAGCTACTCTGGACGACAGCGACTCCACGGTCGTTGTTAATCCCAAGAAATCCAGTAAGCTGAACAAATATTTTGAGGTACCTTCCTCGATAGAGGTTTTTCCGGTACCAGACCGAGCTTCTGAGATCATTGCAAAGGAGTGGGATAGACCGGGTATACCTTTTTCTCCATCTCCTATATTTAGAAAGATGTTTCCCATATCCGACTCGGTTAAGGAGGCTTGGCAAACAGTCCCCAAGGTGGAAGGAGCTGTTTCCACCTTAGCTAAGAGAACTACTATACCCATAGAGGATAGTTGCGCTTTTAAAGATCCTATGGACGGGGGGGGGGGGCGTGTCTGACCATCGACTAAGATGGCTGCTTCTTAACTCTGGCTGATCAAGGGAGAAGATAGAACCGCTGTTTACTTCTCCATTTCCCATAAATCAAGCTTTTACCTACAGAGAGTATTGAAAGGGAATATTTGTGGAATCGATTTATACTACTTTTAACTAGTTTGCAGCCCAGCAGCCATATTTAGATGAAGTGCGCAGTGGAGGCCTGATTACGGCTTGGAACTTTTTCTACCCCCCCAGTATTCTGCTTATCCAGCAAACCCAGTCACTTGAACTGATACAAATCACAGAATTTCTTGCATAGAATCACATTTGCTATTCTCAATCGGGGATTGATTTTCATCAGAGGGCTATAACTGGTCTAAGGTGTATGGGGACACTATTTCCAGTGTTGCCAAGATGGAGCCCGAAGTACAGAAACGGAGACAAGACATCTGCAACGTATTAGATACGCACTTCAAGACGCTGATTCAGCAAATAAGGCATTGCTTCTCTGAAGCGGCAGACCGACAGAAGCGGTTTGTAAATGGTACCATTCCTGTCGGCTCATTAGAGGAGACATCGGGCAGATATAACATGGTGGCTGCTGCAGCTATAGAGCCAGCTGAGATTCTTATACCCACCACCGCGAGCAATATCGCAGCGACAGACCACGGAGAGCGGCAAAGTTATCCAGGAGATCCAAGATGGGCTAACTAAAAATCCTACGCATACACCAGCTTTTCCCACCTGGAGAGACCCTTCTGAGGGACAACCAGAAACTCAGGAAAGGCTATGAGGCATCAGGAGCGGCTCATTTAGTCTACAATTTTGCTACTTTATAGCTCTTATGAAGGACACTCTGCTTCTACTGGGGACTTATGGCCGCAAGACACAGATCAGCCCAGGGACATTTATTCGAAAAAGAGGGATCGGTTAGTATACTAACAACAGACATTCTATGTCCAGTGACCCCTAGACAGGATATATTAGCGAAATTGTCTGGGACACAAGGGGCATCCATGTAACAAAGACTGCATTGCCCTCAGGAAACGGGTTTGAGAGGTGTTAGCCTAAACTGCTTACTTATTCTAGAGGTCTATACTAGTCGCAGGGGACCCGGAAAACTGTTTGCTTTGTCAAATAACTCCTTCCAACTAGAGTGTTGTTATTGAGAGTACTAATGTGAGTTATTTTACAGTTTTCAATAATGTACCCTTAATACATGGCTAACCGTTTAGTTACTTTTATGCAATAACTAGTATTATTAGAAATAATCTGTGTATAAGATATACTCCTTTACTAGTTTATATTGTGAAAGTCTATATAAGGTGATTAGGGCTTAAGCCTCTCTACAGCAGTTAGCTATTTGATGTTCAAATATGGAGTATTTCTCTACTTTATAAAAATCTTGGTGAGTAATGTATGCAATGGTTTAAGATATATTCTGCATCATCAGACGGCTTACTAAATATCTTTATGTATAGATTGCTGTTGTAACTGGACACCTCCATTAGAGGGGAGTAGAATTTTATTAATGTTTGGTTGCTGTTGAATCAGCACAGAAGTGCTTTTAATAAATGCCTACTACTTGGTTAGCCAGAAGTGAGGGAAACCCCGTCACACATAATGTGTTTATAGACATAGTTTTTCAGCTAAGCCTAAATAGGGAATGTCAGAGCTTAGAGAAATACAGTATATAGTTTAAGTTATGTCTCTTATCATGGGAGGCCCCTTTAGCGTATAAGGTGATGGGGGATTTCCATATTAGCGTGCGATACATCCCCATAGATCTTTCTCCTGTAGTGTAAAAATAAGACCATATACCATTATATTTGTTTCTCCCGTATTGATGATATCATGTCCCATTTACATTTAATGTACTTATAATACATTCGTTTACAGAGCAGTTGCTTATATTTAGGGTCCAAAAGTGGCCCATTTTGCTATCTTTTTTGTTTTGGTTTGTTTTGTTGTATCCCCTAGAATCCCCTATAAGGTCTTCTATTCTGTTCAGGAGGCCCAAGAGAGGCCTCTCCTTTTCATAGAGGGGAACCACTATTTGTGACTCTACAATATATTCTACGGGGACTTTCTTTAAACTAAACTTTTGAGGTTAATTTACACTAGTACCATTGAGCAATTAACTGTCTACATTTTGCGATGATTATTATGTATAATGTATAGTGTCTGTTATTTACCGAACGTGTACAGTACTTTGTAATGTTTGAATATAACTCAATAAAAAAATCTTTAAAACAAACAAAAAAAAAAATCCTATGGACAAAAATTAGAGGAGTTACTAAAAAAGATGTATGTACACCAGGGCTTACAATGGCAGCCAGCTGTGTGCATTGATACCATAACTAGTGTGGCGGCATATTGGTTTGATGCGTTGTCTGGTGCTATTAGGACAGAAACTCCCCTGGATCAAATCCAGGATAGGATAAAAGCTCTTAAATTGTCTAATTCCTTTATTACGGATGCTTCCCTTCAAGTTATCAAACTGGGAGCAAAGATTTCAGGTTTCTCTGTTCTAGCTCGCAGAGCCTTATGGATAAAACCTTGGTCTGCGGATGTATCCTCTAAGTCTAAGCTTTTAGCGATCCCTTACAAGGGGAAGACCTTGTTTGGGCCTGGCTTGACGGATCACTGGGCAGTAGAAATAGTGTCCCAGGGATACAAACTAGAGTTCAAAAGTTTTCCTCCGAGTGGCAGATTTCTGCTTTCAAGATTTTCTGTAGACCAGACAAAAAGAGAGGTGTTCTTGCGCTGTGTAAGAGACCTCTCTGACCTGGGACTGATAGTTCCTGTTCCGATTCAGGAACGGGTCTGGGATTTTATTCCAATCTGTTCGTGGTTCCCAAAAAAGAGGGAACCTTCAGGCCTATTTTAGATCTCAAGAGTCTAAACAAATTCCTCAGAGTTTTGTCCTTCAAGATGGAAACTATTTGTTCCATTCTCCCTTTGGTCCAAGAGGGTCAATTTATGACAACTGTGGATTTAAAGGACGCGTACTTGCATGTTCCCATTCACAGGGACCATGACAAATTTCTGAGGTTTGCCTTTGTAGACAATCACTTCCAATTCGGTCTTGCCACAGCTCCCAGAATTTTCTCAAAAGTTCTGGGTTCGCTGTTGGCGGTGCTTCGGTTCCGGGGCATTGCAGTGGCGCCCTACATGGACGACATCCTAGTCCAGGCGCCATCCTTACAACAAGCAAGATCCCACACGGAAATGTTGCTATCCTTCCTGTGTTCTCACGGATGGAAGGTAAATTTGGAAAAGTTCCTTAGTCCCAAAGACAAGGGTAACTTTCTTGGGAACCATAATAGATTCCCTATCAATGAAGATTTTTTCTGACAGAAGTCAGGAAATCAAAGATCTTCGATACTTGTCTAGCTCTTCAGTCCACTCCTCGGCCATCAGTGGCTTAGCGTATGGAGGTAATCGGGCTGATGGTGGCGGCAATAGACATTATCCCGTTTGCTCGGTTCCACCTCAGACCTCTGCAGTTAAATATGCTCAGGCAATGGAACGGAGATTATGCGGACTTATCTCCTCGAATACTACTGGAGCAGGAGATAAAGGATTCTCTTCAATGGTGGTTGTCTCTGGATCATCTCTCCCAGGGATCCTGCTTTCGCAGACCATCTTGGGTGATTGTGACAACAGACGCCAGCCTTCTAGGATGGGGAGCAGTCTGGGGCTCCCTAAAGGCTCAGGGAGTTTGGACTCAGTCAGAGGGGCCTATCTATCAAGCTCCGAATGGAGCTTGATGCCCCGTGTTTCTGGCGAGCCTTCAGAAACAGCAGTTATGAAGCAGCGGTCACAAAGAGGCTTGCTCTGAGCAGGCGGACAGACATCGCCGGAATTCAACCCGATCGAGTTGGCCGAGAGTCTGCAGGGGGCGGCGTTGCACCAGCAGCTCTTGTGAGCTGCTGGTGCAATGCTGAATACGGAGAGCGTATTGCTCTCTGTATTCAGCGAGGTCTGGCGAACCTGATCCACACTGTTGGATCAGGTCCGCCAGACTTTGTTAAATAGAGACCAGAGTCTGTTCTACCTATAAGCATTCTGGAGCTGAGAGCAATCTTCAATGCTCTTCTGGCCTGGTCCCAGTTAGCCTTGGCCCAGTTTATCAGGTTCTAGTCGGACAGCATAACTTCAGTGGCTTACATCAATCATCAGGGAGGAATGAGGAGTTCCTTAGCGATGACAGAGGTAACCAAAAAAATTCAGTTGGCGGAAACCCACTCTTGCTGTCTATCGGCGATCCACATTCCAGGGGTGGACAACTGGGAGGCGGATTTCCTGAGCAGGCAGACCTTTCATCCGGGGGAGCGGGAACTCCATTCGGAGGTGTTTTTCAGTCTGATTCTCAAATGGGGTCAGCCGGAATTGGATCTCATGGCATCTCGGCAGAATGCCAAGCTTCCGAGGTACGGGTCAAAGTCCAGGGACCCTCAGGCGGTACTCATAAACGCCCTGGCGGTATCTTGGACCTTCAGGCTAGCATACCTTTTCCTCTGTTTGCTCTTCTTCCTCTGGTCATTGCTCGAATCAAGCAGGAGAGGGCCTTGGTGATCCTCATTGCACCGGCTTGGTCTCGCAGGATTTGATATGCAGATCTGGTGGACATGTCATCTCTGCCACCTTGGAGACTTCCGTTGAGGATGGACCTTCTAATTCAAGGGCCCTTCCTTCACCCAAATCTAGTTTCTCTGAAGCTGACTGCTTGGAGATTGAACAGTTAATTTTATCCAAGTGGGGCTTTTCAGAATCAGTCATAGAGACCAGGATTCAGGCTTGTAAACCTGTAACTAGAAGGATTTACCATAAGATATAGCCTAAATATCTTTATTGGTGTGAATCCAAGGGCTACTCCTGGAGTAGACTTAGGATTCCTAGAATTTTGTCTTTTCTCCAAGAGGGTTTGGAGAAAGGATTATCTCCTAAAGGGACACATTTCTGCCTTATCTATTTTGTTACACAAACGTCTGGCAGATGTTCCAGATGTACAATCTTTTTGTCAGGCATTGGTCAGGATCAGGCCTGTGGTCAAACTAGTTACTCCTCCATGGAGTCTTAATTAAGTTCTAAACGTTCTTCAAGTTTGAGCCTTATTATTGGGCCTTATTTCTTGTTGCTATTTCTTTTGCTCATGTCAGAGCTCTCGGCATTGCAGTATGAGTCCCCTTACCTTATTTTTCATTCAGATAAGGTAGTTTTACGTACTAAATTAGGATTTCTTCCTAAAGTAGTTTCTGATCGGAACATTAATCAGGAGGTTGTTGTTCCTTCATTGTGTCCTAATCCTACCTCTCAGAAGGAAAGGCTTCTGCACAATTTGGATGTGGTTTGTGCCTTAAAGTTTTACCTGCAGGCGACTAAGGATTTTCGTCAGTCTTCTGCCTTGTTTGTGGTTTTCTCAGGAAAATGTAAGGGACAGAAAGCTACGGCCACTTCCCTTTCTTTTTGGCTGAAGAGTATCAAACGTTTTGCATATGAGACTGCTGGACAGCAGCCTCCAGAGAGAGTTACGGCTCATTCCACGAGGGCTGTTGCTTCCTCATGGGCATTCAAGAATGAAGCTTCTGTGGAACAGATTTGCAAGGCTGCTACTTGGTCCTCTCTTCAAACTTTTTCAAAGTTCTACAAATTTGATACTTTTGCCTCGGCTGAGGCCACTTTTGGGAGAAAGGTTCTTCAAGCAGTGGTGCCTTCAGTTTAGGTTCCCTGTTTTGTCCCTCCCGTATCATCTGTGTACTCTAGCTTGGGTATGGATTCTCAGTAGTAATTAGATGATCCATGGACTCATCATGTCATTAAAAAGAAAAGAAAATGTATGCTTACCTGATAAATTTATTTATTTTTTGACACAATGAGTCCACGGCCCGCCCTGTTTTTGATAGACGGGTTGGTGGTTATTATAAACTTCAGACACCTCTGCACCTTGTTACTTCCTTTCTCTCCTTTACTTTGGTCGAATGACTGGGTTGGGAGGGAAGAAAGGTGATATTTAACAGCTTTGCTGTGGTGCTCTTTGCTGCCTCCTGCAGGGCAGGAGTGGTATTCCCAGTAGTAATTAGATGATCCGTGGACTCATCGTGTCAAAAAAGAAATACATTTTCTTTTTGTGCGCGTCAGGTAGTGTGTTTATTACAAGTTGAAAGTAAAAAGTGCTAACCCGTTGCAAGCAAAAACCAGAAGTTAGAATATTGCAACCACATTAACATATTCCCACATATAAGTCAATGGAGCAAGAAAAGTGGAAAAAAAACCTAACAACCTACCAAACCCGATTACATTCTTTAAAGTGCGCTAACCCAACATGAAAATATTAATATTTTAAACCCCAATGTTCTTCATGTAACTCAATATTTTCTATTTATTCATATATATATTTCTTCTGTTAAGTGTGATCAGTCCACGGGTCATCATTACTTCTGGGATATTACTCCTCCCCAACAGGAAGTGCAAGAGGATTCACCCAGCAGAGCTGCATATAGCTCCTCCCCTCTACGTCACTCCCAGTCATTCTCTTGCACCCAACGACTAGATAGGATGTGTGAGAGGACTATGGTGATTATACTTAGTTTTATATCTTCAATCAAAAGTTTGTTATTTTAAAATAGCACCGGAGTGTGTTATTATCTCTCTGGCAGAGTTTGAAGAAGAATCTACCAGAGTTTTTGTTATGATTTTAGCCGGAGTAGTTAAGATCATATTGCTGTTTCTCGGCCATCTGAGGAGAGGTAAACTTCAGATCAGGGGACAGCGGGCAGATGAATCTGCATAGAGGTATGTAGCAGTTTTTATTTTCTGACAATGGAATTGATGAGAAAATCCTGCCATACCGATATAATGTCATGTATGTATACTTTACACTTCAGTATTCTGGGGAATGGTACTTCACTAGAATTACACTGTAAGAAATACATAAAGCTGTTTAATAACTAGAGATTATGTTTAACGTTTTTGCTGGAATGTAAAATCGTTTTCATTTGCTGAGGTACTGAGTGAATAAATGTTTGGGCACTATTTTTCCACTTGGCAGTTGCTTAATCTGTTTTCTGACAGTTTCTGTTCTCCCTCACTGCTGTGTGTGAGGGGGAGGGGCCGTTTTTTTGGCGCTTTTACTACGCATCAAATATTTCAGTCAGCAACTCATTGTATTCCCTGCATGATCCGGTTCATCTCTACAGAGCTCAGGGGTCTTCAAAACTTATTTTGAGGGAGGTAATTTCTCTCAGCAGAGCTGTGAGAATTATAGTTTGACTGAGATAAAAAACGTTTATTCTGTAATTTGTTTCCTGCTTTCAGAATTTGTTATCTTTGCTAATGGGATTAAACCTTTGCTAAAGTTGTGTTGTTTACAGGGATTGAGGCTATAACTGTTTCAATTTATTAATTTTCAACTGTCATAGATCTTCTGTGCTTCTTAAAGGCACAGTACGTTTTAATATTATTCTAATTGAATTGTATTTCCAAGTTGCAAGTTTATTTGCTAGTGTGTTAAACATGTCTGATTCAGAGGATGATACCTGTGTCATTTGTTGCAATGCCAAAGTGGAGCCCAATAGAAATTTATGTACTAACTGTATTGATGCTACTTTAAATAAAAGTCAATCTGTACAAATTGAACAAATTTCACCAAACAACGAGGGGAGAGTTATGCCGACTAACTCGCCTCACGTGTCAGTACCTACATCTCCCGCTCAGAGGGAGGTGCGTGATATTGTAGCGCCGAGTACATCTGGGCGGCCATTACAAATCACATTACAGGATATGGCTACTGTTATGACTGAGGTTTTGGCTAAATTACCAGAACTAAGAGGTAAGCGTGATTACTCTGGGGTGAGAACAGAGTGCGCTGATAATATTAGGGCCATGTCAGACACTGCGTCACAGGTGGCAGAACATGAGGACGGAGAACTTCATTCTGTGGGTGACGGTTCTGATCCAAACAGACTGGATTCAGATATTTCAAATTTTAAATTTAAACTGGAAAACCTCCGTGTATTACTAGGGGAGGTGTTAGCGGCTCTGAATGATTGTAACACAGTTGCAATACCAGAGAAAATGTGTAGGTTGGATAAATATTTTGCGGTACCGACGAGTACTGAGGTTTTTCCTATACCTAAGAGACTTACTGAAATTGTTACTAAGGAGTGGGATAAACCCGGTGTGCCGTTCTCACCCCCTCCGATATTTAGAAAAATGTTTCCAATAGACGCCACCACAAGGGACTTATGGCAAACGGTCCCTAAGGTGGAGGGAGCAGTTTCTACCTTAGCTAAGCGTACCACTATCCCGGTGGAGGATAGCTGTGCTTTTTCAGATCCAATGGATAAAAAGTTAGAGGGTTACCTTAAGAAAATGTTTGTTCAACAAGGTTTTATATTGCAACCCCTTGCATGCATTGCGCCGATCACGGCTGCAGCGGCATTCTGGATTGACTCTCTGGAAGAGAACATTGGTTCAGCTACTCTGGACGACATTACGGACAGGCTTAGAGTCCTTAAACTAGCTAATTCATTCATTTCGGAGGCCGTAGTACATCTTACTAAACTTACGGCGAAGAATTCAGGATTCGCCATTCAGGCACGCAGTGCGCTGTGGCTAAAATCCTGGTCAGCTGATGTTACTTCTAAGTCTAAATTGCTTAATATACCTTTCAAAGGGCAGACCTTATTCGGGCCCGGGTTGAAAGAGATTATCGCTGACATTACAGGAGGTAAAGGCCATGCCCTGCCTCAGGACAAAGCCAAAGCCAAGACTAGACAGTCTAATTTTCGTTCCTTTCGTAATTTCAAAGCAGGAGCAGCATCAACTTCCTCTGCACCAAAACAGGAAGGAGCTGTTGCTCGCTACAGACAAGGCTGGAAACCTAACCAGTCCTGGAACAAGGGCAAGCAGACTAGGAAACCTGCTGCTGCCCCTAAAACAGCATGAATTGAGGGCCCCCGATCCGGGATCGGATCTAGTGGGGGGCAGACTTTCTCTCTTCGCCCAGGCTTGGGCAAGAGATGTTCAGGATCCCTGGGCGCTAGAGATAATATCTCAGGGATACCTTCTGGACTTCAAATACTCTCCTCCAAGAGAGAGATTTCATCTGTCAAGATTGTCAACAATCCAGACAAAGAAAGAGGCGTTTCTACGCTGCGTACAAGAGCTCTTGTTAATGGGAGTAATCCATCCAGTTCCACGATCGGAACAGGGACAGGGGTTTTACTCAAATCTATTTGTGGTTCCCAAAAAAGAGGGAACTTTCAGACCAATCCTGGACTTAAAGATCCTAAACAAATTCCTAAGAGTTCCATCGTTCAAGATGGAGACTATTCGGACAATTTTACCTATGATCCAAGAGGGTCAGTACATGACCACTGTAGATTTAAAAGATGCTTACCTTCACATACCGATTCACAAAGATCATTATCGGTACCTAAGGTTTGCCTTCCTAGACAGGCATTACCAGTTTGTGGCTCTTCCATTCGGATTGGCTACAGCTCCAAGAATCTTCACAAAGGTTCTGGGTGCTCTTCTGGCGGTACTAAGACCGCGGGGAATCTCGGTAGCTCCATACCTAGACGACATTCTGATACAAGCTTCAAGCTTTCAAACTGCCAAGTCTCATACAGAGTTAGTGCTGGCATTTCTAAGGTCACATGGATGGAAGGTGAACGAAAAGAAAAGTTCACTCGTTCCACTCACAAGAGTTCCCTTCCTGGGGACTCTTATAGATTCTGTAGAAATGAAGATTTACCTGACAGAGGACAGGCTAACAAGACTTCAAAGTGCTTGCCGCACCCTTCATTCCATTCAACACCCGTCAGTGGCTCAATGTATGGAGGTAATCGGCTTAATGGTAGCGGCAATGGACATAGTACCCTTTGCACGCTTACACCTCAGACCACTGCAACTGTGCATGCTAAGTCAGTGGAATGGGGATTACTCAGACTTATCCCCTTCTCTGAATCTGGATCAAGAGACCAGAAATTCTCTTCTATGGTGGCTTTCTCGGCCACATCTGTCCAGGGGGATGCCATTCAGCAGACCAGACTGGACAATTGTAACAACAGACGCCAGCCTTCTAGGTTGGGGTGCCGTCTGGAATTCTCTGAAGGCTCAGGGACAATGGAGTCAGGAGGAGAGTCTCCTGCCAATAAACATTCTGGAATTGAGAGCAGTTCTCAATGCCCTCCTGGCTTGGCCTCAGTTGACAACTCGGGGGTTCATCAGGTTTCAGTCGGACAACATCACGACTGTAGCTTACATCAACCATCAGGGAGGGACAAGAAGCTCCCTAGCTATGATGGAAGTATCAAAGATAATTCGCTGGGCAGAGTCTCACTCTTGCCACCTGTCAGCAATCCACATCCCGGGAGTGGAGAACTGGGAGGCGGATTTCTTAAGTCGTCAGACTTTTCATCCGGGGGAGTGGGAACTTCATCCGGAGGTCTTTGCCCAAATACTTCGACGTTGGGGCAAACCAGAGATAGATCTCATGGCGTCTCGACAGAACGCCAAGCTTCCTCGTTACGGGTCCAGATCCAGGGATCCAGGAGCAGTCCTGATAGATGCTCTGACAGCACCTTGGGACTTCAGGATGGCTTACGTGTTTCCACCCTTCCCGTTGCTTCCTCGATTGATTGCCAGAATCAAACAAGAGAGAGCATCAGTGATTCTAATAGCACCTGCGTGGCCACGCAGGACTTGGTATGCAGACCTGATGGACATGTCATCCTGTCCACCTTGGTCTCTACCTCTGAAACAGGACCTTCTGATACAGGGTCCCTTCAAACATCAAAATCTAACTTCTCTGAAGCTGACTGCTTGGAAATTGAACGCTTGATTTTATCAAGACGTGAGTTTTCTGAGTCAGTTATTGATACCTTAATACAGGCTAGGAAACCTGTTACCAGAAAGATTTACCATAAGATATGGCGTAAATACCTATATTGGTGTGAATCCAAAGGTTACTCTTGGAGTAAGGTTAGGATTCCTAGGATATTGTCCTTTCTACAAGAAGGTTTAGAAAAGGGTTTATCTGCTAGTTCATTAAAGGGACAGATCTCAGCTCTGTCCATTCTGTTACACAAACGTCTGTCAGAAGTTCCTGACGTCCAGGCTTTTTGTCAGGCTTTGGCCAGGATTAAGCCTGTGTTTAAAACTGTTGCTCCACCATGGAGTTTAAACCTTGTTCTTAATGTTTTACAGGGCGTTCCGTTTGAACCCCTTCATTCCATTGATATAAAGTTGTTATCTTGGAAAGTTCTATTTTTAATGGCTATTTCCTCGGCTCGAAGAGTCTCTGAATTATCAGCCTTACATTGTGATTCTCCTTATTTGATTTTTCATTCGGATAAGGTAGTCCTGCGTACTAAACCTGGGTTTTTAGCTAAGGTAGTTACTAACAGGAATATCAATCAAGAGATTGTTGTTCCTTCTTTATGCCCAAATCCTTCTTCAAAGAAGGAACGTCTACTGCACAACCTGGATGTAGTCCGTGCTCTAAAATTTTACTTACAGGCAACTAAGGAATTTCGACAAACGTCTTCTCTGTTTGTCATTTACTCTGGGCAGAGGAGAGGTCAAAAGCTTCCGCTACCTCTCTTTCTTTTTGGCTTCGTAGCATAATTCGTTTAGCTTATGAGACTGCTGGACAGCAGCCTCCTGAAAGAATTACAGCTCATTCTACTAGAGCTGTGGCTTCCACTTGGGCCTTTAAGAATGAGGCCTCTGTTGAACAGATTTGCAAGGCTGCAACTTGGTCTTCGCTTCATACTTTTTCCAAATTTTACAAATTTGACACTTTTGCTTCATCGGAGGCTATTTTTGGGAGAAAGGTTCTTCATGCAGTGGTTCCTTCTGTATAAAGAGCCTGCCTATCCCTCCCGTCATCCGTGTACTTTTGCTTTGGTATTGGTATCCCAGAAGTAATGATGACCCGTGGACTGATCACACTTAACAGAAGAAAACATAATTTATGCTTACCTGATAAATTCCTTTCTTCTGTAGTGTGATCAGTCCACGGCCCGCCCTGTTTTTAAGGCAGGTAAATATTTTTTAATTTATACTCCAGTCAACACTTCACCCTTGGCTTTTCCTTTCTCGTTGGTCCTTGGTCGAATGACTGGGAGTGACGTAGAGGGGAGGAGCTATATGCAGCTCTGCTGGGTGAATCCTCTTGCACTTCCTGTTGGGGAGGAGTAATATCCCAGAAGTAATGATGACCCGTGGACTGATCACACTACAGAAGAAAGGAATTTATCAGGTAAGCATAAATTATGTTTTTTGGTAAAATATATTTCTATACACTATATATATATATATATATATATATATATATATATATATATATATATATATATGTATAGATATAAACAGATACATATATGAATATCTATTTAAAAATACATAGAACATATTCTACTATGTGCAGAACATTGGAATGAAAATATTTACAACAAATATGCAGTATAACACTTTAAGAAATACTATTCCTAAAGCCCGTGTACACGGGCGAGTTTTTTGCAGTACAGCGGTCCCACCCCTTGCTCTCTCTCGCCCCCCTCTCTTTTGCTCGCTCTCTCCCCCTCTCTTTTGCGCTCTCTCTCTCCCCCTCTCTTTTGCTCTCCCCCCCCTCTTTTTTGCTCTCTCTCCCCCTCTCTTTTGCGGTCTTCATCTCTCCCCCTCTCTTTTGCTCTCTCTCTCCCCCTCTCTTTTGCTCTCTCTCTCCCCCTCTCTTTTCTGGTCTTCCTCTCTCTGCCCCTCTCTTTTGCTCTCCCCCCCTCTCTTTTGCTCTCTCTCCCCTCTCTTTTGCTCTCTCTCCCCCTCTCTTTTGCTCTGTCTCTCCCCCCCTCTCTTTTGCGCTCTCTCCCCCCTCTCTTTTGCTATCTCTCTCCCCCTCTCTTTAGCGCTCTTTTTCTCCACTCTCTTTTGTTCTTTCTCTCCCCCCTCTCTTTTGCGCTATCTCTCTCCCCCTATTTTTTGCTCTTTCCCCCTTCTCTTTTGCGCTCAGTTTCCCTCTCTTTTGTGCTCTCTCTTCTCCTCTCTTTTGCTCTCTCTCTCTCCCTCCCTCTCTTTTGCACTCTCCCTTCCCCTTTCTTTTGCACTCTCTCTCCCCCCTCTCTTTTGCTATCTCTCTCTCTCCCCCCTCTCTTTTGCTCTCTATCCCCCTCTCTTTTGCTCTCTCTCTCCCCTCTCTCTTTTGCACTCTCTCTTCCCCTTTCTTTGGCACTCTCTCCCCCCCTCTCTTTTGCTATGTCTCTCTCCCCTCTCTCTTTTGCCCTCTCTCTCTGCCCACTCTCTTTTGCTCTCTCTCTGCTCTTTTGCTCTCTCTCCCCCTCTTTTGCTCTCCCTCCCCCTTCTTTTGCGCTCTCTCGACCACGCCCACTCCCACATGGCCATTCACCATCATGGAGACTCCCTTTGGCCACTCCCCATCACACATGCTCCCATCCAGACCACGCCCCCTCCTCACACCCACCTGGCCACGCCCCCATCATGGCACAACCCAGCCGGCCATGGCTGCTTCGGACCACTATCTCTGCTGCTCAAGGCCAGGTATGTTTGTCCTTGGCCAGTCTCTACTGCTCATGACAGCTTCGGACAAACATACATAGGCCTAGATTTAGAGTTCGGCGGTAGCTGTCAAAACCAGCGTTAGAGGCTCCTAACGCTGGTTTTGGCCGCCCGCTGGTTTTTTGGAGTCAGTGATTAAAGGGTCTAACGCTCACTTTTCAGCCGCGACTTTTCCATACCGCAGATCCCCCTACGCCATTTGCGTAGCCTATCTTTTCAATGGGATCTTCCTAACGCCGGTATTTAGAGTCGTTTCTGCAGTGAGCGTTAGAGCTCTAACGACAAGATTCCAGCCGCCTGAAAAAAGCAGGAGTTAAGAGCTTTCTGGCTAACGCCGGTTTATAAAGCTCTTAACTACTGTACCCTAAAGTACACTAACACCCATAAACTACCTATGTACCCCTAAACCGAGGTCCCCCCACATCGCCGCCACTCGATTAAAATTTTTAACCCCTAATCTGCCGACCGCCACCTACGTTATACTTATGTACCCCTAATCTGCTGCCCCTAACACCGCCGACCCCTATATTATATTTATTAACCCCTAACTTGCCCCACACAACGTCGCCGCAAGCTACTTAAAATAATTAACCCCTAATCTTCCGACCGCAAATCGCCGCCACCTACGTTATCCCTATGTACCCCTAATCTGCTACCCCTAACATCGCCGACCCCTATGTTATATTTATTAACCCCTAATCTGCCCCCCTCAACGTCGCCGACACCTACCTACACTTATTAACCCCTAATCTGCCGAGCGGACCTGAGCGCTACTATAATAAAGTTATTAACCCCTAATCCGCCTCACTAACCCTATCATAAATAGTATTAACCCCTAATCTGCCCTCCCTAACATCGCCGACACCTACCTTCAATTATTAACCCCTAATCTGCTGACCGGAGCTCACCGCTATTCTAATAAATGTATTAACCCCTAAAGCTAAGTCTAACCCTAACACTAACACCCCCCTAAGTTAAATATAATTTTTATCTAACAAAATAAATTAACTCTTATTAAATAAATGATTCCTATTTAAAGCTAAATACTTACCTGTAAAATAAATCCTAATATAGCTACAATATAAATTATAATTATATTATAGCTATTTTAGGATTAATATTTATTTTACAGGCAACTTTGTAATTATTTTAACCAGGTACAATAGCTATTAAATAGTTAAGAACTATTTAATAGTTACCTAGTTAAAATAATAACAAATTTACCTGTAAAATAAATCCTAACCTAAGATATAATTAAACCTAACACTACCCTATCAATAAAATAATTAAATAAACTACCTACAATTACCTACAATTAACCTAACACTACACTATCAATAAATTAATTAAACACAATTGCTACAAATAAATACAATTAAATAAACTATCTAAAGTACAAAAAATAAAAAAGAACTAAGTTACAGAAAATAATAAAATATTTACAAACATAAGAAAAATATTACAACAATTTTAAACTAATTACACCTACTCTAAGCCCCCTCATAAAATAACAAAGCCCCCCAAAATAAAATATTCCCTACCCTATTCTAAAATACAAATATTACAAGCTCTTTTACCTTACCAGCCCTGAACAGGGCCCTTTGCGGGGCATGCCCCAAGAATTTCAGCTCTTTTGCCTGTAAAAAAAAACATACAATACCCCCCCCCCAACATTACAACCCACCACCCACATACCCCTAATCTAACCCAAACCCCCCTTAAATAAACCTAACACTAATCCCCTGAAGATCTTCCTACCTTGTCTTCACCATACCAGGTTCACCGATCCGTCCTGGCTCCAAGATCTTCATCCAAGCCAAGCGGGGGTTGGCGATCCATAATCCGGTGCTCCAAAGTCTTCCTCCTATCCGGCAAGAAGAGGACATCCGGACCGGCAAACATCTTCTCCAAGCGGCATCTTCTATCTTCTTCCATCCGATGACGACCGGCTCCATCTTGAAGACCTCCAGCGCGGATCCATCCTCTTCTTCCGACGACTAGACGACGAATGACGGTTCCTTTAAGGGACGTCATCCAAGATGGCGTCCCTCGAATTCCGATTGGCTGATAGGATTCTATCAGCCAATCGGAATTAAGGTAGGAATTTTCTGATTGGCTGATGGAATCAGCCAATCAGAATATAGTTCAATCCGATTGGCTGATCCAATCAGCCAATCAGATTGAGCTCGCATTCTATTGGCTGATCGGAACAGCCAATAGAATGCGAGCTCAATCTGATTGGCTGATTGGATCAGCCAATCGGATTGAACTATATTCTGATTGGCTGATTCCATCAGCCAATCAGAAAATTCCTACCTTAATTCCGATTGGCTGATAGAATCCTATCAGCCAATCGGAATTCGAGGGACGCCATCTTGGATGACGTCCCTTAAAGGAACCGTCATTCGTCGTCTAGTCGTCGGAAGAAGAGGATGGATCCGCGCTGGAGGTCTTCAAGATGGAGCCGGTCGTCATCGGATGGAAGAAGATAGAAGATGCCGCTTGGAGAAGATGTTTGCCGGTCCGGATGTCCTCTTCTTGCCGGATAGGAGGAAGACTTTGGAGCACCGGATTATGGATCGCCAACCCCCGCTTGGCTTGGATGAAGATCTTGGAGCCAGGACGGATCGGTGAACCTGGTATGGTGAAGACAAGGTAGGAAGATCTTCAGGGGATTAGTGTTAGGTTTATTTAAGGGGGGTTTGGGTTAGATTAGGGGTATGTGGGTGGTGGGTTGTAATGTTGGGGGGGGGGTATTGTATGTTTTTTTTTACAGGCAAAAGAGCTGAAATTCTTGGGGCATGCCCCGCAAAGGGCCCTGTTCAGGGCTGGTAAGGTAAAAGAGCTTGTAATATTTGTATTTTAGAATAGGGTAGGGAATATTTTATTTTGGGGGGCTTTGTTATTTTATTAGGGGGCTTAGAGTAGGTGTAATTAGTTTAAAATTGTTGTAATATTTTTCTTATGTTTGTAAATATTTTATTATTTTCTGTAACTTAGTTCTTTTTTATTTTTTGTACTTTAGATAGTTTATTTAATTGTATTTATTTGTAGCAATTGTGTTTAATTAATTTATTGATAGTGTAGTGTTAGGTTAATTGTAGGTAATTGTAGGTAGTTTATTTAATTATTTTATTGATAGGGTAGTGTTAGGTTTAATTATATCTTAGGTTAGGATTTATTTTACAGGTAAATTTGTTATTATTTTAACTAGGTAACTATTAAATAGTTCTTAACTATTTAATAGCTATTGTACCTGGTTAAAATAATTACAAAGTTGCCTGTAAAATAAATATTAATCCTAAAATAGCTATAATATAATTATAATTTATATTGTAGCTATATTAGGATTTATTTTACAGGTAAGTATTTAGCTTTAAATAGGAATCATTTATTTAATAAGAGTTAATTTATTTTGTTAGATAAAAATTATATTTAACTTAGGGGGGTGTTAGTGTTAGGGTTAGACTTAGCTTTAGGGGTTAATACATTTATTAGAATAGCGGTGAGCTCCGGTCGGCAGATTAGGGGTTAATAATTGAAGGTAGGTGTCGGCGATGTTAGGGAGGGCAGATTAGGGGTTAATACTATTTATGATAGGGTTAGTGAGGCGGATTAGGGGTTAATAACTTTATTATAGTAGCGCTCAGGTCCGCTCGGCAGATTAGGGGTTAATAAGTGTAGGCAGGTGTCGGCGACGTTGTGGGGGGCAGATTAGGGGTTAATAAATATAACATAGGGGTCGGCGATGTTAGGGCAGCAGATTAGGGGTACATAGGGATAACGTAGGTGGCGGCGGTTTACGGAGCGGCAGATTAGGGGTTAAAAGTGTAATGCAGGGGTCAGCGATAGCGGGGGCGGCAGATTAGGGGTTAATAAGTGTAAGGTTAGGGGTGTTTAGACTCGGGGTACATGTTAGAGTGTTAGGTGCAGACGTAGGAAGTGTTTCCCCATAGCAAACAATGGGGCTGCGTTAAGAGCTGAACGCTGCTTTTTTGCAGGTGTTAGGTTTTTTTTCACCTCAAACTGCCCCATTGTTTCCTATGGGAGAATCGTGCACGAGCACGTTTTTGATGCCGGCCGCGTCCGTAAGCAACTCTGGTATCGAGAGTTGCATTTGCGGTAAATATG
This sequence comes from Bombina bombina, assembly GCF_027579735.1. Lineage (NCBI taxonomy): Eukaryota > Metazoa > Chordata > Amphibia > Anura > Bombinatoridae > Bombina > Bombina bombina. The sequence goes on from NC_069507.1 coordinate 115,036,673, forward strand.
CTCTACGCTCCTTTTTTGGAGCCTAACGCAGCATTTGTTTGAACTCTCGATACCAGAGTTAAATTTATGGTGCGGCCAGAAAAAAACCCGCGGAGCGTTAACAGCCCTTTTACCGCCGAACTCCAAATCTAGGCTTAAGTCTTTTATTATATAGGATGAAAATTGTATAAATATGCTTTAACATGTTTTTATCTACTTCACTGCAAAGGGCTCCAATGCACTTATATATATATATATCTATACATGTATACATATGTACTTATGTGTTTATATGTGCATATATGTTTGTAAATACATATATACGCATATAAATACATACCTATATGTAAGGTGAGGGGAGGTGTCTGGAACTCAGTATGCAGGAATAACAACCAAAAACAAGAAAGTCTTTCTAGAGTAACCTTTACTGAAGAAATGATATGCAGATGAATCAAATAAGAAAACAGAACTGTACCAGAACAAATCTTACAATGCAATTTTAAACACAAGTCTCTCAACAAGCACAGAACTCAGCGGGTACTGTTGGTAAGATATTTTGTGAAATGTCCAGGAACAAGATAGCATATGCAAGTAGGTACAAGTCTCTCAACAAGCACAGAACTCAGCAAGTACTGTTGGTAAGATATGTTGTGAAATGCCCAGGAACAAAATAGCATATGTAAGTACAAGTTACAGTTGAAGAATAAGCATACAACAGGGGTCTTTGGTCTCAGCGGCAGTATAAGCATACATCATTATTACAACAGGGGTCTTTGGTGCCAGCGGTAGTATAAGCAAACCCAAGTATGTCAGCAGAGTTATTTGGTCTCAGCAGCAGTAGAAGCATACATCAGTATTACAACAGTGGTCTTTGGGCCCAGCGGCAGTATAAGCATACCCAAGTCTTTGGTCTCAGCAGCAGTAGAAGCATACAACAGGGGTCTTGGGTCCTAGTGGCAGTATAAGCATACCCCATTATGTCAGCAGAGGTCTTTGGTCTCAGCAGTAGTAGAAGCATACATCAGTATTAGAACAGCGGTCTTGGCCCAGCGGCAGTATAAGCATACCCAAGTATGTCAGCAAAGGTCTTTGGTCTCAGCAGAAGTAGAAGCATACAACAGGGGTCTTTGATCTCAGCAGTAGTATAAGCATACCCAAGTATGTCAACAGAGGTTTTTGGTCTCAGCAGTAGTATAACCATGCCCAAGAATGTCAGCAGAGGTCTTTGGTCTCAGCAGTAATAGAAGCATACATCAGTATTACAACAGGGGTCTTTGGTCTGAGCGGCAGTATAAGCATACCCAAGTATTTTAGCAGAGGTCTTTGGTCTCAGCAGTAATAGAAGCATACAACAGGGGTCTTCGATTTCAGCAGAGGAGCAGGAACCAGGAAAGCACCTTCCAAGGCAATAACAGTGCAGAATGAAGAACTGAGTAGCCTTTTATATAAACTCCCACACCTGTGCCTTTCAGGTGAAAGTTCCTGTAATCAGTTACTGGCCCTTTAAATCTAGGCAGCGTGCGGCCATGCGCACCTAGATATTCGCACCTGCTGCTGCTGACAGGCTGGTCTCAGCGTCTCTCCACGTGGGACGCTGAGACGGATCACAGGGGCCTGTCTTCACTGCAACGGTGGCCAGAGACCCAGCATTAGCCGCGACGGCGGCCGGGTAAGTCAGGGATCATGACACTGTATGTACACATATATATGTAAAATTATTTCTCTTGTAAGATGTATCAAGTCCACGGATTCATCCTTACTTGTGGGATATTCTCCTCCCCTACAGGAAGTGGCAAAGAGAGCACCCACAGCAGAGCTGCCTATATAGCTCTCCCCTTAGCTCCACCCCCAGACATTCTCTTTGCCTACTCTAAGTAACTAGGAAGTGCAGAGCGAGTGTGGTGACAAAAATGTTAGTTTTTTATTTCTCAAGCAAAAGTTTGTTATTTTAAATGGTGCCGGTGTGTACTATTTACTCTTTGGCAGAAAAAGAGATGAAGATTTCTGCAAGGAGGATTATGATCTTAGCACTTTGTAACTAAGATCCACTGCTGTTCTCAAAAGGGCTGAAGAGTACAGGAAAACTTCAGTTGGGGGAACGGTTTGCATGCTAAGCTGCATATGAGGTATGTTCAGTCTATGTTTTTCTAAACAGACTGTGTTTATTCTAGAAAAGGCTGGCAAAATCCCCATGGGGAAAGGGTAAGCTGTATTCAGACACTTGGAATAGGAATTTCAGCTTACTTGAAGGGCTCATTTGTTACTGGTGACACTGTTAGGAAAAAACGTTTTTTGTTTGTTCAGTAAATGATGCAATTATAACGTTTTTTTGAAGGGACTGAAGGGGTCATTGTGGCTTGTGTTAGGGTTCTTTAACCCACATAGTTAATTAAGAGACACTCAGGTGTCTTTCTAATAGGCCTCAAAACATCGAGTGAGGTGGGAGGGACCTATTTTCGCGCCTCAGTCATCCAACTGCTTTTCTAGAGGTTCCTGTTGTGTGTTGAGGGCTGTAAAGGAGGTTTTTTCCCCACAAATCGTTCTGAAGGGCAGGTACGCGCCACAGCAGAGCTGTGGCAAGGTGCTGAAAGTCTTTTTTTACCGGTTTTGACGTTTTTTCAATCCGGTTTTGCCATTAAGGGGTTAATTGTTTATTTGCATAGTTGTGCAAAGTTACTAAGGCTGTAAGATACTACTGTAAAAATGTAGTTGAGTTTACTGCTTTTTTACACTGTTTTGCAGAACTTGTGCAGCTTTTTTTTCTCTTAAAGGCACAGTACCGTTTTATTTCTAAGTGTTATTTACTTTGATTACAGTGTTTTCCAAGCTTGCTTGTTACATTACTAGCCTGTTTAACATGTCTGATACCAAGGAAAATCCTTGTTCAATATGTTTGGAAGCCATTGTGGAACCCCCTCTTAGAATGTGTCCCAAATGTACTGATATGTCTATAAATTATAAAGAACATATATTAGCACTTAAAAATAGAGCAATAGATTATTCTCAGTCAGAAGTAAATGAGGGTTCGCTATCTAGCTCTCCCCAAGTGTCACAACCAGTAACGCCCGCGCAAGTGACGCCAAGTACCTCTAGTGCGTCACATTCATTTACTTTACAAGACATGGCCACAGTTATGAATACAACCCTCACTTAGGTTTTATCTAAACTGCCTGGTTTACAAGGAAAGCAGGACAGCTCTGGGTTAAGGAAAAATGCTGAGCCATTTCACGCTTTAGTAGCCGTTTCTGATATGCCCTCACAATACTCTGAAGGGGCGAGGTATTTGTTATCTGAGGGAGAAATTTCTGATTCAGGAAAGACGCTTCCTCAGACAGATTCTGATATGACGGCCTTTAAATTTAAGCTTGAACACCTCCGCTTATTGCTTAGGGAGGTATTAGCAACTCTAGATGATTGTGACCCTATAGTGGTCCCAGACAAATTGTGTAAAATGGATAGCTACTTAGAGGTTCCTGTTTACACTGATGTTTTTCCAGTCCCTAAGAGGATCATGAATATTATTGCTAAGGAGTGGGATAGACCAGGTATTCCGTTCACTCCCCCTCCTGTTTTTAAGAAAATGTTTCCCATATCTGATACCATAAGGGACTCATGTCAGACAGTTCCTAAGCTATTTCTACTCTGTCTAAGCGTACAACTATACCTATCGAGGACAGTTGTGCTTTCAAAGATCCTATGGATAAAAAATTAGAGGGTCTCCTGAAGAAAATTTTTGTTCATCAAAGTTTTTCTCTCCAACCTGTTGCGTGCATTGTTCCTGTAACGACTGTAGCTGCTTCCTGGTTTGAGGCTCTAGAAGAGGCTCTTCAAATGGAGGCTCCATTAGAGGAAATTATGGACATAATTAAGGCACTTAAGTTGGCTAATTCTTTTATTACTGATGCCGCTTTTCAACTGGCTAAATTGGCGGCAAAGAATTCAGGTTTTGCCATTTTAGCACGCAGGGCGTTATGGCTTAAGTCCTGGTCTACTGATGTGTCATCTAAATCTAAACTTTTGAGCATTCCTTTCAAAGGTAAGACCCTATTCGGGCCTGAACTGAAGGAGATTATTTCAGACATCACTGGAGGGAAAGGTCATGCCCTCCCTCAGGATAGATCAAATAAGATGAGGGCCAAACAAAATAATTTTCGTTCCTTTCAGAACTTTAAGAGTGGTCCCGCTTCAGCTTCCTCTGCTACAAAGCAAGAGGGGAATTTTGCCCAATCCAAGTCAGTCTGGAGACCTAACCAGGCTTGGAACAAGGGTAAACAGGCCAAGAAGCCTGCAGCTGCCTCTAAGACAGCATGAAGGGGTAGCCCCCAATCCGGGACCGGATCTAGTAGGGGACAGACTCTCTCTCTTCGCTCAGGCTTAGGCCAGAGATGTTCAGGATCCCTGGGCTTTAGAAATTGTGTCTCAGGGATATCTTCTGGAATTCAAGGGCTCCCTTCCAAGGGGGAGATTTCACATTTCTTGGGTTTTATTCAAACCTGTTTGTGGTTCCCAAGAAAGAGAGAACCTTCAGACCAATCTTGGATCTCAAAATTCTAAACAAGTTCCTCAAAGTTCCATCATTCAAGATGGAGACTATTTGGACTATTCTACCTGTGATCCAGGAGGGTCAATATATGACTGCCGTGGACTTAAAGGATGCGTAACTACACATCCCTATTCACAGAGATCATCATCAATTCCTCAGATTCGCCTTTCTAAACAGACATTACCAGTTTGTGGCCCTTCCTTTCGGGTTGGCCACGGCTCCCAGAATTTTCACAAAAGTGCTAGGGTCCCTTCTGGCGGTTCTACGACCACAGGGCATAGCAGTGGCGCCTTATCTAGACGACATCTTAATTCAGGCGTCAATTTTCCAGCTAGCCAAGTCTCACACAGACATCGTGTTGGCTTTTCTGACATCTCACGGGTGGAAGGTGAACATAAAAAAGAGTTCTCTCTTCCCTCTTACAAGAGTTTCCTTCCTAGGGACTCTGATAGACTCGGTAGAAATGAAAATATTTCTGACGGAGATCAGAAAGTTAAAACTCTTTTCCACTTGCCGAGCTCTTCATTCCATTCCTCGGCCATCAGTGGCTCAGTGTATGGAGGTAATCGGACTCATGGTAGCGGCAATGGACATAGTTCCTTTTGCCCGTCTACACCTCAGACCACTGCAACTATGCATGCTCAAACAGTGGAATGGGGATTATGCAGACTTATCTCCTCAACTGCATCTGGACCAGGAGACCAGAGATTCTCTTCTCTGGTGGTTGTCTCAGGACCACCTTTCTCAGGGAATGTGCTTCCGCAGGCCAGAGGGGCTCATTGTAAAGACAGATGCCAGCCTGCTAGGCTGGGGTGCAGTCTGGAACTCCCTGAAATCACAGGGCTTATGGTCTCGGGAGGAAGCTCTCCTCCCGATAAACATTTTAGAACTGAGAGCGATTTTCAATGCGCTTCAGGCGTGGCCTCAACTTGCTGCGGCCAAATTCATCAGGTTTCAGTCGGACAACATCATGACTGTAGCTTATATCAATCATCAGGGAGGAACGAGGAGTTCTCTAGCGATGATAGAGGTAACCAAAATAATCCGGTGGGCAGAGGATCACTCTTGCCATCTCTCAGCAATCCACATCCCAGGAGTAGAGAACTGGGAGGCGGATTTTCTAAGTCGTCAGACTCTTCATCCGGGGGAGTGGGAACTCCATCCAGAGGTATTCGCCCAGCTGATTCAGCTATGGGGCACACCAGAATTGGATCTGATGGCGTCTCGTCAGAATGCCAAACTTCCTTGTTACGGGTACAGGTCCCGGGATCCCAAGGCAGTACTGATAGATGCTCTAGCAGTGCCTTGGTCCTTCAGTCTGGCTTATGTATTTCCACCGTTTCCTCTCCCCCCACGTCAGGTTGCCAGAATAAAGCAGGAGAGAGCTTCAGTAATTCTGTAAGCTCCTGCGCAGGACTTGGTATGCAGACCTAGTGGACATGTCCTCGGTTCCACCGTGGACTCTGCCAGTGAGGCAGGACCTTCTAATTCAAGGCCCATTCACGCATCCAAATCTAATTTCTCTGCGTCTGACTGCTCGGAGATTGAACGCATGATTTTATCAAAACGTGGTTTCTCTGAATCGGTCATTGATACCCTGATTAAGACTAGAAAGCCTGTCACCAGGAAGATTTATCATAAGATTTGGCGCAAATATCAGGTTACTCGTGGAGTAAGATTAGGATTCCTAGAATATTGTCTTTTCTCCAAGAGGGTTTGGAGAAGGGATTATCTGCTAGTTCTCTTAAAGGTCAAATATCTGCTTTGTCTATTCTACTTCACAAACATCTGGCAGATGTCCCAGACGTTAAAGCATTTAGTCAGGCTTTGGTCAGAATCAAGCCTGTATTTAAACCTGTTGCTCCGCCATGGAGCCTTAACTTAGTTCTTAAAGTTCTTCAAGGGGTTCCATTTGAACCTATGCATTCAATAGATATTAAGATTCTATCTTGGAAAGTTTTGTTTTTAGTAGCTATCTCTTCGGCTCAAAGAATTTCTGAGCTATCTGCTTTACAATGTGATTCCCCTTACCTTGTTTTCCATGCAGATAAGGTGTTTTTACGTACCAAACCTGGGTTTCTTCCTAAGGTTGTTTCTAATAAGAATATCAATCAAGAGATTGTGGTTCCTTCTTTGTGCCCTAATCCTTCATCTATGAAGGAACGTCTGTTACACAATCTTGATGTGGTTACTTACAAGCAACTAAAAATTTCCGTCAAACATCTTCTTTGTTTGTTGTTTATTCTGGTAAACGGAGAAGTCAAAGGGCTACGGCTACCTCTTTTTCCTTTTGGCTGAAAAGCATTCCCGTTTGGCCTATGAGACTGCTGGACGGCAGCCTCCTGAAAGGATTACTGCTCATTCTACTAGAGCTGTGGCTTCCACATGGGCTTTTAAAAATGAGGCTTCTGTTGAACAGATTTGTAAGGCGGCGACTTGGTCTTCGCTTCATACTTTTTCCAAATTTTACAAATTCGATACTTTTGCTTCTTCGGAGGCTATTTTTGGGAGAAAGGTTCTGTAAGCAGTGGTGCCTTTCGTTTAAGGTCCCTGTCTTGTCCCTCCCTTCATCCATGTCCTAAAGCTTTGGTATTGGTATCCCACAAGTAAGGATGAATCTGTGGACTCGATACATCTTACAAGAGAAAACATAATTTATGCTTACCTGATAAATTTATTTCTCTTGTGATGTATCGAGTCCACGGCCCACCCTGTTTTTTAAGACAGGCATATATATTTTTATTTTTAAGCTTTCAGTCTCCACTGCACCCTATGGTTTCTCCTTTTTCTTCCTAGCCTTCGGTCAAATGACTGGGGGGTGGGGCTAAGGGGGGAGCTATATAGGCAGCTCTGCTGTGGGTGCTCTCTTTGCCACTTCCTGTAGGGGAGGAGAATATCCCACAAGTAAGGATGAATCCGTGGACTCGATACATCACAAGAGAAATAAATGTATCAGGTAAGCATAAATTATGTTTTTTATAGATATGTGCATGGCGAAAAAATTCGGTTCGGATCGATTCGGAATTTTTCGAATTTCGGTTTGGATCGATTCGAATTCGGAAAATTTTGAATCGATTCGGTTCGGATTCGAAGAAATTCGGCTGGATTCGGATCAGTTCGGAAATTCGGAATTTCGGTAAGTGTTAGGTGGGATTAGACTAGTATTATGTACTGTATATTAGGTGTAACCCATAGCAGAGTGATATAACCTAATATACTGTACAATACTAGTGTAATCCATGGCCATCCGAATTTACTGAATAAATCCGAACTAATTCGGATTTATTCAGTAAATTCGGCAGTATTTTAATTCGGAAATTCGGTTCGATCCGATTTCTCCGAATTTGCCGAATATCTGAATCGATCCGAAATGAATTGCACATATCTAGTTTTTTATCACATAGTGTTATTATGAGTGTAACTGTACTTATCAATGTACAGGGAGTGCAGAATTATTAGGCAAGTTGTATTTTTGAGGATTAATTTTATTATTGAACAACAACCATGTTCTCAATGAACCCAAAAAACTCATTAATATCAAAGCTGAATAGTTTTGGAAGTAGTTTTTAGTTTGTTTTTAGTTATAGCTATTTTCGGGGATATCTGTGTGTGCAGGTGACTATTACTGTGCATAATTATTAGGCAACTTAACAAAAAACAAATATATACCCATTTCAATTATTTATTTTTACCAGTGAAATCAATATAACATCTCAACATTCACAAATATACATTTCTGACATTCAAAAACAAATCAGTGACCAATATAGCCACCTTTCTTTGCAAGGACACTCAAAAGCCTTGCATCCATGGATTCTGTCAGTGTTTTGATCTGTTCACCATCAACATTGCATGCAGCAGCAACCACAGCCTCCCAGACACTGTTCAGAGAGGTGTACTGTTTTCCCTCCTTGTAAATCTCACATTTGATGATGGACCACAGGTTCTCAATGGGGTTCAGATCAGGTGAACAAGGAGGCCATGTCATTAGATTTTCTTCTTTTATACCCTTTCTTGCCAGCCACGCTGTGGAGTACTTGGACGCGTGTGATGGAGCATTGTCCTGCATGAAAATCATGTTTTTCTTGAAGGATGCAAACTTCTTCCTGTACCACTGCTTGAAGAAGGTGTCTTCCAGAAACTGGCAGTAGGACTGGGAGTTGAGCTTGACTCCATCCTCAACCCGAAAAGGCCCCACAAGCTCATCTTTGATGATACCAGCCCAAACCAGTACTCCACCTCCACATTGCTGGCGTCTGAGTCGGACTGGAGCTCTCTGCCCTTTACCAATCCAGCCACGGGCCCATCCATCTGGCCCATCAAGACTCACTCTCATTTCATCAGTCCATAAAACCTTTGAAAAATAAGTCTTGAGATATTTCTTGGCCCAGTCTTGACATTTCAGCTTGTGTGTCTTGTTCAGTGGTGGTCGTCTTTCAGCCTTTCTTACCTTGGCCATGTCTCTGAGTATTGCACACCTTGTGCTTTTGGGCACTCCAGTGATGTTGCAGCTCTGAAATATGGCCAAACTGGTGGCAAGTGGCATCTTGGCAGCTGCACGCTTGACTTTTCTCAATTCATGGGCAGTTATTTTGCGCCTTGGTTTTTCCACACGCTTCTTGCGACCCTGTTGACTATTTTGAATGAAACGCTTGATTGTTCGATGATCACACTTCAGAAGCTTTGCAATTTTAAGAGTGCTGCATCCCTCTGCAAGATATCTCACTATTTTTGACTTTTCTGAGCCTGTCAAGTCCTTCTTTTGACCCATTTTGCCAAAGGAAAGGAAGTTGCCTAATAATTATGCACACCTGATATAGGGTGTTGATGTCATTAGACCACACCCCTTCTCATTACAGAGATGCACATCACCTAATATGCTTAATTGGTAGTAGGCTTTCGAGCCTATACAGCTTGGAGTAAGACAACATGCATAAAGAGGATGATGTGGTCAATATACTCATTTGCCTAATAATTCTGCACTCCCTGTATTTTTTATGTGTTTTGTGACTCTTTTTTAACCTGCATAAAAGCTGGTAAAACTCTGAGGTTATGGTAATTATTCTAGCGTAGATCATGATTGCGTTCACGCGTTCGTATTTACTTTCAACTTGTAATACGAGCGTTCCTGCCAACGTGCGCAAACAGCTACGATATACCCGATATCGCTTGCACAGAACATTTAGCGTGCCACTTGTAAATTTGGCCTAATGTTGGGTGTTTTGCCTCCTCCTAGTGGACTGGACTTAAAGTGCCATAAAACAGGTTGAGATCTGTGCATATCCTAAAAGGGTTAATTGATTTAAAATAGTTTGCATACAAAAAATGTTTAAAAATTGCTGGCAAGTATTTTAAAATAATTTTCAAAATTAAGCAAAATGAATTACATAGCTAAGCTGCCTGGAGCAGCTAACTCCACCCCTCTTATCAGTGTTTGGACACAGACATTGTATTTCAACTGAGTTCACAGCTTCTAGGCATGCTCCAGCAGATAGTCCCTATTCACTTTTGCATTCTACCAAAATAACAATAAACATAGATACAGCCATAAAAGGAATGGTGTGGGGGAAGTTAGAGCTTTACAATTCAGAAACTAAAATGAAAGGGTTAATGGCCAGGCACTGCAGTACACATTTGCAGGTAAAGTAATTAAAGTACATATTATATTATTTTGTCTCTATCTGTAACATATCTCAGCCTAATGTCACTATCCATTTAAGAAATCCTTCTCTGACTGCTGCATTTGGGCAGTATTCACATTCAGCTTGCTTGCCTGCCTGATTAATCATTCATGCACCTGATTAGCCTCTTTTTAAGCCTTCTCAGGTCTAATGTGCTTGGCATTAACATTGAAGTTGTGATCCTGAACAACAGAGGTCTGTGACTCTTTCCTGTATGAATTTACCAACTATTTCAACCTACAGCATTTTCTATTCCAATGCCTAAAATCATCAAATCGCAAGTATCCAAATAATTCCATTTTCTGTTTCCTGGACACTGCTACTTAACAAACTCAGAACTTTATTATAAATCAAGCATACTTTTGGTTATCATCACTCTCTAATTACAACAGCATCTTACTCAGAACTTTATAACTATTTCTCTGCTACAAGTTGTCATTGCTGAAATATCCTGCTGCAAATATGTTATTCTGAACTCTGCATCTATGTGTTCAATTAAAAGCTTTCATGTGATTCTCCAATATATGTTCAAACAGTAATTGATGCCTTAAACTTAACTTTCACCTGTGCTGCTCTGCTAATTACTGACATACAGCTCTTTATAATATTATATACTGTGAACCTGCAACAAACCAAGTTTGCATCTAAATGCACAAACAGTAATTAATGCCTAAACTTGCAGCTTGTCTAAGTACCTGTGCAGCTGTGCTTAAACTCTGACATACAGCTTTATATAATATTATGTACTGTGAACCTGCAACAAACCTTAGTTTGCATCTAAGTGTCAATCTTTTACTAGATTACTCTGAAGCCTGAACATTCCACATTGCTATATTTTTTCTCTCATGGAATCCTGCAGTTACTTCTATTAACTAACTATAAGTCACAGTGAAGTCAGAATATATTGTATACAAATGTTGCACTCTCCATTTATTCTACAATAACTTCTAGCAACTATGAATCACAGAATATCATCTATCCACGTCCAGGATACTCTTCCCCGGGTCAGGGGTCGGGGTCTTCAAATCCCTACCACTGCCCCGAGGGTCTGTGACTCTGTGTCCTGAGCGCATGTACACCGGATCATGACAGAATGTTAATGCCTAAAAAAGGGATCTGCAGTGGTAGTGGATGCACCGACCTTCAAAGGAAAATAAAAAATTACAACATAACTCAGACCCAAGCAATCCCTAAAGGAAAAACAGAAGATTTTCAACCTTTAAAAAATTTAAAGACACAGTACTCCCATTCTAGACAATCCTCTACTCATGTTTGTGGTTACCATTTTGATGAAACTGATCCTGAATCTGACTATGAAAATGAAGAGGATTTAACCATAGCTTCAGCAGAAAAAAATCAGATTTTTAAAGATTTAAAGAGACAGAACCACTTTTCTAAAATGTCATCTGTTCCTCAATTTCGTGCTTACCATTTTGGTGAAACTGATCCTGAATCTGACTATGAAAATGAAGAGGATTTAACCATAGCTTAAGCAGAAAAAATTCAGGCTTTCAAAGATTTAAAGACACAGAACCACTATTCTAGAATTTCATCTGTTCCTCATGTTCGTGATTTCCATTTTGGTGAAACTGATTCTGAGTCTGACTATGTAACTGAAGAGGATGCATTCATAGATTCAGCAGAAAAAATTCAGACCTTTAAAGATTTAAAGAGACATGACTACTGTTCCAGAAAACCATCTACTCCTCCTGTTTGTAATTCCTATCCTGGTGATACTGATTCTGAGTCTGAATATGTCAACATGGAGGATGACTTCACAGATCCAGCTGAACTGGCATTAGACTGGTATGAGCGCAACTTTAATTCGCCACAAACTCAGACAAAACCTCAACCTATTGGCTATAATGACATCCTTGGTTGTTATATTTATAATATGGAAGATACAGACAGCTCCCATCATGAAACCTCTCATGGAAATACTGATCTTCCTATTTCTGATATTACCATGGATTCGTTGGATTGGACAGATTCCGAGCTGTAAGAAAAGACATCTGGTTTACAGACTGCTGTTTGGAGAAAAGGTCCCCTCAACTACCATGCTGATTTATCACATCAGAATTATGCATCCAGTGATGAAGAAGATTTCTGTTCTCAACCTTACTACAAGCCACAATGGCAGCAACCTAAGAAGCCTCATACTGGGAAGAAATCTAAGCTCTCTAAGAAAAAGAAGAAGAAGAAAATCCTTCTGCCCACAGAAAATCAGAAGTGCAAAGAGGAAACTCAGCCTGATTCCCCTGTTTTAGTTTCTGTTGTGCCAGACCCTCTCTTGCCTCATGACACTGTCAACACCAAGCTGGATGTTGTCTCTAGTCATCATCTGTCTGTTCTTAAAGCATCTAATGGTATCTCTTCTCAGACTCTACAACAACTACAAAAACTGTTTCCAACTATTGATTTCTTGCATCCCACTCAGGCTGCCTCAATGTCTATAAATCCTGTGCTAGAAACAAAAGATAATTTTGTTCCAGATATACAATCTAACATTTTACCAGAGATAGTCCCTGGAGAATTTAGCTCTGATATTCAAACTCAAATAAGTATGCCTGCTGAACCCCAGACAACTTCTCAGTCAGAATCTTGTGTCACAATTCCTCCGCATCTACCTGAGTGTGGCATATTTCAGAACACTTCACCTTCTCAAAATTCTTCTGTTACTGCATCTAAGAAATTGTTTCCCTTGGAAGATACTTTGCACCAACCTACATTTTCTACTACATCAGTTTCCTGTACAGGAATTCCTGATACTCAATCCTGTGAGGACAACTTTGAACCAAGTTCGCAAGTGGACATTCTTGAACCTGAAACTTGTACAAAAGTTCTTCAAGAAGATTCCCCTGTGCCCATTCCTGTTCCTGTTTTCCATGATTATACTACTAAACCTGACATCAAGGTGGACTCTCCTGTTTGTGACCCTGGTATGGGTATTCCTTTGTTTAACCCAGAAATGGGTGTAATAATACTTGATCCTCAAGATAGCCATGCCCTCTACTCAGAAGCGAGTATGGTTCTTGGATCTAAAGTGGGTCTTGTTAATTCTTCGTTTATGAACCCTGAAGAAAGCCTTGCCCTCTGCTCAGAAGAGAGTATGGTTCCTGGCTCTAAAGTGGGTTCTTTTTCTTTCTCTATAGTTGAACCTTGCCCTGGCATGGGCATTCCTTCACCCGATCCTACTGAGGATATTAATGAACCTTGCCCAGATGTGGGTACTTCCGAACCTTGCCCTGGCATGGGCATTCCTTCACCTGATCCTACTGAGGATATGACTGAACCTTGCCCAGATGTGGGTATTCCTGAACCTTGCCCTGGTGTGGACATTCATATACCTGTTCTTAGTGAGAACACTTTTGATTCTGAATCCAGTAAGGAGACATTTCATATTGTATTAGAAGATGGCAAGAACTGGACAAATCTTGCACTCTACACTCCTATCTCCTATTTTGAAGAAAGCCCTGCTATTGCGTTAGAAGTGGCTATAGCTTTTTCTTTTGGAGTATATCTAATCCTCAGCCAAGAGGTTAATTCTGAGGATACTCAAATCTCTGACCCAAAGGTGCTTAATCTGGTTATCAATCCAGAATGCTGCATCTCTATTTCTGAAGCTGAGGAAAGCCTATTCATTTCTCTAGGACTGGCTGCCTTTTCATTGGCTATGTACATGGTCATCTATCATGAAGAACATCCCCCTATCTACCCTCAGGATGATTCTGTGGTAGGAAGCTCATTGTATGTTACGTTCATGCATTCTCACGATGACTACAAAAAAGTTGACTTCAAGTTTTGCTCTCATCATTGTCAAGATCTTTTGATACCTGAATTACATGGCCTTTACTTCGTCATTCAACTTTTTCAAGAGATTTCCAACCCTCCTTTCTTGATTTCCGATTGGACTCGCTACCTCCATACACCTACTACCGGTACTCCATGTCATTTTTTTTCTCTCTCCTTTTGGATTGTATTGGGCGCCCGGAGGTCGCCTTTAAGGAGGGGAATCTATAACATATCTCAGCCTAATGTCACTATCCCTTTAAGAAATCCTTCTCTGACTGCTGCATTTGGGCAGTATTCACATTCAGCTTGCTTGCCTGCCTGATTAATCATTCATGTACCTGATTACCTCAGCCTCTTTTTAAGCCTTCTCAGGTCTAATGTGCTTGGCATTAACATTGAAGTTGTGATCCTGAACAACAGAGGTCTGTGACTGTTTCCTGTATGAATTTACCAACTATTTCAACCTACAGCATTTTCTATTCCAATGCCTAAAATCATCAAATCGCAAGTATCCAAATAATTCCATTTTCTGTTTCCTGGACACTGCTACTTAACAAACTCAGAACTTTATTATAAATCAAGCATACTTTTGGTTATCATCACTCTCTAATTACAACAGCATCTTACTCAGAACTTTATAACTATTTCTCTGCTACAAGTTGTCATTGCTGAAATATCCTGCTGCAAATATGTTAACATATTCTGAACTCTGCATCTATGTGTTCAATTAAAAGCTTTCATGTGATTCTCCAATATATGTTCAAACAGTAATTGATGCCTTAAACTTAACTTTCACCTGTGCTACTCTGCTAATTACTGACATACAGCTCTTTATAATATTATATACTGTGAACCTGCAACAAACCAAGTTTGCATCTAAATGCACAAACAGTAATTAATTCCTAAACTTGCAGCTTGTCTAAGTACCTGTGCAGCTGTGCTTAAACTCTGACATACAGCTTTATATAATATTATGTACTGTGAACCTGCAACAAACCTTAGTTTGCATCTAAGTGTCAATCTTTTACTAGATTACTCTGAAGCCTGAACATTCCACATTGCTATATTTTTTCTCTCATGGAATCCTGCAGTTACTTCTATTAACTAACTATAAGTCACAGTGAAGTCAGAATATATTGTATACAAATGTTGCACTCTCCATTTATTCTACAATAACTTCTAGCAACTATGAATCACAGAATATCATCTATCCACGTCCAGGATACTCTTCCCCGGGTCAGGGGTCGGTGTCTTCAAATCCCTACCACTGCCCCGAGGGTCTGTGTCCTGAGCGCATGTACACCGGATCATGACACTATCCCAACTTGTTTTATGTCCCTTTAACACATATGTGGTGTCTCATGGACTCTCACCATCATGAAAGAAATTAATTTATCAGGTAACTATAAATGTTGTTTTTTATTTAACTGTAACTTTCCAAGCCTTAATACAGCCCTCCCAACAGAAGGGTTTAATTAATGCTTGATTAGTATTTTCTCACCATTGTCTACAGTTTTCCTTGTTTAGATTTCACAACTCCACAAAAATTTCACCCCAGCAGGAGGTAGTATTTTCATCTTCATTATTGATGCCTTACTTAGTCCACACACATCAGACCACTATTCCTGAATACTTGTGTTTCAAAATTCTCAGATATCTCCGGTAATAAATATCACATTGAACTTATGTCTGTACTTGTTGAATTATGTTTTAGTTCCTAAATATTTGACAGGCATAACTTCCCTGTCTGAGCCCAAATTAGAGAACATTATGGGCTAGAATTACACGCTCAAAGGCCTGCTTGGGCTGTGACTTCATTAATTGAGAGAATATTAACACGTTTTATCAATTGAAACAGACTAAAATGGTGACAACCATTAATGTGTTGGAAAACCACTTATAACAACTGCATATTAACACATCTACCATGTGCATATGTATATACAAAATGTAATTATAGGGTCAGCACAAGAAAGGACAACGGTCACTTTCATTCGTTTTACATCTTTAGCACAGTTTACAATGATTGCTGGAGTGAGCTTAGGGTTGATATCTCGGCCATGTTTTATGTACATTTATGACTTATACATTCTGCAGGGTGTACAGAGGGGAACAGGAATAATTATTTCTAGCCTCAATATACATGTGCTGACCTGGGCCTCAATGCATGTTACCATATGCACTCCCTGAAACTTGGGTAACTCATAACACTGCTACTGAAACTAGTACACTGAGCAAACGTTCATATTGAAGACTACTACATAAACGTGTGCATGCATTATGATTACATGTTAAACATGGTGGAGGCATTATTTAGTAACTGTTTAGACAGAAATTACGTGAAACCAATATAACATCTCAACATTCACAAATATACATTTCTGACATTCAAAAACAAAACAAAAACAAATCAGTGACCAATATAGCCACCTTTCTTTGCAAGGACACTCAAAAGCCTGCCATCCATGGATTCTGTCAGTGTTTTGATCTGTTCACCATCAACATTGCGTGCAGCAGCAACCACAGCTGCTGCACGCAACCACAGCTGCTGCACACATCTAAGGGATGCCATCTTGGATGACATCACTTAAGGTACCTTCATTCAGCAAGAAGACGTCAATTGAAGAGGATGCTCCGCACTGGATGTCTTGAAGATGGAGCCGCTCCGCGTCGGAAGGATGAAGATAGAAGATGCCGTCTGGATGAAGACTTCTGCCCGTCTGGAGGACCACTTCTGCCGGCTTCATTGAGGACATCTTGCCGCTTGGATGAAGACTTCACCCGGTAAGTGAATCTTCGGGGGTTAGTGTTAGGATTTTTTAAGGGTGTATTGGGTGGGTTTTATTTTTAGGTTAGGGCTTTGGGCCGCAATAGAGCTAAATGCCCTTTTAAGGGCAATGCCCATCCAAATACCATTTTCAGGGCAATGGGGAGCTTAGGTTTTTTTTAGTTGGGGTTTTATTTGGGGGGTTGGTTGTGTGGGTGGTGGGTTTTACTGTTGGGGGGGGGTTGGTTTTTTTTTTTTTTTTTACAGGTAAAAGAGCTGATTTCTTTGGGGCAATGCCCCGCAAAAAGCCCTTTTAAAGGCTATTGGTAGTTTAGTTTAGGCTAGGGTTTTTTTTTATTTTGGATGGGCTTTTTTTATTTTGATAGAGCTATTAGATTAGGTGTAATTAGTTTAAAGATCTTGTCATTTGTTTTTTTATTTTCTGTAATTTTAGTATTTGTCTGTTTTTGTAATTTAGCTAATTTAATTTAGTTAATTGTATTTAATTTAGGTAATTTATTTAATTGTAGTGTAGTTTTAGGTGTTAGTGTAACTTAGGTTAGATTTTATTTTACAGGTAAATTTGTATTTATTTTAGCTAGGTAGTTGGTAGAATAGTTACTAAATAGTTATTAACTATTTACTATCTACCTAGCTAAAATAAATACAAATTTACCCGTAAAATAAAAATAAACCCTAAACTAGATACAATGTAACTATTAGTTATATTGTAGCTAGCTTATTGTTTATTTTACAGCTAAGTATTTAGTTTTAAATAGGAATTATTTAGGTAATGATAGTAATTTTTTGTTAGAATTTTTTTAATTATATTTAAGTTAGGGGGTGTTAGGGTTAGGGTTAGACTTAGATTTAGGGATTAATAAATTTAATATAGTGGCGGCGACATTGGGGGCGGCAGATTAGGGGTTAATAAAGGTAGGTAGGTGGCGGCGATGTTAGGGACAGCAGATTAGGGGTTAAAAATATTTAACTAATGTTTGCGAGGCGGGAGTGCGGCGGTTTAGTGGTTAATATGTTTATTATAGTGGCGGCAATGTCTGGAGCGGCAGATTAGGGGTTAATAACATTATTTAGGTGGCGGCAATGTTGTGGGCAGCAGATTAGGGGTTAATAAATATAATGTAGGTGTTGGCGATGTTGGGGGCTGCAGATTAGGGGTTCATAAGTATAATGTAGGTATCAGCGATTTCGGGGCGGCAGATTAGGGGTTAATAAGTGTAAGATTAGTGGTGTTTAGACTCGGGGTTCATGTTAGGGTGTTAGGGTGTAAACATAAAATGTGTTTCCTCATAGGAATCAATAGGGCTGCGTTACTGAGCTTTACGCTGCTTTTTGGCAGGTGTTAGACTTTTTCTAAGATGGCACGTACAACCAGCTCAATGCTGACTTAAGCAGAGCTGGTATTGGAGTGCGGTATGGAGCACAATTTTGCTCTACGCTCACTTCTTGCCTTTTAACGCCGGGTTTCTGAAAACCTGTAATACCAGCGCTGTAGGTAAGTGAGTGGTGACAATAACGTTCAAGTTAACACCATACCCCTCATACCGCAGAACTCGTAATCTGGCCGTTAGTGGCCTTAGCACTGCTGATGCTGATTGACTGCTGTTCATTTATTCCTTTTTTTTTTTTTTTTTTTTTTACCTGCAGCTGGGCTGCAACTGAGTACAACTTTTTACACAGAACTTACTCTGCTGAACCGAGGAAGTTGTAAGGTAAAATATCTTCCTTTTTTACATAGAGAGGCTCAGGTGATATTTTCCTGTCAGCTTTTTACAGTTATGCTGCATCAGTTTCAAGTGATTTATCATATGAGTATTATGTCCCTTTAATGGAAAAGTACTTTAGCTTAGTTCTAAATTCATGTAACTCATTTGCAAAACAACTGCACATGAGGTTAATATTAACTCTTTCAAAGAAAATAAAAAACTGCAATGTATAATAAGGAAAAATATTATTTGCAAACATCATACATTAATTATTTCAGATAATCCTTCAGATTTAACTTTTTTGAGAAATTGTACAAATTATAAGATGAAGAACAACCTTTTGATAAGGCACGTGTCTGCTGTAAAATGTAATTTTAAAAACTATTAAAAGTCTTTAAAATGAATACATATATGACATTAACCCATTGTTTAACATTTGCAGATGTTGTGAAAAAGGATGAGATCCTGGACGTTCAAGCTAAGTCCACAAAATCTGATGTGTGTACAGAAACTGAATTAAAATTTACAGATATGGGGGGCGGAGCTTAGCCACGCAGGCAGATGGCTTGATTTTGAATCAGCTCCTAATTCCCTAAACAGCATACGCTCCATTTTAGGCACCTTTCCCCTCTAATTTTTTCCTGCTTCTAGGGGAGCACATCCCCTATCAACCGGTCAGCAAGCTGAGGGACAGGAAGATCGGATCAGACCGCTCCGGAGCTCTCTACTCAGAGGGAGCGTGCATAACCGCGGCATCACTGGAGGCCCGAAACCTGTGCCGCATGGGAACTAAGCCCAGAGATTTGCTTCTCGCAGCCCCAGCATCCTCACCGGAGACGTCGACGGGCGATATCCCACGCCTCTAGTCCGACTCTACTGACAAGGCTGTTACCGGACGGGCCCCCTGCTGATCCCGGTGAGTTGTAACACTTCACTAACGCCCCTCCGGGTCTCCCGGTTCACCTCTGAAGGGTCTATTGGTCTGGGATCTTGGTTGGGACGCTGCCTGGGCTACTGGGGTCTGCGGATGGACCCTCACTAAGCCACCTGAACCCCCTATAACGGCCTGCACATCACTTGTCTGCATAGATTGATTTGACCTGCAGCGCATCCCAGCGTTAAAGAGCGCCATATTGTCAAGGGGCCTTAAGCAATCCTTCTGCCCGCTTACTATCTCCCTAGCCCCTCAAGACGAACATTAATTTCTCTTGTCATACACCCTCTAGCTCATCTGGCTTTGTCCTTTTTGGCCCCTATTGTGTTTTTCAGGGTCACTCCACACCATATAGGAGTTTAAACAGCCACGTGGACACCCTACTAAAGCTACAAGGCCTGCACATGACTCCATGTCTTTTTAATAACACTCTGGCTGGGTAGTTATGCCGTGCAAACGTCAGGCTAAATCGGACAAAGCCACCCCAGAGCGCACCCTTACCAGCTACCTGAAACAAGCTGATACCCATTGCTCTGACTCATCTAGTAGCATGGAACACAACATAGGCAATCTAGCACCTAACTTACAGGCCCCTGACCCACCAACCATGCAACCTATAACCAAGGAAGACCTGCGACACCTCATCTAAAGAGGATATTAAAAATGCCGTTAAAGAGATGAGAAGCCTTTTTAATGAACTGAAAAGAGACATTAACTCCCTAGACACTAGGGTAACACACTCAGAGGCGAAGCACGCTGAGGCAGCCACCTCTATTCTACAATTGCAGAACACTGTACAGCAGCAATCAGACACCATTCTAACGTTGTCTGATAAAGTTGAGGATCTTGATAATAGAGGCCACCGCAACAACTTGAGGGTTAGAGGGGTTTCCGAAACCATCCATCCTCCAGCAATTGAAGGCTACCTGCAAAGTCTGTTCTGCACATTAAAAGATACTCCATCATCTCCTGACATCCCTTTGGAGCGAGCACACAGGGCACTACGGGCCAAGCCACCCCCTAAGTCAGCCCCCAGAGACATTATCGTCTGTTTCTTAAACTTCAAAGACAAGGAGGAAATCCTAAAATGGGCCCGCACCAAACAACCGGTGCAATATGCTGGAGAGGCACTACAAATCTTCTCAGACCTGTCCCCGGTCACCCTACTAAAAAGGAAGGACTTATCACACATTACAGAGAGACTGAAAGCACACAAGGTCCCTTACAGATGGGGCTTTCCAGTATCCCTGATGGCTACCTGGCACCATAAAACAGCGACTTTCCGCCCTGGCTCTGATCCGCAGGCTTTCTTTGCAAGTCTCTCCATTGCAGACGATGCCCCACAACACCTCCCAAACAATGGTGCCACACACTTATCTACCTGAGGAGACATCACCTTCCCAAAAGACACCTTTCTTCATCAGAGAATGGAACTTACATTCTAACACTTAGAACTCTGTATCCTTTTGATGGTTCCTGATAACAGCACACTGCATTATGGCTCTACTATGGGCCGTAGTGATCTGATAGCACTATAGCCTGTAGGCCTGGATTACTTGCACCTTCCCTGAGTAATCTTTTAGAATACCCATAACACTACCCGATTCTATAACCCTTTTTAGCGCTTAACACTCTTTGAGTTAGCCAGTACCTCATTCCTAGATTGCCACTTGCTCTAATAAATAGGCTATGTATTAAAGTCTACACTCAGGTTCCCATTCTCATTTGCATGCTGTTATTGTAATTACTGTATACTCTCTACTGTTATGTTTAGCATTTTCATAAGTGCCTTTATAAGATTTTTCAGTTAGTACAACGTTTTCTATACTGTTTGCATTTTTGACGTTCTCACTTGTGCCTTAGAAGGTAAATAACTCCCTCCTTCATGCTCCCCTTCTCCCCTTTTCCCCCTTCACCTTCCTCCTTCCTCCCCCCTCTTTCCCCTTCCTCCCCCCCACTCCCCTTTTTTCTCCTTCCCCCTTCATCCCTTTTCCCTATTCCCCCCCCTCCCCTTCCTTCGTGCTGCAATGCTACGCTATCCAGAGGCTGTTTTGCCTGCTGGATGCTTATTGATGTTATTTAATGTATGCTGTTCTGGGGATTATTTCCCCTTGTTCACTTTATTTCTTACTCACGCTCGTGAGGTTATTCTCTCATCTTTAATCTTTTCCTCTGGTACTCTCCAAGGAAACCTTTACCTTACTTTCTTTTCCTCTCTCTCCCTCTTCTTTCCTCTAGTGCTCGCTGTTCTTTGCTTCTCCTCCTCTTGTCCCTTTCTACACTCTAACTCCTTAGATTTCCCTCTTATCTTTCCCCATCCTCCTTCCCCTCCCCCCCCCTCCTGCAGGATGGCTCACAAAATAAGCAAATTTGGCTCCCATGGTTTGAATTTTACCACCATCAACGCCAAGGGCCTTAACGATCCAGGTAAGAGATCTATAGCTTTTAACAAGCTCCATAGCCATATCCTTTTTATCCAGGAGACTCGCTTCCGCAGAGGCCATGAGCCCCGGTGGTTTAACAAACAATACCCGACAGCAATCTTTGCCTCGGGGACGTCTAAAAAGTGTGGTGTTGGTATACTGATTAACCACTTTATCCCTCTAAAAATCATGCACACAATCAAAGACCCGGATGGCAGATTTCTGTTACTAACTGGACTGCTCTATGAGCACCCAATTACGTTGATCACAGTTTACAGCCCAAATACTGATCAACATCGTTTCATGACCAAAGTTTCTAAACTGGTCTTGGATCAGGTGAGGGGCCCGGTGTTTCTCTCCGGAGACCTTAACATACCTCTTGACGCCCGGGTGGACACATCCGGAGGCGTATCTAGTGTCTCCAATAAAATAACTAAATCTGTCAAAACGACCATTGCAAGTCTCAAACTCCACGATGTCTAGAGATTTCACCACCCCTCTGGTCGCGATTATACGTATTACTCCCCTCCCCATAACAAATGCTCACGTATTGATTATTTCCTTTTTGACTCTGCAGCATTAGACATGGTTGACATCTGCGAGATTGGCTCCATCACTTGGTCCGATCATGCTCCTCTAACTTGCAGTATTTTGTGGCCTGACTTGCCCCCCTCGACTTACATATGGAGACTTGATGACCACTTGAAAGACAGGACGTGAGAGAGGACATTCAAAAATCCTTCACCGATTATCTAACACATAATACACCCTCACACACCTCTATTTCTTGCTTCTGGGAGGCCCACAAATGTGTCATTTATGTAGAATTCCTCAAACACAAGGCCCGCATAGTCAAGCAACACAGATTTAAACAGACACAACTTTTGGAAAGAGTGGCAGAGTTAGAGTCCATACACAAAACTGACCCTCTAGATAAGGCCACAGGCACTCTGCTAAGGGAAACCAGACTAGCTCTCACACAACACCAACTTGAGATCTATCAGCGCTAGATTCTTTCTACGAAACAGCAATATTATGAGGGGGGTAACAAACCTGGCAAATTGCTGGCCAGGAGCATTCTCAGACAACAGCTAAAATCCCACATACATTTGTTAGAGAAAGAAGACGGCACAACAGTATGAGGCTCTAAGCAAATAGCTGCCTCCTTCCACTCCTACTACTCAAGACTGTATAACATTTCACATACAGACGTTGACAGTACGCAGAGACCTCCCACACCAGTTCGGCTTAATAAGATAGATGACTATTTATCTTTTATAGACCTCCCACAGCTTGACTCAGCCAGCAGGGACTCTTTCGACGCGCCTTTCACTCTGGAGGAGCTGTCTCAAGCGATGACAGACCTTCCGGCAGGAAAGTGCCCAGGCCCAGACGGACTCACGCCGAAATACTTTTGGGTTTTCCTTAAAACACTTGGCCCCCACATGCTACAATTATTTAATAGCTTAATAAATAACCCCCAACTGGCCAGCTCCTCCCTCGAGGCGCACATTACGGTTATCCCTAAACAGGGCAAGCCCGCCACCTCCCCAGCCAACTTCCGCCCAATTTCTCTTTTAAACTCGGATGTCAAAATCTTCGCTAAGATACTGGCTAAGAGGCTCAACAAATATCTCCCCTTCTTAATTTCATCTGATCAAGTGGGTTTTGTCCCTGGGAGGGAGGCACGCGATAACACCTGCAAGGTGATTCAACTGATATTGCACGCCCGGGTTACGGGGGAACGTTTGGTACTTTTCTCGACCGACGCGGAGAAGGACTTCGACCGTGTCGATTGGCTTTTTCTGCGTCGGGTCTTGAAGGCTATGAATTTTGGCGACCCTTTTATCAATATGGCATTTGCGCTATACTCTTCGCCAAATGCCAGAGTCCAGGTTAACAATAACCTATCTGACACCTTCACTATCTCGAATGGCACCAGACAGGGTTGCCCCCTGTCTCCCCTTCTCTTCGCCCTCTCAATAGAGGCACTAGCTCAAAAAATTCGAGACAACCCTAAAATTAGCGGGATCCGGCTGGGCGACACAGACTACAAACAGGCTCTTTACGCAGACGACATCCTCTATACACTCACCAACATAGACTCCTCAGTCCCAGAATTGTTAGCTGAACTATCACAATACGGGGAACTCTCCAACTTTCACCTCAACCTAACCAAATCGGAAATCCTGAACATTAATGCCCCCTCGGAACAAATCCAGAGCCTAGCCCAAAAATACCACATACGTATATCCACCTCCAAATTGAAATATCTGGGTATTTTTCTGTCCGCCCACCCCTCAGACCTTTTTAAAAATAATTTCCTTACCCTACGTAGTGAAATCGCGAATGATTTGTCCTCCTGGTCAAACAAAATGTTGTCCTGGCTTGGTAAAGTAAGCCTAATTAAAATGAACATCCTACCCCGTATCCTGTATTTGCTTCAAACTGTTCCTATAGCTTTACCCAAAGACTTCCTTCCCCAGCTTCAACGCTTATTAGAACAGTTTATTTGGGCTGGGGTGAAACCAAGAATCCCCAGGAAGACATATCTCCCCCGAGATAGGGGCGGTCTGGGATTCCCAGATCTTGCCACATACCGGCGGGCAATTCATTTACAAAGGCTGGTCGAACTGTCGCACAACACTACCCAAAAACAGTGGGTCAGACTAGACGGACAAATTTTTAATTTACACAATGTCGGCATCCTAGCTTGGATCCCTCCCTCTAGGCACCCTGACCTGGTGCAGAAATACCATCTTACTTTCACTGCTCTACAGGAATGGGACCGACTTTTAGCCACCTCTACCCACATTTCCTCGACATATTCCCCATTGCTCCCAATCATAGAGAACCCTGATATCCCATATCATGTTTTGGGGACCCGCATGAGTACACATTACAGCCTCCGAGAGGGCGTTCTACACTACGCATTGCACGCAGGTAAACTTCGCTCCCAATCTGACATGTCTGAACAATTTGGCGCTCTTTTCTCATCCTGGCTCCGGTATCGCCAACTCTCGCACTTTCTCACTCACCACAAGCATAGGGACAGGTTTATGAGAGACCTTACACCTTTTGAAACTCTCTGCACTTACACAGTACCCCCCAAACGGCTGATCTCGAAGATATATAAGCTATTACTCTTGCCACCTGATACTCAACTTCCTTCCTACACTCTGACTTGGGCCAAAGACCTTAATAACACCTATGATATAGAGGACTGGACACGCTCATTCTCTCTTGCCAAGCGCTCTTCTGTCTCTGCAACTGTCCAGGAGATACACTTAAAACTCCTAACCAGATGGTATTATACTCCAGAAAGACTGCACAGGTACTTTCCATCAGCCAGCCCTCTTTGCTGGAGGGGCTGCGGCGAGCAGGGCTCCCTGCTCCACATTTGGTGGTCATGCCCTGAGGGAGTTCTGGACGGCTGTCATTGAGATTATGTCCCGCAGAGCTCGGGTCCTGGTCCCAGACTCCCCTGAGACCATACTGTTACTTCGCCTTCCCAAGACCAAAAATGAGTTCACCAGGGCCCTTTTCCTGATCATGATCACGGGGGCTAAGAGATTGATCCCTAAGAAGTGGAAGTCTTCCCAGGCCCCCTCCCTTGATGAATGGTTCTCCTCAGTAGATGACTTATTAAATTTGGAGATACTGCATTATTTTAAAATTGACCAACTTGCTTCCCATGATATGATTTTGGCTGCCTGGAAAGGGACCCCCCTATAGAATACCATCATGCAGCGCCCTCCCCCCCCCTTTTTTTTTTCTCTCTCCGCTTCTTCCCTCCCTTCACCTCTCCCTAGGATGCGACCCCCCCCCACCTTCTTCCCTTCTCCCTCCCCCGCTCTTCGTTTCTTTATCTTTACGACTCTCTATTTTCTTTTCTTCACTAAGTAATCTCTTGGTAATATGTTGTATGTACAAGTTTGAAATTTTCATGCTGTAAATGTTTCAAATACCACCAAGCTTTCTATACCCGGAGGATCTGGGATTTCTCCTCCTTCGGGGGATCCTGTGACTCTTCAGGAGTGTAAATTTTTACAGACCTTGCTTTATGTTTTGAACTTTAGTCACAAAGAGTTAAAAAACAATCTTCTTATGTTCATTCCGTTTGCTAACGGTACACAGTGATATTTTGTGTGACTTTATTGTATTCTTTCTTTGCATCTGTTTCAATAAAGCTTGTTTAAAAAAAAAAAATTACAGATATGTGAGAAACATTTGTTGAGAACATGTACCACTTAATGAAGTGTGTGCATAATAATTTCAAAAGTAGGCAAATTCAGTTACTTCAACATGTATTGGATACTGTTCAATGCACCAGGGCGCTGATTAGAAAAATGCATTTTTATGGCTTGCAGTAGATTTCTTTCTTTTAGAATCTGTAAACCATGAAGTGTTAATGTAGAATTATTTATTTATTTTGTTTTATGCAAAAGCACTTTAGTAAAAAAAAAAAGAATCATGCTTTCTTGGGAGGGACTTCTTTATTAATTTGGGTGATTCAGGGTGGAGGGGGTGTCATGCACCATATTTTACTTTTTCAGTGGGCTTTCATTTGTGTTTTGTCTTGTGCTAGCTGTACATATGAGTCACTGGGTTGGGATGGGCTATATTTACATTATGTCATTATACTAAGTCTACAAAGAACATATACCTTTTAGTTGTCCCAAAATATGTTTTCTAAAGTTTATCCACGTCTCATTCATTAATATGATCTATTGCAGATTATCTCAGTGAATATCTTTCCACAAAGTCTGACCTTAATTGAAAAGTAAGACATGTACTGTACATGTAAAATGTAGTGTATGACTAAATCTTCCAATATAAAGCAGCAAGTCCCTAAAATTCTTGGCTCAATTCTTTTGTCCAAATGTCTACCTCTGTCATGTCACTAACACAGTAGCATGCATGTGAAACACATAGAGTATGCTTACCCCCTGAAGGTCTTTGGTTCCATGATGATAAAGACAACACCCTTCAGGTTTCCCAATGTCAGTGTCCTATGTTTGGAATTTCACTGTGAAGATCCCACCACTGTTGCTGCTGACCCTGCCACCGGCCTTCTGTGCTGTCAGTGATTGAGTGCACTTTTGGCATGCAGAGTATTGAAATACTTCTCTTGCCCTGTCATGCGCATATTTCTTTTGTAAGTGCACAGGGCCTACAGAATCCATGTGCTGCTGTGCTGCCACTTACGTGACAAGGAACATTGCATGGTAGTGTGCTTATTGATGTAGAGAACATTAGAGACATTTCATAGTTAAAAATAGACCTTGGTTGGCACATATTTAGTACAAACATATGTCTGAGTGCACTTAAAAAGAAGAAAACAGTCAGTCCAGCACAACAGGCCACTGCACACCAACCTAGGTCACCACAGAGACCCAACGATATCTAAAAGATTCCAAAGCCGGAAGGCAGCAAAAGAGTGGTATTCAATTATTTATTAAGCACAAAAAACAGCAACGTTTCAGGAGTACACCTCCCTTAATCATGCAATATAAAATACTGATACAAATTGTCCTTATATACCCAACCACCACAAGAGGGCAGTAATGGGTATTTCACAAAGTTAACTGTTTCACACACTAGACTTGATCAAAATACTTCAATAGGACACTAAACAGTACTGCGTAATCTTAACTAGAAGCAGAAGCACATGTACACATGTTTAAATGTTTGAATTTCAATTTAAGTTACAATAAACTTTATATACTTTTAAAGTTAGATAAACTTTAGAGAAATACAAATGTGTACAAGAACTATTGAATTTTTTACAACAATTCATTATAGAAATATAGAAAGATCCCAGTCCCTATTAATGCCATCAGGTTCCATGGTACCTAATTTGAATATCCAGAAACATTCTCTTTGTTTTAACAGTAGATTTCTGTCCCCACCCCTCCTTGGTCTAGGGACAAATTCAATCATTTGGAACTGCAGCTGATTTACAGCATGGCCCATTTTGGAAAAATGGCAAGAAACTGGGGCAAGTAAATTATTTCTTCTAACTGAGCTCTTATGTTTAATGATTCTATCTCTGATAGATCTAGTGGTCTCACCCACGTAACCACGCCCATATGGGCATTTAACCAAATATACCACATATTGAGTGTTACAAGTGTGAAAACCCTTTATTGTATACTTTTTGCCAGACCTAGGGTGAAAGAAAGAGGATCCTTTGATAATGTTCCCACAACAGGAACAACCAAAAACATTCATTATCTTTGTTAGTTAGATATCTTGAGTGTTAGCAGAGCCAATATCAGCCCTAATTAGTTTTTGATGAATATTAACACCTCTCTTAAATGCTGGCATTGGCACATCCATAAACTCAGGTATATTAGGATTACATTTTTTCAAAATGCCCCAATGTTTTTTAATAATGTTTTGTATCAGATGGCTTTGAGAGTTATACTCAGAGACAAAGACCATCTGCTGGCTCTTAGAATTGTTATCCTTTTTGGGGCCTAAAAGACTCTCTCTGGAAATGTTAGATATAACATTCATTTCTTTTTCAATTAGAGTCTGTGGATAGATAGCCCCTCTCAATGAAATGGTCCCTCATTTCCCTCAATCTAATATCAAATAATTTTTCATCAGTTACAATGCGTCAGACTCTAAGTAACTGACTTCTAGGTAAAGATTTTAAAAGGGCTAATGAATGGGCACTATCAAAATGCAAAATGCTATTGCGGTCAGTTGGTTTCCTGAACAAATCAACTTTGAGAGAATTACCAACTTTAATAATTTTGATGTCAAGAAAAATCAACTCCTCCTCACTATAAGTGAGTTTAAATTTCAAATGAGTAGTGGAACTGTTCAAATCATTAACAAAGGAAACCAAGGTTCCAACGTCGCCCAGCCAAATGCCAAAGACATCATCGATGTAGTGCCACCAACAAATAAAGTCCAAATTGGCAAATACAAATCTTTCTTCAAACATGTTCATAAGCAAGTTGGCATAATTAGGGGCGACGTTGGAACCCATGGCTGTACCCTGTATCTGTAAAAAATATTCATCCTAAAACAAAAAAAATAATTGTGATAAAGAACTCAATCTGAGCAGTAGAAAAATCACCACTATTACTTAAAACTGATTTGACAGCCCCCACACCACTTACGTGGGTTATTGATGTATATAAGCTTTCAACATCAAGGCTGAAAAGTATGAATTTGCTAGTGCTTAAACCCAATGCCTCAACTTTTAACAAGAAGTCACAAGTGTCCTTGATGAATGAATTTGTGTTTTCTACAAAAGGTCTAAGAATTTTATCAAAATAAATGGAAACATTGGAGGACACTGAACCAATGCTAGACACTATCAGGCCCATTTATCAAGCTCCGTACAGAGCTTGAAGGGCCGTTTTGCTGGCGAGTCTTCAGACTCGCCAGAAACACAACTTATGAAGCAGTGGTCACAAAGACCGCTGCTCCATAACCCTGTCCGCCTGCTCTGAGCAGGCGGACAGGAATCGCCGGAAATCAACCCGATCGAATACGATCGGGTTGATTGACACCTCCCTGCTGGCGGCCGATTGGCCGCGAGTCAGCAGGGGGCGGCGTTGAACCAGCAGCTCTTGTGAGCTTCTGGTGCAATGTTAAATGCAGAGAGCGTATTGCTCTCCGCATTTAGCAAGGTCTTGCGGACCTGATCCGCAGTATCGGATCAGGTCCGCAAGCCCTTTGATAAATGGGCCTGTATGGGGCGACCTGGGGGTTCCTTATCATTCTTGTGGATTTGGGGTAAAACATAGATAACGAGTTTTAGGGTGTTTAATTTCCCGGAATTTTTCTAAATATTTACCAATAATAGCATTATTCACAGCATTAAGTATGATTTTGTTAAGTTCCTTCTGAATTAGAAAAACAGGATTGTTAATTAACCTCTTGTACACATTTGTATTATTTAATTGGCTCTTAGTCTCGTTGTATGATGTCATCTCTGGAATGAAGTGACTTTAAGGCTTCAAAATCTGTTTTGGAAAAGTTATTCTGTTTAATAGGAATATCAGAATTACTCTGTATACCTACCGTAAGGCTTCTTATGACGTTTGTTACTGTTTTTATTTACAATTTTTTCTTTATCCAATTTATGTTTAAGTGAATCAATATCATGTAGTACCAAGTTTACAAACGTTTCAACACTATAATTGTTCTGATTAGTAATATAGGAGCTTTTATTTCTTAAACCCCCTTTCTTTAAATTCAACTGATTATCAATCTTTGTGGGAGATCCAATATTCTTATCAAAACAAAGGGTCTTAAGTCTGATATTTCTAAAGAATCTATAAAGATCTTTATATAGTTGAAAGAAATTACAATTATTGCGAGGGCAAAACGATAAACCCTTATTCAAAACAGCCGATTCATCATATGAAATAGGAGAATTACGTAGATATGTTAACTACAATATTATTTACATTGCTGTTTAATACAAAGGTATAACCAGCGGAGCAGAAAGTCTCTCTATTCAAATTTTTATGAGCAAAAGGTTCCAAAATGTATTTATATTCAGTAGATATAATTACCGTCTGTTGACAAGCTGTATCAGACATCTGATCAGAGATTACATCAGCACAAATTATTTCTGTTTGTTGCGTGTTGATTGCAGAAGTCGGTTCGACTTTTCTTTTTTCCTTTGTGATGTTTCCTGCCTCCACGGCACACTCTGAATCTGAGTCCCCCGGTGAAGATAACTCAGAGGAGCCAGTACTGCTGCTGCTGCGATTAGATGCATGGAAATGGCATCTCCCTCTCCCGGAAGTTCTTCTCATCGTACCTTCCGGGTCAAAGCGCCACCGATAAACATGTCCCTGAGTATAGTCAAGTTTCCCTCGCAAATTTGGTCCGTTTGCAATTTTCAATTCAATTTTTTTTTTCCGCTCTGATACGGAAGAATCAACTTGGGACAATAATTTAGAGGATTCATCGGCAAGTAGGGAAGTTTTAATTACTGACAACATCTCTTCTAGTTTAACCTGTTGATCATTTAATTCACCGTTAAGGCAGTCCACAGTGAGCACCATCAGATCCATAGAACATTTGTTAAAAAGAACCTCCAAATCTGTCCTGTCCATTGTAAATGTATATATATACGTGCTGTGCATTAGTACTGAACACTGATCCATCTGTGATGCAACTTTGTGGCCTTTAACTGTGTTTGGGATATTCCACAAACACCTTCATAATGTGCATGTTGCCATTGCACACAAAGTGGACATTGAAAGAATGAAAGTGTTGGCTAATGCGATATGTCATTTGCTGGTTTCACTGTGGGTGCAGTGTATTGTCACCCACATTTCAGGTAAGCCCCCATATTTTATTGGTCCCTCTTGAGATGAGGCAAAGCATCCTCTGTGTGAGGGAATCCTGTGACAGGATGTCACTTGTTGAGGATAGCATTCCTAAACTTCCTGATGAAGACAGTGAAAGTGCCTTAAGTCATCCTTTATGACTTGGTATAAACTAATAATGTGCTGATTATAGATGCTGTAGATATCAAAAACCTCAGGATAAGTGAGTGCACCCACCCTGCACATGTGGGCAAGACGGCTGGCATGTATGATTGTGTTGAGACAGAGTAAGTGAACAAGAAAACTCGGGATCCATATTTGCATAGGAAAATAGAGAAGTCAATTAATTAGTGAAAAGAGCCGCGCTACACAATGGGGATCAAAAGCATCATGAGTGGCCTGAGTTGGTCATCTGAGACATATTGGCTGTGATGTTTGTTTAATTTCTAGTACACTAGACCTATGTAAGCACCTTACCAATGATTCTTGGCCATATGCAAATGAAGCGTATTGAAAACATAGAAGCCCAATTATTTAATGAGAGGTGGGAGCTTTGGTTAAAAAATCTTGAAATTTTCTTGATAGTGTGGCCGCGTGCATATTACCCATCAACTTATAATATGAGTGCACAATAATGTTTTTCGTGGCCCATTGAAAAGACAGGACAAGTAATTTTTTAAAAGCTTGCAAAGCTTAGTTCACGATAATCTATATACCACTGAACTCGTAATACGGGTAGGTGCTAAAACCACGACCGCGAGATTGTGAAAGTGTGCGTGAACCTCGAACAGTTGGAATCTAGCCCTATATGTTTTGTGCAAGAAAAATGAAAGCTTTTGATCACACCTCCATTCCTCGTGCAGGTACAAGGAAATAGAAAAAAGACCATTATCGTTGTCCAATGAACAATTAGAGACTACTCAAATAAACATGCAAAACTGTTACCCATAGTCTGAGTGTGGCTGTGCAATAACTGTAATGTCCTCATTCTGAACCTTATACAGGTTATTCATACAATTGCTTATGTATCCAAGCAAGTACATACACTAAAAATGTACTCTTAAGTTCCTTGGTTTTGTATCTTTCCCTTCCAGAATTCACATGTATATAATTAATAAACAATTTAATGGCACTATCAGCAAAGTATTGTTCACTTAACGTTCTTGAACTCAGGTTATTTGAACCTTGTTAATTCACTTTTACTTTTTTAGGAATACCAGTGAAACTTTACTCCTCTTATCCTTTATAGTCATAGAACATTTATAAATAGCACAGATGGAACTTAAATTAGTTTTTTTTATTAGTTGTGATAATAGAATGGATTAATTAGCGTGAATTGGTCAATATCTTTTGAAGCTCCAAAAAAATCACTGAAATTAAATTAAATTACTTATAATAAAATTAAAGATTGTTGCCGTTAAAACAAGAGCTGCTGCATTAAGTATGTTATGCCTTAATTTCCCATCTACAGTTAAATAATTATAAATACTGATCTTCTTTGTTAGTGGCATACCCAAACAAATTCAATTTGTTAGTGATTAGCGGAGTGCTCACCCCTGTACATTTTATTAACATATTATGTAACATTTTTTTTTACAGGAGCAACATAATTTTTCCAACCATTTTACATAAATGAAAAAGTGATTTATTGGTCCAGTTTCCATTAAACAAACTTAAATCTGCTGGCAGTCTGTAATTTGAGCACCTCCTTACAATGGCAATGTTCCAACAAGCTCATTTGGAAAGCATTTTACTGCATTCATAACTCATAAAAGTTGGCACTGTTTCCATAATCGAGTACAGGAAGTGAAAATGTTCTCATGTAGTTAAAAAAAGATATTATGTACTCCGTTTTTCAAGCTAACTTTCACATTTATGTTTATCTCTGTTATGGTGTTATCAAGTTTATAATGTATGCGTAAATTAAAAGAAATAAATGATAGGGCAATATATATTTAATTGATTATAACCAATATTCATTTAAAAAAGTACACCTAGATTTTATTACAAGATCACATCATATTTTGCAGAAATCTTTAACTTTATTGCTCATTCAGCCCTGTAAAACATTATGGGCCAGATTACAAGTGGTGCATATATTTTTGTTTTTTGCCCTTTAACTCAAATAAACATTTTAGCGCAGCCGGATTTGCATGCATATTACAAGTTTAAAGCTAGCGCGCAAGCAAAAGACTCGGGTGCACTAAATTCAGGACTTTATATATCACAACTGGTCCATTTCTCCCCATAGACTTCTGTGGCTAGCATTACAAAAAAAAAAATTCTTTATTGCTCGCATGCTAACCTGACACTGCGCTAGACCAACTGCGCTAAAACTGAAGGTGAGTTTGGAATACTTTATAGTCCTTCTTTAAATAGAAGAACATTTTCTTTTTTATTTTAAATATATATTTCTATATATATGATTATTTTTTTTGTAAAATATATATCTTTATCTATATGAATATATATATATATATATATATATATACTGTATATATATATGGAAATATCTATTTAAAAATTAAAATAACATTTGTTATGTGAAGAACAGAGGAATTTCAAGTATTATTAAAAAAACGTTAAAAATGAATAAAATTAATATTGCATGTTTCAAAGTATTTGACTGGGATTTATACACATATATAGGGGCCGATTTACCATCGTGTGAATGCAGCAGTTTAAGCGCGAGCGTTAGGCTCGCTGGAAACATAAGTTAAGAAGCAGCGGTCTTAAGACCACTGCTCCTTAACTCGCCCGCCACCTCTGAGACGGCATACAGCAATCATCCCGATCAGATACGATCTGGATGATTGATACTTCCTGCTAGCGGCTGATTGGCCGTGAATGTGCAGGGGGCGGCATAGCACATGTATTTCACTAGAAATGCTTGTGCAATGTTTAATGCCGACAGCGGATCATGTCCGCCCTCATCTTAATAAATTGGCCCCGTAGACTTGTATACATACACACATACACATATTTAGATAGATGTATCTGCATTAGAGCCATTCCAAGTCAAAAATCTACCATCTAAATATCTAAATATACCATATTCCTTTTAACCATTTTAAAACATTTTTATTTATATTAAAATATTTTTTTATTATTAAAATGTGTATATATGTGTGTAATACTTTATTTTAAAATGCTTTTGATGTGTTTTGTGAAACTTTTTTTTTTTTTTTTTTAACCGTTACATTTTACTTCAAGTCTCCTCAAGTTGTGCTAAATATTCTAGCACAGTTCAGGCTTTTGCTCGAGCAAAAACTATAACTTTCAACTTCTAAAAGGAACGCTATTTATACACTTTTTATGGACTAAAATTACCTAAGTGTACATAATCACTCCCACCAAGTGGGCAAAACAATACAATGGGGCCTATTTATCAAATATCTGTCCGACATGATACGATCAGCGGATCATGTCCGACAGACATCGCTGAATTTGGGCAGCATTATGCTCTCTGCATTCCTCATTGCACCAGCAGTTCTTGTGAACTGCTGGTGCAACGCCGCCCCCTGCAGATTTCCGGCCAATCGGCCGCTAGCAGGCGGTGTCAATCAACCCGATCGTATTCGATCATGTTGATTTCTGGCAATCGCTGTCCACCTCCTCAGAGCAGACGGACAGGTTATGGAGCAGCGGTCTTTAGACCGCTGCTTCATAACTTGTGTTTCTGGCGAGCCAAACACAGGGCTTCAAGCTCCATACGGACCTTGATAAATATGCCCCAATCTATATCAATTTCATATATATGCTTATTATACACACTTTTACAGAGTCATTCATAGTGGTAATCAAATTTGAATCTCACATATTAACACATTAAAGAAATACAAATAAATCAAAATCTGTATTTAATCCAATTGGAAAGTGGGAGTGATTATGGAGACTTGGGTAATTGTATAGTTAATTGGTATTCTGTGGGGCTTATTCTGTGGGCCTTTCTATTAAAAAGTGTCATGTGCTTTATTCAGTGTTATCTGACATGACTAAGGGCAGCAGGCCTGACACTTTTTGTGTAAAATACCTTTGGGATATTCCAATAAAGATGTAAGATTTTGAAAAAAATTGGCTAGTGTTGCTGTCCTTTGGATCATATATGTATGAAGTGGAGGTTTTGGTGTAGAGCCTCAGACAGGTTTTCCCCACATCCAATTCACATTGTGCAGGACTTTATTGTATTACTATCATTTTCTTCTTTCCCTTATTTTCATTTCAACTCATCCGTTTTTTCTCCTTTTTCTTTTATGTTTAATGACTCTTTTATCCTTCCTTATGTATTTGCTCCAGACCTTCTTTTAGTGCTTCCCTCCACCTTGGTTTCCCTAGCCACACAGATATAATTTCTGAATGACCTTCTTTCTAGTTCTCATTTGTCTTTAACGTGTTTACTACTGTGTTTACAATGAGTTGTGCTAGGCACTTTCATGACTGTAGTATTTTTTTTTTAAATAATATATATATATATATATATATATATATATATATATATATATATATAAGAAACAAGAGAATGCACTCTCAGGACTTCTTCAAAAAACCAATTTAATGGAACGTTTTCGGGGTTCACAACCACTTCATCATATATATATATACTAGTGTTGTACACGGGCTAAAATGTTTAAGGAAATAAATATACCTATATATCTATCTATCCCTATCCCTCTATCCTTATCCCTATCCCTCTATCTATCCCTATCCATCTATCTATCTCTATCACTCTATCTCTATCCCTATCCCTCTATCTCTATCACCCTATCCCTATCTCTATCCCTATCCATCTATCCCTATCCATCTATCCCTATCCATCTATCCTTCTATCTCTATCCCTATATCCCCCTATCTCCCTATTACAGCGGTTTTCAAACTGTGGGGCGTGTCCCCCCAGGGGGGCCCAGGAGCAGGTCAGGGGAGGCGCGGGAGCAGAAGCAGCTATTTGTTTAAAAAGCCTCTGCTCATAATGGTCTGCACGGCAGCAGCTGAGTCATTTGTTTTACCTTGTGTGTAAGGCGAGTGGGCTGAAGCCAGGCACAGTAAATGACCAGAGGGGAGGCAGGCTGTAAGTACAATCTTTACTTTTAATGCTGGCGGTGGCTACTACTTCTTGCACGTTCTGTCTATCCTCTCTCTAAAAGCCTCTGCGCGTTAGCACTACAGCCCGTGGGCTTTTACAGAGAAGACAGAGCAGACATGTAAGGAGAATGGTTGAAGGGTTTGATGGCCGCATCAGTTATCTGAGCTATCTTATCTATGCGCACTTGCAGAACTCTTCCCCTGTACGGTAGGCTGCTATTTTTCCTGGACATACACAGCATAATGTATATAGCATTTAAAACATATGCAGCATAATATATATAGCATTTAAAACATATGCAGCATAATATATATAGCATTTAAAAAGACACTTGTTAAAAATGTTTGGAAGTGTGTGTGTTCATGTATGAGTGTGTGTATGTGCATATATGAGTGTGTGTATATGAGTGTGTGCATGTATGGGTAGGAGTGCGTGCATGTATGAGTGTGTGTGTGCATGTATGTGGGTGTATGTATGTGTGTGTATGCATGTGTGTGTGCATGTATGAGTGTGTGTGTGCATGTATGAGTGTATGTGCATGTATGAGTGTGTGTGTTTGTGCATGTATGAGTGTGTGTGTGTGCTGCATGTATGAGTGTGTGTGTATGTATGAGTGTGTGTATGTGTGTGTGCATGTATGAGTGTGTGTATATATATATGAGTTTGTGTGTGTGTGTGTATGTATGAGGTTGTTTGTGTGTGTGTATGAGGTTGTGTGTGTGTGTGTATGAGTTTGTGTCTTAATTTGTACTGTATTAAGAGTGTATAATAAATAATGTTTGCAATCCACATTGGAGGTGGTTTCTCTTCTACATTTTCACTACCCTGAGGCCTTTATATGTATTCATGATATATTCATACTAACTGCTTCTAAATTTCTTTCCCTTTTTAAGTCTGCCATAAATATATTCGGGGGGCTCATCCTATCCCTTTATTCCTATCCCTCTATCTCTTTATTTTTCTGCAGTGTAGGATCTTCCTAACCCTCCAACCTCCATGATCCCCCTTAAACAGCTGTCTATTTCCCCCATCTTTATAACCCCCTTTTTTTCTGTAGTGTATTTGTCCCACCACCTCCCCCCTCCCGCGATCACCATTTATCCCCCCCCAGCACCCCCAAACTCCTTTTCTGTAATGTAGCTGCCCCATCCCTCTCTGTGACTTTAAAAAATAATTTCTGTAGCATAGAGCCCTCCCACTTTCCCTTTCCCTTCCCTCTCACCTCTGTCACTGTCTGCAATGATCAGGCATCTGGCCTCATATGGAGCCGAAGCACCGATCACACTCCAGCTCCATATGCGGCAGATGCCTGGAGCTTCAGCTCTCGGCTGTAACATAACAGCTGAGAGCGCTGGAGCTTCCTGAAGCTGTCTCACACTGCGGTTAAAGGCCAGGTATGTTTGTCCTCGTGCAGTCTCTACTGCGCATGACAGCTTCGGACAAACATACTTGGACTTTTATAATATAGGATATATATATATATATATATATATATATATATATATATATATAATTATTATTAATAATAATAATAATGACGTTTTTTTTTTCTATTAATTTTAGCTCTTATCATTTTAGATTTGTTAATATTTTATTTATCGCTGCCTTTACATTTTTTAAACATTTTATTTTACCCTAGGCTTGACCTTCAGGTTATACTGTTGTTATCATGCCACAACCACTATTAGAAGTGGCAGTTCAACAAATGATAAATCACAGAAGTCCAGCACACACTGTAAATGTTGGGTGCACGCTATAGCCAGGTACTGCACAACCCGGCAACCGATATCCAAAGCAAGAAAGGAATAGCAGCACTCCAATAGAATTTTCTACAAACTTTATTTCATATCCAGGAGTACAGAAAAAGACAGAAACATTTCGGACTACATGTCCTTCATCATGCCATACATACATCATTTTCTCCTCCTCCTTATATACCCCTTAGGACACACCCACAAAAGCACATTACACATTTAACCCTTTCCACATTCATTATTACATTAGCATATGTGGGTATCCTAACCATTAAACATCCTAAATACTAAACTCACCAACCAATTCACCTATAGATAACATAAGAAGGTGAAATATTACACAGAATTTTTGAAAGCATCAACAATATTTAGAAAATTAAAAAAAAAAAAAAAAAAAAGTCATACTTGAATAGGTTAATTTCAATTTCAGTTTTCCTTGTATCTTTACTTTTTTCTCTTTTCCTTTTCACTTAACACCACCGAAACTCTCAGGGTCTGGGGGACATCTAACTTCATATACAACACTAATCATCCAGGAAAAGGAGAGACAAAAATCAAGAAATTAAATAAGCAGTTTTCTAAAGAAAAACAGACAAATAATAATCCTTATTCATACCAAATGGTGATAATGAATTCAAAGTAAAAATCCAGAATGCCTCTCTCTGTTTAAGATGCTGTTCCCTATCACCCCCTCGTCTACCTGGGGGAATATGTTCCAAGACTTGGAACCTAAGTTGGCTTACCCCATGTTGGGCTTCTAGAAAATGAGTGGCTACAGGGGATTTTAGATTCTTTCTCCTAATGTTGGATTTATGCTCAGTGATTCTATCACGGACCCTACGGGTCGTCTCTTCTAAGTAAATCAAACCCCATGGGCATTTAAGGAGATAAATGGCATAATCGGTGTTACATGTTAAAAAATCTTTGATCCAGAATTTTTTACCTGACTGTGGATGTAAAAAAATGGGTCCCTTTATCATACTGTTACAATGGGAACATCCAAGACATGGGTAACAACCCAAATTTTTACTAGTGATATACTTCTGCCTATCAATTCTTGTACTCCCAATGTCTGCCTTTACCAAAGTGTCTCTTAAATTCACCCCTCTTCTATAGGCTGGCATTGGTGTCTTCTGGAATTCTGGTATGTCCGAATTACAATTTGCTAGAATATACCAATGTTTACAAATTATCTTATGAATCTGCATACTTAATTCATTATATTTAGAGACAAACACAAGTTTATCCCCATTCTTTTCTTTAGCTTTCACCTGAGGTTTCAACAAACTCTCTCTTGTCATCTCCAATGTCCTATCAATCTCCTTGTGGATTAACTTTTCATCATATCCTCTGTTTAAAAAGAGATCTCCCATCTCCCTAAGCCTTATTTCACTTAATTTGTCTTCTGACACAATGCGACGAACCCGCATAAATTGGCTCTTGAGTAGGGAGTTCTTTAAAGACTGAGGATGTGCACTATTAGCTAATAGCAAATCATTTCTGTCAGTATCTTTCTTATACAAATCTATCCTGATTCTATCCTTATCTTTGAATACCAAAGTATCTAGAAAAGCAACACTCTCCTCACTGTGAACCAGGGTAAACTTGATGTTCCTAGTCGACAGATTTAATGTATCCACAAATTGCAATAGGTTTCCAATGTCGCCCAACCATATGCCAAACACATCATCAATATAGCGCCACCAGGTGGCGCCATACTGTTTGAATAATTCATTACTGTAAACAAGTTTTTCTTCATATACATTCATATATATGTTGGCATATGTAGGGGCGACATTGGAGCCCATTGCTGTGCCTTGCTTCTGCATATAGAACTGATCCTGGAATAAAAAGTAATTGTAGCGAAGTATAATGTCTAACAATTCCAAAATAAAATGTATCTCCTCTCCAGTATACAGATTTGAATCTGTAATTATTTTATCCACAGCCCCCACACCCCCATCATGACTGATGGAGGTATACAGGCTGGACACATCCATACTGAAAAGTATACATTTATTTAGAGGTACAGAGATATCCTCCAATTTATTTAGGGAATCCCCAGTATCCCTAATAAAGGATTGGGACTCAACCACAAACCTCCTCAAGATACGGTCAAGATAAACTGAGACACCCCTGAGAACACACTGTCCACACCTGCCACAATAGGACGGCCCGGTGGCTTCATTAAATTTTTATGTATTTTTGGTAGTGTATATAAGACAGGTGTTCTCGGGTGCCTGTTAATCAAAAACTCCTTTTCTTCTTGCCCAATGATGCCTTTTTGAACAGCCACATCAATACACTTATTCAATTCCTTTTGAATGATAAAAACAGGATTATATGCAATAGGTAAATAGATATCCTTGTCAGACAATTGGCGTAATATCTCTGCTACATGATCATCTTTATTCTGTAACACAGTGGCTCCGCCCTTATCGGCAGATTTAATTATTAATAGTTTGTTATTCTTAATATTCAACAAACTATTTCTCTCCTTTCTGGAGAAATTTGAAACCCTATGTTTATATTTAAACCCTTTAGCACTAAATTATTTCTCAATTTGTTAACATCCAGGTATACTTGTGAAAT
The DNA here is from genome assembly GCF_027579735.1 of Bombina bombina. Classification (NCBI taxonomy): domain Eukaryota; kingdom Metazoa; phylum Chordata; class Amphibia; order Anura; family Bombinatoridae; genus Bombina; species Bombina bombina. Next base: position 115,077,253 of record NC_069507.1, read on the forward strand.
AAATGTATCTATGCTCTTGTGATAGTATTGTGGATTAAATCTCTTTTTGGTTTTAAGTTGTAATTTCTTAAGACTTAATAAATCCCTTGTATTAGATCTATCTATCTTTACATTCTCTGTTGGTATAATACTCCCCTCATTACTCTTTAATGCAAAGAAAGACTTAAGTTTGACTTTTCTAAACAACTTAAACAGATCCTGATCAAGTTAAAAAAAGTCACATTTATTTTGCGGACAAAATGAGAGTCCCTTATCCAGGACACAAAGTTCATCTTCATTTAAGGCCTGATTAGATATATTAATGACCAGCCTATCATTCCGCTCCTTCAATGGTTGATCTATCAATTCTTTACTGATATTACCTATTTCTTGCGTCATGCTTGACTGCTGCCTTGATGGGTGCTGCGTGTCTTTCTTCCCGTTTCTGTGTCTGTGCTTTTTCCCTCCGCGGCGGAGTCGGAGGGAAAAAGCACAGACACAGAAACGGGAAGAAAGACATGCAGCACCCGTCAAGGCAGCAGTCAAGCACGGCGCAAGAAATAGGTAATATCAGTAAAGAATTGATAGATCAACCATTGAAGGAGCGGAATGATAGACTGGTCATTAATATATCTAATCAGGCCTTAAATGAAAATGAACTTTGTGTCCTGGATAAGGGACTCTCATTTTGTCCGCAAAATAAATGTGACTTTTTTTAACTTGATCAGGATCTGTATAAGTTGTTTAGAAAAGTCAAACTTAAGTCTTTCTTTGCATTAAAGAGTAATGAGGGGAGTATTATACCAACAGAGAATGTAAAGATAGATAGATCTAATACAAGGGATTTATTAAGTCTTAAGAAATTACAACTTAAAACTAAAAAGAGATTTAATCCACAATACTATCACAAGAGCATAGACACATTTATTTCACAAGTATACCTGGATGCTAACAAATTGAGAAAGAAGGTTAGTGCTAAAGGGTTTAAATATAAACATAGGGTTTCAAATTTCTCCAGAAAGGAGAGAAATAGTTTGTTGAATATTAAGAATAACAAACTATTAATAATTAAATCTGCCGATAAGGGCGGAGCCACTGTGTTACAGAATAAAGATGATTATGTAGCAGAGATATTACACCAATTGTCTGACAAGGATATCTATTTACCTATTGCATATAATCCTGTTTTTATCATTCAAAAGGAATTGAATAAGTGTATTGATGTGGCTGTTCAAAAAGGCATCATTGGGCAAGAAGAAAAGGAGTTTTCTTCTGTTATGTGTGATCAGTCCACGGGTCATCATTACTTCTGGGATATAACTCCTCCCCAACAGGAAATGCAAGAGGATTCACCCAGCAGAGCTGATATAGCTCCTCCCCTCTACGTCAGTCCCAGTCATTCTCTTGCACCCAACGACTAGATAGGATGTGTGAGAGGACTATGGTGATTATACTTAGTTTTTATGACTTCAATCAAAAGTTTGTTATTTTATAATAGCACCGGAGCGTGTTATTACTTCTCTGGCAGACTTTGAGGAAGAATCTACCAGAGTTTTTACTATGATTTTAACCGGAGTAGTTAAGATCATATTGCTGTTCTCGGCCATCTGAGGGAGGTAAAAGCTTCAGATCAGGGGACAGGGGCAGATGAATCTGCATTGAGGTATGTAGCAGTTTTTATTTTCTGAATGGAATTGATGAGAAAATCCTGCTATACCGTTATAATGACATGTATGTATACACTTCAGTATTCTGGGAATGGTACTTCACCGGAACTACTTTGTTAAAGGTCACTAATCTTTTTAATAAGTATTATATCATATTAAACGTTTTTGCTGGAATGTAGAATCGTTTACACTGCTGAGGTACTGAGTAAATAAATGTTTGGGCTTTATTTTCCACTTGGCAGTAGTTTATTTTGAATTGTGACAGTTTCGTTTCTCTTCACTGCTGTGTGTGAGAGGGAGGGGCCGTTTTTGGCGCTCTTTGCTACGCATCAACAATTTCCAGTCAGCTATTAATTTTCCTGCATGATCCGGTTCATCTCTGACAGATCTCAGGGGTCTTCAAACTTCTTGAAGGGAGGTACATTCTCTCAGCAGAGCTGTGAGAATTTTTTATTTTGACTGTGGATAAAGACGTTACTCAATAATTTTTATGTCAAATTTAGTTATGTTAGCTTACTAATGGGAACAAAACCTTTGCTAAAAGTTGTGTTGTTTTAAAGTTGATGCTATAACTGTTCTCAGTTTTTTATCTCAACTGTCATTTAATCATTTAATCGTTTAAGTACCTCTTTGAGGCACAGTACGTTTTTGCTAAAAAAGATTATAACCAGGTTGCAAGTTATTGCTAGTGTGTTAAACATGTCTGACTCAGAGGATATCTGTGTCATTTGTTCCAATGCCAAGGTGGAGCCCAATAGAAATTTATGTACTAACTGTATTGATGCTACTTTAAATAAAAGTCAATCTGTACAATGTGAACAAATTTCACCAATCTGCGAGGGGAGAGTTATGCCGACTAACTCGCCTCACGCGGCAGTACCTGCATCTCCCGCCCGGGAGGTGCGTGATATTATGGCGCCTAGTACATCTGGGCGGCCATTGCAGATAACATTACAAGATATGGCTACTGTTATGACTGAAGTTTTGTCTAAATTACCTGAGCTAAGAGGCAAGCGTGATCACTCTGGGGTGAGAACAGAGTGCGCTGACAATACTAGGGCCATGTCTGATACTGCGTCACAGCTTGCAGAGCATGAGGACGGAGAGCTTCATTCTGTGGGTGACGGTTCTGATCCAAACAGATTGGATTCAGATATTTCAAATTTTAAATTTAAATTGGAGAACCTCCGTGTATTACTAGGGGAGGTCTTAGCATATGTAGGTTGGATAAATACTTTGCGGTACCGGCGAGTACTGACGTTTTTCCTATACCTAAGAGATTAACTGAAATTGTTACTAAGGAGTGGGATAGACCCGGTGTGCCGTTCTCACCCCCTCCAATATTTAGGAAGATGTTTCCAATAGACGCCACCACTCGGGACTTATGGCAAACGGTCCCTAAGGTGGAGGGAGCAGTTTCTACTCTAGCTAAGCGTACCACTATCCCGGTGGAGGATAGCTGTGCCTTTTCAGATCCAATGGATAAAAAATTGGAGGGTTACCTTAAGAAAATGTTTGTTCAACAAGGTTTTATTTTGCAACCCCTTGCATGTATCGCGCCGATTACGGCTGCGGCAGCATTTTGGATTGAGTCTCTGGAAGAGAACCTTAGTTCATATACGCTAGACGACATTATGGACAGGCTTAGAGTCCTTAAACTAGCTAATTCATTCATTTCGGAGGCCGTAGTACATTTAACCAAACTTACGGCTAAGAACTCAGCATTCGCCATACAGGCACGTAGGGCACTGTGGCTAAAATCCTGGTCAGCTGATGTTACTTCTAAGTCCAAATTACTTAATATACCTTTCAAGGGGCAGTCCTTATTTGGGCCCGGCTTGAAAGAAATTATCGCTGACATTACAGGAGGTAAGGGCCACGCCCTACCTCAAGACAAAGCCAAAGCTAAGGCTAGACAGTCTAATTTTCGTCCCTTTCGGAATTTCAAAACAGGAGCAGCATCAACCTCCACTGCACCAAAACAGGAAGGAGCTGTTGCTCGTTACAGGCAAGGCTGGAAGCCCAACCAGTCCTGGAACAAGGGCAAACAGGCCAGGAAACCTGCTGCTGCCCCAAAGACAGCATGAACCGAGAGCCCCCGATCCGGGACCGGATCTAGTGGGGGGCAGACTTTCTCTCTTCGCCCAGGCCTGGGCAAGAGATGTTCAGGATCCCTGGGCGCTAGAGATCATATCTCAGGGATACCTTCTAGACTTCAAATTATCTCCCCCAAGAGGGAGATTTCATCTGTCAAGATTGTCAACAAACCAGATAAAGAAGGAAGCGTTTCTACGCTGTGTACAAGATCTGTTATTAATGGGAGTGATCCATCCGGTTCCGCGGTCGGAACAAGGACAAGGGTTCTACTCAAACCTGTTTGTGGTTCCCAAAAAAGAGGGAACCTTCAGACCAATCTTAGATTTAAAGATTCTAAACAAATTCCTAAGAGTTCCATCGTTCAAAATGGAAACTATTCGGACAATCTTGCCCATGATCCAAAAGGGTCAGTACATGACCACAGTAGATTTAAAAGATGCTTACCTTCACATACCGATCCACAAAGATCATCACCGGTATCTACGGTTTGCCTTCCTAGACAGGCACTACCAGTTTGTAGCTCTTCCATTCGGATTGGCTACGGCCCCAAGAATCTTCACAAAGATTCTAGGTGCCCTCCTGGCGGTACTAAGACCGCGAGGGATTTCGGTAGCTCCGTATCTAGACGACATTCTAATACAGGCTTCAAGCTTTCAAACTGCCAAGTCTCATACAGAGTTAGTTCTGGCATTTCTAAGGTCGCATGGATGGAAAGTGAACGAAAAGAAGAGTTCTCTTTTTCCTCTCACAAGAGTTCCATTCTTGGGGACTCTTATAGATTCTGTAGAAATGAAGATTTACCTGACAGAGGACAGGTTAACAAAACTTCAAGATGCATGCCGTGTCCTTCATTCCATTCAACACCCGTCAGTAGCTCAATGCATGGAGGTGATCGGCTTAATGGTAGCGGCAATGGACATAGTACCTTTTGCACGCCTACACCTCAGACCGCTGCAATTATGCATGCTAAGTCAGTGGAATGGGGATTACTCAGATTTGTCCCCTACTCTGAATCTGAATCAAGAGACCAGAAATTCTCTTCTATGGTGGCTTCATCGGCCACACCTGTCCAGGGGGATGCCATTCAGCAGGCCAGACTGGACAATTGTAACAACAGACGCCAGCCTACTAGGTTGGGGCGCTGTCTGGAATTCTCTGAAGGCTCAGGGATTATGGAATCAGGAGGAGAGTCTCCTTCCAATAAACATTCTGGAATTGAGAGCAGTTCTCAATGCCCTTCTGGCTTGGCCCCAATTAACGACTCGGGGGTTCATCAGGTTTCAGTCGGACAATATCACGACTGTAGCTTACATCAACCATCAGGGAGGGACAAAAAGCTCCCTAGCAATGATGGAAGTATCAAAGATAATTCGATGGGCAGAGTCTCACTCTTGCCACCTGTCAGCAATCCACATCCCGGGAGTGGAGAACTGGGAGGCGGATTTCTTGAGTCGCCAGACTTTTCATCCGGGGGAGTGGGAACTTCATCCGGAGGTCTTTGCCCAAATACTTCGACGTTGGGGCAAACCAGAGATAGATCTCATGGCCTCTCGCCAGAACGCCAAACTTCCTCACTACGGGTCCAGATCCAGGGATCCGGGTGCGGTTCTGATAGATGCCTTGACAGCACCTTGGAACTTCGGGATGGCTTATGTGTTTCCACCCTTCCCGCTGCTTCCTCGATTGATTGCCAAAATCAAACAGGAGAGAGCATCAGTGATTCTAATAGCACCTGCATGGCCACGCAGGACTTGGTATGCAGATCTAGTGGACATGTCATCCTGTCCACCTTGGTCTCTACCTCTAAGACAGGACCTTCTGATACAGGGTCCGTTCAAACATCAAAATCTAACTTCTCTGAAACTGACTGCTTGGAAATTGAACGCTTGATTTTATCAAAACGTGGTTTTTCTGAGTCGGTTATTGATACCCTGTTACAGGCTAGGAAGCCTGTTACCAGAAAGATTTACCATAAAATATGGCGTAAATACCTATACTGGTGTGAATCCAAACGTTACTCCTGGAGTAAGGTTAGGATCTCTAGGATCTTGTCCTTTCTACAAGAGGGCTTAGAAAAGGGTTTATCGGCTAGTTCATTAAAGGGACAGATTTCAGCTCTGTCCATCTTGTTACACAGGCGTCTGTCAGAAGATCCAGACGTCCAGGCCTTTTGTCAGGCTTTAGCTAGGATCAAGCCTGTGTTTAAAGCTGTTGCTCCGCCATGGAGTTTAAACTTAGTTCTTAACGTTTTACAGGGGGTTCCGTTTGAACCCCTTCATTCCATTGATATAAAATTGTTATCTTGGAAAGTTCTGTTTTTAATGGCTATTTCCTCGGCTCGAAGAGTCTCTGAGTTATCAGCATTACATTGTGATTCTCCTTATCTGATTTTTCACTCAGACAAGGTAGTTCTGCGTACTAAACCTGGGTTCTTACCTAAGGTAGTTACTAACAGGAATATCAATCAAGAGATTGTTGTTCCATCCTTGTGTCCAAATCCTTCTTCAAAGAAGGAACGTCTTCTACACAATCTGGATGTAGTTCGTGCCCTCAAGTTCTACTTGCAGGCAACTAAAGAGTTTCGTCAAACTTCTTCCCTGTTTGTCGTTTATTCTGGACAGAGGAGAGGTCAAAAAGCTTCTGCTACCTCTCTCTCTTTTTGGCTTCGTAACATAATACGTTTAGCCTATGAGACTGCTGGACAGCAGCCTCCTGAAAGAATTACAGCTCATTCCACTAGAGCTGTGGCTTCCACTTGGGCCTTTAAGAATGAGGCCTCTGTTGAACAGATTTGCAAGGCTGCAACTTGGTCTTCGCTTCATACTTTTTCCAAATTTTACAAATTTGACACTTTTGCTTCTTCGGAGGCTATTTTTGGGAGAAAGGTTCTTCAGGCAGTGGTTCCTTCTGTATAATGAGCCTGCCTATCCCTCCCGTCATCCGTGTACTTTTGCTTTGGTATTGGTATCCCAGAAGTAATGATGACCCGTGGACTGATCACACATAACAGAAGAAAACATAATTTATGCTTACCTGATAAATTCCTTTCTTCTGTTGTGTGATCAGTCCACGGCCCGCCCTGTTTTTAAGGCAGGTAAATATCTTTTAAATTATACTCCAGTCACCACTTCACCCTTGGTTACTCCTTTCTCGTTGATTCTTGGTCGAATGACTGGGACTGACGTAGAGGGGAGGAGCTATATCAGCTCTGCTGGGTGAATCCTCTTGCATTTCCTGTTGGGGAGGAGTTATATCCCAGAAGTAATGATGACCCGTGGACTGATCACACAACAGAAGAAAGGAATTTATCAGGTAAGCATAAATTATGTTTTTGATTAACAGGCACCCGAGAACACCTGTCTTATATACACTACCAAAAATACATAAAAATCTAATGAAGCCACCGGGCCGTCCTATTGTGGCAGGTGTGGACAGTGTGTTCTCGGGTGTCTCAGTTTATCTTGACCGTATCTTGAGGAGGTTTGTGGTTGAGTCCCAATCCTTTATTAGGGATACTGGGGATTTCCTAAATAAATTGGAGGATATCTCTGTACCTCTAAATAAATGTATACTTTTCAGTATGGATGTGTCCAGCCTGTATACCTCCATCAGTCATGATGGGGGTGTGGGGGCTGTGGATAAAATAATTACAGATTCAAATCTGTATACTGGAGATGAGATACATTTTATTTTGGAATTGTTAGACATTATACTTCGCTACAATTACTTTTTATTCCAGGATCAGTTCTATATGCAAAAGCAAGACACAGCAATGGGCTCCAATGTCGCCCCTACATATGCCAACATATATATGAAGACTTGTTTACAGTAATAAATTATTCAAACAGTATGGTGCCACCTGGTGGCGCTATATTGATGATGTGTTTGGCATATGGTTGGGCGACATTGGAAGCCTATTGCAATTTGTGGATACATTAAATCTGTCGACTAGGAACATCAAGTTTACCCTGGTTCACAGTGAGGAGAGTGTTGCTTTTCTAGATACTTTGGTATTTAAAGATAAGGATAGAATCAGGATAGATTTGTATAAGAAAGATACTGACAGAAATGATTTGCTATTAGCTAATAGTGCACATCCTCAGTCTTTAAAGAACTCCCTACCCAAGAGCCAATTTATGCGGGTTCGTCGCATTGTGTCAGAAGACAAATTAAGTGAAATAAGGCTTAGGGAGATGGGAGATCTCTTTTTAAACAGAGGATATGATGAAAAGTTAATCCACAAGGAGATTGATAGGACATTGGAGATGACAAGAGAGAGTTTGTTGAAACCTCAGGTGAAAGCTAAAGAAAAGAATGGGGATAAACTTGTGTTTGTCTCTAAATATAATGAATTAAGTATGCAGATTCATAAGATAATTTGTAAACATTGATATATTCTAGCAAATTGTAATTCGGACATACCAGAATTCCAGAAGACACCGATGCCAGCCTATAGAAGAGGGGTGAATTTAAGAGACACCTTGGTAAAGGCAGACATTGGGAGTACAAGAATTGATAGGCAGAAGTATATCACTAGTAAAAATTTGGGTTGTTACCCATGTCTTGGATGTTCCCATTGTAACAGTATGATAAAAGGACCCATTTTTGTACATCCACAGTCAGGTAAAAAATTCTGGATCAAAGATTTTTTAACATGTAACACTGATTATGCCATTTATCTCCAACATTAGGAGAAAGAATCTAAAATCCCCTGTAGCCACTCATTTTCTAGAAGCCCAACATGGGGTAGGCCAACTTAGGTTCCAAGTCTTGGAACATATTCCCCCGGATAGACGAGGGGGTGATAGGGAACAGCATCTTAAACAGAGAGAGGCATTCTGGATTTTTACTTTGAATTCATTATCACCATTTGGTATGAATAAGGATTATGATTTGTCTGTTTTTCTTTAGAAAACTGCTTGTTTAATTTCTTGATTTTTGTCTCTCCTTTTCTTGGATGATTAGTGTTGTATATGAAGTTAGATGTCCCCCAGACCCTGAGAGTTTCGGTGGTGTTAAGTGAAAAGGAAAAGAGAAAAAAGAAAAAAGTAAAGATACAAGGAAAACTGAAATTGAAATTAACCTATTCAAGTATGACTTTTTTCTTTTTAAAAAAATGTTGTTCTAAATATTGTTGATGCTTTCAAAAATTCTGTGTAATATTTCACCTTCTTATGTTATGTATAGGTGAATTGGTTGGTGAGTTTAGTATTTAGGATGTTTAATGGTTAGGATACCCACATATGCTAATGTAATAATGAATGTGGAAAGGGTTAAATGTGTAATGTGCTTTGGTGGGTGTGTCCTAAGGGGTATATAAGGAGGAGGAGGAAATGATGTATGTATGGCATGATGAAGGACATGTAGTCCGAAACGTTGCTGTCTTTTTCTGTACTCCTGGATAGGAAATAAAGTTTGGAGAAAATTCTATTGGAGTGCTGCTATTCCTTTTTTGCTTTAGTTCAACAAATGAGACATCTGCTGCTTCCTTGAAGCCTCAGGTCAATTAATCAATCAAATAAACCATGTAGACCTCAATAAACCATCTAATATCCAAAAGCCTTTATTTGAAAGCATATATTAATCTCCTCTTACTAAATCCTCTGAAGTTCCATTTTACTCTAAAGCTCCTTATCTGAAGTCTCAGATTGTTCTATACATGATGATAAGTATAATACATTGTCATCTTAAAATAGAATTAGGAATCACTAATGAGAAACGACATGTAAACAGGTTTTTTTTTTTTTTTTTTTCTTTTAAAAGAGCTTTATTGAGAGATAGGTTGTACAACAGACAGATGGTTCAAACAACAGTGCAGGGAAGACAATCACAACTCAAATATAAGTTTGTAAGTGGAAATCAAGTCCTTGTTTGTTGTCAGTACATCTCCCCAGCAAAAAGATAATACGAGGCGAATTCAACATCCGTGTACTGCCAAATGGCATAAACATTTTAAGCTCTATTTTAACATTTTCTAATTTTTTAGATGATAAAGCCATGTCGTTCAGTTAACAACATGACATTTAAAGAAAAGCAGTAATTACAAAAATAGTTATATTGTAGGTTGCATAGATAGTATCTAGAATAAGGCTGCTCTAAGCGCCACACACTTATTATAGAGGTCAGTCACTTTAACAAGAGAACAAAGGCAGAGGAGATATAAGAAAAGAAGAGGAAGTGTAGGAAAAAGAAGAGAGAAAAAAAAAGGGGGGGGGGGGGGGGAGGGGTGGAGGGAAGTACGGCATCATTTCTCTGAGGAACATTACTGTTTGAAGGCTTTATAGTTCAAGGGGCAGCATAATCTCCATCCCACATTTGCAACATCACCTCATACGCATCCAGTCTAGAGGTCTTGACGTAATGAAGTTTTTCTAGGAGCAAGATGGAATGTACATTCCGTCTCCAATCCCCTAAAGAGGGGATCTGGTCAGTTTTCCATCGAAGTGGGATTAAGTTCTTTGCCCCTGTCAGCATTAGCATTAAGAGGGACTTTTTAAAAGGGTTCTGAATTTTTTCGGGGAAGTGGAAAAGTAGGGTCTCAGGGGCCCTCGGGATCTCCATATCGAGAACCCTCTGCATCTCATGCCAAATGGAGGTCCAAAAGACCTCCAACAAGGGGCAGTCCCACCATATATGTAGCATTGAGCCCGTCCCTCCACATCCCCTCCAACATTTGTCAGATGCCTTGGGGTAAATCTTTTTCAGTCTGGAAGGCGTAAGGTACCAACGGCTCAGCAATTTGTAGTGAGATTCTTGCGTCTTAGCCGATACTGATAGAGTCTTAACGGCGCGGAAAATCCGTTGCCATTCGACCCTCGTGTAAACAGTTTATTTTTATGTCTTTAGGAACCCACTCTTAACCCTGAAGACCTTTTGAGTGGTTTCCCTCAAAACAGGTTGCCGATTTATAAATATCCGAAAAGAAGCAAATTAAGCCAACACAGTTCCAAAGGTCATACAAATTTTCAGTAAACAATGAAAATATAATATTGATAACCTTTCATCTACTCCAACAGGCAGAAAAATGTGTAGTTCAAAACTTCCAGTTTGTTAAGCATGTAAAAAAAGGACAAAAAGACTCTTAACTTCAGCTCGCTTCCCTACCCTTAAGTGTCATCTAATATGTGAGTTATCAGTATGAAGTACTGGACATTTAAACATGTTAATTTCAACATGTTATATGAACTATTAATTGTTCCACATGGGTACAATTAATAAGGGGGTGATGGTCTCCAGGAGAATCCTTCCTTTCCTTATAGGGCCATAATACCCACATGTTTAAACACTTGAAAGTGATGCAGTATAGCTGTAAAAAGCTGACTAGAAAATATCACCTGAACATCTCTATGTAAAAAAGAAAGATATCAGTAGCCACATCCCATTGTAAAGGACTTCTAAGCAACAAATCAGTATGTCTGTCCCAGGACAGCGGAAGGAGCGAGCTTATGTGCACTCTCATCTTATTTCCCTATTCAGCTTAAGGAAGTTTACAATGAAATCTCATGAGAGTTATGTCAAATCTCATGAGATCACAGTAAAAGAGTTCATGACCTCAGCACTGTTGATGCTGATTGGCTGCTGTTCATTTTTTCATTTTTTTTACCTGCAGCTGGACAGCAGCTGAAGTATAACTTTTTACACAGAACTTACTCTGCCTAGCTGAGGAAATTGTGAGGTAAAATATCTTCCTTTTTTCCATAGAGATGCTCAGGTGATATTTTCCTGTCAGCTTTTTACAGTTATACTGCATCAGTTACAAGTGATTTAGCATATGAGTATTATGTCCCTTTAAATGTTCTTGAAGCTTCTGAGCTCCTACATTTTCAGGTAAGCAGCAATCTAACCTATGACGTTTTCTGCCATTTGAATTCCATTCACAGGAACTTTCAGGCAAGTTTCCTAAACCAGTAGACCAGTATTATCTCTACATAGATGTGTGTTAAAATTTATATATTAAAAAAAATGGGATTATCTGTATGCAGATCTAAAGGGTGCAAAATAAAATTACGCAAGAGATTAAGCAGGAAGGATCCCATGATCTTTTCTTTAACATAAAAGTGTTAATTACTAAATACTTGATTCTAAGGGATATAGGTTATTTTTAAATAAAGTGATTTCTACTTTTAGTTTATAAACCTTAAATGACTAAGTTCTATTATAGGGCTTGGGCCATTTTGGAATAAAGACATAGGGGCCTATTTACTATGGTACCGAGCGGACATGATACGCTGTCGGCATTTATCATTGCACCAGCAGTTCTTGTAAACTGCAGGTGCAATGCTGCCCCCTGCAGATTTGCGGCCAATCGACAACTAGTAGGGGTGTCAATCAACCCGATCGTATTCGATCGGGTTGATTTCTGTCTGTGGCCTCAGAGTAGGCGGACAAGTTATGGAGCAGCAGTCTTTAGACCGCTGCTTCATAACTTCTGTTTCTGGCGAACTTGATAATTCGTCCCCACAGGGTCATATTTATTATGCTCCATATGGAGCTTGATGCCCCAAGACCGCTGCTCCATAACTTGTCCGCCTGCTCTGAGGCCACGGACAGTAATCAACCCGATCGAATGCATTCGGGTTGATTGACACCCCCTGCTAGCGGCCGTTTGACTGCGAATCTGCAGGGGGCGGCATTGCACCAGAACTGCTGGTGCAATGATAAATGCAGACAGTGTATGCTGTCGGCATTTATCGATGTGTGGCGGACATGATACGCTGCTTCGTATCATGTCCGCTCGAACATTGCTAAATATGCTCCATAACTTTTTTTTTCTCAGGGTAACATTGCTCTATTTATCTAGATAATCAGACTTAAGGGTACTGATTCCCTGAGGGGGATGGCATCTCTAAAAGAGCCTTTCTTCTTTTGTGGGCTAGAGGAAAAAGTGACCCCCTCATATAAAAAGACAGACTTCCCTCTTCTAAATGATGGTTAAAGCCACTTTAAGGGTAATTATCTGCATCCAAGAGGAACATGCAACTCCTTATTTGAAAGTACAGACTACCCTCTTTCAAGTGAGGGGTCTCTTGAGCCTGTAAAATGGTAACAACCTAAAAAAGCATGTGCAGGACTAAAAGTGCTGTTTAACCTAAGGGAGGTGGATTCTAACAGAGTCCATGGGGCCAAATTTTCAAGGGCCGAATGGCCCCTGATCCCCATGTTTCCGAGCAAGCCTTCAGGCTCTCCGGAAACAGCAGTTAAGAAGTAGCGGTCTTAAGATCGCTGCTCCTTAACTGGTCCGCTGCCTCCAGGCTGCAGACATCAATGTGCCCGATCCTATACGATCGGGTTGATTGACACCCCCTGCTAGCGGCCAATTGGCTGTGAATCTGCAGGGGGCGGAATTGCACAAGCAGTTCACCAGAACTGCTTGTGCAATGTTAAATGCCCACAGTGTATGCTGTTGGCATTAGCAATGTCTGACGGACATGATCCGCTAAAAGATCCTCTATCTTCTTCTTTTTTGGGCTAGAGGAAAAAGTGACCCCCTCATATGAAAGGACAGACTTCCCTCTTTAAAATGATGGTTAATGCCACTTTAAAGGGACAGTAAACCTTAAGGAGTGAGCTGCACTGTGTATAATGGCGCGGTCGGGCCGGGCTGTGACTATACAGCTGGCCCGATGTGCTGTGTGAAACAAAGGTTTACTAACACTTTAAGGGTGATTATCTGCATCCTACAGGAACATGCAACTCCTTATTTGAAAGTGCAGTGTATGCTGTCGGCTTTAGCAATGTCTGTTGGACAGACCGTTTATAAATCGGCCCCCATATCTCCCCCGGCAAACTCTCCTCTTTCAAATGAGGGGTCATGTGTCCCTGCTTGTAAAGCCCTTCCCCCCAGGGCCGGATTGGCCTACCAGGAGATTTCTTTGTTGGCTGCAGCAGCTACAATTTATAGGGGTGATTAATGGATGCAATTGGGTTGCAGGGTGCCTATATAACATCAATATATAGGGGCATATTTATCAAGCTCCATAAGGAGCTTGATGCCCCGTGTTTCTGGGGAGCCTGCAGGCTTGCCAGAAACAGCAGTTATGAAGCAGCGGTCACAAAGACCGCTGCTCCATAACCTGTCCGCCTGCTCTGAGCAGGCGGACACACATCACCACAATACAACCCGATCGAGTACGATCGGGTTGATTGACACCCCCCTGCTGGCGGCCCATTGGCCGCGAGTCTGCAGGGGGCAGCGTTGCACCAGCAGCTCTTGTGAGCTGCTGGTGCAATGCTGAATATGGCGAGCGTATTGCTCGCCGTATTCAGCGAGGTCTGGCGGACCTGATCCGCAGTGTTGGATCAGGTTCGCCAGACCTTGATAAATATGCCCCAAAGCATCATTTTTATTTAATACACATTAATATAATTTAATTCTGAAAAAAATATTGGGGAAGGAGGAGGAATATTTGAGAAAAATGGGGTATGTGCGTTCTACCGACTCAACTGAAAATAGGGCTTATTTTTCCCATGGCTTAGCCTCCATAGCTCCCTTTATTAACCGTAAGTTTACTCCCCCTTTGTGACATCACCACATGCTCCCGTGGTGACATCACACTGCCTACCAGGAAGAGGCAGAGATGGGAAGGAAGCCTGCAGTCACCTTTCCCCTCTCCAGTATAGGAGGGTCCCCAGCATCCAAGGGGTTAATTTACAGAACTTTCATTTTTTAAAATGTGATTTGTCCCTGGAATCCTTTTTTTGGTTATGGTTCTACATCTCTAATACAGTTTTTTTGTTTGACCAAAAATGCATATTTTTGCAGCAAATGCAAGATCTGGTGTCACTAATAAAAACATTGCAAAATTGTATAATTCATGGTATTCCTTAAAAAGTATAAAAAATATCCACATCACTTATTAAAGGGACACTGAACCCAATTTTTTTCTTTCATGTTTCAGATAGAGCATTAAATTTTAAGCAACTTTCTAATTTACTCCTATTATCACATTTTCTTCATTCTCTTGGTATCTTTATTTGAAATGTAAAAATGTATGTTTAGATGCCGGCCCATTTTTGGTGAACAACCTGGGTTGTTCTTGCTGATTGGTGGATAAATATATCCACCAATGAACAAGTGCTTTCCATGGTACTGAACCAAACAAATAGCTTAGATGCCTTCTTTTTCAAATAAAGATAGCAAGAGAACGAAGAAAATTTGATAATAGGAGTAAATTAGAAAGTTGCTTAAAATTGCTTGCTCTATCTGAATCATGAAAGAAAAAATTGGGTTCAGTTTCCCTTTAATAATGAATTACTTGTCATGTTGCATACTTTTGTTCAAGCAAAGCTTATGTATGGTTTTGGAATTTCACACCCGTCCTTTATAAACATTACACACTGTACAAATGGATCAGTCCAAACACCTCTAATGTAAAATATAAACTTGCAAAGTGGTCATTGAATTTTGTCATTGTCGTTTTCATTTCAATGCCAATATCAAAAAATGAACAATGGAAAACAAGTTTGTATTTGAACAAATGTTTTGCAACTGAGTCCTTTTATTGGCAGAAGCAATCTGGAATTGTGATTATTTGAAATCCATGTTGACAATATCGGACAGTTTAAGACTCGAATTTGGACACAAATATCAGCAAGATTGGGATCAACCTCATAGATTTTTTATTTTTCTTTGCACCAATTTATTTTACACAAAAGTTGTAAAATAATATCAGCACTATGGGGCAAATTCAACAAATTAAACTCCAAATAGATGATATTTAGATGGAATAGATCCCTGTGTAGTTCCATATCAGACAAAGCATTTCAAAGGTATATGAAACCCAAAATTTTAAAAAAGTTTCCAATTTACTTCTATTATAAAATTTGCTTTGTTTCCATGATATTCTGTGTTTAAGAGATACCTAAGTAGGCATCTGGAGCACTAAAAAGCAGGAAAAAGTTCTGTCATGTAGTGCTTTTGCAAATTAATACATTATTGCCAAACTGCTGCTATATAGTGCTCCAGAAATAGGCTGTGTCCCTGCTTTTTAACAAAAGATACCAAGAAAATGAATTTGTATTTATTTGCATTTTTTTGTATAGCGCTGCCAAATTCCATAGTGCCTGGCAAAAACGTAAGCGTATACAATGACACAGTGGTACATTTCTGGTAACATATAGATATATAATAACAGATTCAAGAGAACAAATTAGGACAGGAGGAGAAAGGCCCTGCTCCAAAAGAGCTTACAATCTACAGGTTGAGAGGCATATTTATCATAGGTCTTGCGGTCCTGATCCGACAGTGCGGATCAGGTCCACAAGACCTCGCTGAATGTGGAGAGCAATACGCTCTCCATATTCAGCATTGCACCAGCAGCTCACAAGAGCTGCTGGTGCAATGCCGCCCCTGCAGACTTGCGGCAGAGACACAAGGTTTGGGGAAACTTATTATGCAGAGGGTTGTTGCAACAGGGAGACAAAGCAGTTCATGATATATTTTATTTAGGATGAAAAACAGTAAGGAGAGATGGTAAGCTTCTGTAAATATGTGAGTTTTTGAAGAACATCTGAAACTATACAGGGCTGAAGTTGGTCTGATGAAGCAGGGTAGAGAATTTCATAAAACAGGAGCAATGTGTAGGTTTTGGAAGCGAGTGAGAGAAGTAGAAATAATAGGAGTGGAGGGGGGCGGAGCCAGCGCTCATATGAGATGGCTGCACTTTTGTGAGCTCTAAGCTCCCTTTCGGGCCAAAAAGAAGGAAAAGCACTCCTATAGCGACAACAATTGACCTATTGTATTTGTAGTCATGAGATAACATATCAGGGTCGTCATACCGGAGAAATTTCAGACCGGCTCGAACTGAGACATGATTTTTTATGCGACCGTTAATGCAGAGATGCGCACCACGTGGGCAGCCAACTCTGAATATTGCCGCAAGTAAAAAGAATTGTAACCAGGCACCAACGGAAACCCTCAGACACAGTAAGGATCTTCACAAAATCCTCGGTGCATGATCAGTAGAGGACAATGTTTGGGTAAGATTTACCAGTAGCACCACCCTATATTAACATGGCGCACACACTAAAATGCGCACACTTCACAAGTCTCTGAGACACTGATTGCAGTGATGCGAGTGGTAACATCTGCACACAATTGATGTGCGACTCATATATCCTGGGATCTGTTACGAGCAGTTATCTGTGACAGGGGGGTAAATATACAGCTGCCTCTCATAGCCTGTCATTTGCACTTTTTGTATATTAATATAACGGATGGCTGAAGGAAAAATATATCAGTATACTCCTCTAAAATTGCAGCGGCTTATAGTACACACGGTAGACAGCTGCCTCCATTTTATCAAAAACTCTCCTCCTCTTGATAATTACAAGACTTTATTCAAGTATACACATCGTAGCAAGAGTAGTGGATTATACCAGAGACGGCTAGGTGCTTGAAATACCCAATATGTCGCCTAAGAAGGAGAATAAGCCTGATAAGGCAGCTAAAAAACAGGGGCCTACTCCCTCAATGAATAACTTTTTTAAAACCATGGAGACCCCAACACCTGTGCCGTCTAAGCATATTGACAGATGCTCTAGATCTCCTTCATCATCTTCAGAGTCTGAACCTGAAACCCATAATCCTGCTATTATTATACCTAAAGCCCTTTTGGACTCATTGCCCTCTAAGAAAGACTTTACTTCCCTAATCAGTCAAGTCAAACAGTGTATACGTGAAGAAATCGCGGAAGTAAAAAAAGTCATTGCAGAAATTGGTCTAAGGGTTGAGAAGCTGGAGGGTCAGTCAGATATCTCCTACTCCAATATTGTGTTTCTTAGGGATAAAACAGCCCAACAAGATGCTACTATAGCCCAAATGGAGAACAAAATTGACGACCTGGAGAATAGGGGCCGTCGTAGCAATATCAGGATCAGGGGAATCCCTGAAACTGTGCCACCTGCAGACCTTGACTCATATATACAAGGACTTTACACCTTCTTATTGGATACAGGAGATGATGCTGCGGTTGCCCTAGACCGCTTCCATAGAGCTTTGAGGGCTAAACCATTGGGAGATCAACCGCCAAGAGATGTGATCGTTAGGGTCACTAATTATCCTCTAAAGGAAGAAATTATGAAGAAGGCGAGGCAAAAGTATCCGATTAAATTTAGGTCAGATCCCCTACAAGTATTTGAAGACCTAACACAGAGAACCTTGCTTAAAAGGAGAGAGCTCAGACCACTGACGTCCAAATTGAGACATTTGAATATCCCATACAGATGGGGTCATCCGTTTCATCTTCAAGTCACCTGGAAAGGCAGAAAATTTGCCACTCACAGGAGGGCATCAGTCGGATCTGTAAAGAGCTAGAGATCAACCCACCGGTACCACAGGAGGATACTAATCAACCCACCACATCTGAAACGCTGCACCCACCTCCACTCCCTCAAAGGGGAGAATGGCAGGATGTTTCTTTGAGGAGACCTCGCAAGACCAAGCAAGGCCCTGGGACCACTGATACACCGGGCTGAAGGCCCTAGGACGGTAATTGCAATATGGTAATCTCTCTTTTTTTCAGGGCTTGATAAACAGAGACATATTCCCAGCATCTGTATGGAAAACAGTTAAATGCATCGAGTGCAGTTGTTGGGAAACGAGACTTTAGATCTGTGATGTTTTCTATGATGTTGCAATAGGGGAGAGTTGATACTGTGTGATACGTAGGCTAATAGGGGGTTCTAATTTTGATGTTCAGGAATTTTGGGTCCAAATTTCAAATTGTCCTAGCCCCGTCTGGAAATTATACCGTGTAACGGACCTGGGAGAATGGTCGCCTTATTTTTCTAAATATGTACAAAGTAGTGCTTTATACTTATAAACTGTATAAATTTGCCCATTTGGAGACTCTTTCTCCTATTCTTAGAGGATTTGGTTCCTCTTTTACATTTGTTACACCTGTTGTGTACCTACAGTTTTTGTTATTGTTCGTATAATGTTATTGTTTAGATGTATTGTGTTCTATTCAGGGGGTATTTGCAAATCTTGGATAGCAAAAGAGTATGGTAAAGATGTCATTAGCTGAACAAAAGATCCAAATAATTACACAAAATGTTAAGGGCTTTAATTTTCCCAGTAAGCGGAATCTAGCTTTAAGGGATTTACGAAAGAGAGGGGGACATATATTACTGCTACAAGAGACACACTTTAAAAGTCGTACAATACCCAAATATTTTTCATCTCATTATCCCCAACACTATCACAGTACTAACATAGCTAAGAAAACAAATGGAGTAAGTTTACTCATCCATAAGTCCATTTTGTTTAAACTACTGCAAATAGATAAGGATAGGGAAGGTAGATACTTAGGTGTGACGGGTCTGCTATTTGGTAAACCTGTCACTATAGTAAATCTTTATGCCCCTAATACTGGTCAGGATAAATTTATCTCCCGAATCACAACCAAGATTACCGATATCCAAAAAGGGCCTCTTATTGTGGCAGGGGACCTAAATATCCCATTGAATCCTGAATTAGACAGTTCAAACCCAAACACTAGAGTTAATTATAAATTGCTCTCTTCGATATGGAGAGAGATGAAATCTCTGACACTCCATGATGCCTGGAGATACCTTCACCCAAAATTGAAAGATTACACCTTCTTCTCAAGTCCACAAAAAAGCTATTCTAGGATTGACTATATATTAGTTGACCATTTAGCACTATCCCTATTTAAAACTATCTATATAAAACATACATCTTGGTCGGACCACTCTGCGGTGGAATGTATATTGCAGTGGCCCTCAATCCCGATTAAATCCTTTGTTTGGAGGCTAGACGACTCCTTATTGTCAGACCCACAAACTTTAGAAAAAATAAATAAACAATTGGAATTGTACTTTTCCCTCAACAACCTTCCGGAACTTAACTATACTACAATTTGGGAAGCGCATAAAGCTTTCATAAGGGGTGAATTAATTAAGATTAAGGCCTATAAACATAAACAATCCCTAATACAGTATACTAAATTAGCACAGGAAGTCTCGGAAGCAGATTATCTGCTAAAATTAAGTCTGAGAGATCAGTCTCTTCTTGATACCCTAGAAAAAAAATGTAAGAATCTTTCCCAATACCTACAAATAGAATCTCAAAGGTTCCAAATGTATGTTAAACAAACGTTCTATGGGGAAGGTAATAAGTCAGGCAAATTATTGGCCAGGGCTTTAAAGAAGAAATCTCTACATTCATACATCCACTCTCTGGATTCACACCAGGGAACAGTTATAGAAGATACAAAGTCAATAGGAAAAGTCTTCAAGTCGTTTTATCACAAGCTATACAATCTGTTCCCTAACAGGCGTGTAGACACACACAAGATATCATGTGATGAATATTTGAAGACTATGAAACTCCCTAGGCTGAAATCCAGTGATAGAGATTTTTTAAATTCCCCCATCACAAGCAAAGAAATTTCAGATGCCATTAAAGACATGAAGCCGGACAAAGCCCCAGGCCCGGATGGCTTTTCAAATAGGTATTACAAGACCTTTAAAATACAATTAATCCCACATCTTCTCAATCTATTTAACCATGTTTCTAGCTTTGAACCTTTCCCAGATACAATGATGCAAGCACATATCTCAGTTATGCCCAAACCAGGCAAAACTTCAAACTCCCCAGCGAATTTTCGGCCTATTTCCTTGCTGAACGTAGATTTAAAACTTTACGCAAAAATCTTAGCTACTAGAATAAACAGATTCCTTCCCTGTTTAGTCCACCATGATCAAGTTGGTTTTGTCCCGCAACGTTAGGCTAGAGATAATATTTGCAAAGCTTTGCATCTTATAGAATATGCTAAAAACTCTAATATCCAATCAGTGCTCCTATCTACTGATGCCGAAAAGGCATTTGATAGGCTGGATTGGACTTTTCTGCAAGCGACCCTACAAAAATTTGGATTTCCAACTTCGTTTATTGATAAAATTTTAGCCCTCTATTCTAACCCCTCAGCCCAGGTCAAAGTGAACGGCACATTGTCCGATCACTTTGAAATTCGGAATGGAACTCGCCAGGGATGTCCCTTATCCCCTTTATTGTTTGTATTGTCCTTAGAACCTCTAGCAGAAAGAATTCGTAACAACCCAGAGATATTAGGTATCACAGTCAAAAATGAAATTTATAAATTAGCAATGTTTGCTGATGATGTCTTAATGACACTATCGGCGCCAGATCAGTCCCTGCCGATGCTCCAACGTGAATTGGGGGCATTCGGCGAAGTTTCAAATTTTTTGATTAATAATAGTAAATCGGAATTACTCCCAATAAATGTAACTATTAAAGACATCTCAGCACTCAATCAAAAGTATCCCTATAGAATACAGAGTCGGGCTCTGAAATATCTAGGAATTTTTTTATCATCAAAACTTGAGGACCTACGTAAATTAAACTATGGTCGACTAGTAGAGGAATTTACGCAATTGACCTCTGCCTGGCTCCCAAAAAACATTTCTTGGCTGGGCAGAATTGCAGCGGCAAAAATGACGCTTTTGCCAAAGGCTCTTTATATTCTGCAGGCCCTCACAATACCCCGCATTGGTGGATATATAAGAAAACTGCAGTCTATTACTGATACATACATTTGGCACTGTAGGCCCCCTAGAATAGCAAAAAGCACCATGTACATCCACAGAGACGAGGGAGGTCTAGGTGTTCCTAATATCCAACTATATAAACAAGCTACCTCACTAAATCGTGTAATAGATTAGTGTAGACAGGGAGAGAATTCATATAAAAGGTGCGTGCACCTGGAGTCACAATTGCTGGAAACTCCACACCTAGGTAGTATATGCTGGGCCCCACAAAACCCCCCCTGGGGGAATTGTTGGATATTTATCCGATATTAAAGGAGGTGTGGTCGGATTGGGTACTAATACGAGATAAATTCCATTTGATTACCACAAAGTATTCACCATTAACTATTTTACACCCGAATAGGGAGTTCCCGGTAACTTCGCAAAAGATGTTAGGCACTACAGATGCACCACACTCCTTGTCGAAACATATGCCTTTATATTCATTATTGACAAACAACCAATTATCCTCTAGAGATATTTTATTAGAAAGGGGGTTAACTCCATTTAACTCATGGTTGTATTACCACCAAGTGAGACACTTCCTAATTACCCACAAGTCAAACAAGGATATGTTAAGACACCCTACAGCGTTTGAATCCATTTGTACTTCAGCACTACATCCACAAAAGGTCATATCCTTGATGTATCGATACCTTCTCAAATCCCACTATTCTGGGTTGCCGAATTACACTCGTAAGTGGGAAAAGGATATGCGTTTAAACATTCCTGCTAGACAGTGGTCCCTATGGTTTAAATACACGGCCAAATCTGCTCACTCTGCTATAGGGTTAGAAACGAACTTAAAGATTATCACTAGGTGGTATTTAACCCCTGGCAGGCTAAAATATATGTTTAAAAATGCTAGCGACAAATGTTGGAGAGGCTGTGGACAAACAGGTACTACCACATATGGTGGGATTGTGAGATGGTTAAGTCCTTTTGGACTCAAATCCACTCGTTAGCATGTCATATTATAGGTACTCAGTTTGAACTCTCACCAAAACTAATTCTATTCAACGATATATATGAAATTCCTTGTAAGATTAGAAGGCACCTATATCAAATTTTAATAAATACGGCTAAAAGATTAATTCCTACATTTTGGAAGAGCTCCTCACTGCCCACTATCCATCAATGGGTTGACCAAGTATCAAATACTTTGATTTTGGAGAGATATCATTATTTTAAGATTGGCCAGATGGACTTCTTCCACGATATGCTGTTCCTTTGGGAACAATTTGTTTATAATAAATAAAAAACCTGGGACTGCCTCTTGTTTATATACCGCGAGGTGTGTCCACTATAAATATTAGTGTTAGTGGTTATACACTCTTGAATAACCTCCGATAATATGTAAACTCTCAAACATATATGGTTTTATTGTTGTTAATGTGAGATATTCATACTGCAAACCCCTGAATGTATTATTTTATTTGTTGTAGTTTCTCTTTTTGTTTTTTGAACAACAGGTAGCCCCTGTCCGGGGGGCCTTGAAACGTTGTTTTGTTTGTTTTTTCCATTCCAGGCACATCTTGAATCATCAGAACTGGACTATTTCTAACTAGATAAGTGATATTCCTATATATGATTTGAGACACTTCAAAGAAGTTATAAACTTATTGTAAGCTTAATGTATACGATGTAATGTGTTATTGGAAAATAAAGAAACAATAAATAAAAAAATAAAAAAATACAACTGGAAAGTTGTATTTTAAAACTGGAAAAAAAAAAAAAAAGAAAGAAATAATAGGAGTGGAGAGATGCAGGTGAGAGACTGATCTAAGAGGGCGGGTCAGGGAATATTTAAAGGGATGGGTGAGGAAATATAGTTGGAAGTGAGGCTTTGTAGGTTCGGGTTAATAAGGTGTATGGTGAGCCAGTGTAGGAACTGGTGGAACGGGGAAGCTGATGTTAATCAGCAACTTATGTAGATGAGTCTAACTGAAGCATTCATGATAAATTAGAGGCAGCGTTTGGTATAAGAAGTAGGTTGCAGTATTCAATACATGACAAAATGAGTAAATGTTTAGTAATTTTGTAGTTTCTTGGGTATGGAAAGAATTCTAGAAGTGCTGTATAAGTATACATTGCAGGATTTGGTAAGTGCTTGTATATGTGGAGTGAATGTGAGTTGATAGTCATGAGTGGCACCAAGGCAGTGGACCTGGGATTAAGTGTTGTGAATAGAGTCTTCAACTGTAAGAGAAATGTCAGGTATGGGATGTCTTGGAGAGGGGATAAAAACCAGGTCAGTTTTAGACAGATTGAGTTGGAAGCTGTGTAAAGACATCCAAGAGAAAATGACAGAGAAACAGCTGATAATCTGATTGACTAAAGAGGGAGAGATATCAGGAGGGTTAAAATAGATTTGGATATCATCAGCATGAAATAGTACTGAAACTCAAAGGAAGATATACGTTTACTAAGAGAGGATGTATAGAAAAAAACAAGGGACCCAAAAAGTCTTGAGGTACCCCTGCTGAGAGAGGCAAATGATCAGAATATCCTATGTAAAAGAATATGTAAAAGGAAACTCTTAAATAGTGGTTTAAGAATAAGTAAGCAAAACAGGAGAGTGCTGTGGCTTACAGGCTAAGAGAATGTTGAATATTTAAGAGTAGACAATGGTTAACTGAAAGCAGCAGATAGATCTAGAAGAATAAATAAAGAGTAGTAGCCTTTTGCTTTAGCTGATAACGGCTTATTAATATATTGAAAGTACTTTCTGTTGAGTTTTTAGGACAGAAACCAGATGGAGGGGATCAAATAAAGTGTTAGTTGAGAGAAATTGAGTTAGGTGATTATAGACAAGGAGTCTGTCGGACCTGATCCGACAGTGCGGATCAGGTCCGACAGACATCGCTGAATGCGGAGAGCAATACGCTCTCCGTATTCAGCATTGCACCACCAGCTCACAAGAGCTGCTGGTGCAATGCTGCCCCCTACAGACTCACAGCCAATCGGCCGCCAGCAGGGGGGTGTCAATCAACCCGATCGTACTTGATCGGGTTGAATTGTGGGGATTCCTGTCCGCCTCATCAGAGCAGGCGGACAGGGTTATGGAGCAGCGTTCTTTAGACCGCTGCTTCATAACTGCTGTTTCTGGCAAGTCTAAAGACTCGCCAGAAACACTGGCCCGCAAGCTCCATACGGAGCTTGATAAATGGGCCTCTAAGCGTTCAATAATTTGGAGGGAATAGGAAGTAAAGAGATTGGCCGATAGGAGTGTTTTTACTTAGGATTGTTGGAATAATGCATGCATATATTTTTTATTTTATTTAAAAATATCATTCAAATGATAATTGATATAGAAACTTAATAGGAAAATTGGTCTGGCAAGTGTTTGACATAGATTGAGCGTATCACATATTAGGGTT
Organism: Bombina bombina; assembly: GCF_027579735.1. NCBI lineage: Eukaryota > Metazoa > Chordata > Amphibia > Anura > Bombinatoridae > Bombina > Bombina bombina. Next base: position 115,101,947 of record NC_069507.1, read on the forward strand.
GATCACAAGCCTTTAGAAAATTGTCTCTAATGATTTTTCTTCAAAATTAACCTTAATTCTATGTTTTGAAGGATAACTCATTTGATAATTATTTCTACAGGATTGGGATTCACCCTACAACTTTAAAAACAACTCAGTTTGAATGTTATTCATAGGGCTCCATGTACTAAGCTGTGAGCGAGGTGTTGATCAGCTTTTCCGTGTTAATTTCCGTGTGCGTATAAAAGATCGTCTGTACTAAGCATTCAAATCTGTAAAAAAAAATTACATTTACAAGTAGCCAGCGAACTTGTCCGCATCTCTTATATCCGACCCTTTTTTGTAGCATAAAACTCCTCGCTCTACATAAATCTCACAATAAACAATCATTACTTAACAATCTATTTCTCTGCCGGATACCTTTTCTGCATCAACTGCGTGATTTATACCTATTATTATTATATTGATTGATATCATTTAATATATATGTAAAGTAATAGCTGGATGAAATATTTACTAAATTGTTAATAGTTTTCTTTTTTCCTACAGGCGATGCTGGTTACTCATGTTATGAATGACCCCGTAAAGTAAACCCAACTCAGGAAACATATAAGTTTTAATGAGTCACATAAGACCACTGGGGGGATAATTGAATGGACATTTGGGTTACTAAAAATGAGGTTCAGATGTCTTGACAGATCTGGAGGGGCAATGCAGTATTCTCCAGAGAAAGTTGCAAAAATAATATTAGTTTGCTGCATTTAACTAATAACTAAATAACTAAAAACATCAAGCCCATTTTCTGACTCAATTTCATAAAGCAGTATTTAGCACTCCCGCTCGGGCTTTAACATTGCGTGTCAGTTTGCAGTCATATTGGACTAAGTTACAAGTTTTGCAGTATGGCTATACCGCTGAAATATTGGTCTTTGCGCGCAGAATCACAGGTCTCCCGTATTACAAGTCACGTGGTACAATGTATACTAACACCCATAAACTACACTATTAACCCCTAAACTGCCATCCCTCGCATCGCAAATACTTTATTAAAAATTATTAACCGCTAATCTGCCGCCCACCCACATAGCCAACACTAAAATAAAGTATTAACCCCTAAAGCGCCGACCCTTCACATCGCCAAGACTAAATAAACCTATTTGCCCCTAAACCGCCAACCCCCACATTGCAACTACTTTAATAAACTTATTAACCCCTAATTCACCAGACCCCACATTGCAACTACTATAATAAACCTATTAACCCCTAAACCGCCAGACCCCCACATCGCAACACACTAAATTAAACTATTAACCCCTAAACCTAATACCCCCTAACATTAAATTAAAGGGACAGTCAAGTAAAAAAAAACTTTCATGATTTAAATAGGGCATGCCATTTTAAACAACTTTCCAATTTATTTTTATTACCAATTTTGCTTTGTTCTCTTTTTTTTTTTTTTTTTTTTTTTTTCAAAATTTTTTATTGAGGAGTTGTATATTACAGTGGTTTGAGATGCCAAGATATAAAGAAAATACAGATATAAGGAAATAAGTAAATAAAAACGTAAATTATGCATACAGCAATATAGAAAGTTCTTGGCTGGGACTCCTCTTTTTAGTCCCTTCTAGAAATATCATGGACCACTCTTGGATCCGTACATTCAATATATAGAAAATCTGTAGGGGTAAATAAGTACAAACAAAACTCACATAAAACTATTCAATAAAACAAAACTGCAATAGAAGGTAATTAGCCTCTGATGGTATATTAACTTAGCTGGAGATGTATCTGCCAGGACCTCATAGGAAAATTATCATGGGGGACTGTAGTGAGCTTATGCCATTGATAGGGAGCAATTTTATAAACAGGGAACCTGTGTGGGAAGAATTATATCCTGTGGCTACACCTCCTCATACTCTGCGATGAATATACCCTTTAACAATCGGCAAGCAGAGTGCAAAGCTGTCTGATGAGGGAGGGGGGGGGGGGTCAGGGCTCTAGATATAGTTGGGCTTTAATGCTTAAGCATATAACATCTTGGGCACCACCGGTGTGTCTGTCTGAGTCACTATTCAATAATTATGCAATGGAGCTGGCCGTCTCCTCATATTGCGCAAACATCCCCAGTGTCATAGTATGGTGACAGCAACAACAAGTTATGATCCCCTATAATATGGTAAAAAACCTCTTGGCGGTGCCCACATAATACATATGAGCTCGCACTTAATCATCCCCCAACCCACCATCCCCGCAGTGCAGCAATGCCTAAATAATAAACAGGAAACAGTTAACGGGACTTTTGAACAGGGCTTATACTCAATGCTACTACATTATACAGCATAACAAACTGGCATCTGTCACACAGCAGATCTTTCAGCCAGTGTCAAAACATAAGCGTGTCCTTTTCAGCATTGCTACAGAGCAAGGAACATGCCGTTTTCTTTTGTGGCTGGAGCGTTGTCTTCCAAATAAACAAATAAATAGTCCGGTGGTTATCAATCTCTCGTCAAGTGGTTTTATGTCTCCACCGTTCGCTTGGACTGCAGAGCATAATAGTGTCCATGCTTTTCTGTCCACAGTGGTCTGCAGTGAGAGGGTGCGGCTGTTTTTCCCCAAGATAGACATTAAGGCCGCCCGGAGCTGTAGTGGATCCCCCGTATATGACAGGGTAATGAGCAGGAGGACCGAGTCATCTAGTTGTTGATGTAGTGGAGCAGGCTGAGATCTGTGCAGAGTGTATTTACCACTGAGGAGCGGCTCACGATCTTTAAGCTTGGCTGACGATGTGTGTGTGCAGGGAGCCATCTCGCTTAGGGATGCCTGCAAAGAGCGATGTTCCCCAATAAACAGATCTCTACCATTTTCTTTGTGACAGACATGTTGTAGGTTTTCGTCACTATTTTCTGCGACTATGCAGGGATGTTGTTTTATGTTCAGCTCTGTAGGTATAGAAGTAGGCACCCCAGCCTGATGCCCTGTATCCTCCTCTATCTCTTGTAGTCTGTTTACTAGATAGTCGTAAGGTGCAGACTCCATGAGCCGGCGCATGAGGGATGCAAGTTTTATCGGTATATCCTCCAAGAGCTCTAGGTTGCCTTCCCCCGACATGAGTTATATTTTTGCCCTTCTGGAGGTCCCGGCAGAATAGAAGATTACTTAGTTTGTCGATGTACAGTCCAGTATTATGGGATGTAGAGACTCAGTAAGTCTGATTGCTCCGACAGCACTGATCACCCGGCTCTACCCGGGGGGGAGGTGATTGACTAGGAAAAGAAGGCCGCCGCCATAGGCCCTTAAACTCCGATCTGGGCCTCCAGTATCATACAAACAGCAAAAAGTAGAAAAATATGATGCCACAATAGCCAGCACTGTGAAATAGTTAGATGATATGTTCCACTCCTGCTGTTTAAGGATAATAATCGGCGGATTATTAAAATTCCTCTGGACCCCACAGAAAATGCGTCCTATCCAGGACACAGCTCGGACACGCCCCCGCTTTGTTCTCTTTTTATTCTTAGTTGAAAGCTAAACCTAGGAGGTTTATATGCTAATTTCTTAGACCTTGAAGGCCACCTCTAATCTGAAAGTATTTTGACAGTTTTTCACCACTAGAGGGCATTAGTTCATGTGTTTCATATAGATAACATTGAGCTCAGGCATGTGAAGCTCCTAGTCAGCACTAATTGGCTAAAAATGCAAGTCTGTTAAAAGAACTGATATAAGGGGCAGTTTGCAGAAGCATAGATACAAGGTAATCACAGAGGTAAAAAATATATTATTATAACTGTGTTGGTTATGCAAAACTGGGGAATGGGTAATAAATGGATTTTAATTCTGGTGTTTACTGTCCCTTTAAAGTTACAATATAACTTACATGTGAAATAAAAAAACTAAGCTTAAACTATAAATAAACCTAATTAAAAAAATAAAATAAACAAAAAATAAAAAAATTAAGTTACAAAATTTAAAAATCCTAACAGTATGAAACAAAAAAAAAAATAACTACAAAAAACCCCACTAAAATTACGAAAAAAAAAAAAAAAAATCTAAGATTACAAAAAATAATAAATTAAATTATCCAAAATAATACAAATTAAACCTAATCTAATACCCCTATAAAAACAAAAAAGACAACCCAAAATAAAAACACCCCCTAATCTAACAATAAACTACCATTCGCCCTTTAATGGGCCATTTGTAGGGCATTGCCCTAAGTTAAACAGCTCTTTTACATAAAAAAAATTACAAAGTACCCCCTAACAGTAAAACCCCCCAAAGAAACCAACCCACCAAAATAAAAAAAACTAACTCTAAAAAAACCTAAGCTACCCATTGCCCCTAAAGGGGCATTTGTATCTTGTATCTTGCCAATAGGAATGCAAGATACCCCAATTATAAAAGGGGTACCTTGCATTCAATCTTCAGTGTGCGGCGGAGATCACATGAAGAGGAGGCTCCGCTCTGAATGTCGTCGTCACCACCGGTTCTTCTCAGCTCCACGCCGCCACAGCACCGCGCCACCGGGATGAAGATAGAAGATGCCCCCGCGATGGATGAAGATGTTGCCACCTGGATGAAGACTTGTCGCTGCCTGGATGAAGATGGATGTCTGGACTTCAGGAACTATGAGTACATTTTGTGGGGTTAGTGTTAGGTTTTTTTAGGTTTTTTTGGGGGTGGTTTTTTTTTAGATTAGGGCTTTTTTATTTTTTAATGGGCACTAAAGAGCTGATTGCCCTTTTAAGGGCAATAATAAAAAGAGAGAAGCGCTCAACCTGGGAACGAACAATAGCATAATAGCTTGTTCTATGGCTAGTTACCACCCAAGAAGCAGCCTCCTTTTGCTCAACATGTCCCTTTTACAGAGAATAACTTTCCTGTAGCATATCAGTCTGATCCTGACAACAGTACAGTCCAGCCCCAAAATACCAGGCAATCCCTCTCTGAACAAGAGAAATGGCAAAACCCTAGACGTACGTTTCGGCCTAGTGTGGGCCTAGTCAGTGAGGTGCAGCCATATCCCTCTAGGCACACTGAGCAACGGATCCACGTCTGGATTCCCGCATCAAGCTTAGGGAAACCTCCCTAAGAGTCATAATTTGCATAAATAAAAAGAGAGAAGCGCTCAACCTAGGAACGAACAATAGCATAATAGCTTGTTCTATGGCTAGTTACCATCCAAGAAGCAGCCTCCTTTTGCTCAACATGTGCCTTTTACAGAGAACTTTCCTGTAACATATCAGTCTGATCCTGACTTAACAGTACAGTCCACCCCCGAAATACCAGGCAATCCCTCTCTGAACAAGAGAAACGGCAAAACCCCAGACGTACGTTTCGTTATTCTTTTATTAGAAAAATAATCACATATGCATATATACAAAATAAAATCATAATAACAAATGCAAACAAAATATCTCTTGTTACAAAACTGAAATATTGACCCAAATTTTTGTCATCAGAAAAAAATCTAAATGCAAACATTAAACTTAAATAATCACACAAAATAAAATTAAACATATTTCAAATACAGACAAAAACAAACTGGAGAAAAAAAATAAAATAATCCAATCCTTCCAATTCTTTGTCTTCCAGATGCCTTCAGAATCTAATTCCCCATATCGCCTCCTATCAAAAGAAAAATACAAAAACAGCTTCCCACGAATCATACCCACACAATTACCTACAGTAACTACCTCTTTCTTAAAAATCAAAATATTACGCACATCCCACAACACCTCCTTCACACAACATGCCAACAACCATATCAATCTTGCTTTCTCCTTTTCCACACCACTTCCACACAAACCATACATCATCATATTAAAAGTAAAAAACTGCACTCCAGTCAAACCCTTATTCATCCTTTTCAAACTTCTCCAAACATCCCTAGCATACTCACAATTCCAAAACAAATGAATAACACTCTCGCTTTGACAACAACCATCTCTAGGACACACTTCTGAAGCCACTAAACGATGCATTCTCTGAAAATCCCTTGTTGGCAAAAACTTATGCACACTCATCCAACTAATATCTTTCTGCCTATTCATCAAATACTTATTACACACATTTTTCCATACCAACACGCATTCATTTTCATTCAAACCCCCAATCAACTCAAGACCTTCCTTCTTCTCCAACATTTTCAACACCATTCTGTTTGCACACCACATCTCCCTACTAACATTCTCCAAACCATATTTTTTAATCCAACATTCCACCCTTACATAAAACCATGGAACAGCAAAACATACCGGTTTCTTTCTATCAATCTCAAATAAACCATATCGTCTTAAAACATTTCCACAAGCATACTTTACCATACAACCAGCCATGCTATCCTCAGAACCACACACCTACTAACATATTTCACAGCCAAAAATCTCTCCACATTTGGAAAACCCTTACCACCAACATTCTTACTCTTAACAACAACATCTCTTTTCAAACTAATGCCAAATATAACATAATAGGGATCAAAACCGATTTAATAACTAACATTTTTCCTTCCAAAGATAAAGTCCTTAAAGACCAAAACTGAAGTTTTCTACTCACTTTATCAAAAACATTCTCCCAACTTTCCAAGCCTTTCAAATCCACATCAAATTTCACACCCAACACCTCAATTGCACCTTCAGTCACAGGCCATCCACAGGAATCAATCTCCCTATCATTACCAAAAACTTTAACTTTACACTTATTCCAATTAACTCTGAAACCACTTGCCATACAAAAACATTCAACTAAAGTTTTCACCCTCCTCAAACCAGCCTGAGTCTCACATACCACACTCACATCATCAATATACCCAATCACTTTTAAACACCTTCCATTACTACCAGGAACACTCACACCTCTAACTAATTTATCCTTCCTCAAACTAGTTAATAATGGCTCAATGACACATACAAATAACACAGGAGACAAAGGACATCCTTGATGCACTCCAGATTTAACACAAAATTCCTCAGTCAAAAAAACATTAACCTGGACTTGACTCACAATATCACTATACAAACATTTAAACCATCCAATAATCTTACCAGAAAAACCTAAACGTTCTAAAACATGAAACATAAAATCATGCACTACCCTATCATACGCTTTTTCAAAATCCATGATTGCAACAGCAACAGACCTCATCCTCTCCCTCACATACCATAGTACATTGCGTAGTAACCACAAACTTTCAGAAATCTGACGCCCAGGAACAGCACACACTTGCTCTTCACCCACAACCTTACCAATCACTCCACGCATTCTATTTGCCAACACCTTTGCAATAACCTTATAGTCAACATTCAACAACGTAATCGGCCTCCAATTCCTCAAATCTCTCTTATCACCCTTTTTAAATAACAAAACAATCAAACCTTTCCTCATTGAAACAGACAAAACATTCATTCTAAAAACAAACTTACAAACATCCAACATATCCACCCCAATCAAATTCCAAAAACAAGTATAAAATTCAACAGGCAAACCATCACAACCAGGTACCTTCCCATTCTTAAAACTCCTAACAACCTCTGCAATCTCATCCAAACTTAGATCCCTTTCTAACAAATCATTATCATATTTTTCCAACTTAACCTCAATGTCTTCCAACAACTCATTTTCCAATAAAACATCTCTTGTTTTTTCTTTATACACCTCACTGTAAAACTCATGAACTTCACGCAAAACACCATCAGTACCATTAACTTCACACTCAACCTTATCAAAAACACTAACAAAACCAGTCTTTCCTTCAAAAGCTTTCTTAAAAAAATATTTACTACAAGACTCATCCTTTTCCATTTTTTCCAATCTTGCCATAAAAACAATTTTCTTTCCTTTTTCATGCATACACTTTTTAATTATCTTTCTTGCTTCAGCAATTTCCTCATGCACATCAATACCACAATTTCTCAATTCATACAAATACAACAACCTCAGATACCATTTATCATACAACTCCCTTTCCATTCTAGCTTTCTCACAGCCTTTCTTAATAAAAAACCTCTTTATTTCCACCTTCAACCATTCCCACCACATAAGCACATTACTAAAATCACATTTTCTTTAACGCCACCTTTTATACATCCAAACAAACTGACGCTTAAACTTCTCGTCTTCTAACAAATCCACATTCAGTTTCCAAACACCCTTACCATACTTGATCTTCAAAACACAATTCACCTTACACATCAAAAGGGCATGATCCGTAAAGGGCATCCGCTTTAAAGAAAAATCATCAACACGTAAAAATTTAGATAAAAAACAAAAATCAATTCGAGATTTTATCCCATTTAAGCAAATCAAGTAAAAACTTCCCTGAGCTATCCACCCTACAATCGCTCCCACCCTCTCTGTCCCCATTCTTAATAATACAATTAAAATCCCCAACCAAAAAAGTTGGCTCTCGACCTGGCAGAAGAAACTTTAAAGTTTCAAAATTAAGCAAACGTTCTACCCTATTTGGAGAAGCATATACATTAAACAAACGAAAAACAGTCCCACAGAAACTAAAACTAACCAAAAGTACCCGACCTGGGACAATATGAACTACATTAAGGATAGAAAAACCAAACCCCTTAAACAAAACTCCCACCCCCCCATTCCTATCAGAAGAACAAGACCATACTTTAGGACCATATTCCCAGTCAGCACATTTAGGATGTTCAGAGAGACCACATTCCTGCAAACAAAAAATATTAGCAGAACATACAGATAATAATTTAAAAATTGCAGCTCTCCTTGCTATGGTTGTAATACACCTGACATTAAGGGAAGGAATGGTCAGAAACATCACAAAAATAAATTAAAGAAAAACAAAAAAAGAAATAACATCAGAACTTCTTCTTTTTCTTAGGACTCAAAGGAGATCCTTTAAATCTGCCTCTGTGACATTCCGACCTCCTAGGCTCCCCCTTGCCAGCCTCATAACCAGTAACTTCAGCAAGTTGATTCACATCTCTTTTATCTAGATAACCAACAGAAGAGGCATCAGAAAAGTCACCTATACACTGGCTTGAGTCAGAAGGAACGTCTTTAGTAGAGACAGAAGCAAACTCTGAAATTAAAGAGTCAGCATCACTTGTAGTATCTGGATCTGCACCCTTAACTACTGGAAGATCCAAATCAGGACTCTCCCATCCATCAGAATCTGCATCTTTTTTTCGCTTGGAGGCAGATTTTTTCCCTTCAGTGTCCATATCCTCCTCAGAACTAGAGGACACAACAGCAGACCAATCAATGTTCTCCCCTTCACCAAGAACAGCATCAGGAGCAGGATCACAAGATGACTCAGTGAAGGAAACATTCTCTGTCCCAGGAACAGCAACAGTATCATCCACAGAATTGGGCAACAGGGCTTCAAGAACATCTGAAGCAGCTATCACATTAGATGTAGCAAGATCCACCTCCTGAAGATGAGATTGGGCTTCCTCCACCTTCTCAGCCACAGGAACCACCACAGGAGCATCAGACACCTCTCCGACAGGGACCCCAACTGCAGATTTCTTACACAAAAGAGGTAATATAGAGTTCAATGCCTCATCAGAGACCTCCTCCTCATTCACAGATGGCTCAACTGCAACTGAAGATGTTTTTTTTGCAACATCAGCATAGGAAGGCTTCACTCTATCAAGCCCCTGCAACATCATCAAAGGACACATCCTGCACAGATGACTTGACGAACCACACAGGTCCAGCGTTTACTACAGTGGGCAACAAGATGATCCTCCTCACCACAATTTCGACATCTGGCACCTGGGCAATTTTCAGCAATGTGACCAAACAGGTTGCAACTACGGCAAAAAAGAGGCATGTCATCATAGTATAGGAAACCTCTATTTCCACCAATGGCGAAAGTCTGTGGAGGGTGTTTCTTTCCACCAATACCTAATTCATCTGGCACAAACCGCACCCAGAACCTGTGTTTTCCATTGAAAGTCCCAAACTGATTCTTCAGCTTGCTACCTCCTTGAACATCATCAAAGTAGCGACAAAGAAACAGACGAATTTCCACATCAGTGACCCAAGGGTTGTACATATGTACTGTCACCGGGATTCTTCTCTCCCTCTGCACACAGGCAACAAATTTCATACCAACCAACTCTGGAGCAGCAGCCATATCAATAGTCCGTTGATAGCAGGTCTGTAAATAATGCTCATCGGTGAAAGCCACTGCAAAAATCCCTCTTGTAGGGAATGACTGAACACAATGCAGACTTGCTCTTGGCATCTTCAAAACACCCTACAAAACCACCTGCTGGACATGAGCCAAACCAATCTTCTCTCGAAAGTCCTCAGAAATCAACACCCGAAGTGTATGGGGAACATTTGGCACATTGGTAGCCATATTTGCCCTATTGCCTCTTTAGACTGGATTTCAGAGCGCCCCCCCCAAAAGCAGCATGTGGCTGAAGTCCAAGGACTATGCCACAAGGCCAAGGGGACGGCCCTACTACCCAGTTGCTCTACGACTAAGGAGTAGCCACCCCCCAATAGCAGCAGGAGCCCAAACCCCAGAGGGAAAGGACCCCAGGCCGAAGGAGCAGGTCTCCAGGCACCAAATCTTTCAACCAAGACCAAGCACAGAAAACTGCACTTGATCCAAGCCAAAGGCCCGAGAAGCAACCTCAGCTGATCATTTCGGCCTATTGTGGGCCTCGTCAGTGAGGTGCAGACATATCCCTCTAGGCACACTGAGCAACAGGTCCACGTCTGGATTCCCGCATCATGCTTAGGGAGACCTCCCTGTCAGGGTTTTTTCCCTGTTTTGTTTGCCATGTGCTGCTGGCAGCCATTTTACTCACCTCTCTGTGTGAGACAGGATGCAGTCTCAGAATTGTGATGTCATCACTTATTATTTAAAGGGCCTCTGTTCAGTATGCTATGCCTTTGCGTTGTCTCAGACCTGTTTGTGAGAGTTCCTGTGTATTACCTGGCTGTCTGACGTCCTTCCTGGTTCCTGATCCCTGACTTTGCTGTTTTTCTTGTTCCTGATTCTGGCTCGTCTGACTATTCGCTTTCGCTCCTGACTCAGCTCGTCTGACTACCAGCTCTGGTTTTGACTCCTGGCTTGTTATTTGACTTGTGGACTTTTTATTATTTTTTTGTTATTAATAAAGGTGTGATTATTTTTGCACTTCTCGTCTCAGTCTGATTCTTGGCACCCTGACATTACGCAAAGGCCATGAATCCTGATGCTATTAATAATCCACCTTTACCTGCCATCATTTCCACGATGGATGAACAGGATCACCGCTTGGATCAATTTGCACTAGCCCTGCAAACCCTGCTGACTCGCACTGCACATTTGGACCAAAGTGTCCCACAAGTTATGGCTGCTCCTGTTTCCACTGCTGCACCTAGTCCTACCAGGAGCATGTTCGGTTCTGCACCTCTACCTGAGCGATATGGAGGCAATACTATTCAGTGCAGAGGGTTTTTGAACCAGGTGGCCATTTACTTTGAGATGTTACCTCAGGCGTTTCCCTCTCACAGAGCTAAGATGGGATTTCTCATCTTGTTACTCTCTGACACAGCTCTTGCCTGGGCTAATCCCTTGTGGGAGACTAATAAACCTGTGATTTCAAATTACCCTGAATTTTAGGCCTCCTTTCGAAGGGTATTTGATGTTCCGGCTTGCTCCTCCTCTGCTGCTAAATGACTCATGTCCATTCAGCAAGGTACAAGATCTGTTGCTCAGTATGCCATTGAGTTCTGTACGCTTGCCACAGAGGTTGGTTGGAACAATGAAGCCCTTGTTGCCGCCTTCTTTCATGTGCTTTCTGATGCGATTAAAGACGAAGTTGCTGCCAGAGATTTACTAGAGGATCTCGAGGCATTGGTGTCTTTTTTTTTATCCTAATTGACATCAGACTCAGAGAGAGGCCCTCTTTCAAGGAGCGCTTGTGGAAGCCTCCTATTCCGTTGTCTCCTACGTGTTAGTTCCCACCCATGCCTCCCTCTCCTCCCATGCCTCCTGGACCCGAGTCACAAGGTACTGCTGAGCCGATGCAGTTGGGATTCACGCATCTCTCCACGGCAAAGAGGGCCTTTAGGAGGAGGGAGGGGCTCTCCCTTTATTGTGGGTTACAGGGCCACCTTTTGAAGTCTTGTCCTACACGGCCGGGAAACGCTCACACCTAAGGTCCTGTAAGGGGCAGACCTTGGGTGGTTTATCCTCGTCCCCGGAACCGCTTAAGGAGAAACCTTTGGTCACAATTGTCCTTTCCTGGGTGGACTCCTCCATAGTCACCCAGGCTCTTGTTGACTCCGGTGCTGCGGGCTATTTCATTGACAGTTTGTATCAAAGCACTCCATTCCTGTTTTGCCTCAGTCCGTTCCGCTTGCTATTGAGGCCATTGATGGCAGGCCCCTTCAGCCCGCACTCGTTACTCATAAAACTGCTCTGTTGTCCATGGCTGTTGGAGCTCCCCATTTTGAAACCCTTCAGTTCCAGGTGATAAACTCTCCGCATTTTCCGGTTGTTCTGGGTTATCCCTGGCTCCAAAAGCACAATCCAATTCTTGACTGGCGCAGGTCCGAAATTTTGTTGTGGTCCCGGCAATGTATTTCCACTTGTCTTCGGAAACCAGTTAAAGTCTTGTGCACTTCTTCGGTATCTCAATTGCCAGAGGAGTACCGAGAGTTCCTAGACGTTTTTGACAAGGTGCGTGCCGGTACGTTACCTCCTTACCGGTCTTACGATTGAGCCATAGACCTGCAACCCGGAGCCATTCCTCCTCGGGACCGGGTTTACCCTCTGTCTGTTGCAGAGAATTATGCTATGGAGGAGTATGTTGCCGATGCTCTGTCACGGGGGATCATCCACAAATCCTGCTCTCCTGCAGGGGCTGGCTTCTTCTTTGTGAAGAAAAAGGGTGGCGAGTTAAGACCATGCATCGATTATAGGGGTCTTAATCATCTTACCATTAAGAATGCTTACCCTATTCCGCTCATTACGGAACTCTTTGACCGCCTCAAGGGAGCTATGGCCTTTACTAAACTTGAGTGGAGAGGAGCGTACAATCTCGTTAGGATCAAGGAGGGCCACGAATGGAAAACAGCGTTTAACACCAGGAGCGGGCATTATGAGTATCTTGTAATGCCCTTTGGCCTATGTAATGCTCCTGCTGTTTTCCAGGAATTTATTAATGATGTCCTACGAGATATGTTGCAACAGTGTGTTGTGGTGTACTTAGATGACATCCTCATACACTCACCCACACTTGAGGCTCATGGGAACGGCCTGTTTTGTAATCTTGAGAAATGTGAGTTCCATCAGACTCAAGTAACCTTCCTAGGTTATGTTATCTCCGTTGCAGGGTTCTCCATGGATCCTGACAAGTTATCTGCAGTTCTGCAGTGGCCTCGCCCAGTTGGTCTTCGGTCTGTTCAACGTTTTTTGGGGTTCGCCAATTACTATAGAAAGGTTATTAAAAACCTTTCTTCCTTGGTGAAACCTATCACAGACATGACCCGTAAAGAGAATGATCCACTCTCATAGGCCATTAAGGCCTTTTATAGTCTTAAGACTGCCTTTGCTGCCGCTCCAGTTCTGGCTCATCCTAACCCTGTCCTGCCTTTCATTCTTGAGGTCAATGCGTCTGAGACTGGAGTAAGTGCCCTCTTGTCTCAACGTCCTACGCCTGACGGTTCCTTGCATCCATGTGGTTTCTTCTCTAAGAAATGGTCTCCAGCGGAGTGCAATTATGAAATTGGCAACAGGGAATTACTGGCCATAATTTTGGCACTCAAGGAATGGAGGCATCTTCTCAAGGGTACTAGCGTGCGAGCTCATTCTTACTGACCACAAGAATTTAACGTATCTATCTGAATCAAAACGTTTGTCGCCCCGTTGGGTGCTATTTTTGTCTTGGTTTAATTATGTGGTCTCCTACTTGCCTGTTAGTAAGAATGTTAGGGCTGATGCCCTCTCTCGACAATTTTTGCCTCTGTCCAAGGAGGAGTCTGTACCTACTCCTGTTATACCTCCTGACCATATTTTAGCTACCATATGTACTAATTTGAATTCTCCCTTGGGGGAGGAGATCCTGGCTGCACAAACCAATGCACCTCCTGAGAAACCTAGTGGTAAGTGTTTTGTTCCTGAGAATCTTCGAACTAAACTTTTGCACACTTACCACTATCCTAAAGCCGCAGGTCACCCAGGCAAGAACAAAATGATTTGGTCTGTCACTCGACAATTCTGGTGGCCAGGTCTTCGTTCTGATGTTGCTGCGTATGTTGCCTCCTGCTCAGTTTGTGCACAGAATAAGACTCCTCGACGTCTTCCTGTGGGTCTTCTTCAACCTATTGCTAATGGTGAGCGTCCTTGGACACATCTTTCCATGGACTTCATTGTCGAGCTCCCTGTTTCCAATGGCAATACTGTTATCCTTATGGTGGTTGACCGTTTTTCTAAAATGTCACATTGCCTACCGCTCAGGAGCTTGCTTCAATTTTTGCCCGGGAGGTCTTCCGTTTACATGGGTTACCCAAGGAGATAGTGTCGGAGCGGGGTTTGTCTCCAGATTTTGGAGTTCCTTTTGTGCTCAAATGGGGATCCAGCTTTCCTTCTCCTCGGCATATCACCCTCAATCCAATGGGGCTGCGGAACAGTCTTATCAAGCTCTGGAACAGTTCCTCTGTTATGTCTCAGATCACCACAATAATTGATCTGAACTGTTACTATTAATGCTTCCTCCAAGTTATCCCCGTTCATGGCGAATTATGGGTTTCAACCATCCTTGTTGCCCAATTCATTCATGTCTCAGGGTATTCCGGCTTTGGAGGAGCATCTCCGGCAACTCCGTTCCACATGGGTGCAGATTCAGGATTGCCTTCATTGTTCTATGTAGCACCAAAAATTCCAGGCTGATCGTAGGTGTCTGCCCGTGCCTTCCTACCAGGTTGGTGAGAGAGTTTTGCTGTCCTCCAGCAACTTGAACCTTCGTGTGCCTTCCAATAAACTGGCTCCCCGTTATGTTGGTCCTTTTCGAATACTCCGACGGGTCAATCCTGTGGCCTACGCTCTTGACCTTCCTCCTGCAATGCGCATCTCCAATGTTTTCATGTCTCCCTCTTGAAACCATTGGTTTGTAATCGGTTTACCACTGTGTTGCCTCGTCCCCATCCTATCTTTGTTGACAACCATGAGGAGTATAAGGTCAGCAGCATTATTGACTCTCGTATGTCCAGGGGCCGTGTACAGTATTTGGTTCACTGGAGGGGCTACGGTCCAGAGGAGCGTTCTTGGGTTCCCTCCTCTGATCTTCATGCTCCCCCCCTCCTCCGTGCCTTCCATGCCCATTTCCCCAATAAGCCTTTTGTCCTCCCGTGGGGGAGGGGTCGTTGAGGGGAGGGTACTGTCAGGGTTTTTTCCCTGTTTTGTTTGCCATGTGCTGCTGGCAGCCATTTTACTCAACTCTGTTGCTGACTATGGTGCATTGTGGGGGATGCTACTCATTTCCTGCACTTCCTTTTATGGCCAGACTGGTGTGCATCATCTGTGTGAGACAGGATGCAGTCTCAGAATTGTGATGTCATCACTTATTATTTAAAGGGCCTCTGTGCAGTATGCTTTGCCTTTGCGTTGTCTCAGACCTGTTTGTGAGAGTTCCTGTGTATTACCTGGCTGTCTGACGTCCTTCCTGGTTCCTGATCCCTGGCTTGTTCCTGACTCTGCTGTTGTCCTTGTTCCTGATTCCGGCTCGTCTGACTATTCGCTTTGGCTCCTGACTCGGCTTGTCTGACTACCAGCTCTGGTTTTGACTCCTGGCTCGTTATTTGACTTGTGTGGACTTTTTTATTATTTTTTTGTTATTAATAAAGGTGTGATTATTTTTGCACTTCTCGTCTCAGTCTGATTCCTGGCACCCTGACACTCCCTAAGAGTCATAATTTGCATAAATAAAAAGAGAGAAGCGCTTAACATGGGAACAAAAAATAGCATAATAGCTTGTTCTATGGCTAGTTACCAGCCAAGAAGCAGCCTCCTTTTGCTCAACATATGCCTTTTACAGAGAAGAACTTTCCTTTAGCATATCAGTCTGATCCTGACTTAACAGTACAGTCCAGCCCCGAAATACCAGGCAATCCCTCTCTGAACAAGAGAAACGGCAAAACCCCAGACGTACATTTCGGCCTAGTGCGGGCCTCGTCAGTGAGGTGCAGCCATATCCCTCTAGCTACACTGAGCAACGGGTCCACGTCTGGATTCCCACATCACGCTTAGTTAGACCTCCCTAAGAGTCATAATTTGCATAAATAGAAAGAGAGAAGTTCTCAACCAAGGAACGAACAATAGCATAATAGCTTGTTCTATGGCTAGTTACCACCCAAGAAGCAGCCTCCTTTTTCTCAACATGTACCTTTTACAGAGAAGAACTTTCCTGTAGCATATCAGTCTGATCCTGACTTAACAGTGCAGTCCAGCCCCAAAATACCAGGCAATCCCTCTCTGAACAAGAGAAACGGCAAAACCCCAGACGTATGTTTTGGCCTAGTGTGGGCCTCGTCAGTGAGGTGCAGCCATATCCCTCTAGGCACACTAAGCAACAGGTCCACACAATACCCATACAAATGCCCCTTTAGGGGCAATGGGCAACTTAGTTTTTATAGCGTTAGGTTTTTTATTTTGGGAGTTTGATTGGGTAGGGTTTTTAATGTTAGGGGGTACTTTCTAATTTTTTTAGGTAAAAGAGCCGATTGCTTCAGGGCAATGCCCTACAAAAGGCCCTTTTAAGGGCTATTGGTGGTTTATTGTTAGATTAGGGGGTGTTTTTATTTTGGTGTTATTTTTTATATAGGGTATTAGATTAGGTTTAATTTTTATTATTTTTGATAATTTCGTTTATTTTCGTTTTGTAATCTTAGATTTTATTTTTTTTTCATAATTTTAGTGTTTGTTTTTTGTAATGTTATTTTTTTTATTTTTTTTCGTAGTCAGGATTTTTTAATTTTGTAACTTAGTTTTTTTTTTTATAAAAATAGTTATTTTTAGTTTAAGCTTATTTTTTTTTTATTTCACAGGTAAGTTTTTATTTATTTTAAGATAGTTATATTGTAACTTTAAAGTTAGGGGAGTGTTAAGTTTAGGGGTTAATAGTTTAATTTAGTGTGTCCCGATGTGGGGGTCTGGCGGTTTAGCGCTTAATAGGTTTAGTTTAGTAGTTGCGATGTGGGGGGCCAGCGGTTTAGGGGTTAATAGCTTTTTTATAGTGGTGTAGGGGGTTAATAGGTTTATTTAGTTGTTAGCGATGCGGGGGCGTCGGTTTAGGGGTTAATAGGTTTATTTAGTGTTCGCAATGTCGGGGGCGGCGGGTTAGGGGTATTTAGACTAGGAGTTTATGATATCAATGGGGATTGCGCAATCGCAGGTTTTAGTTTTTTCTAACACTTTCTCTCCATTGGCGTCTATGGGGGAAAATGTGCACGAGCACGTCAAGTCAGGCCTTGACTTTTGTGCGGTATGGAGCTTAATGCACCATAACGCACAGCACAAGAAGGTTTTTCTGTAACTTGTAATGGCAGCGCTATGGAGCGTGCAAACTGCAAAACAATACCTTACACCCATACTTGCACGCTAAACCAATTGCATTTATTTAAGTGCGCTAAACCCGACATGAATTATGAATATTTCAAATTCTAATGTTCTTCATATACAGAAGAATGTCCTTTTTATTGTAAATACATATTTCTATATATATATATCTGTATATACCTATACCTGTATGTAAAATGTGTATAACGCGCATCTGGGTACGCAACTTAGGTCTAACGCAGTCAGGAAGCATTGCTCTATTCAATGCGCGTTATTGAAATATTAAATATAAAGGGCTAGATTACAAGTGGAGTGCTAAATTATCGTGCATGCAAATGGGTGCAAATTTGTCGTTTGCAGGCATGCAACAATTAATCAGCCATTGCAAGTGGCTGGTTATTGGTACCATGAGCTTGTGGTAGCAATTAGTGCTTATAAAATTAATCGGAGATCAGATCTCTGGTTAATTTTATAGATTTGTGCCAAAAGCCCCCAAAATACTGTTTAGTGTTTTTTTTTATTTTAATATGGCAGCATCTTTATTTTTTAATTTAAAAAAACTGCACTAGGCAGTATTTTGGGGTTAAAGTTGGTGGGAGTGGGGTGTTAGAAAGAAAAATGGCACTGAAAAATACGTTTACATAGCAGTCTATGGGAACTGTGTGTTCCCAGTAAATATATACAGTATGTATATGCTTATATACATATATATTTATGTGTTAATATGTGTATATACTAGGGTTGCCACCTGTCCCTTAAAATACAGAACACTCATAAGTTACACATGCTGCAGGGTGTGTAGGTAGGAACATGAATAGCGCTGTCCAGAAACACAATACATGTTCCTCTCTGCACACCCTGCAGCATGTGTAACTCATAAGTGTCCAGGAAAACATGGCTGAAGTGGCAACCCTAGTATATACACATATTAAAGGGACACTATACACCAATTTTAATATAACTGCATGTAAAAGAAACTATTATTAAAAAAGAATATGCACAGATAAAACAAATTACTTAGAAGATCCCAGTTTAGCACTGTTGAAAAGGTTAGGCTGGGATACCCACTGAAATGGGCTGGAAAGCAAAAAGAGCAGACTCCCCCCCCCCCTTCCACCCTCCCCTGCATATGAAAATACCCTTTACACAAATATGAGCATGCTGGAGAAGGTAGACAACAGTCTACTTCTAAAACTTTGGGGCTTGGTTAGGAGTCTGAAAATCAGCACAATGTTATTTAAAAAAAAGAAAAACTATAATTTTGTTCAATTTTAAAAATGTATGGGATATATAAATGGATCATATACAAAACAATTATGCAAAGAAAAAACTAGTGTACAATGTCCCTTTAACACATAAATATATATGTATATAATCATATACATGTATATTTAAACATGCTGCCATCGCTGCGCTACTAACCCCATTCGCTGCGCTTAAGTTCTGATGTGTAACTGTATAGTGTTATGTGTAACTGTACTGTTCAAAGTATTTTTGACATGTTTTGTGACACTTTTTTGTTTTGTGAAACAGCTTACCAGAGCTCAGAGATCCCAACGCACGTTTACTTTCAACTTGTAATATGAGCAATAAACCTCACAAGTGCAAACATTTGCGATAAACCCCCTTCGGCTTGTGCATAACTGTTAGCCCGCTACTGGCCATTATAGGGACAGTAAACACCAGAATTTTTGTTGTTTAAAAAGGTAGATAATCCCTTTATTACCCATTCCCCAATTTTGCATAACCAACACAGTTATAATAATATACTTTTTATCTTGGTGATTACCTTGTATCTATGGTTTTGCAAACTGCCCCCTTATTTCAGTTCTTTTGACAGACTTCCATTTTTAGCCAATCAGTGCTTGCTCCTAGGAGCTTCACGTGCCTGAGCTCAATGTTATCTATATGAAACACATGAACTAACGCCCTCTAGTGGTGAAAAATTGTCAAAATGCTTTCAGATTAGAGGTGGCCTTCAAGGTCTAAGAAATTAGCATATATACCTCCTAGATTTAGCTTTCAACTATGAATACAAACAGAACAAAGCAAAATTGGTAATAAAAGTAAATTGGAAAGTTGTTTAAAATTACATGCCCTATTTAAATCATGAAAGTTTTTTTTTTCCACTTTACTGTCCCTTTAATGTTCTGACTCACTGAAAAATTATACCCACAAACTTTTAATTTATTTAATATATTGGTTGCTACTTTATTGATTTGTAGTCTTAAATTAATGTATTCATTTGTCATGTCACAAATGTGTATTATTCAAAGTTTCCTTTTCATGTAGCTGGAAAAGATGTAATAAACAGCCCTGCATATTTGTAAAATTGTTCAATCAAGAATATTGTTCAATTCAGTAATAGCCAAAAATACCTTATGATTTGGAAATGCATCATCCACTGTTCAGAAGTGTTGTGCAAATAAGTTTTCTTTTTTATGGCAGAATTGACACACCAAAACCAGATTTATACTATATATAAATAAATATATGTAGATGAAAGAGAGTGAGAAGCGCCAGTACAATAAAATAAAAACGTATAAAAATTGTGACTTCAGATTTTGCTCATATTAAAAATAATGATAACTTAAATCATTAATCATAGCTCTTTACACATGGTACATTTACATAATAGGGTTTGAAGTTAGAGATTTTAGGCTTTAAAAGCTTGTGTGAAGAAGAAGGCTTAGAGGCCGAATTATCAAGTGTCTGTCGGACCTGATCAGACAGTGCTGATCAGGTCCGACAGACATCGCTGAATGCGGAGAGCAATACGCTCTCCGTATTCAGCATTGCACCAGCAGCTCACAAGAGCTGCAGGTGCAACGCCGCCCCCTGCAGACTCGCGGCCAATGGGCCACCAGCAGGGAGGTGTCAATCAACCCGATAATACTCGATCGGGTTGAATTGTGGCGATTCCTGTCCGCCTCATCAGAGCAGGTGGACAGGGTTATGGAACAGCAGTCTTTAGACCGCTGCTCCATAACTTGTGTTTCTGGCGAGTCTGAAGACTCGCCAGAAACACAGGCCCTCCAGCTCCATACGGAGCTTGATAAATGGGCCTCCTTGAGTCTTTGTTCTGGGAAGGGGCATCTTTCACAGTGCTGGGGAGATTGTTTCACAGAGATGCAGTGACATGGCTAAAAGCTTGAACTCCACAACTTTGGTGAATTTGTGGCACATTTAGCCTCAGGGCATGTGCTGATAGAAGAGGACTTAGAGCACCAGCAATGCTCTTAGATAGCTTAGTCTCTAAATGTAAGATAGCAGGCTTATCTTGAATTGTATGCACTATTTTGAGCTAGATTATGAGTGGTGCTGTAATTGTTGCGTGCAAACGAAAAGGGTTTATCACGGCTCTTTTTGTGCGTTGGAAGTAGTGTGCGTATTACATGTTGAAAGTAAATGCGTTTGCTCAAACGCAATTGAATTTAACACGCAATGGGATAGCGTGAGAACTCTAGTTAACTGTTACGCTCAAATTAAAAGTGGCAAAAAACATTAAAAATACATTTAAAAGTACAGTTACACTAATAAAAAATATTTGTTTAAAAAGTTATAAGAGCCCAAAGATATGTTAGAAGAAAAATAAAGAAGACTGCAAAGGGCTTTAACATTGAGATACATACATATACATATACACGTCTAAATATGTATATGTTTGTGTGTATATATATATATATATATATATATATATATATATATATATATATATATGTATGTATATACAGGGAGTGCAGAATTATTAGGCAAATGAGTAATTTGACCACATCATCCTCTTTATGCATGTTGTCTTACTCCAAGCTGTATAGGCTCGAAAGCCTACTACCAATTAAGCATATTAGGTGATGTGCATCTCTGTAATGAGAAGGGGTGTGGTCTAATGACATCAACACCCTATATCAGGTGTGCATAATTATTAGGCAACTTCCTTTCCTTTGGCAAAATGGGTCAAAAGAAGGACTTGACAGGCTCAGAAAAGTCAAAAATAGTGAGATATCTTGCAGAGGGATGCAGCACTCTTAAAATTGCAAAGCTTCTGAAGCGTGATCATCGAACAATCAAGCGTTTCATTCAAAATAGTCAACAGGGTCGCAAGAAGCGTGTGGAAAAACCAAGGCGCAAAATAACTGCCCATGAACTGAGAAAAGTCAAGCGTGCAGCTGCCAAGATGCCACTTGCCACCAGTTTGGCCATATTTCAGAGCTGCAACATCACTGGAGTGCCCAAAAGCACAAGGTGTGCAATACTCAGAGACATGGCCAAGGTAAGAAAGGCTGAAAGACGCCCACCACTGAACAAGACACACAAGCTGAAACGTCAAGACTGGGCCAAGAAATATCTCAAGACTGATTTTTCTAAGGTTTTATGGACTGATGAAATGAGAGTGAGTCTTGATGGGCCAGATGGATGGGCCCGTGGCTGGATTGGTAAAGGACAGAGAGCTCCAGTCCGACTCAGACGCCAGCAAGGTGGAGGTGGAGTACTGGTTTGGGCTGGTATCATAAAAGATGAGCTTGTGGGGCCTTTTCGGGTTGAGGATGGAGTCAAGCTCAACTCCCAGTGCTACTGCCAGTTTCTGGAAGACACCTTCTTCAAGCAGTGGTACAGGAAGAAGTCTGCATCCTTCAAGAAAAACATGATTTTCATGCAGGACAATGCTCCATCACTCGCGTCCAAGTACTCCACAGTGTGGCTGGCAAGAAAGGGTATAAAAGAAGAAAATCTAATGACATGGCCTCCTTGTTCACCTGATCTGAACCCCATTGAGAACCTGTGGTCCATCATCAAATGTGAGATTTACAAGGAGGGGAAACAGTACACCTCTCTGAACAGTGTCTGGGAGGCTGTGGTTGCTGCTGCACGCAATGTTGATGGTGAACAGATCAAAACACTGACAGAATCCATGGATGGCAGGCTTTTGAGTGTCCTTGCAAAGAAAGGTGGCTATATTGGTCACTGATTTGTTTTTGAATGTCAGAAATGTATATTTGTGAATGTTGAGATGTTATATTGGTTTCACTGGTAAAAATAAATAATTGAAATGGGTATATATTTGTTTTTTGTTAAGTTGCCTAATAATTATGCACAGTAATAGTCACCTGCACACACAGATATCCCCCTAAAATAGCTATAACTAAAAACAAACTAAAAACTACTTCCAAAACTATTCAGCTTTGATATTAATGAGTTTTTTGGGTTCATTGAGAACATGGTTGTTGTTCAATAATAAAATGAATCCTCAAAAATACAACTTGCCTAATAATTCTGCACTCCCTGTATATATATATATGTATGTATATATATATCGTACATAAAAAGAAAGCTGTTAGCAAATGAATAGATCAAACAAGATCGGCTGATGAAGCGCATGTACGCATGCGTGAAACGCGTCAGGTGTTAATTTGCCTACTCACCTGTGCATTTGCAACTATGCTGAATAAACTTTCCTTTTGAACCAGGCTTTTGGTACCGGACTAGCCTCCATTCTTTTTCCCCTCGGGGATTCGCATTAATATATAAATGTGTGTGTTTGTGTTCATATGTGTTTATGTATTTATATGTGTATATATGTATTTGCAGACATATATACACATATAAGCACATAAAAAATATGTATAGATATAATATCTATATAAGTGCTCTTTGCAGTCAAGTAGCTGAAAGCAAGAAAAATTATATTTATGCAATATTCATATTTAATAACGTGTTTAAGTATGTATTTACTGTAAATATTTCACATTCCAATGCTCTTCACAAAGGGGAATATGTTCAAAGTATTTTTAAATAGATATTTATATGTATGTATATATATATATATATATATATATATATATATATATATATATATATATATAAAAACCTATATATAGTAATATAGATATATAGGTATAACTATACAGTATTTTATCAAAATACAGATATATATATAGAAATATGCAGGGCCGGATTTACAGCCAAGGTGCCTGTAGGCACCAAAATCTAAAACGCCCTCCTCGCTCACCGTTATGCAGGTGACCTTAGCTAAGATGGCCGCTGACAGTGAAATAACAGCACTGCGTATGTGCAGTGACTATCTTTGTTAAAGGGCCACAAGCATTATACATGTGCGGGGGAAGTAACAATCATAATACTTGTGGTGACCTTAACAAAGATGGCCCCTACGCAAGCACAGTGCTGTTATTTCACTGCCGGCAGCCATTTTAGTAAAGGTCGCTGCCTGATCATTATTTATAATAGGCAATACAGGATATTTAAGAATAAATAGAACATATTCTGCTATGTGAAGAACATTGGAATGTGAAATAATAAAATGTCATGTCAGATTAGCACACTTGGTAGTTTTTTTTTTCAGCTTTTCACGCTAAATTGAAGTCTATGGGGGAATACGTTAAAACAGTTGCAATATTCTAAGTTTGTTTTTTTGTGCACGATGGGTTAGCACTTTTGTGAAAGCATTTTACTTTCAAGTTATAATACACAAGCTACCCGACGTGCAAAAAGCTTACTTCTAGCTGAGTTAGCATGTGAGCCTTTTATTGGCAAGAGTGCAGGGAGTAGAGGATGGGTGTCATACGCAGAATTTTGACTAGCCAGTAAGTAGACTTGTACATTTTGTACCAACTGAAGGCAATGGAGTAGTTTTTATGGGAAACCATAATAAAGTGCATTGCAATAATGCAAACACCTTTTCACCAAAACATGGATAATTAGAGGAAGATTCTTTGCAGGAAAAAGGTGTTTGACTAGCCTGCCTATATTATTTAAATGAAAGAATGAGGATTGTACTGTGGCTTCTATATGATCTTTCAGGGAAACACCAAGATGTCTTACTAGTTCTGAGGTTTGTGGTTTTGATCCTTCACATTCTAGACCAATCTAGACCAATTAGTTGATCTTGTTGCAGCTTAGTTTTCATCATGCACCCTCTGCCCATGACAAGTACTTCTGTTTTCTGCTAGGTTTAGTTTCAACCAATGGGCATTCATCCTTCCCAGTAAGACATGCATTGACTGTTTCTTTTGGAGTTTAGCTTGAAGGAGATATATATTTGTGTGTCATCTTCATAACAATGATAGCTTAGGTCATGTTGCCTTATGATACTTCACACTCCAAGGTCGCAGGTCCAGAGGAGCATACTCCAGATGATACTCTCTGGGTTTCATATAGAAATGTTTTGAACCTTTGAATCTTTGCTGCGGTTAGATATTATTACTGATATAAATAAGATTCTTATCTCGGATCATGCTGTTGTTTCCTTAAATATATCAATCTCCCCCTATGGAAAGAAAAAAATTGGGAAGTTTTTTTCCCCTTCATTTTTGTATCAGAATATCAAATTTAGGAACTGGCTAATAAATAAATGTGGGGAATTTAAAAATCTTAATAAAGAATATATTCCCAAAGTAGAAATATTCTGGGAAACCGCGAAGGCTTTCTTAAGGGGAGAAATTAGGGCTTATATGATAAGGAAAAGAAAAGAAAAGAAATAGAGAAAAAAAAGCTGCAAGCATCTAATAATTTTAAGAAGAAATATAGTGAATATATTAAGAAACCTGATAAAGATCATTGGCTTGAATATCAGAAGGCAAAAGAAGCTAGAGAGATTTTTCTTAGCCAGCAAGCAGTTCAAACTGGTCTTAAAAATAGAGCACTTTTTGATAGAGCTAGTCCTAAATCTACTAAATATTTAGCTAGTCTAGCTAAAAATAAGAAAAAGAAGAACTATATAGGATCCATTCTTTCAGGGGGGATAAGATATAACTCTCCACAAGATATACTAACGCAGTTTCAGATATATTATCAAAAATTATATTCAGCAGAAGAGATTAATGAAAAGACCCGGAATGAGTTCTGGGATAAGGTGGTCTTACCTAAGATTACAGAAGAGCAATTGGGTTCTATAAACAGCCTGATAACAGCCGAAGAGAATACATAACTTAGCTAATGAAAAGGCACCAGGCCCAGACTATTTGCCCTCAGAATTTTATAAAATACTGGAAATACAACTCATCCCTAGGCTAGAAGTTCTTTTTAACAGTTATTTTTTTACTCAAAATAAACCATCTAAGTACTTTTCGGCCTCAAATATTGTACTTATTCTAAAAAAGATAGAGACTCAGAATCGATGGATTCATATCGCCCTATTTCCCTTCTAAATGCCGATTACAAGCTACTAATTACTATTATCTCAAACAGACTTAATAAAATACTAGGAGGGATAATCTACCCTGATCAATCAGGATTTATGACAGGCAGAACATCGCTAAAAAACATAAGAACAGCTATGTCCTTAATTGAACACTTTCAATTGAACAATAGACTTAAGCCAATACAGTCTGATTTTGCTTTAATCACGGTGGATGCCGAAAAGGTTTGATTCCATTATATGGGATCATTTATTTATTACTTTAAACAAATTTGGTTTTGCAGGTAACCTTGTTAACTTCATTAAGCTTATTTATGAAAACCCGATCTCCTTTCTTAGTATTAATGGCACTCTCTCACCCAATATAACGCTAAAGAAGGGCACTAGACAGGGATGTCCCTTATCCCACCTTCTATTTAACTTAGCATTAGAACCCTTGGCAGTCAGATGCAGAAAAGAATTAGAAGGGATAGTATTAGGCAAAAGGAAATTTGTCCTCTCATTGTATGTGGATGACATACTATTTTATATGGGTAATACAAAAATGAACATCCCTTGTCTTTTAGAAATTATATCGGAATTCAGTTCCTTTTCAGGTTACAAAATTAATTTAAAAAAATCAGAAATTTTATGGATCATTCTGAGGAAGGACAGCTTTTTGAATAACCCTTTCGCCTTAGCAGATAAAAAAATTAAATACTTGGGAATAGTTTTATCCAGCAATCCAGAGTGGTACTATCAGAACTTTACCCCAATTTGGGAGAAGTTTTCTACATCTTGTAAAATCTGGTCTAGACTTCCACTCACTTTGTCAGCAAAAGTCACCATGATAAAAATGATCATCTTCCCAAAGCTGCTTTTTGTGATGCAAAATATGCCCATTTTTTTGCATAGTAGAGATATTAAAATTTTTAATTCTTCTTGCTCTAGATTTTTATGGGGAAAAGGGAAACCACGTATATCTATAGCTAAACTTTCCCATAGTAAGGAAGATGGTGGCCTTGCACTTCCAAATGTAAAATTTTATCACTGGGCCTGTATGTCAAAATTTGCTATAGACTGGCTTACTGAAACTGATTACATTACAAATTTTGAGGAGGAAGAGGCCATGATTCGACCCTACTCCCTTAAAGCACTTCTTCATAAACTGAACGAACCACTACCTAAATATGTAATACCTCGATTTACATTTCAGAATATAATTCAAGCCTGGATGAAACTCTAAAACTTTAGAAGTGGATAATTCCAGTTCTAGATATTTACCAATTAATGGTAACCCTGACTTTAAACCAGGTTGTGATTTATATGTTTTTAAATTATGGTCTAAGAATGCCCTAAAATATATCTTTAAGCTGATAGAACCTCAGACTAAAAATATTAAAACATTTAATCAACTTATGTCTGAATTCACGTTAAACAAAAAACAATTTTTTGCCTATTTACAGGTAAGGCACTATATTACTATTTTAGATTGGAGGGAGATCACTACTTGGTCTTTGGGACCACTGGACCCTATTATAAGTCGCTACCATACAGGATTACATTCTATGTCAGCAGTGTACAAATTGTTAATAGAACAAGCTACAGTTTCTATTCTGATGCGTTTGTATAGAACATGGTCTGCTGATTTTGAAGATTTAGAACTTGAAGTATTTAGAAAGAGTATTTCAGCCACCTTAAATTATACTAATGCTACTTCACTAAGAGAATCTCATATGAGGCTTATGAATAGATCATACTTGACGCCAAGGGCATTGGCTAAATGTTCTGGGGGGGAGGAGAAAGTATGCCCGAAGTGTAGAGCTCCTGCAGCGGACCTTATACACGCATTCTGGTCCTGTCCAAGACTCCAGAAGTTTTGGCACCAAGTTGTATTTTGGTTAAATAAGTTCTTAGTAACTAAATTCAATTTAAATGACTCCCATATTTTCTTTCTGGTTACAGAGACTTCAGTGCAGAATAAATCCCTAATCAATACAGCTATTCTCATAGCCAGACAACTGATTTTAAGGAAATGGTAAGATTGAAGGTCACCGGCTTTAGCTAATTTTATTCAGAATATGCTATACCAAATAACTATTGTTCAATATGATCCACTTATTTATATGGAAGGGGAAATGAGAGCTTTTCTCATAAAATGGGAAAGGGTGATTATGTCTCTTTATCTACTCAAGAACAGATCCTTTCACCCTTTCGTTCCTCTCCTGTCTTTTTATTGCTTATCCAATCAGATTCTTATCCTCTACATTAGAGACAAATAGTATATTAAAAGTATAAGGATGGTTTCTTTTTTTTTTTTGTGTTTGTGTTTTATGTTTTTGGTTTCATTTTCTTGTCGTCTTTGTTTTGATTGTTCTTTGTCTGTCTTGTTTTACCCAAAAATATTCCAATAGTGTATAAGTATAAATTACAGGTATTGGCTCTCTACAGAAATTCCTTTTGAATGTTTTTTTATGTACTTTTTGCTGATAAATGGTTAATCAAAGAATTATTTGATTAGTTTGTATTTGTATTTTGTTTGTTTTTGATTCTGTATCAGACTTGCTTGATTTCTGCTGTACCTGTATAATGATGTGCACAATCTTTGCTTACATCTTTGTTTTTGTTTTGAATGACACCCTGAGCGGTGTGTTGGAAAAAAAAGCATATGTTGTTTTTTTTTTGCTTTTTTATGCTGTTCGATTATCAATAAAAATATAATAATTAAAAAAAAAGAAATGTTTTGAACCAACTGTTTGTGCCAGGGATAGCTTCAAGTGTACCTATTAGTGCTGAAAAAGGTAGAACACCAGAATACTGTGAAATAAGATCACTTTTTTTTAAGTAAAAACGTTTACTAAAACAAAGCAATGAGTATACATTTGGCAATTCTTAGCCTTGAGTAGTTAGTGGCTCGTTAGTTGTTAAAGGGACACTAAACCCAAAATTTTTCTTTCATGATTCAGATAGAGCATGCAATTTTAAGCAACTTTCTAATTTACTCCTATTATCAATTTTTCTTCATTCTCTTGCTATCTTTATTTAAAAAGCAGGAATGTGATGCATAGGAGCCGGCCCATTTTTGGTTAAAGGGACACTAAACCATTTTTTTTTCTTTCATGACTCAGATAGAGCATGAGATTTTAAGCAACTTTCTAATTTACTTCTATTATCAATTTTTCTTTGTTCTCATGCTATCTTAATTTGAAAAATCAGTACTATAAGCTTTAGAGCCAGCCCATTTTTTGTTCAGCACCTGGGTAGCACTTGCTGATTTGTGGCTAAATGTAGCAAACCAATTAGCAAGTGCTACCCAGGTGCTGAACTAAAAATGGGCCGGCTCCTAACCTTTCATTACTGTTTTTTCAAATCAAGATATCATAAACAAGAAACAAACAAAGAAAAATTGATAATAGGAGTAAATTAGAAAGTTGCTTAAAATTGCATGCTTTATCTGAATCATGAAAGAAAAAAATTGGGGTTAGTATCCCTTTAAGATCCTGGGTTATGCTTGCTTATTGGTGGGTAAATATAAGCCTCCAATAAGCAAGCGCTATCCATGGTGCTGAACCTAAAATGGGCTGGCTGCTAAGATTTACATTCCTGCTTTTAAAATAAAGGTAGCAAGAGAACAAAGAAAATTGATAATAGGAGTAAATTAGAAAGTTGCTTAAAGGACCAGTCAACACATCAGATTGACATAATCAACAAATGCAAGATAACAAGACAATGCAATAGCAAATAGTTTGAACTTCAAATGAGTAGTAGATTTTTTTATAACAAATTTCAAAGTTATGTATATTTCCACTCCCCTTGTACCATGTGATAGCAATCAGCCAATCACAAATGCATACGTATAGTCTGTGAATTCTTGCACATGCTCAGTAGGATCTGGTGACTCAAAAATTGAGTGTCCCTTTAAAATTTCATGCTCTATCTGAATCATGAAAGAAAAAATTTGGGTTCAGTGTCCTTTTAAAGATGGTGTTCATTGGCAGGTAGACAAATTTCTGTAATCACATACAGAATGAACTTCATCTCATCATGCAACAAAACACTGTGGAAGATGTTTCAGAAAAGTCTGTGCTTAATAGCTGCTTGTTCAATTCTTTGTTCTGCATAGGAACAGCTTTACTAACAAATCTGGAAGGTTTCATTGTACAGTTAAAGTCCCTGTTAAAATTTAATTTGCATACAGGTTTAATCAATCTGCACAAAGTTTTGCACAAAACCCATTAGCATATCTATTCTAGACTGTCAATCTAGTTTACAATTTGTTCTCACTTTCTCCAACTCTCTGGCCTCTATTTATCAAGCTGTAAACCGCAAATACGCTGGAATACCGCAGCATATTTGTGGCGAGCCTTATTTGCCTTAGTTATCAAAGGCTAGAGACCGGCAAATGTAGAATATAGTGACATAACATACTCAGTCCGACACAGATCGATGGTTACGTCACTCCAGATGTTCCGAACGCAAGTTCGGCACAATCTGACTACTTTTGGAAGTTATCAAGATTCTACCAGGTACGCTCGCCACTTTTCTGGCCCAGCGTACCTGGTTTTCAATCCGCCACCCTGGAGGTGGCGGATGCCATAGGAATCAATGGGAGTCTGACAGCAGCGAAAGCTCATGTTCGCTGCTGCCCGATATCCTATTGATTCCTATGGGAAATGTCTACACCTAACACCCTAACATGTACCCCGAGTCTAAACACCCCTAATTTGCCCCCCCCTACACCGCCGCCACCTACATTATACTTATTAACCCCTAAACCGCCGCTCCTGGAGCCCACAACAACTAAATAAAATGTTTAACCCCTAAACCGCCACTCCCGGAGCCCACCGCAACTAAATAAAATGTTTAACCCCTAAACCACCGCTCCCGGAGCCCACCGCAACTAAATAAAATGTTTAACCCCTAAACCACCACTCCCGGAGCCCACCGCAACTAAATACAATGCTTAACCCCTAAACCGCCGCTCCCGGAGCCCACCGCAACTAAATAAAATGTTTAACCCCTAAACCGCCTCTCCCGGAGCCCGCCGCAACTATAATAAATATATTAACCCCTAAACCGCCACTCCCGGAGTCCGCCGCCACCTAGATTATACATATTAACCCCTATCCTGCCCCCCCCCCTACACCGCTGCCACTATAATAAAGTTATTAACCCCTATACCTAAGTCTAACCCTAACACCCCCTAACTTAAATATAATTTAAATACATCTAAATAAATATTACTATTATTAACTAAATTATTCCTATTTAAGACTAAATACTTACCTATAAAATAAATCCTAAGATTGCTACAATATAACTAATAGTTACATTGTAGCTATTTTAGGATTTATTTTTATTTTACAGGCAAGTTTGTATTTATTTTAACTAGGTAGAATAGTTATTAAATAGTTATTAACTATTTAATAACTACCTAGTTAAAATAAATACAAAATTACCTGTAAAATAAATCCTAACCTAAGTTACAGTTACACCTAACACTACACTATCATTAAAATAATTACATAAATTAACTACAATTAAATAAAACTAATTACAATTAAATAAAATTAACTAAAGTACAAAACAAACACTAACCTTAAAAGGGCCTTTTGCGGGGCATTGCCCCAAAGTAATCAGCTCTTTTACCTGTAAACAAAATACAATACCCCCCCAACATTAAAACCCACCACCCACACACCCAACCCTACTCTAAAACCCACCCAAACCCCCCTTAAAAAACCTAACACTAACCCCTTGAAGATCACCCTACCTTGAGCCGTCTTCACCCAGCCAAGCACAAGTGGACCTCCGGACCGGCAAAAGTCTTCATCCGATCCGGGTCAGAAGAGGACATCCAGACCGGCAGAAGTCTTCATCCAGACGGCATCTTCTATCTTCATCCATCCGGAGCGGAGTGGGTCCATCTTCAATCCAGCCAGCGCGGAGCATCCTCTTCCATCGACATCCTAACAAAGAATGAAGGTTCCTTTAAATGACGTCATCCAAGATGGCGTCCCTTGAATTCCGATTGGCTGATAGGATTCTATCAGCCAATCGGAATTAAGGTAGGAAAAAGCCTATTGCCTGATCTAATCAGCCAATAGGATTGAGCTCGCATTCTATTGGCTGATTGGAACAGCCGATAAAATGCGAGCTCAATCCTATTGGCTGATTGGATCAGCCAAAAGGATTGAAGTTCAATCCTATTGGCTGATTGCATCAGCCAATAGGATTTTTCCTACCTTAATTCTGATTGGCTGATAGAATCCTATCAGCCAATTGGAATTCAAGGGACGCCATCTTGGATGACGTCATTTAAAGGAACCTTCATTCTTCGCTAGGACGTCGATGGAAGAGGATGCTCCGCGCCGGCTCGATTGAAGATGGATGAAGACTTCTGCCGGTCTGTATGTCCTCTTCTGCCCGGATTGGATGAAGACTTCTGCCGGTCTGGAGGTCCACTTGTGCCCGGCTGGGTGAAGACGGCTCAAGGTAGGGTGATCTTCAGGGGGTTAGTGTTAGATTTTATTAAGGGGGGTTTGGGTGGGTTTTAGAGTAGGGTTGGGTGTGTGGGTGGTGGGTTTTAATGTTGGGGGGTATTGTATTTTTTTTTACAGGTAAAAGAGCTGATTACTTTGGGGCAATGCCCCGCAAAAGGCCCTTTTAAGGGCTATTTGTAATTTAGTATAGGGTAGGGAATTTTATTATTTTGGTTGGCTTTTTTATTTTATTAGGGGGATTAGAGTAGGTGTAATTAGTTATTTTCTATAATTTAGAGTAGGGTTGGGTGTGTGAATGGTGGGTTTTAATGTTGGGGGGTTGTATTTCTTTTTTACAGGTAAAAGAGCTGATTAAAGGGCTATTTGTAATTTAGTATAGGGTAGGGAATTTTATTATTTTGGTGGTTTTTTATTTTATTAGGGGGATTAGAGTAGGTGCAATTAGTTTAAAATTCTTGTAATTTTTTTTTATTTTCTGTAATTTAGTGTTTGTTTGTTTTTTACTTTAGTTAATTTTATTTAATTGTAATTAGTTTTATTTAATTGTAGTTAATTTATGTAATTATTTTAATGATAGTGTAGTGTTTTGTGTAATTGTAACTTAGGTTAGGATTTATCTTACAGGTAACTTTATATTTATTTTAGCTAGGTAGTTATAAAATAGTGAATAACTATTTAATAACTATTGTAAAACAAACAAAATTCTTACTAAAGAGATCCTAATAGGGGACGCTCTACTCTAATCATACAAAATTAATAAACATATAAAACTTAAAAAAAATAAAATATATATATATATATATATATATATATATATATATAACAAATTCAAAATATATAAAAAATATATAATATAAAACCAATATTGAATACAAAATTCAAACCAAAATTATAAAAGACAAAGTCCCATATAATGATTCCAGAAGAGGTGGATGAGGAAAATTCGGCACAGAAGGACACGTAAGCTGCTCTCTCCTCACATCCAAAGAAGGATAACATCTAGGAAGAACATAGGGAGACAAAAGAGAGGCGCTTGTGTACCAGTAGAATGAAGATAAGATAGTAAATAACCACAACAGGGTACTCACATTTCGTACAAGCACTCATACAGTGCTATCAGACACATACTGGGCACTCACAGCAACCCAGCTTGCTGTATTCCAATGTGGGAACAGGAACTCTCTTGGAAGAATTCTTGGGAGCTAAGAAGAAAACTTGCCCACAGGAGCAACTCCAAACGCTGGATACAGGAGACCAAAGCATACACAGGGCAGTCTCAATCCCAATGATGATGGTAGGTAGGTGGTGTATAAACAATCTTCCAAGAGAGTTCCTGTTCCCACGTTGGAATACAGCAAGCTGGGTTGCTGTGAGTGCCCAGTACGTGTCTGATAGCACTGTATGAGTGCTTGTACTAAATGTGAGTACCGTGCTGTGGTTATTTACTATCTTATCTTCATTCTACTGGTACACACAAGCGCCTCTCTTTTGTCTCCCTGTGTTCTTCCTTAATAACTACTGTACCTAGTTAAAATAAATACAAACTTGCCTGTAAAATAAAAAAAAATCCTAAAATAGCTACAATGTAATTATTAATTATTTTGTAGCTATCTTACGGTTTATTTTACAGGTAAGTATTTAGTTTTAAATAGGAATAATTTAGTTAATAATAGTAATATTTATTTAGATTTATTTAAATTATATTTAAGTTAGGGGGTGTTAGGGTTAGGGTTAGACTTAGGTTTAGGGGTTAATAACGTTATTATAGTGGCGGCGGTGTATGGGGGGGGCAGGATAGGGGTTAATATGTATAATGTAGGTGACGGCGGGCTCCGGGAGCGGCAGTTTAGGGGTTAAACAATTTATTTAGTTGCGGCGGGGTCCGGGATCGGCAGGATAGGAGTTAATAACTTTATCCAAACTGTTGCTAACACCTGAGTGTGCAACCCTAGGGGGCGCTATAAGACTGCCAATGTCTAAGTATATCAACAAAGTCCCTTAACCCACTAATAAAAAATATCACAACTAGTATGATCCCAACTCTCAAATAAATGAACCAAAAGTTGGATTGTAAATAGTGATGTCCCGAACTGTTCGCCCGCGAACGGTTCACAGCGAACATAGGTTGTTCGCGTTCGCGTTTGTGGGCGAACACATGGCGATCTTCGATCCGCCCCTATGTGTCATCATTGTGGAAACTTTGACCCTTTATGTCACAGCCGCCTGACACATTAGAGCCAATCAACATCAGACACTCCCTCACAGACACTCCCAGCTACTCGGAATCCGCCATTTTAGACTCATAACGACCTTGCTTTTTTAATGAGATGACGTGTTATGTTTTTGCTCCTGACATTAATAGGAAAAACATAGCTAGGCTAGTGTATTTACAGTCCAGAAGGACTCCACTCATCTCTGCTGCAAGCACAACACCCCAAAAAGCCCTTTTTAGGGCTATATTTCGTGCCGTTTTTTTTTTTTTTTTTTTTTTTTTATTAGCATTTGCCTGGCTTTCAGCTGTGTGTTTAAGGCTCACAGCATATGCTGTGACTACTGCCACCACTGATATCTCCCTAACAACATTAGTTTAAATTTAACTAACCCAAAAATATAATTATTTTTCTAGTGTAATTTTTTTTCATTTTCTATCAGGCCAGTGTCACACAGCATATACTCTGGTTCATTGCTCTGTGCCAGCCAGCAGTGTTAATATCCGTTTATAACATTATTTTTAATTTAAAAAAAAAACACCAAAAAATATTTTTCTAGTGTAATCTAATTACATTTACTATCATGCCTGTGTCTGTCAGGCTCACTCAGCATTAATATACCTCTTTTTTTTCAGTATTTTGGTTAATTGGTCTGTGCCAGGCAGCCACCCAGCACTCATATCTATTTTTCTTTCACCTTAATTTTAATATAAAAAAAAAAAAAGTTTAAATTTGTTTGCTAGTGTAATCAAATCTAATTTTCTATCCGGCCTGTGTGTTTTGCTGACATAGACCTAGATTTGGAGTTTGGCGTTAGCCGTGAAAACCAGCGTTAGAGGCTCCTAACGCTGGTTTTAGGCTACCGCCGGTATTTGGAGTCGCTCAAAATAGGGTCTAACGCTCACTTTTCAGCCGCAACTTTTCCATACTACAGATCCCCTTACGTCAGTTGCGTATCCTATCTTTTCAATGGGATCTTTCTAACTCCGGTATTTAGAGTCGTTTCTGAAGTGAGCGTTAGACATCTAACGACAAAACTCCAGCCGCAGGAAAAAAGTCAGTAGTTAAGAGCTTTCTGGGCTTACGCCGGTTTCTAAAGCTCTTAACTACTGTACTCTAAAGTACACTAACACCCATAAACTACCTATGTACCCCTAAACCGAGGTCCCCCCACATCGCTGACACTCGAATACATTTTTTTAACCCCTAATCTGCTGACAGCCACCTACATTATCCTTATGTACCCCTAATCTGCTGCCCCTAACACCGCCGACCCCTATATTATATTTATTAACCCCTAATCTGCCCCCCTCAATGTCTCCTCCACCTGCCTACACTTATTAACCCCTAATCTGCCGACCAGACCTGAGCGCTACTATAATAAAGTTATTAACCCCTAATCCGCCTCACTAACCCTATAATAAATAGTATTAACCCCTAATCTGCCCTCCCTAACATCGCCAACACCTAACTTCAATTATTAACCCCTAATCTGCCGACTGGAGCTCACCGCTACTCTAATAAATGTATTAACCCCTAAAGCTAAGTCTAACCCTAACACTAACACCCCCCTAAGTTAAATATAATTTACATCTAACGAAATTAATTAACTCTTATTAAATAAATTATTCCTATTTAAAGATAAATACTTACCTGTAAAATAAATCCTAATATAGCTACAATATAAATTATAATTATATTATAGCTATTTTAGGATTAATATTTATTTTACAGGTAACTTTGTATTTATTTTAACCAGGTACAATAGCTATTAAATAGTTAAGAACTATTTAATAGCTAAAATAGTTAAAATAATTACAAAATTACCTGTAAAATAAATACTAACCTAAGTTACAATTAAACCTAACACTACACTATCAATAAATTAATTAAATAAACTACCTACAATTACCTACAATTAAACCTAACACTACACTATCAATAAATTAATTAAATACAATTCCTACAAATAAATACAATTAAATAAACTAGCTAAAGTACAAAAAATAAAAAAGAACTAAGTTACAAGAAATAAAAAAATATTTACAAACATAAGAAAAATATTACAACAATTTTAAACTAATTACACCTACTCTAAGCCCCCTAATAAAATAACAAAGCCCCCCAAAATAAAAAAATGCCCTACCCTATTCTAAATTACTAAAGTTCAAAGCTCTTTAACCTTACCAGCCCTGAACAGGGCCCTTTGCGGGGCATGCCCCAAAGAATTCAGCTCTTTTGCCTGTAAAACAAAACATATAATACCCCCCCCCCCCCAACATTACAACCCACCACCCACATACCCCTAATCTAACCCAAACCCCCCTTAAATAAACCTAACACTAAGCCCCTGAAGATCTTCCTACCTTATCTTCACCCTGCCAGGTTCAACGATCCATCCTGAAGAGCTCCTCTGATGTCCTGATCCAAGCCCAAGCGGGGGGCTGAAGAGGTCCATGATCCGGCTGAAGTCTTCATCCAAGCGGGAGCTGAAGAGGTCCATGATCCGGATGAAGTCTTCATCCAAGCGGGAGCTGAAGAGGTCCATGATCCGGATGAAGTCTTCTATCAACTGCATCTTCAATCTTCTTTCTTCCGGATCCATCTTGCAGACCTCCGATGCGGAACATCCTCTTCTCCCAACGCCTACTAGCCGAATGACGGTTCCTTTAAGGGACGTCATCCAAGATGGCGTCCCTCGAATTCCGATTGGCTGATAGGATTCTATCAGCCAATCGGAATTAAGGTAGGAATATTCTGATTGGCTGATGGAATCAGCCAATCAGAATCAAATTCAATTCAATCAAATTCAATCCGATTGGATTGATCCGATCAGCCAATAGAATGCAAGCTCAATCTGATTGGCTGATTGGATCAGCCAATCGGATTGAACTTGATTCTGATTGGCTGATTCCATCAGCCAATCAGAATATTCCTACCTTAATTCCGATTGGCTGATAGAATCCTATCAGCCAATCGGAATTCGAGGGACGCCATCTTGGATGACGTCCCTTAAAGGAACCGTCATTCGGCTAGTAGGAGAAGAGGATGTTCCGCGTCGGAGGTCTGCAAGATGGATCCGGAAGAAAGAAGATTGAAGATGCAGTTGATAGAAGACTTCATCCGGATCATGGACCTCTTCAGCTCCCGCTTGGATGAAGACTTCAGCCGGATCATGGACCTCTTCAGCCCTCCGCTTGGGCTTGGATCAGGACATCGGAGGAGCTCTCCAGGACGGATCAGTGAACCTGGCAGGGTGAAGATAAGGTAGGAAGATCTTCAGGGGCTTAG
This sequence comes from Bombina bombina, assembly GCF_027579735.1. Classification (NCBI taxonomy): domain Eukaryota; kingdom Metazoa; phylum Chordata; class Amphibia; order Anura; family Bombinatoridae; genus Bombina; species Bombina bombina. Next base: position 115,139,600 of record NC_069507.1, read on the forward strand.
TGTTAGGTTTATTTAAGGGGGGTTTGGGTTAGATTAGGGGTATGTGGGTGGTGGGTTGTAATGTTGGGGGAGGGTATTGTATGTTTTTTTTTACAGGCAAAAGAGCTGAACTTCTTGGGGCATGCCCCGCAAAGGGCCCTGTTCAGGGCTGGTAAGGTTAAAGAGCTTTGAACTTTAGTAATTTAGAATAGGGTAGGGCATTTTTTTTATTTTGGGGGGCTTTGTTATTTTATTAGGGGGCTTAGAGTAGGTGTAATTAGTTTAAAATTGTTGTAATATTTTTCTTATGTTTGTAAATATTTTTTTATTTTTTGTAACTTAGTTCTTTTTTATTTTTGTACTTTAGCTAGTTTATTTAATTGTATTTATTTGTAGGAATTGTATTTAATTAATTTATTGATAGTGTAGTGTTAGGTTAATTGTAGGTAATTGTAGGTAGTTTATTTAATTAATTTATTGATAGTGTAGTGTTAGGTTTAATTGTAACTTAGGTTAGGATTTATTTTACAGGTAATTTTGTAATTATTTTAACTATTTTAGCTATTAAATAGTTCTTAAATATTTAATAGCTATTGTACCTGGTTAAAATAAATACAAAGTTACCTGTAAAATAAATATTAATCCTAAAATAGCTATAATATAATTATAATTTATATTGTAGCTATATTAGGATTTATTTTACAGGTAAGTATTTATCTTTAAATAGGAATAATTTATTTAATAAGAGTTAATTAATTTCGTTAGATGTAAATTATATTTAACTTAGGGGGGTGTTAGTGTTAGGGTTAGACTTAGCTTTAGGGGTTAATACATTTATTAGAATAGCGGTGAGCTCCAGTCAGCAGATTAGGGGTTAATAATTGAAGTTAGGTGTCGGCGATGTTAGGGAGGGCAGATTAGGGGTTAATACTATTTATGATAGGGTTAGTGAGGCAGATTAGGGGTTAATAACTTTATTATAGTAGCGCTCAGGTCCGGTCGGCAGATTAGGGGTTAATAAGTGTAGGCAGGTGGAGGCGACGTTGTGGGGGGCAGATTAGGGGTTAATAAATATAATATAGGGGTCGGCGATGTTAGGGAAGCAGATTAGGGGTACATAGGGATAATGTAAGTAGCGGCGGTTTACGGAGCGGCAGATTAGGGGTTAATAATAATATGCAGGGGTCAGCGATAGCGGGGGCGGCAGATTAGGGGTTAATAAGTGTAAGGTTAGGGGTGTTATACTCTGGGTACATGTTAGAGTGTTAAGTGCAGACGTAGGAAGGGTTACCGCATAGCAAACAATGGGGCTGCGTTAGGAGCTGAACGCTGCTTTTTAGCAGGTGTTTGGGTTTTTTTCAGCTCAAACAGCTCCATTGTTTCCTATGGGGGAATCGTGCACGAGCACGTTTTTGAGGCTGGCCACTTGCGTAAGAAACTCTGGTATCGAGAGTTGAAGTGTTAAAAATGCTCTACGCTCCTTTTTTGGAGCCTAACGCAGCCATTCTGTGGACTCTCAATACCAGAGTTATTTTTATGGTGCGACCAGAAAAAAGCCGGCATTAGTTTTTTGGGTCGTTACCGACAAAACTCCAAATCTAGCCGATAGAGAGCCTACTGTGTTTACTTGCTGCCCTCCCTAGTCTATGAGCTACGACTCATATGTGTTTAACCTTTTTTTAATTCCCCCCCCAAAAAATAATTTCAATCATTTTTCTAGTGTAATCTAATAGTATTTTCTATCAGGCGTGTGTGTATCCGACATACATAGCCTACTGTTTTTAATAGCTGCCCTTCCAAGGCTACCTTTTTCTTAAAATTTCCAAAAAAAAGTCTTTAAATCATTATGCTAGTGTAATCTAATTGTATTTTCTATCAGGCCTGTGTCTAACTGTCTATCTGACTTACACAGCATACTGTTGTTATAATTGCTGCCCTACGTAGCAGCCAGCCAGTGCGACCACTCATAGAGTCATATGTGCATTGCACTTCTTAACATAATTTTAATATTAAAATCTAAAATTTTAAAATATTTTGCTAGTGTAATGTAACTTAATTTTCTATCAGTCCTGTGTTTTTGTCACTTACACAGCATAATGTGTTAAATTACTGCCCTACCTACCATCCACGACTCATATCTGCCAGCCTGTCTGCCAGGCCCAAGTAGCCAATTAGTGGCACCAATCACAATTCTTGTAACAGTAATAAAAAATAAAAAAAACATAATTTTTTGGACTGCAAATATTCAGTCTCCTAGGGCCATTGAATTTCATTTACCTCCTGCCTGCCACTGCCAGCCTTTTGTGCCAGGCCATCTAGCCAACTATTTACACCAATCATAATTGTTGTCACAGTCAGACAGTATAGTTATTAATTTAAATAAAAAAATTTTTTAGTGTTGATCTTAACCCTCAGTTTGCTCGTGCCTTTGAATTGCACTTTTCTACAGCCTTCCAAGCCTGTGTGCCAGGACTACTTAAAAAATATTTACACCAATCATATTTGTTGTGACAGTATTCTAATAATTAAAAATTTAAATTTTTGGTAATAGTTGCTGTGATTTGAATCCTCAGTTTGCTGGTGCCATTGAATAGCACTTTCCTCCTGCCTTGCAGCCTGCTGTGAGCCAGGCCCACCTAGCCAATTGTTGTCAGCAATCATATTTCTGTTAACAGTATTGCAAAAATTGTCAATCATCACTGTTTAGACTGTCAGTAATCAGTCTCTTAGTGTCGTTGAATTGCATCTCCCTCCTGCCTGCCATCCTTTTGTGCCAGGCCGTCTTGCCAACTATTTACACCAATCCAAATTTTTTGTCACAGTATAGTTACTAATTACAATTAAAAAAATCTTTATTGTTGATGATCTTAACCCTCAGTTTGCTCGTGCCTTTGAATTGCACTTTTCTACAGCCTTCCAAGCCTGTGTGCCAGGCCTACTTAAAAAATATTTACACCAATCATATTTGTTGTGACAGTATTCTAATAATTAAAAATTAAATTTTTTGGTAATAGTTGCTGTGATTTGAATCGTCAGTTTGCTGGTGCCATTGAATAGCACTTTCCTCCTGCCTTGCAGCCTGCTGTGAGCCAGGCCTACCTAGCCAATTGTTGTCAGCAATCATATTTCTGTTAACAGTATTTCAAAAATTGTCAATCATCACTGTTTAGACTGTCAGTAATCAGTCTCCTAGTTTCCTTGAATTGCATCTCCCTCCTGCCTGCCATCCTTTTGTGCCAGGCCGTCTTGCCAACTATTTACACCAATCCAAATTTTTTGTCACAGTATAGTTACTAATTACAATTAAAAAAATCTTTATTGTTGATGATCTTAACCCTCAGTTTGCTCGTGCCTTTGAATTGCACTTTTCTACAGCCTTCCAAGCCTGTGTGCCAGGTCTACTTAAAAAATATTTACACCAATCATATTTGTTGTGACAGTATTCTAATAATTAAAAATTAAAATTTTTGGTAATAGTTGCTGTGATTTGAATCCTCAGTTTGCTGGTGCCATTGAATAGCACTTTCCTCCTGCCTTGCAGCCTGCTGTGAGCCAGGCCCACCTAGCCAATTGTTGTCAGCAATCATATTTCTGTTAACAGTATTGCAAAAATTGTCAATCATCACTGTTTAGACTGTCAGTAATCAGTCTCCTAGTTTCCTTGAATTGCATCTCCCTCCTGCCTGCCATCCTTTTGTGCCAGGCCGTCTTGCCAACTATTTACACCAATCCAAATTTTTTGTCACAGTATAGTTACTAATTACAATTATAAAAATCTTTATTGTTGATGATCTTAACCCTCAGTTTGCTCATGCCTTTGAATTGCACTTTTCTACAGCCTTCCAAGCCTGTGTGCCAGGCCTACTTAAAAAATATTTACACCAATCATATTTGTTGTGACAGTATTCTAATAATTAAAAATTAAAATTTTTGGTAATAGTTGCTGTGATTTGAATCGTCAGTTTGCTGGTGCCATTGAATAGCACTTTCCTCCTGCCTTGCAGCCTGCTGTGAGCCAGGCCCACCTAGCCAATTGTTGTCAGCAATCATATTTCTGTTAACAGTATTGCAAAAATTGTCAATCATCACTGTTTAGACTGTCAGTAATCAGTCTCCTAGTTTCCTTGAATTGCATCTCCCTCCTGCCTGCCATCCTTTTGTGCCAGGCCGTCTTGCCAACTATTTACACCAATCCAAATTTTTTGTCACAGTATAGTTACTAATTAAAATTAAAAAAATCTTTATTGTTGATGATCTTAATCCTCAGTTTGCTCGTGCTTTTGAATTTCACTTTTCTACAGCCTTCCAAGCCTGTGTGCCAGGCCTACTTAAAAAATATTTACACCAATCATATTTGTTGTGACAGTATTCTAATAATTAAAAATTAAAATTTTTGGTAATAGTTGCTGTGATTTGAATCCTCAGTTTGCTGGTGCCATTAAATAGCACTTTCCTCCTGCCTTGCAGCCTGCTGTGAGCCAGGCCCACCTATCCAATTGTTGTCAGCAATCATATTTCTGTTAACAGTATTGCAAAAATTGTCAATCATCACTGTTTAGACTGTCAGTAATCAGTCTCCTAGTGTCCTTGAATTGCATCTCCCTCCTGCCTGCCATCCTTTTGTGCCAGGCCGTCTTGCCAACTATTTTCACCAATCCAAATTTTTTGTCACAGTATAGTTACTAATTACAATTATAAAAATCTTTATTGTTGATGATCTTAACCCTCAGTTTGCTCATGCCTTTGAATTGCACTTTTCTACAGCCTTCCAAGCCTGTGTGCCAGGCCTACTTAAAAAATATTTACACCAATCATATTTGTTGTGACAGTATTCTAATAATTAAAAATTAAAATTTTTGGTAATAGTTGCTGTGATTTGAATCGTCAGTTTGCTGGTGCCATTGAATAGCACTTTCCTCCTGCCTTGCAGCCTGCTGTGAGCCAGGCCCACCTAGCCAATTGTTGTCAGCAATCATATTTCTGTTAACAGTATTGCAAAAATTGTCAATCATCACTGTTTAGACTGTCAGTAATCAGTCTCCTAGTTTCCTTGAATTGCATCTCCCTCCTGCCTGCCATCCTTTTGTGCCAGGCCGTCTTGCCAACTATTTACACCAATCCAAATTTTTTGTCACAGTATAGTTCCTAATTAAAATTAAAAAAATCTTTATTGTTGATGATCTTAATCCTCAGTTTGCTCGTGCTTTTGAATTTCACTTTTCTACAGCCTTCCAAGCCTGTGTGCCAGGCCTACTTAAAAAAATATTTACACCAATCATATTTGTTGTGACAGTATTCTAATAATTAAAAATTAAAATTTTTGGTAATAGTTGCTGTGATTTGAATCCTCAGTTTGCTGGTGCCATTAAATAGCACTTTCCTCCTGCCTTGCAGCCTGCTGTGAGCCAGGCCCACCTATCCAATTGTTGTCAGCAATCATATTTCTGTTAACAGTATTGCAAAAATTGTCAATCATCACTGTTTAGACTGTCAGTAATCAGTCTCCTAGTGTCCTTGAATTGCATCTCCCTCCTGCCTGCCATCCTTTTGTGCCAGGCTGTCTTGCCAACTATTTACACCAATCCAAATTTTTTGTCACAGTATAGTTACTAATTACAATTAAAAAAATCTTTATTGTTGATGATCTTAACCCTCAGTTTGCTCGTGCCTTTGAATTGCACTTTTCTACAGCCTTCCAAGCCTGTGTGCCAGGCCTACTTAAAAAATATTTACACCAATCATATTTGTTGTGACAGTATTCTAATAATTAAAAATTAAAATTTTTGGTAATAGTTGCTGTGATTTGAATCGTCAGTTTGCTGTTGCCATTGAATAGCACTTTCCTCCTGCCTTGCAGCCTGCTGTGAGCCAGGCCCACCTAGCCAATTGTTGTCAGCAATCATATTTCTGTTAACAGTATTGCAAAAATTGTCAATCATCACTGTTTAGACTGTCAGTAATCAGTCTCCTAGTTTCCTTGAATTGCATCTCCCTCCTGCCTGCCATCCTTTTGTGCCAGGCCGTCTTGCCAACTATTTACACCTATCCAAATTTTTTGTCACAGTATAGTTACTAATTAAAATTAAAAAAATCTTTATTGTTGATGATCTTAATCCTCAGTTTGCTCGTGCTTTTGAATTTCACTTTTCTACAGCCTTCCAAGCCTGTGTGCCAGGACTACTTAAAAAATATTTACACCAATCATATTTGTTGTGACAGTATTCTAATAATTAAAAATTAAAATTTTTGGTAATAGTTGCTGTGATTTGAATCCTCAGTTTGCTGGTGCCATTAAATAGCACTTTCCTCCTGCCTTGCAGCCTGCTGTGAGCCAGGCCCACCTATCCAATTGTTGTCAGCAATCATATTTCTGTTAACAGTATTGCAAAAATTGTCAATCATCACTGTTTAGACTGTCAGTAATCAGTCTCCTAGTGTCCTTGAATTGCATCTCCCTCCTGCCTGCCATCCTTTTGTGCCAGGCCGTCTTGCCAACTATTTACACCAATCCAAATTTTTTGTCACACTATAGTTACTAATTACAATTAAAAAAATCTTTATTGTTGATGATCTTAACCCTCAGTTTGCTCGTGCCTTTGAATTGCACTTTTCTACAGCCTTCCAAGCCTGTGTGCCAGGCCTACTTAAAAAATATTTACACCAATCATATTTGTTGTGACAGTATTCTAATAATTAAAAATTAAAATTTTTGGTAATAGTTGCTGTGATTTGAATCGTCAGTTTGCTGGTGCCATTGAATAGTACTTTCCTCCTGCCTTGCAGCCTGCTGTGAGCCAGGCCCACCTAGCCAATTGTTGTCAGCAATCATATTTCTGTTAACAGTATTGCAAAAATTGTCAATCATCACTGTTTAGACTGTCAGTAATCAGTCTCCTAGTTTCCTTGAATTGCATCTCCCTCCTGCCTGCCATCCTTTTGTGCCAGGCCGTCTTGCCAACTATTTACACCAATCCAAATTTTTTGTCACAGTATAGTTACTAATTAAAATTAAAAAAAATCTTTATTGTTGATGATCTTAATCCTCAGTTTGCTCGTGCTTTTGAATTTCACTTTTCTACAGCCTTCCAAGCCTGTGTGCCAGGCCTACTTAAAAAATATTTACACCAATCATATTTGTTGTGACAGTATTCTAATAATTAAAAATTAAAATTTTTGGTAATAGTTGCTGTGATTTGAATCCTCAGTTTGCTGGTGCCATTAAATAGCACTTTCCTCCTGCCTTGCAGCCTGCTGTGAGCCAGGCCCACCTATCCAATTGTTGTCAGCAATCATATTTCTGTTAACAGTATTGCAAAAATTGTCAATCATCACTGCTTAGACTGTCAGTAATCAGTCTCCTAGTGTCCTTGAATTGCATCTCCCTCCTGCCTGCCATCCTTTTGTGCCAGGCCGTCTTGCCAACTATTTACACCAATCCAAATTTTTTGTCACAGTATAGTTACTAATTACAATTAAAAAAATCTTTATTGTTGATGATCTTAACCCTCAGTTTGCTCGTGCCTTTGAATTGCACTTTTCTACAGCCTTCCAAGCCTGTGTGCCAGGCCTACTTAAAAAATATTTACACCAATCATATTTGTTGTGACAGTATTCTAATAATTAAAAATTAAAATTTTTGGTAATAGTTGCTGTGATTTGAATCGTCAGTTTGCTGTTGCCATTGAATAGCACTTTCCTCCTGCCTTGCAGCCTGCTGTGAGCCAGGCCCACCTAGCCAATTGTTGTCAGCAATCATATTTCTGTTAATAGTATTGCAAAAATTGTCAATCATCACTGTTTAGACTGTCAGTAATCAGTCTCCTAGTTTCCTTGAATTGCATCTCCCTCCTGCCTGCCATCCTTTTGTGCCAGGCCGTCTTGCCAACTATTTACACCAATCCAAATTTTTTGTCACAGTATAGTTACTAATTAAAATTAAAAAAATCTTTATTGTTGATGATCTTAATCCTCAGTTTGCTCGTGCCTTTGAATTTCACTTTTCTACAGCCTTCCAAGCCTGTGTGCCAGGCCTACTTAAAAAATATTTACACCAATCATATTTGTTGTGACAGTATTCTAATAATTAAAAATTAAAATTTTTGGTAATAGTTGCTGTGATTTGAATCGTCAGTTTGCTGGTGCCATTGAATAGCACTTTCCTCCTGCCTTGCAGCCTGCTGTGAGCCAGGCCCACCTAGCCAATTGTTGTCAGCAATCATATTTCTGTTAACAGTATTGCAAAAATTGTCAATCATCACTGTTTAGACTGTCAGTAATCAGTCTCCTAGTTTCCTTGAATTGCATCTCCCTCCTGCCTGCCATCCTTTTGTGCCAGGCCGTCTTGCCAACTATTTACACCTATCCAAATTTTTTGTCACAGTATAGTTCCTAATTAAAATTAAAAAAATCTTTATTGTTGATGATCTTAATCCTCAGTTTGCTTGTGCTTTTGAATTTCACTTTTCTACAGCCTTCCAAGCCTGTGTGCCAGGCCTACTTAAAAAAATATTTACACCAATCATATTTGTTGTGACAGTATTCTAATAATTAAAAATTAAAATTTTTGGTAATAGTTGCTGTGATTTGAATCCTCAGTTTGCTGGTGCCATTAAATAGCACTTTCCTCCTGCCTTGCAGCCTGCTGTGAGCCAGGCCCACCTATCCAATTGTTGTCAGCAATCATATTTCTGTTAACAGTATTGCAAAAATTGTCAATCATCACTGTTTAGACTGTCAGTAATCAGTCTCCTAGTGTCCTTGAATTGCATCTCCCTCCTGCCTGCCATCCTTTTGTGCCAGGCCGTCTTGCCAACTATTTACACCAATCCAAATTTTTTGTCACACTATAGTTACTAATTACAATTAAAAAAATCTTTATTGTTGATGATCTTAACCCTCAGTTTGCTCGTGCCTTTGAATTGCACTTTTCTACAGCCTTCCAAGCCTGTGTGCCAGGCCTACTTAAAAAATATTTACACCAATCATATTTGTTGTGACAGTATTCTAATAATTAAAAATTAAAATTTTTGGTAATAGTTGCTGTGATTTGAATCGTCAGTTTGCTGGTGCCATTGAATAGCACTTTCCTCCTGCCTTGCAGCCTGCTGTGAGCCAGGCCCACCTAGCCAATTGTTGTCAGCAATCATATTTCTGTTAACAGTATTGCAAAAATTGTCAATCATCACTGTTTAGACTGTCAGTAATCAGTCTCCTAGTTTCCTTGAATTGCATCTCCCTCCTGCCTGCCATCCTTTTGTGCCAGGCCGTCTTGCCAACTATTTACACCAATCCAAATTTTTTGTCACAGTATAGTTACTAATTAAAATTAAAAAAATCTTTATTGTTGATGATCTTAATCCTCAGTTTGCTCGTGCTTTTGAATTTCACTTTTCTACAGCCTTCCAAGCCTGTGTGCCAGGCCTACTTAAAAAATATTTACACCAATCATATTTGTTGTGACAGTATTCTAATAATTAAAAATTAAAATTTTTGGTAATAGTTGCTGTGATTTGAATCCTCAGTTTGCTGGTGCCATTAAATAGCACTTTCCTCCTGCCTTGCAGCCTGCTGTGAGCCAGGCCCACCTATCCAATTGTTGTCAGCAATCATATTTCTGTTAACAGTATTGCAAAAATTGTCAATCGTCACTGCTTAGACTGTCAGTAATCAGTCTCCTAGTGTCCTTGAATTGCATCTCCCTCCTGCCTGCCATCCTTTTGTGCCAGGCCGTCTTGCCAACTATTTACACCAATCCAATTTTTTTGTCACAGTATAGTTACTAATTACAATTAAAAAAATCTTTATTGTTGATGATCTTAACCCTCAGTTTGCTCGTGCCTTTGAATTGCACTTTTCTACAGCCTTCCAAGCCTGTGTGCCAGGCCTACTTAAAAAATATTTACACCAATCATATTTGTTGTGACAGTATTCTAATAATTAAAAATTAAAATTTTTGGTAATAGTTGCTGTGATTTGAATCGTCAGTTTGCTGTTGCCATTGAATAGCACTTTCCTCCTGCCTTGCAGCCTGCTGTGAGCCAGGCCCACCTAGCCAATTGTTGTCAGCAATCATATTTCTGTTAACAGTATTGCAAAAATTGTCAATCATCACTGTTTAGACTGTCAGTAATCAGTCTCCTAGTTTCCTTGAATTGCATCTCCCTCCTGCCTGCCATCCTTTTGTGCCAGGCCGTCTTGCCAACTATTTACACCAATCCAAATTTTTTGTCACAGTATAGTTACTAATTAAAATTAAAAAAATCTTTATTGTTGATGATCTTAATCCTCAGTTTGCTCGTGCCTTTGAATTTCACTTTTCTACAGCCTTCCAAGCCTGTGTGCCAGGCCTACTTAAAAAATATTTACACCAATCATATTTGTTGTGACAGTATTCTAATAATTAAAAATTAAAATTTTTGGTAATAGTTGCTGTGATTTGAATCGTCAGTTTGCTGGTGCCATTGAATAGCACTTTCCTCCTGCCTTGCAGCCTGCTGTGAGCCAGGCCCACCTAGCCAATTGTTGTCAGCAATCATATTTCTGTTAACAGTATTGCAAAAATTGTCAATCATCACTGTTTAGACTGTCAGTAATCAGTCTCCTAGTTTCCTTGAATTGCATCTCCCTCCTGCCTGCCATCCTTTTGTGCCAGGCCGTCTTGCCAACTATTTACACCTATCCAAATTTTTTGTCACAGTATAGTTACTAATTAAAATTAAAAAAATCTTTATTGTTGATGATCTTAATCCTCAGTTTGCTCGTGCTTTTGAATTTCACTTTTCTACAGCCTTCCAAGCCTGTGTGCCAGGCCTACTTAAAAAATATTTACACCAATCATATTTGTTGTGACAGTATTCTAATAATTAAAAATTAAAATTTTTGGTAATAGTTGCTGTGATTTGAATCCTCAGTTTGCTGGTGCCATTAAATAGCACTTTCCTCCTGCCTTGCAGCCTGCTGTGAGCCAGGCCCACCTATCCAATTGTTGTCAGCAATCATATTTCTGTTAACAGTATTGCAAAAATTGTCAATCATCACTGTTTAGACTGTCAGTAATCAGTCTCCTAGTGTCCTTGAATTGCATCTCCCTCCTGCCTGCCATCCTTTTGTGCCAGGCCGTCTTGCCAACTATTTACACCAATCCAAATTTTTTGTCACACTATAGTTACTAATTACAATTAAAAAAATCTTTATTGTTGATGATCTTAACCCTCAGTTTGCTCGTGCCTTTGAATTGCACTTTTCTACAGCCTTCCAAGCCTGTGTGCCAGGCCTACTTAAAAAATATTTACACCAATCATATTTGTTGTGACAGTATTCTAATAATTAAAAATTAAAATTTTTGGTAATAGTTGCTGTGATTTGAATCGTCAGTTTGCTGGTGCCATTGAATAGCACTTTCCTCCTGCCTTGCAGCCTGCTGTGAGCCAGGCCCACCTAGCCAATTGTTGTCAGCAATCATATTTCTGTTAACAGTATTGCAAAAATTGTCAATCATCACTGTTTAGACTGTCAGTAATCAGTCTCCTAGTTTCCTTGAATTGCATCTCCCTCCTGCCTGCCATCCTTTTGTGCCAGGCCGTCTTGCCAACTATTTACACCAATCCAAATTTTTTGTCACAGTATAGTTACTAATTAAAATTAAAAAAATCTTTATTGTTGATGATCTTAATCCTCAGTTTGCTCGTGCTTTTGAATTTCACTTTTCTACAGCCTTCCAAGCCTGTGTGCCAGGCCTACTTAAAAAATATTTACACCAATCATATTTGTTGTGACAGTATTCTAATAATTAAAAATTAAAATTTTTGGTAATAGTTGCTGTGATTTGAATCCTCAGTTTGCTGGTGCCATTAAATAGCACTTTCCTCCTGCCTTGCAGCCTGCTGTGAGCCAGGCCCACCTATCCAATTGTTGTCAGCAATCATATTTCTGTTAACAGTATTGCAAAAATTGTCAATCGTCACTGCTTAGACTGTCAGTAATCAGTCTCCTAGTGTCCTTGAATTGCATCTCCCTCCTGCCTGCCATCCTTTTGTGCCAGGCCGTCTTGCCAACTATTTACACCAATCCAAATTTTTTGTCACAGTATAGTTACTAATTACAATTAAAAAAATCTTTATTGTTGATGATCTTAACCCTCAGTTTGCTCGTGCCTTTGAATTGCACTTTTCTACAGCCTTCCAAGCCTGTGTGCCAGGCCTACTTAAAAAATATTTACACCAATCATATTTGTTGTGACAGTATTCTAATAATTAAAAATTAAAATTTTTGGTAATAGTTGCTGTGATTTGAATCGTCAGTTTGCTGGTGCCATTGAATAGCACTTTCCTCCTGCCTTGCAGCCTGCTGTGAGCCAGGCCCACCTAGCCAATTGTTGTCAGCAATCATATTTCTGTTAACAGTATTGCAAAAATTGTCAATCATCACTGTTTAGACTGTCAGTAATCAGTCTCCTAGTTTCCTTGAATTGCATCTCCCTCCTGCCTGCCATCCTTTTGTGCCAGGCCGTCTTGCCAACTATTTACACCAATCCAAATTTTTTGTCACAGTATAGTTACTAATTAAAATTAAAAAAATCTTTATTGTTGATGATCTTAATCCTCAGTTTGCTCGTGCCTTTGAATTTCACTTTTCTACAGCCTTCCAAGCCTGTGTGCCAGGCCTACTTAAAAAATATTTACACCAATCATATTTGTTGTGACAGTATTCTAATAATTAAAAATTAAAATTTTTGGTAATAGTTGCTGTGATTTGAATCGTCAGTTTGCTGGTGCCATTGAATAGCACTTTCCTCCTGCCTTGCAGCCTGCTGTGAGCCAGGCCCACCTAGCCAATTGTTGTCAGCAATCATATTTCTGTTAACAGTATTGCAAAAATTGTCAATCATCACTGTTTAGACTGTCAGTAATCAGTCTCCTAGTTTCCTTGAATTGCATCTCCCTCCTGCCTGCCATCCTTTTGTGCCAGGCCGTCTTGCCAACTATTTACACCTATCCAAATTTTTTGTCACAGTATAGTTACTAATTAAAATTAAAAAAATCTTTATTGTTGATGATCTTAATCCTCAGTTTGCTCGTGCTTTTGAATTTCACTTTTCTACAGCCTTCCAAGCCTGTGTGCCAGGCCTACTTAAAAAATATTTACACCAATCATATTTGTTGTGACAGTATTCTAATAATTAAAAATTAAAATTTTTGGTAATAGTTGCTGTGATTTGAATCCTCAGTTTGCTGGTGCCATTAAATAGCACTTTCCTCCTGACTTGCAGCCTGCTGTGAGCCAGGCCCACCTATCCAATTGTTGTCAGCAATCATATTTCTGTTAACAGTATTGCAAAAATTGTCAATCATCACTGTTTAGACTGTCAGTAATCAGTCTCCTAGTGTCCTTGAATTGCATCTCCCTCCTGCCTGCCATCCTTTTGTGCCAGGCCGTCTTGCCAACTATTTACACCAATCCAAATTTTTTGTCACAGTATAGTTACTAATTACAATTAAAAAAATCTTTATTGTTGATGATCTTAACCCTCAGTTTGCTCGTGCCTTTGAATTGCACTTTTCTACAGCCTTCCAAGCCTGTGTGCCAGGCCTACTTAAAAAATATTTACACCAATCATATTTGTTGTGACAGTATTCTAATAATTAAAAATTAAAATTTTTGGTAATAGTTGCTGTGATTTGAATCGTCAGTTTGCTGGTGCCATTGAATAGCACTTTCCTCCTGCCTTGCAGCCTGCTGTGAGCCAGGCCCACCTAGCCAATTGTTGTCAGCAATCATATTTCTGTTAACAGTATTGCAAAAATTGTCAATCATCACTGTTTAGACTGTCAGTAATCAGTCTCCTAGTTTCCTTGAATTGCATCTCCCTCCTGCCTGCCATCCTTTTGTGCCAGGCCGTCTTGCCAACTATTTACACCAATCCAAATTTTTTGTCACAGTATAGTTACTAATTAAAATTAAAAAAATCTTTATTGTTTATGATCTTAATCCTCAGTTTGCTCGTGCCTTTGAATTTCACTTTTCTACAGCCTTCCAAGCCTGTGTGCCAGGCCTACTTAAAAAATATTTACACCAATCATATTTGTTGTGACAGTATTCTAATAATTAAAAATTAAAATTTTTGGTAATAGTTGCTGTGATTTGAATCGTCAGTTTGCTGGTGCCATTGAATAGCACTTTCCTCCTGCCTTGCAGCCTGCTGTGAGGCAGGCCCACCTAGCCAATTGTTGTCAGCAATCATATTTCTGTTAACAGTATTGCAAAAATTGTCAATCATCACTGTTTAGACTGTCAGTAATCAGTCTCTTAGTGTCCTTGAATTGCATCTCCCTCCTGCCTGCCATCCTTTTGTGTCAGGCCGTCTTGCCAACTATTTACACCAATCCAAATATTTTGTCACAGTATAGTTACTAATTACAATTAAAAAAATCTTTATTGTTGATGATCTTAACCCTCAGTTTGCTCGTGCCTTTGAATTGCACTTTTCTACAGCCTTCCAAGCCTGTGTGCCAGGCCTACTTAAAAAATATTTACACCAATCATATTTGTTGTGACAGTATTCTAATAATTAAATATTAAAATTTTTGGTAATAGTTGCTGTGATTTGAATCCTCAGTTTGCTGGTGCCATTGAATAGCACTTTCCTCCTGCCTTGCAGCCTGCTGTGGGCCAGGCCCACCTAGCCAATTGTTGTCAGCAATCATATTTCTGTTAACAGTATTGCAAAAATTGTCAATCATCACTGTTTAGACTGTCAGTAATCAGTCTCCTAGTGTCCTTGAATTGCATCTCCCTCCTGCCTGCCATCCTTTTGTGCCAGGCCGTCTTGCCAACTATTTACACCAATCCAAATATTTTTTCACAGTATAGTTACTAATTACAATTAAAAAATCTTTATTGTTGATGATCTTAATCCTCAGTTTGCTCGTGCCCTAGAATAGCACTTTTCTACAGCCTTCCAAGCCTGTGTGCCAGGCCTACTTAAAAAAATATTTACACCAATCATATTTGTTGTGACAGTATTCTAATAATTAAAAATTAAAATTTTTGGTAATAGTTGCT
Organism: Bombina bombina; assembly: GCF_027579735.1. Lineage (NCBI taxonomy): Eukaryota > Metazoa > Chordata > Amphibia > Anura > Bombinatoridae > Bombina > Bombina bombina. Next base: position 115,154,639 of record NC_069507.1, read on the forward strand.
GTGATTTGAATCCTCAGTTTGCTGGTGCCATTGAATAGCACTTTCCTCCTGCCTTGCAGCCTGCTGTGAGCCAGGCCCACCTAGCCAATTGTTGTCAGCAATCATATTTCTGTTAACAGTATTGCAAAAATTGTCAATCATCACTGTTTAGACTGTCAGTAATCAGTCTCCTAGAGTCCTTGAATTGCATCTCCCTCCTGCCTGCCATCCTTTTGTGCCAGGCCATCTTGCCAACTATTTACACCAATCCAAATATTTTGTCACAGTATAGTTACTAATTACAATTAAAAAAATCTTTATTGTTGATGATCTTAATCCTCAGTTTGCTCGTGCCCTAGAATAGCACTTTTCTACAGCCTTCCAAGCCTGTGTGCCAGGCCTACTTAAAAAATATTTACACCAATCATATTTGTTGTGACAGTATTCTAATAATTAAAAATTAAAATTTTTGGTAATAGTTGCTGTGATTTGAATCGTCAGTTTGCTGGTGCCATTGAATAGCACTTTCCTCCTGCCTTGCAGCCTGCTGTGAGCCAGGCCCACCTAGCCAATTGTTGTCAGCAATCATATTTCTTTTAACAGTATTGCAAAAATTGTCAATCATCACTGTTTTGACTGTCATTAATCAGTCTCCTAGTGTCCTTGAATTGCATCTCCCTCCTGCCTGTCATCCTTTTGTGCCAGGCCGTCTTGCCAACTATTTACACCAATCCTAATTGTTGTCACAGTATAGTTACTAATTAAAATAAAAAAAATCTTGATTGTTGATCTTAATCCTCATTTTGCTTGTGCCATTGAATTGCACTTTTCTACTGCCTGCCCGCCTGTGTGCCAGGCCCAACTATCCAATTAGTGCTAGCAATCATATTTCTTTTAAAAGTATTGCAAATTTTGTCAATCAACACTGTTTTGACTGTCAATCTGCAGTCTACTAGTGCCCTTGAATTGCATTTTTCTCCTGCCTGCCTGCCTGTGTGCCAGTCCCAACTAGCCAATTAGTGCCACCACTCATATTTATTGTAACAGGATTGGAATTTTTGTTAATCATAACTGTTTTGACTGTGATTCTTCAGTCTCCTAGTGCCATTGAATTGGAGTTTCCTTTCTCCCAGCGTGTATGCCAGACAGGCTCATTTGCCAAATAGTGCCAAACTATCATATTTGTTGCATATTTGTGATTTTTAAAACATCTGTCTTTTTTGTTGTTGTCAGTCTCACAGCGTATACTGTGCCCACTTTCACAGTGCCACCACTCAATTGGTGTAATAGTATTGTTAGTGTCCATTTAAAAAAAAATGACAGGCAGAGGCAGGCCACCCCGCAGGTTCCGTGGTCGTGGTCGTGGTGCTGTGATTCCTTTTGACCCTACAAATATGCACATTGTTCAGACGCCGGGTGCCAGGGGGGATGCAAAAACTTCTGAGGAGGACCTAGTTGAATGGCTAACACAGGAAACCCAATCTTCTTCAGCTTCCGCTGCTAGTCCTCCTAACCTTGATGCACCATCTAAGTCCAGCTGTACTTTGGGCAGGTCTCAAGTGACCAGTGACACTCCGCCGCATGTCGCCACCACCAACACTAGCACCACAGCCGCTTCACTTGATCTGTCACAGGAGTTATTGACACATCATTTTGAAGAAATCAGTGATGCGCAACCATCATTGACAGAGGATGTAGATAATAGTGATCAGTCTCAGTCAGCTAGCATTACCGACATGGAGGTACGGTGTGATGATGATGATGATGTTGTAGCCGCTGCTGCTTCCTTTCTTGATGTTTCAGATACAAGTGAAGCGGTTGATGATGATGTGTCGGTGGATGTCACGTGGGTGCCTGCTAGAAGAGAAGAAGAAGAGGGGGAAAGTTCAGATGGGGAGACAGAGAGGAGGAGGAGACGATTTGGAAGCACGGGGAGGTCGTCTCAAGGAGCTAGTGGCACAGTCAGACAGCATGCATCGTTACCAGGGGTCAGCCAGACAGCCCGCCGACGCCCATCAACGCATGCTGTTGCCACCACCAGAATGCCATCATCGCAGAGCTCAGCAGTGTGGCATTTTTTTTGTGTGTCTGCCTCTGACAACAGCGATGCCATTTGCAACCTGTGCCAAAAGAAACTGAGTCGTGGGAAGTCCAACAGCCACCTAGGTACAACTGCTTTGCGAAGGCACATGGTCTCCCATCACAAAGGCCGATGGGAAGAACACATGAGTAGAAGCAGCACACAAAGTGAAAGCCACCCTCCTCCTCCTGCTCCAGCATCTTCAGCCACGTCAACCAGTGCTGTCCTCCTTGCCCCCTCTCAACCATCCTCCACTCAGTCTCTCTTACGTAGCAGTTCCTGGTCATCTGCCCACAGTCAGGTGTCTGTCAAGGACATGTTTGAGCGTAAGAAGCCAATTTCTCAAAGTCACCCCCTTGCCCGGCGTCTGACAGCTGGCTTGTCTGAACTCTTAGCCCGCCAGCTTTTACCATACAAGCTGGTGGAGTCTGATGCTTTCAAAAAATTTGTATCAAATTGGGACACCGCAGTGGAAGGTACCTGGCAGAAATTTATTTTCACAAAAGGCAATCCCAAACCTGTACTCTGTTGTGAAAAAGGAATTTATGGCATGTCTGGCACACAGCGTTGGGGCAAGGGTATATATATGACCACAGATAGCTGGTCTGCAAAGCATGGTCAGGGCAGGTATATCACCTGCTGACTTCTGACAAGCATGGAATGTGTGGCTCTGCAGAAGAGTTGGTGACACCGCCACGACTTGCAGGCAGGCCTGCTGCTACCTCCTCTACTCCTCCTACTCCATCCTCTTCCATAACCTCTTCCTCGGCTGAGTCCTCTTCAACTTCTGCGTCTTGCTCCACATCTATGGCACCCCCCCCAGCTCCCCAGGTACTATGCTACATCCCGGGTACGGCAGTGTCACGCCGTCTTGGGGTTGACTTGCCTGAAAGCGGAGAGTCACACCGCACCAGCACTCCTGACTGCCCTGAACGCACAGGTGGATCAGTGGCTGACTCCGCACCAACTGGAGATTGGCAAGGTTGTTTCTGACAATGGAAGTAATTTGGTGGCGGCATTGAAATTGGGCAAGTTGACACATGTGCCGTGCATGGCACATGTGTGTAATCTGATTGTACAACGATTTGTCCATAAGTACCCAGGCTTACAGGACGTCCTGAAGCAGGCCAGGAAGGTGTGTGGCCATTTCAGGCATTCCTACACGGCCATGGCGCACTTGTCTGATATCCAGCGTCGAAACAACCTGCCAGTGAGACGCTTGATTTGCGACAGCCCGACACGGTGGAATTCAACACTCCTAATGTTTGACCGCCTGCTCCAACAAGAAAAAGCTGTTAATGAGTATTTGTATGACCGGGGTGCTAGGACAGCCTCTGGGGAGCTGGGGATATTTTTGCCAAATTACTGGACGCTCATGCGCAATGCCTGTAGGCTCATGCGTCCTTTTGAGGAGGTGACAAACCTTGTCAGTCGCAGCGAAGGCACCATCAGCGACATCATACCATTTGTTTTCTTCCTGGAGCGTGCCCTGCGAAGAGTGCTGGATCAGGCAGTAGATGAGCGTGAAGAGGAAGCGGGAGAGTTGTGGTGTCCATCGACCCCGCAAACAGCCGAATCAGCATTGCTTGCTGGACCTGCGGCAACGCAGGAAGAGGATTGTGAGGAAGAGGAGTCAGAAGAGGAATGTGGCTTTGGGGAGGATGAGGAGGAGGAAGACTGAGCACAACAGTCATCCCAGGGTGCTCGTTGTTGTCACCTATCTGGTACCCGTGGTGTTGTACGTGGCTGGGGGGAAGAAGATACCATCAGTGAGATTAGTGAGGAGGAGGAACGCGACATGATTAGCTCAGCATCCAACCTTGTTCAAATGGGTTCTTTCATGCTGTCGTGCCTGTTGAGGGACCCTCGTATAAAAAAGCTGAAGGAGAACGACCTGTACTGGGTGTCCACGCTCCTCGACCCCCGGTATAAGCATAAAGTGCCTGAAATGTTACCAAATTCCTGCAAGTCGGAAAGGATGGAGCATTTTCATAATAAATTAAAAACTATGCTTTACACAGCGTATAAGGGTGATGTCACAGCACCACGGGAATGTAACAGGGGAAGAGATTAAATTAATCCTCCTCCTCCCACGACCACGGCGGCAAGGACCGGGCGCTTTCCTGACGTCTTGTTGATGGAGGACATGCGTACCTTTTTAACTCCCATGCACCATCAGAGCCTTTCGGGATCCAGCCTTAGAGAAAGACTCAACCGACAGGTAGCAGACTACCTAGCTTTAACTGCGGATCTCGACACTCTCAGGAGCGATGGACCCCTTGACTACTGGGTGTGCAGGCTGGACTTGTGGCCTGAGCTATCCCAATTTGCAATGGAACTTCTGGCCTGCCCCGCTTCAAGTGTCCTGTCCAAAAGGACTTTTAGTGCAGCAGGAGGTTTTGTCACTGAGAAGAGAAGTCGCCTAGGTCAAAAAAGCCTTGACTATCTCACTTTTATAAAAAAAGAATGAGGGCTGGATCCCGAAGGGACTGACATTGGGCGATACATTTGAATAAAAGACTACTGATGATGATATGAACTGCCTTGGGCTACAACTGGTACACAGGCTGGCCTTTTTTTTTTGGTTATAAAAACGGAGGACTTGCTTGACTTATCCGCCAACAACTAGTGTTCAAGCCACAAGCTTTTAGGGCACTTTATAAATGTTTTACAAACATCGATTTTTCTGGCCGCTGCTACAGCAGTTGCTCCAACAATACCCCAATTTTTCCAGTCATTTGTACATTTCTAATTTTTCTGGCCTCTGCTGCATCTCTGTGGGTACAAAACTCAAATAAAAAAAATAATGCACATAACACTAGTGATTAAAATGAATTGTACAACTTTACACACCACTCATATCCGGTGTACCATTCAATTGAACGCAAAATGCAACAAATTTGAAAGAGTAGGACCGACCAAGCATCTTTATCCGTCTCTTGGTTGCTCTAAATTATCTCCGTGTTCCATCTATGACATACCTGTACTCTATTGTGCAAAAAGGTGGCATATGTTGTGTTTCATGCTGTTGTGCCTGTTGCGGGTCGTGGCCCATGATATAAAAAGGCTGAAGGAGAACAACCTGTAGTATTGGGTGCCCCATCCAGTTTTTAGAAAAATGTTCCTGTTTCCTCTCAATTATCTTTGGGTTTCTAAAATGGATGCCATACCTGTACTCGCTTGTGCAAAAGGATGGCATATGTGGTGGTGTTTCCTGCAGTTGTTTCTGTTGAGGGTGCTGGACCCTCTTATAAAAAAGCTGAAGGAGAACGACCTGGAGTGGGAGTCCAAGCATGGTTTTTGGTGCTATTTCACTTTTACAAACAATTATCTGTGGGTTTCACAAATCAATGCCGTACCAGTACTCTATTGTTCCAAAGTATGCCATATCTTCTCTTTCCTGCTGGTATTTTGTTTGAGGGTCCTGGACACTCTTATAAAAAGGCCTAAGGTGAAAGAGGTGTACTGGGTGTCCACTATTTATTATTTTCTATTTCTCATTCGACCAAAATTATCTCTGGTTTTGTAAAATCAATGCCGTACCTGTACTCTATTGTTCAAAAGGATGCCATACGTCCTCTTTCCTGCTGGTGTTTTTTTTGAGTGTCCAGGACCCTCTTATAAAAAGGCCTAAGGAGAAAGAGGTGTACTGGTTGGCCACTCATTTTTATTTTTCTATTTAACAATTGAACAAAATGATCTCTGGGTTTGTAAAATCAATGCTGTACCTGTACTCTATTGTTCAAAAGGATGCCATACGTCCTCTTTCCTGCTGGTGTTTTTTTTTGAGGGTCCAGGACCCTCTTATAAAAAGGCCTAAGGAGAAAGAGGTGTACTGGCTGTCCATCGAATCATTTTTTTATTCAAATTTACATTTTAAAAAAAATTTCTATGGGTTTCTAAAATCAATGCTGTACCTGTACTCTATTGTTCAAAAGGATGCCATAGTCCTCTTTCCTGCTGGTTTTTTGTTTGAGGGTCCTGGACCCTCTTATAAAAAGGCCTTATGGATAAAGAATTGTACTGGGTGTCCATCCAATCATTTTTTTTTTAATTCAAATTCACGGTTGCAACAAATTATCCCCGGGTTTCTAAAATCAATGCCTTTCCTATAATCTTTTTTTCACAAAGGATGCCATATGTCCTCTTTCCTACTGCTGGTTTTGTTGAGTGTCCTGGAGCCTCTGCTAAAAAGGCCTAAGGGTAAAGAAGTGTACTGGGTGTCTATTCAATGTTTTTTTAGATTTCACGGTTGTAACAAATTTTTTCTGTCTTTCAAAAATCAATGCCTTTCCTGTAATCTATTTTTCAAAAGGATGCCATATGTCCTATTTCATGCTGTTCTTTCTGTTGAGGCTCCGGGACACTCTTATAAAAAGGACTAAGGATAAAGAAGTGTACTGGGTGTCCAATCAATGTTTTTTTTCTATTTCCCGGGTCATATAACTGATCTCTGTGTTTCTAAAATCAATGCCTTTCCTGTAATCTAATTTTCAAAAGTATGCCATATGTCATCTTTCCTGCTGGTGTTTTTTTTGAGGGTCCAGGACCCTCTTATAAAAAGGCCTAAGGAGAAAGTGGTGTACTGGGTGTCCATCGAATCATTCTTTTGATTCAAATTTACATTTGCAAAAAATTATCTATGGGTTTCTAAAATCAATGCCTTTCCTGTACTCTTACTCTATTGTTAAAAAGTATGCCATATGTCCCCTTTCCTGCTGGTGTTTTGTTTGAGGGTCCTGGACCCTCTTATAAAAAGGCCTAGGGAGAAAGAATTGTACTGGGTGTCCATCCAATCATTTTTTTTTAATTAAAATTCACGGTTGCAACAAATTATCCCCGGGTTTCTAAAATCAATGCCTTTCCTATAATCTTTTTTTCACAAAGGATGCCATATGTCCTCTTTCCTACTGCTGGTTTTGTTGAGTGTCCTGGAGCCTCTGCTAAAAAGGCCGAAGGATAAAGAAGTGTACTAAGTGTCTATTCAATGTTTTTTTAGATTTCCCGTTTGTAACAAATTTTTTCTGTCTTTCTAAAATCAATGCCTTTCCTGTAATCTATTTTTCAAAAGGATGCCATATGTCCTCTTTCATGCTGTTCTTTCTGTTGAGGCTCCGGGACACTCTTCTAAAAAGGCCTAAGGATAAATAAGTGTACTGGGTGTATAATCTATTTTTTTTAGATTTCACGGTTGCAACTAATGATCTCTGTGTTTCTAAAATCAATGCCTTTCCTGTAATCTAATTTTCTAAAGGATGCCATATCTCCTCTTTCATGCTGCTGGTTTTGTGGAGGGTCCTGGAGCCTCTGCTAAAAAGGCCTAAGGATAAATAAGTGTACTTGGTGTATAATCAAAGTTTTCTGTGATTTCACAGTTGCAACTAATGATCTCTGTGTTTCTAAAATCAATGCCTTTCCTGTAATCTAATTTTCTAAAGGATGCCATATGTCCTCTTTCATGCTGCTGGTTTTGTGGAGGGTCCTGGAGCCTCTGCTAAAAAGGCCTAAGGATAAATAAGTTTACTTGGTGTATAATCAAAGTTTTTTGTGATTTCACGGTTGCAACTAATGATCTCTGTGTTTCTGAAATCAATGCCTTTCCTATAATCATTTTTTTCAAAAGGATGCCATATGTCCTCTTTCCTGCTGCTGGTTTTGTCGAGGGTCCTGGAGCCTCTGCTGCGCATAATAAAGAAAAAAAAATTAATTTAACTTGACTTAATAACTGAAGCATGACTTCAGGAGTCAGGTGTGGTCGTAGGTAGTGGTTGTTGTTAGCAGATTATTTTTATTGCAAATTGCAATTGCCACAGCGTGCATAAAATGTGCGTCACTAGTTCAAATTTTAATTATTTTTTTTTCATTCAGGATTAGTTTGGGGTACGGCGCAATATTGGAAAGGCAAAAAACAGGTCTCGGTACCCGTTGATATAAGGGGTGACTACTACTGCTTTTACCAGGCTCCTCTTGGATAGCCCCAGAAAGTGTGATTATGAATCCCAAAAAGAAAATTAAATTAAGGTTGAAAACTAACTCCAAAGTAACTTGTAAGACCTGGAGCTCCTCAAACACACGTCCTACCTTAACAGCTATAGGCTCCCCAACCCACAAATCTTAACTTTTTCATGCCAATTGATATTGCCACAGCTGGAACAACAGTAAATAACATGTGCATCACCACAGTCTCCGAAGCTGTTGTCGGATGTATACAAAAACACTGATAAAGTATTCCTTTAGGAGCGCAAAGAGATGGCTACCGGAACACTCCAGGAACTTCACAAGAGTGGCTGTATTGTGTTTCTGGTGATGTTTGAGACATCTGGGTAGTGTACAGGGAGGGCAAAAATCGTCTCCATCTCTGTGCACCAAAGGACATGACGTCCTTGTCATCCATAAGCACATGAAATTGCTGGCATTTTTGTTGCTTCAAGAAGTTCATTTTTTGTGGTGATAGATAGTACTGAATTAAATAAACTTTGGTTTCCTACCATACTCAAGACAATCTTGTATTTCAAAATTCGTACTTGCTGTGGGAAACAGTGGCCTGTCCATACCAGGAAGATGATTTAGACAGAAGTAACGAGCTCTGCTTGCAGGTGACACATGTTTATCGTCAATCATCAAAGGGGTTGCGTGAATATGGCTGATGGCCCCTTATTCACATGTTTGTCCAGAGCCACAACATTTGCAAACAGCCAGAAGAAAGGTCGTGTCTCACCAGCCTTAAGTTGAGCTTCATTTACCAAATGCTGATATTCAAAAAAATAGACAAACAGTGCCTTAAATAACACATTTGCGATATGGATTCACCAGAGCAAGGTCATTGCAAGTACTAAGTTCCCACGATAACAAAATTAAAATGCCACAACTATGCAATCTTCACCTTCAGATTATTATTGTCACACTCCATTGTACTCCTATGCCCAGCTCCCTGCTCTTGTTTTTGTTGAGGGTCCTGGAGCCTCTGCTGAAAAGGCCTATGGATAATAAAGTGTACTGGGTGTCTGTTCTATGTTTTTTTTTATTTCCCGGTTGCAAGTAATTATCTCAGTGTTTCTAAAATCAATGCCTTTCCTGTAATCTATAATTCAAAAAGATTGACATATGTCCTCTTTCATGCTGTTGTTTCAGTTGCGGCTCCGGGACCCTCGTATTAACAAGGCCTGAGGATAAATAAGTGTAACCGGTGTCTAATGAATGTTTTTTTCTATTACACGGGTCATATAAATGATCTGTGGGTTTCTAAAATCAATGCCTTTCCTGTAATCTTTTATTCAAAAGGATGACATATCTCCTCTTTCATGCTGTTGTTTCGGTTGAGGCTCCGGGACCCTCGTATTAAAAAGGTCTGAGCATAAATAAGTGTCACGGCTGTGTAATCAATGTTTTTTTCGAATTTCACGGTTGCAAATAATGATCTGTGGGTTTCTAAAATCAATGCCTTTCCTGTAATCTTTTATTCAAAAGGATGACATATCTCCTCTTTCATGCTGTTGTTTCGGTTGAGGCTCCGGGACCCTCGTATTAAAAAGGCCTGAGCATAAATAAGTGTCACGGGTGTGTAATCAATTTTTTTTTCTAATTTCACGGTTGCAAATAATGATCTGTGGGTTTCTAAAATCAATGCCTTTCCTGTAATCTTTTATTCAAAAGGATGACATATCTCCTCTTTCATGCTGTTGTTTCGGTTGAGGCTCCGGGACCCTCGTATTAAAAAGGCCTGAGCATAAATAAGTGTCACGGCTGTGTAATCAATGTTTTTTTCTAATTTCACGGTTGCAAATAATGATCTGTGGGTTTCTAAAATCAATGCCTTTCCTGTAATCTTTTATTCAAAAGGATGACATATCTCCTCTTTCATGCTGTTGTTTCGGTTGAGGCTCCGGGACCATCGTATTAAAAAGGCCGGAGCATAAATAAGTGTCACGGGTGTGTAATCAATTTTTTTTTCTAATTTCACGGTTGCAAATAATGATCTGTGGGTTTCTAAAATCAATGCCTTTCCTGTAATCTTTTATTCAAAAGGATGACATATCTCCTCTTTCATGCTGTTGTTTCGGTTGAGGCTCCGGGACCCTCGTATTAAAAAGGCCTGAGCATAAATAAGTGTCACGGGTGTGTAATCAATTTTTTTTTCTAATTTCACAGTTGCAAATAATGATCTGTGGGTTTCTAAAATCAATGCCTTTCCTGTAATCTTTTATTCAAAAGGATGACATATCTCCTCTTTCATGCTGTTGTTTCGGTTGAGGCTCCGGGACCATCGTATTAAAAAGGCCGGAGCATAAATAAGTGTCACGGGTGTGTAATCAATTTTTTTTTCTAATTTCACGGTTGCAAATAATGATCTGTGGGTTTCTAAAATCAATGCCTTTCCTGTAATCTTTTATTCAAAAGGATGACATATCTCCTCTTTCATGCTGTTGTTTCGGTTGAGGCTCCGGGACCCTCGTATTAAAAAGGCCTGAGCATAAATAAGTGTCACGGGTGTGTAATCAATTTTTTTTTCTAATTTCACGGTTGCAAATAATGATCTGTGGGTTTCTAAAATCAATGCCTTTCCTGTAATCTTTTATTCAAAAGGATGACATATCTCCTCTTTCATGCTGTTGTTTCGGTTGAGGCTCCGGGACCCTCGTATTAAAAAGGCCTGAGCATAAATAAGTATCACGGCTGTCTAATCATTGTTTTTTTCTAATTTCACGGTTGCAAATAATGATCTGTGGGTTTCTAAAATCAATGCCTTTCCTGTAATCTTTTATTCAAAAGGATGACATATCTCCTCTTTCATGCTGTTGTTTCGGTTGAGGCTCCGGGACCCTCGTATTAAAAAGGCCTGAGCATAAATAAGTGTCACGGGTGTGTAATCAATTTTTTTTTCTAAATTCACGGTTGCAAATAATGATCTGTGGGTTTCTAAAATCAATGCCTTTCCTGTAATCTTTTATTCAAAAGGATGACATATCTCCTCTTTCATGCTGTTGTTTCGGTTGAGGCTCCGGGACCCTCGTATTAAAAAGGCCTGAGCATAAATAAGTGTCACGGCTGTGTAATCAATGTTTTTTTCTAATTTCACGGTTGCAAATAATGATCTGTGGGTTTCTAAAATCAATGCCTTTCCTGTAATCTTTTATTCAAAAGGATGACATATCTCCTCTTTCATGTTGTTGTTTCGGTTGAGGCTCCGGGACCCTCGTATTAAAAAGGCCTGAGCATAAATAAGTGTCACGGCTGTCTAATCAATGTTTTTTTCTAATTTCACGGTTGCAAATAATGATCTGTGGGTTTCTAAAATCAGTGCCTTTCCTGTAATCTTTTATTCAAAAGGATGACATATCTCCTCTTTCATGCTGTTCTTTCTGTTGAGGCTCCGGGACACTCTTATAAAAAGGACTAAGGATAAAGAAGTGTACTGGGTGTCCAATCAATGTTTTTTTTCTATTTCCCGGGTCATATAACTGATCTCTGTGTTTCTAAAATCAATGCCTTTCCTGTAATCTAATTTTCAAAAGTATGCCATATGTAATCTTTCCTGCTGGTGTTTTTTTTGAGGGTCCAGGACCCTCTTATAAAAAGGCCTAAGGAGAAAGTGGTGTACTGGGTGTCCATCTAATCATTTTTTTAATTCAAATTTACATTTGCAAAAAATTATCTTTGGGTTTCTAAAATCAATGCCTTTCCTGTACTTTTACTCTATTGTTAAAAAGTATGCCATATGTCCCCTTTCCTGCTGGTGTTTTGTTTGAGGGTCCTGGACCCTCTTATAAAAAGGCCTAGGGAGAAAGAATTGTACTGGGTGTCCATCCAATCATTTTTTTTTAATTAAAATTCACAGTTGCAACAAATTATCCCCGGGTTTCTAAAATCAATGCCTTTCCTATAATCTTTTTTTCACAAAGGATGCCATATGTTCTCTTTCCTACTGCTGGTTTTGTTGAGTGTCCTGGAGCCTCTGCTAAAAAGGCCGAAGGATAAAGAAGTGTACTAAGTGTCTATTCAATGTTTTTTTAGATTTCCCGTTTGTAACAAATTTGTTCTGTCTTTCTAAAATCAATGCCTTTCCTGTAATCTATTTTTCAAAAGGATGCCATATGTCCTCTTTCATGCTGTTCTTTCTGTTGAGTCTCCGGGACACTCTTCTAAAAAGGCCTAAGGATAAATAAGTGTACTGGGTGTATAATCTATTTTTTTTTTAGATTTCACGGTTGCAACTAATGATCTCTGTGTTTCTAAAATCAATGCCTTTCCTGTAATCTAATTTTCTAAAGGATGCCATATGTCCTCTTTCATGCTGCTGGTTTTGTGGAGGGTCCTGGAGCCTCTGCTAAAAAGGCCTAAGGATAAATAAGTGTACTTGGTGTATAATCAAAGTTTTTTGTGATTTCACGGTTGCAACTAATGATCTCTGTGTTTCTAAAATCAATGCCTTTCCTGTAATCTAATTTTCTAAAGGATGCCATATGTCCTCTTTCATGCTGCTGGTTTTGTGGAGGGTCCTGGAGCCTCTGCTAAAAAGGCCTAACGATAAATAAGTGTACTTGGTGTATAATCAAAGTTTTTTGTGATTTCACGGTTGCAACTAATGATCTCTGTGTTTCTAAAATCAATGCCTTTCCTGTAATCTAATTTTCTAAAGGATGCCATATGTCCTCTTTCATGCTGCTGGTTTTGTGGAGGGTCCTGGAGCCTCTGCTAAAAAGGCCTAAGGATAAATAAGTGTACTTGGTGTAGAATCAAAGTTTTTTGTGATTTCACGGTTGCAACTAATGATCTCTGTGTTTCTAAAATCAATGCCTTTCCTGTAATCTAATTTTCTAAAGTATACCATATGTCCTCTTTCATGCTGCTGGTTTTGTGGAGGGTCCAGGAGCCTCTGCTAAAAAGGCCTAAGGATAAATAAGTGTACTTGGTGTATAATCAAAGTTTTTTGTGATTTCACGGTTGCAACTAATGATCTCTGTGTTTCTAAAATCAATGCCTTTCCTGTAATCTAATTTTCTAAAGGATGCCATATGTCCTCTTTCATGCTGCTGGTTTTGTGGAGGGTCCTGGAGCCTCTGCTAAAAAGGCCTAAGGATAAATAAGTGTACTTGGTGTATAATCGAAGTTTTTTGTGATTTCACGGTTGCACCTAATGATCACTGTGTTTCTAAAATCAATGCCTTTCCTGTAATCTAATTTTCTAAAGTATACCATATGTCCTCTTTCATGCTGCTGGTTTTGTGGAGGGTCCTGGAGCCTCTGCTAAAAAGGCCTAAGGATAAATAAGTGTACTTGGTGTATAATCAAAGTTTTTTGTGATTTCACGGTTGCAACTAATGATCTCTGTGTTTCTAAAATCAATGCCTTTCCTGTAATCTAATTTTCTACAGGATGCCATATGTCCTCTTTCATGCTGCTGGTTTTGTGGAGGGTCCTGGAGCCTCTGCTAAAAAGGCCTAAGTATAAATAAGTGTACTTGGTGTATAATCAAAGTTTTTTGTGATTTCACGGTTGCAACTAATGATCACTGTGTTTCTAAAATCAATGCCTTTCCTGTAATCTAATTTTCTAAAGTATACCATATGTCCTCTTTCATGCTTCTGGTTTTGTGGAGGGTCCTGGAGCCTCTGCTAAAAAGGCCTAAGGATAAATAAGTGTACTTGGTGTATAATCAAAGTTTTTTGTGATTTCACGGTTGCAACTAATGATCTCTGTGTTTCTAAAATCAATGCCTTTCCTGTAATCTAATTTTCTAAAGGATTCCATATGTCCTCTTTCATGCTGCTGGTTTTGTGGAGGGTCCTGGAGCCTCTGCTAAAAAGGCCTAAGGATAAATAAGTTTACTTGGTGTATAATCAAAGTTTTTTGTGATTTCACGGTTGCAACTAATGATCTCTGTGTTTCTGAAATCAATGCCTTTCCTATAATCATTTTTTTCAAAAGGATGCCATATGTCCTCTTTCCTGCTGCTGGTTTTGTCGAGGGTCCTGGAGCCTCTGCTGCGCATAATAAAGAAAAAAAAAATTAATTTAGCTTGACTTAATAACTGAACCATGACTTCAGGAGTCAGGTGTGGTCGTAGGTAGTGGTTGTTGTTAGCAGATTATTTTTATTGCAAATTGCAATTGCCACAGCGTGCATAAAATGTGCGTCACTAGTTCAAATTTAAAAAAAAAATTTTCATTCAGGATTAGTTTGGGGTACGGCGCAATATTGGAAAGGCAAAAAACAGGTCTCGGTACCCGTTGATATAAGGGGTGACTACTACTGCTTTTACCAGGCTCCTCTTGGATAGCCCCAGAAAGTGTGACTATGAATCCCAAAAAGAAAATTAAATTAAGGTTGAAAACTAACTCCAAAGTAACTTGTAAGACCTGGAGCTCCTCAAACACACGTCCTACCTTAACAGCTATAGGCTCCCCAACCCACAAATCTTAACTTTTTCATGCCAATTGTTATTGCCACAGCTGGAACAACAGTAAATAACATGTGCGTCACCACAGTCTCCGAAGCTGTTGTCGGATGTATACAAAAACACTGATAAAGTATTCTTTTAGGAACGCAAAGAGATGGCTACCGGAACACTCCAGGAACTTCACAAGAGTGGCTGTATTGTGTTTCTGGTGATGTTTGAGACATCTGGGTAGTGTACAGGGAGGGCAAAAATCGTCTCCATCTCTGTGCACCAAAGGACATGACGTCCTTGTCATCCATAAGCACATGAAATTGCTGGCATTTTTGTTGCTTCAAGAAGTTCATTTTTTGTGGTGATAGATAGTACTGAATTAAATAAACTTTGGTTTCCTTCCATACTCAAGACAATCTTGTATTTCAAAATTCGTACTTGCTGTGGGAAACAGTGGCCTGTCCATACCAGGAAGATGATTTAGACAGAAGTAACGAGCTCTGCTTGCAGGTGACACATGTTTATCGTCAATCATCAAAGGGGTTGCGTGAATATGGCTGATGGCCCCTTATTCACATGTTTGTCCAGAGCCACAACATTTGCAAACAGCCAGAAGAAAGGTCGTTTCTCACCAGCCTTAAGTTGAGCTTCATTTACCAAATGCTGATATTCAAAAAAATAGACAAACAGTGCCTTAAATAACACATTTGCGATATGGATTCACCAGAGCAAGGTCATTGCAAGTACTAAGTTCCCACGATAACAAAATTAAAATGCCACAACTATGCAATCTTCACCTTCAGATTATTATTGTCACACTCCATTGTACTCCTATGCCCAGCTCCCTGCTCTTGTTTTTGTTGAGGGTCCTGGAGCCTCTGCTGAAAAGGCCTATGGATAATAAAGTGTACTGGGTGTCTGTTCAATGTTTTTTTTTATTTCCCGGTTGCAAGTAATTATCTCAGTGTTTCTAAAATCAATGCCTTTCCTGTAATCTATAATTCAAAAAGATTGACATATGTCCTCTTTCATGCTGTTGTTTCAGTTGCGGCTCCGGGACCCTCGTATTAACAAGGCCTGAGGATAAATAAGTGTAACCGGTGTCTAATGAATGTTTTTTTCTATTACACGGGTCATATAAATGATCTGTGGGTTTCTAAAATCAATGCCTTTCCTGTAATCTTTTATTCAAAAGGATGACATATCTCCTCTTTCATGCTGTTGTTTCGGTTGAGGCTCCGGGACCCTCGTATTAAAAAGGCCTGAGCATAAATAAGTGTCACGGCTGTGTAATCAATTTTTTTTCTAATTTCACGGTTGCAAATAATGATCTGTGGGTTTCTAAAATCAATGCCTTTCCTGTAATCTTTTATTCAAAGGGATGACATATCTCCTCTTTCATGCTGTTGTTTCGGTTGAGGCTCCGGGACCCTCGTATTAAAAAGGCCTGAGCATAAATAAGTGTCACGGCTGTGTAATCAATGTTTTTTTCTAATTTGACGGTTGCAAATAATGATCTGTGGGTTTCTAAAATCAATGCCTTTCCTGTAATCTTTTATTCAAAAGGATGACATATCTCCTCTTTCATGCTGTTGTTTCGGTTGAGGCTCCGGGACCATCGTATTAAAAAGGCCGGAGCATAAATAAGTGTCACGGGTGTGTAATCAATTTTTTTTTCTAATTTCACGGTTGCAAATAATGATCTGTGGGTTTCTAAAATCAATGCCTTTCCTGTAATCTTTTATTCAAAAGGATGACATATCTCCTCTTTCATGCTGTTGTTTCAGTTGAGGCTCCGGGACCCTCGTATTAAAAAGGCCTGAGCATAAATAAGTGTCACGGCTGTGTAATCAATGTTTTTTTCTAATTTCACGGTTGCAAATAATGATCTGTGGGTTTCTAAAATCAATGCCTTTACTGTAATCTTTTATTCAAAAGGATGACATATCTCCTCTTTCATGCTGTTGTTTCGGTTGAGGCTCCGGGACCATCGTATTAAAAAGGCCGGAGCATAAATAAGTGTCACGGGTGTGTAATCAATTTTTTTTTCTAATTTCACGGTTGCAAATAATGATCTGTGGGTTTCTAAAATCAATGCCTTTCCTGTAATCTTTTATTCAAAAGGATGACATATCTCCTCTTTCATGCTGTTGTTTCGGTTGAGGCTCCGGGACCCTCGTATTAAAAAGGCCTGAGCATAAATAAGTGTCACGGCTGTCTAATCATTGTTTTTTTCTAATTTCACGGTTGCAAATAATGATCTGTGGGTTTCTAAAATCAATGCCTTTCCTGTAATCTTTTATTCAAAAGGATGACATATCTCCTCTTTCATGCTGTTGTTTCGGTTGAGGCTCCGGGACCCTCGTATTAAAAAGGCCTGAGCATAAATAAGTGTCACGGGTGTGTAATCAATTTTTTTTTCTAAATTCACGGTTGCAAATAATGATCTGTGGGTTTCTAAAATCAATGCCTTTCCTGTAATCTTTTATTCAAAAGGATGACATATCTCCTCTTTCATGTTGTTGTTTCGGTTGAGGCTCCGGGACCCTCGTATTAAAAAGGCCTGAGCATAAATAAGTGTCACGGCTGTCTAATCAATGTTTTTTTCTAATTTCACGGTTGCAAATAATGATCTGTGGGTTTCTAAAATCAGTGCCTTTCCTGTAATCTTTTATTCAAAAGGATGACATATCTCCTCTTTCATGCTGTTCTTTCTGTTGAGGCTCCGGGACACTCTTATAAAAAGGACTAAGGATAAAGAAGTGTACTGGGTGTCCAATCAATGTTTTTTTTCTATTTCCCGGGTCATATAACTGATCTCTGTGTTTCTAAAATCAATGCCTTTCCTGTAATCTAATTTTCAAAAGTATGCCATATGTCATCTTTCCTGCTGGTGTTTTTTTTGAGGGTCCAGGACCCTCTTATAAAAAGGCCTAAGGAGAAAGTGGTGTACTGGGTGTCCATCGAATCATTTTTTTAATTCAAATTTACATTTGCAAAAAATTATCTATGGGTTTCTAAAATCAATGCCTTTCCTGTACTCTTACTCTATTGTTAAAAAGTATGCCATATGTCCCCTTTCCTGCTGGTGTTTTGTTTGAGGGTCCTGGACCCTCTTATAAAAAGGCCTAGGGAGAAAGAATTGTACTGGGTGTCCATCCAATCATTTTTTTTTAATTAAAATTCACAGTTGCAACAAATTATCCCCGGGTTTCTAAAATCAATGCCTTTCCTATAATCTTTTTTTCACAAAGGATGCCATATGTTCTCTTTCCTACTGCTGGTTTTGTTGAGTGTCCTGGAGCCTCTGCTAAAAAGGCCGAAGGATAAAGAAGTGTACTAAGTGTCTATTCAATGTTTTTTTAGATTTCCCGTTTGTAACAAATTTGTTCTGTCTTTCTAAA
Source organism: Bombina bombina (assembly GCF_027579735.1). Classification (NCBI taxonomy): domain Eukaryota; kingdom Metazoa; phylum Chordata; class Amphibia; order Anura; family Bombinatoridae; genus Bombina; species Bombina bombina. The sequence goes on from NC_069507.1 coordinate 115,172,490, forward strand.
ATCAATGCCTTTCCTGTAATCTATTTTTCAAAAGGATGCCATATGTCCTATTTCATGCTGTTCTTTCTGTTGAGTCTCCGGGACACTCTTCTCAAAAGGCCTAAGGATAAATAAGTGTACTGGGTGTATAATCTATTTTTTTTTAGATTTCACGGTTGCAACTAATGATCTCTGTGTTTCTAAAATCAATGCCTTTCCTGTAATCTAATTTTCTAAAGGATGCCATATGTCCTCTTTCATGCTGCTGGTTTTGTGGAGGGTCCTGGAGCCTCTGCTAAAAAGGCCTAAGGATAAATAAGTGTACTTGGTGTATAATCAAAGTTTTTTGTGATTTCACGGTTGCAACTAATGATCTCTGTGTTTCTAAAATCAATGCCTTTCCTGTAATCTAATTTTCTAAAGGATGCCATATGTCCTCTTTCATGCTGCTGGTTTTGCGGAGGGTCCTGGAGCCTCTGCTAAAAAGGCCTAACGATAAATAAGTGTACTTGGTGTATAATCAAAGTTTTTTGTGATTTCACGGTTGCAACTAATGATCTCTGTGTTTCTAAAATCAATGCCTTTCCTGTAATCTAATTTTCTAAAGGATGCCATATGTCCTCTTTCATGCTGCTGGTTTTGTGGAGGGTCCTGGAGCCTCTGCTAAAAAGGCCTAACGATAAATAAGTGTACTTGGTGTATAATCAAAGTTTTTTGTGATTTCACGGTTGCAACTAATGATCTCTGTGTTTCTAAAATCAATGCCTTTCCTGTAATCTAATTTTCTAAAGGATGCCATATGTCCTCTTTCATGCTGCTGGTTTTGTGGAGGGTCATGGAGCCTCTTCTAAAAAGGCCTAAGGATAAATAAGTGTACTTGGTGTATAATCGAAGTTTTTTGTGATTTCACGGTTGCAACTAATGATCTCTGTGTTTCTAAAATCAATGCCTTTCCTGTAATCTAATTTTCTAAAGTATACCATATGTCCTCTTTCATGCTGCTGGTTTTGTGGAGGGTCCAGGAGCCTCTGCTAAAAAGGCCTAAGGATAAATAAGTGTACTTGGTGTATAATCAAAGTTTTTTGGGATTTCACGGTTGCAACTAATGATCTCTGTGTTTCTAAAATCAATGCCTTTCCTGTAATCTAATTTTCTAAAGGATGCCATATGTCCTCTTTCATGCTGCTGGTTTTGTGGAGGGTCTTGGAGCCTCTGCTAAAAAGGCCTAAGGATAAATAAGTGTACTTGGTGTATAATCGAAGTTTTTTGTGATTTCACGGTTGCACCTAATGATCACTGTGTTTCTAAAATCAATGCCTTTCCTGTAATCTAATTTTCTAAAGTATACCATATGTCCTCTTTCATGCTGCTGGTTTTGTGGAGGGTCCTGGAGCCTCTGCTAAAAAGGCCTAAGGATAAATAAGTGTACTTGGTGTATAATCAAAGTTTTTTGTGATTTCACGGTTGCAACTAATGATCTCTGTGTTTCTAAAATCAATGCCTTTCCTGTAATCTAATTTTCTAAAGGATGCCATATGTCCTCTTTCATGCTGCTGGTTTTGTGGAGGGTCCTGGAGCCTCTGCTAAAAAGGCCTAAGGATAAATAAATGTACTTGGTGTATAATCAAAGTTTTTTGTGATTTCACGGTTGCAACTAATGATCACTGTGTTTCTAAAATCAATGCCTTTCCTGTAATCTAATTTTCTAAAGTATACCATATGTCCTCTTTCATGCTGCTGGTTTTGTGGAGGGTCCTGGAGCCTCTGCTAAAAAGGCCTAAGGATAAATAAGTGTACTTGGTGTATAATCAAAGTTTTTTGTGATTTCACGGTTGCAACTAATGATCTCTGTGTTTCTAAAATCAATGCCTTTCCTGTAATCTAATTTTCTAAAGGATGCCATATGTCCTCTTTCATGCTGCTGGTTTTGTCGAGGGTCCTGGAGCCTCTGCTAAAAAGGCCTAATGATAAATAAGTTTACTTGGTGTATAATCAAAGTTTTTTGTGATTTCATGGTTGCAACTAATGATCTCTGTGTTTCTGAAATCAATGCCTTTCCTATAATCATTTTTTTCAAAAGGATGCCATATGTCCTCTTTCCTGCTGCTGGTTTTGTCGAGGGTCCTGGAGCCTCTGCTGCGCATAATAAAGAAAAAAAAAATTAATTTAGCTTGACTTAATAACTGAAGCATGACTTCAGGAGTCAGGTGTGGTCGTAGGTAGTGGTTGTTGTTAGCAGATTATTTTTATTGCAAATTGCAATTGCCACAGCGTGCATAAAATGTGCGTCACTAGTTCAAATTTTAATTTTTTTTTTTCATTCAGGATTAGTTTGGGGTACGGCGCAATATTGGAAAGGCAAAAAACAGGTCTCGGTACCCGTTGATATAAGGGGTGACTACTACTGCTTTTACCAGGCTCCTCTTGGATAGCCCCAGAAAGTGTGACTATGAATCCCAAAAAGAAAATTAAATTAAGGTTGAAAACTAACTCCAAAGTAACTTGTAAGACCTGGAGCTCCTCAAACACACGTCCTACCTTAACAGCTATAGGCTCCCCAACCCACAAATCTTAACTTTTTCATGCCAATTGATATTGCCACAGCTGGAACAACAGTAAATAACATGTGCGTCACCACAGTCTCCGAAGCTGTTGTCGGATGTATACAAAAACACTGATAAAGTATTCTTTTAGGAGCGCAAAGAGATGGCTACCGGAACACTCCAGGAACTTCACAAGAGTGGCTGTATTGTGTTTCTGGTGATGTTTGAGACATCTGGGTAGTGTACAGGGAGGGCAAAAATCGTCTCCATCTCTGTGCACCAAAGGACATGACGTCCTTGTCATCCATAAGCACATGAAATTGCTGGCATTTTTGTTGCTTCAAGAAGTTCATTTTTTGTGGTGATAGATAGTACTGAATTAAATAAACTTTGGTTTCCTTCCATACTCAAGACAATCTTGTATTTCAAAATTCGTACTTGCTGTGGGAATCAGTGGCCTGTCCATACCAGGAAGATGATTTAGACAGAAGTAACGAGCTCTGCTTGCAGGTGACACATGTTTATCGTCAATCATCAAAGGGGTTGCGTGAATATGGCTGATGGCCCCTTATTCACATGTTTGTCCAGAGCCACAACATTTGCAAACAGCCAGAAGAAAGGTCGTTTCTCACCAGCCTTAAGTTGAGCTTCATTTACCAAATGCTGATATTCAAAAAAATAGACAAACAGTGCCTTAAATAACACATTTGCGATATGGATTCACCAGAGCAAGGTCATTGCAAGTACTAAGTTCCCACGATAACAAAATTAAAATGCCACAACTATGCAATCTTCACCTTCAGATTATTATTGTCACACTCCATTGTACTCCTATGCCCAGCTCCCTGCTCTTGTTTTTTTGAGGGTCCTGGAGCCTCTGCTGAAAAGGCCTATGGATAATAAAGTGTACTGGGTGTCTGTTCAATGTTTTTTTTTTATTTCCCGGTTGCAAGTAATTATCTCAGTGTTTCTAAAATCAATGCCTTTCCTGTAATCTATAATTCAAAAAGATTGACATATGTCCTCTTTCATGCTGTTGTTTCAGTTGCGGCTCCGGGACCCTCGTATTAACAAGGCTTGAGGATAAATAAGTGTAACCGGTGTCTAATGAATGTTTTTTTCTATTACACGGGTCATATAAATGATCTGTGGGTTTCTAAAATCAATGCCTTTCCTGTAATCTTTTATTCAAAAGGATGACATATCTCCTCTTTCATGCAGTTGTTTCGGTTGAGGCTCCGGGACCCTCGTATTAAAAAGGCCTGAGCATAAATAAGTGTCACGGCTGTGTAATCAATGTTTTTTTCTAATTTCACGGTTGCAAATAATGATCTGTGGGTTTCTAAAATCAATGCCTTTCCTGTAATCTTTTATTCAAAAGGATGACATATCTCCTCTTTCATGCTGTTGTTTCGGTTGAGGCTCCGGGATCCTCATATTAAAAAGGCCTGAGCATAAATAAGTGTCACGGCTGTGTAATCAATTTTTTTTCTAATTTCACGGTTGCAAATAATGATCTGTGGGTTTCTAAAATCAATGCCTTTCCTGTAATCTTTTATTCAAAAGGATGACATATCTCCTCTTTCATGCTGTTGTTTCGGTTGAGGCTCCGGGACCCTCGTATTAAAAAGGCCTGAGCATAAATAAGTGTCACGGCTGTGTAATCAATGTTTTTTTTCTAATTTCACGGTTGCAAATAATGATCTGTGGGTTTCTAAAATCAATGCCTTTCCTGTAATCTTTTATTCAAAAGGATGACATATCTCCTCTTTCATGCTGTTGTTTCGGTTGAGGCTCCGGGACCATCGTATTAAAAAGGCCGGAGCATAAATAAGTGTCACGGGTGTGTAATCAATTTTTTTTTTCTAATTTCACGGTTGCAAATAATGATCTGTGGGTTTCTAAAATCAATGCCTTTCCTGTAATCTTTTATTCAAAAGGATGACATATCTCCTCTTTCATGCTGTTGTTTCAGTTGAGGCTCCGGGACCCTCGTATTAAAAAGGTCTGAGCATAAATAAGTGTCACAGCTGTGTAATCAATGTTTTTTTCTAATTTCACGGTTGCAAATAATGATCTGTGGGTTTCTAAAATCAATGCCTTTACTGTAATCTTTTATTCAAAAGGATGACATATCTCCTCTTTCATGCTGTTGTTTCGGTTGAGGCTCCGGGACCATCGTATTAAAAAGGCCGGAGCATAAATAAGTGTCACGGGTGTGTAATCAATTTTTTTTTCTAATTTCACGGTTGCAAATAATGATCTGTGGGTTTCTAAAATCAATGCCTTTCCTGTAATCTTTTATTCAAAAGGATGACATATCTCCTCTTTCATGCTGTTGTTTCGGTTGAGGCTCCGGGACCCTCGTATTAAAAAGGCCTGAGCATAAATAAGTGTCACGGCTGTCTAATCACTGTTTTTTTCTAATTTCACGGTTGCAAATAATGATCTGTGGGTTTCTAAAATCAATGCCTTTACTGTAATATTTTATTCAAAAGGATGACATATCTCCTCTTTCATGCTGTTGTTTCGGTTGAGGCTCCGGGACCCTCGTATTAAAAAGGCCTGAGCATAAATAAGTGTCACGGGTGTGTAATCAATTTTTTTTTCTAAATTCACGGTTGCAAATAATGATCTGTGGGTTTCTAAAATCAATGCCTTTCCTGTAATCTTTTATTCAAAAGGATGACATATCTCCTCTTTCATGCTGTTGTTTCGGTTGAGGCTCCGGGACCCTCGTATTAAAAAGGCCTGAGCATAAATAAGTGTCACGGGTGTGTAATCAATGTTTTTTCTAATTTCACGGTTGCAAATAATGATCTGTGGGTTTCTAAAATCAATGCCTTTCCTGTAATCTTTTATTCAAAAGGATGACATATCTCCTCTTTCATGTTGTTGTTTCGGTTGAGGCTCCGGGACCCTCGTATTAAAAAGGCCTGAGCATAAATAAGTGTCACGGCTGTCTAATCAATGTTTTTTTCTAATTTCACGGTTGCAAATAATGATCTGTGGGTTTCTAAAATCAGTGCCTTTCCTGTAATCTTTTATTCAAAAGGATGACATATCTCCTCTTTCATGCTGTTGTTTCGGTTGAGGCTCCGGGACCCTCGTATTAAAAAGGCCTGAGCATAAATAAGTGTCACGGCTGTCTAATCAATGTTTTTTTCTAATTTCACGGTTGCAAATAATGATCTGTGGGTTTCTAAAATCAATGCCTTTACTGTAATCTTTTATTCAAAAGGATGACATATCTCCTCTTTCATGCTGTTGTTTCGGTTGAGGCTCCGGGACCCTCGTATTAAAAAGGCCTGAGCATAAATAAGTGTGACGGGTGTGTAATCATTTTTTTTTTCTAAATTCACGGTTGCAAATAATGATCTGTGGGTTTCTAAAATCAATGCCTTTACTGTAATCTTTTATTCAAAAGGATGACAGTACTACCAAAATACAGCCAATGAAGGGCCTTAGGAAGACTGAGCCAAGGTTGGATTGTAGTATTTGGTTAGGCTAATCATGATGGCCATGTAGACCACCACCACCGAGAGTCCTGGAAGTAACAGGGATGATGAGATGAAAGAGCTAAGAATAGTAGAACTTGAAACAACAGAGTTAGCCATGGGTGTTAGTGCAAAACCGCTTGGCTTTTTTTTGGCTTTGGGTGCGGCTATTCATGCAGGCCATATAGAGCTGAAAACATTCGGTGTCGTATCAGCTATTAAACTAATAAGAACAGTACTACCAAAATACAGCCAATGAAGGGCCTTAGGAAGACTGGGCCAAGGTTGGATTGTAGTATTTGGCTAGGCTAATCCTGATGGCCATGTAGACCACCACCACCGAGAGTCCAGGAAGTAACAGGGATGATGAGATGAAAGAGCTAAAAATAGTAGAACTTGAAACAACAGAGTTGGCCATGGGTGTTAGTGCAAAACCGCTTGGCTTTTTTTTGGCTTTGGGTGCGGCTATTCATGCAGGCCATATAGAGCTGACAACATTCGGTGTCGTATCAGCTATTAAACTAATAAGAACAGTACTACCAAAATACAGCCAATGAAGGGCCTTAGGAAGACTGGGCCAAGGTTGGATTGTAGTATTTGGTTAGGCTAATCATGATGGCCATGTAGACCACCACCACCGAGAGTCCAGGAAGTAACAGGGATGATGAGATGAAAGAGCTAAGAATAGTAGAACTTGAAACAACAGAGTTAGCCATGGGTGTTAGTGCAAAACCGCTTGGCTTTTTTTTGGCTTTGGGTGCGGCTATTCATGCAGGCCATATAGAGCTGACAACATTCGGTGTCGTATCAGCTATTAAACTAATAAGAACAGTACTACCAAAATACAGCCAATGAAGGGCCTTAGGAAGACTGGGCCAAGGTTGGATTGTAGTATTTGGTTAGGCTAATCATGATGGCCATGTAGACCACCACCACAGAGAGTCCTGGAAGTAACAGGGATGATGAGATGAAAGAGCTAAGAATAGTAGAACTTGAAACAACAGAGTTAGCCATGGGTGTTAGTGCAAAACCGCTTGGCTTTTTTTTGGCTTTGGGTGCGGCTATTCATGCAGGCCATATAGAGCTGACAACATTCGGTGTCGTATCAGCTATTAAACTAATAAGAACAGTACTACCAAAATACAGCCAATGAAGGGCCTTAGGAAGACTGAGCCAAGGTTAGATTGTAGTATTTGGTTAGGCTAATCATGATGGCCATGTAGACCACTATGTAGTAATAAGAACAGTACTACCAAAATACAGCCAATGAAGGGCCTTAGGAAGACTGAGCCAAGGTTGGATTGTAGTATTTGGTTAGGCTAATCATGATGGCCATGTAGACCACCACCACCGAGAGTCCTGGAAGTAACAGGGATGATGAGATGAAAGTGCTAAGAATAGTACTACTTGAAACAACAGAGTTAGCCATGGGTGTTAATCCAAGACCGCTTGGATTTATTTTTGTATTGGGTGCAGCTAATCATGCAGGCCATATAGAGCTGACAACATTCAGTGTTGTATCAGCTATAAAAATAATAAGAACTGTTCTATCAAAATACAGACAATGAAGGGCCTATGAAGACTGAGCAAAGGTTGGATTGTAGTATTTTGTTCGGCTAATCATGATGGCCATGTAGACCGCCCGTAACAGGGATGAAAGTGCTAAGAATAGTACTAATTGAAACAACAGAGTTAGCCATGGGTGTTAGTCAAAGACCACTCGGCTTTTTTTTGGGTTTGGGTGCAGCTAATCATGAAGGACAGATAGACCTGCCACCATTTGGTGTTGTAACAGGTATGAAAATGCAAAGAACAGTACTACATAACACAACCTACTTACCATGGGTCCCAGAACATATGTTTGGTTGTTATATTTTGTAAGGGTAATCATGCAGGCCATATAGACCTTCACCGATAGGGTGAGTATGAGTAACAGCTATTAAAATGCGAAGGACATTACTAATTAACACAACATAGTTACCATGGGTCGCAGACCAAGAGCAGATGTCTTATTATTATATTTTGTATGGGTAATCATCCAGGCCGTATAGACCTCACCAAATAGGGGGAGTTACAGAGATTAAAGTGCTAAGAATTGTAGTACTTAAAACACAACCTCGTTAAAATAGGTAGCAGACCACATGTCTTATTATTATAATTTTTCAGGGTAATCTGGCAGGCCATATAGAACTCCCCCGATAGGGGGGGGGAACAGGGATTAAAGTGCTAAGAAAAGTACTAATTGACACAAGCTAGTTGGGTCCAAGAACGCATGTTTGATTATTAGAATTTATTAGGGTAATTATATATCTAACAAATCTATCTATTTCTCTTCTATCGATTCTATCTAACTATCAATCTATGTATATCTATCTATCCTATCTATCACTATCAATTTATCTTCTGTCCGGGATGTTTTGAGACAGCCACTTTGGGAATGTTAGTTGATTTAGACCCATTATGGCTTAAAAGCAGACTCTGCATCAACTATGTAATTTTCCATGGGAGTTTTGCCAGGGATCCCCCTCCAGCATGCAACAGTCCAGGTGTTAGTACCCTTGAAACAACTTTTCCATCACTATTGTGGCCAGAAAGAGTCCTTGTAGGTTTTAAAGTTCGCCTGCCTATTGAATTCAGGTTCGCGACATCACTAATTGTAAATAGATCAAATTCATAATATGAATTAGGACTAGTAAATGAACAAGTAGTATATGGACCAGTGTACAATACCCCAGTCAAAAGTTAGTAAGTAAAGCAATATAATATATTGATTTGTGATATATAATAACCATTCAGTAGTTATATATTAATTAAACATTACACTATATTGGTAAACTTAGCTGAGTCCAAATAAGGAGATCTAATCAGTATAAGTCCAGTGAAGATGGATTCCAAAAAAGTACATCTGTTGTGGAGATTCGTCTGAATATGTCCTCCTATAAGATGGGCAGCTCCTCTCATGAAGAAGGGTGAAGAAACTGGAATCTGTGAAGGAAATCACAAAGAGAGAGGGCGCCTCCTAGTGCAACTCTGTGGGAATGGTTGTGTTACGGTTACCCTTAGTCTCGCTGAGGGATGGACCGCTTAGTAGCCTGGATCCCTATTGCTAAAGAGGGGAGAAGCTGTTTTCCATAGTATTCTATATGAGTCTCGCAAATATAGAATAATCTCCCTTAGCTGCAGTACAGCTAGGATACCCTTCTGCCCACAAAAATGAGTCAACGCTGCGATTGAGGGTCAAACAAGAACTCAGGACTGGGATGCCCAGCCTGCTTTTTATTAAGGTTACATGCACACAGGGCACTCCCGGGGGGGGGGGGGAAGCACAAAATCCCCCATCACACATTTAGATAGAGAGCAATGTCCTTTGACAGGCCACAATAGGATTACAGTACTTAAGATAACAAGTTTACAAGTTCATCTTATCAATTAGCAGTCTGGCTCCGGAGGTGATTAGACAATGGGATTGTTTATCACTGAACTTAGAGCTGAGGCCAGCAAACTTGTATTTAGACAATAGTTTCTAAAAGCTGAAAAAAGTTAACTCTTTATGAAATGATACTTGTTACGGTTTTCTTGGAGCCCTTCTTAGGCGCTGGCTTGGCTGGTTCAGGCATTGCTGCTGGGAAATAAGCTCTTCACAACAAAATAACTAATGCTTCTGTAACAGTGCTCCCTTTCTGTGGAACACTCTGGCAGACACGGTCTGACCCCATTTCGGGGCAGACTAAGGCTGTCCAGACCGCTGGTTATGAGGGGCTGAGGTCGGTTTGTCTGGACAACCCGTCGGCGTTGCCATTCTGTTTCCCAGGTCTGTAAGTAATGGTGAAATTGAAGGGTTGCAACGATAAGCTCCAACGTAATAGCCTGCCGTTATCTCCAGAGACCCGGTTCAGCCACACCAACGGGTTATGGTCGGTGACCAGAGTGAACTCCTGACCATATAAATAGGGAGTCAATTTCTTTAATGCCCACACCAAAGCCAAACACTCCTTTTCGACCGCTGCATAGCTGACTTCGTGGGGCAGGAGCTTCCGGCTGATGTAGGCAACTGGATGCTCCCCTCCATCTTCGCCTACTTGGCTGAGGACGGCTCCCAGCCCGAACATAGAAGCATCTGTATGGACGATAAAACGTTTGTTAAGGGATGGGGCCGCCAAGACAGGAGCATTAATTAGAGCATTTTTGAGAGCCTGGAAAGCCGTTTCACAGTGGGGAGACCACAGGACCTGTCGAGGTAAGTTCTTCTTGGTCAAGTCAGTCAGGGGTTTGGCAAGTGTGCTGTAGTCTGGTACGAACCGTCTATAGTACCCTGCCGTGCCCAGGAAGGCTAGGACCTGAGTCTTAGTGATGGGGGTGGGCCAATTGGCAACAGCTTCTATCTTGGCCGGCTCTGGTCGCTGCTTTCCACACCCCACCCGGTGACCCAGATACTGTACCTCGGCCATCCCAAAGTGGCATTTTTCTGGCTTCAGAGTAAGGCCAGCAGCCCGGATCTGATCCAGAACCATTCCTACATGAGCTAAGTGGTCCTCCCAGGACTCACTGTGGATCGCTATGTCGTCCAGGTAGGCGCAAGCAAAACTCTGGAAGCCATCCAGGAGCCTATCCACCAAGCGCTGGAATGTAGCTGGGGCATTCTTCATCCCAAACGGCATTACCCTAAACTGATATAAGCCGAATGGGGTGACGAATGCCGACTTGGGGATAGCCTCCGGGGCCAGGGGAATCTGCCAGTAACCTTTGCAGAGGTCAATAGTGGTCAGGTAATTTCCCCTGGCTATACGATCGAGTAGCTCGTCTACCCTGGGCATAGGGTAAGCGTCCGTCACAGTTTTTTCATTGAGCCTCCGATAGTCTACGCAGAACCGGGTGGTCCCATCTTTCTTGGGCACCAAGACAACTGGGGAGGCCCAGGGACTATCGGAGGGCTCAATTACCCTGAGCTGGAGCATCTCATCGATCTCCTTCTTCATTCCTGTCCTAACTGCTTCGGGGATTCGGTACGGAGCCTGGCGCAAGGGAGCTTGTCCCGGAGTATCTACCTGGTGGGTGGTAAAGTAGTGTACCCTGGCTTCGGGGAGAAGGTGAGGTGTTTGGACTGGAGGAGTTGGCTGAGCTGCTCCCTTTCAGTGGGGCTAAGTCGGTCTCCTATCTGAACCTGAGCCACTATACCTGTGGGGAGACTCTTTTCTAATAGGTCTGGAATGGGTAGACTGTCGGGGTCTTCCTGAGGGGAACAACATACGGCCATCACGTTCTCAAAATATTCCTTGAGCATGTTTACATGGAATGTCTTTCTAAGATTGTTGTCATGGCAGCTAGCTATCACATAAGTGGTGTCTCCCCTTTTCTCTACGATCTGGTAGGGACCCTGCCAGGACGCCTGCAATTTGTCTGTCTTCACCGGCTTAAGTACTAACACCTTTTGTCCTATGGTGAAGATTCTCTTTCGGGCCCCCCGATCGTACCATACTTTCTGTCTTCTCTGGGCCAACTGGAGATTAGCCCGCACGGATTTGGCTAATTGCTCCATTCGGTCCCTGAGTTCCAGCACGTATGGCACAATGGGGACACCGTCAGCCTCCATCTCTCCCTCCCAGTGCTCCCGGATCAGGTTTAGGGGTCCCCGTACCTTTCTTCCGTAGAGCAACTCGAAGGGAGAGAACCCCGTCGTTTCCTGGGGCACCTCCCGATAAGCAAATAGGAGGTGCGGCAGGAAGCGTTCCCAGTCTCGGTATTCCTGAGTGAACGTCTTGAGCATTTGCTTGAGGGTCCCATTGAACCTCTCACACAGCCCGTTCGTCTGGGGGTGGTATGGGGAGCTCAGGAGGGACTTAATTTTGCAAACCTGCCAGAGTTGTTGGGTCAATTCAGCCGTAAATTGGGTGCCTCGGTCGGATAGGATTTCTTTTGGAAATCCTACCCGGGAGAACACCTGTACTAGTGCATTCGCTACCGTATCCGCTTGTATGTTGGATAGGGCGACAGCCTCTGGGTACCTGGTAGCGTAGTCCACTACGGTAAGAATGTAGCGCTTACCGGAGGGACTAGGGGTAGCCAGTGGTCCCACTAGGTCAATAGCAATCCGGCTGAAGGGTTCCTCTACAATGGGCATATTTACTAGATGGGCTTTAGGGTGATCGCCTCGCCTTCCTACTCGTTGACACACATCGCAGGTGTTACAGTAAGTTCTAACGTCAGCGTGCACCCCTGGCCAAAAGAACGTGTGAGTAATGCGGTGTAGGGTACGGGTTACGGCTAGGTGGCCTGCTAAGGGGATGTCGTGGCCTATCTTGAGGATTTCTTGACGGTATTTGTGGGGCACTACCAGCTGTCGCCTACGCTGTCCCCTTTTCTCTGTCCAGCGGTATAGTTTCCCTTTTTCCCATAAGAATGTTTCGTTATCTGCCCCGCCCCCTCCGGTCTCTGCTCGTTCCCGGTACTTTTGTAAGGTCGGGTCAGTCTTAGACTCTGTCTCAAAAGCATCTGGGGTGTCCCAGGGTATGGGGCCTAACATGTCAGGCAAGGTCGGGGTAGGTCTTACCTGTGTCTCCCGCACTGGTGAGAGCTCTCGCTCCGTCCGGGCTTGGGCCCGTGTAGTCACTGGGTCCGCCTCGTTGTTGCATACTGGAGCATAGGCAGAAGTCATGGGGCCCAAATCGTTGCCCAGTAGTATTTCGGCAGGTAAATTATCCATTATGCCCACGTTCACAGCCCCCTTTCCCGCTCCCCAATCAAGATGCACTTGAGCTGTTGGAATTTTGTACACATCCCCCCCCGCCACTCTAACGGCCACAGTCTGTCCGGATCGCTTGTGCTCTGGCACCAAATGACTCTGTACCAGCGTGATAGTAGCCCCTGTGTCTCTCAATCCCTCGGTAGATCGCCCCTCGAGCCATACCTTCTGCCGATGGTGCTGGCGGTTATCTAAGGCAGCATATACAGGGTCCGCCTCGTGAAGCGGCCCCACATATCCCTCAATAGGGGCCTCTTGGTTAACACAGAGGGCCCGGGCCGGACGATAAGACCCAGAGGGGTAATTGTAATTCCTGGGTGTCTGGTGCATATTAAGGGGGCAGCTAGCCATGAAATGCCCTGGTTGCTTGCATCGGTGGCAAGTCGGTCTGGGACGCTCAGAGCTGTTATTGGGTGGTCCTGAGTGTCGGACGGGCCCTGTGGGCACCGGGGCTCGGAATTCAGCACGAGGGGGTGCACGGTAAACCTCTCTGGGTTCGACCCGTGCTGGAGCTCGGTAGCTCATGGGCTCGTGAAGACGGGAGTCATAATGTTCATCGGCCAATTTGGCTGCTTCTTCTAAGGTAGAAGGCCGCCTGTCTCGCAGCCATTCCTTCCCTTGCTGTTCCATGCCATTATAAAAATGTTCTAAGAGAAACAATTGTAAAATTTCCTCACCAGTCACCGCTTTACTTCCGCTCAGCCAGTGATTTGCCGCTCTCCACATTCGGTGCGCCCATTCCATATGGGTATCGTTAGGCTTCTTTTTCGTGCCCCGAAACTGTCGGTGATATGTGTCCGGAGTTACAGCGTACCGTCGCAACAGTGTCTCCTTAACTAGCTCATACTGTATCACTTCCTCAGCACCCAGAGTACGAAAGGCTTCCAGGGCTCGCCCGGATAGTTTCCCAGACAATATCGTGGGCCACTCTCTGTTGGGAATCTGGTGCAGGGCACATTGCCTTTCGAAGTCCGCCAAATATTCATCAATCCCTGTCTCGCTCTCTAGGAAGGGTTGAAATGCCTCATAGGGTATCTTGGGCCTCCCAGCATTTTCGACAGGGATGATTACCTGCGGGGCTTCAGCATTGCGGTGTGCGTTCGCTAGGTTGAGTTTGTGGGCTCGAGTCTCTCGTATATCCTCGTCCGCCTCCGCCATCAACTGCTGTACCAATTCCATGGAGGGGTTCGGCCCGTATAATGAGAGCCTTTCCCGAACAATCCTGGTTTTTTCGTCACTAATCGTGGTCGGTGTTTCCGCCATTGTGAAGCTCTGATCCAGTTCGGTCAATTCTGCGATCAGCTCTCTCGTCGGCCGGTTGCTGGCGTACCCCCCTCTGCTTTCAAGTAAATCCTTTAGGGTTGTACGCTTCAATTTTTCGTAAGTGCTCTCCATCCGTTCTGTACCTCTCCTAGGAAATCCAGGAAAATCCAGCCGCTGCCGCCAAATGTTACGGTTACCCTTAGTCTCGCTGAGGGATGGACCGCTTAGTAGCCTGGATCCCTATTGCTAAAGAGGGGAGAAGCTGTTTTCCATAGTATTCTATATGAGTCTCGCAAATATAGAATAATCTCCCTTAGCTGCAGTACAGCTAGGATACCCTTCTGCCCACAAAAACGAGTCAACGCTGCGATTGAGGGTCAAACAAGAACTCAGGACTGGGATGCCCAGCCTGCTTTTTATTAAGGTTACATGCACACAGGGCACTCCCAGGGGGGGAAAGCACAAAATCCCCCATCACACATTTAGATAGAGAGCAATGTCCTTTGACAGGCCACAATAGGATTACAGTACTTAAGATAACAAGTTTACAAGTTCATCTTATCAATTAGCAGTCTGGCTCCGGAGGTGATTAGACAATGGGATTGTTTATCACTGAACTTAGAGCTGAGGCCAGCAAACTTGTATTTAGACAATAGTTTCTAAAAGCTGAAAAAAGGTAACTCTTTATGAAATGATACTTGTTACGGTTTTCTTGGAGCCCTTCTTAGGCGCTGGCTTGGCTGGTTCAGGCATTGCTGCTGGGAAATAAGCTCTTCACAACAAAATAACTAATGCTTCTGTAACAGGTTGTAATCACAGATTAGGTAGATAGTATAATACTCACAAAATGAGCAGCACCCATGTGCTAATTGATGCAGGCTGGGGAGTTGCAGTGACCCAACTACACTGATCCTGCAACAGGATGTTGGGTCCAGGTAATCCAGGGAACAAGAAAGGCTCAGGCTTCCAAAGCGTAGTTTAAAAGGTGATTTATTTAAAAGTGAGGATGTATTCAATACATCCAAACCAAAGAACGCGTTTCTCAGCCAGACTGGCTGTTTCATCAGGCATTCTCAGTCTGGCTGATAAACGCGTTCTTTGGTTTGGATGTATTGAATACATCCTAAACTTTTAAATAAATCACCTTTTAAACTATGCTTTGGAAGCCTGAGCCTTTCTTGTTCCCTGGATTACCTGGATCCAACATCCTGTTGCAGGATCAGTGTAGCTGGGTCACTGCAATTCCCCAGCCTGCATCAATTAGCACATGGGTGCTGCTCATTTTGTGAGTATTATACTATCTACCTAATCTGTGATTACAACCATTCCCACAGAGTTGCACTAGGAGGTGCCCTCTCTCTTTGTGATTTGCTTCACAGATTCCAGTTAATAACTTTATGTAGGTGGCGGCAGTATAGGGGGCGGCAGATTAGGGGTTAATAGGTATAATGTAGGTGGCGGCGGGGTCCGGGAGCGGCGGTTTAGGGGTTCATATATTTATTATAGTTATGGCGGGGTCCGGGAGCGGCGGTTTAGGGGTTAATATATTTATTATAGTTGCGGCGGGGTCCGGGAGCGGCGGTTTAGGGCTTAATAAGTTTATTTAGTTGCAGGGGGCTCCAGGAGTGGCGGTTTAGGGGGTAAACTGTATAGTATAGTGTGGGTGCTTAGTGACAGTATAGCAAGAAAGCTGCGAATAAGCCAAAGAGCAGCGAGATCGATGACTGTTAGTTAACAACAGTCCGCTGCTCATTGCACCATACTTTGTGCGCAGCTTTTTGACAGCTTTCTTGATAAATTTGGCGAACATATTCAGGTCCGCGGTGGCGATTTTAGGCGATCTTAGGCGACCGTATTGGGGCCGTCAAATGCAGGTAAGTAGACAGCTTGATAAATAGAGGCCTCTGTCTCTCTCTTGTTTGTTTCAGTTCTGTGTGCCATACAGCTCTAGTCTACACAACACAAGAAAACACAACAAAATCTCTCAGCACTATTTTTTTTTTTTTTTTAAGACTTTGAATAGTATATTGAACAGTGATGTAGCCATTTTCTCTGCATGATGTTTTGATAAACACATGTTAATTAGTCATAATACAAAATAGTTTTTCATAGCTCTACACTGTCAGCCTATATTGTTATGTCTTGCACAGAGCAGCAAATAATATAAACATCTCAGTTTTTCTCAGCTAGCCTGGAAAGTAAATGTTTTTTTTTCTGAATGCAATGAAAAAGAACAGCTTTAGGGGTCAATTTATCAAGCTCTGTATGCTGCTAAATAACCTGTCCGCCTGCTCTGAGGCGGCGGACAGAAATCAACCCGATGGAATACGATCGGGTTAATTGACACCCCTGCTAGCGGCCGATTGGCCACAAATCTGCAGGGGGTGGCATTGCACCAGCAGTTCACAAGAACTACTGGTGCAATTATAAATGCCGACTGCCTATGTGCAGCGGACATGATACGCTACATTGTATCATGTCCGCTCGCACATTAATAAATTGACCCCTTAATATCTGTTAATATTTTAGCTGTTTCATCAATTATTTGTGCATGGAATTATAAAAAGTTTCCAATCCAGTACACTGATATAGGACTATATCACCCAGCTCACAAATATCCTGCATGGTCCATGGTGTAAATTGCAGAAAAACAAGCTAGATATTGGTATTTACAATAATATGTGTTTTTACTGTGCTTTACACTAATAAATCTTTATTTCTTCTCTCTGTATTGCTTCAAAATTAACCGGACAGAATGATCAAGTGAGCTTATTTATATGTCTGAAGCATGAAAATGGCCCATGCACTATAATTGTTAAGACGATATTCTTTAATTTTGTATGAGCTTACCTGATAAAGAACAAGGTAATTGGCACAGAAATGTATTCTTAGTGGGACAGATTACGACTGGAGCACTAACAGTTACGCACTAGTGAAAAGAGGTTTATCACGGGTGTTTGTGTGCGTTGGGTTTTACAAAACAAAAAACTGTTACAGAACACATAAAAAATACATTACAAAGTATAGTTACACTAATAATGACACTAACAAAAGATATTAAAAAAATATTGTGCAAAAAAGTTACAAGGGCTCAAAGATATAAGATTTTAACATAGAGATACATACATATACATGTCTAAATATGTGTGTACATATGTATTTATAGTACATATGTATTCATATGTGCATGTATGTATTTATAGACATATATACATATAAATACATATGTACAAATATACAGACATATATAGAAGTGCATTTGGAGTCCTTAGCAGTTAGGTAGATAAAAACATGTAAAAGTATATTTATGAAATATTCATTTTTAATAAAATGTTATACTGTGTATTTACTGTACATATTTTACATTTTAATGTTCTGCACACAGCAGAATATGTTCTTTATATTTATAAATAGATATTCCTGTATATATCTATACCTATATCAAAATACCATCATATATATATATATATATATATATATATATATATATATATATATATATATACGTATTTATGAATAAATAGAAAATGTTCTTCTATGTGAAGAACATTGGAATGCGAAATATTCATATTTTCACGTTGGGTTAGCGCACTTGAGAATATGTGATCGGGTTTGTGTCTGAGTAGCGTGTCTTTTTCCACTTTTTACAATCCATTGACTTCTATTGGGGAATACATTAACTTGCACGCAATATTCTAAGTTCGGTTTTGTAGCACTTATGAGAAAACCAAAACCACAAGCTTGCATTAGCACTTTGGGCTCTGAAAATTAACCAGTTGTCAGACTTCTAGTTAATTTAAAAAATGTCCCCTAATTGCCCTAAAAATAAAGAATATTCTTAATTTTTCATTATAAAATATATGTGCATTTTTATTTTTTTTAAATATAACTAAGGGGTAAAGTGTGTGGATGTGGGGTGTTAGAAATAAAACGGCACTGAAAAGTGCCTTTTCATTGTTGCGGTCTATGGGGACTGTGTTATCATTTGAATTATATATATATATATATATATATATATATATATATATATATATATATATATATATATATATATATATATATATATATATATATATACAGGGAGTGCAGAATTATTAGGCAAGTTGTATTTTTGAGGATTAATTTTATTATTGAACAACAACCATGTTCTCAATGAACCCAAAAAACTCATTAATATCAAAGCTGAATAGTTTTGGAAGTAGTTTTTAGTTTTTTTTAGTTATAGCTATTTTAGGGGGATATCTGTGTGTGCAGGTGACTATTACTGTGCATAATTATTAGGCAACTTAACAAAAAACAAATATATACCCATTTCAATTATTTATTTTTACCAGTGAAACCAATATAACATCTCAACATTCACAAATATACATTTCTGACATTCAAAAACAAAACAAAAACAAATCAGTGACCAATATAGCCACCTTTCTTTGCAAGGACACTCAAAAGCCTGCCATCCATGGATTCTGTCAGTGTTTTGATCTGTTCACCATCAACATTGCGTGCAGCAGCAACCACAGCCTCCCAGACACTGTTCAGAGAGGTGTACTGTTTTCCCTCCTTGTAAATCTCACATTTGATGATGGACCACAGGTTCTCAATGGGGTTCAGATCAGGTGAACAAGGAGGCCATGTCATTAGATTTTCTTCTTTTATACCCTTTCTTGCCAGCCACGCTGTTGAGTACTTGGACGTGTGTGATGGAGCATTGTCCTGCATGAAAATCATGTTTTTCTTGAAGGATGCAGACTTCTTCCTGTACCACTGCTTGAAGAAGGTGTCTTCCAGAAACTAGCAGTAGGACTGGGAGTTGAGCTTGACTCCATCCTCAACCCGAAAAGGCCCCACAAGCTCATCTTTAATGATACCTGCCCAAACCAGTACTCCACCTCCACCTTGCTGGCGTCTGAGTCGGACTGGAGCTCTCTGCCCTTTTCCAATCCAGCCACGGGCCCATCCATCTGGCCCATCAAGACTCAGTCTCATTTCATCAGTCCATAAAACCTTAGAAAAATCAGTCTTGAGATATTTCTTGGCCCAGTCTTGACGTTTCAGCTTGTGTGTCTTGTTCAGTGGTGGTCGTCTTTCAGCCTTTCTTACCTTGGCCATGTCTCTGAGTATTGCACACCTTGTGCTTTTGGGCACTCCAGTGATGTTGCAGCTCTGAAATATGGCCAAACTGGTGGCAAGTGGCATCTTGGCAGCTGCACGCTTGACTTTTCTCAGTTCATGGGCAGTTATTTTGCGCCTTGGTTTTTCCACACGCTTCTTGCGACCCTGTTGACTATTTTGAATGAAACGCTTGATTGTTCGATGATCACGCTTCAGAAGCTTTGCAATTTTAAGAGTGCTGCATCCCTCTGCAAGATATCTCACTATTTTTTACTTTTCTGAGCCTGTCAAGTCCTTCTTTTGACCCATTTTGCCAAAGGAAAGGAAGTTGCCTAATAATTATGCACACCTGATATAGGGTGTTGATGTCATTAGACCACACCCCTTCTCATTACAGAGATGCACATCACCTAATATGCTTAATTGGTAGTAGGCTTTCGAGCCTATACAGCTTGGAGTAAGACAACATGCATAAAGAGGATGATGTGGTCAAAATACTCATTTGCCTAATAATTCTGCACTCCCTGTATATATATATACTTATATATATATATATATATTTATGTGTTAATATGTGTATATATACACATATAAACACATAAATATATATGTATATATTCATATACATATATTTTTAAACTTTTTTGCCCATCGCTGCGCAACTTACCCCAGTTGCTGAGCTAGGTTCTCTGCCATTACAATCGGCATGAGAATGAGGCTCCCATTGGAGCATATGGAGAATGAGGCTCCCATTGGAGTGCAAAGCTTCCATGCAATGCGAACGCACGGTCACATTTGCATTGTGCCTCACTTCAATTCTGTCCTCCACTCGTAATCTTGCGCCATCTGTATGATTTTCTATTTTGTAGAGTTATCAGGCTATGGCATTGATTCCAACATTCCCTAAATTTTTGTTTTAAATTAACTTTTGTTTCCTTTTTTTATCAAAACTATCACAATCGTCCCGACAAAATGATGATATACTCATCGTGTTCCAGCATTCTCTCCTCTTGTAACAGTGTAGATATGATTTCTTTATGTTTTTACATTTAATTTGATGATAATGAAGATGATGATGATGACAAAATGTTCAGTATAGTTTTTTATTTTGTATTCAATTGTCAAAAAAGGGCCTGTCACCATTGTAGGTATAGGCAATGCCATCTTGGCTAATATTGTTACTGTTTATCCAATGTTTGTTATTAGGTCACTCTGTGGGTGTTGAGCACTTATCAAGTGCCTTTGGCTGTTGAATCTGATGTCTCCATTTTGTTGTCAATATTTATTTGATAACTTGTGGACAGATAGATTGTGATCACTGAAGTCGATGTTGTTCATGGCTATGGGTATGGATGATTTTTCTGATACCTATTCAATATTTTTCAAATAAGTGTTGTTGTTTGCATTGTGATTGTTTCAATCTAAAAAAAAAGATGTATCTGGTACCTAAAAAACAGCTGAAAAACTCAATCAACAAGACTGGAATAGATCCCATGTGACGTTTTTTTTTCTTTTTTTTATATATTTAACATTGTATATTATGGTATTCACAGTTTGCTCAGTATTGTATACTTTGTCATACTCCACTAAGACAATTTGTGACTTGTTACTATATTGTCTCCTCTTAAAGGGACATGAAACCCCAAAAAATGATTTCATGATTCAGAAAGATAATTTTAAACAACATTCCAATTTACTTTTATTATATAATTTGCTTCATTCTTTAGATATCCTTTGTTGAAGAAATAACAATGCACATGTATGAGCCAATCACATGAGGCATCTATGTGCAGCCACCAATCAGGAGCTACTTTTAAACAAAGCATATCAAGATTATGGCCTCTAGTTATGAAAGTCTGGCAGACCTGACCTCGCCGTATTCAGCATTGCACCAGCAGCTCACAAGAGCTGCTGGTGCAACGCCGCCCCCTGCAGACTCACGGCCAATAGGCTGCCAGCAGGGGGTGTCAATCAACCCGATCGTACTCGATCGGGTTGTATTGTTGCGATGTCTGTCCGCCTGCTCAGAGCAGGCGGACAGTTTATGGAGCAGCGGTCTTTGTGACGCCAGGTCTGATGACATACGGAGCTTGATACATATGCCCCTTTGAATCAAATAAGATAAAATAAGTAAATTGGAAAGTTGTTTTAAATGGCATTTTCTTTCTAAATTATAAAAGAAAAAAATTGGGTTTCATGTCCCTTTCATACAGAAAGTACTAATACTATTAAAAGATATAAAGGAGGGGGCGTGTCTGGGCGGCGACCCGGGATGGTCGCAAAATCTGAGACTGGCTATGAGACTCCACTAACCCGCTCAATATCAGTGGGTTTTGACAGCATCAACATTGTTTGAGGACATATTCTGCAGCCTCATGTTTAACTGAGGAGATCGATCTAACTCTTTGCTGTCTGCATGACTGTCCAGCCAAGATCTGGACCACTAAGACTCTAGGCGGTGGCCTATTTGTAGAGTTCCTAGCACCCACCCCTGGGCCTCTGTAGCTCGGGTAGTGCAGCCTAGATATGGCTGCAGATCAGGAGAAAATGTATTTAGTTATACGGGACTGCTTGCACGAGTTGGAATCCCAGATGTCTGCAAGATTGGAACGCCTTACATCTCTTATTGAGATCACAGCGGCAGAATGTAAAAATCCTAAAGTGAGAGGAAAGGAAGTAGATGCCATTTTGGCAAATCAAAGCCTACAGGTATTTCTCCCTATTTGCCAGGTAACTACTGAGGATAACATCAACACTGTTTCTCCAAATGGCTGTGGAGATCCCTCGCTGCCAAGTTATTCCCCTGATTGTGGGGATGCAGCCGGCCCTACATCACGGGGAAGACAACTGACACTTACTCAGGGGGAAACCTCCATAGAGAAAAACATATGGAATGTGTAAAAAAAATGTGATCAGCTGCCTAACGTTTTTCTACATCCCAGAGGTCCTCAGGTAGCTGCATCGCTGCACACAAATGGACACTGGCATCTATTTGTCTCTGGTTGCTTGGGGGGGGTGCTTGTTGACTACGCTAATTTACATTCCACACTACAGAGGGTCATAACTCCTCCAGATGTGCGTGACCAGTACCTCTCCTTCCCAGATCGATTTGATAGATCTCTATGCTCCAACGTTTCCTGTGAAATTAGCACCCGGACTGGAGTCGGGTTAACAGTGTCTGAGCTGCTAAATTCCTGTGGGGATTCTTGTATCACTATGGTTTATATAAATGACGATCCTGTGATCTGATATCAAACCCTTATATCTGTGAAGTTTAACTTGGACTATGTGATGCAAGATTTAGTCTCCATTTCACTACTAGGTTACCAGTTTAATGGGAGAGGAACATTATTCCTATAACCTTGTATTCTATAGTTATTATTTATATGAGACTGATTCCATTTTCTCTTCTCAACATTCTGCCAGCAAATATGTATTGCTTGTTAAATATGTACAGGTACAGGTACATATGTTATTAGGTACCCCAACATCTACCCCTTGCTTACAATGATTATCCGTGGCCCAAGAGCAGCCAAATATTTGTATTTTTTAATGGGGGCATGTTTTACTTTAACTCCTGTATACTTTAGGGGGATACTTGTTTACCATTAGCACAATACTTTTATACATCGCGCAAGAGTTGTACGTGTATATGTGTATATATCATGAATAATACTCCAAATGTATGCTGTACTAAACAATATATAGAGGCCCAAAAGTGGCCTATATATCTTCTATAATGTAACTTTATCAGAATGGGTCCAAGAGTGGCCCTGTTAATACTTCCACCAATCTTTACCCCTTGTTTATACTCAGAACCTGGGGCTCAAGAGTGGCCACAAATTCTTAGATGGGGTACGCCTAACTTGTATGTGTGTCCTAGGGGGCTATTTATTTATTTAATTGTAAAGATGTATGTGCATGTATGCATGTGTATTCGTGTATATATCATGAATAATATTTAAAATGTATGCTGTACTAAACAATATATAGAGATATATCTATGATCTTATCTAGAATGGGTCCAAGAGTGGCCCTGCTAATACTTCCCCTAATCTTTACCCCTTGTTAATACTCAAAACTCGTGGTCCAAGAGTGGCCACAAATTCTTAGTTGGGGTGTGCCTAACTTATACTTGTTTGTGTATTCTAGGGGGCTAATTAATTGTAAAGAGTATCTTGCTTTAGCATTGGGTCCATGAGTGGCCCAGTTAACATTCTCCCAATCTTCACCCCTTACCTATATCTAACATCCATGGTCCAAGAGTGGCCACTAACTCTTAGCCGGGGTGTACTTTATTTCTATTTTTTTTTCTCCTACTTATTTTGGGGGGCTCTTTGATATAATGTTATAAAGAAAAAGAGGTTTATTTTGTAGTTTGCTTTTTGTTATTGAGTCATAAATGGCATTGCATTTTGTAATATTAATGTGTTAGACCTTGAAGGCCTTTTAATATGTGGATTTAGGCATGGGCTAATGGTTGTTATATAAGCTATAGTTTAGACCTATTGCTAAATATTGACTTACTCTGAAGATCCAAAAGTGGCCAGTCTGAAATCTATGGATAAACTTACATAGATTTGATGTTTGGATTTGTAATTTGATGTGCTAACATGTATGTAAATGCCTAGGGCCTTTTTGTTTTAATTAGACATTTCTTTTGTACTGTGCAAACTTGATTTTGTAAAGCTCAATAAAAATTACTTTAAAAAAAAAAAAGCATTTGACACCGTCCCACACAATAAACTAATTCACAAACTGTATCTCCTTGGTCTAGATTGAAAAATTGTGAACTGGGTGGAATGCTGGCTTAAGGACAGAAAACTTTGGCCTAGATTTGGAGTTTGGCGTTAGCCGTGAAAACCAGCGTTAGAGGCTCCTAACGCGGGTTTCTTACGTACTCCGGTATTTAGAGTTCAGTTACCGACACTAAAAAAAAACCTAACGCTCACATTTCTACCGCCACCTCTGACCCAGTAGTAAACATATACCGACAAAAAAAACATCCACGAATCAAATAAAAAATATTACACAAACTACACTTACAGTCATACAAACACTACACTATGTTTATTTTTCATATTTAATAATTTTTCAGCAAAATACAAAGGATTAAAGTTGCGAGATCTCGGGTGTTTGAAAAAAAACAACACAAATCCATTTTCCCATTGACTTACATTGACACACGGGAAAAGACCCTCATATACCTACATCTAACTAATAACATTATCACAAACATACACTCATTGATGCATACAAACAATATACACCACATGACATACTAAAAATATTTATTTATTACAAAAAGAACACGATTTAGTTACTTTTTCACACAAGCTCATGACGTCACTCACTTTACGATGAAAACCAGTCTTAGAAAAAAAAAAAGACCAATTTTCAGAGCCTCCATTGACTTCTATTGGGAAGACATGCTCGTGCACGCGAAACCCTCATTTCCCTAACGCACGCAAATAGCGTAGACAGAAAAACTCCAAATACCAGTGCTAGAAAAGACATGATTTCATGCGTTAGACCCAGCTATGATAAATAGATCAAGAAATAACTATTTCCCTATGGTGGATTTATGGATTTTACTGTTTGAATATTCACAACACCATTACATTCTTTCAGACTTTTATATTACATCAACTACAATTCAACATCACTAGTAACATAATTTTAGATTTAAAAATATTACATTTAAACGGACACAAAAATATTGTCAACTTTTCAGGATTCACAAACACTACACAATGGGAAACAATTCTCATTTACCTTTATTATTGCATTTCAGTTATTCAACTCATATGCTTGCAGCAACAGCATATCTACATAGGCTTAACACATGATCACTCATGGATGCACATACATTACTTTTAACATTCACTCATACATGTGCATTCAAATGATGGGGGACAAACACATTACATTCTCTAGAGGAATCACAAAACACAACATATGGATTTTACTGTACTTTTAACATCATGATTCCATCACCAGAAACCATTAGGAATCACGTACAACAAGAACATCAGTACACCAGATTACAGATGTCACTTTATGGGAAGGAACAACAATGCCAGACCGCTATATAGAAGTCAGCATATGTGGGACACAATCACAATATATACGTACATGTACATAACACGCATCACCCATCACGCAACCACAAAGCACACATTTAGATTTTATTCAGCACACAATAACAATGTAGTCAAATACAACAACACAATGAGGATTTATGAACTACATAGGCAGGGTAATAATATCATGACGTCATTAGAAGATTCAACCATACACATCACAGATTCACCACTGTACCGCCCCTTTCGGAACTTTAACACTCAATACTACAATACAACATATACGTAAACAACTGTTTGGAACAGCATTATTAAGGCGATTTCAATGGGACAATTAATAAATATTGTCAGATCGCAAATCACTTATATATATATATAATACGACAGATGACAGCCGGAAGTTCTTCAGTATTAGTGCCATTTGAATGGGATGCATACAATATTGACATCTCGGCAATCACTTATATATACACAATACTACAGATGACAGCCGGAAGTTATTCAGTATTAGTGCGATTTGAAAGGGACGCATACAATATTTACAGCTCGGCAATCACTTATATATACAATACTACAGATGACAGCCGGAAGTTATTCAGTGTTAGTGCCATTTTAATGGGACGCATACAATATTGACATCTCGGCAATCACTTATATATACAATACTACAGATGACAGCCGGAAGTTATTCAGTATTAGTGCGATTTGAAAGGGACGCATACAATATTGACATCTCGGAAATCACTTATATATACAATACTACAGATGACAGCCGGAAGTTATTCAGTATTAGTGCGATTTGAAAGGGACGCATACAATATTGACATCTCGGAAATCACTTATATATACAATACTACAGATGACAACCGGAAGTTATTCAGTATTAGTGCGATTTTAAAGGGACGCATACAATATTTACATCTCGGCAATCACTTATATATACAATACTACAGATGGCAGCCGGAAGTTATTCACTATTAATGCGATTTGAAAGGGACGCATACAATATTGACAGCTCGGAAATCACTTATATATACAATACTACAGATGGCAGACGGGAAGTTCGGAATTATTATTGCGATTTTAAAGGGACGCATACAATATTGACATCTCGGCAATCACTTATATATACAATACTACAGATGGCAGACGGGAAGTTCGGAATTATTATTGCGATTTTAAAGGGACGCGTACAATATTGACAGCTAGGAAATCACTTATATATACAATACTACAGATGACAGCCGGAAGTTATTCAGCATTAGTGCAATTTTAAAGGGACGCATACAATATTGACAGCTCGGCAATCACTTATATATACAATACTACAGATGGCAGCTGTTACTTTATCGTTTACAAACAATATTGCAGCAACATTGATCGATCACATTCGATGCACATTATACACAACTATGCACTTTCATTCATGTTAGCCTGGACGTGTGCTTGTTACTATAAGATTGCGTTTAAGAAATATTGATTACGCATATGAACAAACATTACAAACATGCACTGTATGTGTGATATTTGACACTTTCACATTGAGAATCATTGTTTGAAACTAACATTTCAGCAAACAACAAATAAATGCCCACTGTGAAAGCATTCGCGCCGCTCACATACAAACAAGTGAATACAATTAGCAATCATTACAAACTCACTACCATTGGACTAATTGTACTATAAATCCCCCAAACAACATGGCCAATGCATCACTTGTGATCCACATCAGATCAAGTGCTTACCTTGTTACGCTGTTTTGAAAGATGGATGACGATGACATGGTAGACGCTGCTGGTGCTGCTATTGGCGAACTAGCTGTTGGTCGAATCAGGCAGCCTCGGCGGCTCAGACTGAGACGAAGGGGTCATCGGGTTCGAGGTCCTCGTGTCTACAGGGTGAGACCCACCTTGGAAAACATGAGTGACTTTGAGGTTTGAAGTATCGGCTCGATCGCGAACAGCTCATTGGCCTTTACGATCTTCTTAAACCTCATTTGGAGCCACGTATAAGAATAAGGACTGCTGTTCCCGCCATGAGTAGGATGCTAAGCTGTCTATACGTCCTGGCCTCCGGGAGTTTTCAATCCGGAGAACTGTACATGCATGGCCTGGCTCAAGGTACATTCTCTGTGGTGTTTGATAACTTTCTGGACGCCATGGTACGTATCAGTAAGCAATACATAGGATTCCCACAGAATGATGGTGATTGGAGGCGCCTGAAGCGGGAATTCTTTGATATTGCTCAAATGCCCAATGTCTTGGGAGCCATAGATTGTACCCACATTGCGCTGCGTGCTCCAGTTGATGACTTGCCCTTCAGAAATTGCAAACATTTTCATAGCCTTAACGTGCAGTATGATTGTGACACACAGATAAGGATTATGCATGTGTGTGCGAATTTTGGAGGGGCTTGTCATGATGCCCGCATCCTCTCTCTGTCGTCCCTGTGGAGACAGTTTGAGGAAAGACAAATGCCCCCTGGTTATCTCGTTGGTGAGTATTTGTGCACAACATGGTTAATTATTGTGACAATTGCCACTGTAGTTTTAAAATGTTAGCGTAATGTTCAGCTATAGGATGCAATTTAACCATATATTTTCCCCCCGCTAATGTCTACTTTTAGTTCAATGCAGATATGTAGCATGTCTTACCTTAAATGCTCAGAGAATGTAATGTAACCATGTAGTTATCATTTTACACAAGGCTTGATTTAGGAGAAATACGCATATGTAGCATGTCTTAGCTGAAATGGGAAGATATTAGCTAATGCAATTTAACCATGTCATTGTCTCTTTCCGCAAATGTCTTTTAGTTCAATGCAGATATGTAGCATGTCTTACCTTAAATGCTCAGAGAATGTAATGTAACCATGTAGTTAGCATTTTACACAAGGCTTGATTTAGGAGAAATACGCATATGTAGCATGTCTTAGCTGAAATGGGAAGATATTAGCTAATGCAATTTAACCATGTCATTGTCTCTTTCCGCAAATGTCTTTTAGTTCAATGCAGATATGTAGCATGTCTTACCTTAAATGCTCAGATAGAGAATGTAATGTAACCATGTAGTTAGCATTTTACACAAGGCTTGATTTAGGAGAAATACGCATATGTATCATGTCTTAGCTGAAATGGGAAGATATTAGCTAATGCAATTTAACCATGTCATTGTCTCTTTCCGCAAATGTCTTTTAGTTCAATGCAGATATGTAGCATGTCTTACCTTAAATGCTCAGAGAATGTAATGTAACCATGTAGTTATCATTTTACACAAGGCTTGATTTAGGAGAAATACGCATATGTAGCATGTCTTAGCTGAAATGGGAAGATATTAGCTAATGCAATTTAACCATGTCATTGTCTCTTTCCGCAAATGTCTTTTAGTTCAATGCAGATATGTAGCATGTCTTACCTTAAATGCTCAGATAGAGAATGTAATGTAACCATGTAGTTAGCATTTTACACAAGGCTTGATTTAGGAGAAATACGCATATGTAGCATGTCTTAGCTGAAATGGGAAGATATTAGCTAATGCAATTTAACCATGTCATTGTCTCTTTCCGCAAATGTCTTTTAGTTCAATGCAGATATGTAGCATGTCTTACCTTAAATGCTCAGAGAATGTAATGTAACCATGTAGTTAGCATTTTACACAAGGCTTGATTTAGGAGAAATACGCATATGTAGCATGTCTTAGCTGAAATGGGAAGATATTAGCTAATGCAATTTAACCATGTCATTGTCTCTTTCCGCAAATGTCTTTTAGTTCAATGCAGATATGTAGCATGTCTTACCTTAAATGCTCAGATAGAGAATGTAATGTAACCATGTAGTTAGCATTTTACACAAGGCTTGATTTAGGAGAAATACGCATATGTAGCATGTCTTAGCTGAAATGGGAAGATAGAGAATAATATTGAACTAGATATTTTTAAGTTAAAATAAACATTTGTTAATGGATTATCGTGTACCAAAATTTTTATTGTACTACAAATACTATTTTGAGGATTTTGTTGGAATTATGTTCTGTTCATAATTTATAGGTGATTCTGGGTACATGAGCCGGCCTTGGCTCATTACCCCCTTGCGTAGCCCGACTGATGTGTCTGAGGAGCGCTACAATAGGGCTCATAAGAGAACCAGGGCGGTGGTTGAACGGATGTTCGGCCTCCTGAAGATGAGGTTCAGGTGCCTGGACAGGTCGGGAGGAGCCCTCCAGTACAACCCAAAGAAGGTGGCTAAGATCGTTGTAGCCTGTAGCGTCCTGCATAATATTGCACAGCGGGCTGGGATGCTGCAGGCCGTCCGGCCGGACTGAAACCTCCTCAGAGATGAGGAGGATGATCCTGTTCTAGAGGGGCCATTCCGGGACGAGGGCCTCAATGTCAGAGCAGACATCATCAACCGCAACTTTAGACGGTAAAGAATAGAAGTTAGACTGGAGTATTAACAATAGATGTGAACTGTAGGGAAATGACAAGTAGAGAATTGTGCAAACATGTTAGGATTGTTCATCAAATGCTAAAAATTTGTTTAATTTATTAATATAGGTGATGCTCTGGCCATTGGGTCCTGTAGCGAGTCTTTGCCACCTGGTTTTTAAAGAGGACATCAGCTGGTAAGTATAAATGTCTGGACTGTTGCTGGCATGAATTGTACACAAATACATCATATGGCATACATTTTATAAACTAGTACTTAGTTTACACATTACTTAAAATGTAAATACTCAGAAAGGGATCCTCTAGCATAACTATCCTCTATCATGACTATGGTTCAATGTCACACATTAGAGGTTTGTTCTGCTCAATATGACTCATCTTCACACTTGATAGAACATAACACAAGATGCTACACAGTAAGCTAGTGACAGAAATTTCTTATGAAATGGGGGGTGGGAGAGGGCTAGAGAAATGATTCACACACTTGTAGTAATTTTGAATAAACCTTTCTTCTGTTATGTGTGATCAGTCCACGGGTCATCATTACTTCTGGGATATAACTCCTCCCCAACAGGAAATGCAAGAGGATTCACCCAGCAGAGCTGCATATAGCTCCTCCCCTCTACGTCAGTCCCAGTCATTCTCTTGCACCCAACGACTAGATAGGATGTGTGAGAGGACTGTGGTGATTATACTTAGTTTTTATGACTTCAATCAAAAGTTTGTTATTTTATAATAGCACCGGAGCGTGTTATTACTTCTCTGGCAGAGTTTGAGGAAGAATCTGCCAGAGTTTTTTACTATGATTTTAACCGGAGTAGTTAAGATCATATTGCTGTTCTCGGCCATCTGAGGGAGGTAAAAGCTTCAGATCAGGGGACAGCGGGCAGATGAATCTGCATTGAGGTATGTAGCAGTTTTTATTTTCTGAATGGAATTGATGAGAAAATCCTGCCATACCGTTATAATGACATGTATGTATACACTTCAGTATTCTGGGGATGGTATTTCACCGGAACTACTCTGTTAAAAGTCACTAATCCTTTTAATAAGTATTTTTCATGTTAAACGTTTTTGCTGGAATGTAGAATCGTTTACATTGCTGAGGTACTGAGTGAATAAATATTTGGGCATTATTTTCCACTTGGCAGTTGTTTGCTTTTAATTGTGACAGTTTCGTTTCTCTTCACTGCTGTGTGTGAGAGGGAGGGGCCGTTTTTGGCGCTCTTTGCTACGCATCAAAAATTTCCAGTCAGCTACTCTTATATTTCCTGCATGATCCGGTTCATCTTTGACAGATCTCAGGGGTCTTCAAACTTCTTTGGAGGGAGGTATATTCTCTCAGCAGAGCTGTGAGAATTTTATATTGACTGTGAATAAAAACGTTGCTCTGTAATTTTTATGTCAAATTTAATTATTGTTATTTTACTAATGGGAACAAACCTTTGCTAAAAGTTGTGTTGTTTTAAAGTTTGATGCTATAACTGTTTTTCAGTTCATTATTTCAACTGTCATTTAATCGTTTAGTACCTCTTTGAGGCACAGTACGTTTTTGCTAAAAAAGATTATAACCAAGTTGCAAGTTTATTGCTAGTGTGTTAAACATGTCTGACTCAGAGGAAGATATCTGTGTCATTTGTTCCAATGCCAAGGTGGAGCCCAATAGAAATTTATGTACTAACTGTATTGATGCAACTTTAAATAAAAGTCAATCTGTACAATGTGAACAAATTTCACCAAACAGCGAGGGGAGAGTTATGCCGACTAACTCGCCTCACGCGGCAGTACCTGCATCTCCCGCCCGGGAGGTGCGTGATATTATGGCGCCTAGTACATCTGGGCGGCCATTACAGATAACATTACAAGTTATGGCTACTGTTATGACTGAAGTTTTGTCTAAATTACCAGAACTAAGAGGCAAGCGTGATCACTCTGGGGTGAGAACAGAGTGCGCTGACAATACTAGGGCCATGTCTGATACTGCGTCACAGCTTGCAGAGCATGAGGACGGAGAGCTTCATTCTGTGGGTGACGGTTCTGATCCAAACAGATTGGATTCAGATATTTCAAATTTTAAATTTAAATTGGAGAACCTCCGTGTATTACTAGGGGAGGTCTTAGCAGCTCTCAATGATTGTAACACCGTTGCAATACCAGAGAAACTGTGTAGGTTGGATAAATACTTTGCGGTACCGGCGAGTACTGACGTTTTTCCTATACCTAAGAGACTAACTGAAATTGTTACTAAGGAGTGGGATAGACCCGGTGTGCCGTTCTCACCCCCTCCAATATTTAGAAAGATGTTTCCAATAGACGCCACCACTCGGGACTTATGGCAAACGGTCCCTAAGGTGGAGGGAGCAGTTTCTACTTTAGCTAAGCGTACCACTATCCCGGTGGAGGATAGCTGTGCTTTTTCAGATCCAATGGATAAAAAATTAGAGGGTTACCTTAAGAAAATGTTTGTTCAACAAGGTTTTATATTGCAACCCCTTGCATGTATCGCGCCGATTACGGCTGCGGCAGCATTTTGGATTGAGTCTCTGGAAGAGAACCTTAGTTCATCTACGCTAGACGACATTACGGACAGGCTTAGAGTCCTTAAACTAGCTAATTCTTTCATTTCGGAGGCCGTAGTACATTTAACCAAACTTACGGCTAAGAACTCAGGATTCGCCATACAGGCACGTAGGGCGCTGTGGCTAAAATCCTGGTCAGCTGATGTTACTTCTAAGTCCAAATTACTTAATATACCTTTCAAGGGGCAGTCTTTATTTGGGCCCGGTTTGAAAGAAATTATCGCTGACATTACAGGAGGTAAGGGCCACGCCCTACCTCAAGACAAAGCCAAAGCTAAGGCTAGACAGTCTAATTTTCGTCCCTTTCGGAATTTCAAAACAGGAGCAGCATCAACCTCCACTGCACCAAAACAGGAAGGAGCTGTTGCTCGTTACAGGCAAGGCTGGAAGCCTAACCAGTCCTGGAACAAGAGCAAGCAGGCCAGGAAACCTGCTGCTGCCCCAAAGACAGCATGAACCGAAAGCCCCCGATCCGGGACCGGATCTAGTGGGGGGCAGACTTTCTCTCTTCGCCCAGGCCTGGGCAAGAGATGTTCAGGATCCCTGGGCACTAGAGATCATATCTCAGGGATACCTTCTAGACTTCAAATTATCTCCCCCAAGAGGGAGATTTCATCTGTCAAGGTTGTCAACAAACCAGATAAAGAAAGAAGCGTTTCTACGCTGTGTACAAGATCTGTTATTAATGGGAGTGATCCATCCGGTTCCGCGGTCGGAACAAGGACAAGGGTTCTACTCAAACCTGTTTGTGGTTCCCAAAAAAGAGGGAACTTTCAGGCCAATCTTAGATTTAAAGATTCTAAACAAATTCCTAAGAGTTCCATCGTTCAAAATGGAAACTATTCGGACAATCTTACCCATGATCCAAAAGGGTCAGTACATGACCACAGTGGATTTAAAAGATGCTTACCTTCACATACCGATCCACAAAGATCATCACCGGTATCTAAGGTTTGCCTTCTTAGACAGGCACTACCAGTTTGTAGCTCTTCCATTCGGATTGGCTACGGCTCCAAGAATCTTCACAAAAGTTCTGGGTGCCCTTCTGGCGGTACTAAGACCGCGAGGGATTTCGGTAGCTCCGTACCTAGACGACATTCTAATACAAGCTTCAAGCTTTCAAACTGCCAAGTCTCATACAGAGCTAGTTCTGGCATTTCTAAGGTCGCATGGATGGAAAGTGAACGAAAAGAAGAGTTCTCTTTTTCCTCTCACAAGAGTTCCATTCTTGGGGACTCTTATAGATTCTGTAGAAATGAAGATTTACCTGACAGAAGACAGGTTAACAAAGCTTCAAAATGCATGCCGTGTCCTTCATTCCATTCAACACCCGTCAGTAGCTCAATGCATGGAGGTGACCGGCTTAATGGTAGCGGCAATGGACATAGTACCTTTTGCACGCCTACACCTCAGACCGCTGCAATTGTGCATGCTAAGTCAGTGGAATGGGGATTACTCAGATTTGTCCCCTACTCTGAATCTGAATCAAGAGACCAGAAATTCTCTTCTATGGTGGCTTTATCGGCCACACCTGTCCAGGGGGATGCCATTCAGCAGACCAGACTGGACAATTGTAACAACAGACGCCAGCCTACTAGGTTGGGGCGCTGTCTGGAATTCTCTGAAGGCTCAGGGACTATGGAATCAGGAGGAGAGTCTCCTTCCAATAAACATTCTGGAATTGAGAGCAGTTCTCAATGCCCTTCTGGCTTGGCCCCAATTAACAACTCGGGGGTTCATCAGGTTTCAGTCGGACAACATCACGACTGTAGCTTACATCAACCATCAGGGAGGGACAAGAAGCTCCCTAGCAATGATGGAAGTATCAAGAATAATTCGCTGGGCAGAGTCTCACTCTTGCCACCTGTCAGCAATCCACATCCCGGGAGTGGAGAACTGGGAGGCGGATTTCTTGAGTCGCCAGACTTTTCATCCGGGGGAGTGGGAACTTCATCCGGAGGTCTTTGCCCAAATACTTCGACGTTGGGGCAAACCAGAGATAGATCTCATGGCGTCTCGCCAGAACGCCAAACTTCCTCGCTACGGGTCCAGATCCAGGGATCCGGGAGCGGTTCTGATAGATGCTTTGACAGCACCTTGGAACTTCGGGATGGCTTATGTGTTTCCACCCTTCCCGCTGCTTCCTCGATTGATTGCCAAAATCAAACAGGAGAGAGCATCAGTGATTCTAATAGCGCCTGCATGGCCACGCAGGACTTGGTATGCAGATCTAGTGGACATGTCATCCTGTCCGCCTTGGTCTCTACCTCTAAGACAGGACCTTCTGATACAGGGTCCATTCAAACATCAAAATCTAACTTCTCTGAAGCTGACTGCTTGGAAATTGAACGCTTGATTTTATCAAAACGTGGTTTTTCTGAGTCGGTTATTGATACCCTGATACAGGCTAGGAAGCCTGTTACCAGAAGGATTTACCATAAAATATGGCGTAAATACCTATACTGGTGCGAATCCAAAAGTTACTCCTGGAGTAAGGTTAGGATCGCTAGGATATTGTCTTTTCTACAAGAAGGTTTAGAAAAGGGTTTATCAGCTAGTTCATTAAAGGGACAGATTTCAGCTCTGTCCATCTTGTTACACAGGCGTCTGTCAGAAAATCCAGACGTCCAGGCCTTTTGTCAGGCTTTAGCTAGGATCAAGCCTGTGTTTAAAGCTGTTGCTCCGCCATGGAGTTTAAACTTAGTTCTTAACGTTTTACAGGGTGTTCCGTTTGAACCCCTTCATTCCATTGATATAAAATTGTTATCTTGGAAAGTTCTGTTTTTAATGGCTATTTCCTCGGCTCGAAGAGTCTCTGAGTTATCAGCCTTACATTGTGATTCTCCTTATCTGATTTTTCACTCAGACAAGGTAGTTCTGCGTACTAAACCTGGGTTCTTACCTAAGGTAGTCACTAACAGGAACATCAATCAAGAGATTGTTGTTCCATCCTTGTGCCCAAATCCTTCTTCAAAGAAGGAACGTCTTCTACACAATCTGGATGTAGTTCGTGCCCTCAAGTTCTACTTGCAGGCAACTAAAGATTTTCGCCAAACTTCTTCCCTGTTTGTCGTTTATTCTGGACAGAGGAGAGGTCAAAAAGCTTCTGCTACCTCTCTCTCTTTTTGGCTTCGTAGCATAATACTTTTAGCCTATGAGACTGCTGGACAGCAGCCTCCTGAAAGAATTACAGCTCACTCCACTAGAGCTGTGGCTTCCACTTGGGCCTTTAAGAATGAGGCCTCTGTTGAACAGATTTGCAAGGCTGCAACTTGGTCTTCGCTTCATACTTTTTCCAAATTTTACAAATTTGACACTTTTGCTTCTTCGGAGGCTATTTTTGGGAGAAAGGTTCTTCAGGCAGTGGTTCCTTCTGTATAATGATCCTGCCTATCCCTCCCGTCATCCGTGTACTTTTGCTTTGGTATTGGTATCCCAGAAGTAATGATGACCCGTGGACTGATCACACATAACAGAAGAAAACATAATTTATGCTTACCTGATAAATTCCTTTCTTCTGTTGTGTGATCAGTCCACGGCCCGCCCTGTTTTTAAGGCAGGTAAATATCTTTTAAATTATACTCCAGTCACCACTTCACCCCTGGTTACTCCTTTCTCGTTGATTCTTGGTCGAATGACTGGGACTGACGTAGAGGGGAGGAGCTATATGCAGCTCTGCTGGGTGAATCCTCTTGCATTTCCTGTTGGGGAGGAGTTATATCCCAGAAGTAATGATGACCCGTGGACTGATCACACAACAGAAGAAAGGAATTTATCAGGTAAGCATAAATTATGTTTTTATGCCATTAGGGAGCTGACTTAATCTAAAGACTGAAAGGGAAGAATTAGAAGCCTGACAGTGAAGATTGCCCAGGCTGACAGTGGAAAAAGCCAAGATTGAAATTGAAGTATACCAATGGGATCATGTCTGGCATTATCTTTCAAATCTGCTGACCTTGAAAAGCATACAAAGACATGTTCACATGGTAAGTGCCAACTATTTAATAGAATAAGGCTGTTGAGGCACCCTATTGGAGACACTTAGATGATTTTCAAATTTTTA
This sequence comes from Bombina bombina, assembly GCF_027579735.1. Classification (NCBI taxonomy): domain Eukaryota; kingdom Metazoa; phylum Chordata; class Amphibia; order Anura; family Bombinatoridae; genus Bombina; species Bombina bombina. The sequence continues at coordinate 115,208,791 of NC_069507.1, forward strand.
GATGGTATTTCACAGTCCTCTATTTTTGAAATGATGAATAAGACACCTATTGAAGATCAACTGTTTAGCCCTGAATTGACTTTCAAAGACCATGCATTATCCAGGTTGGTGTACCAATGCATGCTAGTTAATAATCACAGGAAGAATGTTGATTATTGGTAGCTTACATAAATTAGTCATACATATTTCATCATTAGATATTTAAGGATCACAATCATAAAAAGGAATACATATTATAGTTGATATAGAGGTATTTGAATGGACATGAAATATTACATTTATGTTCAACATATATATTATAGAAATTTGATATACATTTTTATGTATAATTCGAAAATCATATATATTTTTTGAAAATATAATTAATAAATATCTTTAAAAAATGTTGAACAAAGTTAGAGCATAGACACAAGATGATTGTAAATGTATTTTATGATTCTTTGACTACGTGTGTATTAACTTTTGTAAAAAAAAATTTTACATTTCAGATTGGCATCTGATGACTTCCAGGAATATATTTTTATTTTTGGTTCAGAAACTATTAAATTTTAAAATGGTAATAATATAAAGTTTAGTATTAAATACACTATTTGGAACAGATTATAATAAATATCCATATAATCTGTCAATAAAAATCCATTTGACTCCCATGACTGGTAGTTGTCTATTTGACAAGCACATGCATAAGATCAAATAATGCTTTAATTGTTGAAAATCCACTGATTCAGAGAATATTACATTAAACTATCTTTTTTAACATTCATTGGGGAGTGAGATCCATCGATGCTTTTCTTTAGAAATTATTAGATGTTAAAATAATTTCGGATATGTAGTCAATTTCTCAAAAATTATTTTTTTTCACTTTTAAGAAGGGGAAGTGGTTCAATTACATTAAAGTGACAGTGTTGTTGAATGTAAAATTAATTTTATAAGATCTTGTATCTTCCTTAGGTATCTCAAAACATTATTTGCAAAATTTATTAAAATTTTACATTTATAAATGGTAGGTCATTTAACTTTATATTTTTCACAAGCTAGTTATTGGATGGCAGGTTAATCGATTTGATTTTCTAGTGGAGTCATTTAACTATAGTTAATAATATTATGTAGTTTTTAAAATCTTACCTCTTGGGTTAGACATCACATATCTATATATAATTTTCATTCCCCTTTAGTTTATTTTGACAATGTTAAATCAACATTACAAATGTTTTGGTCCTTAAAGGGACATTCACAAAGTATATTGTGTATTGATTTTTAAATTATTCATAAAATAATTTAAACATATTTAGAAAGTACTATAGAATTACATTCAGTCTTTAAATATACTTTGTAAAAAAAAAACAATGCACAGAGTCAATTACATAAGGTATCTATGTGCAACCAACAATCAGCATCAAAATAGCCTATGTAGATATGTATTTAATAAAAAAAAAAATATAATTACAATGTAATGATTGAATACCAAAACATATTAAGTTGTTCAAATATTATAATCTTATCCAAAATGCATACATAACATATAGCTTAATGTCCCTCTAAGCTGAAGACTCCGAAATACCTCCTTTACAATATATATTTCAGTCAGTGTGTAAAATAATCCAGTAGTTAATCAAAATTTTATTGACTCATATGTTATACTAATTTATCAAAAGGAAGGTGCCTAGGTTTCTGATATTTCAAGCATTATTGTGAAATGTTTATTTAAAGGGACATGAACTAAAAATATACTTAAAGGGAGACAGTTAAAAAATTAATGATTTATACATTCTGAATGAGTATTTCTATTTTAAGCAAATTTAAAAATTGTCTCATATTATGAATGCTCCTTGTGATGTTGCTATCATTAATTTAAAAATAAGGCATTAAATAGATAATTTATTAGCTTCAGTACTCTGGACTGAACTTGGTTTTTTGTGGTGGATTAATTTATCCAACAATCATCAAGGACAACCCAGGTTTTTGAAAAAATTGTCCGTAATCTCAAATATCATTATTGATTTGCAAATAAAGATAACAAGATAATTGTTAACATTTAAGAATCGGATTAAATTATAACGTTGATTAACATTTCATGCTCAATCTGAATCACCAACGCTAAATTTGTTTGGACAGTGTCCCTTTAAGAGATTTAAAGAGTGTATTTACTTCTCTTCCTATCTTGACATACTTTGCTTGAAAAGCATATCGAGATAGGCTCAGTAGATGAAGATTGGTGGATGCACATAGATGCCTTATGTGATTGTCTCAACCATGTGCATTTAAATTTCTTCTGTTGAGGATATCTAAATACTAAGATACATTGATTTACATTTTAAAGTCTAAACAATCTTCTATCTCTACAGATCATTTGATACAATTGTTTGTTTGTAATGTCTATTTAAAAATAAAGACGCCATTGCACAATAACATATATGAGCACTTCAGACAAATACAAGCTCGAGGTTTATTTACTAATAACAAACAAACCTGTAGTTTAACATTTATAAACAGATTATCCAAGTGAATGACCTTATAACCTGAATTTGAACATTCAGAAATATTGCGTGGGAAACGCATCTTGAAACACCAGATTAGCATCTTTAAACATTAGAGTCTAATGTCACGCAATAGCACACAATCAATGTGCATTATGAAATACATTTAATAGAGCAATATCAATACTTCACAATAAGTCAATAAATGGATTTTATGAACAATAAAGACATACAATATTAAATGTGTATTTGTATTAAAGAAACAGACCGTTATTAAACCGAGAAATGTCTACAACATTAATAATGTGACAGTATTAGATGTTAAATAAAATTTAATCATTAATATTTAACGGATCACGGATATTAAATCTGCGTCACACATATCCGCATGACAGGCCCATGAGTTACAAATAAGTCTACATGAAAAATGAAGTTACAGCACCACCATGAGGTATGTGTAAGGAAGTTACTAAGATATGAAACATTAAGGAACGGCCAATCAGAGTTCATCACACAAACACAACTTGAGTCAGGATGGTCTCACAGACATTCTAACAATATTTCAAACTTTTATCCAATCAGATGTACAGATAACTTGTCCCATGGTGCATCTCATGTTTACTTCACCATATAAAAGTCCATTACACGTTGCCATCTTTGTCAGTTCTCTAATGCCTGCAGGCAGTATATCTGATTTTGGTTTAAAAAAAAATCGACAACCCAGCAGGCATGTCAGCTCCCAGGTTCACCAAGGAGGAGAGCGCTGCACTGGTCCACGCCGTCAAGGACTTTTATCCCCAGCTGTTTGGGAACAAGAGGAGGTTGACAGATGCGCCTGTTAAGTAGGCCCTCTGGGAGTCTATCACCAATGCGGTTAGATTGGTGGTTGACGTCCAGAGGACCCAGGATCAGATCATGAGGAGATTCGGAGATATGAGGTTGCGGTTAACCAAAAAAGTCAACCTCATAAGGGACTGGGTACAAGCCCGTAAAAGAGGTGGCAAAAGAGAGGCCCCGCGGAAACTGTACCTACTCCCTTATGAGGTGACTTTATGCGAGCTCCTCAATCTCCGGGTCCCCAAAAGATTCAGATCCTCGCCATCCTCGGCCTCCTCTTCTTCCCTCCCAGCTGCGGGATCTGAAAGTCCTGACGCGGGGGCCAGGGCAGCTGCTTCTCCGTCTGGTGGCCTGGGAGGAGATGGAGAATCTGAACCAGGTAATTATCCAACTTCATATAATATCTTATTTTATTTTTTTTAATCAATAAATGTGTATATAGTCAGATACTAAACCTATACAGATCTCACAACATACACTACATATGATGTTTAGATATCTGATTTTAGATTAGTGACACATGAAATAGGAATGATGTGTCTTGCGCTCTACAGAATATGCGTCACAGAGCGAAAATGGAATTGCGCATACACGTTAACATGGCTTTGCTGTAAGTGGCATTGCTTTATACATGTTGGTCAAATGACGGATGCGTAATTCCGATTTGAATCATTGCGCAATGATCGCGAAAATGGAATTGCGCATACACGTTAACATGGCTTTGCTGTAAGTGGCATTGCTTTATACATGTTGGTCAAATGACGGATGCGTAATTCCGATTTGAATCATTGCGCAATGATCGCGAAAATGGAATTGCGCATACACGTTAACATGGCTTTGCTGTAAGTGGCATTGCTTTATACATGTTGGTCAAATGACGGATGCGTAATTCCGATTTGAATCATTGCGCAATGATCGCAAAAATGGAATTGCGCATACACGTTAACATGGCTTTGCTTTAAGTGGCATTGCTTTATACATGTTGGTCAAATGACGGATGCGTAATTCCGATTTTAATCATTGCGCAATGATCGCAAAAATGGAATTGCGCATACACGTTAACATGGCTTTGCTGTAAGTGGCATTGCTTTATACATGTTGGTCAAATGACAGATGCGTAATTCCGCTTTGAATCATTGTGCAATGATCGCGAAAATGGAATTGCGCATACACGTTAACATGGCTTTGCTGTAAGTGGCATTGCTTTATACATGCTGGTCAAAATGAAATGTGAATTATTATATATGTGAAGAATACAGTATTCTTATTTTCAATATTATACATATTAAAAAAAGAATAATCCAAATAAATTATAACATATGCACATCAATTGATGAGAATGAAATAACACCAAAAAATAATTAAAGCTACAGTAAACAACACAACTGATTGAAAATAACAGTACAGGATATATTTATCATGAATTGAATTGAGGAAACAATTAACTCATGGGACTACCAAAGGATTAATAGTTTAAAATTGATTTGCTAATAATGTAAAGATTTTAAACATGGCATGATTTGTATTAATGATATGCAATCCTCATTTAATATATTACAGATATGGATGTTGCTGCTGGATCCTTAAGGCAGGGCTTGTCACAGTATGGTATGTCTCATTTTAATTGACATTTGTCTTAGAAACATGGACAGAACATTACATACTAAATCCACATTGTTCAATATTTATATGTAATGTCCCTTTAATAGATGAAAATTAAATAATTCTTCGGATATCCTTAAATAACATATTAGATTTGAATTGCATGCTCAATCCCATTGATTACATCAACATATGGAGTAGAGAATTCATTAACACCAACATTGTCAAATCAATATAATTTTATATTAAAGGGATACTGATCTACTATTATTAATGTTGTCATTCAGATAGAGTATGCAATATTAATAAACATTTAAATATAATACTATCATCATATGTGAAATATTCTATTGCTAAATGTATTTTAAAATCAAGAATGTACGTTTATCTGCATCTCAATTTTGGTTGAACAACCTGGGTTTTTATTGATGATTGGTGGATACCTTCAACAAACAATATTTATTGAATACAATATTGCTTATCTGCCTTTAAGATTAAAATGTAGCAACATTAAAATTATAATAGGAGTCAATGTTAAATCATTTTGAACAGTTTGAACAGAGAAATCAATGATTTAAATTAATCATGTCAGTGTCCCTTTAATAAACAATAGATTCATTCATCTTTACATTCTTTGGATTAAACAATATTGATATATAATTCACATATTCACTGTTGGAGTTACTTTATAGATATCAGCATACTCTAACAGCACCATGATTACATATTTGTACTAATCAATTTGGTTTTGTATTGTGATAAATATGTGTTGTGTCCTAAACAAGATTACTGTACATTGCACAAATGGCTCGATGTGCCACATGTGTTTGTTTAGATTTGTCAACAGCTGCTCTTCAAAATGTGGTTTGTGTGTATTCTTTTAAGAACATTGATCAATGGGTATATTTAGATATGCAATAGCATTGTATGAGATGAGTTTGATGTCTAATATAGTCTGAAATTAAACATATGTTCAATACATCATTTTTAACAGAATCCCCTTGATTCAATCAAGCATTTTCTGGTTTAATGACTGCTCTATTCTTCACATTTTCAAGTTGATTAATCTTAAAATTTGATACAGATGTGATTTAGTGATATCCCAAATGTGTTTCCTAATATATATCTATATCATTCATAGAGAGAGTTGGTGTGGTGAGCCCACAGGAATCCAGCAGTGACATAGAGCCGCCTTTGCGGTCTCCTGGTAAGTCCATTGACTCATTTATATGTCATTGAATGTGTATTGGTAATCAATATTATGAGCATGATTCTGATGAAGCATAACATTTGAAACAAACATATAATTTTCTCTTCTGATTATATATTAATTTTCTTTTAATATTGAAAGATTAATAATTAAAACTTTATTAGTCTACACATTTGTTATTCAGAAGATGTATAGCATATGTTTGTTTCCATGTTCTTTTTTGACAACAGTCATCAAGTGATACACACATGAGAAATCTTAAATGTTCTATGTACTATGCTTTTATGATTTGTAAATTAATACAAACAATACATCGAAAATATGAATCATTGAGAATAACAAATCTAATGTAATTTGTATGCTCCATCAAAATGATGTAAATCATAACTTTGGGTGTGTATATCTTTAATGCAACATTGATGTGTGTCTTTGAACAACAGTGACATATGTTAGAATATCTGTTCTTAACGTGTACACAACATGTTATGTTTTACAGAGATTGATTTAACATATGTGACGGAGGAGGAAGAGGCTGCCTTGGAGTCTAATGGTATGTGAAATATATCTATCATGTTTCCAACATGTTGCTTTATTTGAAATCATTTCATTGAAGACATTCAAAGTCTACAGCTTTTGCACTTTAAAAAGGAATATTATTTGTCTGTTCAAATACACTACTGCCCCCTTTCTATATCAGGCAGCATGAAATATTTTTATTTTTAAAAAATGTATAATTCATGCCATCATTATGTCACATGCATATTCCAGGCCAAAACACAATAATAATGTTATAATTGTACAGACAGTAATTGATATTCATCTGAGTGCCTATATGCATACCATATCCTCATTTCATAATTGTTTACAAATTCAAACACACTTCTAAGTATATTGAGAACATAATCAATTTGAAATGCGTTGATTTGATTTCATGATGTATGAGATGTTAATTTATATTTATTACATTTTCAGATGGATCCACCACTTCTGGTCATCTGGTTTCCGCCCCTGCCCAGTCCCCTGACCAGTCACAGACCCCTCCCCATGCCCAGACCCCTGCCCAGACCCCTGCCCATGCCCAGACCCCTGCCCAGACCCAGACCCCTGCCCATGCACAGACCACTGCCCATGCCCAGACTCCTGCCCATGCCCAGACCCCTGCCGGCCCTTCCCATTTATCATTTCCTGCCCCTCCCAAAAAACGCCCATACAACCCCCTTCGCCGCTCTCCCCGTATTATGGCCCGTACAGCTGCCCAGACCCCAACTCCCCACTCCCCAGCTGTACGGCCTACCCCGGAGCATCAGCTCATCCCTCCCCAAGCCAATCCCATCCCTCCCCAAGCCAATCCCATCCCTCCCCAACGCAATCCCATCCCTCCCCCCTGTCTCAACCTTCATTGTCCTGGGTGTCGGATTGTCCTTCCCAGGCACAGCTGTAAGTATCATTCAAAATCAACATTATAAGATACTTAAAGGTACACTGAAGGAAAATATTTTCTATTGTGATTCAAATAGAGCATGCAATGTTAATAAAATTTATAATTTACTACTCTTATGAATTATTCTTCATTCTCTTGATATCTTTATTGAAACAAAGAAATGCCTATAATTATTTAAAAATATAAAATAATTGTGGACATCATTTCTTTATTGTTGGATGAATGTATCCATCAACCAGCAGGGACAAACAAAGTTGATAAACAAATATGGCCTGCCCTAAAAACCGACATTCTTGCATTCAAAATCTAGCTATAGAATTCAAACATTTAAAGAATATGTGTAATTTTTAAATATTTGTAATGTCATGCTCTATCTGAATCAGTCAATTAAATATTTAGGTTCAGTGTCCCTTTAATTGGATATCACTACATATACCAATCACCACTACTTGGATCCAACAATTAATGTACAAATGTTTATACATTATCTCTTGTCTAACCCAGTGGGAATGTAATTTCTTCAGGTTGCTATGTTTACACAGCTTGTCCTCAATGCCAAAATGTTTAAGGATAGGTGTGCCTACCACAGTATAATTAAAATATTTAAATTGCTAATGTAAGTACAATGTAAATCCTTTAACAAGATTTTATACACTCAAGCTGTATAAGTGGATCATCTAAAACCAATTAAAGGGGACAACATGTTTGAGTAAACTGTCCCTTTAATGATTTCGGTCTGTCTGAATAACATAATTCATGTGTAAAGAATAAATTTAAACTAATTGATGTAAAGAATGATTTGTCTTTATGATGACAATGTATCTTTTCTATTTTTTCGTCTGTTGTGTAATTATCATTAATATTTAATTTCTTCTTTATTTTAGGCTGTGACTCAGCATGGCTCATGCTAGAAGGGATAGCAAGAGTAGAGCAGGCCGTGTTGAGGAACGCAGCTGTCCTGAGAGGGATGAACGACACCATACAGGCCCAGCTCCGGGTTCAGGCCTTGACTCTGCGTGAAATTAGGCAATTAAGTTCAAGGCCTGAATCTGGATCTGGACATGCACAGGACGATGAAGAGGATGACCAGTAAGTGGAGGATCTGGAGATGCTCCAAGGTGGCAGATAAGAATCCTCCGTCCACATGTTGATGTTTTTTTTTATTGTTGCCATTTGGCCTTTTTAAAAGTTTATTGTTGTGCCTGTTGCACTCTTTTACCTTGTCATATGTCTCCAATGGGGCTATGGTGGCTCTTGGCAACTCTCTTCATGGACTGTGATGCACTGTGTTACCTTGTCATATGTCTCCAATGGGGCTATGGTGGCGCTTGGCAACTCTCTTCATGGACTGTGATGCACTGTGTTACCTTGTCATATGTCTCCAATGGGGCTATGGTGGCCCTTGGCAACTCTCTTCATGGACTGTGATGCACTGTGTTACCTTGTCATATGTCTCCAATGGGGCTATGGTGGCCCTTGGCAACTCTCTTCATGGACTGTGATGCACTGTGTTACCTTGTCATATGTCTCCAATGGGGCTATGGTGGCCCTTGGCAACGCTCTTCATGGACTGTGATGCACTGTGTTACCTTGTCATATGTCTCCAATGGGGCTATGGTGGCCCTTGGCAACTCTCTTCATGGACTGTGATGCACTGTGTTACCTTGTCATATGTCTCCAATGGGGCTATGGTTGCCCTTGGCAACTCTCTTCATGGACTGTGATGCACTCTTTTACCTTGTCATATGTCTCCAATGGGGCTATGGTGGCCCTTGGCAACTCTCTTCATGGACTGTGATGCACTGTGTTACCTTGTCATATGTCTCCAATGGGGCTATGGTGGCCCTTGGCAACTCTCTTCATGGACTGTGATGCAGTGTGTTACCTTGTCATATGTCTCCAATGGGGCTATGGTGGCCCTTGGCAACTCTCTTCATGGACTGTGATGCACTGTGTTACCTTGTCATATGTCTCCAATGGGGCTATGGTGGCCCTTGGCAACTCTCTTCATGGACTGTGATGCACTGTGTTACCTTGTCATATGTCTCCAATGGGGCTATGGTGGCCCTTGGCAACTCTCTTCATGGACTGCGATGCACTGTGTTACCTTGTCATATGTCTCCAATGGGGCTATGGTGGCCCTTGGCAACTCTCTTCATGGACTGTGATGCACTGTGTTACCTTGTCATATGTCTCCAATGGGGCTATGGTGGCCCTTGGCAACTCTCTTCATGGACTGTGATGCACTGTGTTACCTTGTCATATGTCTCCAATGGGGCTATGGTGGCCCTTGGCAACTCTCTTCATGGACTGTGATGCACTGTGTTACCTTGTCATATGTCTCCAATGGGGCTATGGTTGCCCTTGGCAACTCTCTTCATGGACTGTGATGCACTCCTTTACCTTGTCATATGTCTCCAATGGGGCTATGGTGGCCCTTGGCAACTCTCTTCATGGACTGTGATGCACTGTGTTACCTTGTCATATGTCTCCAATGGGGCTATGGTGGCCCTTGGCAACTCTCTTCATGGACTGTGATGCACTGTGTTACCTTGTCATATGTCTCCAATGGGGCTATGGTGGCCCTTGGCAACTCTCTTCATGGACTGTGATGCACTGTGTTACCTTGTCATATGTCTCCAATGGGGCTATGGTGGCCCTTGGCAACTCTCTTCATGGACTGTGATGCACTGTGTTACCTTGTCATATGTCTCCAATGGGGCTATGGTGGCCCTTGGCAACTCTCTTCATGGACTGCGATGCACTGTGTTACCTTGTCATATGTCTCCAATGGGGCTATGGTGGCCCTTGGCAACTCTCTTCATGGACTGTGATGCACTCTGTTACCTTGTCATATGGCTCAAATATTCCTTATTTTTACAAGATTATTTCTAAACGTTGTTGATGTTTTCTTACATACTAATAAAAGACATGTAATTGCACGATTCTTTGTCCTCATTCTTCATGTTATTTTTTTAAAGCTCGAGTTTATCTTGTTGATCCTTAAAGGGACCTACCAAAAATATTTTTATATTAAAAATCATATATGTAAGACAATTGTAAATGACTTTAAGATTAACATCTCCAATGTAATCTTATTATTTGTCTTTATATATTTTTCTCTTAGCTTTATCATTGCATGATTATGATTAGCATAGTAATTGTTTTATATATGTATATATAGATTGTTATTTGTGTATATATGTCTATTTCAATTTTCACATCCATGTGTGTATTTAGAAACTCTGCATGAATTGATGCACCTTTAACAAATGATCTGAGGATTGATACAATGATTTAATCCCTGTAAAGGGTTCATTTTATTGAAATAGTATTGTCTATGTGTATCCGCTTTTTAAAAACAAAATAATGTCCCTTTAAGGGATGGTGAGCACAATTGTTAATGAATGTATTTCCATTTCTAAAGCGTTTTTGTCCTTTTTACATGAACAAGGACATATAATCTTATTAATAAACAATCTTATTGTAATGTTGACAGCACATGTATTTCATTTTCTATTCTATCTTATTTTAAAAGTGTAACCAAATAAATCTCTGTGTGTAATGCAAATATTTTAGATGATGAATATTTGTTTAAAAATATGTTAACAAAATAATTCTCCTCCAATATATGGCTATAGGTAGGCTGACCATATTTAAACTTGAATAAATGACACGTTTAATCAATCCATGTATCATTATTGTTATTCCAAAACAATCAAAACATATCTTAAAACATCAATGGCATATGTATTTCTCATGTGTACCTTTTAAATGTTAAAGATATACACCATAGCTATAGTTCAAGGGACAGTCAAGTCCGAAAAGATGATTCATGATTTGGTGACATTCCTAGATAGCAATCTAGACACATACTAGTTCCTAAAATATAAATACGTTTTTTAGTGATATGCCAAGCTGTCAACTGAGTCCTTGTATTGGCTGCGGTTTTTCAGCTATCTCGGATGCGCCATGTTGCTCAAAACGTCACCTGCCAGGCTGTCCAATGATTCATTGTATTGACTGACGTTCTTACGTGATCAAGAATGTTCCTTTTATTGGATGGCGTTTTTACGCGATCAAGGATGCGCCTTATTTTTGGGGCGTTCTTACGTGATCAAGAATGTTCCTTTTATTGGATGGCGTTTTTACGCGATCAAGGATGCGCCTTTTTTTTTGGCGTTCTTACGTGATCAAGAATGTGCCTTTTATTGGATGGCGTTCTTACGTGATCAAGGAAGCGCCATGTTAAGATGTCACATGCAAAGGTAAAAAACCGTATGATTGGATTACGTAGTCCCGCAATATTTGTTTGTGCACGTTAAACACGTTTGTGACTGCAGCCAATTTTAAAAACCTTGAGAATATGTATTATTTGCATCATGTTACATTGCTGACCCGTAGCTGATAAAGACCACCACATTCTCTTTTGATGGATGTCTGGTTGAATAAACGAACGAAAGCAAAATGTTTTCATGCATATGATATTTCGAGGCAAGTGCAAATCTCTATAGTCCATGTTGTTTAATATGTTTGTCAACAATATGTTCCTTTTTCAGAAAAATGACTGTTGTTTTTAATGTTAAAGATATCTAATTAATAAATATGCGCTATTGTGTTAGAATAAAGTAATCAATATGCATTTAGCTTTATCATATGCTAAATATATGATGCCGACTTCTTCTAAATGTAATTTCGTTGTAAATTTTATTAAAGGTTCAGTAGACACTCACATTATAAATCAAAATTTTTTATTTTGTCTCTAGTTAGATAGTCCATTGTTTAACAAATACACGTTTCATTTTGCTTCTGTTCAAAGAAAATGTAATTAATTATCAGACTCCTCGCCAAGCCTCTAAGTTTCATGTGAGTACCATCTCCAGCTTTCTCCTATTTGTGTAAAGGGTCTTTTCATATGTTAATGATGGTGTATTGTCTTGTTTTACGGTTGTAATGGGGGTTCATCTATATTTTCAATAGAGATAACCCGATTTTCTTTGAAAGTGTTTGAAGCTTTGTAATATTGATATCAGTATATGTTAATCTTGTTGTTTGTAGTAGTGTCTATTACATACAGTTCTGTTAAAAATATAGTATACTGTCCCTTTAATGCAAATGTTTATTTTTGTATCATGTATGAGTTCCACATTGTTTAATCTTCAAATATATTATTGTTAGCATATTTTCACCCCCCACTCCTAAAAGGACTTTAAACCATATTCATTGTTCAAACAAATGTCTTTCTTAAAAAAAATTAACACAATAATGTCTCTTTAAGAAAATATACTTTATTTAACACATCAATATAAATCTGATTTCAATATTTAATTTTTGACCAAGTACATGTAGATATACAAACAAGCTTCAAATATGTGTTAGCATATGTAATTTTGTTAAAGGGACAGTTTAGAAAACAAATAATGTTTTGCATTATTATAAAAGTCAATTTTGTAATATCAATGATATCAAAGGTTTCTCACCAATTAATCATTTGTCTTTGTTTATTTAAATTTGCTAGCTAAACCTATGAGGTTCGTGTGCTCATTTCTTGGAGCTTGAAGAGTGCATGTAATCATTATACAATTTGACCACTAGAGGGCATTTGGATAGCATTTGTATATGTAAAACCTTGTGCTCATACAGCCTATTATTTACCATGTATTGATCATTGATATCTAAAAGGTTGTTATGTCAGAACAACAAATAAGTGGTCTTTTTTCCTAGGCATAGATACAAGGTTAAGCACATAAGTCACACGTATTTCTCCATGTTTTGTTGTTTCCAACTTGATAATGCGTAATACAGTGTTTTCTTTGTAATCAATAATTTTCTGACTGTCCCTTTAAGCTGTGTTATTGGCATTCAAACAGTAATATGCCATCATGGATAATTGTAATGGTAATTTTGTTTGCGATTCGGGAAACAGTTTGGACATCACATCACAGAAACCAATCAATATCATGAACAAGGATAGGTATGTGATGATGTGGTTTTCACACACTTATAACCCACACTCTGCAAACAATCTTCCTCCATGGACCCGGTCCCATAGAAGTAGATTATATACAGAGTGTGGTCCACAAGTGTATGAAAACCACATCATCACATACCTATCCATTACACATTAAATAATAAAAAAAATTAAAGATGAAAATAAATACTTACTTCCTCTTCCTTCCCCTCTTCCCACGGGGCTGAGGCTCTGGGAGGGGCAACTGCCGACTCCGAAGAGTTCTCCTTGGAGAGTTTGTGGGAAGAGTGGAAGGAAGAGTACTGGGACGACCAAGGTGAGGAGGAGAAGATGGCTGAGGAGGAGAAGATGGCTGAGGAGGAGAAGATGGCTGAGGAGGAGAAGCTGGCTGAAGAGGAGAAGCTGGCTGAAGAGGAGGAGATGGCTGAAGAGGATGAGATGGCTGAAGAGGAGTAGATGGCCCGGCAGAAGTAGATGGCCCGGCAGGAGTAGATGGCCCGGCAGGAGTAGATGGCCCGGCAGGAGGAGATGGGCCGGCAGGAGGAGGCCCAGCAGCAGGAGGCCCAGCAGCAAGAGGCCCAGCAGCAGGAGGCGGACCAGGAGGTAGACCAGCATGCGCCTCCCGGAAAAAATTGAACATCTCTTGGTGCAGATGAAAGATTCTGTTTTGGCCTTGTTCGATTCTATTGAGTATGTTTATTATTTGGTTTTGTCCTTCAATTATTTGATTTTGTCCATCAAGTATTCGAGTGCGGCCTTCGATATTTTGTATCCGGGAGTTACGCATCTGGTCTATGTAGTCCAGTAGAACCCGCACCTCCGCTATTTCCTCTTGTTGTGCTTGGCGGGGTACGCGTGCACGGCGGGGTGCCCGTGCACGGTGGGGTGCGGGTCCTTGAGGGTCCTCTGGTTCTGCGTGCTCCTCCTCTGCTTCCGGGGCCTCTTCATCAGCTTCCATGCGCTCTTCGTCACGGGGGGCCTCTTCCCTCCGAAGTGGAAATTCCTCCCCACCACTCTCATCCCGGGGAGATAGATGAGGCTGTGTTTCTTGTGCTGCCTCCTCCCCAGACTCTGTATATTAAAAAAAAAAAAGAAAATAAAAATGTATATATTAGCATATTTGCAAATCAAGCTTTAAATGACTTAGCTTACGATACAATTACAAATGCAGAATCATTAATCCACTTTGAAATCTAACAAACAATCAATACGATTTCCGCTTTTTAAAAACCGTGTTTGTGATATATCTGGTCAATCTGATTTTTTTCGCGTTTGTTTTCAGTCTGTTTAAATGCACACCTAACCTATAGCCTAGATACTGATGTAACCGCAAAGTAATTGAATGCGTGTAAACAACGTTATAGCATTAATCTGATCCTTAAAGGGACATGAAACCCAATGTTTTATCTTTCATGATTTAGAAGCATACATTTATTATCAACTTTCTAATGTACTTTTCTTATCAAATTAACTTCATTCTCAGGATATTCTTTGCTGAAAAGCATATCTAAATATGCTTATAAGATGCTGATTGTTAGCTGAATATAGCTGCCTCCTGTGATTGTTTCACCGTGTGCATGGCTATTTCTTCATTAAAATATATCTCAAGAATGATTCAGATTAGGTAATATAAGTACATTTGAATGTTTTGACAAATTGTATTCGCTACCTCAATCATGAAAGTAAATGTTTGCGTATAGTGTCCCTTGAAATACATTCGTATGTGAAATTATTGTTCAATGAGCTTACCGTCAGATGAGATTGGCAGGTTCCCGGTATCAATTCCTCCGATACCGACTATTTCCACCTCGGAGATGCTGGGCCGCAACATTTCCTCCCATCGGCAGTACTCTATTTCCAGGGCAGGTCCGCCACCGGTTCCTGCGGCATGTCGGGCCTCCAGACTTAACTTTTTCTTGAGATCCATCTTACAGTCCCGGTAGCGATGTTTTATCGAATCAAGATCTCTGTTCCGGCCACCCACTGCATTGACTGCATTTCTTATCTCATTCCAGAGCCTCCTCTTGTCAGTCGGGGTAGTCTTCTGGTGCTGCAGCCTCCTATACCTGGCCATATAGGCCTCTATGAGGGCCTCCTTCTCCTCCATCGAAAACCTCGCCTCCCTAGTCGCCTTGGCCTTCCCCTGTGACGATGCCCTCTGTTTCCCGGACTGTGAAGCCCTACTCTGTCCGCCACTGGGCCCAGCCACTTGTTCATCTTGAACCAAGTGGCTGGGTCCACCCACCGCTTCCACCCCCGCTTCCTGCCCCCCTTCCTGCCCCCCTTCCTGCTCTGTTCCTCTCCCCCTCCCTCTCCTCCCCCCTCTACCTCTCCCCTGCCTGGCCTCCATCTGTTCCCTAAACTAAACCCCAAATAATCAAACAAAAAGTGAGTGTGATGAAATGAAAGGGGGTCAAAATAAAGAACTAAAAAGACAAAAAAAGTGCTGAAAGTGTGAGAGGGATGTAAAAAAACAAAGAGGGTAAGGAGTATTTAAATAAAC
The DNA here is from genome assembly GCF_027579735.1 of Bombina bombina. Classification (NCBI taxonomy): domain Eukaryota; kingdom Metazoa; phylum Chordata; class Amphibia; order Anura; family Bombinatoridae; genus Bombina; species Bombina bombina. The sequence continues at coordinate 115,224,832 of NC_069507.1, forward strand.
CAAAAGAAGAAGAAGACTAAAAGGAGGATATGTAAACTAAATGTAACTAGGGGATGGGTATGGGATGGGTATGGGGTATGGGATAAGAGTAAGTGGGATGAAAGGGAATGGGACTACAGGGAATGGGGTATGGAGTGTAGTATGAGGGGGTAGGGGGTATGGAGTGTATGTAGTGTTATTGATAAGTGTATGTATGTATTGAATGTGTTTGCGTGCAAATGTGTTAAGTGTACAGAAAAATCACTCGCTCGCTAACTCACACTACTACTAATTCTCACTAACACACTACTACTAATTCTCACTAACAAACACTCCCACTAACTCTCACTAACTACCAGTAACTTACGCTCCCACTAACAACTCTCACTAACAACTCCCACTAACTCACTCACGCTCCCACTAACAGACTCTCTCCCACTCCCACTAACTCCCACTAACTCACTCACGATAACACTAACAACTGACTCTCTCACGCTAACACTAACTCACTCACAATAATTCACCAACTCTCTAATATTAAACCTCCAATCTCCAAAGACCCAACAGCAACACAGTCAAATAAGCCCTGCTTGTGTGGTGCTTATATACCCTGTGTAAATGTTTAATGATGTACCAATTTCCCTTGTAATTAGTGTTCAGGTGTGCTTTATTAGCAATTAATATTAGTGCAATGTGTATTAGGTGTGTGAATTTGCGCATGCTCATTTTGAGTTAGTATTTGTGGAATGTGTAGAATGCGATGATGTCATAGTGGTCGTTTTCTCTAACATTGTCCAATAGTATTCTTTTTAAATGTGAATTTGCGATGGTGTGTTCTTAGTGAAGTGTTGTATATGTATGTTTGTCCTAATATATAGTTATATTGAATGCGATTATTTTTCTAGTGTATGTATATATTTTTTATTCCTTGTTGTTATTTTGCGATTTTCCGCATCTTAAAGTATATGCGTATTCCCCGTATTAAATTTTATTTCAAATCCCCCCGTTTGTGAATGTGTAATGCTTGTGTGCTTTGTTGATTGATTGTTGTTGTGACATTTGCGGCGTGTTATTGTTGTGCATGATGTGGTATGCGTCATATGACCGAGCTGTGCGTATTCTCGCGAGATCGAGTGTTAGGTGAAAAAAGCAATTTTTTTCCTTTCCCATTGATCTCTATGGGAGACTGTCTTACGCGGGCAGTATTACTCGTGTGACATACACGCGTTAGGAGCATCGTTAGATGGTCTGTTTTAAACTCTAAATACCGGAGTCAAACAATGCCGTGCGTTAGACATAAAACACGCGTGGCGTTAGCAACCCATCTACCGCCGAACTCCAAATCTAGGCCAAAGTGTCTTAGTAAATGGAGTTTATTCAGCAGAGGGGGCTGTTACTAGTGGTGTTCCTCAGAGGTCAGTTCTGGGGCCTGTTTTGTTTAACATATTTATCTGCGATATCAGCAAAGGGCTACAGGAGAAAGTATGTCTCTTTGCAGATGATACAAAGATTTGTAACAGAGTAGATGCTCCAGGGGGGGTAAACAAAATGAGAAGTGATATACAACAATTGAAGGATTGGACAAATGACTGGGATCTAAAGTTTAACACAGCAAAGTGTAAAATAATGCATTTAGGGAAGAAAAATCCAAATGTTAATTACAGACTCAATGACACTTTACTGACTGTTACAAATGAGGAACAGGACTTGGGAATTATTATTTCAGATGATTTAAAACTTAGTAAACAATGTAGTAATGCAGGGAGTAAGGCTAGCAGAATGCTTGGATGTATTGGTATAGGTAGTTGCAGCAGAAATAGTAAGGTTCTTATGCCACTTTATAGATCATTAGTTAGGCCTCATCTTGAGTATTGTGTGCAGTTCTGGAGGCCATATCTTCAGAAGGATATTAACAAACTTGAATCTGTGCAAAGGAGGGCTACCAAAATGGTACATGGTCTAAAAAATAAAACTTACCAGGATAGGCTCAATGACCTAAATATCTATAGCTTAGAGGAGAGAAGGGAAAGAGGTGATATGATAGCAACTTTCAAGTACATTAAAGGGTTTAGTAAAACTGAGGCTGTGGGTATTTTACATAAAATGGAAAATTCAAGAACAAGGGGTCATGAGCTCAAGCAAAAGGGAAGTAGATTCAGGAGTAATTTGAGGAAGCACTTCTTTACAGAAAGAGTGATTGATTTATGGAATAAACTTCCTCAAGAGGTAGTAGCAACAAACACTGTGGGGGACTTTAAAAAAGCATGGGACAAGCATAAGGCTATCCTACAAACTAGATAAGTTTATACTGTTAGGTAATATAGGGCAGACTTGCTGGGCCTATGGCTCTTATCTGCCGTCAATATCTATCGGCTAGATTTAGAGTTCTGCGGCCAAAGGGGTGCGTTAGCTACGCGTGTATTTTTTCCCCCGCACCTTTTAAATACCACTGGTATTTAGAGTTCACAGAAGGGCTGCGTTAGGCTCCAAAAAGGGAACGTAGAGCATAATTTACCGCCACTGCAACTCTCAATACCAGCGGTGCTTACGGACGCGGCCAGCTTCAAAAACGTGCTCGTGCACGATTCCCCCATAGGAAACAATGGGGCAGTTTGAGCTGAAAAAAAACCTAACTCCTGCAAAAAAGCAGCGTTCAGCTCCTAACGCAGCCCCATTGTTTCATATGGGGAAACACTTCCTAAGTCTGCACCTAACACCCTAACATGTACCCAGAGTCTAAACACCCCTAACCTTACACTTATTAACCCCTAATCTGCCACCCCCGCTATCGCTGACACCTGCATATTTTTTTTAACACCTAATCTGCCGCTCCGTACACCGCCGCAACCTACGTTATCGCTATGTACCCCTAATCTGTCGCCCCTAATACCGCCGACCCCTATATTATATTTATTAACCCCTAATCTGCTGCCCCAAACGTCGCCGCCACCTACCTACAATTATTAACCCCTAATCTGCCGACCGACCAGACCTCACCGCTACTCTAATAAATGTATTAACCCCTAAAGCTAAGTCTAAACCTAACCCTAACACCCCCTAAATTAAATATAATTTAAATCTAACGAAATAAAATAATTCTTATTAAATAAATTAAACCTATTTAAAGCTAAATACTTACCTGTAAAATAAACCCTAATATAGCTACAATATAAATAATAATTATATTGTAGCTATTTTAGGATTAATATTTATTTTACAGGCAACTTGGTATTTATTTTAACCAGGTACAATAGCTATTAAATAGTTAATAACTATTTAATAGCTACCTAGTTAAAATAATTACAAAATTACCTGTAAAATAAATCCTAACCTAAGTTACAATTAAACCTAACACTACACTTTCAATAAATTAATTAAATAAACTATCTACAATTATCTACAATTAAATCAACTAAACTAAATTACAAAAAAAACAAACAATAAATTACAAAAAAAACAAACAGTAAATTACAAGAAATAAAAAAAGATTACAAGAATTTTAAACTAATTACACCTACTCTAAGCCCCGTAAAAAAATAACAAAGCTCCCCAAAATAAAAAAATGCCCTACCCTATTCTAAAATAAAAATTGTAAAGCTCTTTTACCTTACCAGCCCTTAAAAGGGCCTTTTGCGGGGCATGCCCCAAAGAATTCTGCTCTTTTGCCTGAAAAAAAACATACCATACCCCCCCAACATTACAACCCACCACCCACATACCCCTAATCTAACCCAAACCCCCCTTAAATAAACCTAACACTAAGCCCCTGAAGATCTCCCTACCTTGTCTTCATCACGCCGGGTATCACCGATCCGTCCAGAAGAGGGTCCGAAGTCTTCTTTGTATCCGGCAAGAAGAGCTCCTCCAGAGGGTCCAAAGTCTTGCTCCTATCCGGGCAGAAGAGGACATCCGGACCGGCAGACATCTTCATCCAAGCGGCATCTTCTATCTTCTTCCATCCGGCGCGGAGCGGGTCCATCTTCAAGCAGCCGACGCGGAGCCATCCTTCTTCACAGACGGACTAACGACGAATGAAGGTTCCTTTAAGGGACGTCATCCAAGATGGCGTCCCTCGAATTCCGATTGGCTGATAGGATTCTATCAGCCAATCGGAATTAAGGTAGGAAAAATCTGATTGGCTGATTGAATCAGCCAATCAGATTCAAGTTCAATCGGATTGGCTGATCCAATCAGCCAATCAGATTGAGCTTGCATTCTATTGGCTGTTCTGATCAGCCAATAGAATGTGAGCTCAATCTGATTGGTTTTTAAAGGCTGGTAAGGTAAAAGAGCTTAACAATATTTATTTTAGAATAGGGTAGGACATTTTTATATTTTGGGGGCTTTGTTATTTTTTTAGGGGGGCTTAGAGTAGGTGTAATTAGTTTAAAATTCTTGTAATCTTTTTTTATTTTTTCTAATTTAGTGTTTGTTTGTTTTTGTAATTTAGTGGGGGGTTTTTTGTAATTTAATTTAGTTGATTTAATTGTAGATTATTGTAGATAGTTTATTTAATTAATTTATTGATAGTGTAGTGTTAGGTTTAATTGTAACTTAGGTTATGATTTATTTTACAGTTAATTTTGTATATATTTTAACTAGGTAGCTATTAAATAGTTATTACCTATTTAATAGCTATTGTACCTGGTTAAAATAAATACCAAGTTGCCTGTAAAATAAATATTAATCCTAAAATAGCTACAACATAATTATTATTTATATTGTAGCTATATTAGGGTTTATTTTACAGGTAAGTATTTAGCTTTAAATAGGATTAATTTATTTAATAAGAATTATTTTATTTCGTTAGATTTAAATTATATTTAACTTAGGGGGGTGTTAGGGTTAGGTTTAGACTTAGCTTTAGGGGTTAATATATTTATTAGAGTAGCGGTGAGGTCCGGTCGGCAGATTAGGGGTTAAGAAGTGTAAGTAGGTGGCGGCGACGTTGGGGGGGCAGATTAGGGGTTAATAAATATAATATAGGTGTCGGCGGTGTTAGGGGCAGCAGATTAGGGGTACATAGGGATAATGTAGGTGGCGGCGGTGTGCGGTCGGCAGATTAGGGGTTAAAAAATTTAATAGAGTGGCGGCGATGTGGGGCGGCCTCGGTTTAGGGGTACATAGGTAGTTTATGGGTGTTAGTGTACTTTAGAGCACAGTAGTTAAGAGCTTTATGAACCGGCGTTAGCCCAGAAAGCTCTTAACTCCTGGCTTTTCTCTGCGGCTGGAGTCTTGTCGTTAGATTTCTAACGCTCACTTCAGCCAAGACTCTAAATACCTGCGTTAGAAAGATCCCATTGAAAAGATAGGATACGTAAGGGGATCTGCGGTATGGAAAAGTCGCGGTTTGAAAGTGAGCGTTAGACCCTTTCATGACTGACTCTAAATACCAGCGGGCGGCCAAAACCAGCGTTAGGACCCCCTAACGCTGGTTTTGACGGCTAACGCAGAACTCTAAATCTAGGCGTATGTTTCTATGTTTCTATATAAAGGAACAGGTGAAGAGGGACATTCAGGACATCACCACTTTAATACATCAGCTAAAATTTGCTCTTTGCTTACCAGGGAGCTGTGTGTATGTGGTGTGTGTTTAAGTTTGCGTAGTGAGGTAATGTTTGTGTAGTGTGTTGTATACTGTGTATTTAGGGCAAGATTACAAGTGATGCGCAACAGACTTTGCGCTAGCGCAACGGCGATTTCGTGATCTATTTTTCTTCTGCTGATATTACAAGTCAGGAGAAATCAATCTATACTGCGATCTAAGAGCTCTTGTAAAGAGTTTTGCGAAACTTAAAAGTTTTACAAAACACAAAAAAATACATTACAAAGTACACTTACACCCATAAACTACATGATTAACCCCTAAACCACCATCCCCCACATCACAAACACTAAATAAAACGATTAACCACTAAACCGCCATCCCCCACATTGCATACACAAAATAAAACTATGAACCCCTAAACCGCCACCCCCCACATTGCAAACTATCTAAATTAATCATTAACTCCTAAACCTCCATCACCCCACAATGCACAGTAATAAACTAATAATTAAACCCCCTAACCTAACACCCCCTAACTTAACCCCTTAAAATATCCATAAATTAAATTAAAACTATACTAACTACCTTAAAAAATTAAAAACTGACCTGTAAAATAAAATTTAAACCTAAGCTTACCCTAAAAAATCTAACATTACTTAAAAAAAAAATGACAAAAAATAAAAAACCTAATATTACCACAAAAAAAGGCCTAGGGACCAATTTATCAGTCCTGGGCGGACATGATTGGCTGTAGTGAATCATGTCCGCCCGGCATCGCTAAATGCCAACAGCATGCGCTGTCAGCATTTAACATTGCACAAGCATTTCTTGTGAATTGTTTGTGCAATTTCGCCCGCTGCACATTTGCGGCCAATTGGTGGCGGAGAAGTTAAGAAGCAGCAGTCTAATGTTAGATTTTTTTTAGGGTCTTAACATTACAACCCACCCCCCAAGATAAAAAAAAACTAACTAAAAAAACACTAAACTATCCATTGCCCCGAAAAGGGCATTTTGATGGGCATTGTGCCTGTATTACAGGTTGTGCGGTCCGGCTATAATGCTAACGTTATAGTCTATAACGCCGCAATCCATTCCTCTATCTGAGATCAGTAGTTATGGATTTTGCAAAGCAAAAATGTTTCACTAAACTCATAACAAAAATGTTACAAAGTACACTAACACCCATAAACTACCTTTTAACCCCTAAACTGCCATCCTCCCGCATCGCAAATACTATATTAAACATATTAACCCCTAAACCACCACCACCGCATCACAAATACTATATTAAACCTATATACCCCTATGATCAGCCAATAGGATTTAAGCAGCTCTCATCCTATTGGCTGATTTGAATATGTCAGCAAATAGGAATGCAACGGCACCCCATTATAAAAGGGTTACCTTGCATTCAATCCTCAGAGTGCGGAGATGATCGCATGAAGAGGATCCTCCAAGCTGGATGGCTCCACGGTCGCCGGTCCTGTTCCGAGGTCACCTCCGCTCTGTGCTGCCTTCGCCCTGGATGAAGATAGAAGAGATCCCTGTGCTGGATGAAGATTTCGCCTCCTGGAAGAAGACCTTCTCTGCCGGACTTCAGGAATGGTGAGTACCTATTTGGGGGTTAGACTTAGGTTTTTTTGGGGTGTTTTTTTTTAAATTAGGGATTTTTTTTTATTTGAATAGGCACAAAAGAGCTGAATGCCCTTTTAACGGCAGTGCCTATACAAATGCCTCTTTAGGGGCTATGGGTAGCTTAGGTTTCTTTTAGACTAAGATGTTTTTTATTTTGGGTGGTTGGTTGGGTGGGTGGGTTTACTTTTAGGGGGAATTTGTAATTTTAGTAAAGTAAAAGAGCTGTTTGACTTAGGACAATGTTCTACAAAAGGCCCTTTTTAAGGGCTATTGGTAGTTTATTGATTGATTAGGGGGCGTTTTTATTTTGGGGGTCTTTTTTGTTTTTATAGGGCTATTAGATTAGGTTTAATTTTTATTATTATATTGGATAATTTTGTTTATTATTTTTTGTAATCTTAATGTTTTTTTATTTTGCGTAATTTTAGTGTTTGTTATTTTCGGTAATGTTAGGTTTTTTGTTATTTATCGTAATTTTAGTGTATTTTTTTTTTTTTAAATGGTAGGTTTTTCTTCTTAAACGGGAAGAGTCCACAGGTGTATTCATTACTTTTGGGAATTCAGAACCTGGCCACCAGGAGGAGGCAAAGACACCCCAGCCAAAGGCTTAAATACCTCCCCCACTTCCCTCATCCCCCATTCATTCTTTGCCTTTTATCACCGGAGGTTGGCAGAGAAGTGTCAAAAGATTTAAGATAGTCTCTTATGGATGGTAGTACTCTTCGAAATGGGACTGGAGTTTTAAATAATCCTGTCAGCCTCTCAGTGACAGCATGGATGAAAGTTAGAGTCCGGAGATGCAGGGAGTGTCGTCTTTGCAAAACCATCCCGACTCATGTTAACAGATCCTTGGCAATCAGCGTTGACGAGTTTCGCTGTCTGCCTTTAGTCAATCAAGTCCATTCACTCAAGTCCATGTCAGAAGCGATGCTACTATCTGCCACACTTGAAGGGCCATGTTCCTGTTCCACTGCGTGGATTCCAGTAAGATTGTTTCATTTTATTTCAATAGCTGAATGTAATGTTAATGAAAGAAGTCAGGGTCCCAGTGGGACTCCTTTATCTTAAAATGGAATCAAGGTTTAATATCTCCTGTGGGGGGTTATTGAACAGGGGGGACTTTAATCATGTTTGTTATGTGATCTGTCTGCTAATGTGTAGTGATGCTTGGGCTCATGGCTATTCGGAACATAACAGTCTTATCATCAGACTGCGCAGTCCTTTTGGACTGGCATGCCTTTTTTTTGGCTGGTTTACACGATGCACCTCGTGACCAGGTGTGGTCACGTTGTAATTCCATTTACGTACCCTGACCGAGTGGTGACGGAGAGAATCTGTTCGTTGGTTGTCTGGTTCACAGGAGGTGGTGAGTGCCCCAGCCATTTGGGGGTGTAGGGTGACGTTTAGCTTTAGTTCATATTTGCAATCTCCAAGTTATGGAGGATTCTGATTTTTTAGAGACGGACATCTCCGACTTAGAGTATACGTCTTGTGAGGAGTATGAAATGGCCCAGGTTATCCATGCCCATCAGTTGTGTTCCGATTGCCGTTCTAGAGTACTCTTTTCCCCCGAATGAGGGAATGTAGAGTGCATTGAGCCATCCACCCCTGAGGATTCCATGTCCCGTGCGGCGCGTTCCCCATAACCTTCTTTTGCTACACAAGCAGGTATCCCTATAGACATTACTCCTTCTCCGGAAGGTGGCCTGTTTCCTCCAGAGGTTACGGCATGGTTCCGCATGGCCATATCTATGGTGCTGGCACATTTATATCTCCCAAGAGAAGTATTTTTAAGATAGAGTCAGTTCGACCTTCTGGGGAAGTGATGGCCTCTGAGGCTTTAGGTTTAGGGGCCCCTCCCTCTGGGCTGGGGTCGTCCATCGATCCGGCGGGGTAGCATTTTGCCTTCCGTTATAGACTGGCATGTCTTTGTGTACAACTAAGGCACATTTTGGCGGTGCTGGAAGATTCCAGATGGCAAACTGGGTTAGACGTATGGGGATGATGCCAATCTCCTTGACGTCTCTGTTTTTATTTTATTTTAAGTATCTGTTCCAGTTCTGAACTTAGGAGAATAGGGCCTCTGATCGGCTGGTCCTATTAGCGCGCCCATTCTCCTTGGGCGTTCACCCTCGGATCCTGCCTTCACTTTCTTTGATCTGGTTATGATGTGTTTAATTTGTTTTATGTTATGTTATGATTTTCAGTTTTGGAAACGTTTCTTCTTTGGAACTGATACTTGCGATTTTATGGTCGTGTGAGCACTTTCTCTGAAGTTGCGCAGTACTATATTCTGACATAGTATAAACACATGTTTATAGTTTATGTTATCGACCCCTTCAGGGGCTTCAATTTTCCTTGGACAGTTTCGTAGTGTTCTAGTACCAGGCGGGTACTGGTCGGGCGCTAGCTGCTGTTCCTTACGGTTCATATCCCCCACATGGTGCTGGTGTGCTAGTTACCTTGTTGGGTGCTGGGTTGTTCACTTTGATAAGTGTTTGTTTGCCTTTTGGCCTTGGAACAGAAGTTCCTTAATTTCCTATGGGTTTGGAGGTTTGAATGACCTCTGGGGGTCGGGGGTACCAGATCAATGACGTTTTTTGTTTTCACTATTGGTATCTTCTGGATGTCTGTTTTTTTTGTGGCCTAGTTGTGGTACCTTTCATAGGTTGTTGGGGCTACTTGTTACCCTTCTTGGGTGGTCGGGTAATCTGTGTCTTCCTACCTCTTCCTCTTTTAATATGTTGCACGCTTTCTAGGGAGTGCAGGGGTGTTTTTTTTTCCTGTTGTTCTCCCCATACCGCACAACAAAAGGACATTTTTCAGTAACTTGTAATGACAACACTATTGAGAGTGCGATACCACTAATTTATTTGCGTTATTTATGCACCGGTTTAGCGCACAACTAGTAATCTTGGTGATTGTTTGTTTTGCAAAACAGTAAACCAGAGCTCTGAGGATGCTGTAATAATTCTAGCATAAATATCGATTGCGCTCACAAATTTGCATTTACTTTCAACTTGTAATACTACATCTGACCTGTGCAAACAGCCGTGATAAACCCGATATATCGCTCATATATGTTAGCACGCCACTAGTCTTGCGCTTAGCATTTTACTACAAGAATAACATTTAGTTAAAAATAGCACTGTTTTTAGACCCACAACTTTGTTGCTATGTTTGTACCAGATTACGAGTGGAGCTCAATATTGTGCTTTTGCAAGCGCGATATTTGCATTCCACTTAGTAATATTGGTGCACGCAAATGTGCGCTGATATAACAGGTTCAGTGCATTGCAACCGAGAGAGCGCTTCCCTAGGCTCCAATGGGAGCCTCGTTATCATGCCCTGAGATACGTCAGAGAACCTAGCGCAGCAAAGGGGATGAGTCGTGCAAGGATCGGCAGCAAATTTTAAATATATATGTATATGAATATATAAATTTATATTTATTTGTTAATATGTGTATATACACATATTAACACAAATATATATGTATATAAGTCTATATATATATAAATATAAATATATACAGTATATATATATATATATATATATATATATATTTACAGCAATAACACAGTCCCCTTAGGCCGCAATGTAAAGGCACTTTTCAGTGCCTTTTTTTATAACACCCCACACCCGCTCACTTAAAGCCCTTAAAACTGCTTTGTGCAGTTATTATTTAAAAAAAAAAAAAAAAAATGCTACATTTTTTTTTTATTTTAAAAAAACAACACTACATTTTATTTTGGGGGTAATTGTGGGACATTTTTAAAATTAACCAAAGATCTGATTTCTGGTTAATTTTCGGAGCACTAATTGCTACCGCGAGCTTGCGGTAGCATTAACCAGCCACTTGTAATGGCAGGTTTATTTAAAGGGACACTGAACCCAATTGTTTTTTATTTTGTGATTCAGATAAAGCATGCAATTTTAACGGAATAGGTTCAAGGAGCGCCAAAATAGGCAGAGATAGAAAAATTATTATGTGACTGTGAACAATATATTTAATTAACAATGCTAAATATACAATACAGTACTAGTTAGTACAATGCTAAAAATCATGGATCCATGATTAAAACAATAGGGTATACAGACAATTAAAATATGTATATACAATTAAATTTAAAATTTAAATTAATACAAACTAAAATCAGGTGGCGGTTCGGACGCTAGAAGGTAGTACAAACACTAGTTACAATATGCATAAGTTAAGATGAACAGATGCTAAAAAGGGCATGAATCAAAATGAACCTGTAAAGACACGAGGAATAACAAATGAATAATAGATAAATGTCATAAGTGTCAATAAAAAGTGTCAATAAAAATGTAAAAAAAAAAAATGTAAAAAAAAAAAAGTGAAAAAAAAAAATCTTTTTTTTTTTTTTTGACATTTTTATTGACACTTTTTATTGACACTTTTTATTGACACTTATGACATTTATCTGTTATTCATTTGTTATTCCTCGTGTCTTTACAGGTTCATTTTGATTCATGCCCTTTTTAGCATCTGTTCATTTTAACTTATGCATATTGTAACTAGTGTTTGTACTACCTTCTAGCGTCCGAACCGCCACCTGATTTTAGTTTGTATTAATTTCAATTTTAAAATTTAATTGTATATACATATTTTAATTGTCTGTATACCCTATTGTTTTAATCATGGATCCATGATTTTTAGCATTGTACTAACTAGTATTGTATATTTAGCATTGTTAATTAAATATATTGTTCACAGTCACATAATCATTTTTTTATCTCTGCCTATTTTGGCGCTCCTTGAACCTATTCCGTCAACATTTATCTCCATTTAGGGTTAGCTAAGGACCCTTTTGCTTTTTGAGGAGCTGAAGATAGCCATTATAGTCTAGCGCTGATAGAACTTTCCACTCAAAGCATGCAATTTTAATCAACTTTCTAATTTACTCCTATTAGCAAATGTTCTTCATTATCTTGGTATCTTTATTTGAAAAGCAAGAATGTAAGTTTAGATGCCGGCCCATTTTTGGTGAACAACCTGGGTTGTTCTTGCTGATTGGTGGTTAACTTCATCCACCAATAAACAAGTGCTGTCCAGCGTTCTAGACTTTCTTTTTCAAATAAAGATAGCAAGAGAACAAAGAAACATTGATAATAGGAGTAAATTAGAAATTTGTTTAAAATTGCATGCTCTATCTGAATCACAAAAGAAAAAAATATGGGTTCAGTATCCCTTTAATTAGCGCTCTACTTGTAATCTGGCCCATTATCTTTTAGTTTCTTCATAGAAACAAAATAAATAACAGGCACCATGAAGATGTAGGGAAGTTCTGAGGGTCTTCCTTTCTAGTTTGGACGAGAAGCACTCACAGACAGGGAGGTTTTGCTGAGCTTTTGACTCAATAGTACTGATCTAAAACAATATCAGCAAAGCTCTAAAGCAACTAAACTCACAATCACATACCATCCCAGGCATATTAATACTATTAATTTATCTACACTTTTTTGCCACTGGTCATTTCAGTTACTATCCAGTGTCATAAATAGAACGAGCCAGATTACATTTTTGCAACACCTCAAGACAGTGTTAAAGGAGCAGTCTACACCAGAATTTGTAATGTTTAAAAAGATAGATAATCCCTTTATTACCCATTCCTCAGTTTTGCATAACCAACACAGTTATATTAATATATGTTTTACCTCTGTGATTACCTTGTATCTAAGCCTTTGCAGACTGCCCCCTTATCTCAGTGCTTTTGGCAGACATGCAGTTTAGCCAATCAGTGCAGACTCCTAAATAACTCCATGGGAGTGAGCACAATGTTACCTATATAAAACACATGGACTTGTACTGCCTAACTGAAAAACTTTCAAAATGCTCTGAGCTAAGAGGTGGTTTTCAATGGTTTAGAAATCAGTTTGAGCCTAGCAAAAATGCCACCAAGGGAACAAAGCAAATTTGATGATAAAATTAAATTGGAAAGTTTTTTAAAATTGCATGCCCTATCTGAATCATGAAAGTTTAATTTTGCATAGACTGTCCCTTTAAATGCATTTTTTATAATTTTTATTTTTTTTAATAGTATGTCATAAGTTATTAGAAGATAATGAGAATCACTCCAAAAAGTGTTCTAACATTCATAATAAACTTTTTTTGTTATATACCTTGCACTACATCATATTTACGGCAACATCTTTCTGACATCTTTGGAGTCACATGGGTTTGGTGTTTGTTCTTGGGTCAACGTAATGATACATTTGCATATTCATGTCAATCAAACTTCAAATTTATCGATCATTCAATGGTCTTCATATGGGGGCCGATTTATCAAGCTCCGTATGGCTGAAGACTCGCCGGAAACAGAAGTTATGAAACAGCTGTCTAAAGGGGCCGATTTATGTAGCTGCGAATGCAGCTGTTACCGCGAGCCTTCAGGCTCGCCCGAAACATAAGTTAAGAAGCATCGGTCGTAAGACCAATGCTCCTTAACTCGTCCGCCACCTCTGAGGCCACGGACAGAAATCAACCTGATCGAATACGATCGGGCTGATTGACACCCCCTGCTACCGGCCGATTGGCCGTGATTCTGCAGGGGACTGCATTGCACCATATACCCCATGGAATTTGAAGCCATAAGGTCCAACATTTTGTTAAAGACTTTCGTTACCAGAGGCACTTCCTCAAGGAGTGAGCAGCAGGAAGAATATTCACTTTCAGGGAAGCAAATAAATGGATGGCTTTATAAACATAGCCCTATGCTTGTTCAGAGAGGCATGGCTTGTGACACATAGGCAATGTTGCAAGTTCAATGCAAGGGCACTGATCATATATAAATATGCTTTATGTGTACAAGTGCAGAGTAAAAGCTATCACTGAAACTATGATATCAATAGATCATTTTGCTAATACAATTGTTTAAAAAAAAAAAAACTATTCTACTGAAAATTTAAATCCACTAGTCCCTTGAAGGCCACCTGCAAAAAGCCGGTGTCTTAAATATTCTTAGTGTTTTTTTAACATAATTTTCTTTTTTTTACTGAAGGAAATGGAACATTTGTTGCATAATTAGTTTTCTAGGTCATTAATCTTTCATCCACTTATAGATTAACTTGTCAGACACTTGTCTCATCCTGTTTGTCATATCAATGCTTTCATGTGCTTTTTGCTAGATATTTTTAGCCAAGCAGTAGCACTATAGAGAATCCTACAAGGAAACCAAACCAATCCTCAGTTCTTTAGATCATGTGCACTACAGTAGTACTATTGCAGTTGTTAAAGTGACAGAGTACTGTAAAATTGTTTTTACCCTAATGTGTTTCCAATGACTTGAGGCTTGATGATCGAAATCTTGCCAGATCAGACGTAATTTTTCTCGCCAACCCTCTCAGATGCTGCCCTGGTGGAATGATCGTAATAAAGGGCCAATCTCTGTGAGTGGCGAAATGGCTCCTATTGAAAATAAAGGAGCTTGATGGATAGGAAGATTTCTCTCCATAGAGCGAGGCTAGCAGTGGTGCACTTTCAAAACAGTTGCCTATATTTTCACATGCCTGTGTTTTTCTATTAGGTTTATAAGTATTTTGATTATTTTGAGAAAAGCTCGCTGGGATTAGAGAGACAATTTCATATACGCCCATGGAACGCTCTTGTTCAGTCACTTTTATGACAAAAACAACTATTACGCTTTGTTTTTTGTATTTATAAGTACGAATTTCTGTGTGTTTTTTGTGCATCCGGTGTATTACACTGTGCATATTTAATACAGTTTATTCATTTGTAATTTACATCTGAATTTTACATTTTTAGTAAAGAGTTTTGTTACGGTTTTTGATGCACCTTAAAGGGACACTAAACACAAATTATTTTCTTTCATTATTCAGATAGAGCATGCAATTTTAACCCCTTAACGACCGACGACGTATGCCATACGTCCTCAGAAAAAAAGCACTTAACGACCGAGGACGTATGGCATACGTCGTCGGTTTAACAGAGCACTGGAAGCGATCGAAATCGCTTCCAGCTGCTCTAACAGTATTGCAGGCTTGCCTTGAGGTCTAGGCACCCTGCAATACTGTTCCCGAGTGCCGGGACCGGATTGATCACTCCCCCACGAGTGATCACTTCCGGTTTCGCTCCACGTGGAGCCCGGCAGTGTTTCAGAGCATCGGAAGCGATCGGACATGCTTCCGATGCTCTGCTTGTGTGCTAAGTGCCTCGGTGGGTCGAGGCACTTAGTTACTTGTAAAATAAAATTAAAAAAGAAAAAAAAAAAAAAAACGATTAAAATAAAAAAAGCCCTAAATAGCCCCCCCCTCCCCCTTCACTAGGCATCCAAGATGGCGATGCCCAGTGCATCATGGGGCCTCTGGGGGTGTCCCTAGCCTGCATCATCATAGGGGCAAGCTAGGGTCACCCAATCTGAGCCTTTTTAATAATAATAATAATAAAATGGACTTCCGGTGGGCGGACCAAGCGAGCAGTCGACTCCTCACAGAGCTCCGCTGGTCGGGGCATAACTAAGTTAAATTCGGGCATTTAACTGCCGGGTCCCGCACACCAGACTTGCTGGACTTACAGAAGAGGCAAAGTGCCAGCTGTCTAACATTGTGCGCGGAGCATAATTCACCCGCTCCGGCAACCGGAGGCCACAAACGGTTAGACGCCTTCACTGACCGGCGCCATCTTGGAGGTCCCTCAGACGCAGATCACAGAACACAGTAAATACCGCGCTGGACGCGGTGGGGGAAACATCGAGTAACCAGCAGCACTGATCAAGCTACATCCACCACCCCCTAGGGAGAGGAAGGGGTCAGATAAGGACCTGGGGTAAAGTAAACACTCTGAATTTGAGCGTACAGGCACTTCACTGTTACGGGGATTAAGTGAAACCGCATGGGAGACTTTGCTGGCTGAACAGCCTGCTTGGGACTTTATAATTGCCACGTGAACTCAGCAAACAGTTCTTTCTTTTATTCTGCACCAATTAGTTAAACCCACACTGCAACATCTACATTTTAGTACTGTGTTGTAATAGAGAATACCCATGTGGCCCATAAGCAACTGACAAGCTACACTTAGACACTTATGTGTTCCTGTTCCCCAAGCCAACCGCAGGGGTTCTAAGCATAATCTACTGAAACAATCCTCTAGACATCTCTTCTTAGTGGGTGCACCAACATATTTGTCCTCCGGCACCCTGACCAACAGCTAATTAACTCCATAGGTTAAAGAGATATCTGTCTGCACAAATCCACTTGTCACTGCAAGTGTTGGCCTGAACCTGTGGATACTGTGCCTAACTCGTTGGCATCCATTAAGATCCCCTTCCCTCCCCCTTTCTAATGAAAGTGGATAAGTACTTCTTTAAGCTGTCTCCTGCTACCAAATCTAGCATGACTCACAGATCAAAAACCAATGAAAAGAAGCTGAAACAGACCACTGAATCACAACCAGAAACCTCGACCTTCTCAGAGCATGGAGGGGTCTTAGACCCTGACCCACAATCCTTTCTCCTACAAGAATTAAAATCTTTAAAATCTTTTTTTCTCCCCAAAATGGACTCTCTGCAAGCAGGCGTAGACACGCTTACAAGCGAGGTGCGACAGTTTTCCTCTCGACTCACCCAAGCTGAAACCCGCATTTCTGATGTGGAAGACAGACAAACCGCCTCAGCAACTACAATCAAGCAACTGGTAAAGAAAACTCAAACACTCCAAGATCGTATAGACGATCTGGAGAATAGAAGCCGTCGCAACAATTTGCGCATTGTGGGAGTCCCTGAGTCCATCAAAGGCAAAGACCTGCTTGAATTCACAGCACTCAAACTACCGAGGATGCTGGGCCTACACCCTGACATACTACCCATAGATGTTGAGAGGGCCCACCGTGTGGGTCCAGAGAGGGCCCTAGACCAGGCAGGAGCAAGACCTAGACAGGTCATATTCAAGTGTCTCAACTTTCAAGAAAAGCTGAAAATCCTAAGGGCCTACCGCACCCACAGGGAACTCTTGTATGAAGGTTCAAAATTACTCCTGTTCCAGGACTTTTCTATGGATGTCTCCAGACAGAGGAAGGAATTTGCCCCAATTTGTACCCAGCTACATGAACAGGGAAGACAGGTGGCACTGCTGTTTCCTGCAAAGTTACGTCTTCAAACCCAATATGGTGTCAAGATCTTTCACTCTCCTCAAGCTGTGAGGAGCTACTTAGCCACTGAAAATCAGAATCAATGTCCACCAACCTGAAGTATTTCCTTTTTGTTTGCTCTACTATATATTTCTCTCCCTCTGCCATAGGCCTCAAGGCTAGGAAATGGCTGAATCGGTTTTTGGCTCTCCTCCCTCGGAGAATAGAGGGGACTATTGCCCTGGGGGGCTTCTGGACTCCGGTAAGAGGCTGGACGATGCCTCTTGGGTAATGTTGAATACTGTTATTGTATTGTCTTGTTGGTTATATTTGTTATTTGTTTTGTTTTACAAGTTAGTTACATGCAGAAGGTTCTCTCTGTTACCATTATGTAATACTGTTCGGTTAACACCTCAATCACTTATGGTTAAGCACCCAACCCCACAAGATACGGGGCTACTCATAGGCACTACTCTTAGATCACTTGGCGGGATTGCACATAGATGGCCCATGAGCCAGCATATAAGCACTTACGGGCCTTATCCTATAATACCATACATAGGTTTCACTTTAGTTTTGGCTAGAAAATTCCACTGTTATAAAGGCACTGGGGTATCAGCCACCTCCACTGTCACCATTAGTCTGTACATCTCCCCTCACAAACATGTTTGGTAGTCTGGTACCCTCAACACCCTTAATACAATCACCCACCTCTCCCCTCTGTGCTGATATGGTACGGCTAGGTATCACCAAGAGGAGAACTCACTCTCGCCCCCAATCCCGCTTGCAGGAGCTAGTGACCACTTCCATTTTCAATCTAGGCGGTGATATCATATTCACACCCCTTTCTTTTATGTATTTGATGTTAACTCTGCACATTACCTCAGATATTGATATGTTTTGCCTGTTTTACTTGTTGTTCTTGTGGTTTGGTAATCTGCCTACGTTTAGAAGATTTCAGAGGCTGACATCATGTGGCTTAATGGGGTTAGAGCTCCAAATAGGTGGGTTTCGTTATGCAACACTGCACTATGCGGGAATTCTCACTGGGGATAGTATCAGACAACTGGCTAGGTTACCATACAGACGGCCCACACCTCAGAAGGCAAACTTTCATTGGTGCTACCTTATAACTCCTTACAGAGTGGTTATCTTAATTTCTGCTGGAAAATGTTACTACTGTAACTGCTCCGGGAACTCATTGGTGACACATACACCCCTACTATGTATACCTGCCTATATACATACACACGGTAACCGGGCCCCCTTGCCGCTTATGGTACATCCCCCTACTTTGCCCCTAGAGTCTGGTTTAGAACGATTAGGTTGCTCTAAGGTAGAGACCCACATTATGTTGATTGCTGCTGTGTCTAAACTATTTCACTACATCATATGTGTATTACTTCTTTCTATGCATTTTATACTGGACCTATGCCTTCTTATAAGTTGAGCGCTGCTTTGTTATATGTTATATTACTGTGTTGGTACCCCGCACATGCCCTTTCCCTCTTTTCCCCTTTTCTCCCCCCCTCCCCCCTTTTTTTTTTTTTTTTTTTTTTTTTTTTTTTCCCATTGCTGATAAACATATTATGACGTGACATGTCTCTAAAAGTAGTGACCTGGAATGTGGGAGGTATTCACTCCCCCATAAAGCGTAAGGCTATTCTCACACATCTTAGGAAGTTGGGTACTGACGTTGCCCTATTACAAGAGACCCACCTAACAGATATAGAGCATCAGAAGTTACAGAGAGATTGGGTAGGACATGTAGTATTCCTCTCACATACTAGTGCCAGTCGCGGATTAGCCATTGCATTTGGGAAGAAAGTCTCAGTTAAGGTGGAAAATTCTTATTTTGATAGGGATGGTAGACATATGATAGTACAGGCCATGGTAAACTCAGTGAGATATGTATTTTGTAATCTCTATGCCCCTAATCAGAGAGCGATGGGCTTCTGGACTGACTTGACACGACACCTAGCTCCACACATAGGCTCAAACCTGATAATTGGGGGGGACTTTAATATTTCACCTACTCACACCTTAGATAGACTTTGGTTGGAACCGCACTCTTTTCGGGACCCCAAATCAAACTATAAAGCCAGATATGAAACAAAAATTTTTGGTATGCTGGAGGCCGACCTGGGGGTCTGTGACATCTGGAGGCTGCAGAACCCGGAAGGCAAAGATTATACATGCCTGTCCAAAGCTAAACACACACTATCCAGAATCGACCTTTTCATGACGGCCTGTAACTTAATCACCCACATTCATAGGTGTAAAATACACGACATCCTACTGTCAGATCATGCACCTGTGGAGTTAACATCCTTAGATTCCCTACATACTTATCTACTTCAGAGGCATTCACTAAATTCTTGCGACACACTTGGACAGACTTTGCCACTGACAACGCTGCTCATGTAGATGACACACAGCTCTTCTGGGACACGGCGAAAGCAGTGTCTGCGGGGGCCATAATCTCCTATGTATCGAAGCTGCGATATAACACACAATATAAATATCGATCCTTACAGAGGCAGTTGGGACTGTCTTACCAATCTTACTTGCAAGCTAAGACTAAAGCAAGCTATGAGACATATATAGCGAGTAAAGCAGAATTGGAGGCCTTTATGAAACAACAAACTGCATCTGGGCTACTCAAGTCCACGGGCAGATATTACAGGTTCGGGAGCAGAGCAGGTAAAATGCTTGCATCTCTGACAAGGCCGCAGACATCTAGGACTAACATAGCAGCAATTAGATCACGAGGCGCGACACACACTAAACCGGCTGACATAGCACAATGCTTTGCACAGTTCTTCGCAGAACTATACACAAACCAAGACAGAGCCCCGGAGGGTGTTCAGGCTCGATTTTGGCAATCGATGCAACTTCCTCAAATCACACAAGAGCAGAGTGATGCACTCAATGCCCCCATAACTGTTGAGGAGTTGACATCTACTCTAAGGTCCCTGCCGATGGGCAAGGCGTCGGGCCCTGACGGCCTACCAGCCGAATTTTATAAGCTGCTTCTACCCCAAATCACACCCACTTTGACCAATCTGTACAATGCTTTCCTACATACGGAAGCTTCTCCCTCCAATAATTTCACGGCGGCTCACATTACACTTATCCCCAAGCCAGGGAAAGATCTCTCCTTACCAGGGTCTTACAGGCCAATATCGCTGCTGAACACAGACTACAAGCTGTTCATGAAGATCTTAGCGAACAGACTAAAAGTAGTCCTTCCAGACATTATACACCCCGATCAAACGGGTTTTGTGTTCAGACGATCATCAGTGGTGAATCTCCGTAGGGTACTGCAAGTCATAGAGCACTACTGGTCGAAGGGACAGGAGAGATCGGAGGGGGTCAAATCAGAGGCCTTCCTGCTATCCCTGGATGCAGAGAAGGCCTTTGATAGGGTGGAGTGGCCTCACCTAGTAGATTCCATGTACAAATTCGGGTTCAGGGGTCCATTCCTAGAGATTATAAACAAAATGTATCAACACCCGACTGCACGGGTTATGGTGAATGGGCTTTTCTCATCAGATTTTCAATTACAGAGAGGCACCAGACAAGGGTGCCCTCTGTCGCCGTTACTTTTTAACATAGCATTGGAGCCCTTGGCTCTGAAGCTGCGGCAAATTTTTCCCGGAATAACGATAAAAGGTGTTTCCCTGCATTTGGCGTTATACGCCGATGACATGCTGCTCTTTGTGGATACGCCCTCCGCGCACATACCCCGTATATTACACACAATTGCAGACTTCGGCACCTTCTCGGGCTACAGAGTAAACGCCGCAAAGTCGGAGATTCTGTGGCTGCAGAGACACCAGAATGTGAATCACTCCTATCCTTTTGTGGAGATATCGGGAGGACTCTCATACCTGGGTATTAAATTGCATCGGGACCCATCCAAAATGTATGATCTAAATATATCTTCCAAGTGTTCAGAGCTGGTCTCCTTACTGACAAACTGGGCTAATCTCCCCCTGGGCTTATCTGGTCGTATCAGTTTGATTAAAATGACAATCTTACCCAAGATTTTGTATCCCCTACTCATGTTGCCATTTTTGATTACAAAAAGGGATTTAAAGATCCTCACCCATGCACTATCACGATTTATATGGAGAGGTGGTAAACCACGGATTGCTGCGGACAAACTACACCTCCCATTCTTGGGGGGAGGCCTGGGTCTCCCTAATCTAAAGCTTTACAATTGGGCGGCGCTGGCCAGGCTAGTAACTGACTGGCAACTAGCCACGAATCATTTCTCTGAACCGGCTCTGGAGGAAGCGATTCTCTCGCCTCTGAAACCGGCCTACCTCCCGTATGCAAAATTATTGTCCCTGCCACCTGCAGTTGCCTGTAGTGTGCTATATCGAGACCCGCTAAAAGCATGGCAAATGATCCACAAGTTCTTGGGGGTAGCCGGCCCTCCCCCTAGGTACATACCAATTTCCGGGAATGCGGACTTCCCGGCAGGAAGCGAACATGAACCATTTCTTATATGGAAAACTCTCGGTATCAGAGTTTTGGGGGATGTCTTGGACCCTCTGCTTCGTACCATACGCTCTTTTCAGGAGCTACAGGCTAAATACCAGATCCCGCAGCGGCATTTCTATGCATATCTCCAACTGCGACACTATGCATCGTCCCTACAGACAACCAACACTGGTTTCTGGGACCCATCGCCCTTCGCTATAGCGCAGACATTATTTCAGGTGGGGAGATTTTCTCTCTCGCACTTCTACACCCGCCTGGTAAGACAAACAGAGACCCTAATCCAAACCAATATGTTGGCGAGACTGGTCGCAGACTTTTCAACTGCAGTGACAGTACAAGACTTAACGGACAGCCTAGACCTTGCAAGACGGGCTACACTTGCGATTCCTCTCAGAGAGGCACAGGTCAGACTAATCCACAGGGATTATATCACACCTCATAGACTATCTAAATGGAGTGATCGGTACCCTAACCAATGCATTAAATGCAGCAGTGAATCCCCTTCTTTCCTACATTACTGGTTTGCCTGCCCGATTACCAGACGTTTTTGGGGTCATATGCAATACTGGGTTAAAACCACGTTTCATATAGAAATAGAGATAAAAACAGCAGAGATTTACCTCTTTAAGTGGGGCGACGCACATAAACAACTGCATCAGATACTAACATTATGCATGTTGCTGGCAAGGAAGTGCATCTTGTCTAGATGGACCTCCAAACTCCCCCCAACTATAGCTCAGTTTAAACGTTTACTAATCAGACAGCTATATATAGAACAATATGATGCACGCTTGGATACGATGCGTAGACTAAGGCCGTTTTGGAAAAAATGGTGCCCGTTTATAAATACCCTACACAGGGATTTAAAAGACCAAATCCTAAAACCATTCTTACACTCCGAAATATTGCCCTCTCTCAATGTTGATGAGGGTGGTGATGCATCATTGGTGCAACCTGACTCCCCTAATGAGCGTGCCAACGCCGCGACCCTCCCAACGCAAATTTTGCTTTTCTTATTTTTTTTTTTTTTTTTTTTTTTTTTTTTTTTTCTCTCCTCTCTCTCTCCATCCTCCGCCCTCATCCCTCCCCCCATGCCCCTCCATCCAAGAAGAGTAATTTCGGAGTAATCCGTTAGCATGTTGTTATATGTTACATATTGTTAAGCACTGTTTAGATGTTTTAAAAAAAAAAAAAAGAAAATTTTTGCAAAATCAGGGCAGATATGACGGACCTTAACCTGTGATTACAAAAGACTCCTATTCAGATGCACTAAGTCTATCTGATTCACTCTCGGATGTTCGACTCACTATTCATCATAGAATAAAACTTTGTTAGCGCACTTCATCATGTCTTGCTCCGGAACCTGTATCATTTTGATGTACTTGTTCATATTGTATCTTGTATCTTCCAATAACCTGCATCTGATTGTTTTTGATTGTACATGTTGTATTTGTTCCTGACTAATAAAAAGAATTAAAAAAAAAAAAAAATAATAATAATAAAATACCCCATTTGTCTGATCATGTCAATATTTGTAAATATTGACTATGATCAGTGTGGATCTCCCTCCCTCTCCTCACTTGCCATTTTGTTGGAGAGAGAGAGAGAGACCTGTATTTAGCAGAGAGAGAGATTTATTTCTTTTATTTGTTAAAAAATATAGAACCAAAGGCTCTTTTCAAAGCCATTAACCCATAGCTTGCCAGTGATCACTATATATCACTGGCAGTAGCATAGGTGCACTTTTTTTTTGCTGCATTTTGCTGTCTGTGCATTTTTTAGGGGTTAATTTTGTTGTTGTAATTTTTTAAAAACCCAAAGGCTCTTTTCAGAAACATTTAGTTAATTTAATTTAATTTTCAGAGCCATTAACCCCTAGCTTGCCAGTGATCACTATATATCACTGGCAGTAGCATAGGTGCACTTTTTTTGCTGCATTTTGCTGTCTGTGCATTTTTTTAGGGGTTAATTTTGTTGTTGTAATTTTTTAAAAACCCAAAGGCTCTTTTCAGAAACATTTAGTTAATTTAATTTAATTTTCAGAGCCATTAACCCCTTGCTTGCCAGTGATCGCTATAAATCACTTGCATTTGCATAGCTGTACTTTTTTGCTGTCTGTGCATTTTTTTAGGGGTTAATTTTGTTGTAATTTTTTAAAAACCCAAAGGCTCTTTTCAGAAACATTTAGTTAATTTAATTTAATTTTCAGAGCCATTAACCCCTAGCTTGCCAGTGATTGCTATAAATCACTGGCAGTTGCATAGCTGTACTTTTTTGCTGTCTGTGCATTTTTTAGGGGTTAATTTTGTTGTTGTACTTTTTTGCTGTCTGTGCATTTTTTTAGGGGTTAATTTTGTTGTTGTAATTTTTTAAAAACCCAAATGCTCTTTTCAGAAACATTTAGTTAATTTAATTTAATTTTCAGAGCCATTAACCACTAGCTTGCCAGTGATCGCTATAAATCACTGGCAGTAGCATAGCTGTACTTTTTTGCTAGTTAATTTAGTTAATTAATTTAGTTAATTTAATTTTTTTTAGTAATTGTTTTCTGTGACAGATACAAAAATGTCACAGAAAAGATATAGTGCTGAGGAGGCGTATGCCATCCTTGCGTCAGAGTCAGATGCCTCTATTTCTGACTCAGACCCCAATTTTGACCCTGCCATGTGCTCAGATACATCACTAGATGCAGTCTCAACTGATAGTGATGTATCTGTGGCTGCTAGCCCCCCTGCCAGCCCCCCTGCTACCCCCCCCTGCCAGCCCCCCTGCTAGCCCCCCTGCCAGAAGGAGGCGTGTTGCTGCCATTGCTGCTGAAGAGTGGGTAACGCCTCATCTCCAGAGGCCAGATATCCCACCCTTCACAGCAAATGCTGGCATAAATATAGATGTGGCAGGTTTTAGCCCCCAGCAGTTTCTGGAAGTGTTTCTGGGCGATGATATATTGGGGAACATTGTCGCCCAAACTAATTTATATGCCCATCAGTTCCGTGCTGCAAAGCCTGGAACATATTTGGCAAAGCAGCAATGGGCCCCCATCAATGTGCCAGAATTCAAAAAATTCTGGGCATTGACTATGCTGATGGGCATCATAAAGAAACCCTCCATTAGCTCCTACTGGAGTAGTAGCCCCATCTGCTCTACCCCCATTTTCTCCCAGACTATGTCGAGGAAGAGGTATGAAATGATTCTGCATTTCATGCACTTCAGCGACAACAGCCTGTGCCCCCCTAGGGAGCATCCCCAATTTGACAGGCTGTATAAAATCCGCCCCCTGATAACCCACTTTTCTGCCAGGTTTGCAGAGGCTTATACACCTGGAAGGAATATATGCGTTGATGAATCCCTAATGAAGTATAAGGGAAGGCTGGGATTCAAGCAGTATATTCCTTCCAAACGCTCCAGATATGGGGTAAAGGTGTATAAGCTCTGTGACAGCGAGACTGGGTATACTCAGGCCTTCCGGGTGTATGAGGGAAAGGATAGCCACCTTGACCCTCCAGGTTGCCCAGAACATATGGGAACCACTGGCAAGATTGTCTGGGACCTGATATTACCCCTAATGAACAAAGGGTATCACTTGTACTTAGACAATTTTTATACAAGTGTCCTTTTGTTCAAGCTAATGTATTGCTTTGATACAGTAGCTTGCGGTACAATTAAAAAGAACCGCGCAGGTTTCCCAGGACAACTTGTACGCACCCGGCTACGAAGGGGGGAGACCTCAGCTCTGCGCCAAGAGGAGCTGTTGGCACTTAAGTACAGAGACAAGAAGGATGTATACCTTCTTACCACCATCCACACAGAGAGGACGGTGGCGGTTTCTGTACGTGGCAGAGCTGAGATCATAAGGAAGCCAGTGTGCATCAAGTCTTATAACCGGCATATGGGTGGGGTTGATCTGGCTGATCAGCTGCTGCAGCCCTACCTAATTATGCGGAAGACAAGGGCCTGGTACAAAAAGGTTGCAATTTATCTAATGCAGATTGCAACCCACAACGCTTTTTTGTTGTTCAAAAAAGCAAACCCCAGAGTTAAAAAAACTTTTTTACAGTTTCAGCTCCAGATTATTACTGGGATTTTGTACCATGATGCACCTGCTCCCCGGGCGGTGATGGGAGAGAGCAGAGTTGGGGCTACTCATTTTATTTTTAAAATCCCCCCTACTGCCGCAAAGCAGAAACCACAAAAAAAATGCAGAGTCTGTACCAAGAGGGGGAAGAGAAGGGACACCATATATCACTGTCCTGATTGCCCTGGACAGCCTGCACTCTGCATTGGGGACTGCTTCAAGCGGTACCATACAATGGTCAATTTTTTAAAAAATAAATACATTTGGTGTTATATATATATATATATATTTTTTTTTGGTTATGTTTACTGTTAGATGGGTTTTTGTTTTTTTTACTTTTACTGTGCCAGATTTTTACATTTCACTACTCTATTTTTTTCTAAAATTGGGCCTGTTATTTTTTTTTTAACCAAAACCCCTGTCAAACCTATGCATGGGGGACATAGGTGTTCTCAGGGTGCCTTGCAAAAAACAACCTGAAGTATGTTTTTGTAATAACTTACAACAGTCTCTCCTAAATCATAGTCAAAAAGCAATATGTCTGTAAAAATGAAAATTGAAAAATTACCACCATACACTTTCTCCAATTTTTTGGGCTAAAACGGTTGCTTCAAAGGCATCAAAGCACACCATATACAATACCTTGGGGTGTCAACATTTAAAAAATATACACTTTCATGGCAATAAATAAAAGTGGGGTATGCGATAGGCCACAAACTAAAGATAGGCCTATCAGAAGAAATACTCTCATTGTTAATAACTAAAATCACAAGTCATAAATTTGTAACATAACCTTCCCAAAATCCTGGCAAACCTATGCATGGGGGGCATAGGTGTACTCAGGGTGCCTTGCAGAAAACAACCTGAAGTATTCTTTTGCAATAACTTACAACAGTCTCTCCTAAATCATAGTCAAAAAGCAATGTGTCTGTAAAAATGAAAATTGAAAAATAACCACCATACACTTTCTCCAATTTTTTGGGCTAAAACGGTTGCTTCAAAGGCATCAAAGCACACCATATACAATACCTTGGGGTGTCAACATTTAAAAAATATACACTTTCATGGCAATAAATAAAAGTGGGGTATGCAATAGGCCACAAACTAAAGATAGGCCTATCAGAAGAAATACTCTCATTGTTAATAACTAAAATCACAAGTCATAAAATTGTAACATAACCTTCCCAAAATCCTGGCAAACCTATGCATGGGGGGCATAGGTGTACTAAGGGTGCCTTGCAGAAAACAACCTGAAGTATTCTTTTGCAATAACTTACAACAGTCTCTCCTAAATCATAGTCAAAAAGCAATGTGTCTGTAAAAATGAAAATTGAAAAATAACCACCATACACTTTCTCCAATTTTTTGGGCTAAAACGGTTGCTTCAAAGGCATCAAAGCACACCATATACAATACCTTGGGGTGTCAACATTTAAAAAATATACACTTTCATGGCAATAGATAAAAGTGGGGTATGCAATAGGCCACAAACTAAAGATAGGCCTATCAGAAGAAATACTCTCTTTGTTAATAACTAAAATCACAAGTCATAAAATTGTAACATAACCTTCCCAAAATCCTGGCAAACCTATGCATGGGGGGCATAGGTGTACTCAGGGTGCCTTGCAGAAAACAACCTGAAGTATTCTTTTGCAATAACTTACAACAGTCTCTCCTAAATCATAGTAAAAAAGCAATGTGTCTGTAAAAATGAAAATTGAAAAATAACCACCATACACTTTCTCCAATTTTTTGGGCTAAAACGGTTGCTTCAAAGGCATCAAAGCACACCATATACAATACCTTGGGGTGTCAACTTTTCAAATATATGCACATTCATGGAAAACAAATAAATTGGGGTATGTTAAAAGACCCCCCAAAAAGACGATAGGCAAAGAAAATATGTTAAATGTGAAAAAAAATCACAAACGCATGTCAGACATTTGGCATTGCACCCCCCAAACAAGCCACCAAACCTATGCATAGGTGGTATCACTGAACTCAGGAGATGTTGGTGACCACATATTGGTGTCTTCTTTGGTAGTAACACATAACAGGAGCTGTGAATCCATGTCTAAAGTACAATGTATGTGAACAATAACACAAATATATGAATGCCCAATAGTTTGACAAAGACTAGTGGTTAAATTAGTGCATGGAAAGTGTTAAAATACCTGCATTTGAAATACCCTAGGAAGTCTACTTTTCAAAAATATATGGTTTGATTGAGGTAAATTACATTGGCCGGCTTCAGAAATGTCTTAAATAGGACATGGGTGCATGGGATGTGAAAATTCAAAGTGGAAAAAATGGAATGGGCTTCCTAAAAATAAGGCCTTTTAGCCCCCAGAGAACCCAACACACCTATACATGGGTGGTATCACTGTACTCAGGAGAGGTTGTTGAACACATATTGAGGTGTTTTTTTGGCAGTAACACATAGCAGGAACTGAAAATCCATGCCTAAAGTACAATGTGTGTGAAAAATAACACAAAAAAATGACTACCCAAAAGTTTGACAAAGACTGGTGGTTGAATTAGTGCATGGAAAGTGTTAAAATATCAGCATTTGAAAAACCCTAGGGTGTCTACTTTTCAAAAATATATATGTTTTGATGGGGGTAAATTCCATTGGCCAGCTTCAGAAATGTCCCAAATAGGACATGGGTGCATGATGACCGATGTGAAAATTCCAAGTTGAAAAACTGGAATGCGCTACCTAAAAATAAGGCCATTTAGCCCCCAGAGAACCCGACACACCTATACATAGATGGTATCACTGTACTCAGGAGATGTTGTTGAACACATATTGAGGTGGTTTTTGGCAGTAACACATAACAGGAACTGAAAATCCATGCCTAAAGTACAATGTGTGTGAAAAATAACACAAAAAAATGACTACACAAAAGTTTGACAAAGACTAGTGGTTGAATTAGTGCATGGAAAGTGTTAAAATACCAGCATTTGAAATACCCTAGGGTGTCTACTTTTCAAAAATATATGGTTTGATGGGGGTAAATTCCATTGGCCAGCTTCAGAAATGTCCCAAATAGGACATGGGTGCATGATGACCGATGTGAAAATTCCAAGTTGAAAAACTGGAATGCGCTACCTAAAAATAAGGCCATTTAGCCCCCAGAGAACCCGACACACCTATACATAGGTGGTATCACTGTACTTGGGAGATGTTGTTGAACACATATTGAGGTGGTTTTTGGCAGTAACACATAACAGGAACTGAAAATCCATGCCTAAAGTACAATGTGTGTGAAAAATAACACAAAAAAATGACTACCCAAAGGTTTGACAAAGACTAGTGGTTGAATTAGTGCATGGAAAGTGTTAAAATACCAGCATTTGAAATACCCTAGGGTGTCTACTTTTCAAAAATATATGGTTTGATGGGGGTAAACTCCATTGGCCAGCTTCAGAAATGTCCCAAATAGGACATGGGTGCATGATGACCAATGTGAAAATTCCAGGTTGAAAAACTGGAATGTGCTACCTAAAAATAAGGCCATTTAGCCCCCAGAGAACCCGACACACCTATACATAGGTGGTATCACTGTACTCAGGAGATGTTGTTGAACACATATTGAGGTGGTTTTTGGCAGTAACACATAACAGGAACTGAAAATCCATGCCTAAAGTACAATGTGTGTGAAAAATAACACAAAAAAATGACTACACAAAAGTTTGACAAAGACTAGTGGTTGAATTAGTGCATGGAAAGTGTTAAAATACCAGCATTTGAAATATCCTAGGGTGTCTACTTTTCAAAAATATATGGTTTGATGGGGGTAAATTCCATTCGCCAGCTTCAGAAATGTCCCAAATAGGACATGGGTGCATGATGACCGATGTGAAAATTCCAAGTTGAAAAACTGGAATGCGCTACCTAAAAATAAGGCCATTTAGCCCCCAGAGAACCCGACACACCTATACATAGGTGGTATCACTGTACTTGGGAGATGTTGTTGAACACATATTGAGGTGGTTTTTGGCAGTAACACATAACAGGAACTGAAAATCCATGCCTAAAGTACAATGTGTGTGAAAAATAACACAAAAAAATGACTACCCAAAGGTTTGACAAAGACTAGTGGTTGAATTAGTGCATGGAAAGTGTTAAAATACCAGCATTTGAAATACCCTAGGGTGTCTACTTTTCAAAAATATATGGTTTGATGGGGGTAAACTCCATTGGCCAGCTTCAGAAATGTCCCAAATAGGACATGGGTGCATGATGACCAATGTGAAAATTCCAGGTTGAAAAACTGGAATGTGCTACCTAAAAATAAGGCCATTTAGCCCCCAGAGAACCCGACACACCTATACATAGGTGGTATCACTGTACTCAGGAGATGTTGTTGAACACATATTGAGGTGGTTTTTGGCAGTAACACATAACAGGAACTGAAAATCCATGCCTAAAGTACAATGTGTGTGAAAAATAACACAAAAAAATGACTACCCAAAAGTTTGACAAAGACTGGTAGTTGAATTAGTGCATGGAAAGTGTTAAAATATCAGCATTTGAAAAACCCTAGGGTGTCTACTTTTCAAAAATATATGGTTTGATGGGGGTAAATTCCATTGGCCAGCTTCAGAAATGTCCCAAATAGGACATGGGTGCATGATGACCGATGTGAAAATTCCAAGTTGAAAAACTGGAATGCGCTACCTAAAAATAAGGCCATTTAGCCCCCAGAGAACCCGACACACCTATACATAGATGGTATCACTGTACTCAGGAGATGTTGTTGAACACATATTGAGGTGGTTTTTGGCAGTAACACATAACAGGAACTGAAAATCCATGCCTAAAGTACAATGTGTGTGAAAAATAACACAAAAAAATGACTACACAAAAGTTTGACAAAGACTAGTGGTTGAATTAGTGCATGGAAAGTGTTAAAATACCAGCATTTGAAATACCCTAGGGTGTCTACTTTTCAAAAATATATGGTTTGATGGGGGTAAATTCCATTGGCCAGCTTCAGAAATGTCCCAAATAGGACATGGGTGCATGATGACCTATGTGAAAATTCCAAGTTGAAAAACTGGAATGCGCTACCTAAAAATAAGGCCATTTAGCCCCCAGAGAACCCAACACACCTATACATAGGTGGTATCACTGTACTTGGGAGATGTTTTTGAACACATATTGAGGTGGTTTTTGGCAGTAACACATAACAGGAACTGAAAATCCATGCCTAAAGTACAATGTGTGTGAAAAATAACACAAAAAAATGACTACCCAAAGGTTTGACAAAGACTAGTGGTTGAATTAGTGCATGGAAAGTGTTAAAATACCAGCATTTGAAATACCCTAGGGTGTCTACTTTTCAAAAATATATGGTTTGATGGGGGTAAACTCCATTGGCCAGCTTCAGAAATGTCCCAAATAGGACATGGGTGCATGATGACCAATGTGAAAATTCCAGGTTGAAAAACTGGAATGCGCTACCTAAAAATAAGGCCATTTAGCCCCCAGAGAACCCGACACACCTATACATAGGTGGTATCACTGTACTCAGGAGATGTTGTTGAACACATATTGAGGTGGTTTTTGGCAGTAACACATAACAGGAACTGAAAATCCATGCCTAAAGTACAATGTGTGTGAAAAATAACACAAAAAAATGACTACCCAAAAGTTTGACAAAGACTGGTGGTTGAATTAGTGCATGGAAAGTGTTAAAATATCAGCATTTGAAAAACCCTAGGGTGTCTACTTTTCAAAAATATATGGTTTGATGGGGGTAAATTCCATTGGCCAGCTTCAGAAATGTCCCAAATAGGACATGGGTGCATGATGACCGATGTGAAAATTCCAAGTTGAAAAACTGGAATGCGCTACCTAAAAATAAGGCCATTTAGCCCCCAGAGAACCCGACACACCTATACATAGGTGGTATCACTGTACTCAGGAGATGTTGTTGAACACATATTGAGGTGGTTTTTGGCAGTAACACATAACAGGAACTGAAAATCCATGCCTAAAGTACAATGTGTGTGAAAAATAACACAAAAAAATGACTACACAAAAGTTTGACAAAGACTAGTGGTTGAATTAGTGCATGGAAAGTGTTAAAATACCAGCATTTGAAATACCCTAGGGTGTCTACTTTTCAAAAATATATGGTTTGATGGGGGTAAATTCCATTGGCCAGCTTCAGAAATGTCCCAAATAGGACATGGGTGCATGATGACCGATGTGAAAATTCCAAGTTGAAAAACTGGAATGCGCTCTCTAAAAATAAGGGCTTTTAACCCACAGAGAACCCGACACACATTTACATGGGTGGTATCACTGTACCCAGGAGATGCTACTGAAGACATATTAGGGTGTTAATCGGCAGTAACCCTTACCATTTTATCAGTAAATGTATTCTTAAATTGCTATTTGTCAAAAAATCAAATTATTTTTTTTCCCCCCCAAACTTTGGCATAGATTGGTGGTAAAATGGTTGCATGAAAAAAGTCAAAATACCCCAAGTTTAATACCTTAGGTTGTCTTCTTTTAAAAAATATATACATTTGAAGGGTTATTCAGGGATTCCTGACAGATATTGGTGTTACAATGTAACTATCGCCAATTTTGAAAAAACATGGTTTTGAAATAGCAAAGTGCTACTTGTACTTATTGCCCTATAACTTGCAAAAAAAGCAAAGAACATGTAAACATTGGGTATTTCTAAACTCAAGACAAAATTTAGAAACTGTTTAGCATTGGTATTTTATGGTGGTTGTAGATGTGTTAGAGATTTTGGGGCTCAAAGTTAGAAAAAGTGTGGTTTTTTTCATTTTTTCCTAATATTTTATAAAAAAATTTTATAGTAAATTATAAGATATGATGAAAATAATGGTATCTTTAGAAAGTCCATTTAATGGCGAGGAAAACGGTATATAATATGTGTGGGTACAGTAAATGAGTAAGAGGAAAATAACAGTTAAACACAAACATCGCAGAAATGCAAAAATAGCCTTGGTCCCAGATGGTCAACAAATTGAAAAGTGGCCTGGTCACTAAGGGGTTAAGCAACTTTCTAATTTACTCCTATTATCAATTTTTCTTTGCTCTCTTGCTTTCTTTATTTGAAAAAGAAGGCATCTAAGCTGAGGAGCCAGCCAATTGTTGGTTCAGACCGCTGGACAGCACTTGTTTATTGGTGCTGTCCAATCAGCAAGGACAACCCAGGTTGTGAACCAAACATTGGCCGGTTTCTAAACTTACATTCTTGCTTTTCAAATAACGATAGCAAGAGAATGAAGAAAATTTGATTATAGGAGTAAATTAGAAAGTTGCTTAAAATTGCATGCTCTATCTGAATCATGAAAGGAAAAATTTGGGTTCAGTGTCCCTTTAACAATACAATTTTTCCCTGATTAGTTTTGTTTGAATGGTTAAATTATTTGTTTTGTATGATGTATAAAATATGAATTTTATTGTGCATTTCTTATAGGAAAATACAGTATAAGACCTTTACCGAGACACCCTGTTTTCAGGGTAAAGAGTGCCTTAAGATCATTCCACCAGGGAAATAGAAGGACTGGCGTGTATTCTTTAATACTCTCGCCAGCCCAGAGAGCTTTAGATCATCAGGCCCTTGTTATACCAACTGCAGAGTATAAAATGTATGAGGAATGATTTTTGTATTTAAAATAGCAGTTTTTTTGTTTTTTTAAAACAGAACCCATCAAAATGGGTTGAACTTGCAGGGAAATCAGACATCCTTAGTTTATTACTTTCTTTATACACACATCTAAACCAAAGCCCAATAATTAGAATAATTGGAAAATAACATTTTATTACTTATCTCTTCTACCTTCTACTGGGAGCGTAATTTCTTCTGCTGGCTATGTTTATACAGGTTTTTGTTAACCTATACTTAAAGGGACAATAAACACCAAAAAAGTTATTGTTTAAAAATATAGATAATACCTTTATTTACTATTCCCCAGTTTTGCATAAACAACACTGTTATAGCAATACACTTTTTACCTCTGTAATTACCTTGTATCTAAGCTTCTGCTGACTGCCTCCTTATCTCAGATCTTTTGACAGACCTGCATTTCAGGCAATTAGTGCTGACTCTTAAATAACACCACGGGCGTGATCACAATGTTATCTATATGGCACACATGAACTAACGCCCTCTAGCTGTGAAAACATGTCATATACATTCAGATAAGAGGCAACCTTTAAGGGCTTAGAAATTAGCATATGAGATAGCTATGTGTAGCTTTCAACTAAGAATACCAAGAGAACAAAGCAAATTTGATGATAAAAGTAAAATGTAAAGTTTAAAATTACATAACTTATCTAAATCATGAAAGTTTAATTTGGACTTTACGGTCCCTTTAAGTATGGAGACTTTTAGAATAGGTATGGAAACCATTAGGAAAAATGCTGAAATAAAAAAAGCTATTTGTAGACAATTTAATACACCTCTGCAGGTAAAATGGATCATTGGAAACAAATTAAAGGGATATGAAAACAACATTTTTCCTTTGTGATTCATATAAAGCATGCAATTTTAAACAACTCTTTAATATACTTCTATTATCAATTTTCTTGTCTTTGTTCTCTTAGTATCATTGTTGAAAAGCAGAGACGTATACTCAGGAGACTGCCCATTTCTGGAGAACTATAAGGCAGCAGTTTTGCAAGAATGTTATCCATTTGCAAGAGTACTAGATGGCAGCACTATTTCCTGCCAAATAGTGCACCAAATGCCTACCTAGGTATCTCTTCAACACAGAATATCATGGGAACAAAGCAAATTTTATAATAGAAGTAAATTGGAAACTTTTTAAACATAGCATGCTCTGCCTGAATTACAAAAGAAAATGTTTGGGTTTCATATCCCTTTAAAGTAGAGAAAAAAATAGGTGAAACTGTCCCTTTAAGTAGTACATTTCAGTCACAAACACAAGCTTTGTTTACATACTTTTATTTACTATTTTCCGTTTATCATTGTTTGATGTTTTATGTGTAAATGTATCTCATCCAGACAACGTTTTAACCTTGACACTCAGTTAGCATTTATTTATATTGAGTTGTGCTGTAATAAGCCTAAAGCATCACTTCTGATGATACTCTTCAATTAAAGGTCAATTTAAATAATTTGCTTGTCCTCAGATAACGTATTCAGTATCTGATATGAGATTAGAGTTGCAAATACTAAATATGATGGATTCTTTGAGTATTAGTAACATGCTCAGATAATTTTGGATGACTTGTAAAACAGGTGCAGCATATTTCTTAAATGAAGGAAGGCATACTGCAATCATGGATGCCCACAAGAATTTCATTTGGCATGGGGCGGAGATAGTGTGTGTGTGTGATAAAATAGTATGTTAATTCAATGCTTATATGTTATAGTATTACTTTTTTTTATATGTGGAAACAGTTTTTATATTTTAAAGGTAGCGTATATATATATATATATATATATATATATATATACTCTCTTCTAGTTTTAAAAGCTTCAAGTGCTCCCTAAAGACTCTACTGTTCAGGGACGCATACAACCTACGCTGACCTTTCCTATTTCCAGTTCCTCTCCTCCACTGCAATCCCCTGAACCCTCTTAGCATGTAAGCCTAAGAGTCCAGCTGTTTGTAGATCACCTTCTTAAGAGCTGACTACAACAGTGCAACTCTTGGCAGGGCCCTCTACCCTATAATTGTTTTGTTGTACTCCCCTTTGTTTATAGCGCTGCAGAATCTGTTGGCGCTCTACAAATAACCGATAATAATAATATATATATATATATATATATGTATGCACAGAAGCAGGGAACCAGCACTCTTTTATACATCCAACTGCCGGGGTGTGCTTACAAACATTCAAATATCCGCACATCAAAGAAGGCACTCTCCGTTTGAATAAGCCGTTTATTAGTTTATTAACCTTTAAAGAGCGTAAGTGGGAAGCAGTAACACAGGACTATAAAGAAAAGCGCATTTACAAATGGCTGCTGGGTCCCCAGGAAAGGGGTAACTTTTCTAGGAACAGACGTGCACGAGTGTTCAAGCCAAGGTCACTAACTACAGTGGAGAGCTCGTATAATAGCTCTGATCCAGAAGTCAATTTGCCCACTCGGAGTGAGTTCCCTCATGGATCCCAATCTATGACTACTCGTTCAAAAAACGAGCAGGGCATAGGCCACACCAGAGGCGAGGGCGACGTGGGTCGCAGAGCAAGGGGGAGACCTCCCCGGCAGTGGTGCAAGTAGATAATACTGATGGGTCTAGCAATATCATTATGAATTTAAGCTCCTATGTTTTGACTAAATCTGAAGAATCACTATTACAGAAAGGTCTGAAATTCATTCCAACCTTATATGCAAATGAATTTTTCCTCAATGTTGATCTCTTTAAATTTCAGAGATCCTTGAGGTTGAAGGAACACTTTGGGATCCCCAAAGAGGATCCAGTGGGTCTACGTAAGAAGGGCAAGTTTGATCCAAAAAGCACTAATGCAAGCATTGCCACTTACGCAAGAATGACCAAGGGGGACATGATTACAGATCTTCATGACCGTAAAAACAGCTTTCGGAATAATTTGAATAGAGAACAGCGCCTAGCTCTCAAAAGTCTACAGAATAACAATGACTTGGTGATACGGGAGGTGGACAAAGGAGGAGCCCTGGTCCTGCAAGACTATCGTGATTATAAGCAAGAAATTGTGCAGCAACTATCCGATAGTGATACATACAGACGGTTACCGGGCAATCCTACTGGATCCTTTAAGACAAGAATTGACAACTATCTAGAATGCATATATCAACAAGGCATTATTGATAAAGCCCTGAGGGATTATTTACAAGTTGAGCATCCCATTGTCCTTGTGATCTACACTTTGCCTAAGGTGCACAAAAATCCCATCACCCCTCCAGGAAGACCAATTGTGTCAGCCAGGGGATCTATTTTACAACCCCTGGCTACTTTCGTGGACACTATTCTACAACCAATCGTGAGACACACTAGTTCCTTTCTTTTGGACTCTATTGAGTTTATCCAGCTGCTGAAGACCTGTCAAACATGTGGTGAAGATGAGTTTCTGGTCACATTGGATGTGACCAGTTTGTATACCGTGATTCCCCATGAACAGGAAATGGCTGCTGTTCTGTACCACCTTCTTAGACACCCCTATATTGGCCCTCCGGTTGATGTGATGTCTGAATTATTGGACTTCTGTTTAAGGTGCAACTATTTTAAGTTCGAGAGGGACTTCTTTTTTCTACAGATTTCAAGAACAGCGATGGGGTCCAATGTGGCCCCATCTTATGCGAATCTGTTTATGGCCCACTTCGAAATGGTTGCCACCACTGCCTTTGAAGATCCCAGGATAAGGATGTACCGACGGTACATAGATGATCTCTTCCTTATCTGGTGTGGTACAGAGGATGAGTTATTGGTGTGGTATTCTGAATTGAATAACGTGAATCCACAAGTACAATTCAAGATGACCTATAATGCAAATACCATCGACTTCCTGGATTTAAGGATTTATAAAGAGGACACAGTCATCAGTACAACCTTATACCATAAAGAAACTGACAGGAATTCATTACTGGATGCCACAAGCTGTCACCCTCCTAGCTTGAAAAAATCACTGTCAAGGTCACAGTTTAAGCGAGTGGTACGCAATAATAGCAATCAAGAAAAGAAGGAACAGCAACTACAGGAGATGTACAAGAAATTTACAGATCATGGATATGGATCTAAGTATCTTGACCAATCACTACTGGAGGCATCAGGGCTTACACAGGAACAGGCACTCACTAAGGTGGAGAGAGATAAGAGTGAAAAGAAAATTATTTTTACCACCATCTTTTCACCTGAAAAACTACAGTTCTTCAATATTTTGAGGGAACACTGGGACATTTTGGAGAGTGACAAAACCTTACCCTTTGCATCCTGTGTGACACCACTGGTTGGGTTCAAACGTGGGAGATCACTGAAAGACATGTTGTTAAGACCTGACAATAGTGAAAGTTATATGCCGAGTACATGGTTAAAAACCACGAAAAAAGGTTGCTTCCGCTGCAGTGGTTGTACTACCTGTGGTGGGTTAACCCAGAGTAACACATTCCAACATCCATGGTCTAATAAGAAGTACCACATCCAACACAGGGTTACTTGCACAACCACGTATATTGTTTATTTATTGCATTGTCCGTGTGGTAAATTTAACGTGGGCAAGACCCAGGATGATCTCAGGACGAGGATGGCGAACCACCGGTCAGCGATTCGGCTGGCAATTAAGAATGGTGATTCAGACCAACCGGTGGCTCGCCACTTCAGTACCAGTGGTCATGCTGTGTCTGACCTTCGTTATATCATCATAGACCACATTCCACGTAATTCTAGGGGGGGGGGTGACAGGGGCAGACGTCTACTACAACGGGAGTCCCAGTGGATTTTTAATTTGGAGACTATGCACCCAAATGGGCTCAATGTCCAGTTGGACTACCAATGTTTTTTGTAAACGTTGTAGTAGATTTATGCTCACTGCCTCCTTCTCGCTAGTATGAAAGGTAGGGAAAGTATGCACTTACACTTGCTATGTGAGCCATTTGTGTAATGAATTGGTATAGTGAGGTTTTGGCATAGTGTATATTTGCAGCTAGGTTCCCTATTTACAACAAGATATCCGCCGAATTGAGGAATACTATTATGTATAGAATATGGTAGATTAGAGAGTGTTTCTTTTCAAATTAATAGGTCTTTATGTTTTATCTATATGCTTAATTTCTCTTAGTCTGTATAATGTGTACTGACGTAACAGTTTTGACTATGTACTTAGGTCCAGTTGAGGGCATTAGTTTACCACATTAAGAGTGGAGTTAGTACATATAGACAACCCCTTTAAAAATATATATTTTTTTCTCACAGGTTAGAGTGTAGACAAACACTATATGTTTATTTTGTGAGTTAGCATAGGGGGTTGGTACGATCTGTTTAAGTTACAGTATGCTTAGTTGAAGGCAGAAATACTAATATGTAACACAGTACTTATTTTAGCTACTTTGCTATATTACGATTGCTGCACTATTGTATGTATTGCCTATGTTGGTTGATTTTCACTTTGCATTTTTACTTTGTAGTCACTAATAAATGGCTTATTCAAACGGAGAGTGCCTTCTTTGATGTGCGGATATATGTATGTATATATATATATATATATATATATATATATATATATATATATATATATATATATGCACACAAAATTAAGTAACAAGCCAGGATTTTCATCAACTCAAATTTATTTGACGTTTCGGGGATAAAAACTCCCCTTCTTCAGAACAATAACAACACATCATCCTTGTGCTTAAATAGTGTACAAACAAACATTTTACTTCCCCCTTTCTGCGCACAAAAAGCGCCAAAATGTACATCATTTTCGGTTATCATTGTGTTTCCTGTTAGCC
Organism: Bombina bombina; assembly: GCF_027579735.1. Classification (NCBI taxonomy): domain Eukaryota; kingdom Metazoa; phylum Chordata; class Amphibia; order Anura; family Bombinatoridae; genus Bombina; species Bombina bombina. The sequence continues at coordinate 115,264,137 of NC_069507.1, forward strand.
TATAAACCGGAAATTATCCAACTTTGGTATTGCGATATCATCCTATATACATAATAATCCATTAGCGAATCATCTCAGTGATATTATATAATAACAGTGTGTATCACATCTAATAAACTTATCTATTACACATATCTTGTGTTTTCAACTCAACAAATAAACAAATAAAGAACAGCTGAAGGACACTACTCAAGAGAAACTGCTAAATAGAGAAGTCAAGAATCGTGAAACAGCATCATCTTCACCATTACATATGCTCCCAACACATCCAAAGTAGGATGTTCAATTAAGGACTTTTGGCACATTTTGATGTCAGACAAGAAACTGAAGTTCACTAAAAATATCACCCCCATCGTTAGTTATAAACAAAACACCAATCTGAGGGACTTATTGGTCATTACAGACCCAACCAGGTGCTACATGAAGGAGGACACACAGACGAGACCTCATAAAGGATGTTACAGGTGTCCAAACTGCACCACCTGTAATGGACTGATTACCACTAAGAAATGTAACCATTCACATAACAACAAGAAATACAAAATAAATCATTCCATCACATGTACCACTACACATGTGGTGTAGATGTTGTTTTGTCCATGCGGAAAGCATTATATAGGAAAAACCCAGGGGACGATCCCGGAATGCATGGCCAACCATAGGATGGCAATAAGACAAGCGATCAAGAAAAGAGAATCTAAACAGCCCGTTGCACTCCATTGGATGGAGGCTGGACATCCTGTAGCATCAGTCAGGGTGATTCTGATTGATCATATTCCCAAACCATTACATGGTGTAGACAGAAATAAACTGTTCCTGAGGAGAGAAGTGGAATGGATGTTCAGGCTTAATATACAATCCATACCAATGGACTTAAATGGACAGTAGGATGTTTCAGATGGAGATTCCGGCATTTTGTAAAACCGGATATGATGTAATTAATATCCTCCGGGCACACCACAATGTTTATTTGTTGAGTTGAAAGCACAAGATATGTGTAATAGATACATTTATTAGATGTGATACACACTGTTATTATATAAAATCACTGAGATGATTCGCTAATGGATTATTATGTATATAGGATGATAGTGCAATACTGGAAGTGAAGTTGGATAACTTTTGGTTTGTAGGCTAACAGAAAACACAATGATAACCGGAAATTATGAACATTTTTGTGCTCTTTGTGCACAGGAAGGGCGAGGTAAAATGTTTGTTTGTACACTATTTAAGCACGATGATGATGTGTTGTTATTGTTCTGAAGAAGGGGAGTTTTTATCCCCGAAATGTCAAATAAACTTGATATATTTGAGTTGATGAAAATCCTGGCTTGTTACTTAATTTTCTGTGCCTACATTTAACAAGTGGAACAACCAGGTGGCTGAATCGTGGTGTGCGGATTCAAATATATATATATATATATATTTATGTAGTGTATTTAAACTATTTCTATTAAAAAAAGATTCACTTTGTTTAAAAGGGATATGTAATATGTCAAGGTATTTGACTGGGAAGTGTTTGTATACACATATATACATATACACACAAATATATACAACGTTGAGCCCCTCCCAGTCAAACACCTTGTCTTTTAGCCTTTTACCATATCCCTTAACACTATTTTTTTTTTTTCAATCAGAAATAGCAGGTCATGTTCACCCCAAATCGATAAATGCCAACAGCATATGCTTTTGGCATTTATCATTGACAAGCATTTCTTGTGAAATGCTTGTGCAATGCCGACCCCTGCAGATTTATGGCCAATCAGCCACTAGCAGGGGGTGTCAATCATCCCGATCCTATCCGATCAGGATGATTGCTGTCCGCCGCCTTAGAGGTGATGGACCAGTTAAGGAGCATCGGTCTTAAGACCGCTGCTTCTTAACTTATATTTCCGGAGAGCCTTTAGGGTCGCGCGGTAACAGCTGCATTCACAGCTACATAAATCGGCCCCATGGACTCTCGTTAGGTTTCCAGTGGGCCTCGTTGTTCACAGGATTTCTTGTTTGAAATTCATTGAGCTTTACTTCACTTTACTAGAGTATCACCAGTCAGTGTTCCTGATGTTAACTTATATAGTTGTGTTAAAGGGACATAATACTCATCTGCTAATTAAATTGAAAGAGATTCAGCATAACTGTAAAAAGCTGACAAGAAAAAAGTCACCTGAGCATCTCTATGTAAAAAAGTAAGGGTAAGTGCTGTATAAACAGTTATACTTCAGCTGCTGTAAAGTTGCAAGTTGAAAAAAACAACAACAAAGAAACAATAGCCAATCATCTTTAGCAGTGCTGAGGTAATGCTTTGCCTTTGCTGTGAGATTTCATAGAACTTACTTAAAGGGCCACTAAACCCAAAATCTTTCATTCATGATTTAGATAGAGAATAGAAATTTAAACAACATTACAATTTACTTCCATTATTTATTTTGCTTCATTTTTTAAATATCCTTAGTTGAAGAAAAAGCAATGCACATGGTGGGCCAATCACACAAGGCTTCTATGTGCAGGAACCAATCAGCAGCTAGTGAGCATATCTAGATATGCTTTTCATCAAAGAATATCAAGAGAATAAAACAAATCTGATAATACAGTATAAGTAAATTAGAAAGATGTTTAAAATTGTATTCTCTTTCTAAATCATAAAAGAAAAAATGTGGGTGGCATGTCCCTTTAAACTGAATAGGAAAATAACATGACATGCACACTCCCTAGCTTATCCTGGGCAAGCATCCCGGCTGGCTGCTTAAAGGGACACTGAACCCACATTTTTTCTTTCATTATTTAGATAGAGCATGAAATTTTAAGCAACTTTCTAATTTACTCCTATTATCAAATTTTCTTCATTCTCTTGGTATCTTTATTTGAAATGCAAGAATGTAAGTTTAGATGATGGCCCATTTTTGGTGAACAACCTGGGTTGTTCTTGCTGATTGGTGGATAAATTCACCCACCAATAAAAAAGTGCTGTCCAGAGTCTGAACCCAAAAAAAAAGCTTATATGGCTTATTTTTCAAATAAAGATTGCAAGAGAATGAAGAAAAAATGATAATAGAAATAAATGAGAAAAGTGCTTAAAATTACATGCTCTATCTGAATCACGAAATACATTTTTTTGGGTTCAGTGTCCCTTTAACCCCTTAGTGACCAGAGCACTTTTCCATTTTCTGTCCGTTTGGGACCAAGGCTATTTTTACATTTTTGCGGTGTTTGTGTTTAGCTGTAATTTTCTTCTTACTCATTTACTGTACCCACACATATTATATACCGTTTTTCTCGCCATTAAATGGACTTTCTAAAGATACCATTATTTTCATCATATCTTATAATTTACTATAAAAAAAATTATAAAATATGAGGAAAAAATGGAAAAAAACACACTTTTTCTAACTTTGACCCCCAAAATCTGTTACATATCTAAAACCACCAAAAAACACCCATGCTAAATAGTTTCTAAATTTTGTCCTGAGTTTAGAAATACCCAATGTTTACATGTTCTTTGCTTTTTTTGCAAGTTATAGGGCCATAAATACAAGTAGCACTTTGCTATTTCCAAACCATTTTTTTCCAAAATTAGCGCTAGTTACATTAGAACACTGATATCTTTCAGGAATCCCTGAATATCCCTTGACATGTATATATTTTTTTTTAGTAGACATCCCAAAGTATTGATCTAGGCCAATTTTGGTATATTTCATACCACCATTTCACCGCCAAATGCGATCAAATACAAAAAATTGTTCACTTTTTCACAAATTTTTTCACAAACTTTAGGTTTCTCACTGAAATCATTTACAAACAGCTTGTGCAATTATGGCATAAATGGTTGTAAATTCCTCTCTGGGATCCCCTTTGTTCAGAAATAGCACACATATATGGCTTTGGCGTTGCTTTTTGGTAATTAGAAGGCCGCTAAATGCCACTGCGCACCACAAGTGTATCATGCCCAGCAGTTAAGGGGTTAATTAGGGAGCTTTTAGGGAGCTTGTAGGGTTAATTTTAGCTTTAGTGTAGTGTAGTAGACAACCCCAAGTATTGATCTAGGCACATTTTGGTATATTTCATGCCACCATTTCACCGCCAAATGCGATCAAATTAAAAAAAATGTAAAATTTTTCACAATTTTAGGTTTCTCACTGAAATCATTTACAAACAGCTTGTGCAATTATGGCACAAATGGTTGTAAATGCTTGTCTGGGATCCCCTTTGTTCAGAAATAGCAGACATATATGACTTTGGCGTTGCTTTCTGGTAATTAGAAGGCCACTAAATCCTGTTGCGCCTCACACGTGTATTATGGCGAGCAGTGAAAGGGTTAATTAGGGAGTTTGTAGTGAGCTTGCAGGGTTAATTTTAGCTTTAGTGTAGAGATCAGCCTCCCATCTGACACATCCCACCCCCTGATCCCTCCCAAACAGCTCCCTTCCCTCCCCCACCCCACAATTGTCCCCGCCATCTTAAGTACTGGCAGAAAGTCTGCCAGTACTAAAATAAAAGGGTTTTTAAAAAAAAAATGAAATTTTTTTTTAGCATATTTACATATGCTACTGTGTAGGATCCCCCCCTTAGCCCCCAACCTCCCTGATCCCCCCCAAAACCGCTCTCTAACCCTCCCCTCTGCCTTATTGGGGGCCATCTTGGGTACTGGCAGCTGTCTGCCAGTACCCAGTTTACAATAAAAAGTGCTTTTTTGGGTTTTTTTTTGTTTTTTTCTGTAGTGTAGCTTCCCCCAACCCCCCACCCCCCACAAACAAACCCCCACCACCTTGCTGATTGTTTGGATTTTTAGTTATTATATTTTTTATATCCCCATTTTCTGCAGTGTAGCGGTTCCCACCCGCTCCCTCCCCGTGCACGCGCCCGCCCCCACCCTCCCGTGCACGCGCGCGCGCCCGTGCGCGCCCCCAGCCACCCCCGCCCACGATCCCGCCCCCCTTCAGATCCACATGGCCATCGATGGCCGCCACCCGCCTCCCGGTCCGGCTCCCACCCACCAACGCAGGTAGCCACCGATCTCCGGTGCAGAGAGGGCCACAGAGTGGCTCTCTCTGCACCGGATGACTTAAAAAGGTTATTGCAGGATGCCTCCATATCGAGGCATCACTGCAATAACCGGAAAGCAGCTGGAAGCGAGCAGGATCGCTTCCAGCTGCTTTCCACACTGAGGACGTGCAGGGTACGTTCTCAGGCATTAACTGCCTTTTTTCTGAGGACGTACCCTGCACGTCCTCAGTCGTTAAGGGGTTAAAGTCTCTTTACAATGGGGTGTGAATACATAGGAAATTTGAGGTAAAATATCTTTCTTGTTTACAAAGATATTGTTCAGGTGATATTTTCTAGTCAGCTTTTTACAACTATGCTGCATCACTTTCACGTGCTTCAACATTTGGGTATCATTCATGTCCCTTTAAATGTCCCAGTACAAGATATCTCGCACAACACACAAGAACTTCTAGCAATGCAGAAAAACAATAATTACAATCACAAAACTTTGGAAAATCATTTGCAAAAGGAGTTCTGTAAATGCTTGTAGTTGTTAACTATTCACATGTCTTTTGTTATGTTAAAGTAATGTCACTGGATATAATGAAATTTGCCTTGGTAATCTCACAGATGCTAATAAGAGGCGGACTGTGTGTGTTACAGGGGGTTCTTGAGACTTTGGGGGCCGATTTAAGTGCTGCGAATGCAGCAGTTTCCACGTAAGCCGTCAGGCTTGTCGGAAACATAAGTTAAGAAGCAGCGTATGCTGTCGGTATTTAGCGATGTTGGGCGAACATGGTCCGCTACAGCGGATCATGTCCGCCCGCATCATAGTAAATCGGCCCCTTTGTCAAGTTTTTTCACCTATACAGTGACTCAGCATGTGGGATTTAGAAAGATGGGATAGCCGTGTGAGATATTTATATGTGTATATTTGCATTATATATATGATGTGAATCGTGAGTGTTTTATATGAATCACATGTGTATTTTATATTATGTGTGTTATGTGAATGCAGAGTGAGGTGAGAAAGGACCATTAACAGGATAATCAATAAATTAAATTAAAACCATTAATTTAGCACTTTCTTCATTATAATAAAAAAATCTAATCATCAGAAGGATAAAAATTAAAAAATTAAAAAAGCTATAGGCATAAAAGAGATTTTTAAAAGTTATTATTTAGTAGAGTAATGGTGAAATATTAGTTTCATAAACTAACCAATATCACAGGAAAAAGGTAGTGAAAATGGCAATATTTTCTATTTCTTTGTTCCTTCAAAAAAGGCATTTTAAATGTCTTTTAATGTTCTGTTGTATTGTATAACGGATGTTCCTGTACTGAGAAAATAACTTTTTTTTTTTTCTTTTTTTTTAATAATAACTATTATTCGAATAAATATTAATAAAAAGTTTGTATAAGGGTTCAAAGGTATATGGTAGATGGCAAGTAATTGACAGCACATGGCAATAATATATATATATATGTGTCTAAATAATAATTATATAATAATATTTAATAATGTGTTTCACTGTGTATTTACTGTAAATATTACACATTCTAAAGATCTTCACATGCAGGACAATATTATTTTTATTTTAAATACATATTTCTACATATATATGTATATACCAATATACAGTATCAATCCATATATATATATATATATATATATATATATATATATATATATATATATATATATATATATATATATTACATTAGCATTTTCACACATACACACATATATATATATTACATTAGCATTTTCACACACACACACATATATATATTACATTAGCATTTTCACACACACACACACACACACACACATATATATATATATATATATATATATAATATATAAATGTGTGGGAAAAGGGAAAAACAAAACATACAAACAAAAAGGCAATGATTCTAGTGGCGCAAAACATATTGAATATAATGAATAATATGTAATTAGAAATAATTATACCTCTAATTCAACGGATTGAGTATTAGGGTTATTAAATATAGGTTACTATGTATAAAATCAGTCGTTCAAGGTGGCCTGGAAGTGTCAATACAAAGCTATGCAAACCTATAAACAATTAAACAATAGTTGAAAGTACTCATATATGTCACATACACAAATGGTTATATGTATAAAATAAAGTGAACAATTCAGTAGTCAAATACAATACCAATGAAAAGATTGTACATAGTACTCTGTTATATAATAGGTTCTTAGTGCTGGTGAATGATAGATATCATAAAAAGCAAGAGAACCAATAAAGTTACTTCAATTAAAATATCTTCTCAGTTCCAAGGAAATAAATTATTGATCGATACACTGTAGAAAAGTAAACCACTTGAAATTACAGGTCCCTTAGGGAGTCTACTTACACTCCTTCACCTCAATCCTATGAGGTAAGTGCCGCGCAGTGCAAGGGGAATCCCTTGGGATCACAGATGAGAGTTGTTTCGCAATGTCTTTATAAACAGTTGCTTCTCTTCAGAACTCGTCTCCAGGTATATAAGACATAAAAGAAAAGAAAGCAAATAATAGTGCTCTGAGCAGGCGGACAGACTTGGCCAGAAATCAACCCTATCGAGTATGATCGGGTTGATTGACACCCCCCTGCTGGCCGCCCATTGGCCGTGAGTCTGCAGGGGGCGGCGTTGTACCAGCAGCTCTTGTGAGCTGCTGGTGCAATGCTGAATACGGCGAGAGTATTGCTCGCCGTATTCAGCGAGGTCTGTCGGACCTGATCCGCACTGTCGGATCAGGTCCGACAGACCTTGATAAATAGAGGCCAGGGTCTCTACATTGTCACCTGTATCATAAATATCTTCTGTTATTGTAGGTTTAAGGTTAGGTTTAATATACATGCAGATTCCTCCACCCCTTTTATTATTTCTGTCCCTCCTAAATAAAGTATACCCCTCTAAGTTAACTGCCCAGTCATGTGAATCATCCCACCAAGTTTCAGTTATACTGATAACATCATAGTCCTCTTCTGCAACTAAGAGCGTCAGCTCCCCCATTTTGCCTGTAATGCTTCTTGCATTTGCTGTCATACATTTAATTTTCATGTGCTTTCTGCTGCTACTTGGTGTACTTTCCTCTATACTTTCTAATGTGACATTTCTTAAGTCATCCCTTCCTTGAGATATTATAGGAGTGAGATATTCACAGACTGATCTCTCTGTTCTATTGTGTTCTAACTGCCTTTGCCTAGTTTAAAATATTCTCTAAACGAGCTACCATCCTTTCCCCCAACACACCTGCACGCATGTCATTCAGGTGCACCCAAGTGAAAAGTCAGCCCAGTGCTCTAAAAATTCAAACCCCTCATTTTTACACCATGTTTTTAACCATGAATTAACAGACCTTAGCTCCTTCTGCCTTACTGAGTTAGCACACGGCACTGGTAATATCTCCTAAATTTTACTTTGGCGGTCCTTGTTTTAAGCTTGCTACTTAACTCCCTGAAGTCATTTTTTAGACTCTCTGAAGTCATCTCCCGCTGATTCCTTCATTAGTATCAATATGTACCATGACTGCAGGATCAGACCCACATCCCTCTAACAATCTATCAATACGCTCCACAATATGCCTAACACAAGCCCCTGGAAGACAGCAAACTGTTCTATTTAAAGGGTCTGGATGACAAATTACCCTATAAATCTTCCTAATAATAGAGTCAATAATTTAATTTAATAATAATGATTATGAAAAATTATTATAGATTCTGTAAAAATAATATATATATATTATATTTATATTTATATCCAAGTTGTAACACAAGCACTCACTGGACTTGATACAGGTGAAATAAAAAGTGTTTTATAACATATAAACAAGTGACGTTTTGGGGTGTTCACCCCTTCATCAGAGCAACAATTGTACAGAGTGAATCAAACATTTTATACCCATTGAAACCCCACCCACTGTGCAAAAAAACGCCCAACTGTTGCCATAACAACCATAGAAAAAAACAAATACATTGTGAATGCTCATAGTTACTAATCCTGTGTTAATATTACATAGTGTAATAATAAACATATAGGGGCCGATTTATCATATGTCTGTCGGACCTGATCCGACACTGCGGATCAGGTCCGACAGACATCGCTGAATGCGAAGAGCAATACGCTCTCCGTATTCAGCATTGCACCAGCAGCTCTTGTGAGCTGCTGGTGCAACGCCGCCCCCTGCAGACTCGTGGCCAATCGGCCGCCAGCAGGGGGGTGTCAATCAACCTGATCGTACTCGATTGGGTTGATTTCCGGCGATTCCTGTCCGCCCCATCAAAGCAGGCGGACAGGGTTATGGAGCAGAGGTCTTTAGACTGCTGCTCCATAACTTGTGTTTCTGGCGAGTCTGAAGACTCGCCAGAAACACGGGCCTTCAAGCTCCTTACGGAGCTTGATAAATGGGCCCCCTTGTGTAGTAATAGTGGGACCATTACCAAAACATCACTGAGTATAGTCAATCCTTGTTAGTGATAAAACCAAATTCTCTATTTATTATTATCACAAACCTCAGTTTTTATTCCTGCACTGAGAAAATGGCATTCTAAGCCCCGCCCTCAAATTATGTGTAACAACAACAAGGGAATGTAGCAATGTGTATCATAAATGTATCAAAAACTATTTGACATAACAGTATCCAAATCAATGTACAGATGTGTATAACAATACAAATGTCTAGTGTAATCACTTCCAACTCCTATAGGTGTACCTATAGTACTGTATTGGACTTAGTTATGGAGATAACAAGTCTATATACCAGCTATTGTCTAAGATATTGCTCCAAATGTATCCTCAGAGTTACCTACATGTAGATAAACTAATCTAAGCATTTTCAAAAAAATAATAAAAAAACATAAATATGCAATCCAAAAGTCTAGTTAAACATATAGAATTAAACACATAGATAAAGCTAGCATCAGGGAGCATACAAACATTTTCACTATGTGTATGGTACATCCATATATATCTCATAAATGTCTCGTTTTTGATACATCATGGGGAAAGTAAACTAAGCAATTATATGCAGATCAGATTCTCAAAATAGAATTAAACACATAGATAAAGCTATCATCAGGAAGCATACGTAAATCTTCACTATGTGTATGGTACATCCATATATATATATATATATATATATATATATATATATATATATATATATATATACATATATCCATGCTATAACTGAAATGAGACATGTAAAATATATATATATATATCTTACATGTCTCATTTCAGTTATAGCATGGGGGAATTAAACTAAGCACTTATATATGGATCAGATTAATAAGATCAACAAATCAAAGTCTATCTACAAGAAGCAGTGCCAGTCCACATTTGTGTTAAGGCCCCTGGGTTGTACCGTATCAAGCCTATAGATACATCTTGCTTTTTAGAATCTACAGGCTTGATACGGTACAACCCAGGGACATTTATGAGATGTATATGGATGTACCATACACATAGTGAAAATGTATGTATGCTCCCTGATGCTAGCTTTTTCTATGTGTTTAATTCAATGGCATCTATTTATCAAAGCATCAACTTTTTTGCATTCGACGGCACCAATACGCTCGCCTAAGATCGCCTAACATCGCTGCCGCGGACCTGAATACGTTTTCCAAAGTTACCAAAAAAGCTGTCAAAAAGTCACGCACCAAGTACGGTGCGATGAGCAGTGGACTGTTGTTAACTAACAGTCATCGATCTCGCTGCTCTTCGGCTTTTTAACAGCTTTCTTGGTACCCTGTCACTAAACATCCACACTATACTATACTGTTTACCCCCTATACCGCCGCTTCCGGACCCCGCCGCAACTCTAATAAAGTGGTTAACCCCTAAACCGCCGCTCCCTGACCCCACTGCAAATAAATAAAGTGTTTAACCCCTAAACTGCCGCTCCCAGACCGCGCCGCAACTAAATACAATTATTAACCCTTAAACCGTCGCTCCCGGAGCCCGCCACCACCTACATTATACTTATTAACCCCTAATCTGCCGCCCCCTACACCGCCGCCACCTACATTATACTTATTAACCCCTAATCTGCGGCCCCCTACACCGCCGCCACCTACATTATACTTATTAACCCCTAATCTGCCGCCCCCTACACCGCTCCCGCCTACATTATACTTATTAACCCCTAATCTGCCGCCCCCTACACCGCCGCCACCTACCTACATTTATTAACCCCTAATCTGCTGCCCCCAACGTCGCCGCCACTATATTAAATTTATTAACCCCTAAACCTAAGTCTAACCATAACCATAACACCCCCTAACTTAAATATAATTACAATAAATCTAAATAAATATTACTATCATTAACTAAATAATTCCTATTTAAAACTAAATACTTACCTATAAAATAAACCATAAGCTAGCTTCAATATAACTAATAGTTACATTGTAGCTAGCTTAGGGTTTATTTTTATTTTACAGGCAAGTTTGTATTTATTTTAACTAGGTAGAATAGTTATTAAATAGTTATTAACTATTTAATAACTACCTAGCTAAAATAAATACAAAAGTACCTATAAAATAAAACCTAACCTAAGTTACAATTACACCTAACACTACACTATAATTAAATAAATTCCCTAAACTAAATACAATTAAATACAATTAAAAAAATGATCTAAAGTACAAAAACAAACACTAAATTACAGAAAATAATAAAATAATTACAAGATTTTTAAACTAATTACACCTAATCTAATCCCTCTAACAAAATAAAAAAGCCCCCCCAAAAAATAAAAAAAAAAGCCATACCCTAAACTAAATTACAAATATCCCTTAAAATGGCCTTTTGCGGGGCATTGCCCCAAAGTAATCAGCTCTTTTACCTGTAAAAAATAAATTACAACCCCCCAACATTAAAACCCACCACCCACACAACCAACCCTACTCTAAAACCGACCCAATCCCCCCTTAAAAAAAACACTAACCCCTTGAAGATCACCATACCTTGAGAAGTCTTCACCTACCCGGGCCGAAGTCCTCCACGAAGCCGGCAGAAGTGGTCCTCCAGACGGGCAGAAGTGATCCTCCAGACGGGCAGAAGTGGTCCTCCAGACGGGCAGAAATCTTCATCCAGACGGCATCTTCTATCTTCATCCATCCGGCGCGGAGCAGCTCCATCTTCAAGACATCCGACGCGGAGCATCCTCTTCTTTCGACGTCTTCTTGATGAATGAATGTTCCTTTAAATGACGTCATCCAAGATGGCGTCCCTTGAATTCCGATTGGCTGATAGAATTCTATCAGCCAATCGGAATTAAGGTAGGAAAAATTCTATTGGCTGATTGGAACAGCCAATAGAATGCAAGCTCAATCCTATTGGCTGATTGGATCAGCCAATAGGATTTTTCCTACCTTAATTCTGATTGGCTGATAGAATCCTATCAGCCAATCGGAATTCAAGGGATGTCATCTTGGATGATGTCATTTAAAGGAACCTTTATTCTTCGCTTGGACTTCATTTTAAGAGGATGCTCCACGTCGGCTGGATTGAAGATGGAACCGCTCCGGATGGATGAAGATAGAAGATGCCGCCTGGATGAAGACTTCTGCCCCTTGGAGGACCTCTTCTGCCCAGATCGGATTAAGACTTCTGTCCCTCTGGAGGTCCACTTGTTCCCGGCTGGGTGAAGACGTCTCAAGGTAGGGTGATCTTCAAGGGGGTAGTGTTTTTTTAAGGGGGGATTGGGTGGGTTTTAGAGTAGGGTTGGGTGTGTGGGTGGTGGGTTTTAATGTTGGGGGGGTTGTATTTTTTTTTCAGGTAAAAGAGCTGATTACTTTGGGGCAATGCCCCGCAAAAGACCCTTTTAAGGGTTATTTGTAATTTAGTATAGGGTAAGGAATTTTATTATTTTGGGGGGCTTTTTTATTTTATTAGGGGGATTAGATTAGGTGTAATTAGTTTAATAAAACTGTAATTTTTGTTTTATTTTCTGTAATTTAGTGTTTGTTGTTTTTTTCGTACTTTAGTTTATTTAATTTAATTGTAGTTAATTGTAGTTAGTTTATGTAATTAATTTAATGATAGTGTAGTGTTAGGTGTAATTGTAATTCAGGTTAGGATTTATTTTACAGGTAAATTTGTACTTATTTTAACTAGGTAGCTATTAAATAGTTAATAACTATTAAATAACTATTCTACCTAGTTAAAATAAATACAAAGTTGCCTGTAAAATAAAAATAAACCCTAAGATAGCTACAATGTAACTATTAGTGATATTGTAGCTAGCTTGGGGTTTATTTTACAGGTAAGTATTTAGTTTTAAATAGGATTAATTTATTTAATTTTAGTAATTTTATTTCATTTTATTTAAATTATATTTAAGTTAGGGGGGTTAGATTTAGGGTTAGAGTTAGGATTAGGGGTTAATACATTTTATATAGTAGCAGCGACATTGGGGGCGGCAGATTAGGGGTTAATAAATACGATAGGTGTCTGCGATGTTAGGTACAGCAGATTAGGGGTTAATAAAATTTAACTAGTGTTTGCGAGGCGGGAGTGCGGCGATTTAGGGGTTAATATATTTATTACAGTGGTGGCGATGTCCGGTCGGCAGATTAGGGGTTAAAAACTTTATTTAAGTGTTTCCGATGTGGGGGGGGGCCTCGGTTTAGGGGTTAATAGGTAGTTTGTCGGTGTTAGTGTACTTTTTATCACTTTAGTTAAGAGTTTAATGTTACGGCGTTAGCCCATAAAACTCTTAACTACTGACTTTTAAATGCGGTAGGAGTCTTGACAGGAGAGGGTCTACCGCTCACTTCTTCCAAGACTCTTAATACCGGCGTTAGGCAAGTCCCATTAAAAAGATAGGATACGCAATTTACGTAAGGGGATTTGCGGTAAGCTCGAGTTGCGGAAGAAAAGTGAGCGGTAGACCCTCTCCTGCCAGACTCGTAATACCAGCGGGCGTTAAAAAGCAGCGTTGGGACCTCTGAACGCTGCTTTTTAAGGCTAATGCAAGACTCGTAATCTAGCCGTATATGTTTCTTCCTAAGCACACGCGCATTAGATATGGGAGAGCATTCAACGATTGCTTGATTTTAATAATGCATTTTGAATTCTATATAAAAATCCACCATTAGTGTATATATGAATATGTTCATTAATTTTATTAGTACAGTATGTCAATATGAATACTTACTAAGGAATCCTTTTATTAAGTTTGATGTTTTCTGATATGCATGCACAGAAGAGAAAGCGTCCAAATATAATAATGATTATTTGTTACTATGGTAACACTGTATTAAGCATTCACTCGTCTGGCACATGATCACTAGAAAGATAGTTCTTATTTGTGGTTGAAGATTCCATGAATCTGTGATTGCTTATTAAATGATCAATTATTAAAGCTTAGAGTTTTATGAGCCTGATGAAATGACCCTGGTTGGTCAAGAAACGCATTATTTGTTTTATTTTTTTAATAAATTGTTGATTTTATTACTTTTTTTTAAAAAAAACAAGCTTTATTGTTTAAAACAAAATTCAGCAATACAATAAAATGTGGACAAGTATTGTTACTACAATGGGAAAGGTAAAGTCCATGTGACCTAGCACACTCTTTCGTGAGTAAAGACTCAAAGTAGGTGCAGGTCCATATTTTTGATTAAGCCAGGTTCTTGTGTCACAATTATAAGCTTGAATTTTCAGCAATTTTCCATGAACAACAAGGTTATTCCTTAACAATAAACAAGTCCATTGACTGAACGAGTATGCCGGATAATAATTATCTGAAAAGTAAGATTACAGTTAAGAGATGGGGGAGGAGAGAGAGGGAATTCTACAGAAGTGTAGAGAGAGGGGAAAAAAAAAAGCGTGCCAAGAAGCCCGAACCAATTGAATGTACTTTTGTGTCTTACTGACTATACAGGAGTTCCCCTCCAACTGGCCAGTATCATTTCATGTGTGGCCAATTGGTTTGTCTTAATGTAATGTAATTTCTCGAGAACTAACAAATTGTCCACTGCATTCCGCCATTCCTCTAATGTTGGTATATTAGGTGTCTTCCATTTTTTAGGGATTATTTTTTTAGCTCCAGTAATCATTATCAGCAAAAGTGCCTGCTTGTGTGGTTCTTTGATTTTTGGGATATTCAGAAAGAGCATCATTTCAGGCGTGCAAGGGATGCCAACATTCAACTTCCCCGAGGCCTGTGCAATCATCTCGGACCAGAAGCCCAATAGTCTCGGGCAGGACCACCAGATATACATTTAAAACTTAGATTAAGAAACAGATCAGGACTGTGTGTGTGAGACTTCAAAAACAGCCTCTGAGAAAGCCGTGCTAGCGGCGAAATGTACATCAGGCCTTGTCTGTGTGCATGAGACTTGCTAATTTGTGTTTACCTGGGACTTTTCTTAGCTTATATTGATGTGGCAATTGCCTTCCTTAATCAGTCATTTATAAACCGTTTCCTCTCCTGCTCTAGGTACCAGTATTGCTCAGATTAGGTAATGTTGTTGGGGTCAATCCCCTTTTTAGATTAGCTTTAGAGCAATCTGTGTATTCTCTGAGCCCTGAGGGTTACGGTGTATTTGAACTATTACCCAGGGAAGTAATTCTGTTTTTGAAGTCTCACACACACAGTCCTGATCTGTTTCTTAATCTAAGTTTTAAATGTATGTCTCACATATTTATGTTATACATTTGGTACTATTTACCAACCTTTTTTATTTTATCCTATCATTAGTAAAAGTTACGTTTTAATAACCAGTTCTGGACACAATCCGGTTTTCAATGCATACTGTTACTATATAGTGTTTTGTGAGTGCTGGGTACTGTCAAACTTCTCTCTCTTTTTTGTACCTATATATCTATCAGACAGTCAGCACCCCCCTTCTCCTACACTTCACCAGTGATACTAACTGGTATATAATGAATATTGAATAGATTATATATCTACTATTATTTCAGCATACTATATTATGAAGGGGTTGATATTTGCTTAAACTAACACTGTTGCCACTATTTCCAGGACCACCAGATATGCAAGAGCGAGCCTAGTTCCCCATATCCTCTCCAGCACAGAGGACTCACCTTAGGGTATAGCCTATGAATTCTAGTTGGTGTGAGATACCATCTGCACAACAGTTTCAGGTGTATCTCCTGTACATTTGCTGACACCGAGGAGTGTTTTGTTAGCTGAAACGAGCCCAGCCATGCCTCTTTTTCAATGTCAATGCTAAGCTCCTTGCTCCAGATGCTGGTATATGTGGGTAGAGGGCTGTCAGGTTGGTCAGACACTAATTTGTATATGAGTGAAATTAAGCGTCTTTAAGGTCTGTTTGCGATGCATAGGTGTTCAAATTGGAGTGAGCTCTTTCCCCAGTCCCTCTTTGTGTGTGTGATGCGTTAAAAAGTGTACCATTTGATTATACCTTAACCATGAGGAGAAAATATCACTGTCTACTGCGGTCATCTGCTGTTGGGTGTATAGTTTTCCGTTCTCTATGATGCTGTGTAGACAGCCAGTATTGAGTTGATAAGGTCTGCCGGGTCGTGAACCAATTTTATAGTAAGGCAATTCAGGGTTCTCAATGATTGGCAGAAGTGGGGAGGTTCTGGATGAGACATGAGAGTTGGTGGTTATTACTCTGTCCCATTCACTTAGTATTTCTGATGTTATCTGGTATTTGCTTAGCATCTTAGGTCGTTGCAATGGTGGTATCCATGCTAATGTGCCAACATTATTAAGTTTAAAAATGTGCCCATCCAATCTAACCCATGCTTTGCGAGTTGTGTTTTGAGACCATTCAACTATGCGCTGTAACAGAATGGCTTGCCTATAAGCTGGAAATCCCAAGCCACCCCTATCTCTAGCTAAGTACATTGTCCTCCTGGGAACCCTTGGTTTTGTGCCTGTCCACACAAACTGTTCTAGGGTCTTTTGTAGCTGGGGAACATATTCCCTCGGAAGTGTGATCGGGACTGTCTGCAGTAAATAAAGAATACAGGGGAGGATATTCATCTTCACCACTCCTATCTTTCCTAGCCAAGAGAGGGGTTTATTTTTCCAGGAAGACAAGTCTAATCTCATCTCGCAGTTTTATATAGTTGTCTCTATATAAGTCTTGAGGCTTAGATGTGAGATATATGCCTAGGTATCTTAGTTGTTTAGTGTTTACTGAAATTTTAAGGTCTGTCTTCAGTTGTTGTATGTGTTCAGGGGGTGCACTAATGTTAAGGAGTTCCGATTTATTTAGATTAAGGTGGAAATTGGAGAGTTTTCCGTATAATTCTATTTCTGAGAGGAGTTCTGGGACCGACGTGTCGACATTGGTGAGGGTATACAGGATGTCGTCTGCGTATAAAGCTTGCTTATGTTCAGTGTCCCCTACTTTTATACCTGTTATTTTAGTGTTGTTCCTGATTTTATGAGCTAAGGCTTCTATCGAGATGGCAAACAGGAGGGGGGACAGGGGGCACCCCTGCCTGGTTCCATTCGTGATTTTGAATGCTTCTGATAGCGTGCCGTTTACCCTTACCCGGGCGCTAGGGGCTGTGTACAACGCGAATGTCCTATTTAGAAAAATGCTACCAAAATTCATCGCCTCCATGACCCGCCACAAGAAGAGCCAATCGACGCAGTCAAAGGCCTTCTCCGCGTCTGTCGAGAAGAGTGCCATAGGTATTTCCTGTACTCTGGCATGGTTGAGCAGTTGCAGCACTTTTGTGGTGTTATCACGTGCCTCTCTGCCGGGCACAAAGCCCACCTGATCCATTGAAATAAGATCAGAAAGAAATGTATTCAATCTCCTCGCTAGGATTTTGGCCAGGATCTTTATGTCTGTGTTTAATAAAGATATCGGGCGAAAGTTTCCCGGTGTTGTGGGGGGTTTACCAGTTTTGGGGATAATCGTTATGTGTGCCTCAACGTCGCATTTGCGAATGTGGAGTTGTCTCCTAGATTATTAAACAATTGTAACATGTGTGGAGCTAAAATTGTAAAGAATGTTTTGTAATATCTTATTGTGAGCCCATCTGGGCCTGGACTTTTTCCATTGGGCAACTCTCTAAGGGCCTTAGCTAGTTCTTCTTGTGTTATTGGTGCATCAAGTATGTCTACACTAGCCTGTTCGAGTTTAGGAAGCCCTAACTTAGGTAAGTATTCGTCTATCGCTTGTCCTCTTAGTGCTGTTTGCGATGTCTGACTGCTTGTGTTCGAGTTATTCAAAATGTTGTACAATTTGTCATAATAGGAGTGGAAAGCAGCAGCAATATGTTTATTGCTTTTGACTTTGGAACTGTCTGCCAGTTCCAAGCAATGGATATTTGTTTTGAGTTGCGATCTGCGTAGTGATCTGGCCAGTAGTTTTCCCGATTTGTTGCTTGATCATAAGCATCTTGCGCTGGAATGAGGCAGCTAGGTGGTGTTTGAGCTCGGCCCTAGTGTTGGCGAGTAAGTGTTTGGCCGTGTCATCGAATGGGTTTTGTTTGTGTTGCTGTTCTAGTGAGGTGATTTTATTTAGCAGCTGTGTATGAGCTGCTCTGTGTTCCCTGAGTAGTCTAGCTTTGTGTCTCAGGAACTCGCCCCTTATAACGCACTTATGCGCCTCCCATACGTTTGACCTTGAGACATGGCTGGGGTCATTGAGCTTGAAATATTCTGTGAGAGATTTTTGGATATCTGTTGAAATGAGAGGGTTTTCTAGAAGTGTCTCGTCCAGTCTCCAGACATACACCATAGGGGGGATATCTGGCCACTGGACAGTGCACGTTACTGGGGCGTGATCTGACCACATTATTGAGCCTATCTCACAGTTATCTATTAGGTCAAGTCCACCTGTGTCTGTGAAAAAGTAGTCAATTCGGGAGTATTTGTTATGTGGCGGTGAGTAGTAAGTATAGTCTTTGGTATTTGGGTTCATGTTTCTCCATATATCATGAAGTAGTAAGTCAGATAGAGTAGTTTTTACTTTTTTGGTGACCCTTTTGGGAATGCTGGAGACACCTGTCGATGTGTCAATGTGGGGTTCTAAGGGGAGATTAAGATCCCCTGCTACAAATATCGGACCTTTCGCGTGGTCCAGTATAACCTTAGAAATTTTCTTTAAAAATCTATGCTGCGCTACATTAGGTGTGTATATGGACATAAGAGTGATAGGGTGTTCGTATAGTGTGCCCACCAAGATCAAGAACCTGCCCTCAGCATCCCTCTCAACATGTGTGACTTTAAGTGGTGTGGCCTGACTGATTAGTATGCCTACACCGCATTTTTTTGTGGTTCCTGATGAAAAGTACGCAGTTGGGTATGAAGCATTGAACCACTTAGGCTCCCTGCCCCTGCGGAAGTGAGTCTCCTGGACAAACACAATGTGACCATGTGAGTTTTTGAAATCTCTACTGGCAATGGATCTCTTACCTGGACTGTTTAGGCCCTTGGCATTGATAGTGGTAAGCGTGAGCGTATGTGAACCCCACCTGCTTTGGTGGTGAGTCATTCCTGGAAAAAAAAAAAAAGGGGGATAGGCTTGGGGGATAGAGGAAAAGGAGTAAGAAGTTGAGAGAGGGAGATAAGAGAGATAAATCTGGCACACAGTGATCTAGGTAAATGAAACAATTATCAAGTACAAGATAGTATGAAGAAAGGCTTTTCTACAGACAAAACCCTCTAAGGTAGAGTCCCTAAAAGCAAAGCCTGTGGACAAACGTAAATCAAACCTACTAGGGTAGTAACTTTAAGGCTAACATAGCTCTTTGAACACATTTCTGTCTCCTAGGCGACTATACATGTCGTCCAGAACATTGAATCTGCATGGCATTAATCTGGGAAAGGGAGAGAAAAGGAGGGGATAATAGAAGGAAGGGTAGGGGAGGGGTTGTTGGTGACAATAGGAAAGGATAGCTAACTGTGGGGGAGGGGGGTGGGTATGGTAGGGGGGATTATGGAGACGTTAACACTCTTTCCAAACAACTCTAAACATTTCCTAAAAGGGATGGGTGCAGCGGTGCGCAGCCCGGTCCTTTACAGTGCATATAGTAAACAATGAAGCAAGATTGGGAATACAATTAAGAGGGTTTAGACACCGTCCCACATGTCTCCCGCTGTGTCTCTTTTAGGTGGATGGGTGAGGGGGTTTTTAATAAAACTGAAAAAGGATACTGTGTCAAGACAAGGCTTGACTAGCGGCTAGAAGGAATCACCCATGAGTAGTCCAAAACTCCGCCATGTCTCATCTCAGACGAGTTCCGTGACCTGTGTATCTTGGTGGTCTGAGGTTTCTTTTTCCCTATTATTTAGGGTGGAGTCCATCAGTCTTTCCAGTGATAGATCTGAATAAAACCTCTGTAGGTCAGATCCTGGGCGGTAAACAGCGGTTTTGTTGTTATTCGAGGCGATCAATGAGACCGGAAAGCCCCAACGATACTGTATTTTGTTTGCCCTTAACTGCGCTGTGATATGGCCAAGGTCTCTCCTCTTTTGTAGTGTAACTGGTGAGAGGTCCGAGAACAGTTGAATCTCATCTCCAGCATGATGAATTGGGTGTTTGGCTCTAGCATGTCTGAGAAGTTCTTCTTTGTTTTTATAGTTTAAAAACTTCACTATAATGTCTCTGGGTGGGCCCTTAGGGGGGGGGTTTAGGGCGCAGCGCTCTATGTGCCCGTTCCATAACAATCTCAGAGGATGTTGGGGTTCCTTTGATCGTGCGGAAGAGAGATTGAAGATAGCCCTCTATGGCCGGGGGGTGTATTGATTCGGGCACTCCTCTGATCCGAATGTTGTTTCTACAGCCCCTGTTGTCTAGGTCTTCCAGTTTGTCTGAAAGGGCTTGGATTATTTTGTTTTGGTGCTGTATTTCTGTGTGGTTCTGTTGCACTGTGGTGTTAGTTGATATCTGTGCCTCCTCGACCTATTGGACTCGTGACTCCAGGGTGTTGATGTCATTTCTGAGATCGCCGAACAAGCTGCGCATTTCCTGCATGACCCCTCTGATGTCATCTTTAGATGAAAAATATTGCAGGTCTTCCTTTGTTAATGGTTGGGTCTGCAGCTCAGGCTGGTGCACTTCTACTGAATGAGTTTGGTGGCGTGCGGTCATTTCTTCCACCTGTGGGTTGCTTGGTTGGTTTAGCTGCTTAAGGTATTTACTCAGTGGTCTGGCCGATGCGTTCTTTTCTGCCCTAGCAGACTTTTTACCAGGCATCACTTAGTGCAGTGAGTCAGGTCCTGGTTATTAGGATGTGTCCTTATATGTAGTAAATGCAGAGCTTGGTTTTATTCCCCTTTTAGTGGGTATGAACACTACCTTTTTAGGCCCAAGACAGGTGGCATAACAGTATTTTAAGGGCTTATGCTTTTAGATTAATTTGCAGGCCAGGGGTTAAAGTGGTGAGTACTTATATATAACCAATAAGGGGTTCTGAATATATGTGGTTGCCCAAGCCCAGGGCTGTGTGTAATAAAAGTTTCTTAGCTATGTGCTGTAGCTGGCTGTACTGGGCTGTACTGTGTAAGGGGCAGTGCCACGTGGGAAAGAAAGTCTGTAAAAGGGATATTGTAATCCAGGTAGAATATATAATGTATGCAGGCAGCAAAAGTATAACTGCCCCAACACCCCGCAGTCAGATCCAGCTGCCACATAAGCCATTGCACTGTAATCACACAGAAGTGTTATGACTATTTGAGCCGTTACGCTGCAGCGTGTCAAAATGGCCCCTGATGCAAGGAAAGGTTATACAAGATCTGCCCGTGTCTCTGTGCCTTGTCTCTCCCTATGGGTCTATGTCTGACTGCCCGGTGCAAGGGACGCTCTCAATATTCCCCAGCCGGTGATATTGATGAGTTTGGCACTTTCCACTTACCGGCTTTCTACCGACCCCTTTTGTAATGAGGCCAGAACTTCAGCCGCAAGCAGCTGTAACACTTCAGTTGGATGAGCGCTGCGATCCGGGTGAGTCCTCCATAGCCGCCCAGATTAGTGTTGCGCCGGGCCGATAGCTTGTGTGCTGCGCACAAGTCACTGCTTTCTGTTAGCACTCGGGCCAGTAAAATTCCTGCTGACTTGGAGCAAGGTCTCCTTTACATTATTTCCTCCTACACTCCTATTTCTTCGATGTGCAGTGTTCCCTAGGGGAGGTTGGGGAAGGAAGGGGAGTCAAATTTTGGAAGATTATGCCATTTATTTGTGCTATTTTGCTTTAAAAGTTTGGAGCTCCTCTAAAATGCAGCCATCCACCTGCGTGGCTGAGCTCCGCCCCCGATTTTATTACTTTTATTCTCTGACTTTTTTGACGGTTTCAATCCTTGGAAGTGACTTTGCAACCATGGAGGAATCTTGCTCTTAGGAGTGAGCCAACTGGTAGGCCACAAACAAACCAGCATGCACGAATAGCACTATTTTTTTATCGGTGCTCCTCAATTGTGAGTAACATTCTGTTAAAGGGGCTGTGTACACCAATTTTCATTTAACTGCATGTAATAGAAACTACTATAAAGAATAATATGCACAGATACTGATATAAAAATCCCGTATAAAACCGTTTAAAAAATTACTTAGAAGCTTCCAGTTTAACACTGTTAATGAGATAAGCCTGGGACACCCACTGAAAGGCACTAATAGCACAACCTGCATTTGAAAAGACCCATTATACAAACAGAAGCTATCTGAAGTCTATATACATCAGTATACCTCTAAAACTTTGGGGCTTGGTTAGGAGTCTGAAAGTCAGCACAATGTTATTTAAAAATAAGCAAAACTATACATTTTTACAAAAACACACCTAGATGGGCTATATAAATGGATCATCTACAAAACATTTATGCAAAGAAAAATCTAGTGTATTATACCATATATACATTTAGAGCTTGATAATTTGGCCCCCATGCAGTGGCGGCTAATTGGTTATTCAAATGGGGGTTCACGGACCAGTTATGTAAAATAAATATATAAATATATATAGGAAAGCAAGTAGAATGTTAACAACTCAGGAGACCTTTGAAGAAACAAGCGATACTCAGTAATTGCGCTAGTCACAGGGTGAAAGAAGTATTAAGGTAGCTATTATAAGCAAACACTGTATCAGGTAGTAACCTAAATAAAGTGAGAGTCGAAATCAAAGAAAAAAGGTTTTAACAGCGCCTATATATCTTCATATTAAACAGGTGTAAATGTGATTAGTAAATTAGTAGTGATGGTAAAAAGTTAGTCCTTGGCTGGTGAGGAGTAATGTTGATCCAAGTGGTTATAGAAATGTATAAAATACCCTTACCAAAAATTACCCCAATCTAATGAGGTAAGTATGCCGCACTGGGGGGTATGTAGATTCTGGATGCTGGTAGGTGCTCCCATTAATTCCGTTTGCCTCTTGGAGTATGAGGGGATGTGATTCTTTTAGTGAAGATGTCCCAATACACTTCTTATACGAATGTGCTTATTGCCTCTTGGAGTTTTCTTGGTCTTGGTGAGAACTTTCTCCTCCGTAGGTGTACCCAAGGAAACAAGAGGTCATAGATAGTGTAATACAGTTTTATTAAAATAGACAAAATAAAAAGTATACACATCCAACTCACATTCTATGACCTCATACGGTATGAGGTATATTAACAGCACATAAAAATGGTTTCTTAGTCAGTTGACTAGATATATGTCCCAAATGCAATCAGGCAATAGGTGGTGAGCAAAGTCCGGTATAATCGCCAAAATAGGCAAATAAGTTCAAAGCCGTATCTCAGATTTAAAGCTGCTAAACAGAGATTATATAACATGTACTAATATAAAAACAGTATATAAAAATATAACCGGATGCGTTTCAAAGGCTTGTAGTTTTCCTTCTTCTGTTGTTGCGCTCGCTTTAACGTGTTGGGCGGCGGCACGCCCTCTACGTACGATTGGCCATCGGACATGTGATCTGAAGTGGTAATGTCAGGTCTATTGGTAAAAGTATTTGATAGGATATGCCGTGTGACGTGTGATGATAATGTCAGGACGTGGGCCGTAGGTTTAGGCCTAAATTCGAAATGGGTCTGCGCATGACTGATGGTATTACGTCCAGGCGTATTGTAGTTTTTTTGCGTACCGTGCGCTCATGGGAAATGTAGTTCACGGCAAGGGGAAAATACTTAGATTCTATTCGGCCAGTATATATATACATGCAAACTGGCCGTATAATTAAAACGTATATTTACATAAACTTAAAAATACAAATACAAACTAGATCCAATGTATATCTGGACATTATTAGATCGGCATATTGTATCAAGCACACCACTATTTCTGTATTTCACTTATTTGTAACATCGGCATTTCAACAGATAAGTGGAAATTGTAGTTGTAAATGCTTGAGGTACATTTGCAAATTTGTATATTCAAAATATGACCATAATTTATTTTGTCGTAATATTGGTATGAATAAAATAATAGCACAATTTCTTTCAGAGACATAACTTATCTTATAGAGTAGGATTGATCTGTATTTCCAAGAGATACGTGAGGTCTGAACCTAATAGTTGTATAATCTATAACTGACTAGTAAGTAGAAGTAGTGCCTAAATCTAAGGCCAGGTCTGACAGGGGATAGGAAGATAATATGGCGATATTACCATAAAGTGAAGGACTTGTGGTTTAAGGGTCATGGTGTGGAGATGTGGATAAAAAATGATGTATTATCCTAGCATGTAGAGTATACACATAGAAATTTTAATAACAAATATTACATAAACACAATAATAATACATGGATCCATGATACAATAAAAAACAATAAAAAACAATAATATAATAAAAACAGATATATATAAAAGCAGATATATTAAAAACAATGAGACCGCTGATAGTAATGGTGACTCTATGGTGTACTGATCTGCACAATAGACTAAGTGGGTACAGATGTGGAGAAAAGGGAGCCACAAAAAATGTATTATGTATAAATATGAATAAGGAGGACCCAAAATAATAAAATAAAATAAAGTGAAAAAGAAAATGTTCCTCGAGGTAAAAAAATGCTTAAATAGTGACAGTCAGTGAGGCAATAGCAAATGAATCCAATGTTCCAAATAATCCAAATACTCAAATGCAAATGTGATGTGGAATGTTATAAATCCAAGTGAGTAAATAAATTTGAAAAACAAATGATCAAAAAATAGTTTAAAAATGCAAAGT
The DNA here is from genome assembly GCF_027579735.1 of Bombina bombina. Taxonomy (NCBI): domain Eukaryota; kingdom Metazoa; phylum Chordata; class Amphibia; order Anura; family Bombinatoridae; genus Bombina; species Bombina bombina. The sequence goes on from NC_069507.1 coordinate 115,289,251, forward strand.
GAAAACTCAAGTGTTTATAATCATGTGTTGAAAAAATCAATCAAAAAGTTAATCAAAAAATTGAGGACTCCAAGCTTGTAAACACAAGAAACAATTCTTGATAGTGATCAAAAAAGAAAAACAAAAATCTCCATAACCTGTGAAAGAAAGAAAACGTACAACATAGAGCAGTATCGTTTTACAGATAACTCCAGATAATTGAACTGTAACTCACCATATATGCCAACGTGTTTCGGCCCACCATTAGGGCCTTTTTCAAGACTCTTGTATAATCTATGGCGGAACAGTACCAATACTAATTTAGAATATTGTGTCAAGTCAGGTGACCCTCGTCTTAAATGTAGTTAGACCTGATATTGAGATAGACACACTATATCCTATTATAGGGGTCTTCATGTTAGTAACAGATTGTTGTACCTGATACTGTGAATTAGTGTCTGACGTAAATGGTATTTAGACAAATTGTTAGTCATATGTACTAAATATAGATAGGTCAGAATAGATAGTTATTGTTAATGATAGGTATCAGTATATGTAATGCGAGTATTTATTATACATAAATGAAATTATAATAAAAGATCAAATATAATATGGCACCGATTGAGATATTATCACCTAATGGAGGTTATTTATAACCTGAGATTTCAATTAGATACATACTTTATATACTGCATGTATACATGTATTCATGTTGCTATTTCAGGTGTACATAGTACCAGTTTATTATAAATTCGGTATAGCAATGTGGATATATTCTAAGGCTAGATATTAGTGTTTCTAAATATAAGGACAGTATACATTTTATGACTGTTATAGAATATAGTTAATGTCATGATTCTATATGTTTTTGGTAGAGATATATAATTTTTTTGAAAATCATTGTTCCTCATTATCTGAGAAAGTCTTATGTCAGAAAAGCAGCTATGTCTATGTCTTTGTTTAGACCATTGGGAGTCATATTACCTAATTTGTGGATCCATTGTGTCTCCCTTTGTCTTAGGTGTAGTTCTCTACTAATACCTTCAGGTGGTTCTTTAATATGTTCTAGTATTGTGCCTATAAGGCATGTTGGATCAAGGTTGTGTTTTATCCGGAAGTGATTAGAGACACTGTGTTTTTTAAGGCCATTTTCTATGTTTCTAATATGTTCCAATAATCTGGTTTTGTAGGACCTAGTGGTACGCCCTACATATTGGAGCTTACATTCGCATTCTATTAGAGATACCACATGGTTAGTTTTGCAGTTCGTAATTGATTCCAGTTCCCAACTTTTATTGTTAGTGGTCGAGACAATGTGTTTAGTCGGTTTATTTTTGCTGTAATGATGTTTACATGCTTCACAATTTAGACGATTACACTTAAAAAAAAGAAGTTGTTATCATAAGTGGAATCTCTTTGCGTTGGTTCGTTATTTTCTTGGTGTTGTTAAATATAGTCTTTCTGTCCATTTTTTGGACTTTAGTGTATGCTTTATGTATGTTATCTGATTTGTAACCCTTATTAAGTAATTTACATTCTAACGCCTAGATTTAGAGTTTGGCGTTAGCTGTCAAAACCAGCGTTAGGGGCTCCTAACGCTGGTTTTGGGCTATTACTGGTATTTAGAGTCGTGTAGGTAAAGGTCTAACGCTCACTTTGCAGCCGCGACTTTTCCATACCACAGATCCCCCTACGCCATTTGCGTTTCCTATCTTTTCAATGGGATCTTTCTAACGCTGGTACTTAGAGTCTTGGCTGAAGTGAGCTTTAGAAATCTAACGACAAGACTCCAGCCGCAGCAAAAAGCCAGGAGTTAAGAGATTTCTGGGCTAATGACTGTTCATAAAGCTCTTAACTACTGTGCTCTAAAGTACACTAACACCCATAAACTACCTATGTACCCCTAAACCGAGGTCCCCCCACATCGCCGCCACTGTAATAAATTTTTTTAACCCCTAATCTGCCGACCGCACACCGCCGCAACCTACGTTATCCCTATGTACCCCTAATCTCCTGCCCCTAACACCGCCGACCCCTACATTATATTTATTAACCCCTAATCTGCCGCCCCCCAACGTCGACACCACCTACCTACAATTATTAACCCCTAATCTGCCGACCGGACCTCACCACTACTATAATAAAGTTATTAATCCCTAATCCGCCTCACTCCAGCCTCAATAACCCTATAATAAATAGTATTAACCCCTAATCTGCCCTCCCTAACATCGCCAACACCTAACTTCAAGTATTAACCCCTAATCTGCCGACCGGACCCCACCGCTACTCTAATAAATTTATTAACCCCTAAAGCTAAGTCTAACCCTAACCCTAACACCCCCCTAAGTTAAATATAATTTTTATCTAATTAAATAAATCAACTCTTATTAAATAAATTATTCCTATTTAAAGCTAAATACTTACCTATAAAATAAACCCTACTATAGCTACAATATAAATTATAATTATATTGTAGCTATTTTAGGATTTATATTTATTTTACAGGTAACTCTGTATTTATTTTAACCAGGTACAATAGCTATTAAATAGTTAATAACTATTTAATAGCTACCTAGTTAAAATAATTACAAAATTACCTGTAAAATAAATCCTAACCTAAGTTACAATTAAACCTAACACTACACTATCAATAAAATAATTAAATAAAATACCTACAAATAAATACAATTAAAAAAACTAACTAAAGTACAAAAAATAAAAAAGAACTAAGTTACAAAAAATAAAAAAATAATTTACAAACATTAGAAAAATATTACAACAATTTTAAGCTAATTACACCTACTCTAAGCCCCCTAATAAAATAACAAAGCCCCCCAAAATAAAAAAATTCCCTACCCTATTCTAAAATAAAAATAGAAAAGCTCTTTTACCTTACCAGCCCTTAAAAGGGCCTTGTGACAAAACCAATATTGCCACTGTACGTTGGAGGGCCTGTTATGGAACATTCTTTGGGCTGGAGGTACATGGGCTTAAGGATACCCAGAGACTGCATGGAAATATGGAATTTTATATGCTGGACACCCCATGTACTTTCATAACTCTGTCTTATGTCTATGTCACCCTGTATCCATAAATACAGGATGAGTACAGGGTGTGAGTGCCCCTTGTGGGAGCAATTGTGACTCTATAAGCCAAGTGGGCATAAAAGACTTTATAGCTAATAAGAACTGTTCCTATATTCTGTAATAAGATGTATTCTATGTATGTTTAAGATCTGATTGTGTCTCAGGAGTCTGTCTAGGTAAACTGATTGGGTTTTGTGTGATTATGTTAACTAGACTGCCCAACATCAGATTGTCTGAGTACTTAATATGTTAATCTGTTTTACCTGTGAATAGACAATTCTTAGAGGTTTGATGCATTGTTCATATGTTTGCTTTACTGTTTAACCAATGCCCTCTGTAAACTGAAGCCAGGGTTATATTCAACCCCCCCATCTGGGGGTCAGACCTGCATAAATACTAGGCATAGCCTTTAATAAATGTCATTCTGTTTTAAACCTGAAAACTGGCTGGGTTGTGAATTGCTGATTCCCTATGCAGGACATTGTTCCCTGGTGTTAACCCTTGGTATCCTGTTGGTACCGTAACAATTGGTGGCAAGCGACGGAATGAACCTTATCGCCCAGAAGAGCAACTACACAAGCCAGTAACCTCAGGAAGAGGGGGATTATTACAATACTGACTAAGATGGAAAAGAGAAAAGTAAATTTTGCAGCTTTTAAAAACTTCCTGGAAACAGAAGGAGAGATTGATGGGTACCTTGCGGATTTTGAGAGGCAATGTGCACTACACAAGGTACCCGCAGAGGACTGGGTCACGATATTATCTGGAAAATTATCCGGCCGGGCCAGAGAGGCTTTTCGGGCCATTCCAGATGAGGAAGTCAGGGATTATAATACTGTAAAAGAGGCTCTGCTCTCCAGGTATGCGGTTACACCGGAGGCATACCGGAGGCGGTTCAGAGACACTGTTAAATTAGCTGGAGATTCCTACCTTGAGTGGGCATGTAAGGTGCACCGCACAGCAGCTCACTGGATAGCGGGGTGCCAAGCCATATCTGGGGAAGAGGTGCTGCAGCTATTCCTGTTGGAACATTGCTTCGACAAATTACCCGCAGGAGTTCGAGAGTGGGTTCGGGACCGTAAACCCTCCACCCTGCAGGAAGCGGCTCGCTTGGCAGATGAGTATACGGATGCCCGCAAACTGGACACTGCTACCACTAAGCCCCCTGCTAGAGTGGAGTACAGACCCCCAGTCACCCCAGCAGCTGCCAGTTACCAAACCCCGGCGCACCACTATACCACACGGCCTCCGGCCACGAACTACCCTCAGAGAGCCCTGCGGTGCTACTCACAACCTATTCGGTGCTTTAGATGTAAGCAACTAGGGCACAAAAGACCAGAGTGTCCCCTAAACGCAGCGAACCAAGCGCAGTCCTGGAGAAGACCCGCCGGCGGAATCCCACGTAATCCTCAGCCTGCGGCCCGCTACGTAGAGGCGCAAGAATGCTGGAGCATCCTACATGAGGCAGACCTTGTGCAAGCTGCCCACCGGAATAACCGGCAACTGGTTAAAGTGAATGGGAAGAAGGTCAGTGGTCTACGGGATACTGGTGCTACCATGACCTTGCTTCAAAAGAACTTGGTGTCTGAGAAACAGTACACTGGAGACACTGTGGCTGTGAGGGTAGCAGGGGGCGATGTGTTCAGCCTACCTGTTGCCAGGGTACATTTGGATTGGGGAGTGGGCGCTAGACCTGTGAATGTGGGGGTCAAGAAGGACTTACCTGCTGATGTTCTTCTTGGAAATGACTTGGCCCCCCTTGTTTCTGCCTACGCTCCTATGGGTCCCGCTGATGTTAACTCTGTGACTACCCGTGCCCAGATCCGTGCTGCAGAGACTGACCCATCTGCTGCTAAGCCCCAGGACGCTGAGCTCAGTAAATCTCTATCCGCTATTGATATGTGGAGGTCCCGTTACAATGCGCTGATGAAGGAGAAGAGGAGCGCAGAGGAAAAAGCACGTTTAGAACGTGAATCTCTGCTAGACAAGCTGCACAGACAGACTGCAGAAAACACCAGCTTGAGAGTGGGACATGAAACCTTAAAGACAAACTTAGCGACACTTGAGGAGAAGCTGACGCTGGCTCATAGTGAGGTGCAGCAACTCAAGGGCACCCTATGTCATTATGAAGGGATTGTGGATACCTATAAAGAGCAGGTACAGAAAACTCGTAAAGAAGCTGATGGGATTTTGAAGGACTGTTTGGCCCTGGTCTGGGCACTGAGTAATTTGAACCCTTGTTTGTATGGACAGGAATTCTCTCTCATAACGGGAATACAGATGGATTGTCCCAGCAAACTGACATGCCTACCAGGTGCTCTGGTGGTATATGGCACAGTATATACCCTGGACAGCCGAGCATGACAAACCAGAGGGAGAGGAGTTTGATGGTCCTGTCCCCCAGCAGCAGAGGAATATACAGGGAATTGGGAGCCCAGACTCCATTCCCCAGCGGCAGGCTGCGTTACAAGGGGTAGGGACAGTTGGTCCTGTCCCCCAGCAACACGGCTGTTTAGCCAAAGGGGAGACGATTGGTCTCCCCCTCCAGCAGCACAGCTATGTATCCAAAGGGGAGACAGTCGGTCTCCCCCACCAGCAACCAGGCTCCCACCAGGCTACTTCCATGGTAGTGCTGGCACCCGGGCAGAGTACAGCTGGTCTCTGCCCACCTCGCAACCCACCAATTCAGCGTACCAGTCCCCCACACAGCTGTGGTGAGGCACCTGGACATGGACAAGTTTTCCCCGTACTCAGGTGTAGTAACCATTTATTGTGGGTGGGCTGTACTACTAATTGTGTTTTATGGGTGGGTTGCTGGACTAACCAGGGCACTGACCGGAAGGAGGTCAGATACCCTGTTAGTCTGTTTGGAAAAGGGGAGAGATGTGACAAAACCAATCTCGCCACTGTACATTGGAGGGCCTGTTATGGAACATTCTTTGGGCTGGAGGTACATGGGCTTAAGGATACCCAGAGACTGCATGGAAATATGGAATTTTATATGCTGGACACCCCATGTACTTTCATAACTCTGTCTTATGTCTATGTCACCCTGTATCCATAAATATAGGATGGGTACAGGGTGTGAGTGCCCCTTGTGGGAGCAATTGTGACTCTATAAGCCAAGTGGGCATAAAAGACTTTATAGCTAATAAGAACTGTTCCTATATTCTGTAATAAGATGTATTCTATGTATGTTTAAGATCTGATTGTGTCTCAGGAGTCTGTCTAGGTAAACTGATTGGGTTTTGTGTGATTATGTTAACTAGACTGCCCAACATCAGATTGTCTGAGTACTTAATATGTTAATCTGTTTTACCTGTGAATAGGCAATTCTTAGAGGTTTGATGCATTGTTCATATGTTTGCTTTACTGTTTAACCAATGCCCTCTGTAACCTGAAGCCAGGGTTATATTCAACCCCCCCATCTGGGGGTCAGACCTGCATAAATACTAGGCATAGCCTTTAATAAATGTCATTCTGTTTTAAACCTGAAAACTGGCTGGGTTGTGAATTGCTGATTCCCTATGCAGGACATTGTTCCCTGGTGTTAACCCTTGGTATCCTGTTGGTACCGTAACAGGCCTTTTGCGGGGCATGCCCCAAAGAATTCAGCTCTTTTGCCTGTAAAAAAAAAACATACAATACCCCCCCAACATTACAACCCACCACCCACATACCCCTAATCTAACCCAAACCCCCTTAAATAAACCTAACACTAAGCACCTGAAGATCTCCCTACCTTATCTTCACCACACCGGGTATCACCGATCGGTCCAGGAGAGGCTTCGAAGTCTTCATCCAAGCCCAAGCGGGGGCTGAAGAGATCCATCATCGGGCTGAAGAGGTCCATCATCAGGCTGAAGTCTTGATCCAAGCGGCGGCTGAAGAGGTCCATCATCGGGCAGAAGTCTTCATCCTATCCGGGCAGAAGAGGACATCCGGACCGGTAGACATCTTCATCCAAGCGGCATCTTCTATCTTCATCCATCCGGAGCGGAGCGGGGACATCTTCTTCCAGCCGACGAGGATCCATCCTCTTCTACTGATGCCTACTCGCCGAATGATGGTTCCTTTAAATGATGTCATCCAAGATGGTGTCCCTCGAATTCCGATTGGCTGATAGGATTCTATCAGCCAATCGGAATTAAGGTAGGAAAATTCTGATTGGCTGATGGAATCAGCCAATCAGATTCAAGTTCAATCCGATTGTCTGATCCAATCAGCCAATCAGATTGAGCTTGCATTCTATTGGCTGATCGGAACAGCCAATAGAATGCAAGCTCAATCTGATTGGCTGATTCCATCAGCCAATCAGAATTTTCCTACCTTAATTCCGATTGGCTCATAGAATCCTATCAGCCAATCGGAATTCGAGGGACGCCATCTTGGATGACGTCATTTAAAGGAACCGTCATTCGGCGAGGAGGCGTCAGTAGAAGAGGATGGATCCGCGTCGGCTGGAAGAAGATGTCCCCGCTCCGCTCAGGATGTATGAAGATAGAAGATGCAGCTTGGAGGAAGATGTCTACCGGTCCCGATGTCCTCTTCTGCCCGGATAGGATAAAGACTTCTGCCCGATGATGGATCTCTTCAGCCCCCGCTTGGGCTTGGATGAAGACTTCTGAGCCTCTTCTGGACCGATCGGTGATACCCGGCGTGGTGAAGATAAGGTAGGGAGATCTTCAGGGGCTTAGTGTTAGGTTTATTTAAGGGGGGTTTGGGTTAGATTAGGGGTATGTGGGTGGTGGGTTGTAATGTTGGGGGGGGGGTATTGTATGTTTTTTTTTACAGGCAAAAGAGCTGAATTCTTTGGGGCATGCCCCGCAAAAGGCCCTTTTAAGGGCTGGTAAGGTAAAAGAGCTTTTCTATTTTTATTTTAGAATAGGGTAGGGTATTTTTTTATTTTGGGGGGCTTTGTTATTTTATTAGGGGGCTTAGAGTAGGTGTAATTAGATTAAAATTGTTGTAATATTTTTCTAATGTTTGTAAATTATTTTTTTATTTTTTGTAAATTAGTTCTTTTTTATTTTTTGTACTTTAGTTAGTTTATTTAATTGTATTTATTTGTAGGTATTTTATGTAATTAATTTATTGATAGTGTAGTGTTAGGTTTAATTGTAGATAATTGTAGGTATTTTATTTAATTCATTTATTGATAGTGTAGTGTTAGGTTTAATTGTAACTTAGGTTAGGATTTATTTTAAAGGTAATTTTGTAATTATTTTAACTAGGTAGCTATTAAATAGTTATTAACTATTTAATAGCTATTGTACCTGGTTAAAATAAATGCAAAGTTGCCTGTAAAATAAATATTAATCCTAAAATAGCTACAATATAATTATAATTTATATTGTAGCTATATTAGGGTTTATTTTATAGGTAAGTATTTAGCTTTAAATAGGATTAATTTATTTAATAAGAGTTAATTTATTTCGTTAGATAAAATTTTTATTTAACTTAGGGGGGTGTTAGTGTTAGGGTTATACTTAGCTTTAGGGGTTAATACATTTATTAGAGTAGTGGTGGGGTCCGGTCGGCAGATTAGGGGTTAATACTTGAAGTTAGGTGTTGGTGATGTTATGGAGGGCAGATTAGGGGTTAATACTATTTATTATAGGGTTATTGAGGCGGGAGTGAGGCAGATTAGGAGTTAATAACTTTATTAGAGTAGCGGTGAGGTCCGGTCGGCAGATTAAGGGTTAATAATTGTAGGTAGGTGGCGGTGACGTTGGGGGCGGCAGATTAGGAGTTAATAAATATAATATAGGGGTCGGCGGTGTTAGGGGCAGCAGATTAGGGGTACATAGGGATAACGTAGTTGGCGGCGGTGTACAGAGCGGCAGATTAGGGGTTAAAAATAATATGCATGGGTCAGCGATAGCGGGGTCGGCAGATTAGGGGTTAATAAGTGTAAGTCTAGGGGTGTTTAGACTCGGGGTACATGTTAGGGTGTTAGGTGCAGACATAGGAAGTATTTCCCCATAGGAAACAATGGGGCTGCGTTAGGAGCTGAACGCTGCTTTTTTGCAGGTTTTATGTTTTTTTCCAGCCCAAACTGCCCTTCTGTGAACTCTAAATACCAGCAGTATTTAAAAGGTGCGGGGGAAAAAAAGCATGCGTAGCTAACGCACCCCTTTGGCTGCAGAACTCTAAATCTAGCCGTAAGATTTTAGATTCACGAATTTAGTCCTCCTCCTTAGAACAATTCCTTTTTATACGTTGGAATAGTCCATAGGGGATACTTTGGATCCATGCTGGGTGATGACAGCTACGGGCATCTAGATAACTGTTGCTGTCCGTGGTTTTCCTGTATAGTTTTGTTTGGATACTATTGTTCTCATGATATAGTATCAGGTCTAGAAATTCAATTTCTATAGGACTGATTTTATCAGTAAATGATAAATTGAAATCATTCGTATTAATGAAACTAAGAAATTCTTTAATTGTGTTTGTGTTGTCATTTTCCCAGATAATTATAATGTCATCTATAAATCGATGGAAGCTCCTGATGTTTTTATTATACAGGTTATTGTTCCATATATATTCATCCTCCCACATGCCCATATACAGGTTGGCGTAGCTAGGGGCGAAATTCATCCCCATAGCTGTGCCTCCTGTCTGTAGGCAGTATTCATTGTCAAATTTGAAGTAATTTTTCTCTAGGATGAATTTAACTGAATCTTTTATGAAATTAATTTTATTAGTCTCCAAATTAGTTAGTTTGGTGAGCCAATAGTCTAAAGCCTCAATTTCTTTGCTGTGTGGAATGTTGGTGTATAATGAGCTAACATCTAGTGTTAACCAACAACAATTGTCGTTCCATAGGATCTTTGTTAATTTGCTTATAGTGTCGGGGGTGTCTCTAATGTGTGACTTTAGTTTTGGTACGAGTGGTTGAAGGTATGAGTCTATGAATTCTGATAATTTGGTAGTAAAGGGAGCCTATAACAGATATAATGGGTCTACCAGGAGGATTAGTATTGCTCTTGTGTATGTTTGGCATATGATAAAATGTAGCTGTTTTGGGTGTGTCAATGGATAAGAATTGAAATTCATAGTTATTGAGAATGTTTTAATGTTTTGCTGTGTCTAGATGATTTCTATATTCTTTGAGGTATGTATCGGTGGGATCACATTTCAATAGTTTATATTTGTTAGTATCACCTAGTAGTCTCATTGCTTATTTGATATAATCTGTTCTATCTTGGATAATTATTCCTCCTCCCTTATCTGCTTCTCTTATCATGATGTCTTTATCATCTTTAATTTGTTTTAAGATCGTTTTTTCTTTTTTCGTGAGATTATCATTCTTTATTTTATATGTTTTGCACATCTGTAGTAGATCTTCTTGAACTAATTTTTCAAAGACTGGTATATAATTCCCTTTTGATTGAGTAGGAAAAAATGTAGAGATGGGTTTGAAATTAGAATTAGGAGGGTATTCCACTAATGGTGTTATCAATGTGGATTGGGTGTCAGTATTAGTTTGGGTATTATTTTCCAACAACAATGTTTCTAGTTCAATGAGTGTGCTAAGATCGTTGTCATTTAATTGGATAGGATCTACTAAGTCTAGATTGTTTATTCTATGTTTTTGTGCTTTTTGGAAGTGTCTCTTGAGAGTAAGTATTTGTGGAAGTCGATGAAGAGAGTGAATGAATTAGGTCCTTTTGTAGGTGCGAATGCTAGTCCTTTTTATAGGAGGATAGATTCTTCTAATGAGAGGAGTTTTTTGGATGAAAGATTAAATATTTTTACTTCAGTGTTTGGTTCTATATTTTCTATCTTTACATTTTTGTGGACCTTATTCTTTTTTGATTGTATTCTTCTCCCTGCTCTACATCCCCTTCTCCTACTTCTTCTCTTCTCCTTTTTTGTTGATTTGATTTCTTCCTCCAATGAGGGGTGTTTATGCCCTCCTCCTGGGGATGGGGTGTCTGTGGTTCCCTGTAATGAGAGTTTAGAGTGTTGTTCGGAATGTTCTGATGGTGTTGGTAGTTGGATGTTTGGTGTAGGTGATGGTTGTAAGTCTGGTATAGATGATGTGGTGAGTGTATGTTCTCCCAAATGGTCTGGTTTCTGGTATGAGTGGCATTTGTAATGGGTGTGTGATTGTGAGTGGGGTAGTGGTTTGTGTGTGACTGGTGTTGTTGTCGACGATAACCTAAAAAATGTTGATTACAATGGGCTATTATGGTGTATATGGTTATTAGGGTTATCATTAGAGTTTCTATGTTGTGCCCTATATGGTAACTGCTTATAAGGTTGCTTGTTATGCAGAGTATTATCCTTATTGGTTGCTGTCTTGGGGTTAGTGTTTATTGGGTAATTTGTTGAGAAGCTAGGTGAGTATATTTCTTCGAAATTTTCATCATTTTTTGTTTCTTTCGGTTTGTGTTCTCTTTCTATGTTATGATTAGTAAATTAGTAGTGATGGTAAAAAGTTAGTCCTTGGCTGGTGAGGAGTAATGTTGATCCAAGTGGTTTTTACCATCACAACTAATTTACTAATCACATTTACACCTGTTTAATATGAAGATATATAGGCGCTGTTAAAACATTTTTTCTTTGATTTCGACTCTCACTTTATTTAGGTTACTACCTGATACAGTGTTTGCTTATAATAGCTGCCTTACTACTTCTTTCACCCTGTGACTAGCGCAATTACTGAGTATCGCTTGTTTCTTCCCAGGTCTCCTGAGTTATTAACATTCTACTTTCTTTCCCATGTATATCTCCTAGCCCTGTATAGGAATAGGATTTATTTTGATACTCTTTGCTGCCTGTCTTAGACTGACCTCTACATAACACTCTCTGTCTTCGCACAATACTAATCATTGCACCTGCACGACTATTTAAGTAAAATATTTAAATACAATGGATCTAGAATATGGGGCATACTTGGATCCAAAAAGCAAAAATAGAAACTTATCAATAAGTGAAGAACAATCCATATTAGAAACAAATCTAGAAATCACAAATCCAAAGAAATTATTTGAAAAACTTAGCAAAAAACAACTACAAAATTGGTATGATAGCCTAAATCTTGAAAGGTATATCAAATACGATATTGTACCACAAGGCCTTCAACTAGTTAAAACACCCGTATTTGAAGAGACAGAAATAGAACTTCTATCTGAATGGGACTCAGCCCTACACAAATGCTCTAACACTCTTATGAACATCTTAATCAAATATAGAGACAAAAAGGTAGACACTTTGACAGAACAAATCACAGATATTAGACAAAGACTAAACAATTTTAAAGGTGACGTCTACTACAACGAATTAGAAAAAGAAAATAAAAATAAAATTGAACAATATGAAAAAATAGTAGAAAATAGAAAAAGGGAAAAATTCTTAAAAGATCTAAATCTACATAAAGACAAAATAAAAGAAGACAACAATATTTCTCAGAACTTAGGTTTCACCTATGATATCAATAACATAGAAAGAGAACACGAACCGAAAGAAACAAAAAATGATGAAAATTTCAAAGAAATATACTCACCTAGCTTCTCAACAAATTACCCAATAAACACTAACCCCAAGACAGCAACCAATAAGGATAATACTCTGCATAACAAGCAACCTTATAAGCAGTTACCATATAGGGCACAACATAGAAACTCTAATGATAACCCTAATAACCATATACACCATAATAGACAAAGATATGCCCATCGTAATCAACATTTTTTAGGTTATCGCCGACAACAACACCAGTCACACACAAACCACTACCCCACTCACAATCACACACCCCATTGCAAATACCACTCATACCAGAAACCAGACCATTTGGGAGCACATACATACACACACTCACCCCATCATCTATACCAGACTTACAACCATCGCCTACACCAAACATCCAACTACCAACACCATCAGAACATTCCGATCAACACTCTGAACCCTCATTACAGGGAACCACAGACACCCCATCCCCAGGAGGAGGGCATAAACACCCCTCATTGGAGGAAGAAATCAAATCAACAAAAAAGGAGAAGAGAAGAAGTAGGAGAAGGGGATGTAGAGCAGGGAGAAGAATACAATAAAAAAAGAATAAGGTCCACAAAAATGTAAAGATAGAAAATAAAGATCCAAACACTGAAGTAAAAATATTTAATCTTTCATCCAAAAAACTCCTCATTAGAAGAATCTAACCTCCTAAAAAAAGGACTAGCATTCGCACCTACAAAAGGACCTAATTCATTCACTCTCTTCATCGACTTCCACAAATACATCAGAAAACTTACTCTCAAGAGACACTTCCAAAAAGCACAAAAAGATAAACAATCTAGACTTAGTAGATCCTATCCAATTAAATGGCAACGATCTTAGCACACTCATTGAACTAGAAACTTTGTTGTTGGAAAATAATACCCAAACTAATACTGACACCCAATCCACATTAATAACACCATTAGTGGAATACCCTCCTAATTCTAATTTCAAACCCATCTCTACATTTTTTCCTACTCAATCAAAAGGGAATTATATACCAGTCTTTGAAAAATTAGTTCAAGAAGATCTACTACAGATGTGCAAAACATATAACATAAAGAATGATAATCTCACGAAAAAAGAAAAAACGATCTTAAAACAAATTAAAGATGATGAAGACATTGTGATAAGAGAAGCTGATAAGGGAGGAGGATAATTATCCAAGATAGAACAGATTATATCAAAGAAGCAATGAGACTACTAGGTGATACTAACACATATAAACTATTGAAATGTGATCCCACCGATACATACCTCAAAGAATATAGAGATCATCTAGACACAGCAAAACATGAAAAGATTCTCAATAACTATGAATTTCAATTCGTATCCATTGACACACCCAAAACAGCTACATTTTATCCTATGCCAAAAATACACAAGAGCAATACTAATCCTCCTGGTAGACCCATTATATCTGGGATAGGCTCCCTTACTATCAAATTATCAGAATTCATAGACTCATACCTTCAACCACTCGTACCAAAACTAAAGTCACACATTAGAGACACCCCTGACACTATAAGCAAATTAACAAAGATCCTATGGAACAACAATTGTTGTTGGTTAACACTAGATGTTAGCTCATTATACACCAACATTCCACACAGCAAAGGCATTGAGGCTTTAGACTATTGGCTCACCAAACTAACTAATTTGGAGACTAATAAAATTAATTTCATAAAAGATTCAGTTAAATTCATCCTAGAGAAAAATTACTTCAAATTTGACAATGAATACTACCTACAGACAGGAGGCAAAGCTATGGGGACGAAATTCGCCCCTAGCTACGCCAACCTGTATATGGGCATGTGGGAGGATGAATATATATGGAACAATAACCCGTATAATAAAAACATCAGGAGCTTCCATCGATTTATAGATGACATTATCTGGGAAAATGACAACACAAACACAATTAAAGAATTTCTTAGTTTCATTAATACGAATGATTTCAATTTATCATTTACTGATAAAATCAGTCCTATAGAAATTGAATTTCTAGACCTGATACTATATCATGAGAACAATAGTATCCAAACAAAACTATACAGGAAAACCACGGACAGCAACAGTTATCTAGATGCCCGTAGCTGTCATCACCCAGCATGGATCCAAAGTATCCCCTATGGACAATTCCAACATATAAAAAGGAATTGTTCTAAGGAGGAGGACTTTATTCGTGAATCTAAAATCTGAGAATGTAAACTACTTAATAAGGGTTACAAATCAGATAACATACATAAAGCATACACTAAAGTCCAAAAAATGGACAGAAAGACTATATTTAACAACACCAAGAAAATAACGAACCAACGCAAAGAGATTCCACTTATGATAACAACTTATAATGAAGGAGCCAATGCAATTAAGACTATCCTAAACAAACATTGGCATATTCTAAAAAAAGATCCTCTCCTAGATGAGATCACCCTAACTAACCCCAAATTAGTATTCAGAAAAAGCAAGAACTTAAGAGCCACTATTGCTCCAAGTAAATTGAAATCAGTAAAGGAACCTAACAAAATTACCAACTGGTTGCAAAGCAAAACCAAGGGCTTCTTTAAGTGTAATCATCTAAATTGTGAAGCATGTAAACATCATTACAGTAAAAATAAACCGACTAAACACATTGTCTCGACCACTAACAATAAAAATTGGGAACTTGAATCAATTACGAACTGCAAAACTGACCATGTGGTATATCTAATAGAATGCGAATGTAAGCTCCAATATGTAGGGCGTACCACTATGTCCTACAAAACCAGATTATTGGAACATATTAGAAACATAGAAAATGGCCTTAAAAAACACAGTGTCTCTAATCACTTCCGGATAAAAAAACAACCTTGATCCAATATGCCTTATAGGCACAATACTAGAACATATTAAAGAACCACCTGAAGTTATTAGTAGAGAACTACACCTAAGACAAAGGGAGACACAATGGATCCACAAATTAGGTACTATGACTCCCAATGGTCTAAACAAAGACATAGACATAGCTGCTTTTCTGACATAAGACTTTCTCAGATAATGAGGAACAATGATTTTCAAAAAAATATATATATCTTTACCAAAAACATATAGAATCATGACATTAACTATATTCTATAACATTCATAAAAAGTATACTGTCCTTATATTTAGAAACACTAATATCTAGCCTTAGAATATATCCACATTACTATACCGAATTTATAATAAACTGGTACTATGTACACCTGAAATAGCAACATGAATACATGTATACATGCAGTATATAAAGTATGTATCTAATTGAAATCTCAGGTTATAAATAATCTCCATTAGGTGATAATATCTCAATCGGTGCCATATCATATTTGATCTTTTATTATAATTTCATTTATGTATAATAAATACTCGCATTACATATACCGATACCTATCATTAACAATAACTATCTATTCTGACCTATCTATATTTAGTATATATGACTAACAATTTGTCTAAATACCATCTACGTCAGACACTAATTCACAGTATCAGGTACAACAATCTATTACTAACATGAAGATCCCTATAATAGGATATAGCGTGTCTATCTCAATATCAGGTCTAACTACATTTAAGACGAGGGTCACCTGACTTGACACAATATTCTAAATTAGTATTGGTACTGTTCCGCCATAGATTATACAACTATTAGGTTCAGACCTCACGTATCTCTTGGAAATACAGATCAATCCTACTCTATAAGATAAGTTATGTCTCTGAAAGAAATTGTGCTATTATTTTATTCATACCAATATTACGACAAAATAAATTATGGTCATATTTTGAATATACAAATTTGCAAATGTGCCGAAAGCATTTACAACTACAATTTCCACTTATAAGCTTGTAATTCTGTGTATCTGTTGAAATGCCGATGTTACAAATAAGTGAAATCCAGAAATAGTGGTGTGCTTGATACAATATGCCGATCTAATAATGTCCAGATATACAGTGGATCTAGTTTGTATTTGTATTTTTAAGTTTATGTAAATATAAGTTTTAATTATAAGGCCAGTTTGCATGTATATATATACTGGCCGAATAGAATCTAAGTATTTTCCCTTGCCGTGAACTACATTTCCCATGAGCGTATGGTACGCAAAAAACTACAATACGCCTGGACGTAATACCATCAGTCATGCGCAGACCCATTTCGAATTTAGGCCTAAACCTACGGCCCACGTCCTGACGTTATCATCACACGTCACACGGCATATCCTATCAAATACTTTTATCAATAGACCTGACGTTACCACGTCAGATCACATGTCCTCCGATGGCCAATCGTACGTAGAGGGCGTGCCGCCGCCCAACACGTTAAAGCGATTCACCGTCGAGCGCAACAAACACCCCTCTGAAGAAGAAGGAAAACTACAAGCCTTTGAAACGCGTCAGGGTATATTTTTATATACTGTTTTTATATTAGTACATGTTATATAATCTCTGTTTAGCAGCTTTAAATCTGAGATACCACTTTGAACTTATTTGCCTATTTTGGCGATTATACCGGACTTTGCTCACCACCTATTGCCTGATTGCATTTGGGACATATATCTAGTCAACTGAATAAGAAACCATTTTTATGTGCTGTTAATATACCTCATACCGTATGAGGTCATAGAATGTGAGTTGGATGTGTATATTACTTTTTATTTTGTCTATTTTAATAAAACTGTATTATACTATCTATGACCTCTTGTTTCCTTGGGTACACCTACGGAGGAGAAAGTTCTCACCAAGACCAAGAAAACTCCAAGAGGCAATAAGCACATTCGTATAAGAAGTGTATTGGGACATCTTCACTAAAAGAATCACATCCCCTCATACTCCAAGAGGCAATCAAAATTAAAGGGAGCACCTACCGGCATCCAGAATCTACATACCCCCCAGTGCGGTATACTTACCTCATTAGATTGGGGTAATTTTTGGTAAGGGTATTTTATACATTTCTATAACCACTTGGATCAACATTACTCCTCACCAGCCAAGGACTAACTTTTTACCATCACTACTAATTTACTAATCACATTTACACCTGTTTAATATGAAGATATATAGGCGCTGTTAAAACCTTTTTTCTTTGAGAGATATATATATATATATATATATATTACACACACACACACACACTGTATATTAAAAAATAATACATATATATATATATATATATTACAAAATGTATCACACCAAAAATTTATTAAATACCTATGTGGTAAAATATCAGCCTAGTTTTTATCACAATTCACACACACACACACACACACATATATATAACTAACCTTTCCATTTTTGCTTTTAAATCTTAGCTGAGAGCTTGTAAGTGAGTGCTGGGTTTTCTCTGTGTGTTGTATTAATTTGTTTTGTAATTTTCCCTATGGTTCTTGCACCCAGATCTGACTGGCACCCAGGGCTGAGCAGGTTGCAGGGTCATTGGATTTGTACCCGGTCCAGTATGAGAGTGCAGTTCCCTTCCGTGTTTTGTATATGTCTAGGGTGATTACATATTCCTGTGCACCCTTCTCTTGTTCCCAGTTTGTTTGGCTTTGAAAGCTTGCATTGTGTGGCTGTTTTAGGGTCCCAAGTATTGGAAAGGACCTTGACGAGGTACCTGGGCTTGTCCCATTTGGCCAGATGCGGTAACTAACCTTTCCATTATTGCTTTTAAATCTTAGCTGAGAACTTGTAAGTGATTGCTGGGTTTTCTCTGTGTGTTGTATTAATTTGTTTTGTAATTTTCCCTACGGTTCTTGCACCCAGACCTGACAGGGGTTAACTGCTTGTGACTCTGGGAACAGCACAGCTTCCTGTGAGTGCCAGTGGCACCCAGGGCTGAGCATGTTGCAGGGTCATGGGATTTGTACCCAGTCCAGTATGAGAGTGCAGTTCCCTTCCGTGTTTTGTATATGTCTAGGGTGATTACATATTTCTGTGCACCCTTCTCTTGTTCCTAGTTTGTTTGGCTTTGAAAGCTTGCATTGTGTGGCTGTTTTAGGGTCCCAGGTATTGGAAAGGACCTTGACGAGGTACCTGGGCTTGTCCCATTTGGCCAGATGCGGTAACTAACCTTTCCATTTTTGCTTTTAAATCTTAGCTGAGAGCTTGTAAGTGAGTGCTGGGTTTTCTCTGTGTGTTGTATTAATTTGTTTTGTAATTTTCCCTATGGTTCTTGCACCCAGACCTGACTGGGGTTAACTGCCTGTGACTCTGGGAACAGCACAGCTTCCTGTGAGTGCCAGTGGCACCCAGGGCTGAGCAGGTTGCAGGGTCATGGGATTTGTACCCAGTCCAGTATGAGAGTGCAGTTCCCTTCCGTGTTTTGTATATGTCTAGGGTGATTACATATTCCTGTGCACCCTTCTCTTGTTCCTAGTTTGTTTGGCTTTGAAAGCTTGCATTGTTTGGCTGTTTTAGGGTCCCAGATATTGGAAAGGACCTTGACGAGGTACCTGGGCTTGTCCCATTTGGCCAGATGCGGTAACTAACCTTTCCATTTTTGCTTTTAAATTTTAGCTGAGAGCTTGTAAGTGAGTGCTGGGTTTTCTCTGTGTGTTGTATTAATTTGTTTTGTAATTTTCCCTATGGTTCTTGCACCCAGACCTGACTGGTGTTAACTGCCTGTGACTCTGGGAACAGCACAGCTTCCTGTGAGTGCCAGTGGCACCCAGGGCTGAGCATGTTGCAGGGTCATGGGATTTGTACCCGGTCCAGTATGAGAGTGCAGTTCCATTCCGTGTTTTGTATATGTCTAGGGTGATTACATATTCCTGTGCACCCTTCTCTTGTTCCCAGTTTGTTTGGCTTTGAAAGCTTGCATTGTGTGGCTGTTTTAGGGTCCCAGGTATTGGAAAGGACTTTGACGAGGTACCTGGGCTTGTCCCATTTGGCCAGATGCGGTAACTAACCTTTCCATTTTTGCTTTTAAATCTTAGCTGAGAGCTTGTAAGTGAGTGCTGGGTTTTCTCTCTGTGTGTATTAATTTGTTTTGTAATTTTCCCTATGGTTCTTGCACCCAGACCTGACTGGGATTAACTGCCTGTGACTCTGGGAACAGTACAGCTTCCTCTGATTGCCAGTGGCACCCAGGGCTGAGCAGGTTGCAGGGTCATGTGATTTGTACCCAGTCCAGTATGAGAGTGCAGTTCCCTTCCGTGTTTTGTATATGTCTAGGGTGATTACATATTCCTGTGCACCCTTCTCTTGTTCCTAGTTTGTTTGGCTTTGAAAGCTTGCATTGTGTGGCTGTTTTAGGGTCCCAGGTATTGGAAAGGACCTTGACGAGGTACCTGGGCTTGTCCCATTTGGCCAGATGCAGTAACTAACCTTTCCATTTTTGCTTTTAAATCTTAGCTAAGAGCTTGTAAGTGAGTGCTGGGTTTTCTCTGTGTGTGTATTAATTTGTTTTGTAATTTTCCCTATGGTTCTTGCACCCAGACCTGACTGGGATTAACTGCCTGTGACTCTGGGAACAGCACAGCTTCCTGTGAGTGCCAGTAGCACCCAGGGCTGAGCATGTTGCAGGGTCATGGGATTTGTACCTGGTCCAGTATGAGAGTGCAGTTCCCTTCCGTGTTTTGTATATGTCTAAGGTGATTACATATTCCTGTGCACCCTTCTCTTGTTCACAGTTTGCTTGGCTTTGAAAGCTTGCATTGTGTGGCTGTTTTAGGGTCCCAGGTATTGGAAAGGACCTTGACAAGGTACCTGGGCTTGTCCCATTTGGCCAGATGCGGTAACTAACCTTTCCATTTTTGCTTTTAAATCTTAGCTGAGAGCTTGTAAGTGAGTGCTGGGTTTTCTCTGTGTGTTGTATTAATTTGTTTTGTAATTTTCCCTATGGTTCTTGCACCCAGACCTGACTGGGGTTAACTGCCTGTGACTCTGGGAACAGCATAGCTTCCTGTGAGTGCCAGTGGCACCCAGGGCTGAGCATGTTGCAGGGTCATGGGATTTGTACCCAGTCCAGTATGAGAGTGCAGTTCCCTTCCGTGTTTTGTATATGTCTAGGGTGATTACATATTCCTGTGCACCCTTCTCTTGTTCCTAGTTTGTTTGGCTTTGAAAGCTTGCATTGTGTGGCTGTTTTAGGGTCCCAGGTATTGGAAAGGACCTTGATGAGGTACCTGGGCTTGTCCCATTTGGCCAGATGCGGTAACTAACCTTTCCATTTTTGCTTTTAAATCTTAGCTGAGAGCTTGTAAGTGAGTGCTGGGTTTTCTCTGTGTGTTGTATTAATTTGTTTTGTAATTTTCCCTATGGTTCTTGCACCCAGACCTGACTGGGATTAACTGCCTGTGACTCTGGGAACAGCACAGCTTCCTGTGAGTGCCAGTAGCACCCAGGGCTGAGCATGTTGCAGGGTCATGGGATTTATTACCGGTCCAGTATGAGAGTGCAGTTCCCTTCCGTGTTTTGTATATGTCTAGGGTGATTACATATTCCTGTGCACCCTTCTCTTGTTCCCAGTTTGTTTGGCTTTGAAAGCTTGCATTGTGTGGCTGTTTTAGGGTCCCAGGTATTGGAAAGGACCTTGACGAGGTACCTGGGCTTGTCCCATTTGGCCAGATGCGGTAACTAACCTTTCCATTTTTGCTTTTAAATCTTAGCTGAGAGCTTGTAAGTGAGTGCTGGGTTTTCTCTGTGTGTTGTATTAATTTGTTTTGTAATTTTCCCTATGGTTCTTGCACCCAGAGACTGGGGTTAACTGCCTGTGACTCTGGGAACAGTACAGCTTCCTGTGAGTGCCAGTGGCACCCAGGGCTGAGCATGTTGCAGGGTCATGGGATTTTTACCCGGTCCAGTATGAGAGTGCAGTTCCCTTCCGTGTTTTGTATATATATATATATATATATATATATATATATAAATATATATATATATATATATATATATAAATATTACAAAATGTATCACACCAAAAATGTATTAAATACCTATGTGGTAAAATATCAGCCTAGTTTTTATCACAATTCACACACACACACACACAAACACATATATATACTGTATATATATATATATATATATATATATATATATATATATATATATATATATATATATATATATATATATATATTATATATACACACAATCATATTATAGTGCTTGCTATATTACTTGCAGCCAGCAGGTGGCAGTGGTGCATAACGTTTAAGAATTACAGCAGTGAAGATTTCTAAGATGGAAAACGTTTTTACTACATTTGTTATGTATATTCTTTACTGATGCATAATGATTTTTTTTAATTTTATATCTGTATTCCTAGACTACAGATGTAAAATTAAAAAAAAACGCTTTTTATTGGTAAAGAATATACATAACACAAATGTAGTAAAAACGTTTTCCATCTTAGAAATTTTCACTGCTGTAATTCTCCCTGATCGGCTACACTGAACTGCTCTACTTGCTGGCCACTGCTGCTGCAGTCTACACTCTATCTTTATGCTGTCATAAGATCTGGAGTGAGTTTTTGCCTAAGTAGATATGATGATAAAGTAGGATAGAGACATACCTTGATTAGCAGTGCCAGTGCTTGTTCCACATGTGCGCAAGTCTGCAGCCCCTCCTCCCCTGACCACCAGATCGCTCTCTCATTGGCTAAGTAATGGCTATGCATTATGGGACTTGTAGTTAGTTTCTAGCCTTGGGAGTTCTCCCTGCTGCCCGCCCATAGAAATGGCCCAACCGCACACTGAAAATTGTGTTATTAGCAAAGTTATAGGCTCTGTTATGGGCGGAGCAGCAGGCACATAGAAAAACTGTGCAAATGGATATAGCAGGCTATACCTCTCTACCACGTGTGCGGTAGAGAGGTATAGAAGTATATAAAAGGGTTTTTTATTATTAAACAGGACAGTAGACTGGAACCTTTTTTGGCAGAATAAATATAATTTTTCCAATAGGGGGGCTATTGGAGAAGTTATATTTATTCAGCCAAAAAATTTATTTTCTTTCTTTTTTCTTTTTTTTCCCAGGAGGCTCCCGTGCGGTTGTGATCATATGGTGGACCCTCCACTGCCTCCATGACTCTTTGATGTTCCCTTTAATAAAATATTGAGAATATGATAGTGAAAGACAGCACTTATTTTCCTTCTGCGGCACAGGAAAAGGGTTAGCCAGACCCCAATGTATATCCAAAAGAAAGTATTTATCCAGCCATCAGTTAAACTTTAAAATAGACCTTTATTCATTTCTTACAGGGTCCATCATGTCAAACAACGTTTCAAACCTATACTAGGTAGGGACATGATTAAGAACCTAGTATAGGTTTGAAACGTTGTTTGACATGATGGACCCTGTAAGAAATGAATAAAGGTCTATTTTAAAGTTTAACTGATGGCTGGATAAATAATTCCCTTTAATAAAATGTCATTTGAAATTTGACCTTTACATACTACACAAGGAGTTGGTGTTTGTCCCTTTTATTTCTATATATAGGAACAGACAATGAGATCAGTCAGCTGGGTTAATCTTTCCTGACCACCTTACTTACACTTGTTAAAGTGTGCTTGTCTTGTTAGTAGCACACTTGCATTCTACATTATATATTTCTGCATTGTGTGCTGTATTACACCAAAGAGGTGCCCTTTTCATTTGGACCTTTACATAGAAGATTTAACCCCTTTGTTGCACAGGAGCTCCCATTTTCTAAACTTGTACTATTTCTATATTCTCTGCTGAGTGTAATAAATAGTAAACAATCAAAGGGATTGTGTGAGCCCTTATAGGATGTATTACCTATATATACCAATGACTTCTACACCTACTACCTCCACCTTGAGATCATGGGAACGATTTATGAAAGTGCAAGCAGACATGATACGATGTAGCGAATCATGTCCGCCGCACATCAATAAATGCCGACCACATACGCTGTCTGCATTTATGATTGCACAAGCAGTTCTTGCGAACTGCTTGTGCAATACCCGCCCCTGCAGATTCGCAGCCAATCGACTGCTAGCAGGGGGTGTCAATTGGCCCAATCGTTTAGGATCGGGCGGATTGATGTCCGCAGCCTCAGAGCAGGCGGACCAGTTATGGAGCAGCGGTCTTTAGACCACTGCTTCATAACTGCTGTTTTGGCGCGCAAACAGGGGAATCAAGCTCCATTTAGAGCTTGATAATTCGTCCCCCATGACTCTTTTTTATAAAAAAAAAAAACGTTTAATAAAGGGAATTTTATTTTTTTCATGATTCAGACAGAGCATGTACAACCCCAAAAAGTTGGGACAGTATGGAAAAATGCAAAAAAAACAAACAAAAAAGTAATTTTAAAATTTGACTCACACTGTACTATATTGAAAACACATTCTAAACAAATTATTTGATGTTTTTGTTTATTTTAGGTTTGAATTTAATTTTACAGGTACTTTTTTTTTTTTTTTTTTAAGTTAGTTTATGGGTATTTTAATTTGTGTTAGGTTATGGGGTTTAGATGTTAGTTTATTACTTTGTGTTGTGGGGGGATGGCGATTTAGGGGTTGATAGTTTATTTATTAAGTTTGCGATGCGGGGGATGGCGGTTTAGGGGTTAATAGTTTATTTAGTTAGTTTGCGATGCGGGGGTGGCGGTTTAGGGGTTAATAGTTTTTTCATTAGTTTGCAATGTGGGGAAGCTGAATTTAATGAAGTGTTTAGCCCTTTTCAGGGGTTAAGCACAAAGCTCTATGCAAGCAAAAGTGCATTATTAAAATGCTTTTGGAACATTTCATTTTTGAACTTTTAAAGTATTAGAAAGCATTAAAGTATTTTTTATAAATACATAGCATATATCAGTTCTACAAATAAATGAAATAGTAACAATTTAAATATACAATTTTAAAAGCATTTCAAACTAATTTTTAAAACATATTTGCATTGTTTTGCTGTCCAGGAATATACTCCTTAAAACGTATTGATCATGTGTATGTTTATTTATACATACATTAATTAAGTAAAGTCTGGGGACATAGTAAACTGCACAAAACTGAATAACAGAAAACATATTAAATAAATTATGAAAGCCAATTATAGTGTTTATTGTGTATAATTAAACTTTTTGGGCAAGATTACAAGTGGAGCGCAAAATAGTACTTTCGCAAGGGCGATATTTGCGCTCCACTTAGTAATACCAGTGCACGCAAATGTGTGCTGGTATTACAAGTTAGCCGCAATGTGAACACAACCTCGCATTCGCATTGCATGGAAGCTTTGCGCTCACAAGAGTGAACTTCCATAGGCTCCAATGGGACCCTTATTCTTATGTCGTGGGACATGGCATGAGAACCTAGCGCAGCGAAGGGGGTAAGTCGTGCAACGATGGGCAGCAAATGTTAAATATTCATGTATATGAATATATACATATACCGTATTGTTCCGCATATAGGCCGCACTTTTTTCCCTTGATTTGTTGCTTTAAATGTGCAGTGCGGCCTATATGCGGGGCGTGGCCTATAATCGGGTGTTTTTTCGGCAAAATTGTAGTTGTGCAGTACAGCTGAACTTCCGGTGCACCCTGTGGCCTTATGGGGATTGTAGTCCACCAGAGTTGGGTAGTTTTGCAACATTTTGCAATAGTTGATTGGTTTGGATGATGAGCAGGATGTTCATATGCAGGAGCCACCGCTGTGAAGGTGTGTGAAGATGCGGTAATACTGTGCTGAGCACAGTGTAATTTGGAGAACGGGCATATACAGCCGAACTTCCGGTGCACCCTGTGGCCTTATGGGGACTGTAGTCCACCGGATTGGATAGTTCTTCAACGTCTTGCAATAGTTCATGTGAGTCCGTTTTGCTACTGATATTGTCAGGTAAGAAAGTGCTTTTTTTCCCCATCACATCTTACCTGCTAATAATGTACCAGTACATACAAAATTGCAGCTTTAATGTGTTAAAATAAAAAAAGGAAAGATGCTGTAGTCCTTTGTACTGGTAATTTCACATGTGAAAAAAAGCCTTTATTCAGCCATTACAGCTTTAATGGCTGAATAAAGTTTTTTTCACATTTTAAATTATTGAGGAGGAAAACATCTTTCCTTTTTTTTTTTTCTATACTCTTGGAGAAGTGTAAAACTATCCCCTGGGTGCTGACACCCTGCATTGGGACTCATTGCTTGCACATGTTGTGTATTTTCTTTAAAAATTGAATTTCTTCAAAATGGCACCAAACTTTAAGGGTGCGGCCTATATTCAGGTGCGGCCTATATGCGGCACAATACGGTATATTTATGTGTTTATTTGTGTATATACACATATTACCACATAAATATATATGTATATAAGCATATACATATATATTTACAGGAAATGCACAGTTCCCCATAGACCATAATGTAAAGGCACTTTTCAGTGCTATCTTTTCTAACTACCCACACTTTTGTGCAGTTTTTTTTATTAAAAAAAAATCCTACATTTTTTTTAATAAAAATAAATAAAATATACTTTATTTCGGGGTCAATTGGGGAACTTTTGGAAAATTAACCAGAGATCTGATATCGAGTGAATTTTCGGAGCGAGCTTGTGGTAGCAATAACCAGACACATGTAATGGCTGGTTATTTATATTGCTCCTATAAATGGGCGAATTTGCCTGCTTACGGGTGTGCGATAAATTAGCACTCCACTTATAATCTAGCCCTATATGGATAATTACATTTTTGCTTTAAAGGGCCATAATAATTAATGCCTTTGGCAAACAAGAAAATAAACATTGTTATCCAAATATCACAGAAAAAAATTAATATATATTAATTACCATGAAGGTAAAAATATTAATTTATTTCTAAAGTAGTGCATTTTATGATGATTCCCAATGTCCTCAAAATGGACGTTTTCCTATAACTCCATGACCAATCATCTGTACCTTCCTTATTCATCTTGGGATCTCGCTCCCATCTGTGCAGTATTAAAAATACATGAGACCCAAAATTTTTCTATTTGCCTATTGTACCACATGACGTATATATACATCGGAGCTGCAGGAAGTTATAGCCGAGAGCTGGAGTTCCTGAACTCATGGTATCTGTCTTCATATGGAACCGTAGCACGATCGGTACTCTGGTGCCATATGAAGGCAGATGCCATATTATTACAGACGGTGTAACGATCATCGGCTGGTGCTGGCGGATGGTGTGGGAGGAAAATCAGGAGGCAGGGAGGCAGTCCAGCAGCAGTGGGAAGAGGGAGAGGGAGAGAGTGGGATGACCCTACACTGCAGAAAAATAAATAAAGGGAGGGATTGGGAGCTACATTACAGAAAAAAGGTAGTTGGGGGTCTCTGACTAATGATCACCGGAGGGGGAGGTGAGGTGTCCACTGCACTACAAAAAATATTTAAAAAAAATTAAAAAGTATGTGATTTATAGGTACTAGCAGACAGCTGCCAGTACTAAAGATGGCCACAAGTAGTGGGAGGGGGAGGGCTTGAGAGCTATTTGTGGGATCAGAGAGGTGGGTGCATTGAGGAAGATCACTACACTGCAGAATTTATTTTTTTTAAATATATTTTAACCCCCCCCCCACACACACACACACACACACTAAACTGCAATCTGGCAGATTGTCTGCTAGTACCTAAGATGGGGGTGACCACTGGGCAGCAAAGGAAGAAAGCTGTTTGGGAGGGATCATGTAGGGATCAGAGGGTGGGAGGTGTCAGGTGGGAGGGATATCTCTACAATAAAGCTAAAATTAACCTTAAAAGCTACCTGATTCAACTCTTCACTGCCGGGAATAATGCAGCTGCAATTAGCAGCATTCTAATTACCAAAAAGCAATGGCAAAGCCATGTATATCTGCTATTTCTGAACAAAAAGGATCCCAGAGAAGCTTTTACAATAATTTGTGCAATGATTGCACAAGCGGTATGTAAATAATTTAAGTGAGGAACCCAACGTTTGTGAAAAAGTTGACAAGTTTTTATATATGATCGCATTTGTCGGTGAAATGGTGGCATGAAATATACCAAAATGGGCCTTGATCAATACCTTGGGTTGTCTTCTTAAAATATATAGTTCTGACAGGTAAATAAAAAAACAAAGATCTATTTCTTTTTAAAGTTCTTCTCTGAAAGTCCTGGTAGTGAAGGGGTTAAACAACTTTCAATGTAATTATATTATCTATTTTGCTTTTTGTTGCTTCGATGAGGACTTCTGCTGCTTCTTGAGGATGGATGTCGGGTCTTCAAAACTGTAAGTAGATCTTCAGGGGTTAGTGTTAGGCTTTTTTTAAGGGTTTATTGGGTGGGTTTTTTGTTTTAGATTAGGGTTTGGGCAATTGAAAAAGAGCTAAATGCCCTTTTAAGGGCAATGCCCATCCAAATGCCCTTTTCAGGGCAATGGGGAGCTTAGGTTTTTTAGTTAGGTTTTTATTTGGGGGGTTGGTTGTGTGGGTGGTGGGTTTTACTGTTGGGGGGGTTGTTTGTATTTTTTTTTTTACAAGTAAAAGAGCTGATTTCTTTGGGGCAATGCACCGAAAAAGGTCCTTTTAAGGGCTATTGGTAGTTTAGTTTAGTTTAAGATATAAGTTTTTTTTATTTTGGGGGCTTTTTTTTATTTTGATAGTGCTCTTAGATTAGGTGTAATTAGTTTAAATATCTGATCATTTATTTTTTATTTTGTGTAATTAGTGTTTTTTTTTGTAATTTAGGTAATTGTATTAAATGTAGGTAATTTATTTAATTGTAGTGTAAGGTTAGGAGTTAGTGTAATTCAGGTTAGGTTTTATTTTACAGGTAAATTTGTATTTATTTTAGCTAGGTAGTTAGTAAATAGTTATTAACTATTTACTAACTATTCTACCTAGTTAAAATAAATACAAACTTGCCTGTAAAATAAAAATAAACCCTAAGCTAGCTGCAATGTAACTATTAGTTATATTGCAGCTAGCTTAGGTTTTATTTCATAGGTAAGTATTTAGTTTTAAATCAGAATTATTTAGGTAATGATAGGAATTTTTATTTAGATTCCTTTTAATTATATTTAAGTTAGGGAGTGTTAGGGTTAGACTTAGGGGTTAATAAATTTAGTATAGTGGCGACAACGTTGGGGGCGGCAGATTATGGGTTAATAAATGTAGGTAGGTGGTGGCGATGTTAGGGGCGGCAGATTAGGGGTTAATAATATTTAACTAGTGTTTGCGATGCGGGAGTGCGGCGGTTTAGGGGTTAATATGTTTATTATAGTGGCGGCGATGTCCGGAGCGGCAGATTAAGGGTTAATAAGTGTAGGCAGGTTGTGACGACATTGGGGGCGGGAGATTAGGGGTTAATAAATATAATGTAGGTGTCGGCGATGTCGGGAGCAGCAGATTAGGGGTTAATAAGTATAATGTAGGTGTCGGCGATATTAGGGACGGCAGATTAGGGGTTAATAAGTGTAAGATTAGGGGTGTTTAGACTTGGGGTTCATGTTAGGGTGTTAGGTGTTTCCCCATAGGAATCAAAGGGGCTGCATTACGGAGCTTTAGGCTGCTTATTTGCAGGTGTTAGGCTTTTTTCAGCTGGCGCTTCCCATTGATATCTATGGGGAAATCGTGCACGAGCACGTAAAACCAGCACAATTTTGCTCTACGCTCACTTCTTGCCTAATAACGCTGGGTTTATGAAAACCTGTAATACCAGCGCTGTAGGAAAGTGAGTGGTGACAATAACGTGCAAGTTAGTACCGCACCCCTCTTACCGCAAAACTCGTAATCTAGTTGTAAGTTAACACTCGAGCGGGAGCAATAAATACTGCTCCACTCTGGTCCTTAATAAATATTTGCCTAAACTTACACTAGTTTCTGAGTCTAATGCAGAATATGACTAGAATGCCCTTTAGGTAGTAATATAAAGAGAATAAATTGGGCCCGTAGTTCTTATTTGCCATTAAAATATGCGATTGTGTAACAAAAGTGACAAAGTAGAGCACTGCGGCAATAGGCGTAATATTAGTGCAGTCCTAGAGGTAGAACAAATGTAAAGGGTTATAGTAGCGTTATAGTCTAATACTAATGTAGAAATAAGTGTAGACTCTTAGATCAGTTAACATAAATAAGATAAGTGAGTGAGGTGATCTTTATCTAACTTAACCTTGCGTGGCTTTAGCCATCTGGTAATGTAATTGAGAGGACACCCATGGGATGATGTGAGATAAAAATCTATCTATAGTGCTGATCACTGTAATAGCAGCCATATTATTTAAAGAATGACGGCTATTAGTTATCAACATATGATACAATGTTGTGGTGGAAAAATGTTATCTGTAATCTTTATAGTTAAGTTATACAATAATGTTATTTCCTGCTTCATTCCCTACAATTAATTTTGTCTAAGTTCATATTAAATTTGGCTTCAACAAGCATTTGTTGTAAATGTGAATGTAAAAGCTAAGTATCAGTAGCTCTGAATTTTCATATAACCAGAATAACCCAATAGTGGCATTGTTTTGCTAAATATTCCCAAAAAACTCTGGGCTAGATTACGAGTGGTGCGTTAACTGTTGCGTGCGAGTGATTAGGGGTTTATTGCGGCAGTTTGTGTGCGTCGGAAGTAGCTCTCTCTTACGAACTGAAAGAAAACACATTTAAAAGTACAGTTACACTCATAATAACACTGCCTAATAAAAATTATTTAACAAAAAATTAGCATAAAAAAGGTTATAAGGGCTCAAAGATATAAGGTGTCAGGGGCCCCATTACATATGATTAGTGATTAACCCCTAAACCGCCATCGCTGACACTAAATAAAGTGGCTAACCCCTAAACCACCGCCCCCGCATTGCTAACACCTAAATAAACCTATTAACCCTTAAACCGCCGGCCCCCACATTGCTACTACTATAATAAAACTATTAACCCCTAAACCGCCCCCGAATCAATAACACCTAAATAAAGTTATTAACCCCTAAATCGCTGGCCTCCACATCACTACTACTATAATAAACCTATTAACACATAAACCGCCAGCCCCCACATCGCTACTAATAAAATAAACGTATTAACCCCTAAACCACCCCCCCACAACGCAATAAACCTAATTAAACTATTAACCCCTAAACCGCCATCCCCCTACAATGCATATAACTAATTTAATCACAAAGCCCCCTAACCTAACACCCCCTAAATTAACCCTAATTACATAAAATAAAAAATACTAAGTTAAAATTAAAATAAAAAATCCTATCATTACTTAAAAAAACTAAGATTAAATTAAAATAAATAAATCTAAAATTACAAAAAATACGTCTAAAAAATAAAGCGGATGTAAAAGCCTAAAAAAGTTTAGGGATATCAGAGGTTACTTACAGACCCTCAGCCACAATCGCTGCCTAACTTGGCTTCTTATCTCTGACCGTTAATCCCAGCACAAGCGCAGTGCTGGAAAATAATATTTGCCACACAAAATATTGACATTTTGTGCCCAATTTGGACATTTCCATTTAGGGGTGTACTCACTTTTGTTGCCAACGGTTTAGACATTAATGGCTGTGTGTTGAGTTATTTTGAGGGGACAGCAAATGTACACTGTTATACAGGCTGTACACTCACTACTTTACATTGTAGCAAAGTGTCATTTCTTCAGTGTTGTCACATGAAAAGATATAATAAAATATTTACAAAAATGTGAGGGGTGTACTCACTTTTGTGGGATACTATATATATATAGTTGATTATATATAGGTATAGATACAGGGAGTGCAGAATTATTAGGCAAGTTGTATTTTTGAGGATTAATTTTATTATTGAACAACAACCATGTTCTCAATGAACCCAAAAAATATATCAAAGCTGAATAGTTTTGGAAGTAGTTTTTAGTTTGTTTTTAGTTATAGCTATTTTAGGGGGATATCTGTGTGTGCAGGTGACTATTACTGTGCATAATTATTAGGCAACTTAACAAAAAACAAATATATACCCATTTCAATTATTTATTTTTACCAGTGAAACCAATATAACATCTCAACATTCACAAATATACATTTCTGACATTCAAAAACAAAACAAAAACAAATCAGTGACCAATATAGCCACTTTTCTTTGCAAGGACACTCAAAAGCCTGCCATCCATGGATTCTGTCAGTGTTTTGATCTGTTCACCATCAACATTGCGTGCAGCAGCAACCACAGCCTCCCAGACACTGTTCAGAGAGGTGTACTGTTTTCCCTCCTTGTAAATCTCACATTTGATGATGGACCACAGGTTCTCAATGGGGTTCAGATCAGGTGAACAAGGAGGCCATGTCATTAGATTTTTTCTTTTATACCCTTTCTTGCCAGCCACGCTGTGAAGTACTTGGACGCGTGTGATGGAGCATTGTCCTGCATGAAAATCATGTTTTTCTTGAAGGATGCAGACTTCTTCCTGTACCACTGCTTGAAGAAGGTGTCTTCCAGAAACTGGCAGTAGGACTGGGAGTTGAGCTTGACTCCATCCTCAACCCGAAAAGGCCCCACAAGCTCATCTTTGATGATACCAGCCCAAACCAGTACTCCACCTTGCTGGCGTCTGAGTCGGACTGGAGCTCTCTGCCCTTTACCAATCCAGCCACGGGATCATCCATCTGGCCCATCAAGACTCACTCTCATTTCATCAGTCCATAAAACCTTAGAAAAATCAGTCTTGAGATATTTCTTGGCCCAGTCTTGACATTTCAGCTTGTGTGTCTTGTTCAGTGGTGGTCGTCTTTCAGCCTTTCTTACCTTGGCCATGTCTCTGAGTATTGCACACCTTGTGCTTTTGGGCACTCCAGTGATGTTGCAGCTCTGAAATATGGCCAAACTGGTGGCAAGTGGCATCTTGGCAGCTGCACGCTTGACTTTTCTCAGTTCATGGGCAGTTATTTTGCGCCTTGGTTTTTCCACACGCTTCTTGCGACCCTGTTGACTATTTTGAATGAAACGCTTGATTTCTCCTGTTAAGTGTGGTCAGTCCACGGGTCATCATTACTTCTGGGATATTATCTCCTCCCCTACAGGAAGTGCAAGAGGATTCACCCAGCAGAGCTGCTATATAGCTCCTACCCTCTACGTCACCCCCAGTCATTCTCTTGCACCCAACGAATAGATAGGATGTGTGAGAGGACTGTGGTGATTTAATTAGTTTATTACCTTCAATCAAAAGTTTGTTATTTTATAATAGCACCGGAGTGTGTTATTCATTCTCTGGTAGAATTTGAAGAAGAATCTACCTGAGTTTTTTCTATGATTTTAGCCGGAGTAGTTAAGATCATATTGCTGTTTCTCGGCCATCTGAGGAGAGGTAAACTTCAGATCAGGGGACAGCGGGCAGATTAATCTGCAAAGAGGTATGTAGCAGTTTATTATTTTCTGACATGGAATTGATGAGAAAATCCTGCCATACCGTTATAATGTAAACTCAGCCTTAAATGCAGTAGATGTAGCTGGTATCAGGCTGTCATGTATGTATATTTTACACTTCAGTATTCTGGGGAATGGTACTTCACTGGATTTATACTGTATGCATAGACTTAACCTAATTTGCAGGGACTTGCAATAGGTTTTAAATAACAATTAATTTATTGAGGTTAAACGTTTTTTTGCTGGCATGTAAAAACGTTTATTTCTCTGAGGTACTGGGTGAAAAAATGTTTTGGGCACTATTTTTTCCACTTGGCAATAGTTTTGTTTAAATTAAAGCAGTTTACTGATCTCTCTCACTGTTATGTGTGAGAGGGAGGGGCCATTTTTGGCGCTTTTACTACGCATCAAAAAACTCAGTCAGAGGTTCATTTTCTTCCTGCATGATCCGGTTCATCTCTACAGAACTCAGGGATCTCCAAAGCCTTTTTTGAGGGAGGTAATCATTCACAGCAGAGCTGTGAAGATTGTAGTTGACTGTGATAAAAAACGTTTATTTGTGTATTTTTTCTGCTGCCAGGGTTAGTTATCCTTTGCTAACGGGAACAATCCTTTGCTAAAATTGTATATTTCTTACAAAGATTTGATGCTATAACTTAATTATTTTCAACTGTCATAATTTTTTCTGTGCTTCTTATAGGCACAGTTCGTTTTCATATTATTGTAAATTACTTGAAAAGCATTTCCAAGTTGCTAGTTTATTGCTAGTGTGTTAAACATGTCTGATTCAGAGGAAAATACATGTGCTATATGTACTAATGCCAAAGTGGAGCCCAATAGAAATTTATGTACTAATTGTATTGACGTTACTTTAAATAAAAGTCAATCTGTACAAACTGAACATATTTCACCTAACAACGAGGGGAGAGTTATGCCGACTAACTCGCCTCACGTGTCAGTACCTGCATCTCCCGCTCGGGGAGGTGCGTGATATTGTAGCGCCGAGTACATCTGGGCGGCCATTTCAAATCACATTACAGGATATGGCTACTGTTATGACTGAAGTTTTGGCTAAATTACCAGAACTTAGAGGCAAGCGTGATCACTCTGGGGTGAGAACAGAGTGCGCTGATAATATTCGGGCCATGTCAGACACTGCGTCACAGGTGGCAGAACATGAGGACGGAGAACTTCATTCTGTGGGTGACGGTTCTGATCCAAACAGACTGGATTCAGATATTTCAAATTTTAAATTTAAGCTGGAAAACCTCCGTGTATTACTAGGGGAGGTGTTAGCGGCTCTGAATGATTGTAACACAGTTGCAATACCAGAGAAAATGTGTAGGTTGGATAAATATTTTGCGGTACCCCGGCGAGTACTGATGTTTTTTCCTATACCTAAGAGACTTACTGAAATTGTTACTAAGGAGTGGGATAGGCCCGGTGTGCCGTTCTCACCTCCTCCGATATTTAGAAAAATGTTTCCAATAGACGCCACCACACGGGACTTATGGCAAACGGTCCCTAAGGTGGAGGGAGCAGTTTCTACTTTAGCTAAGCGTACCACTATCCCGGTGGAGGATAGCTGTGCTTTTTCAGATCCAATGGATAAAAAATTAGAGGGTTACCTTAAGAAAATGTTTGTTCAACAAGGTTTTATATTGCAACCTCTTGCATGTATTGCGCCTGTCACGGCTGCAGCAGCATTTTGGTTTGAGTCTCTGGAAGAGACACTTGAATCATCTACACTAGATGAGATTACACTCAAACTTAAAACCCTTAAGTTAGCTAACTCATTTATTTCAGATGCCGTAGTACATTTAACTAAACTTACGGCTAAGAATTCCGGATTTGCCATTCAGGCACGCAGAGCACTGTGGCTAAAATCCTGGTCAGCTGATGTTACTTCTAAATCTAAATTGCTTAATATACCTTTCAAAGGGCAGACCTTATTCGGGCCCGGGTTGAAGGAGATTATCGCTGACATTACAGGAGGTAAAGGCCATGCCCTGCCTCAGGACAAAGCCAAACCTAGGGCTAGACAGTCTAATTTTCGTTCCTTTGAAACCTGCTGCTGCCCCTAAGACAGCATGAATCGAGGGCCCCCGATCCGGGACCGGATCTAGTAGGGGGCAGACTTTCTCTCTTCGCCCAGGCTTGGGCAAGAGATGTTCAGGATCCCTGGGTGTTAGAGATCATATCTCAGGGATACCTTCTGGACTTCAAATCCTCTCCCCCAAGAGGGAGATTTCATCTGTCAAGGTTGTCAACAAACCAAATAAAGAAAGAAGTGTTCCTACGCTGCGTACAAGATCTTTTATTAATGGGAGTGATCCATTCCAGTTCCGCGGTCGGAACAAGGACAAGGGTTTTACTCAAATCTGTTTGTAGTTCCCAAAAAAGAGGGAACTTTCAGACCAATCTTGGATTTAAAGATCCTAAACAAATTCCTAAGAGTTCCATCGTTCAAGATGGAAACTATTCGAACAATTTTGCCCATGATCCAAGAGGGTCAGTACATTACCACAGTGGATTTAAAGGATGCTTACCTTCACATACCGATTCACAGAAATCATTACCGGTATCTAAGGTTTGCCTTTCTAGACAGGCATTACCAGTTTGTAGCTCTTCCATTCGGATTGGCTACGGCTCCAAGAATCTTCACAAAGGTTCTGGGTACTCTTCTGGCGGTACTAAGACCGCGAGGAATTTCGGTAGCTCCGTACCTAGACGACATTCTGATACAAGCTTCAAGCTTTCAAACTGCCAAGTCTCATACAGAGTTAGTACTGGCATTTCTAAGGTCGCATGGATGGAAGGTGAACGAAAAGAAGAGTTCTCTCTTTCCACTCACAAGAGTTCCCTTCTTGGGGACTCTGATAGATTCTGTAGAAATGAAGATTTACCTGACAGAAGACAGGTTAACAAAGCTTCAAAATGCATGCCGGGTCCTTCATTCCATTCAACACCCGTCAGTAGCTCAATGCATGGAGGTGATCGGCTTAATGGTAGCGGCAATGGACATAGTACCTTTTGCACGCCTACATCTCAGACCGCTGCAATTGTGCATGCTAAGTCAGTGGAATGGGGATTACTCAGATTTGTCCCCCACTCTGAATCTGAATCAAGAGACCAGAAATTCTCTTCTATGGTGGCTTTATCGGCCACACCTGTCCAGGGGGATGCCATTCAGCAGGCCAGACTGGACAATAGTAACAACAGACGCCAGCCTACTAGGTTGGGGTGCTGTCTGGAATTCTCTGAAGGCTCAGGGACTATGGAATCAGGAGGAGAGTCTCCTTCCAATAAACATTCTGGAATTGAGAGCAGTTCTCAATGCCCTTCTGGCTTGGCCCCAGTTAACAACTCGGGGTTCATCAGGTTTCAGTCGGACAACATCACGACTGTAGCTTACATCAACCATCAGGGAGGGACAAGAAGCTCCCTAGCAATGATGGAAGTATCAAAGATAATTCGCTGGGCAGAGTCTCACTCTTGCCACCTGTCTGCAATCCACATCCCGGGAGTGGAGAACTGGGAGGCGGATTTCTTAAGTCGTCAGACTTTTCATCCGGGGGAGTGGGAACTTCATCCGGAGGTCTTTGCCCAGATACTTCGACGTTGGGGCAAACCAGAGATAGATCTCATGGCGTCTCGTCAGAACGCCAAGCTTCCTCGCTACGGGTCCAGATCCAGGGATCCGGGAGCGGTTCTGATAGATGCTTTGACAGCACCTTGGACCTTCGGGATGGCTTATGTGTTTCCCCCCTTCCCGATGCTTCCTCGATTGATTGCCAGAATCAAACAGGAGAGAGCATCAGTGATTCTAATAGCACCTGCATGGCCACGCAGGACTTGGTATGCAGATCTAGTGGACATGTCATCCTGTCCGCCTTGGTCTCTACCTCTGAAACAGGACCTTCTGATCCAGGGTCCATTCAAACATCAAAATCTAACTTCTCTGAAGCTGACTGCTTGGAAATTGAACGCTTGATTTTATCAAAACGTGGTTTTTCTGAGCCAGTTATTGATACCTTAATACAGGCTAGGAAGCCTGTTACCAGAAGGATTTACCATAAAATATGGCGTAAATACTTATATTGGTGCGAATCCAAGAGTTACTCATGGAGTAAGGTTAGGATTCCAAGGATATTGTCTTTTCTACAAGAAGGTTTAGAAAAGGGGTTATCCGCTAGTTCTTTAAAGGGACAGATTTCAGCTCTGTCCATTCTTTTACACAAACGTCTGTCAGAAGTTCCGGACGTTCAAGCTTTTTGTCAGGCTTTAGCTAGGATCAAGCCTGTGTTTAAAACTGTTGCTCCGCCATGGAGTTTGAACTTAGTTCTTAATGTTTTACAGGGTGTTCCGTTTGAACCCCTTCATTCCATTGATATCAAGTTGTTATCTTGGAAAGTTCTGTTTTTAATGGCTATTTCCTCGGCTCGAAGAGTTTCTGAGTTATCTGCCTTACATTGTGATTCTCCTTATCTGATTTTTCATTCAGACAAGGTAGTTCTGCGTACTAAACCTGGGTTCCTACCTAAGGTGGTCACTAACAGGAATATCAATCAAGAGATTGTTGTTCCATCTTTGTGTCCTAATCCTTCCTCGAAGAAGGAACGTCTGCTACACAATCTAGATGTAGTCCGTGCCCTGAAATTTTATCTACAGGCAACTAAGGATTTTCGTCAAACGTCTTCCCTGTTTGTCGTTTATTCTGGTCAGAGGAGAGGTCAAAAAGCTTCGGCTACCTCTCTCTCTTTTTGGCTTCGTAGCATAATACGATTAGCCTATGAGACTGCTGGACAGCAGCCTCCTGAAAGAATTACAGCTCATTCTACTAGAGCTGTGGCTTCCACTTGGGCCTTTAAGAATGAGGCTTCTGTTGAACAGATTTGCAAGGCTGCAACTTGGTCTTCTCTTCATACTTTTTCCAAATTTTACAAATTTGACACTTTTGCTTCTTCGGAGGCTGTTTTTGGGAGAAAGGTTCTTCAGGCAGTGGTTCCCTCCGTATAAAGAGCCTGCCTGTCCCTCCCGTCATCCGTGTACTTTTGCTTTGGTATTGGTATCCCAGAAGTAATGATGACCCGTGGACTGACCACACTAAACAGGAGAAAACAAAATAAATTCTTACCTGATAAATTAATTTATCCTGTAGTGTGGTCAGTCCACGGCCCGCCCTGTTTTTTTATGGCAGGCTAAAAAAATTTTTGGATTATACTCCAGTCACCACTACACCCTTGGGCTTCTCCTTTCTCGTTGGTCCTTTGGTCGAATGACTGGAGGTGACGTAGAGGGGAGGAGCTATATAGCAGCTCTGCTGGGTGAATCCTCTTGTACTTCCTGTAGGGGAGGAGATAATATCCCAGAAGTAATGATGACCCGTGGACTGACCACACTACAGGAGAAATGAATTTATCAGGTAAGCATAAATTTTGTTTTTTCGATGATCACGCTTCAGAAGCTTTGCAATTTTACGAGTGCTGCATCCCTCTGCAAGATATCTCACTATTTTTGACTTTTCTGAGCCTGCCAAATCCTTCTTTTTACCCATTTTGCCAAAGGAAAGGAAGTTGCCTAATAATTATGCACACCTGATATAGGGTGTTGATGTCATTAGACCACACCCCTTCTCATTACAGAGATGCACATCACCTAATATGCTTAATTGGTAGTAGGCTTTCGAGCCTATACAGCTTGGAGTAAGACAACATGCATAAAGAGGATGATGTGGTCAAAATACTCATTTGCCTAATAATTCTGCACTCCCTGTATATACAGATAATATATATATATATATATATATATATATATATATATATATATACAAAACACGGAAGGGAACTGCACTCTCATACCGGACCGGGTACACATCCCATGACCCCCGCAACATGCTCAGCCCTGGGTGCCACTGGCACTCACAGGAAGCTGTGCTGTCCCCAGAGCCACAAAGCAGTTAACCCCAGACAGGTCTGGGTGCAAGAACCATAGGGAAAATTACAAAACAAATCAATACAACACACAGAGAAAACCCAGCACTCACTCACAAGCTCTCAGCCAAGATTTAAAAGCAAAACTGGAAAGGTTAGTCACTGCATCTGGCCAAATGGGACAAGCTCAGGTACCACGTCAAGGTCCTCTCCAATACCTGAGACCCTAAAACAGCCACACAATGCAAGCTTTCAATTCCAAACAAACTGCAAACAAAAAAAGGGTGCACAGGAATATGTAATCACCCTAGACATATACAAAACACGGAAGGGAACTGCACTCTCTGTGTGTTGTATTGATTTGTTTTGTAATTTTCCCTATGGTTCTTGCACCCAGACCTGTCTGGGGTTAACTGCTTGTGGCTCTGGGATAGCACAGCTTCCTGTGAGTGCCAGTGGCACCCAGGGCTGAGCATGTTGCGGGGTCATGGGATGTGTATCCGGTCCGGTATGAGAGTGCAGTTCCCTTCCGTGTTTTGTATATGTCTAGGGTGATTACATATTCCTGTGCACCCTTTTTTTGTTTGCAGTTTGTTTGGATTTGAAAGCTTGCATTGTGTGGCTGTTTTAGGGTCTCAGGTATTGGAGAGGACCTTGACGTGGTACCTGAGCTTGTCCCATTTGGCCAGATGCGGTGACTAACCTTTCCAGTTTTGCTTTTAAATCTTGGCTGAGAGCTTGTGAGTGAGTGCTGGGTTTTCTCTGTGTGTTGTATTGATTTGTTTTGTAATTTTCCCTATGGTTCTTTGCACCCAGACCTGTCTGGGGTTAACTGCTTGTGGCTCTGGGGACAGTACAGCTTCCTGTGAGTGCCAGTGGCACCCAGGGCTGAGCATGTTTGCGGGGTCATGGGATGTGTACCCGGTCCGGTATGAGAGTGCAGTTCCCTTCCGTGTTTTGTATATGTCTAGGGTGATTACATATTCCTGTGCACCCTTTTTTTGTTTTCAGTTTGTTTGGAATTGAAAGCTTGCATTGTGTGGCTGTTTTAGGGTCTCAGGTATTGGAGAGGACCTTGACGTGGTACCTGAGCTTGTCCCATTTGGCCAGATGCGGTGACTAACCTTTCCAGTTTTGCTTTTAAATCTTGGCTGAGAGCTTGTGAGTGAGTGCTGGGTTTTCTCTGTGTGTTGTATTGATTTGTTTTGTAATTTTCCCTATGGTTCTTGCACCCAGACCTGTCTGGGGTTAACTGCTTGTGGCTCTGGGAACAGCACAGCTTCCTGTGAGTGCCAGTGGCACCCAGGGCTGAGCATGTTGCGGGGTCATGGGATGTGTACCCGGTCCAGTATGAGAGTGCAGTTCCCTTCCGTGTTTTGTATATGTCTAGGGTGATTACATATTCCTGTGCACCCTTTTTTTGTTTTCAGTTTGTTTGGAATTGAAAGCTGGCATTGTGTGGCTGTTTTTAGGGTCTCAGGTATTGGAGAGGACCTTGACGTGGTACCTGAGCTTGTCCCATTTGGCCAGATGCGGTGACTAACCTTTCCAGTTTTGCTTTTTAAATCTTGGCTGAGAGCTTGTGAGTGAGTGCTGGGTTTTCTCTGTGTGTTGTATTGATTTGTTTTGTAATTTTCCCTATGGTTCTTGCACCCAGACCTGTCTGGGGTTAACTGCTTGTGGCTCTGGGGACAGCACAGCTTCCTGTGAGTGCCAGTGGCACCCAGGGCTGAGCATGTTGCGGGGTCATGGGATGTGTACCCGGTCCGGTATGAGAGTGCAGTTCCCTTCCGTGTTTTGTATATGTCTAGGGTGATTACATATTCCTGTGCACCCTTTTTTTGTTTTCAGTTTGTTTGGAATTGAAAGCTTGCATTGTGTGGCTGTTTTAGGGTCTCAGGTATTGGAGAGGATCTTGACGTGGTACCTGAGCTTGTCCCATTTGGCCAGATGCGGTGACTAACCTTTCCAGTTTTGCTTTTAAATCTTGGCTGAGAGCTTGTGAGTGACTGCTGGGTTTTCTCTGTGTGATGTATTGATTTGTTTTGTAATTTTCCCTATGGTTCTTGCACCCAGACCTGTCTGGGGTTAACTGCTTGTGGCTCTGGGGACAGCACAGCTTCCTGTGAGTGCCAGTGGCACCCAGGGCTGAGCATGTTGCGGGGTCATGGGATGTGTACCCGGTCCGGTATGAGAGTGCAGTTCCCTTCCGTGTTTTGTATATGTCTAGGGTGATTACATATTCCTGTGCACCCTTTTTTTGTTTTCAGTTTGTTTGGAATTGAAAGCTTGCATTGTGTGGCTGTTTTAGGGTCTCAGGTATTGGAGAGGACCTTGACGTGGTACCTGAGCTTGTCCCATTTGGCCAGATGCGGTGACTAACCTTTCCAGTTTTGCTTTTAAATCTTGGCTGAGAGCTTGTGAGTGAGTGCTGGGTTTTCTCTGTGTGTGTTATATATATATATATATATATATATATATATATATATATATATATATATATATTAATATCTATTTATAAATATTTAGAACATAGTTTGCTATATTGGAATGTGAAATACATTAAATAACACTTTATTAAATATGAATGTAATATAAATATGCTTTTTCATGTTTTCATCTACTTAACTGCGATGGGCTGTAAATACATATATATATATATAATCTGTATACACTCTGAATCATATATACATTCTTAATCTTTTGTAGTTGTTTTCAGAAGTTTAATGTACCTTTAAGCTTTGATAAAAAAAAAAGTAAATACAAACATCATGGGGTTGATCACAATTCTATAGACAAACTTATCAAATAATTTATCTACAAAAATCTGCATAACAATTGATTGTGTTTTTCTATTGATAAACATTAGATATGTTTTTCTAAAGGATTGCACGACTACCAGATTGGGCCAGATTATGAGTGGGCACTAACAGTTAAGTGTGAGTGATATCTGGTTTATTGTGGCTGTTTGCGCGCATCGGATGTAGTGGTCAATTACAAGTTCAAAGTAAACGCGATCAATTAAAGTTAACACGTCGGGATATTGTTTCCTTAGAGCTATGGTTAAAGGGATAGTAAAGTCCAAATTAAACTTTCAAGGTTCAGATAGGGCATGTCAATTTAAAAAAACTTTCTAATTTACTTTTATCATCAAATTTGTTTTGTTCTCTTGTCATTCTTAGTTTAAAGCTAACCTTAGGTAGGCTCATATGCCAATTTCTAAGCCCTTGAAGGTCGCCTCTGCATTTGACAGTTTTTCCACAGCTAGAGGGTGTTAGTTCATGTGTTTCATATAGAAAATATTGTACTCATGCACGTCAAGTTATTTAAGAGTCAACACCAATTGCCTGAATGCAATCTGTCATAAAATCTGAGATAAGGAGGCAGTCTGCAGAGGCTTAGATACAAGGTACAAAAAATATATTTCTATAACAGTGTTGGTTATGCAAAACTGGCCAATGGTAAATAAAAGGAATATCTATCTTTTTAAATAATAACATTTTTGGTGTTAACTATCCTTTTAACTGTTTCGTAAAACAAAAAAATTATCACAAAACACATCAAAAATATATTACACAATACAGTTACACTCATCATAACACCATCTAATAAAATTATATTTTTTAAATTGCACAAAAAACTTGTTAGGGCTTAAAGATATGAGGTCTCGTGTGTTAGGGAAAAAGGCAGACAAAGGCTTTAACAAAGAGATATATACATGTCTAAATATCTATATGTATGAATATATATTTATATGAATATATATACTAAATATATTATATATATTTATATATATATTTACAGACATATATACACATATAAATACATATAAACACATAAATACATAGGTATATATATATATATATATATATATATATATATATAGACATATATATACGTAAATATTTCACATTCCAATGTTCTGTACATAGCAGAAAATATTTTATGTATTTAGAAATATATATTCCTATATATATATATATATATATATATATATATATATATAATATATATATATATATATATATATATATATATATATATATATCTGTATATATCTATGCCTATATATAATATATATATATATATTTATATATATATGTATAGATATATATTTAAGCAAAAAATCATCAGATATATGTAGAAATATGTATTTATGAATAAATCAAACCTATTCTTCTATGTGAAACGACATTAGAATGTGAAATTTTA
The DNA here is from genome assembly GCF_027579735.1 of Bombina bombina. Lineage (NCBI taxonomy): Eukaryota > Metazoa > Chordata > Amphibia > Anura > Bombinatoridae > Bombina > Bombina bombina. The sequence continues at coordinate 115,332,265 of NC_069507.1, forward strand.
ACTGCAGCTTTTTGCACGCATCGGCTTAGCATTCAAGTGAAACCTTTTTACTTTCAACTTGAAATACGAGCGCTACCCGTCACATGCAAAAACCTTACTTCTAGCGGACTTAAAGCTAGAGCGGGAGCGTTAAATACCACGCCACTTGTTATCTGGCCCATTATTTCTACATATACGATTTTTATAAGATTTTTGGTGAACTATAGTAGGAAATTCTTTATTGGGTTTATACAGCAATATAGACAAACAAGATAAATACACTTTTAGAATTCTAAACAGTCTGCGACTTTTAGAGAATGGGCCTTGGTTTGCAACCACACATTTATGGGTTCAGATGAAGAAGATAGGAAAACTCTTTGTGAACCTAGTCTAGTGAGTTTGATGTTGAAAACTCATATTCTTCCACTAGCAAATATTCCATCTTTTTTATTTAAAGAAACTTTTTTATGACTGTACTTCAAACTACATGATCCAATAACAACCTGATTTATACTGATAACCAAACCATAATTTACATTCCTGCTTCAAATATTTGTTTGTGTCTATTGATATAGAGATGAATCATTATTATTTAGGTACACAGTGTGATGCTTCTCAGAATGTGAGATGAGCAAAACAGATTTGTGAGTTTTCTTTTGAGCACCAATCCTGGCAGCATAAAGTTGTATTTTAATTTTATTGCCACACCTGTCTGATGTATTTACTTGAGCCAAGGAAGTGGAGTTAAACTAGCTCATCTGGAGCAGTGATGACTAAATCTAGGTCATTGTCTGGCATAGTAGACATAAATATGTCTAAGGAATTCAAATGAAAACTTTGAAGAGGAGAAATGTGATCCTTATTGTTCTGAATAATTAATGACCATACAGGCATTATACACAGAGTCATTCTCAGGGAATGCTATACAACATACTTGATTTTGGCATTTAAATGAAGCTCCTGTTTCAGTACAGCAGAGTATTTCATCATCTCAATAGCCACCATCACAAATTTGTATAACTGGTTTAAGAAACGATTCCAGGATCATTTTACAGTAGTCAGAACCCAGCCTCTCACTATTAAAGGGACAGTAAAATTAAAGTTTAAGGGACAGTCTACACCAAAATTTTTATTGTTTAAAAAGATAGATAATCCCTTTTATTACCCATTCCGTAGTTTTGCACAACCAACACAGTTAGATTAATATACTTTTTACCTCTGTGATTACCTTGTATCTAAGCCTCTGCAGACTGCCCCTTAGCTCAGTGCTTTTGACAGACATGCACTTTAGCCAATCAGTGCAGACTCCTAAATAACTCCACGGGAGTGAGCACAATGTTTATCTATATGACACACATGAACTAGTACTGTGTAACTGTGAAAAAACTTTCAAAAGGCTCTGAGCTAAGAAGCGGTTTTCAACGGTTTAGAAATCAGTCTGATCCTACCTGGGTTTAGCTTTTCAAAAAAACACTAAGGGAACAAAGCAAATTTGATGATAAAAGTAAATTGGAAAGTTGTTTAAAATTGCATGCCCTATCTCAATCATGAAAGTTTAATTTTGACTAGACTGTCCCTTTGAACTAATTAGATGGAGCATGACGTTTTAAACAACTTTTTCACTTTACTTCTACTATCAAATTTGCATGTTCTCTTGGTATCTTTTGTATAGAGTAATCCAAGGTGAGCTCAGGAGCGTGCAAGTGTCTTAAGCCAGATGGCAGGCAGCAGTGTTTGCAACATTGTTTATAGCAGTTTTATACATTGTTACAAATACTGCTGCCATAGACTCAGGGGCGGAACTACCATTGGTGTATTTGGTGCTGTGGCACCAGGACCCAAGGGCTGGGAGGCCCATAGAAGCCAGTCTATACATAGCATGTGCAGAATATCTACAATCCTAAATCCTAATACAGGGGAGCCATTTATTAGTGCAGGTGGCAGGTCCATCTATTTATCCTAAAAACCATTATAGAGAGCAGCACGAATATTATTACTATTGCTTACTACTGAGGGGCAGATTTATCATCGGTCTGTCCAACATGATCCGCTAGCAGGGGCTGTCACTCAGCCAGATTGTATAGGATCGTGCAGATTGATGTCCACAGCCTCAGATCAGACGGACCAGTTATGGAGCAGCGGCCTTAAGACTGCTGCTTCCTAACTGCTGTTTCTGACAAGCTGCAAGGCTCATCCGGAAACAGGAGAATCAAGCTCCATTCAGAGCTTGATAATTTGACCCGAGTGTCTTTGGGGGGCCTCAAAATTTTTTTGCACCAGGGCCCTCTGTTTAGTAGGTCTGTCCGCTACTGCATAGACTGCTATAGACACGTGCAAGGTCTAAGCTCCTATCAGCCTACCTAGGCGTAGTCTTTAAAGACACATGAAACCCAAAAATGTTCTTTCATGATTCAGATAGAGAATACAATTTTAAACCACTTTCTAATTTACTTCTATTATCTAATTTGTTTAATTCTCTTGGTATCATTTGTTGAAGGAGCAGCAATGCACTAATGGTTTCTAACTGAACTCATGGGTGAGCCAATCACAATCTATATATATATATATATATATATATATATATATGCAGCCAGTAATCAATAGCTAGAACCTAGGTTCTCTGCTGCTCCTGAGCTTGCCTAGATAAACTTTTCAGCAAGGATAACAAGAGAAGGAAGCAAATTAAAAAATATAAGTAAATGGAAAGGTGGTTTAAAATTGTATTCACTATTTGAATCATGAAAGAAAACTTTTGGGTTTCATGTCCCTTTAATAAAGAATACCCAGAGAGCAAATTTGATAATAGAAGTAAATTCAAAAGTTGTTTAAAATTGCCCGCTCTATCTGAACCATGAAATTAATTTTGTCTTTACTGTGCCTTTAAATAGTATACAAAGCAGCTGTTGGTGTGTTTTGAGACATATAGCATGCAGCTCTCCTAAAGAGGTCTTTTGTTAATGCTTGCAGTGTTCTTAGCTCTATTACTGTCCAACATAAGCTAAACACTTCATATGATTCATCCCTTTAATTTCTTAACTGTCCAATGTGAGTGTATGGGTGTGCGTGTGTATTTGTGCATATATATGAATTAAAAGTTTACAATATTGATTAAAATAGATTGATTAAAGGGACACTGAACCCAAAAATTTTCTTTCGTGATTCAGATAGAGCATGAAATTTTAACCAACTTTCTAATTTACTCCTATTATCAAATTTTCTTTATTCTCTTGGTATCTTTATTTGAAAGGCAAGAATGTAAGTTTAGATGCCGGACCATTTTTGGTGAATAACCTAGGTTGTCCTTGCTGATTAGTGGATACATTCATCCACCAATCAAAAAGTGCTGTCCAGAGTACTCAACCAAGAAAAAGCTTAAATGCCTCCTTTTTCAAATAAAGATAGCAAGAGAACGAAGAAAAATTGATAATAGGAGTAAATTAGAAAGTTGCTTAAAATTGCATGCTCTAAATGAACCACGAAAGAAAAAAATTGGGTTCAGTGTCCCTTTAAAGGTCTACAAGCTGGATATCCTTCTTTAACAGTAAGAAGGACCACACTTTTTAAACCAACAAAACTGAATGGCGAATAATCATGATTACCACAATGTGATTGCTGAGAGAAACTTGTTCCTTAAAGATAAGAATAATAAAAAGAAATAAAAGATATATATATATATATATATATATATATATATCAGCACAGTAAAGAAGGCACTCTCCGTTTAACTCAATCGTTTAATGGTAAACGTTTTCGGGGTCTCCCCCGTCCTCAGACCACTTGGTCTGAGGACGGGGGAGACCCCGAAAACGTTTACCATTAAACGATTGAGTTAAACGGAGAGTGCCTTCTTTACTGTGCTGATATTTGATTGTTTGTAAGTGCACCCCGGAGCTGGATGATAAACAAAGAGTGCTGGTTCCCTGCTTCTGTTTGTATGTATCGATATATATATAGTATATATATATATTATATATATATATTTATATATATATATATATAAGGATTGTTATAACAGGGTTTGCTAAATGCCATTTTTCTTTGTTGCAATTGGGATTTCCGTTTTCTCACAGTTTTATAAATCATGTTATCTGTATAGGGGCATTAAGTATATGTATTTTATTTACATATACATGTGTAAATATCAGTACTGCCCACAACCGGCAGACTATACAAAAGCATTATGTCTTGGATAAGTCTAAACTAAGGGGAAAAATGGAGATTTAGTAAAACATATACAAAAGTTTGTAAACTGGGTAAAAATGGTAGAAGAATGCAGGATTTTGAGAAGCAAAATTATTATCCCTTTACAACTCCAGATTATTGACAACAATGTAAACGTGGCCATAATGTTTCTTGTGCCAATATTGATTGCGAATATTGATACATTAGTTGTGCAATATTCTGAGAAACAAGGGTTTGTATAAACAATCTTTACGTTCAGTGAGAGGCCAAGATTAGTTTCATAACATAGAAAACAACTCATCTATTTTTTTTCCATATCTAATTGCATCATATTTTAAGAAAACAAAAAAATATTTAAAAAAGGCATCAAATAAATGCTGAATTGACGCTGAAAAAAACAATATATAGTTTTCTAGTGTACATGACAATCTACAGGAATGAAGTCCAAATTTTCTACACATTCTACACATATTAAAAAATTATAAAAAATTGCCTGTTCACCAAAGGTAGAACAAAAATCACAAACCCCATAACACTGAAGGGTTAAAGGGGACCAGAAAGTCAAAATTAAACTTCCATGAATCAGATAGAGCAAAGACGGCCAACTGTACGGCCCCTAAGGTAGGGTTGCCACCTCCGCCATGTTTTCCCTGGACACTTATGAGTAACACATTCTGCAGGGTGTGCAGGAAGGAACATGTATTGTGTTTCAGGACATCTCTATTCATGTTCCTACCTACACACCCTGCAGCTTGTGTAACTTATAAGTGTCCAGGAAAACATAACTGAGGTGGCAACTCTTCGCTAAGGGGGAAAGCAAAACTATGAATCAGTGCCAAGTTTTGATGCCCAAGAAAAGACAAAATTAAAAATTGGTGCTTTAGGGAATTCTGGTAATGGGCAAACAAAGTGGTCACAACTTAAAATAGCCCTCTTAAAGGGAGAACAGCAGATAGAGGTTACCTTGCAACCTTACCAACATCAGGGCCTGTGCTACTGGACATTTTATGAAATAAATTGGTTTTCATGTTCCTTTAATTACATACATACAAAGATTTAACAAAAAAAAACATTGACAACTCAAAATATGATGTAATTTGCAGACATTGGTCTAGCTTCATAGGCTGTTGATGGGCAAGATCATAACTGAAAGTTGCTGAGGCTTGTTTTATCTACCTTTTCCAGTTAGTGGGCGTTCCTTGTCAGTGGCCTAAATAGCTGTTTTAAGTACCTCAATATATGATATCTCACACAGCAAACATGAACTACTAGCAATAAGAAAAAAATATAATTCAGATTATTCTAATTTTGTTGCCTAAATAATCTAGATTTTATTAAAGACGAGAGACGAATATTTTGCATTAAATCTTCATTACTTACTTCCAAACACCATTAAAGAAACAAGAAAAGACAAAAAACAACAACCAATGAGCACCTAAAGGATAATATATTAACTTAAACCCAGAAAAAACACTGGAAAAATATAAACATCACTGACTTTCTGCAAGGCAGAAAAGAAAAGAGGAAGTTACTTTCTGGGTTTATGCTGTTATATCCTCTATGTACTCATTGGTTGTTGTTATTTTTGTTACTATGTTTTTTTTGTTTCTTTAATTTAATGCAAATATGAAGCCTAATGTGTTGCCATAAAATTACAATTGAATTACTTAGGAAACATGATTGTTAAATAGAAAAAACACAGAGCGCATACCACTCAAAGAGTAACACTGTTTAATAACAATAAAACACCAAGCGCTGTTAAAATCGCACATACAATGTTTTAAAATATAACTTGCACAATCACCACTTCCACAGTACTGTTTCACTGGCTTCCGTGGGTATATTTGTTCTTAACCCCATCTCAGCAACTCCTTCATACGACTTCCGGAAAGCCTCAGGAGACCGCACCAGCAGGGGAATACTCTTAACGGGAGCAACCGGTCTCTCCAATCTGTGATGGCGGATCAAGAAACAAGGTCTCTACATGTTTCGTCAGGCTACGGCCTGACTTTCTCAAGAGTAACTGTAAGTCCTTAGCCGGATGGCTTTTTGGATTTCGCCGGTGTGAACACACCCCTAGTTCTTAGTCTCTCATTGGTTGACGTCAGGGAAACAGTCCCAAACGAGGCTAGTAGCCGTGAGAGTTCATTCAAGATCTTGCCAGCAACAGCTGGCACAGGAAGTAAATGGGAGGGGAACAAAGAGCAGTTCAATACAGCTTTAATTGGAATCAGGAGCACAGCCCTGATATCTACACTAGAGCAGCATCCACGCATTTTATTACTACATGGTAAGTATTTTACTAATATTAATTTCTGTTTATTTCAAACCTTCTCACATTGGGTCTGATGCTTGAGGTGGCCTTGCTTTACTCAGGTGTTTATACTGGGCTCACTGTTTGTGGATTGTATGGTATTGTACACATCATTTGGCTCATATATACATTGTATTATAGAGCCAAATGTTATATATGTACATTGTATCACCTTTCTCTATTGAGCATGTTATTTCAATTTGTACTTGATATATGAAACCTGAGCAGAGAAGCGCAGCTTAAATTTTATGTAAATGAGTGTTAAATAGGTTATGTACATTTTTATAGTGTAAAAATATTTTCATGTCTTTTTTTATTTAAGGTTAAGTAGTCTCTCTGGATAGAAAGAAAATCATCTTACAAAGCTCTCATAGGAGAACAAGGGGCAGCCATAGTTGTTCCGGGGTGATCTAGTACCGTGGTCAGGGTGTTCCCTTTATACTTTGCTCAGAGCATACTGAATTCAAAAAAGATTCTCCTTATTTAAAGATTAGTAACTTGTCTCCTTTTTTTCTTTATTTTCTTTAACAATTTTTCAAGTTTTCTTTCTGTTTATATACAGCATTTTTATTATTTTATTATTTTTTTAAATTAGTTTGTATAGTATTGTATATAGTATTTTCGAAGGCATGTTTTTGATGCTGGTATTTTTCACAGTGGATCTTGTGGATCTATACAGCAAAAATAATTTGTTAAAAGATAGATGCGGCTCCATTTAATACAACATATATATTTTTTTATAATTAGATTTATCAACAACATTTATATTACATTGTATCGTTTTGTATGACCTGTCTGTTCAAAGTTTCATTTTTGGTATAGATCATCATTCTAATTGTATATTGTTTTAATATATGTATAGATGTATAGATGTTACTATCTTCTTATTGGCCATGTGAGGGTTAAAAGCTGAATAGCATGGTGATGATATCATTCATCTGTGAGTAAGTGCCGAGTTTGGAAGTGAAACGCATAAGACTATTGTCAAATAAAGACTGTTTTGTTTTTGAAGATATTTTTTAATGTGGCAAACATTTCTTGCTTTTTTGAACATGCAAATGTGATGGGCAGCATGTACAAATACTTTTGTTTTCGAGTTGCAGCAAGTTTTTTCTGTGGAGATTCTAGTTTAAAAAATGAATTTCAATTAAAGGGACACTGAACCCAAAATTTTTTTTTGTGTGATTCATTCATTCATGCAATTTTAAGCAACTTTCTAATTTACTCCTATTATCAATTTTTTCTTCGTTCTCTTGCTTTGTTTATTTGAAAAAGAAGACATCTAAGCTAAGGAGCCAGCCAATTTGTGTTCAGAAACCATGGACAGCACTTGTTTATTTGGTGCTGTCCAATCAGCAAGGAAAACCCAGGTTGTTCACCAAAAATGGGCCGGCATCTAAAATTAAATTCTTGCTTTTCAAATAAAGATACCAAGAGAATGAAGAAAATGTAATAATAGGAGTAAATTAGAAAGTTGCTTAAAATTGCATGCTCTATCTGAATCATGAAAGAAAACATTTGGTACAGTGTCCCTTTAAACAAACACTTAGAGGTCCCTGGGGGGGCTGCAGTTACGAAAAACACTTATTCTTTATTAATCCAGTAAAAGCATACATGAAGACATCAAAAACAAAAGCATGCCCTTAGTGTCTTAAGCTTACGCGATTCAGCTGGTGTGCCGGTACTCATAGCTCTCTGACCACCTCCTCACTAATGGGCTATTTAAGGAGTGTAAAAACAATTGATTATCGCTAAGGCTCAGTGCTCTGATTCTTTAACTGTTTTAGTTGCTGAGCAATTAAACTAACCTGCAAGTGTATTAAGTTTCTCCTAAATTTGAGTTGCATAGTACTTGCTGCTGTAATTTACATGTATCCACTGCACAGGATTCACTGACATATTAAATTGTTAAATAAATGACATTCAAACAATTTTAACAATTTTGATATTATTAACATTTTTAACAAAAACGCCAACCTACTTTATGTGATACCTATCACTTAACTATTTGCATCTACATGAAAACTTAATAATGCAAAGAGAGTAATATGTATAAATAAGTAGGCTAGTAATACTGAATGATATCAGAAATTCTAATATTCATTTTCTTTGCCTTTTTCACATTTAAGGGTAAAGGAAGTAGATTCTAATCTATTACATACATCATTCTCTACATTGCCTTTGTAGCCTGTTACTAATATTACTACTGCTCACCCTGACCACTATTCTCCTAAATAGCTTGTATATAATGCTCTTCTATCAATTTGCTTATCACTATCTGATTTAGATAAGATAACATTGGAACTTGTATAAAAAATTTGCTTTTAAATGCATACTCACAAAAAGCAATATAATTGCACATATGGATTCAAGTTAAACGTTCAGACTAGAGATTCCAAAATTAAGAAAAATCTAAACTTCATTTATTCAATAGTTGGACATTCCTGAACGTTAATTATAACCTGTGAAACTTAGTAACAGTGTTATAATAATATATCCAAAAGATCTTATTATTGTCCCCCAACAGGTCACTCATTCATATCAAGACTTAATTCCAAAAGTTAATAAGATCGTAGGACAAATTAAGACCCTTCGGGTATCTGGTCTGAAGGTGGAAAATCCAGAACACCTCTCTTTTTGCTAGCGCCTGGTCTCTATCACCCCCTCTCTTTCTGGTGTTGACTATTTCAATGATGGTCCATTTGAAACTATCCACCTGTCTATTGTGTACCAATTTGAAATGCTGTACCATGGGGGTGGTCAAATCCCCACTTTTTATGTCTGACAGGTGTTCCCTAATACGTTCACGTGTCTCGCATGTTGTCATACCTACATACTGTAGGTGACAATCCTCACACCCTGCTAAGTAGATAGTATATTTACTTCTACAGTTCATGCACCTGTTATGTCTATAAGTTTTGTTAGTCACTTCACTCTTAAAGCCTTCACCTGTTCTGACATGTTCACATGCCTTACAGGAATTATTGTGACACCTATATACCCCTTTAAAACGTAACCATGAATTCTGATCATCTCTTTGAGATTCTTTAAGCTGTGTGGGTGCCAAGATATTGCCCAGGGAAACTCCCTTCCTGAAGGAACATTTACATCCTTCTCTTACTGTTTTCTCTAAAGTTCCATCTTCTGCCAGAAATCTGAAATTTCTTTGGATAATATTGCAAATTTGGTGGTATTGCATACTATAATCAGTGGTGAAAAAAATTCCTTCACTGCTTTGTTTTTTGGCTTCAGATTTCTCTAGCAATCTTTTTCTGTCAACTTTGTCGACTTCCTGTCTTGCCTTGTCTAGGTATCACATAAAGTAGGTTGGAGTTTTTGTTAAAAATGTTAATAATGTCCAAATTGTTAAAATTGTTTGAATGTCATTTATTTAACAATTTAATATGTCAGTGAATCCTATGCAGTGGATACATGTAAATTACAGACAGCAAGTACTATGCAACTCAAATTTAGGAGAAATTAATACACTTGCAGGTTAGTTTAATTGCTCAGCAACTAAACAGTTAAAAGAATCAGAGCATGAGCCTTAGCAAATCAATTGTTTTTACACCTCTTAAATAGCCCATTAGTGAGGAGGTGGTCAGATAGCTATGAGTACGGCACACCAGCCGAAACGCGTAAACTTAAGACACTAAGGGCATGCTTTTTGTTTTTGATGTCTTCATGTATGCTTTTACTGGATTAATAAAGAATAAGTGTTTTACTGCAGCCCCAGGACTATAAGTGTTTGTTCCAAGCTATAGCCTGTCCCTGCCTGGAGCAAGTTTGCAGTGGGTGAATTCTTGGAGGCTTAAAGCTTAGGCAACGGTGCATTGTGACCTTTTTACTTACTATCCTGGTTGGCTTCAAGGATCGTTTTGCCAAGTTCCCGGTCCGGTCTCCCTTCCTCCCTTGCTAGTCGGCCGCGTCTGAGTGATGTCATCAGGTGGTGCCCTGGAGTGTTTCGATGGGCGCCGGTGCAGCGTGTGAGCTGCGGTGAGCTTGTGGGAGCGTGCTCCGAGCAGGATGGCGTGCCTTAGAGAGCCTAGGAGAAGGGTCTCCCAAACGGCTTTCCACTCCATACGAAAAGGCCGTGAAGAAAGGGTAAGTCCCGTTGGGGATCAATAATCTCAATATTTGGCGGAGCCAAGTGTGTAACATTCCTAACTGGTCACCTAAGTGGAGATATCGATTAGGTCACGATATCACTTACACCGTATGAGAGAGACACTCTTATGTATTCCTAAAGGGTCACCTCTTCATTGAGGTATTTATTGATGTACAGTGTCCCTTTAATCCAGGTCAATATCCAAATTCTTTATGAGTAACGGACCAAATTGAGGTAAAAATGGAAAATGTAACAAAAAAACAGAAATGTTAAGGTATAGTGAAAACACAAGGCACACTTCCAAACCACACTGTGGGGTCTAGTTATCAAGCCGTCAACCTCAAATACGCTGGAATTCCACAGCGTATTTGTGGCGAGGCTGATTCGCCTTAGTTATCAAAGGCTACAGACCGGCAAAAGTAGAATTTTGTGACGTAAGCTTCGATCCGCCGGACTCAGTCCGACACAGATCGATTCTTATGTCACTACAGATGTTCGGCACAATCTGACTACTTTTGCTAGTTATCAAAAAACTAGCAGGTACGCTCTGCACTTTTCCGGCCCAGCGTACCTGGTTTTCATTCCGCCGCCCTGGAGGCGGCGGATCCCATAGGAATCAATGGGAGTCTGACCATAGCAAAAGTACAAGTTCGCTGCTGCCCGATATCCCATTGATTCCTATGGGAAACGTCTGCACCTAACACCCTAATATGTACCCCGAGTCTAAACACCCCTAAGCTGTCCCCCCTACACCGCCGCAACTAAATAAAGTTATTACCCCCTAAACCGCCACTCCCGGAGCCCACCGCAAGCTATAATAAACTGATTAACCCCTAAACCGCCGCTCCCGGAGCCCACCGCAAGCTACTCTATACATATTAACCCCTAAACCGCCACTCCCTGACCCCGCCGCAACTATAATAAATGTATTAACCCCTAAAGCGCCGCTCCCAGACACCGCTGCAACCTACATTATACCTAGTAACCCCTATCCTGCCCCCCCTATACCGCCACCCTCTATAATAAAGTTATTAACCTCTATCCTGCTGATCCCGCACCTCGCCGCAACTAAATAAATAGTTTAACCCCTAAACCGCCGCTCTATCAGCCAATCGGAATTAAGGTAGGAAAAATCTGATTGGCTGATTGAATCAGCCAATCAGATTGAGCTCACATTCTATTGGCTGATCGGATCAGCCAATAGAATGCAAGCTCAATCTGATTGGCTGATTGGATCAGCCAATCGGATTGAACTTCAATCTGATTGGCTGATTCAATCAGCCAATCAGATTTTTCCTACATTAATTCCGCTTGGCTGATAGAATCCTATCAGCCAATCGGAATTGAAGGGACGCCATCTTGGATGACGTCCCTTAAAGGAGCCTTCATTCGTCGGTAGTCCGTCGGGAAAGAAGGATGTTCCGCGTCGGCGGGATGAAGATTGAAGATTGAAGACCCCGCTTGGAAGATGACATCGCCCGGATAGAAGACTTCTTCAGCGCCGCTTGGAAGATGACATCGCCCGAATGGAAGACTTCTTCAGCGCCGCCTGGAGGATCACTTCATCGGATGGAAGATTTCTTCAGCGCCCCTTGGAGGATCACTTCTGCCGCTCCGGATCTCCTCTTCAGTTCCATCGGTGGCTCGGCTGAGTGAAGACAACTCAAGGTAGGGTGATCTTCAGGGGATTAGTGTTAGGTTATTTTAAGGGGGGTTTGGGTTAGATTAGGGGTATGTGGGTGGTGGGTTTTAATGTTGGGGGGTTGTATTTTTCTTTTACAGGCAAAAGAGCAGTTTTCTTTGGGGCATGCCCCACAAAAGGCCCTTTTAAGGGCTGGTAAGGTAAAAGAGCTTTGAACTTTTTTAATGTAGAATAGGGTAGGGAATTTTTTTATTTTGGGGGGCTTTGTTATTTTATTAGGGGGCTTAGATTAGGTGTAATTAGCTTAAAATTGTTGTAATATTTTTTAAATGTTTGTAACCTATTTTTTTATTTTTTGTAACTTAGCTTTTTTTATTTTTTTGTACTTTAGTTAGTTTATGTAATTGTATTTAATTGTAGTTATTTGTATTTAATTTATTTAATTTATTTAATGATAGTGTAGTGTTAGGTTTAATTGTAACTTAGGTTAGGATTTATTTTACAGGTAATTTTGTATTTCTTTTAGCTAGGTAGTTATTAAATAGTTAATAACTATTTAATCACTATTCTAACTAGCTAAAATAAATACAAAGTTACCTGTAAAATAAATATAAATCCTAAAATAGCTACAATGTAATTATTAATTATATTGTAGCTATCTTAGGCCTAGATTTAGAGTTTGGCGGTAGCCGTGAAAACCAGCGTTAGAGGCTCCTAACGCTGGTTTTAGGCTACCGCCGGTATTTGGAGTCACTCAAAATAGGGTCTAACGCTCACTTTTCAGCCGCGACTTTTCCATACCGCAGATCCCCTTACGTTAATTGCGTATCCTATCTTTTCAATGGGATCTTCCTAACGCTGGTATTTAGAGTCGTTTCTGAAGTGAGCGTTAGAGCTCTAACGACAAAACTCCAGCCGCAGAAAAAAAGCAGGAGTTAAGAGCTTTCTGGGCTAACGCCGGTTCATAAAGCTCTTAACTACTGTGCTCTAAAGTACACTAACACCCATAAACTACCTATGTACCCCTAAACCGAGGTCCCCTCACATCGCCGCAACTCGATTAAAAATTTTTTAACCCCTAATCTGCCGACCGCCACCTACGTTATACTTATGTACCCCTAATCTGCTGCCCCTAACACCGCCGACCCCTGTATTATATTTATTAACCCCTAACCTGCCCCCCTCAACGTCGCCGCCAGCTACTTACAATAATTAACCCCTAATCTGCCGACCGCAAAGCGCCGCCACCTACGTTATCCTTATGTACCCCTAATCTGCTGCCCCTAACACCGCCGACCCCTATATTATATTTATTAACCCCTAATCTGCCCCCCACAACGTCGCCTCCACCTGCCTACACTTATTAACCCCTAATCTGCCGAGCGGACCGCACCGCTACTATAATAAATGTGTTAACCCCTAATCCGCCTCACTAACCCTATCATAAATAGTATTAACCCCTAATCTGCCCTCCCTAACATCGCCGACACCTAACTTCAATTATTAACCCCTAATCTGCCGACCGGAGCTCACCGCTACTATAATAAATGGATTAACCCCTAAAGCTAAGTCTAACCCTAACACTAACACCCCCCTAACTTAAATATAATTTACATCTAACGAAATTAATTAACTCTTATTAAATAAATTATTCCTATTTAAAGATAAATACTTACCTGTAAAATAAATCCTAATATAGCTACAATATAAATTATAATTACATTGTAGCTATTTTAGGATTAATATTTATTTTACAGGCAACTTTGTAATTATTTTAACCAGGTACAATAGCTATTAAATAGTTAAGAACTATTTAATAGCTACCTAGTTAAAATAATTACAAAATGACCTGTAAAATAAATCCTAACCTAAGTTATAATTAAACCTAACACTACCCTATCAATAAATTAATTAAATAAAATACCTACAATTACCTGCAATAAAACCTAACACTACACTATCAATAAATAAATTAAATACAATTCCTACAAATAACTACAATTACATAAACTAACTAAAGTACAAAAAATAAAAAATAACTAAGTTACAAAAAATAAAAAAATATTTACAAACATAAGAAAAATATTACAACAATTTTAAACTAATTACACCTACTCTAAGCCCCCTAATAAAATAACAAAGACCCCCAAAATAAAAAAATGCCCTACCCTATTCTAAATTAATAAAGTTAAAAGCTCTTTTACCTTACCAGCCCTGAACAGGGCCCTTTGCGGGGCATGCCCCAAGAAAATCAGCTCTTTTGCCTGTAAAAAAAAACATACAATACCCCCCCCCAACATTACAACCCACCACCCACATACCCCTAATCTAACCCAAACCCCCCTTAAATAAACCTAACACTAAGCCCCTGAAGATCATCCTAACTTGTCTTCACCTCACCAGGTATCACCGATCCGTCCTGGCATCCGGTGCTGAAGAGGTCCAGAAGTGGCTCCAAAGTCTTCCTCCTATCCGGCAAGAAGAGGACATCCGGACCGGCAAACATCTTCATCCAAGCGGCATCTTCGATCTTCTTCCATCCGGTGCGGAGCGGGTCCATCTTGAAGCAGCCGACGCGGATCCATCCTCTTCTTCCGGCGTCTCCCGACGAATGATGGTTCCTTTAAGGGACGTCATCCAAGATGGCGTCCCTCGAATTCCGATTGGCTGATAGGATTCTATCAGCCAATCGGAATTAAGGTAGGAATATTCTGATTGGCTGATGGAATCAGCCAATCAGAATCAAGTTCAATCCGATTGGCTGATCCAATCAGCCAATCAGATTGAGCTCGCATTCTATTGGCTGTTTCGATCAGCCAATAGAAGAAACCACTTCTTCAGTGGATGTCTAGCCCCCGCTTGGGTTGGATGAAGATATCGGAGCCAGGACGGATCGGTGAACCTGGTATGGTGAAGACAAGGTAGGAAGATCTTCATGGGCTTAGTGTTAGGTTTATTTAAGGGGGGTTTGGGTTAGATTAGGGGTATGTGGGTGGTGGGTTGTAATGTTGGGGGGGGGGGTATTGTATGTTTTCTTTTACAGGCAAAAGAGCTGAACTTCTTGGGGCATGCCCCGCAAAGGGCCCTGTTCAGGGCTGGTAAGGTAAAAGAGCTTGTAACTTTTCTAATTTAGAATAGGGTAGGGAATTTTTTATTTTGGGGGGCTTTGTTATTTTATTAGGGGGCTTAGAGTAGGTGTAATTAGTTTAAAATTGTTGTAATATATTTCTTATGTTTGTAAATATTTTTTTATTTTCTGTAACTTAGTTCTTTTTTATTTTTTGTACTTTAGCTAGTTTATTTAATTGTATTTATTTGTAGCAATTGTGTTTATTTAATTTATTGATAGTGTAGTGTTAGGTTAATTGTAGGTAATTGTAGGTAGTTTATTTAATTATTTTATTGATAGGGTAGTGTTAGGTTTAATTATATCTTAGGTTAGGATTTATTTTACAGGTAATTTTGTAATTATTTTAACTAGGTAGCTATTAAATAGTTCTTAACTATTTAATAGCTATTGTACCTAGTTAAAATAAATACCAAGTTGCCTGTAAAATAAATATTAATCCTAAAATAGCTAAAATATAATTATAATTTATATTGTAGCTATATTAGGGTTTATTTTACAGGTAAGTATTTAGCTTTAAATAGGAATAATTTATTTAATAAGAGTTAATTTATTTCGTTATATGTAAATTATATTTAAGTTAGGGGGGTGTTAGTGTTAGGGTTAGACTTAGCTTTAGGGGTTAATACATTTATTAGAATAGCGGTGAGCTCCGATCGGAAGATTAGGGGTTAATAATTGAAGGTAGGTGTCGGCGATGTTAGGGAGGGCAGATTAGGGGTTAATACCATTTATGATAGGGTTAGTGAGGCGGATTAGGGGTTAATAACTTTATTATTGTAGCGCTCAGGTCCGCTCGGCAGATTAGGGGTTAATAAGTGTAGGTAGGTGTCGGCGACGTTGTGGGGGGCAGATTAGGGGTTAATAAATATAACATAGGGGTCGGCGATGTTAGGGCAGCAGATTAGGGGTACATAGGGATAACGTAGGTTGCGGCGGTTTACGGAGCGGAAGATTAGGGGTTAAAAGTGTAATGCAGGGGTCAGCGATAGCGGGGGCGGCAGATTAGGGGTTAATAAGTGTAAGGTTAGGGGTGTTTAGACTCGGGGTACATGTTAGAGTGTTAGGTGCAGACGTAGGAAGTGTTTTCCCATAGGAAACAATGGGGCTGCGTTAGGAGCTGAACGCTGCTTTTTTGCAGGTGTTAGGTTTTTTTTCAGCTCAAACAGCCCCATTGTTTCCTATGGGAGAATCGTGCACGAGCACGTTTTTGATGCCGGCCGCGTCCGTAAGCAACTCTGGTATCGAGAGTTGCATTTGCGGTAAAAATGCCCTACGCTCCTTTTTTGGAGCCTAACGCAGCATTTGTTTTAACTCTCAATACCAGAGTTAAATTTATGGTGCGGCCAGAAAAAAGCCCGCAGAGCGTTAACAGCCCTTTTACCGCCGAACTCTAAATCTAGGCCTAAGATAGCTACAATATAATTATTATTTATATTGTAGCTATATTAGGGTTTATTTTAAAGGTAAGTATTTAGTTTTAAATAGGATTAATTTAGTTAATAATAGAAATATTATTTAGATTTATTTAATTAATATTTGTTAGGGGGGTGTTAGGGTTAGTGTTAGACTTAGGTTTAGGGGTTAATAAATTTATTACAGTGGCGGCGGTGTAGTGGGGGCAAGATAGGGGTAATAAATGTATTATAGGTGGCGACGGTGTAGGGGGGGCAGATTAGGGGTTAATAAATTTAATATAGGTTGCGGCAGGGTCCGGGAGCAGCGGTTTAGGGGTTAAACTATTTATTTAGTTGCGGCGAGGTGCGGGATCAGCAGGATAGGGGTTAATAACTTTATTATAGAGGGCGGCGGTATAGGGGGGGAAGGATAGGGGTTACTAGGTATAATGTAGGTTGCGGCGGTGTCCGGGAGCGGCGGTTTAGGGGTTAATACATTTATAAGAGTTGTGGCGGGGTCTAGGAGTGGCGGTTTAGGGGTTAATACATTTATAAGAGTTGCGGCGGGGTCTAGGAGCGGCGGTTTAGGGGTTAGTAACTTTATTGAGTTGCGGGGGGCTCCGGGGGTGCCGGTATAGGGGGTAGAACAGTGTAGTTTAGTGTGAGTGCTTAGTGACAGGCTAGCAATAAAGCTGTAAAAAAGCCGAAGAGCAGCGAGATCGGATGAGTGATAACTCTCACAGTCCGCTGCTCATCGCCCCATACTTGGTGCGCGGCTTTTTGACAGATTTATTGATAACTTAGGCAAATTTTTTCAGGTCCGCAACGGCGATGGTAGGCGAGCTTAGGCGGGCGTATTGGGCTGGCAAAGGCAGGAAAGTTGACACGTTGATAACTATCCCCCTGTGAATCCCAGTCTTAGCCTGTAGTGATTTCTGGCTTATAAAACGTTGTAACTGTCCGATAGCAAAAGTAGAAAATGTAGAATCCACAGCCATATCCTCCGGTCTTAAGAAGCGGGGCTCTTCAAATGCAAATCCTCCTCCAACCTCCCAGTGAGACTCCTCTCGCTCCAGGCTTTTTCATGGCATGATCCACGACTCAGTTTCCTCTTTCAAAGTGGCTAACTGTTGGACAAGTGCTCAAACAATGTAAGGGCAAACAGGCTGTTACTCCACTTCAAAGCACCAATCAAAGGGGACCTACAGGCTAATGTGATAGACTGTGCTGCTCAATGCATAATGGCCTCAACAAAAACTTGTGTAACAAAGTAAAGGAGCACTGGTCTCATATAAAATCTTCTTTATTAACATTATTTTAAAAAGGATATGGCATAATAAGAGCAAGAAGATATGATAACTGATGCGTTTCGCCTCTCCGGCCATAATCTTGGTTGATTAATAAAACATTCAAGGGTTTCTTATTTAAAATACAAACACTGCTCCTATTGGACAAAATTAGAATGACATCACCATTTTTACTTACACATGTTAACCAACTACTGTATGTGCCAAACGACTTTTCATTGTAGAAAACAGGCAATTTTTAAATATATTTTATTTTATTCACAGACCCATATAAAGATATATATATATATATATATATATAATTTGCTCCCTCCTATACCAACCTCTATATGGGTTGGTGGGAGCAGTCCCACATCTATGGAGATGTTAACTCCTTTGGACAAGAGATAGTTGTGTACAAACGGTATATACAGTTGGAAGATGATGCACAGAAATAAGCCAAGCGTTTACAGGAACGGGGGTATACTTGAAAACTTGTTCATAAAGCTAGACTGTCAGTGCAGGTAATGGATAGACAGACTCTTTAAGGAATAAGAAAAGAACAGTGGATGCTCCATTCAAAGGAGTGACTTTAGTGACTAATTAGCATTAAAGTGATATATATCAGATTATTAGTCAAAAATTTTCTATGTTAACGACAGAATATGGTTTGGTAGAAGTAGTACATAATGGGTGCAGATTTGCCTATAAGAAAAACAAGTCAATAGGCAATCTGGTGTCCCCCACTCAGTTAAAAATGCCAAAGATGGAAGGTTCATAAGGTTCAATTAAACACAAAGCACAGCATAAGAAAAAAATAAATAAGTGGTAGAACACTTTAGTCCATGGTTACAGGCAGAAGTTTCCAAAAAAAGGGTTTGTCATTTATTTGTTAACTTGTACAGAATGTGAGGTTCAATGTGTTGGACTTACCACACAAGAATAAAGGGACAGGATTAGGGAGCACATATCAGAGTAGAAACCCTTTCTACACCCTGAGTCCACACTTTGTGTGAAAAGATCAGAAGAAATCTGATACTTTCAGGTGGACCACGATAGAGAGATTCCCCCCCCCCCCCCAATGAGAGAACGAGATAGAGAAAAGATTTTGGCCAAAATGGAAATCTTTTGGACTCAACTCAAAATATGATCTCATTAACTTTTGGTGATGCTATCCCTTTAAGAGTCAGAACAGACATTTGTGTTTTTGTGTTGAAATATTTAATTGATTCACATCTCATGTAAAAGGTACTATTAGATTGTTATTATGTAATTGCCAGTCTTGAGTAGATAAGAAGCTGAATTGTACATTGGAAAACTACATGTTGATAATGAATCATTTGTTTTTGAATATTAAATCCGATTATCCTAACTCTGTGACGGAATAATCTAGATTTTATTAAAGAGACAGAGACAAGTATTTTGCTATAATCTTTTCACTTTACTGCCAGACAGCATTTTAACGAAAAGTATAAATTACATAAAAAACAAAGTAAACTGAACTTCCGGTGAGCGGCGACTCAAGATGGCCATGGATTCTTAGAGCTCTGTGCAGTTTGGAGCAAAGAGTCGCTATATCTCTCGCCATCCGCATATCCCTTGGCATATATATGTGCCAGGGAACTTTCCTGGATCAAGGTAAACTACCCCTTGGCCGCCAAGAAGCAAATAAAAAATTGGAAAGCCGTTTGGCTCAGTGAGGTGTTTTTTGCCGCCACGCTGTACATAGCTTCATAGCATTCTTCCCCAGCTACGTACTAACTTCCCCTCCTGATCTACTGCAATGGCAATGCTTAACATTAAGCCATGGCCCCACCTCACGAAGTAAGGCAAGCGATATCACACATTGCTCATTGGGATAGTCGGCGGTCCCACAGCTTCAGCTGCTACACTGAAAAGAGAAATCACAGCAATACCGGGGGCTGGGGGGAACCTCTGCCTGAACTTGCCAGATTCCACCAAGGAAGCACTTCAAAAGTTAAAGAGGGGCTTACTGACATCCCTAATACCTTCTGCAATGACTAATCCAGACACAGACATGAATCTCAGGCAACAGCTGGAGAAGGAAGCCGCTGGTAACACTTCACAATCAGCAATGGCGGAGGAGGTTTTTATCAGGCCACAATACAAATGCACACAAACACGCCTGCACGATCAGCTGTTGATCTTGGAAATATCATAATGATTGATGTGGCTGTGGGACCCGCAGAGAGGAAACAGCAGGGTACAGACTTGCAGATTCTATATTGTTGCCGTCCCCACAAGAAACATTACTGGTGGAAGCAGAAAAAGAATCAGTTAGCTAAGGGTGTTTTTTTTTTTTTTTTTAATATAATGTTTTTTATTGTTATTAAAGGTCAAAAAAAGAATATACAGAAATAAGAAAGAAAAGGAAAAAACAAAAAGTTACATAATCAATGGTACACTTATGTCATTTGGAACCAGAAAACATGAAGCAGACATACAGATAAAATATACATGAAAATAAAATCATAACCTTTTCAAATATTAGATATTTAACTTTTCTTCCTTTATCACAATAGTCATTAACACGAGATTTACCCTAACTTCATTGTTGTAAGCCTTAAAAAAAAAAAAAAAAAAAAGACAAATCTTTACAGTAATAAATGATAAATTCGAGTAGTCCAGTGTAAATTTTAAGTAATTTCAACCTTTAAATTATTGAGAAAGGTGGAGCCACCTACAAATTAATTGTCAAATTCCTGACCGGCTTCAAGGAAAAGTTTTTAGCTTTTAAATTTTTCTAGGGGGGGCAAAGGAGGGGGGAAGAGAGAAGAAAAAAAAAAAAAAAAAAAAAGGGGTTTGCATCTTAACTTATATTCTCTAATGGTGATAATAACTGGTTCTGTAAATTGGTGTTTTTGTAGTGTTTAACAAAATCTAACCACTTTAAATTAAATCTATTTTGCTGCTGTTCAGAGTTAATTGCGTTATCAAATTGTTCTATTGTATATTGTCTTTGTAATAAAAATGTTAAATTGTTTATAGTCGGTGAATTTTTTTGGTGCCAATTTTTAAGGATGAGATATCTTCCACCCAGAATTACCGTATTACAGAAAGCTCTATTTACCAATCTGTCTGATGTATCAAGTAGGAAAATTATGTGTTGTAGTTCTAATATGTGATTTGTAGCTGTCACCTTATTTAACCAAAATTGTACCCGTTTCCAAAACTGGTTAATTTTTGGGCAGCTCCAAAACATATGGGTTAAGTCAGCATCGGCTAAAGAGCAACGTGGACATACCCTTAAACCTTGTGTCGACCATTTATTTATTTTAGCAGGCGTAAAGTATATTCTATGTAGAAGTTTTATATGCATTTCTCGCCAGCTTGCCGCGAGTGTGGCCTCGTCCAAGAGAATTATACTTTGTTTTACTTGTTCCCTTTTTAGATCTACAATCGTTGTTTGCCATTTTGAACAAATCTGTGCAATATTTAGTTCCCCTGTCTTAGTAATGATCATATTATACCAATATTTAATAGAGCGTTTACCTGCCTTAAATAATGCTAGCCCCATTTTCATTCCTGGATGGGTCCATGGAAGCTTATTATCTTCCATAGCTTTAAAGAACATTAAAATTTAAAGACATCCCTAATACCTTCTGCAATGACTAATCCAGACACAGACATGAATCTCAGGCAACAGCTGGAGAAGGAAGCCGCTGGTAACACTTCACAATCAGCAATGGCGGAGGAGGTTTTTATCAGGCCACAATACAAATGCACACAAACACGCCTGCACGATCAGCTGTTGATCTTGGAAATATCATAATGATTGATGTGGCTGTGGGACCCGCAGAGAGGAAACAGCAGGGTACAGACTTGCAGATTCTATATTGTTGCCGTCCCCACAAGAAACATTACTGGTGGAAGCAGAAAAAGAATCAGTTAGCTAAGGGTGTTGGCTGAACTGTAATCCTTTATTTACTTGCCACCTTTTAGTCTCAATTTTTACTGCACAACGTTGAACAGGACCCTATGTTTTAAATTAGACATTGCTTCCTTGATGGCTGTGAAACTTATCTTTTGTTTTTGTTGTTTTCCTTCTTTCTTCTTGGTTTTATTTTTTTTAGCTAGTTATTTAGTTATTCCTGTTTGCCTACTTTTATCTCTCCTCATTTAGTATTTATTATTTCTATTTTTTGGCACTGGGTACCATACTCATTTAGATAACGTATGAGACATTGTAATTCACTTTGCACCATATTTTAAGAGTCAAAACTTACATTTCATGCAAGCAAAATTACCATGCTACCAATCATACACCTCTTACATGGGTCACCACTGGTATATAAAAACGGTTAATGGACCTGATCAGCATTTGACTTACAGTAAGGATTCACTGAGATTTTGAGTTATTGTCTTTGGATAACCTATCCCAGATTAGATATTAGTCTAAACAAGATTTCCTTATTTAACTAACCAATAGAAGCCTTTACCCAAGTGCAAAAGAGAAAAATAAGGGGGAAAAATAAGAAAAATTCACTTTTGTTAAGTAAGTTTATAAGACTTAGTAAGGAGTTGGTTGTTTTTTCTTTTTCTTTTTATAGTATTTGTTTACACAGGGCAACAAACCCACTTAGATATGTTGCAGTGCATGTTATATTTAATCTTGAAACTCACACTATATCTTGTATTAAGAGAAAAGTCTAGTACTTCATACAAGCAATATTCTCAAGATGCAAATTGTATGTGGCTTATATAGATCATCACTTCTCTCAAAAGAACTACCAATTGATTTAGACAACTTGTGACTCACAGTAAACCTTTAATGGGTTCTTTGTCTTTCTGTCTTTATGCAGACTATCTCCAACCACTAAATAGTTCACCCTTAAATCTGAACCGTTTAATTCAAAATAACTCTCACTTAATCCCACTTCTAATAGATGCCAGGTATAAGATACCCATACAAACATTGTTGATTGTCCATGTCGGATGGTATAATTCTCATAAATATTTAGAAGAGTTGTATGCATATTTCTCTACTATTGGTAGTAAGTCTGTATCATGCATGAAGAGACGAACATGATGTTACTGTATGTATTACCACTATTCTGTAAAATATAGCTAACATAACACAACTAGTGAATCTCTAATGGGGCCTAAAGCCTTATACTCTGTCTAAGAGATATTAGGACATTTCATATAATTTCTATATACCCAAAATACCCAGGCTGGAGCATAGCTATGGGGTACTATGACTCTATAGCTTTCTACAAAAGTTACTTACTTGAACAAGAATTAGCAGTCTATGCCCAAGTGTAAGCGACTACTTTCGTTTAGTTAGTGTAGTTAAGTAGAAATATAAAAAAAGAGAAAACCTTAACAGTGTAGACATTTAAATATTTAGTGGGTCATAATTAAGATCTGAAATAGTATGTAATTAATATATGAATATGCCCTTATATAGCGTAAATCTCTTAATTTCTATCATGACCAATGTATAAATGTTTTCTTCTACCCTGTGTGGTATGATAACATGTTTTGTGTATGTCTGCATTGTTGGATATAAATACAAATCTAAAAAAACAAACAAAGAAAATAATGAATACAACATAGAGACCAATAAGAGCAAAGCTTATGAGGTCAGAGAAAAAAGTGACCAATGAGAGAAGTCAAAATATCCATAAAGTGACCAGTAAGTAGCCACTCCTCCTCTTTGATCTTTGATGCAAAACACTCCAAACATATTGAGAGAAAGAAATAACAAAAGTCCCAAAAACATGAGGCTGAAAAACATCAGCAGAAAAACTGAAAGAGATGTTTGATTGAAGGATAACAATCTTCTTGAAATCGAAGAACTTGTAAACTTGCTTGAAGAAGGATCAAGTATAGTAGAACTTGATTGAAGAATATTCATATTCAACTTAGAAATTTCCGTGGAATCCTGTAGGAGTTTGACACTGAAAAACAAAACAAAAATAAGGATTAATATATCAGATAAGGTAAGAAGAAGAGGATACCAAACTTGAGTTTGCCAAAAAAGGGGTTATTATCAGAAGGGATAGTTGTTGACGTTTGACAAAAAGAAGAGTTCAAAGAATCATTGAGAATGGAGGGAATGGAGGGAAGGCATAGGCTCCTGAATTTGGCCACTGTTGAAGAAAGCATCTATTTCTAGAGCTTGAGGATCCGGCCTCCAACTGAAGTAAGGAAAAATCTGATGATTAAGACGTGAAGCAAATAGGTCTATTGAAAATAGATTGAATTCTTTGAAAAAACATAATTTATGTAAGAACTTACCTGATAAATTCATTTCTTTCATATTAGCAAGAGTCCATGAGCTAGTGACGTATGGGATATACATTCCTACCAGGAGGGGCAAAGTTTCCCAAACCTTAAAATGCCTATAAATACACCCCTCACCACACCCACAATTCAGTTTAACGAATAGCCAAGAAGTGGGGTGATAAGAAAAAAGTGCGAAAGCATATAAAATAAGGAATTGGAATAATTGTGCTTTATACAAAAAAATCAAAACCACCACAAAAAAGGGCGGGCCTCATGGACTCTTGCTAATATGAAAGAAATGAATTTATCAGGTAAGTTCTTACATAAATTATGTTTTCTTTCATGTAATTAGCAAGAGTCCATGAGCTAGTGACGTATGGGATAATGATTACCCAAGATGTGGATCTTTCCACGCAAGAGTCACTAGAGAGGGAGGGATAAAATAAAGACAGCCAATTCCTGCTGAAAATAATCCACACCCAGAATAAAATTTTAATGAAAAAACATAAGCAGAAGATTCAAACTGAAACCACTGCCTGAAGTACGTTTCTACCAAAAACTGCTTCAGAAGAAGAAAACACATCAAAATGGTAGAATTTAGTAAAAGTATGCAAAGAGGACCAAGTTGCTGCTTTGCAAATCTGATCAACCGAAGCTTCATTCCTAAACGCCCAGGAAGTAGAAACTGACCTAGTAGAATGAGCTGTAATCCTTTGATTTCAACCAAGATGCCAAAGAAATGGCAGAAGCTATCTGGCCTTTTCTAGAACCGGAAAAGATGACAAATAGACTAGAAGTCTTTCGGAAAGACTTAGTAGCTTCAACATAATATTACAAAGCTCTAACAGCATCCAAAGAATGCAATGATTTCTCCTTAGAATTCATAGGATTAGGACATAATGAAGGAACCACAATTTCTCTACTAATGTTGTTAGAATTCACAACCTTAGGTAAAAAAATCAAAAGAAGTTCGCAGCACCGCCTTATCCTGATGCAAAATCAGAAAAGGAGACTCACAAAAAAGAGTAGATAATTCAGAGACTCTTCTGGCAGAAGAGATGGCCAAAAGAAACAAAACTTTCCAAGAAAGTAATATAACGACCAAAGAATGCATGGGTTCAAAATGAGGAGCTTGAAGAGCCCCCAGAACCAAATTCAAACTCCAAGGAGGAGAAATTGACTTAATGACAGGTTTTATACGAACCAAAGGTTGTACAAAACAATGAATATCAGGAAGATTAGCAATCCTTCTGTGAAAAAGAACAGAAAGAGCAGAGATTTGTCTTTCAAGGAACTTGCGGACAAACCTTTATCTAAACCATCCTGAAGAAACTGTAAAATTCTCGGTATTCAAAAAGAATGCCAAGAAAAAAGATGAGAAAGACACTAAGAAATATAAGTCTTCAAGACTCTATAATATATCTCTCTAGATACAGATTTACGAGCCTGTCACATAGTATCAATCATAGAGTCAGAGAAACCTCTTTGACCAAGAATCAAGCGTTCAAACTCCATACCTTAAAATTAAGGTTTTGAGATCCTGATGGAAAAAAGAACCTTGAGACAGAAAGACTGGTCTTAACGGAAGAGTCCACAGCTGGCAAGAGGCCATCCGGACAAGATCCGCATACCAAAACCTGTGAGGCCATGCTGGAGCTACCAGCAGGACAAACGAGCATTCCTTTAGAATATTGGAGAATACCCTTGGAAGAAGAACTAGAGGCGGAAAGATATAGGCAGGATGACACTTGTAAGGAAGAGATAATGCATCCACTGCCTCCGCCCGAGGATCCCGGGATCCGGACAGATACCAGGGAAGTTTCTTGTTTAGATGAGAAGCCATCAGATCTATTTCTGGGAGTTCCCACATTTGAACAATCTGAGGAAATACCTCTGGGTGAAGAGACCATTCGCCCAGGTGCAACGTTTGGCGACTGAGATAATTCGCTTTCCAATTGTCCATACCTGGGATAAGAACCGCAGAGATTAGACAGGAGCTGGATTCCGCCCAAACCAAATTCGAGATACTTCTTTCATAGCCAGAGGACTGTGAGTCCCTCCTTGATGATTGATGTATGCCACAGTTGTGACATTGTCTATCTGAAAACAAATGAACAACTCTCTCTTCAGAAGAGGCCAAGACTGAAGAGCTCTGAAAATTGCACGGAGTTCCAAAATATTGATCGGAAATCTCACCTCCTGAGATTCCCAAACCCCTTGTGCCGTCAGATACCCCCACACAGCTCCCCAACCTGTAAGACTTGCATCTGTTGAGATTATAGTCCAGGTCGGAAGAACAAAGAAGCCCCCTGAACTAAACGATGGTGATCTGTCCACCATGTCAGAGAGTGTCATATAATCGGTTTAAAGATATTAATTGAGATATCTTTGAGTAATCCCTGCACCATTGGTTCAGCATACAGAGCTGAAGAGGTCGCATGTGAAAACGAGCAAAGGAGATCGCATCTGATGCGGCAGTCCTAAGACCTAAAATTTCAATGCATAAGGCTACCAAAGGGAATGATTGTGACTGAAGGTTTTGACAAGCTGATATCAATGTTAAACTTCTCTTGTCTGACAAGGACAGAGTCATAGACACTGAATCTATCTAGAAACCTAAAAAGGTTACCCTTGTCTGAGGAATCAATGAACTGATTGGTAAATTGATCCTCCAACCATGAACTTGAAGAAACAACACAAGTCGATTCGTATGAGATTCTTCGAAAATGAGAAGACTGAGCAAGTACCAAGATATCGTCCAAATAAGGAAATACCAAAACCCTGTTCTCTGATTACAGAAAGAAGGGCACCGAGAACCTTTGAAAAAAATTCTTGGAACTGAGGCTAGGCCAAACGGTAGAGCCACAAAACTGGTAATGCTTGTCTAAAAATAGAATCTCAGACACTAAAAGTGATCTGGATGAATCGGAATATGCAGATACACATCCTGTAAATCTATTGTAGACATATAATGCCCTTGCTAAACAAAAGGCAGGATAGTCCTACAGTAACCATCTTGAATGTTGGTATCCTTACATAACGATTCAATATTGATAGATCCGGAACTGGTCTGAAGGAATTGACCTTCTTTGGTACAATGAAGAGATAAAATAAAACCCCAGCCCCTGTTCCAGAACTGGAACTGGCATAATTACTCCAGCCAACTCTAGATCTGAAACACATTTCAGAAATGCTGAGCCTTTGCTGTGTTAACTGGGACACGGGAAAGAAAAAAATCTCTTAGCAGGAGGCCTTAACTTGAAGCCAATTCTGTACCTTTCTGAAACAATGTTCTGAAACCAGAGATTGAGAACGGAATTGATCCAAATTTCTTTGAAGAAAACGTAATCTGCCCCATACCAGCTGAGCTGGAATAAGGGCCGCACCTTCATGGGTACTTAGGAGCTGGCTATAGGTTTCTATAAGGCTTGGATATATTCCAAACTGGAAATAGTTTCCAAACTGATACCGCTCCTGAGGATGAAGGATCAGGCTTTTGTTCCTTGTTGTGAGGAAAGGAACGAAAATGATTATTAGACCTAAATTTACCTTAGATTTTTTATCCTTTGGTAAAAAAGTTCCCTTCCTTCCAGAAACAGTTGAGATAATAATTTATTACCCTGGAAAGAAAGGGAAAGCAAAGTTGACTTAGAAGACATATCAGCATTCCAAGTTTAATCCATAAAGCTTTTCTAGCTAAAATAGCTAGAGACATATACCTGACATCAACTCTAATGATATCAAAAGATGGTATGACCAATAAAATTATTAGCATGTTAAAGAATAATAATAATGCTATAAAATTATGATCTGTTACTTGTTGCGCTAAAGCTTCTAACCAAAAAGTTGAAGCTGCAGCAACATCCGCTAAAAATATAGCAGGTCTAAGAAGATTACCTGAACATAAGTAAGCTTTTCTTAGAAAGGATACAATTTTCCTATCTAAAGGATCCTTAAATGAAGTACTATCTGCCGTAGGAATAGTAGTACATTTAGCAGGAGTAGAGACAGCCCCATAACCTTAGGGATTTTGTCCCAAAAAACTCTAATCTGTCAGATGGCACAGGATATAATTGCTTAAACGTTTAGAAGGAGTAAAAGAATTACCCAAATTATTCCATTCCCTGGAAATTACTTCAGAAATAGCATCAGGGAGATTAAACACTTCTGGAATAACTACAGGAGATTTAAAAACCTTATTTAAACGTTTAGATTTAGTATCAAGAGGACCAGAATCCTCTATTTCTAATGCAATTAATACTTCTTTAAATAAAGAACGAATAAATTCCATCTTGAACAAATACAAAGATTTATCAGCATCAACCTCTGAGACAGAAACCTCTGAACCAGAAGAACCATTATCAGTATCAGAATGATGATGTTCATTTAAAAATTCATCTGAAAAAAGAGAAGTTTTAAAAGACTTTTATGTAAACTAGAAGGAGAAATAACAGACATAGCCTTCTTAATGGATTTAAAAAAATAAAATCTCTTATGTTTATAAGGAACACTCTGAAAATTAGATGTTGACGGAACAGCAACAGGTAATGTAACAGTACTAAAGGAAATTTTATTTGCATTAATAAGTTTGTCATGACATGCAATACAAACAACAGCTGGAGAAACAGATACCAAAAATGTATAGCAGATACACTTAGCTTGGTAGCTCCAGCACCGGGCAGTGATTTTCCTGAAGTATCTTCTGACTCAGTTGCAACGTGGAACATCTTGCAATATGTAATAGAAAAAACAACATATAAAGCAAAATTGATCAAATTCCTTAAATGACAGTTTCAGGAATGGGAAAAAATGCCAGTGAACAAGCTTCTAGCAACCAGAAGCAATAAATAATGAGACTTAAATAATGTGGAGACAAAAGCGACGCCCATATTTTTTTAGCGCCAAATAAGACGCCCACATTATTTGGCGCCTAAATGCTTTTGGCGCCAAAAATGACGCCACATCCGGAACGCCTACATTTTTGGCGCAAAAGAACGTCAAAAAAATGACGCAACTTCCGGCGACACGTATGACGCCGGAAACAGAAAAGATTTTTTGCGCCAAAAAAGTCCGCGCCAAGAATGACGCAATAAAATGAAGCATTTTCAGCCCCCGCGAGCCTAACAGCCCACAGGGAAAAAGTCAAATTTTTTAAGGTAAGAAAAAATGATTGATTCAAATGCATTATCCCAAATATGAAACTGACTGTCTGAAAAAAAGGAACGTTGAACATCCTGAGTCAAGGCAAATAAATGTTTGAATACATATATTTAGAACTTTATAAAAAAGTGCCCAACCATAGCTTTAGAGTGTCACAGAAAATAAGACTTACTTACCCCAGGACACTCATCTACATGTTTGTAGAAAGCCAAACCAGTACTGAAACGAAAATCAGCAGAGGTAATGGTATATATATAAGAGTATATCGTCGATCTGAAAAGGGAGGTAAGAGATGAATCTCCACGACCGATAACAGAGAACCTATGAAATAGACCCCGTAGAAGGAGATCATTGAATTCAAATAGGCAATACTCTCCTCACATCCCTCTGACATTCACTGCATGCTGAGAGGAAAACCGGGCCCCAACTTGCTGCGGAGCGCATATCAACGTAGAATCTAGCACAAACTTACTTCACCACCTCCATAGGAGGCAAAGTTTGTAAAACTGAATTGTGGGTGTGGTGAGGGGTGTATTTATAGGCATTTTAAGGTTTGGGAAACTTTGCCCCTCCTGGTAGGAATGTATATCCCATACGTCACTAGCTCATGGACTCTTGCTAATTACATGAAAGAAATTAATTAATTTAACTTCCAATCGCTGAAATCTGTGAGGTATCTGGATCCCCAGTCTGCCATCTGGTTGTTTAGACCCGGAATATATTCTGCTTGAATAGACATATTCTGCAATAAACCATCGTGAATTAAAAATTTGGTTAAATCTGATAAAATCTTTGAACCAGTACCTCCTAAACGATTGATATAACAAACTGAAGAGATGTCCATCCGAAGAAGAATAGTTATAGAATAATTGTGTTTCACAAAACTCTGAACTGAAAAAACTCCTGCTAAAAGCTCTAAACAATTGATATTGAGTTGTTTCTCCAAAAGAGACGATTTCCCTCCTGTAATTTGAGAACCACATCTTGCACCCCAACCTGATTTGCTTGTGTCTGACTCTATTATCAAATACGAGGTACTTCCGAAAATTGCCTTCCCATTCCATGCTTCTATATTTATAAGCCACCAATTCAATTCTTCCATAGCTTCCTTGGATAAAGAAATTTTGTGATGATAGAAAAACCTTTCCGAAGATAATACATTTTCAATCTTTGAAGTGCTCTGTAATGAAGAGGAGCTGGAAAGATTGCCTGAATGGAAGAAGAAAGAAGACCGATGACTCTGGCTAATAGACGGATAGAAAATAAATCTTTCTTGAGAAGGTAAAAAATGTCTTTCTTGATTCTCTTGATCTTTTCTTGAGGAAGACTGAGGGTAGTTGAGATAGTGTATATATATATATATATATATATATATATATATTGAAACCTAGGAAAATCAAATTCTGGGAAGGGATTAAAGCTGATTTTTTTAAATTGATGATGAAACCTACATTCTGAAGAAGGTGAATAGTGAGGGATAACTGATTCTTCAGAATAAGAGGAGATTGGTGAATAAGAAGAATACTGTCTAAATAACAGTTTCTTGTTTCTTGGAGACAAGAAAATTGCCAAAGAGAGTATTTCCAAAGACATTTTAGGTATTTCCTGAAATCTAAATGAATAGGTACTGAAAGGTATGCATCCTTCAGGTCTAGTCTTACAAGCCAATCCTTGTTGTAAAGACAATCTCTTAGAAAATGTATACCTTCCATCTGGAAATGGTTAAAAATCAGAAATTGATTTAAATCCCTTAAATTTATGACAGGACAGAAGGATCCTTCTTTCTTTTTTACAAGAAACATGTATTGCTAAATCAATGCTGATGAAAGAGTCTTCTGGAGACGGGGGAAATTCTACAGCATTCTTTTTTATAAGATTGGAAATTTCTGTGTCTAAAATAATTTGAATTTTGTGTGAAAACTTTATTGGAGTAGGGAAGGAATTCTGGAAGGGAGTTTTAATGAAATCTAAAGGATGTCCGGACACTGCCTGAGGAACCCATGGATCTGATGTTATTTTTTGCCAATTTTTTTTTAAGAAAGAAAATAAAAGACAAAAATAAAAACAAAATAAGAAAATAAGACAATAGAAATAAATAACAGATAAGAAATAAAATAAAAAATATAAACAGTTTATTAGCACACACAATACAATGTACTTTCTTCTGAGCAGAGAAGAGAAAAAAGGAGGAGTGGCTACTTACTGGACACTTTATGGATATTTGGACTTCTCTTATTGGTCACTTTTTTTCTCTGACCTCTCAAGCTTTGCTCTCATTGGTCTCTATGTTGTATTCATTGTTTTTTCTCCAGTAGATTACAAGTTATGGGTGCAACGGGGTGCGAAACGAACACAACAAAAGTTGCATTATTTCACACTCCATTACGCTGCCTTTACAAATTTTTGAAAAGCCGCCTTGTGCGTGCAATATGGTTGCGATGAGCTCGTTATCACACACAATACAAGCGCTGCTTTAATGTGCTCATGCACGCTTTCCTCATACAAAAAATATAAAAGAACAGAGGGGCGCCTCATGTGTGGTATCATCAGTTGAGAAGATGCAAAACAAACAGTAATAGAGCCAAATGAGTACTCACATACTCCAGGAGCACCCCTATGTGCTAGTAGGGACGGGCTGTAGAATTATAAAGGTGTAACAGCTCACCCTTCAACCAGTGCTGTGATGCTGGAAATAAAGTGAAAGACACAAAAAGAAAGCACTATATGTGCAGACCATTAAAAGTATAACCAGCAATATTTCTTCAGTGATACAGAAGGGTACTCACATACTCCAGGAGCACACTTATGTGCTAGTAGGAACAAGCTGCAAATTTTAGGCAAGTGTAACAGCTCACCCCAGATCTAATCTCTTGATGTTGTTGGAGCAGCAATCCAAGTGGAACTGCACCAGGAATCCGGAGAAATTCTTGAAAGTCAGCACAGGCAGTAGGTAGGTAGAGAAATCCACTCAAAACGTATTTATAATAAAATACAAATATTTATTAAAAACAAAAATAAAACTACACAACACAGCAGTTGTTGTAGTAGGTGGATGATGGGGTTAACAATATTACCCTAATATTGCAACGCGTTTCTCAGTTTCAAACCGTTTCATCAGGCATAAAATATAAAATCACTCTCATTCCTACCTCTGCCTTAAATAACAAACTGACAAACATTCACCTCCTTACAAAGGGGTGTGTTTCCTAATTGATAACTAACACCTGTCTAATATCCTCAGTAACCTTAGTTAGAGCCTCTTACAAAGGAAAGCAAAGCTTTGACAATTGCAAATTTCAACACTTAATAACAATTGTGTATTCCTACATTTGACAATTTTATCTATGTATATAATAATAAGGGGTTTATACTGACCAATAGTGTTGGTAATAGTGCCGGACATGTTCCCCTATTGTGAAAAAGTTCGCATTCCTCAATTCTTAAGCGTAACCGTAATGTTTATATTAACTCACTTTTACTGATTCTCCACAAGAATTTGTATTATAAACGGATGTGTCAGAAGAAATCTGTCAGTATGAGAAATCATTTGTTTCCGTGTATCTGTTAATATTAGGTTCCTATTGATTCTCATATGTAGTCACAAACTTATGTGTACACCCATTGGTTAGCGTCATACCGCAAGTGAGTCTCCCTTGACCAATGGTGGTCTTGTAAAACGGAGGTGTGTTTTCATTTATACAATACATACGAGCATTTTGATGTTGATTATACTAACAATAAAACTAAATGAGCCGCTTTCTTGAACTCATTTACTCAAAAGGATATATATAAAAAAAGATCTTTCTATCCATATATGCCTCTAAGCATACAATTCCCCGATTGTGTCCGATCTACCCTGAATACTTATAGGAATATATTTAAACAAACAAGCCAATGGCCATTTATACTAAAAAAGTCTCTATGGGCGATCTATTGCTTGGGCATATGCGTGTCATTAAACTTATAGTTTGCGATATAAGTAAGGGGCGTGTTTAATAGTGTGACTAATGACAGATGTATGTGTCAAGTGTGTGTCAAATCAGCGTTGTAGTTGTGTGAAGATGTATGAATAGTAGGCGTGTTTATCCTGGGGAGTGTATAATACCAGCCAATGAATAATTACCTAGGGGCATGTATACAAAAACCAACCCCAAATAAAATTCAAATGCGTTATCTCCACGAGAGACCAACTAAAATGATAAATAGTCGCAACCAAAATGCTGATGCCTAATTTGAGATCTACAATTCACCGCAACAGAAAAGCTAAAACAAGATAGATACCAAATTGTAAACGATACCCAAAATGAAAGGATAAAAAGGGCGCTATATCTGAAGCACTGACTCACTAAACCTCCGTGTTCATAATAAAATACTAAGTGAAAAGAAATATTATCTCCCCATATCGGGTCATAATGTAACAATGTGTATAAAATTTGCTATATGGTAAGTGCTAATGACATAAATATGCAACCAATATATGAGAGTCATTCCCCAAAGTGTATATAAATATATTTCTAAATCTCTACACATCATAAGGCGTATAGAGACACAAGACCACCCATTATAGGTGTTAAAATATAAAAGGAAATATGTGTTAGGGTGTTATGGTGTAATAAAAATATGTGTATGGTGTGATGTGTGGTGTCCAATAATTGTACCAAACATAATCATAAATGTGAGTGATGTTAATCATCTAACTATAATAAACATGTGTGTTATGTACAAAAATTTCTATAACGATAAAGAATAAGTGTCAGATATAATGAGGTGTGACCTAGTGGTCCTCACATAAAGTGGCCTGTGTTAATGGAATGAATGAAACTAAATGAGCAACCTAGATCCTTAGGCTGCAATAACCAATCTAAAAATAACCCTAACGTGACAAGATATAAGATGAAAAAATGTATATTAGGAGAACAAACTAACTATCTAAAAATATCTAGCTATAATAGCCAATCTTAAAGACATCAACATATGGTTATATCAAGTGATAAACATTAGAAAGCCGTTAAAAAAATATATATCTAACTATAATAGCCAATCTTAAAGACATCAACATATGGTTATATCAAGTGCTAAACATTAGAAAGCCGCAAGATCCAGTACTTCGTTCAGGCCAGGGGGAAACAAAGATTGGAATTTGAAAATCCAATAAGTCTCCCTCTGGCTTAAACGAGTATATCTGTTGAAACCGACCTTGTTAGGAATATGTTCAAGTGGAGTAATGCAGAAAGTGTGATGATGACCTTGATGTTGAACCGTGCTGTGTCGTGAAATACTGTGCTTAAGTGATTGTTTTTTGATATTTCTTAAGTGTTCACTCCACCTTGTATGTATCTTTCTGCAGGTGCGCCCTAAATATTGTAGACCACACCTGCATGTCAGAACGTAGATAACAAACTCCATACTACAGTCTATTCTATTTTTGATAGGAAAAACTTCCCCTGTGGTATGACACTTCACAGATGAACGCCCGTGTGTGATGTACCTACACAAAAGGCATCTTGGTTTATTACATCTATAAACTCCCAATCTCCCTCTTCCATTTGTTGAAGGTTTAGAATTGTGTACGCCATTCCTTTTTGATAATACTATTTTGCTAGGGGCCAACTTTTGCTTAAGGGTTGGAGCTCTACGAAATACTATCCGTGGATTAATACTAATACTATTCTTAAGAATGGGATCTTTAAGTATTATTGGCCAATGTCTCTTTAGAGTTTTTCTAATAAAGGTGTGTTCAGAATTGTACTGGGTTATAAAAAGTGGGTCTTTAGCAAAATCCTTTTCTGGCCTATTAGGACCTACCGGACGGGGAGCCAAAATAGTACTTCTATCTTCCTATCTTGCTTTAATAAAGCTGTCTTTAATTAGTTCAGAGGGATAGCCTTTTTCTCTAAATCTAGTGATCAAGACTTCTGATTGTTGGTCATAAAGAGTTAATGTACTGCAGTTCCTTCTAATCCGCCTGAATTGACTGTAGGGGATGTTGGTCTTCCAGCTATTAAGATGGTTGCTGGAGAAGTGGAGAAAATTATTGCTATCCACCTCTTTAAAATAGGTGGAAGACACAACATCCCCTACATCCCCCCATCCAAGACAAACATCCAGAAACTCAATCTGTTCAACCTGTAAATTGTGTGTGAAAGATAGACCCATATTGTTGGAGTTTAAATGACCAATAAATGATGTGGCCTCATCTATTGTACCATCCCAGATGAAAATGAGATCATCAATGTAACGGCCATAGAATAGCAGGTTTGCCTCCCAGTTTGAGTTGTAGATGTATCTATCTTCAAAAACTCCCATGAAGAGATTTGCAAAACTGGGGGCAAACCTGGTACCCATGGCCATCCCCTTGATTTGCAGATAATAGTCATCCAGAAATTGAAAGTAATTGTGTGACAATATGTATTCTATACAGGAAATGATGAATTCTTGTTGCAATGCAGGGAGATAAATATCGTTGTCAAGATAACCCCTTATCGCTTCAATCCCCAATGTGTGATCGATGCTGGAGTAAAGTGCCCCTACGTCACAACTTACCCAGAGGGAATGTTCTCCTCTTTTGACATTCTGAAGTTTGTTTAGTAAATCTGTGGTATTTCTAATATAGGATGGTAATTTGATGACATATTTTTGCAATAGGAGGTCAATATACTCTGACAGTCTATCTGTAAGACTATCCCCGAAATGATGGGTCTACCTGGAGGTGTGGTCCGGTTCTTATGGATTTTAGGTAAGTGGTAGTAAAATAGAGTATTGGGGTGGTCTGGTAAGAGATATTATTTTTCTTTTTTGTTTAAGACTCCTTTGTTGAAGCCATCCAATATTAAATTTTTGAGAATTCTACTATATGGTGTTGTGGGATCACTATCTAGTTTTTTGTAATACTCAATATCACATACTATACGTCTAGCTTCCAAAATGTAATCAGGATAGTCCTGTAGGACTATCCCCCCACCCTTATCTGCTTGGCGTATTATCAGATTTTTATTGGCCATTAATTTATTAAGGGCTCTTTGTTCATTTGGCCAAATTCCCCTATGTTGTGTGTTAACCTTAGTCTTTTTCTTGTTTTGTGTATGAACTAGTTTTTTCAAATCATCCAGCACTAGCTGCTGGAAGAGATCAATATATGATCCCTCCTCTCTGGGGGGATTAAATGTGGAGGGTGGTGCTAGATTGGTATGCACAATCTGTTCGAATAGATCATTTGTTAGGTTGGAAGGTTCTGTGTAGACAATTTGTGTCAGGTTCCTAGGGTCCATTTCATCTGTTAGTATTGGTGTACCATCTAATTTGTGTTTTCTTAATTGTTTAGCTGCAAAATATCTCTGTAAAGAGTGTTTTCTAGTGAAAGAGTTAATGTCTACAAACAAATTGAATATGTTTGGCTGGTTAGGAGGGCAAAATGAAAGGCCTCTACCTAAAATTCTGATCTCATCATCTGAAAGTGTGTAAGATGAAAGATTGAAGATACGTTCCTTTAATCTCTGTAGCTTTGTTTTTTTGAGGGTGTTCCCTCTCCTCCCTCGTTTGGGAATGATCTTTTCTTGTGGTTCACTGTTGTTTTCGTTTTGTCCCACAGTGGGGCCAATGGTCTTTCCCCTAAAAAATGATTCCCAACAGAGGTAGAAGGTCTTTCTTGTCGTATGTTTTGTTCAGTCAATCTGTTGGGAGAATTATCGTTAGTATTTGACAATGCATGAAATCTGTTCTGTGTTGGGGTCTCATAGTAATTAGGAGGGGTGCTAGCATGCTCAACACTATGTTCCCAATGGTTTCTATCATTATGCCCATAGTTTCTATCATTGTGCCCATAATTGGTCATCTCAGATTGTTTATTGGATTGGTAATTTTCATGTTGTCTGGGTTGTGAAATGTAGTTAGCCCCATTGTTATGGTTCAGATTGTGTGGCATTCTATTCCCCCCATATTGATTGGTCCTTGGTTTCCAATTTTGTTGTGGTTGCTATCTACTATGGTTAGTGTTGTTGAAAGAGTGTTCTGGTGTCCTCCAACTAGTATTTCTATAGTTAGGGCCACCGTTGTGCCCATAGTTGTCATGTGTTCTAACTAAATTGGGATTTTGTCTATTAGAAAAATGACTACTAGGGTAAAAATTCCCTTCAGTGTTGGGAGACCAATTCTCGCCACTATTTGATTTATTCTTATTCCTATTCTTCCTGTTTTGTACTACCTTCCAGTTGGAATCTTTAGTCTCAGTTGTATTCGTGTCATTTTTCTTATTGTATGTATATACAATCCCCTTATTATAGTCCTCCTCGTCCCTGGCTAATTTCAAATTGTTCCTTTCAATTAATTCCCTCTGATAGTCATCTGATGATTTTATTGTTAGACTATTAAGTATGGGGTACTCAGAGTGTCCCTTTAATTTATCGAGCTCTAATTAAATTTTTTCAATTTCTTTGGCAGTATCATCTACCAGTTGTTGTCTGTGACTAATCAGAAGGTCAATACATTGGAAGGAACAACTATCTAGAATGGAGAACCATTTTTCTAAAAGGGTACTGTCATTTTTAAAAGAGCAATTTTTAAAAACCCTCAGACCTCTGGGGATCTGTTTTTTATCCTTATACTTCTTGAGTGTATCTAAATCCCACCAGTGTCTGTTTTCGGTTTTAAGTAACCCCTCCAATGTGGAAAATAAACCTTCTATAGATGTATCTAAAGAGGGTAAATCAGACCCTTGATTAATACTGTTCTCATGGGAAATCCTTCTAGTTGATCTTTCTGATAAGGATAGCATGGTAGGAGAAAATAAAGCAGCTCCCCTCAATATCTATCTAGAATAGATTAGGAAAAAAAAAAATGACTAAGTATCAAACGAAAGGGGGTGCTAAAGGTATAACAATGCAATCATAACAATCTATATGTACAAAATAAAAGATAATTCAAAAACATAAATGAAGTCTTAATGACTAAATTCCCTTCTTTTTAAAGAAGAAAAAAGAAAAAATTAAAAAAAAGTATTTTTCTTATGTATTGAAAAGTATTCCTGTGGTGGCTGCCTTCTTCTCGCCGCCGACTGGTCCGGGTACAACTGCAAAAAATATAAAAGAACAGAGGGGCGCCTCATGTGTGGTATCATGAGTTGAGAAGATGCAAAACAAACAGTAATAGAGCCAAATGAGTACTCACATACTCCAGGAGCACACCTATGTGCTAGTAGGGACGGGCTGTAGAATTATAAAGGTGTAACAGCTCACCCTTCAACCAGTGCTGTGATGCTGGAAATAAAGTGAAAGACACAAAAAGAAAGCACTATATGTGCAGACCATTAAAAGTATAAGCAGCAATATTTCTTCAGTGATACAGAAGGGTACTCACATACTCCAGGAGCACACTTATGTGCTAGTAGGAACAAGCTGCAAATTTTAGGCAGGTGTAACAGCTCACCCCAGATCTAATCTCTTGATGTTGTTGGAGCAGCAATCCAAGTGCAACTGCACCAGGAATTCGGAGAAATTCTTGAAAGTCAGCACAGGCAGTAGGTAGGTAGAGAAATCCACTCAAAACGTATTTATAATAAAATACAAATATTTATTAAAAACAAAAATAAAACTACACAACACAGCAGTTGTTGTAGTAGGTGGATGATGGGGTTAACAATATTACCCTAATATTGCAACGCGTTTCTCGGTATCAAACCGTTTCATCAGGCATAAAATATAAAATCACTCTCATTCCTACCTCTGCCTTAAATAACAAACTGACAAATATTCACCTCCTTACAAAGGGGTGTGTTTCCTAATTGATAACTAACACCTGTCTAATATCCTCAGTAACCTTAGTTAGAGCCTCTTACAAAGGAAAACAAAGCTTTGACAATTGCAAATTTCTACACTTAATAACGATTTGACAATTTTATCTATGTATATAATAATAAGGGGTTTATACTGACCAATAGTGTTGGTAATAGTGCCGGACATGTTCCCTTATTGTGAAAAAGTTTGCATTCCTCAATTCTTAAGCGTAACCGTAATGTTTATATTAACTCACTTTTACTGATTCTCCACAAGAATTTGTATTATAAACGGATGTGTCAGAAGAAATCTGTCAGTATGAGAAATCATTTGTTTCCGTGTATCTGTTAATATTAGGTTCCTATTGATTCTCATATGTAGTCACAAACTTAAGTGTACACCCATTGGTTAGCGTCATACCGCAAGTGAGTCTCCCTTGACCAATGGTGGTCTTGTAAAACGGAGGTGTGTTTTCATTTATACAATACATAAGAACAATTTCGATGTTGATTATACTAACAATAAAACTAAACGAGCCGCTTTCTTGAACTCATTTACTCAAAAGGATATATATAAAAAAAAGATCTTTCTATCCATATATGCCTCTAAGCATACAATTCCCAGATTGTGTCTGATCTACCCTGAATACTTATAGGAATATATTTAAACAAACAAGCCAATGGCCATTTATACTAAGAAGTCTCTGGGCGATCTATTGCTTGGGCATATGCTTGGCATTAAACTTATAGTTTGCGATATAAGTAAGGGGCATGTTTAATAGTGTGACTAATGACAGATGTATGTGTCAAATGTGTGTCAAATCAGCGTTGTAGTTGTGTGAAGATGTATGAATAGCTATGTGCTCCTGGAGTATGTGAGTACCCTTCTGTATCACTGAAGAAATATTGCTGGTTATACTTTTAATGGTCTGCACATACAGTGCTTTCTTTTTGTGTCTTTCACTTTATTTCCAGCATTACAGCACTGGTTGAAGGGTGAGCTGTTACACCTTTATAATTCTACAGCCCGTCCCTACTAGCACATAGGTGTGCTCCTGGGGTATGTGAGTACTCATTTGGCTCTATTACTGTTTGTTTTGCATCTTCTCAACTGATGATACCACACATGAGGCGCCCCTCTGTTCTTTTATATTTTTTGTAGTTTTACCCGGACCAGACGGCGGCGAGGAGGAGGTAGCCACCACAGGAATACTTTTCAACTTTTCAATACATATTTTTTAAGAAAAGACTTTTTTTTTAATTTTTTCTTTTTTCTTCTTTAAAAAGAAGGGAATTTAGTCATTAAGACTTCATTTATGTTTTTGAATTATCTTTTATTTTGTACATATAGATTGTTATGATTGCATTGTTATACCTTTAGCGCGCCCTTTCGTTTGATAATTTGTCAATTTTTTTTTTTTTTTTTACGCTTTCCTCATAGACTTCAATGGGGGGAAAAAACTTACACCTGTGATCGTGGAAAGAAAAGCTCTGTAACGCAGCCCCATTGATGTCTAGGGGGATAAAAAAAATTACGTTTAAACCTAACACCCTAAAATAAACCCCACATCTAAACACCCCTAATCTGCCGCCCCCGACATCGCTGACACTGAAATAAATCTATTAACCCCTAATCTGCCGCTCCCGATATCGCTGCCACTATACTAAAGTTATTAACCCCTATTCCCCTGCACCCAAAA
The DNA here is from genome assembly GCF_027579735.1 of Bombina bombina. Taxonomy (NCBI): domain Eukaryota; kingdom Metazoa; phylum Chordata; class Amphibia; order Anura; family Bombinatoridae; genus Bombina; species Bombina bombina. The sequence goes on from NC_069507.1 coordinate 115,373,178, forward strand.
ATCGCCCACACTATAATAAATCTATTAACCCCTATTCCGCCGCTCCCCGACATTGCTGCCACAAAATAAAGTTATTAACCCCTAAACCTCTGACCTCCCACTAAATAAACCTATTAACCCCTAAACCGCCAGCCCCCCACATCACAACAACCTAAATAAAACTATTTTAACCCCTAATCCTAACCATAACCCTAACTCTAACCGTATCCCTAACCCTAACACTCCCTAACTTTAACATAATTAAAATAGGGCTAAATTAAAGTTACAATTAACTAAATAATACCTATTTAAAACTAAATACATACTTACCTGTGAAATAAAACATAAGCTAGCTACAATATAACTAATAGTTATATTGTAGCTAGCTTAGGTTTTATTTTTATTTCACAGGTAAGTTTGTATTTATTTTAACTAGGTAGACTAGTTAGTAAATAGTTATTAACTATTTACTAACTACCTAGTTAAAATAAATACAAACTTACCTGTGAAATAAAACCTAAGCTGACTTACACTAAAACCTACCATTACAAAAAATAAAAAACACTAAAATTACCACAAAAAAAAATACCATTACAAAAAATAACAAACAAAATTATCCAAAACAATAAAAATTCTTCCTATTCTAATACCCTTTAAAAAAAAAAACCACCCCAAAATAAAAAAACCCTAATCTATCATAAACTACCAAGGGTCCTTACAAGGGCCTGTTGTGGGCCCTTAAAAGGACATTTTGTAGGGCATTGCCCTAAAGAAATCAGCTCTTTTTCTACAAAAGAAAAACACAAACCCCCCCTATTACAAACCCCCACCCCCCAAACTGACAAAATAAAAATAAAGTAAAACCTAATCTACCCATTGCACTGAAAAGGACATTTGTATGGGCATTGCCCTTAAAAGGATATTCAGCTCTTTTGCTGGCCATTAAAAATAAAAAATGGCTATTCTAAAAAGAAAAACCCACCCCAAAATGAAAAAAAAATTACACAAAATAACTAACAAATTATTCAAAATAATAACAATTATTCCTATTTTTTTTTAAAAACACCCCAAAATAAAAGAAACCTAATCTATAATAAACTACCAATAGCCCTTAAAAAGGCCTTTTGTAGGGCATTGCCCTAAAGAAATCAGCTTTTTTTTCGAAACAAAAATACAAAGACCCACTAACATTACAAACTCCCACCCCCCCAAACCCACAAAATAAAAAAAACTATCTAAAAAAACCTAATCTACCCATTGCCTTTGAAAGGGCATTTGTATGGGAATTGCTATTAAAAGGACATTTAGCTCTTTTTCTTGCCCTTAAAAGAGCATTTAGATCTTTTAAGAAATGCCCAACCATTAATCTAAAAAAAAACTCACCCAAAAAACCTTAAAAAAACCCAACACTAACCCATCTTTAGGTACTCACAGTTGCTGAAGTCCCGCTTGAAGGATCTTCATCCCGGCAGGCTCCATTTTCATCCAGACGGGTCCATCTTCATCCAGGCGGCATCTTCTATCTTCATCCCGGCGGCGTCTTCTATCTTCATCCCGTCGGCACAGAGCGGGTCCATCTTGAAGACATCTAGCGCGGAGCATCCTCTTCATACAGTCGCCGTCGTATATTGAATTTTCAATGCAAGGGAGCCTTTTCAAAATGGCGTCCCTTGCGTTCCTATTGGCTGATTTGATTTTGGAAATTCAAATCAGCCAATAGGATGAGAGCTACTAAAATCCTATTGTCTGTTCAAAACAGCCAATAGGCTGAGAGCTTCTGAAATTCTATTGGCTGTTCAAATCAGCCAATAGAATTTCAGTAGCTCTCATCCTATTGGCTGATTTAAAGAGCTGTTTAACTTAGGGCAATGGCCTACAAAAGGCCCTTTTAATGGCTATTGGTAGTTTATTGTAGGCTAGGGTTTATTTAATTTTGGGTGGGCTTTTTTTATTTTTTAAGGCTATTAGATTCGGAGTAATTGTTTTTTATTTTTGATAATTTCATTTGTTATTTTTTGTAATTTAGTATTTTTTATTTTTTGTAATTAGATAATTTGTCATTTTTATAGCAGTGTTAGGATTTTTTTAATGTGTGTTTTAGTGTTCCTTAATTGGTAGTTAGCTTAATTTTAATTTAATAGTTAAAATAGTTTAATTGTTAGTTTAAACTTAGTTTTTTTAATTTGACAGGTAAGTTTTAATTTATTTTAAGATAGGGAAATTGTAATTTTAATATAAAGTTAGGGGGCGTTAGGTTTAGGGGTTACTAGTTTAAATTAGTTTATTGCGATGTGGGGGGGGGGCTTTTGGTTTAGGGGTTAATAGGTTTATTATAGTGACGGCGGTGTCGGGGAACGGCGGAATAGGGATTAATAACTTTAGTATAGTGAGGGGCGATGTGGGCGGACGGCAGATTAGGGGTTAATAATATTTAAATAGTGTTTGTGATGTGGGAGGGTGGCGGTTTAGGGGTTAATAACTTTATTATAGTGGTGACGATGTCGGGGAGCGGCGAAATAGGGGTTAATACATTTTTTTAGTGGCGGCGATGTCGAGAGTGGCAGATTAGTGGTTAATAAGTTTAATTTAGTGTTTGCGATGCGGGAGGGCCTCGATTTAGGGGTTAATAGGTAGTTTATTGGTGTTTAGTTTACTTTGTAACACTTTAGTTCTGAGTTTTATGTAACAGTTTTGTGGTGTAAAACTCATAATTACTGCATTTAGATGGCGGTACGGATCTTTTCGTTATTTTATTTATTTATTAAATATTTTACCAGGAAGGATACATTGAGATTTCTCTCATTTCCAAGTATGTCCTGGGTCCACAAAACATTGCATTGATACAATAGGGTACAATAAAATACAAAAACAATATTAATACATAAAATATGCCAAATTTAACATAGAACAGGTAAGAAATATATCATCTATAAATATATAATATAGTTATAGGGTGTAGCGCAAGCTGTTTAGCCTCACTGCAAAACTTGTAATGGCAGCGCTATGGAAGTCCCATGAAAAAAACTTAATTTTTACGAGTGCGGGACTGACGTTACTTTACAGGCTAAAAGGTTTGCGGTACAGCTATACCAACAAGACTTGCAATGGCTGCATTGCTGTTTTAAAGGGCCACTAAACCCAAAATCTTTCTTTCATGATTCAGATAGAGAATAGAAATTTAAACAATATTACAATTTACTTCTATTATTTATTTTGCTTCATTGTTTAGATATCCTTAGTTGAACAAAAAGCAATGCACATGGTGAGCCAATCACACAAGGCTTCTATGTGCAGCAACCAATCAGCAGCTACTGAGCATATCTAGATATGCTTTTCAGCAAAGAATATCAAGAGAATAAAACAAATTAGATAATATAAGTAAATTAGAAAGATGTTTAAAATTACATTCTCTTTCTAAATCATGAAAGAAAAAATGTGGGTTTCATGGCCCTTTAATGCTGAAATTACCATTTTTTCAGCGTTAAAAGACAAACGCACAACTCATAATCTACCTGTCTGTTTTTTCTGTAATTTATACTTTTCGTTAAAATGCTGGCAGTAAAGTGAAAAGATTATAGCAAAATATGAGTCTCTGTCCTTGCAATAAAATTAGAGATGTGCAGCCAAGAAATTTTCGTTTCGGATGAAATTTATATTCTGAATATTCAGAGAAATTTGTTTCCCCGAATATTCAGTGACAGATCTATTCGGTATTTGTTTAGCTTTAATTGGACCGAGCCATTTGTAGACATACTTTTCCATTTTTTCCTCTGAATTATTATCAATGTTATACTGTTCTAGAATAATTAATATGGAGAGTGCTGCTTTAAACATTGGGAATGTTGGGGCAAATTTAGCTTTCCAATTTGAGAGGATAAGATTCTGTCCAATTAGAATTTTTGCATTAATTACATTATATTACTTATTTCTTTTTTTGGGGGGGACAGAAAAAAGATATCCTGAGTATTGAAATTGAAGTTTTGTTTCAAGATTTTGGATAGCCAGTAATTCACCTTACGCCAAAATTGCCTACGTTTTGGACACCACCAAAAGCAGTGTAATGCGTCTGCTGTTAGGCTATGACACCTTGCACATTTATGTCTATTCTTTGAGAGCAAAATATTTAACTGAAGATTCGTTATATAGACTCTATTTATTAGCCTACAGTATCACTCTCTCCAGGAGACTATACAGGATGCCTTTTTTTACCAACTTAGAGCTTTCCCTAATTTGTTTCATTGTAATGGATGGAAAATCTTTCTTCCATCTAAGGAGTAATCAATTCAAATGTAGTTGGTCAGAAGCATTTAATAAAAGGTTATATAAAAAGGAAATAGAATATTTACCTTGATTATAGATATTCATAGATAAATCAATATCTCCCAAACTCCAATCAAAGTTATTTTCCCTCCTGAGATTTTCAAAATAATTCTAAACAAAGAGTTTCAAAAGATTTAACTGAATCTAAAGTTTCATCTTTAATTTGCCAAACATTTTTAAGACCTGTTTTTAAAACTCACTGGTAAGTAGGGATGGGCGAATGTTTCGCAACATTCGAAAAATGGAACGAATTTCAACACATTTGTTTGTTCGAATCGAATTTCGAATGTTTACATAACATTCTAACATTCAATTTTCGAATGTTCAGTTTTTAATTTTACGATTACATTCGAAAATATTTGTTTTGAAAAATTCAAATTTATATATTTGTAATAGTATTTCTAATGCTTTCTTTAAATGTAATATTCCAATTATGCAATCTTCGAATTAGAAAAATTCGAATTTATATATTTGTAATAGTATTTCTATAATGCTTTATTTAAATGTAATATTCGAATTATGCAATATTCGAATTTGAAAAATTTTAATTTATATGTTTGTAATAGTATTTCTAATGTTTTCTTTAAATGTAATATTCGAATTATGCAATATTCGATCGAAATAGAAACATTCAAATTGATATATTTGTATCTATTATGTATCAATTTACTAAATTCCCTCCCACATGAAATATTGAACTTCTGAATAGTATTTTTTAGTTGAAATATTTTTTATTGAATTTTTGAAACACAAAATACAAAGCACTAGTACCGGGTGAAGATGACTCGTTTTATACACGTATGTCCCACCTACCACCTTGTGTTTTCTCTGCACATATATCAAGTATTACTTTCACCTCAAGACTGGTCTGCTTTGAGTAGAGTCACCTTCCCCTTGACATGAGCAGATTATTAACAATACATTAAAAATAACAAACTTAACTCCCCCAACCTCCCATCCCTCCCTCCCACCAGGTGATTCCATCCTCTCTAGACATCTCTCAAATAATATTTCTGTTGAAGAAAAAGAAAAATTACTATCAACATATTACGATCTCAGTCAGGCAAGTCAGGCATCTCCAGACCCGGTCTGTCCCCTAACTTCGAATTTCCTCTACAAATATCTTATCTCCCCTACTGTCTTGATTACTCTCATTCATCTCTGTCTTGAGTGGAGTGTGGTCGAGTGCAGCCTTTCAGAATCCAATAGAACCATATTTTTTGAAACTGCTCAGTGTTACCTTGCGCCCAAGCTGCTAATTCTGACATTGTATATGTATCTTTTATTTTATCTAAAACTTCTGTCCATCTGAATAGTATTTTTTAAAGGGACACTGAACCCAATTTTTTCTTTAATGATTCAGATAGAACCTGCAATTTTAAGCAACTTTCTAATTTACTCCTATTATCAATTTTTCTTCATTCTCTTGCTAGCTTTATTTGAAAAAGAAGGAATCTAAGCTAATGAGCCAGCACATTTTTGCTTCAGACCATGGACAGCACTTGTTTATTGGTGTTGTGCAATCAGCAAGGACAACCCAGTTTGTTCACCAAAAAGGGCCGGCATCTAAACTTACATTCTTGCTTTTCAAATAAACATACCAAGAGAATGAAGAAAATGTGATTATAGGAGTAAATTAGAAAGTTGCCTAAAATTGCATGCTCTATCTGAATCACGAAAGAAAAAAATCTGGGTTCAGTGTCCCTTTAAATAGAATATTAAATTAGAAATTTCAAATGTGGAAATTCGATCTAATTATAAACATTTGAATTCGAAAGTGACATTTGAAAACTGTATTCGATTATTGAATTTTTAAGAATATTCGTTCGTATCAACATTCGGATTTGTAATTCGAATTTCGGTAATAAAATTCGTTTTAACATTTGAATTTGGAAATTTACACATTCGCCCATCCCTATTGATAAGGGACCTTTTCACTCAACTGCTCCAATTGTCATCTAACTTACTACAGAACACAGAAAAAAACACAGACCTTTTCACTCAACTGCTCCAATTGCCATCTAACTTACTACAGAACACAGAAAAAAAACACAGACCCTTTCACTCAACTGCTCCAATTGCCATCTAATTTACTACAGAACACAGAAAAAAAACACAGACCTTTTCACTCAACTGCTCCAATTGCCATCTAACTTACTACAGAACACAGAAAAAAACACAGACCCTTTCACTCAACTGCTCCAATTGCCATCTAACTTACTATAGAACACAGAAAAAAACACAGACCTTTTCACTCAACTGCTCCAATTGCCATCTAACTTACTACAGAACACAGAAAAAAACACAGACCCTTTCACTCAACTGCTCCAATTGCCATCTAACTTACTATAGAACACAGAAAAAAACACAGACCTTTTCACTCAACTGCTCCAATTGCCATCTAACTTACTACAGAACACAGAAAAAAACACAGACCCTTTCACTCAACTGCTCCAATTGTCATCTAACTTACTACAGGTAGCCTTCTGGAAAACAGCTTCCCTCCCACCCACCCCAAGCTCATTTCCTCATTTATAGATAGTCTCCCACACAACTTTCACTCTCCTGAAATGACAGGTGCAAACACTGATCAGCACATCCTTCCATTCCCTTAACCCCATAGAATACACAGTACTTTTACTATATTATGTTTCACATACCTTTTATTCCCTTATGCAATTGATACAGTAATTCTGTGTCTTATGTTTTTAACTGGTTCCCAATTCTGTAAAAATGATCAATATATTCATATTCCTTTTTGCTATCCTTTGTCTCTATAACAAACTACACTATTCAAATACTCCTTATCCCTCTCCACCGGCACTGTTCATTAGCCCATCTCTCTTAAACTCATCTTACTTTTCTACTCATGAACCTTACCTATTCCTAAACACTCTCTCTACCCCCTGCAGCTCATCTCAAAAGCAGTCTCACTACTGCAAATCTGTATCTAGTCTCATGTCACTCTCCCTCTTGCTTCTACTTACTGCTGGTGACATCTCCCCTAATCCTGGTCCCCAACCACTGACAAGCCGTGCACATCCATGTGTACCATCCCATAGACTCAGAAAACAAAACTCTGCACACCTTACTCACATTCCTCTTGCATCTAAAGCCACTACCCCTTTCACTTGTGCACTCTGTTTGCAACAAACTCACTTCTATACATGACCTCTTCATCTCCCGCTCCCTCAACCTTCTGGCCCTAACAGAAACCTGGCTCTCTCCCCTAGACACAGCATCCACTGCTGCTCTGTCACATGGGGGTCTCCACTTCAGCCACACTCCTAGGTCTGGTAATAGACAAGGAGGTGGTGTAGGTATTTTACTTTCCTCTCGTTGCACCTTTCAACAAATACACCCTATCTCTTCCCTCACTTTTCCCTCATTCGAAACCCACATGATTCGCTTATTCTCCCCTCTCTCTGTATGTGTTGCAGTCATATACCGACCCCCTGGCTCCGCAACTCAATTTCTAGATCACTTGGCTGCCTGGCTACCCTACTTCCTTTCCTCAGACACCCCTGCCCTCATTCTTGGCGACTTCAACATCCCCCTTAACAATCCCACTGCCTCATCTGCTAAACAACTTCTGCAACTCACTTCCTCTTTTGGTCTGTCACAATGGACTGATTCTCCCACTCACAAAGACGGTCACTCCCTTGACCTGATCTTTAGCTATCGATGCACTCTCTCAAACTTCTCAAACTCCCCTTTTCCTCTTTCTGACCGCCATCTCCTTACCTGCAACATATCATCCCTTCCTACAACTCTCCCACCTTCTACTCCTCACACCAAACTTCACAGAAGCATTAGGTCTTTAGATCAGCAACAACTTGCTAATTCCCTTCAACCGCTCCTCTCATCCTTCTCTGCCTTTTCCTGCCCTGAACAATCTATCTGCCACTATAATTCCACCCTTATATCCGTCCTTGACAATCTCGCCCCTCTTACCACTGCTAGGAAATCACACACTCATCCCCAGCCCTGGCATACTCCTCTGACACGGTACCTACGCAGATGTTCCCGTACTGCTGAACGGCATTGGAGAAAATCACGGAGTTCAGCTGATTTTCTTCATTACAAATTCATCTTGAACTCCTACTACTCTGCCCTTAATCTCCACAAGCAACACTACTTCTCTACTCTTATCTCTAATCTTTCTTCAAACCCAAAACGTCTGTTCTCCACTTTCAATACTCTCCTCCGCCCTCCCCCACTTCCTAATACAACTTCTCTGTCAGCTCAAGACTTTGCCAGTCACTTAATTAACAAAATTGACTCCATCAGACATGAAATCAGCTCTCAACACAATTCCATTCTCTCCCCCCCCTAAATACTCTCACTCAACCACAACCCTCATAACCTGAAACTTAGTTCATTCTCCCCTGTTACTGAGGACGAAGTTTCAGCACTTATACTGCGCTCTCACCTCACTACCTGTCCCCTTGACCCTATCCCCTCACAGCTGCTCCCCTCTCTCTCTGCTACCCTTATCCCTATACTAACACACATTTTCAACCTCTCTCTCAGCACTGGTACATTTCCCTCATTGATGAAACATGCGCTGGTCACACCTATCCTCAAAAAACCTTCCCTTGATCCTACCTCCCCATCCAACTACCGCCCAATTTCCCTCCTCCCTCTTGCTTCAAAGCTTCTCAAAAAACTAGTATATGCACGCCTATCCCATTTCCTTATGTTAAACTCCCTTCTTGACCCGCTGCAATCTGGATTTCGTCCCTATCACTCCACAGAGACAGCTACTGTTAAGGTCACCAACAACCTACTTACAGCTAAATCAAAAGGCCACTTCTCTCTGCTTATCCTCCTTGATCTGTCCGCAGCCTTTGACACTGTCGACCACCCTCTTTTGCTCCAAACCCTCCAATCCTTCGGCATCTGTGACACAGCCCTTTCATGGCTCTCTTCCTACCTGTCAAACCGTACCTTCAGTGTAGCCTTCTCTGGGACCTCCTTTGCCCCGTCACCACTTTCTGTCGGAGTACCGCAAGGCTCTGTCCTCGGTCCCCTTCTCTTCTCAATCTATACGTCATCACTAGGTTCCCTAATTAAGTCCCACGGTTTCCAATATCATTTATATGCCGATGACACCCAAATCTACTTCTCTGCACCAGAACTATCTCCTTCCTTGCTAACCCGTGTCACTAACTGTCTTTCTCACATCTCTTCCTGGATGTCCTCTCACTACCTCAAGCTAAATCTCTCCAAAACTGAGCTTCTCATTTTCCCCCCTTCTTCCAAAATCTCCACCCCCAATATCTCTATAACTGTTGACAACTCCATCATTACCCCTACCCCGCACGCCCGATGTCTCGGGGTCACATTTCATCTTTCCTTCACTCCTCACATTCAGTCCTTAGCTACAGCCTGCCGCTTCCACCTTAAAAACATCTCTAAAATTAGACACTTCCTTACACAAGACACAACTAAGATTTTAATCCACTCTCTCATTCTTTCCCGCCTTGACTACTGCAACTCTGTCCTCTCTGGTCTCCCCACCTGCCGCCTAGCTCCTTTACAATCCATAATGAATGCGTCTGCCAGACTCATCTTCCTTACACGTCGCTCTTCATCTGCTGCGCCTCTCTGCCAATCCCTTCACTGGCTTCCTCTTGCCTCTAGGATCAAACACAAAACTCTCACTCTGACATACAAAGCCCTCAACTGCACTGCTCCCCCCTACATCTCAGACCTTGTCTCCAGATACTCTCCCTCCCGTCCCCTTCGCTCTGCTCATGACCTCCTACTCTCCTCCTCTCTTGTCACCTCATCACACTACCGTTTACAGGACTTCTCCAGACTGGCTCCCATCTTGTGGAACTCTCTGCCTCGCTCCACAAGACTCTCTTCTAGTTTTAAAAGCTTCAAGTGCTCCCTAAATAATCTACTGTTCAGGGACGCATACAACCTACGCTAACCTTTCCTAATACCAGTTCCTCTCCTCCACTGCAATCCCCTGAACCCTCTTAGCATGTAAGCCTAAAAGTCCAGCTGTTTGTAGATCACCTTCTTAAGAGCTGACTACAACAGTGCAACTCTTGGCAGGGCCCTCCACCCTATAATTGTTTTGTTGTACTCCCCCTTTGTTTATAGCGCTGCGGAATCTGTTGGCGCTCTACAAATAACCGATAATAATAATAATAATAAGTATTAGCAGGGGTACCAAGATAGTTGGCTAACATGTGCAAGTAACAATGGCGGTGTCTAATTTCGTCCATTGAGAGCACTATTTGTATTTTAAATAAGAAAGCCTTAAATGTTTTATTAAGCAACTAAGGTTATGGCTAGAGAGCCGAAATGCTTCAGTCGCCATGTCTTCTTGCTCTTATTATGCCTGTCTGGTATATCCTTTTCAATCTAATGTGAGTAAATACGACTTTATATGGGACCAGTGCTACTTTATTTTGTTGCGTAAGTAAGAAAGGAAAAAACGTAGTAGTAATTATGCAATATGCTATATATATATATATATATATATACCCAAAATAAGCACTCACTGGACATTAAACGTCTTGAAACTTCAGTTACTGAATTTTATAAGTGACAATTCGGGACAGCACAGAAGCGACACTGTGCTGTCCTGAAATGTCACTAATAAAATTAATTAACTAAAGTTTCAAGACGTCTAAAGTCCAGTGAGTTCTTATTTTGGGGATATATTGAATACTACATAGCACCCTGGCAGTTGCGTTAAGCTAGTGAGAGTGCATCTTCATTTGGATATATATATACTGTATATATCCTCTTCCATTGCTGCTTTTTATCTTAGTTGAGAGCTTGCAAGTGAGTGCTGGACTTTCTCTGTGTGCTATATTAATCTATTATTTTTTTTTGTAATTTTTCCATTTGGGCCTTGCACCCAGGCCTGACTGGGGTTAACTGCTCTGGTGACGGTGCAGCTTCCTGAGAGTGCTGTTTTGCACCCAGGGCTGTGCATGTTACAGGTTCATAGGATGTGTACCAGGTCCGGCCTGAGAGTGCTGTACCCTTCCGTGTTTTGTATATATACAGTATATATATATATATATATATATCTCTGATGAAGCGCATGTGAGCATGCGGGAAACGCGTCAGATCTAACCCTGCACACTGTGACTGTGTCTTTTACCTGTCTGCTCAATAAATTATCCACTTTGGAAAGAGTTCTGCAGTTCCTCGTTTTTCTTCTTCCTATATATATATATATATATATATATATATATATATATATATATATCCACACATATCCTCTCTCTGCTCTCTCTCTCCTCTCTCTCTCCTCTCTCTCATCTCTCTCTCTTCTCTCTCGCCTCTCTCTCTGTCTCTCGCCTCTCTATCTCTTCTCTCTCTCCTCTCTATCTCTCCTCTCTCTCACCTCTATCTCTCCTCTCTCTTTTTATGTCTCTTGCCTCTCTCCCTCCCTCTTTTTCTGAAAATTGCAGGATTTTCCATGTATGACAATTGAAAGTGCATGCTGCAGTCTTCACAAGCCTAACCCTGCTACCTATATGTCAATGGAAATGTTTAGGAACTGCATACTAATGGAGATTTTGATAAGAAAATGATAGTGGCAAATATTGGGTGGAGTATACTGCTGAAAAACTATTTAAAGCTGATCTGTGGGATAGATTCTCAGTGATCTGTGGGATTGATGCTCACTGTATGATAACCAAAACGTTTTAGAGTGGCAAAAACAATGTTGGTAAATTGTTTCAAACACACCCCAAGAAGATAAAAACATGTATTTTATGTTTAATTACAGTAGCACACAATTTAGCAAATGATTAAGTTAACGCATGATATAATACTTAAAGGGACAGTCTAGTCAAAAATAAACTTTCATGATTCAGATAGGGCATGCAATTTTAAACAACTTTCCAATTTACTTTTATTATCAAATTTGCGTTGTTCTCTTTGTATTCTTTGTTGAAAGCTAAACCTAGGTAGGCTCATATGCTAATTTCTAAGCCCTTGAAGGCTGCCTCTTATCTCATTGCATTTTAACAGTTTCTTTACAGCTAGACAGTGCTAGTTCAAGTGTGCCATATAGATCACATTGTGCTCACTACCGTGGAGCTACCTAGGAGTCAGTACATATTGGCTAAAATGCAAGTCTGTCAAAAGAACTTAAATAAGGGGGCAGTCTGCAGAGGCTTAGCTACAATGTAATCACAAAGCTAAAAAGTATATTTCTATAACAGTGTTGGTTATGCAAAACTGGGGAATGTGTAATAAAGGGATGATCTATCTTTTTAAACAAAAAATTTTTTGGAGTAGACTGTTCCTTTAAGTATTGAAATTCTCAGTATAGGTGTGAACACCACAGACAAAATCAGCTATATCAGATGTCAACATAAAGGTAATAGAGCTATTTATAAACTATTTAATACATCCCAGTCGGTAAAATGAATACTTGGGAAACAACTTAAAGCAGATAATTTTTTTTAAGTATACTTTCTTTTTAATTAGTTTTTGTCTTTAAAAACAAAGGTAGAATTTGATGTCTATTACATACATTTTCGCAGATGCACTGTATTTTTGAGTTAAAGGGACACTGTACCCAAATTTTTTTCTTTTGTAATTCAGAAAGAGCATGCAATTTTAAGCAACTTTCTAATTTACTCCTATTATCAATTTTTCTTTGTTCTCTTGCTATCATTATTTGAAAAAGAAGGCATCTAAGCTTTTTTTTGGTTTCAGTACTTTGGACAGCACTTTTTTATTGGTGGATGAATTTATGAATTTATCCACCAATCAGCAAGGACAACCCAGGTTGTTCACCAAAAATGGGCCGGCATCTAAACTTACATTCTTGCATTTCAAATAAAGATACCAAGAGCATGAAGAAAATTTGATAATAGGAGTAAATTAGAAAGTTGCTTAAAATTTCATGCTCTACCTGAATCACGAAAGAAACATTTTGGGTACAGTGTCCCTTTAACTTCATAGTGACATAACGTGTGTAGTTTAGAAAAAAAATTGTGGGCACATTTTTCTAAATTGTGCGAAACATTAAAAAAAAAATCTCTCTGAGATTAGTTTACGGCTCCATATGTAACATCTGTTTAACAAAAAAACAAAAAAAGTAATAATCATAATAAAATAGCAACCAAAAAAAAATACATTTAAGTAAGTTCTCCTTTATTGGTTTTATTGGTACAAAGAATCTTTTAATTTCCCTCTAAGAGTTCTTTGCAAAGATGTTGGTTAATGCGTTACTTGTGGTTTTTGTTTAATATAATTTGTGTTTTTTAACTGCACTGCCTAAAACGCAGTAATTAGAAACTGATGTTGTATGTTTTCTATTTCAAAGAAGCAGTTTAACAGTACAGATGTACTTAAAGGGATATGAAACCCAAACATGTTCTTTTGTGATTCAGACAGAGCAGACCATTTTTGAAAAATTTCCCATTTACTTTTATTATCAAATTTGGTTCATTCCCATGATATTCTGTGTTGAAGAGATACCTAGGTAGGCATCTAGAGCACTATGTGGCAGGAAATAGTGCTGTCATCTAGTGCTCTCGCTAATAGATAAGATTCTTGCAAAACTGCTGCCATATAGTGTTTCAGAAATGGGCTGACTCCAAAGCTTACATCCCTGCTTTTCAACACAAGATACCAACAGAACGAAGAAACATTGATAATAGAAGTAAAATAGAAAGTTGTTTAAAATCGCATGCTCTATCTGAAACATAAAAGAAAAATGTTGGGTTTCATATCCCTTTAATGATAGCTCCACACTCAGCAACTTGCTATAATTTACTATATTGCAAACTATATATTCTTTAGATTCTCTCAACAGATCCCTGCCTAATTCTTGGCTTGTTTTTTCTCTATTACTCTCTCATTCCCCCCATTTTTTCACTGAAACATTCTCCCCTCATAGTAACCCACCCTTTAATTTATTCTGCTTCTTAAAAAAAAAAAAAAACAGGCAACCTTTTCCAGGAACAAAATGTTATTTCTCTTTTAGTTTTTCACTGACAGCCAGAAAGGGTGGAGGTACAATTCCAGTGAAGGGATTGACAAGTTCAATTTATGGCCAGTTATAATTTTGTCTTTTCATAGTTCAATGTTCAACACGTTTTTTATTCACTTTAACTTTGAAAAATATGTCTACTATAGCTGCTTTATGTCTCCTCAAGTATATAATATTTTATTCCATTTAAACAAGAATGATATCATAAATCTACTGTTCATGAGACATATTATACTATACGTTTTTCAAAAATGCAGGGGAATGACAATATGCAATTAATGTGTTATGTATGGTGACACAAAATTAAGAGGTTTACAAACGTGTAGCTATTCATAAGAATACAGATTTAAAAAATATATATATTTGAACTAAAGTAACCTTTCTGGTATTTCTTAGTTTTTTTTTTTTCAATCTGTAAAGAATTATTAGACGTGCACAATAAAATGGTTTTTTTTTTTTTTTTTTTTTAAATAAATTGTTCATCGCAAAAAAGAAATATGTTTGCTCGAGAGGTAATTCGGAATTAGATTGTTACCAAAAATCTGTTCAACCAATTTTTCCTATTGGAAAAATCTTTAGAGCAGCTGGACAGCAGCTTAAAAGTAAAGCCAACAGCAGCACTATATATATATATATATATATATATATATATAATGTGTATGCACTCTCACCACCACAAACAGCTGCCAGGGTGCTATTAGAAAAATGTATAAAAGTTCAGAAGTAAAGCATTCACTGGACTTTGGTCAACCGTGTTAATCCTTATTTTTTATTGTGACGTTTCGGGACTGCAAACGTCCCTTTTTCTGACAAACAGCAAGTGAAAAAATACAAACATTTATAGGCCTGTACTCCCCTCCCTCTACAGGTAGCCAATCATAATGGACCGTATGCAAAGTGAAAAAAGAGCAAACTGCTAGTCTCAACCCAATCTAAATCGCTGTATATATATTTTATTTTCAGACTCCTGAATAAAACCAATGAGCCCAATCAAAGTTCTGTGATATCACCCTAAAAGCGTCTGTCAGCGTCTATGTATCGTATACATATAAACATCAACATCCATTGGATAAACCCTAGCACGCCCCCAAACCTGACAGGCTATACAATACCAACAATAATGCTATGGGTCAAACCCCGCCCACTGAGACGGCCAACTATATACATTACTCTCATGTAGCCACAACTGGTTCCAGCCTCCGTTCTGAACCGGACTGAATGATGTTAGCAATCACACACACCCTCTTCTAATTGGCTAGTAGACAAACCTTGTAACGTCAAGCTACGCCCATTGTTCCGGACTGTCAAAAGACACAACCAGCACTCAACCGGCTCCCTGTGGAGCAGGACAACACATAGAAAGGGGCCATTATAGCACGAGATCAATCTATAAAAACTACACAAAGAAAAAGTTCATCTTATAAGTGTATAATAATCCTTACGTAAAAAAAACACTAAATGTCTCAAGCCCCAGTAGCTCAATACACATTAACTCCTTGTCAATCCAAGATCCTTATATTAATAATAAGATTGATGGTTGTGTCACACAATGAGCAAGCGTATCAATACCGCTACTTATTAAATTATACTGACACCTGACAACCAAATTCTTCATCTTGCTTTATGGTCTTTTGTTACATTGGAATTCTTAAAGAGCTCAGATTGCCAATTAATGTAACCTAAGGCAATCTCAAAATAAGCTTATCATTAGTGGTCAAGACAGTGACTACTGCCGAGGCTCAAGTTGTTGTCATAGCAGAGTACAAAAATATAGTGTGTAATACTAACAAATAGTGAAACTAACCTTAATGCCCCAATTATATCCTAGACAGAAAAATTTAAAATATTAAAAACAAACATCTAAATCCTGTAGGGCCACGATGCTGTACACAGGGCAAGGACCCAACGCAGTCAGCCAGACTTCTATAGTAGAGGAGAAAACATACATATCTACAATATTAAATATTGATTCTTAGACTAGAATTGGCAAGACCTAAAACAGGTCTATGTGGATCAATAAACTCTCAAAGTTAATCTGAATGGATCGATAAAATCTCATAGATCTTCAATAAGCACCTTGTGCCCTATAACCAGAGGTCTATGTGGA
The DNA here is from genome assembly GCF_027579735.1 of Bombina bombina. Lineage (NCBI taxonomy): Eukaryota > Metazoa > Chordata > Amphibia > Anura > Bombinatoridae > Bombina > Bombina bombina. Next base: position 115,389,569 of record NC_069507.1, read on the forward strand.
TTGATAAACTCTCATCAAATATTGTATTATAGTAAAGAAAGAGAAAGTACCAGGGTATATAATAATACCCTAGAAAAGCAAGGGAATCAGAAACGGCACACAAAAAAACTTTCAAAGTTTATAATTTATTTCCCAAACATACAATTCAGTATAAAAATAATATCTGTCAGTGCTAAACACCACTACAGGCAGCAAATTCTGAATTAAAACATTTCAAGTACAAAGAGACCTAGTTCTTTCCCTATTCTATATCTAAAGAACAAACGCCATAAACAGTAAGGGGTTAACCAACAAAAATACTGTTTGCAAAATGATATCAAATGAATCAACTGTTAGGACATATATTGAGTAGGCAATACACATGCATAGATAGATGGCTGCAGTCCATACATAAGTGAACTAGATGATTCGTGTATAACGCTTTATCGCTTATTAGATGCACAAGTACATCTCCACATTAAGGCAGAAAACATACCGCAGCTATTCCTGCTGCATTAAGAGTCAATGGCAAGTATTATTTTTTCACAGTTGGAAAGCGTAACATATACTTAGCTTGGATCCTCCGGTTGTGTAGTTTCCACCGGCTTTCAGCTTGCCAGCACTTGCGATGACTTCTTGGCGTGTGACGTAGTCGGCAGTAGGAGTGGCGGAGCGTCACCAGGGACTGTGAGTGGCTGTAAATAGAAGGAAGCTTTTCCATTGGTCAAGAGACGCCCAATTGAGTCGGCATGTCGCTGTGAAATTATTTCCAAAAGTTCTGACAAAGTAGGATACCAGATAGTACCGTAAATGATCAGTTCTCATGCAGGCACGTCCTTATTGCATTCCAATAGCACACTCTTAGAACCACTTGCTCCACTGCCAGAACCACAACAGCATATCGATAGCTCACTTAGGCTGTATCACTGCATGCATAGAGCCAGAATGTCACTTGAAAAACAGAGAATTCAGGGAATAGGTCCAGACTTATGTACTAGAAATCCTGACCCAAAGTAAAGTCAACCAGTACCTGGGTTTCAAAACACATAGTGCCAACGCACGTTTCTCCCCCACCTCCAGTATGTGTTACAGGGGATCATCAGGGCATGTAGAGTCCTCACCAGACTTCCTATTTTATGCAGATACCTGATTGCTTACAGGTGATTTTCCCAAGCAACCTTGCAAAATCTTAAAGCTGTATCGCCTTTAACCCTGTATACATGAAAAACACAGAGCTCTATGTTGTATAGAAAAATAATAATTATCTTTATTGGTTCAACCTAATTCCTAGTTACCCCCAAAATTTTCAATACAAACAAGAACAGATAGAATTTACCCTCTGTCCTGGCGCACACTACAGACGGATGCTTAACTATTTTAAATAATTATTTATAAAAAGTGGACATATTCAAGCTTGTCATTCAAACCTTTTGGTATTCTAGTTCCTAATCTGTAGATCCATTTGGCCTCTTTTTGCAAAAGGACCCTGTCATTATTACCACCACGTCCATTTGTGATGCCTTTATCTATGATGATAAACTTTAATGAATCTACATTTTTGTTATGTACATTACAGAAATGTCTGGCAACATTAGTCTCTCTGGAGTGGACAATATCATCTCTGTGCTCCTGTACTCGGTCTTTCACCATTCTTTTGGTTTTTCCAACATAGAAGGCCGGACAGGAGCACCGTAGAAGATACATTACCCCTTTCCTATCTACAATTGAAAAATAATTTTATGTCAAAAGTTTTTCCATCCTGGACAGAGAATTGTTTTGTGCTATCCATGTGGGCACAGTAAACACAGTGCCCACACAGAAAGCTACCTTTAATGCCTCTGTCCTTTCTTAGCCAGTCAGAGGCCGAAGGGCCCCTTGAGAACTGACTCTTCACCAATTTGTCTTTTAAGCTCTGTTCTTTCCTGGCTGTCAGAAGTGGGATATCTCCCATCACACTACTCACTTTATCATCTAGGGATAAAATGTGCCAATTTTTCTTAAAAACTGACCTTAAACTTTCCCATTGATTGTTAAAGTTGGAAATAAATCTAATCTTGCTTTTATCCTTGTTAGAGTTATTACGATATAGCAGGTCATCCCTAGACATATTTCTGGCTTTCCAGAGAGACTTCTTCAGACACTTATTAGAGTAGCCTCTTTTTAGAAACCTCTCTTTCATCAATGCCGAATGGGTGTCAAACTTTGATAGAGAAGAACAGTTCCTCCTCAATCGGAGGAATTGGCCATAAGGAATCCCTTTTTTAAGGTGTTCTGGGTGGCTACTGTCTGCATATAAAATATTATTAGTTGCATTCTTTTTCCTATAGTTTTCCGTGACTATTCTTACACCTTCTTTTTTCAAAGTAACATCCAGGAAATTTAATTCTGCTATATTCATTTCTGACGTCAGGACAATGTTCTTGTCATTGTGGTTTAGGACAGCAACAAATTCATTGAATTCTTCTGCTGTTCCATCCCACAAAACAAGGACATCGTCCACATACCTAATCCACAATAACACTTTGTCCTCAAAAATCCTTGAATGGTATTCAAAGATCTCTGATTCCCAAAGGCCCAGGTGTAGACATGCATATGTGGGGGCACAGACTGCCCCCATCGCCGTCCCACACAACTGGCGAAAAACCTGTCCGTCAAATGTGAATACATTGTTTTTCAAAACAAACTCAAGCAGAGAATAGATAAATTCAGTATTTTCAGTATATGTAGGGCCTCTAGTTTCTAGAAACCTCCTAATTGCTGCTAGACCTATTTTGTGTGGGATGGAGGAGTAGAGACCCTCTACATCTAAAGATGCCAAGATGGTCTTTTCATTCACTTCTACTCCATCTAACTTTCTCAATAAGTCAGCCGTGTCTTTTACATATGATGTCAGAGTCAGTAGAAAGGGTCGTAAATACTTATCAACATACTCCCCAATTTCTCCAACATAGGTGTGTCCGGTCCACGGCGTCATCCTTACTTGTGGGATATTCTCTTCCCCAACAGGAAATGGCAAAGAGCCCAGCAAAGCTGGTCACATGATCCCTCCTAGGCTCCGCCTACCCCAGTCATTCTCTTTGCCGTTGTACAGGCAACATCTCCACGGAGATGGCTTAGAGTTTTTTAGTGTTTAACTGTAGTTTTTCATTATTCAATCAAGAGTTTGTTATTTTCAAATAGTGCTGGTACGTACTATTTACTCAGAAACAGAAAAGAGATGAAGAATTCTGTTTGTATGAGGAAAATGATTTTAGCAACCGTAACTAAAATCCATGGCTGTTCCACACAGGACTGTTGAGAGCAATTAACTTCAGTTGGGGGAACAGTTTGCAGTCCCTTGCTGCTTGAGGTATGACACATTCTAACAAGACGATGTAATGCTGGAAGCTGTCATTTTCCCTATGGGATCCGGTAAGCCATGTTTATTACGATTGTAAATAAGGGCTTCACAAGGGCTTATTTAAACTGTAGACTTTTTCTGGGCTAAATCGATTGATTATTAACACATATTTAGCCTTGAGGAATCATTTTATCTGGGTATTTTGATATAATAATATCGGCAGGCACTGTTTTAGACACCTTATTCTTTAGGGGCTTTCCCAAAGCATAGGCAGAGTCTCATTTTCGCGCCGGTGTTGCGCACTTGTTTTTGAGAGGCATGGCATGCAGTCGCATGTGAGAGGAGCTCTGATACTTATAAAAGACTTCTGAAGGCGTCATTTGGTATCGTATTCCCCTTTGGGTTTGGTTGGGTCTCAGCAAAGCAGATACCAGGGACTGTAAAGGGGTTTAAAGCTTAAAACGGCTCCGGTTCCGTTATTTTAAGGGTTAAAGCTTCCAAAATTGGTGTGCAATATTTTCAAGGCTTTAAGACGCTGTGGTGAAAATTTGGTGAATTTTGAACAATTCCTTCATGTTTTTTCGCAATTGCAGTAATAAAGTGTGTTCAGTTTAAAATTTAAAGTGACAGTAACGGTTTTATTTTAAAACGTTTTTTTGTACTTTCTGATCAAGTTTATGCCTGTTTAACATGTCTGAACTACCAGATAGACTGTGTTCTGAATGTGGGGAAGCCAGAATTCCTATTCATTTAAATAAATGTGATTTATGTGATAATGACAATGATGCCCAAGATGATTCCTCAAGTGAGGGGAGTAAGCATGGTACTGCATCATTCCCTCCTTCGTCTACACGAGTCTTGCCCACTCAGGAGGCCCCTAGTACATCTAGCGCGCCAATACTCCTTACTATGCAACAATTAACGGCTGTAATGGATAATTCTGTCAAAAACATTTTAGCCAAAATGAACCCTTGTCAGCGTAAGCGTGGCTGCTCTGTTTTAGTTACTGAAGAGCATGACGACGCTGATATTAATATCTCTGAAGGGCCCCTAACCCAATCTGAGGGGGCCAGGGAGGTTTTGTCTGAGGGAGAAATTACTGATTTAGGGAACATTTCTCAGCAGGCTGAATCTGATGTGATTACATTTAAATTTAAATTGGAACATCTCCGCATTTTGCTTAAGGAGGTATTATCCACTCTGGATGATTGTGAAAATTTAGTCATCCCAGAGAAACTATGTAAAATGGACAAGTTCCTAGAGGTGCCGGGGCTCCCAGAAGCTTTTCCTATACCCAAGCGGGTGGCGGACATTGTTAATAAAGAATGGGAAAGGCCCGGTATTCCTTTCGTCCCTCCCCCCATATTTAAAAAATTGTTTCCTATGGTCGACCCCAGAAAGGACTTATGGCAGTCAGTCCCCAAGGTCGAGGGAGCGGTTTCTACTTTAAACAAACGCACCACTATTCCCATAGAGGATAGTTGTGCTTTCAAAGATCCTATGGATAAAAAATTAGAAGGTTTGCTTAAAAAGATGTTTGTTCAGCAGGGTTACCTTCTACAACCCATTTCATGCATTGTCCCTGTCACTACTGCCGCATATTTCTGGTTTGATGAACTGCTTAAGGTGCTCGATAGTGACTCTCCTCCTTATGAGGAGATTATGGACAGAATCAATGCTCTCAAATTGGCTAATTCTTTCACTCTAGACGCCTCTTTGCAATTGGCTAAGTTAGCGGCTAAGAACTCTGGGTTTGCTATTGTGGCGCGCAGAGCGCTTTGGTTGAAATCTTGGTCGGCTGATGCGTCTTCCAAGAACAAGCTACTAAACATTCCTTTCAAGGGGAAAACGTTGTTTGGTCCTGACTTGAAGGAGATTATCTCTGATATCACTGGGGGTAAGGGCCACGCCCTTCCTCAGGATCGGCCTTTCAAGGCAAAAAATAGACCTAATTTTCGTCCCTTTCGTAAAAACGGACCAGCCCAAGGTGCTACGTCCTCTAAGCAAGAGGGTAATACTTCTCAGGCCAAGCCAGCTTGGAGACCAATGCAAGGCTGGAACAAGGGAAAGCAGGCCAAGAAACCTGCCACTGCTACCAAGACAGCATGAAATATTGGCCCCCGATCCGGGACCGGATCTGGTGGGGGGCAGACTCTCTCTCTTCGCTCAGGCTTGGGCAAGAGATGTTCTGGATCCTTGGGCGCTAGAAATAGTCTCCCAGGGTTATCTTCTGGAATTCAAGGGACTTCCCCCAAGGGGGAGGTTCCACAGGTCGCAGTTGTCTTCAGACCACATAAAAAGACAGGCGTTCTTACATTGTGTAGAAGACCTGTTAAAAATGGGAGTGATTCATCCTGTTCCATTAAGAGAACAAGGGATGGGGTTCTACTCCAATCTGTTCATAGTTCCCAAAAAAGAGGGAACGTTCAGACCAATCCTAGATCTCAAGATCTTAAACAAATTTCTCAAGGTCCCATCGTTCAAGATGGAAACCATTCGAACTATCCTCCCTTCCATCCAGGAAGGTCAATTCATGACCACGGTGGATTTAAAGGATGCGTATCTACATATTCCTATCCACAAGGAACATCATCGGTTCCTAAGGTTTGCATTCCTGGACAAACATTACCAGTTCGTGGCGCTTCCTTTCGGATTAGCCACTGCTCCAAGGATTTTCACAAAGGTACTAGGGTCCCTTCTAGCGGTGCTAAGACCAAGGGGCATTGCAGTAGTACCTTACCTGGACGACATTCTGATTCAAGCGTCGTCCCTTCCTCAAGCAAAGGCTCACACGGACATTGTCCTGGCCTTTCTCAGATCTCACGGCTGGAAAGTGAACGTGGAAAAGAGTTCTCTATCCCCGTCAACAAGGGTTCCCTTCTTGGGAACAATTATAGACTCCTTAGAAATGAGGATCTTTCTAACAGAGGCCAGAAAAACAAAGCTTCTGGACTCTTGTCGGATACTTCATTCCGTTCCTCTTCCTTCCATAGCTCAGTGCATGGAAGTGATCGGGTTGATGGTGGCGGCGATGGACATAGTTCCTTTTGCGCGCATTCATCTAAGACCATTACAACTGTGCATGCTCAGTCAGTGGAATGGGGACTATACAGACTTGTCTCCGAAGATACAAGTAAATCAGAGAACCAGAGACTCACTCCGTTGGTGGCTGTCCCTGGACAATCTGTCTCAAGGGATGATGTTCCACAGACCAGAGTGGGTCATTGTCACGACCGACGCCAGTCTGATAGGCTGGGGCGCGGTCTGGGGATCCCTGAAAGCTCAGGGTCTTTGGTCTCGGGAAGAATCTCTTCTACCGATAAATATTCTGGAACTGAGAGCGATATTCAATGCTCTCCAGGCCTGGCCCCAGCTTGCGAGGACCAGGTTCATACGGTTTCAATCAGACAACATGACGACTGTTGCGTACATCAACCATCAGGGGGGAACAAGGAGTTCCCTAGCGATGGAAGAAGTAACCAAAATTATTCTTTGGGCGGAGTCTCACTCCTGCCACCTGTCTGCTATCCACATCCCAGGAGTGGAAAATTGGGAAGCGGATTTTCTGAGTCGGCAGACATTGCATCCGGGGGAGTGGGAACTCCATCCGGAAATCTTTGCCCAAGTCACTCACCTGTGGGGCATTCCAGACATGGATCTGATGGCCTCTCGTCAGAACTTCAAAGTTCCTTGCTACGGGGCCAGATCCAGGGATCCCAAGGCGGCTCTAGTGGATGCACTAGTAGCACCTTGGACCTTCAAACTAGCTTATGTGTTCCCGCCATTTCCTCTCATCCCCAGGCTGATAGCCAGGATCAAGCAGGAGAGGGCGTCGGTGATCTTGATAGCTCCTGCGTGGCCACGCAGGACTTGGTATGCAGATCTGGTGAATATGTCATCGGCTCCACCTTGGAAGCTACCTTTGAGACGAGACCTTCTTGTTCAGGGTCCGTTCGAACATCCGAATCTGGTTTCACTCCAGCTGACTGCTTGGAGATTGAACGCTTGATTTTATCGAAGCGAGGATTCTCAGATTCTGTTATCGATACTCTTGTTCAGGCCAGAAAGCCTGTGACTAGAAAGATTTACCACAAAATTTGGAAAAAATATATCTGTTGGTGTGAATCTAAAGGATTCCCTTGGGACAAGGTTAAGATTCCTAGGATTCTATCCTTCCTTCAAGAAGGATTGGAAAAAGGATTATCTGCAAGTTCCCTGAAGGGACAGATTTCTGCCTTGTCGGTATTACTTCACAAAAAGCTGGCAGCTGTGCCAGATGTTCAAGCCTTTGTTCAGGCTCTGGTTAGAATCAAGCCTGTTTACAAACCTTTGACTCCTCCTTGGAGTCTCAATTTAGTTCTTTCAGTTCTTCAGGGGGTTCCGTTTGAACCCTTACATTCCGTTGATATTAAGTTATTATCTTGGAAAGTTTTGTTTTTAGTTGCGATTTCTTCTGCTAGAAGAGTCTCAGAATTATCTGCTCTGCAGTGTTCTCCCCCTTATCTGGTGTTCCATGCAGATAAGGTGGTTTTACGTACTAAACCTGGTTTTCTTCCAAAAGTTGTTTCTAACAAAAACATTAACCAGGAGATTATCGTACCTTCTCTGTGTCCAAAACCAGTTTCAAAGAAGGAACGTTTGTTGCACAATTTGGATGTTGTTCGCGCTCTAAAATTCTATTTAGATGCTACAAAGGATTTTAGACAAACATCTTCCTTGTTTGTTGTTTATTCAGGTAAAAGGAGAGGTCAAAAAGCAACTTCTACCTCTCTCTCTTTTTGGATTAAAAGCATCATCAGATTGGCTTACGAGACTGCCGGACGGCAGCCTCCCGAAAGAATCACAGCTCATTCCACTAGGGCTGTGGCTTCCACATGGGCCTTCAAGAACGAGGCTTCTGTTGATCAGATATGTAGGGCAGCGACTTGGTCTTCACTGCACACTTTTACCAAATTTTACAAGTTTGATACTTTTGCTTCTTCTGAGGCTATTTTTGGGAGAAAGGTTTTGCAAGCCGTGGTGCCTTCCATTTAGGTGACCTGATTTGCTCCCTCCCTTCATCCGTGTCCTAAAGCTTTGGTATTGGTTCCCACAAGTAAGGATGACGCCGTGGACCGGACACACCTATGTTGGAGAAAACAGAATTTATGTTTACCTGATAAATTTCTTTCTCCAACGGTGTGTCCGGTCCACGGCCCGCCCTGGTTTTTTTAATCAGGTCTGATATTTTATTTTCTTTAACTACAGTCACCACGGTACCATATGGTTTCTCCTATGCAAATATTCCTCCTTAACGTCGGTCGAATGACTGGGGTAGGCGGAGCCTAGGAGGGATCATGTGACCAGCTTTGCTGGGCTCTTTGCCATTTCCTGTTGGGGAAGAGAATATCCCACAAGTAAGGATGACGCCGTGGACCGGACACACCGTTGGAGAAAGAAATTTATCAGGTAAACATAAATTCTGTTTTTTTCTGTAGCACTCCCTATCCCTGAGACTATAGGCCTTCCCGGGGGACACTGCATATTTTTATGCAGCTTCGGCAGTACATAAAAGACTGGCATAACTGGGTGCTCAGGATAGAGAAATTTAAACTCATTTTGGGTAATGACCCCTCTACTTCTAGCATCGTTCAGAAGTTTAAATAGGGAGTTTTGAATATGACAAAGGGGATTACCACCAAGTTTTTCATATTGGTTTCTATTATTTAACTGCCGTTTTACTTCGTTCACATATAGATGTTCATCAAGTAGAACCAAGTTACCGCCCTTGTCGGCAGGCTTTATCACCAACCCTTTGGCCAAGCTTAATTTTTTTAGTGCTTTTCTTTCCCTAGGTTTTAGATTGTCAATTGTTTGTTGACAAGATAGATTCTCAATGTCTTTCTCCATTTGTTTTACAAACAAATTGACAGCCGGAACTAGGGACAATGAGGGCATATATGTTGATTTTGGTTTAAAAACATACCTAGTCTCAACTAATGATTCTCTCTGTGTGTCATTATCAAACTCTTCTTGAGTATTTTCAGCTAAAAGTAACTCTAAATCATTGAGAGCTACTTGATCAGTTGCATCTAAAGTATAGGTGTTATCCAATTTAGATTTCATAATGACAGACAGGATAATCTTTCTGGCAAAAAGATGTAGATCTTTCAGGACCTCAAACTTATCTAATGGCGCATTAGGGCAGAAGGACAGACCTTTTTTAAGGAGTTCGATATGGGCTAGGTTTAGAGGAAAAGAGGAAAGGTTTACTATCTGTAATTCCTCATCAATTGGGGTATTTAAAATCCCCTGCGCGACCCCCTCCCTCTGTATCTCCCCCTGCCCTGAGGGACCTGGTCCCCTCTCCCTCTCGTTTGCCTGGTTTGATATCTCTTCTCTCTCCCGGGCCCCCCATAGGGATCTCTTCCTTTTTCCCCGTCTATTTTTCCTCCTCCTTCTAGTTGTGTATTTGCTGGGGAGTTTTTTGAGGGCCCTGATTCTGAATCTGACATATCCGTCCCTGAGTCGTAGGTCCCTTTCTGAGATTTATAAATATAGACCCTGCCATTTTTATAGTCATCCTGATCTCTCCTTAGTTTCCTACATTTCCTGGATTTAATATCCATTTTTAACTTGGAAATGTTTGAGCTTGTTTCCCCATTAAGCTTCTCAAAATTGGGGTCACACTCAAAATAATTAACCTTAATCATAGCTTTTTCTGCTTCTCCTTTTACTTTCTCCAACCTTTTATTATTTCTTTTGATCATCATCTCCATTAAATCAAGGGAGGTTGAGGAGAGTTTCTCATTCCATTCATCTATGAAAGAGTCTCCCTCCTCATCCTCCCTTGTATTGGCATCTGGATCAAGTGACAGTCTTAGTCCCCTAGGGACTATTTTCTTTTCAATGTTGCCAGACATTTTTGTAATGTACATAACAAAAATGTAGATTCATTAAAGTTTATCATCATAGATAAAGGCATCACAAATGGACGTGGTGGTAATAATGACAGGGTCCTTTTGCAAAAAGAGGCCAAATGGATCTACAGATTAGGAACTAGAATACCAAAAGGTTTGAATGACAAGCTTGAATATGTCCACTTTTTATAAATAATTATTTAAAATAGTTAAGCATCCGTCTGTAGTGTGCGCCAGGACAGAGGGTAAATTCTATCTGTTCTTGTTTGTATTGAAAATTTTGGGGGTAACTAGGAATTAGGTTGAACCAATAAAGATAATTATTATTTTTCTATACAACATAGAGCTCTGTGTTTTTCATGTATATAGGGTTAAAGGCGATACAGCTTTAAGATATTGCAAGGTTGCTTGGGAAAATCACCTGTAAGCAATCAGGTATCTGCATAAAATAGGAAGTCCGGTGAGGACTCTACATGCCCTGATGATCCCCTGTAACACATACTGGAGGTGGGGGAGAAACGTGCGTTGGCACTATGTGTTTTGAAACCCAGGTACTGGTCGACTGTACTTTGGGTCAGGATTTCTAGTACATAAGTCTGGACCTATTCTCTGAATTCTCTGTTTTTCAAGTGACATTCTGGCTCTATACATGCAGTGATACAGCCTAAGTGAGCTATCGATATGCTGTTGGGGTTCTGGCAGTGGAGCGAGTGGTTCTAAGAGTGTGCTATTGGAATGCAATAAGGACGTGCCTGCATGAGAACTGATCATTTACGGTACTATCTGGTATCCTACTTTGTCAGAACTTTTGGAAATAATTTCACAGCGACATGCCGACTCAATTGGGCGTCTCTTGACCAATGGAAAAGCTTCCTTCTATTTACAGCCACTCACAGTCCCTGGTGACGCTCCGCCACTCCTACTGCCGACTACGTCACACGCCAAGAAGTCATCGCAAGTGCTTGCAAGCTGAAAGCCGGTGGAAACTACACAACTGGAGGATCCAAGCTAAGTATATGTTACGCTTTCCAACTGTGAAAAAATAATACTTGCCATTGACTCTTAATGCAGCAGGAATAGCTGCGGTATGTTTTCTGCCTTAATGTGGAGATGTACTTGTGCATCTAATAAGCGATAAAGCGTTATACACGAATCATCTAGTTCACTTATGTATGGACTGCAGCCATCTATCATGTGTATTGCCTACTCAATATATGTCCTAACAGTTGATTCATTTGATATCATGTTGCAAACAGTATTTTTGTTGGTTAACCCCTTACTGTTTATGGCGTTTGTTCTTTAGATATAGAATAGGGAAAGAACTAGGTCTCTTTGTACTTGAAATGTTTTAATTCAGAATTTGCTGTCTGTAGTGGTGTTTAGCACTGACAGATATTATTTTTATACTGAATTGTATGTTTGGGAAATAAATTATAAACTTTGAAAGTTTTTTTGTGTGCCGTTTCTGATTCCCTTGCTTTTCTAGGGTATTATTATATACCCTGGTACTTTCTCTTTCTTTACTATAATACTATATTTATTTGAAGGGAGGCACCATTTAGCATATATTTAGCAATATTACCTACTCTCTCACGCCCCTTATATATGTTCTCATCAAATATTAATCAGAATGGATCTATAAACCCTCATATAATCAATAAGCACATTGTGCCCATAGCCCGCAGTGTCAAGACCTACTCGCTATAATTCAGTAGTATTACTGCCGAACCCTTGCAGAGAATACAGAAAACACTGCCAGCCTGTCTGTACATTAAGTCCCTTTGGTGTTACGGTTCCCAATTAGTAGATCCATCTGACCTCTTTCTGTAGAAGGATTTTGGCCCTATTGCCGCCTCAGGACTGGCACATGGTCAATAATCCTAAACCTCAAGTCTTTGGCTGTGTGGCCTGCCTCAAGAAAATGATGGGCCACAGGTTGATCAGATCTGCCAGTCTTAATGGCTGTTCTAATACTTGAATGGTGATTGGCCATCCTAGTTCTTGCATCATCATTGTTTTTTCCTGTATAAAACCGCCCACAGGGGCAGTTGAGGAGATAGATGATAAATTGTGTAGTGCAAGTAAGGAAGTGTTTGATGTAATACTTCTTTTTACAATCTGGGTGTTAGAAACTGAGATACTTGAAATATGTAATATAATCAAGAACAATATTGAGATACTAGAACAGGACATGAAACTAAAAGATAAGATAACCAAAGGTATTAAGTTCTCAATAAGAAAGGCAAAAACATCGGAATTGCAACTAACTAAGTTTGGGTATAAAGGTGAGAAGCAAATAGGTTCAAAAGAACACTGGCTGTCTAGGAAAGGACACTTCAGATGTGGTAGAAACCCATGCTTAAGCTGCAAATATGCCAAAGTAACAAATGTCTTTAGTTCGAACTCCACAGGTACACAGTACGAAATTAAGCTAAGGACAGATTGTAACAGAAGATTCATCATAGATTTAATAAATTGCAAAGTATACAAAAAACACTATGTAGGATGTACAAGTAGGCTTCTAAAAAATAGAATGCGGGAACATCTAAATGCGATAGATCAAGACCCCCCTCATACTCCAATAGGTAAACATTTTAATTTACATGAGGAGAAAAAAAAGTCTTTGAATTTCTGGCCATAGACTTTATTCCTAAACCATATAGAGGAGGAGATAGGATAAAACTGTTGCTAGATAAAGAAGCAAAATGGATATTCTATATGGATACAATGGAGCCAAAGGGCTTAAATAGGAGATGTGATATTGATCTGTATTAGGGAATGAATTTTATTTTATTTATTATTATACTTTATTTATGAAGTTTCATCATATTCTGCAGCGCTGTACATGATTACAGATCATTTAAATAAAACAATAATATAAAACTTCTAAGACTAAGAGACAGGACAGCATTTACAAACACATACAGGAGGAATCGAGGGCCCTATTCCCGTGAGAACTTACAATCTAGAAGGGTAGGAGGTTGAGAAACAGGAGGTGAGGACTGAAAGATTGAGAAAGATGTTAATGCAGAGTTAGATGAGGGAAATGTTGTTAGGTAAGAGAAATATTATTGAGTTGGGTGGTAGGCTTCTCTGAACAGAAAAGTCTTCAGAGAGCATTTAAAGGAAGAAAGATTAGGGCAAAGTCTGATAGCACGAGGGAGAGTGTTTCAGAGGGTAGGTGCTGCATGACAGAAGTCTTGCAGTCTAGCATGAGAGGAGGTGATAGTCGCAGATGCAAGGAGCAGGTCATTGTTGGATCTTAGTGGGCGGCTGGAGTATACTTGTTGATTAGAGAGGATAGGTAGAGGGTGAGAATTTTTAATTTTATTTTGCTGTGTATGGGGAGCCAATGAAGGGACTCGCAGAGAAGTGCAGCAGATACAGAGCGACGGGAAAGGTGGATCGACCTGGCAGAGGCATTTAGGATGGATTGAAGGGGGGAGAGGTGGGAAAGAGGAAGGCCAGTAAGTATATTATTGCAGTAGTCAAATCGGGAAATAACAAGGGAGTGGATTATTTGCTTTGTGGTGTTAGCGCACAGAAAAGGTTGAATCTTGGAAATGTTGAGTAGATGGTTGCTGCAGGATGTAGAAAGCGTTTGGATATGGGGAGCAAAAGATAGATTTGAGTCAAGTGTAACTCAGAGGCAGTGGACTTGGGGCAATGGGGAAATGGTGATGCCATCAACAGGGATAGAGAAGTCATAAGTCGGCGTAGAGCTTGAGGGGGGATAAGAAGGAGCTCAGTCTTGGACATGTTAATCTTTAGGTGGTGAGAGGCCATCCAGGAAGAAATACCAGATAAGCAGTCGCTGACATGAGAAAGGACAGAGGGAGAGAGAGCAGAGGTAGATCTGGGTGTCATCAGCATAGAGGTGATATTTGAAGCCATAACTGTTGATAAGTTTACCCAGTGAAGAAGTATAAATGGACAAGAGTAGAGGACCCAGAACAGATCCTTGAGGTACTCCAACAGACAGAGGCATTGGAGAGAAGGAGTCACCGGCAAATGACACAGAAAAAGACCTGTGAGAAAGATAAGATGAATTAACAAATTCATATATTATATATTACTCAGTTCATAATTATAACATGTCTGTCCTTACTAAAACCAGAAATTTATATTTGACTCATAGGAAAGAGAAAAGAGAGCGCCTCATAGTGTAGATATCCCAATATCAATAGGTGATACAGTGTGATGTCATCCAATGAAAAGGTACTCACAAGTGAAGTGGCACTTTCTGTTAGAAAAGTGCAAGCGGGCAGGCTGACATTTACAGCAGTCAGTACGCTGACAGAAGGCGCAGTAGATTCTGGTTGAGCGTCTCACTGTCAGGATATCGCCAGTCCGGACTTTTGCTGGAAATGGGAGCCGTGCTCAACAGGGTTCGTCCTCGTCCCGATATGGGTGCAATCCGTGTCTGTGGGGGCTAGTGAGTGCTAACCAAAAAAAGCACAATAGCCACTCACAGGTTTAAAATACGGGCAAAATTTAAAAGACAGTCCAGAGTGAATGAAGTTAAAAACAAATGTAATAGAGCCAATAACGCGTTTCTCGGCCGTTAGCTCCTGGCCGTTTCATCAGATAAGTTACATACAGGGTTTGAACACAGATTTAAAAAGGTGTACATGTCACCTAATTGGGTAAATAAGAACCAATAAAAGCATTTGTAACATAGTTGCCAAACCGCAGAATGTTAAACATTATTTGATCGGAACAAATTTGTGACAGAGGAATAGCTACAAGTAAAGTAAAGTTTAGCGCTTTAGACCAATACTTGAAACACATAGTGTGATAAGAGAAATATCGCCATTTGAATTATAAAAAGAAAACCTATATTATAATTAGTTCTCTGCAAAGAGAGAGGAGCAAAATCATTGTGGTCATCTTTCTTGACCAAAATGATGTTGGTAAAAATATTAAATTGATAAACTTCACCAAATTTGGGTCACAAATAAAAGGGTACCTTGTCCTCTAATATCGTTTGTTGAAGAAGATGTCCGAATGTTAATATCTTTGTAAAAGCCAATTGATTTTAAACAGAGAATGTGTATAGATGGGAGAAAACTACATATTTATAACAAACTGATACTTAAATAATTGTAATTATTAATGAACTTAAGACTACACTAAAAATAATTTGATAATTCTAATTAATTTGTGGTTATGTAACATTTGTACAGACCGGATAGAGATGTGCAACTAATGCAGTGCAAGAATAAAAGAATAAGAAAAAAATTGAATATAAAAATATAGTTTTTGTGTGTATATGCATTTGACAATGTAATCCATATTATGTGATGTTTAATTGAGGCATATAAAAGAAAAAGGGGAAAACAGAATTTATGCTTACCTGATAAATTACTTTCTCCAACGGTGTGTCCGGTCCACGGCGTCATCCTTACTTGTGGGAATATCTCTTCCCCAACAGGAAATGGCAAAGAGTCCCAGCAAAGCTGGCCATATAGTCCCTCCTAGGCTCCGCCCACCCCAGTCATTCTCTTTGCCGTTGCACAGGCAACATCTCCACGGAGATGGTTAAGAGTTTTTTGGTGTTTAAATGTAGTTTTTATTCTTCTATCAAGTGTTTGTTATTTTAAAATAGTGCTGGTATGTACTATTTACTCTGAAACAGAAAAGGATGAAGATTTCTGTTTGTGAGAGGAAGATGATTTTAGCAGACAGTAACTAAAATCGATTGCTGTTTCCACATAGGACTGTTGAGATGAAGTAACTTCAGTTGGGGGAAGCAGTTAGCAGACTTTTCTGCTTAAGGTATGACTAGCCATATTTCTAACAAGACGATGTAATGCTGGAAGGCTGTCATTTCCCCTCATGGGGACCGGTAAGCCATTTTCTTAGTCAAACAAACAGAATAAAGGGCTTATTATGGGCTAAAAAACTAGTAGACATTTTTATGGGCTAAATCGATTGCTTTATTTGGGCATTTTATTCATATTTATGCTGACAATTTGCATTTATAAACTTGGGGAATGTTTATTAAACGGCAGGCACTGTGTTAGACACCTTTTCCAGTCAGGGGGCCTTCCTAGTTGTAGACTGAGCCTCATTTTCGCGCCATTACTGCGCAGTTGTTTTTTGAGAGCAGGGCATGCAGATGCATGTGTGAGGATCTAGAAATTGCTGGAAAAGCTCCTAGAAGGCGTCAATTGGTATCGTATTTCCCTCTGGGCTTGATTGGGTCTCAGCAAAGACTATAGCTGGGACTGTATAGGGGTTAAATTTATAAATGGCTCCGGTTCCGTTATTTTAAGGGTTAAAGCTCTGAAATTTGGTGTGCAATACTATTAATGCTTTAAGACACTGTGGTGAAATTTTGGTAATTTTTTAACAATTCCTTCATACTTTTTCACATATTCAGTAATAAAGTGTTTTCTGTTTAAAATTTAAAGAGACAGTAACGGTTTTGTTTTAAAACGTTTTTTGTGCTTTGTTGACAAGTTTAAGCCTGTTTAACATGTCTGTACCTTCAGATAAGCTATGTTCTATATGTATGAAAGCCAATGTGTCTCCCCATTTTAATTTATGTGATAATTGTGCCATAGCGTCCAAACAAAGTAAGGACAGTACTGCCACAGATAATGAAATTGCCCAAGATGATTCCTCAGATGAGGGGAGTAAACATGATGCTACATCATCTCCTACTGTGTCTACACCAGTTTTGCCCACGGAGGAGGCCCCTAGTACATCTAGTGCGCCAATGCTTATTACCATGCAACAATTAACACTGTGGTGAAATTTTGGTAATTTTTGAACAATTCCTTCATACTTTTTCACATATTCAGTAATAAAGTGTTTTCTGTTTAAAATTTAAAGAGACAGTAACGGTTTTGTTTTAAAACGTTTTTTGTGCTTTGTTGACAAGTTTAAGCCTGTTTAACATGTCTGTACCTTCAGATAAGCTATGTTCTATATGTATGAAAGCCAATGTATCTCCCCATTTAAATTTATGTGATAATTGTGCCATAGCGTCCAAACAAAGTAAGGACAGTACTGCCACAGATAATGAAATTGCCCAAGATGATTCCTCAGATGAGGGGAGTAAACATGATACTACATCATCTCCTACTGTGTCTACACCAGTTTTGCCCACGCAGGAGGCCCCCAGTACGGGACGACACCATTACGGCTGTAATGGATAACTCCATAGCAAATATTTTATCCAAAATGCCTAATTATCAGAGAAAGCGCGATTGCTCTGTTTTAAACACTGAAGAGCAGGAGGGCGCTGATGATAATTGTTCTGTCATACCCTCACACCAATCTGAAGGGGCCATGAGGGAGGTTTTGTCAGATGGAGAAATTTCAGATTCAGGAAAAATTTCTCAACAAGCTGAACCTGATGTTGTGACAGGAGGTGTTATCTACTCTGGATGATTGTGACAACTTGGTCATTCCAGAGAAATTATGCAAGATGGACAAGTTCCTAGAGGTTCCGGTGCACCCCAACGCTTTTCCTATACCCAAGCGGGTGGCGGACATAGTAAATAAGGAGTGGGAAAAGCCTGGCATACCTTTTGTTCCCCCCCTATATTTAAGAAATTATTTCCTATGGTCGACCCCAGAAAGGACTTATGGCAGACAGTCCCTAAGGTCGAGGGGGCAGTTTCTACTCTAAACAAACGCACTACTATTCCTATCGAAGATAGTTGTGCTTTCAAAGATCCTATGGATAAAAAATTGGAAGGTTTGCTTAAAAAGATTTTTGTACAGCAAGGTTACCTTCTACAACAAATTTTGTGCATTGTTCCTGTCACTACAGCAGCGTGGTTCTGGTTCGAGGAACTAGAAAAGTCGCTCAGTAGAGAGACTCCATATGAGGAGGTTATGGACAGAGTTCACGCACTTAAATTAGCTAACTCTTTTATTTTAGATGCCGCTTTGCAATTAGCTAGATTAGCGGCGAAAAATTCAGGGTTTTCTATCGTAGAGCGCAGAGCGCTTTGGCTAAAGTCTTGGTCAGCGGATGTGTCATCCAAGACAAAATTGCTTTACATCCCTTTCAAGGGTAAAACTCTATTTGGACCAGAATTGAAAGAGATTATTTCAGACATCACTGGGGGAAAGGGCCACGCCCTTCCACAAGATAGGTCTTTCAAGGCTAAAAATAAGTCTAATTTTCGTTCCTTTCGCAATTTCAGGAACGGACCGGCCTCTAATTCTGCATCCTCTAAGCAAGAGGGTAATGCCTCACAACCCAAACCAGCCTGGAAACCGATGCAAGGCTGGAACAAGGGTAAGCAGGCCAAGAAGCCTGCCGCTGCTAACAAAACAGCATGAAGGAGTAGCCCCCGATCCGGGACCGGATCTAGTGGGGGGCAGACTCTCTCTCTTTGCTCAGGCTTGGGCAAGAGATGTTCAGGATCCCTGGGCGCTAGAAATAGTTTCTCAGGGTTATCTTCTGGAATTCAAGGAACTACCCCCAAGGGGAAGGTTCCACATGTCTCACTTATCCTCAAACCAAATAAAGAGACAGGCGTTCTTACATTGTGTAGAAGACCTGCTAAAGATGGGAGTGATACACCCAGTTCCAATGAAGGAACAAGGAATGGGATTTTACTCAAATCTGTTCGTAGTTCCCAAAAAAGAGGGAACCTTCAGACCAATTCTGGATTTAAAGATCCTAAACAAATTTCTCAGGGTACCATCGTTCAAAATGGAAACCATTCGAACGATTCTACCCACTATCCAGGAAAGTCAATTTATGACTACCGTGGATCTAAAGGATGCGTACCTACATATTCCTATCCACAAAGAACATCATCAGTTCCTAAGGTTCGCTTTTCTGGACAAGCATTACCAGTTTGTGGCCCTCCCATTCGGGTTGGCCACTGCTCCAAGGATTTTCACAAAGGTGCTAGGGTCCCTTCTAGCGGTTCTAAGACCGAGGGGCTTTGCAGTAGTACCTTACTTGGATGACATTCTAATACAAGCGTCGTCCCTGTCAAAAGCAAAGGCTCATACAGACTTCGTTCTGGCCTTTCTCAGATCACACGGATGGAAGGTGAACATAGAGAAAAGTTCTCTGTCCCCGTCGACAAGAGTTCCCTTCTTGGGAACAATAATAGATTCCTTAGAAATGAGGATTTTTCTGACAGAGGTCAGAAAATCAAAACTTTTAAGCTCTTGTCAAGTTCTTCATTCTGTTCCTCGTCCTTCCATAGCGCAGTGCATGGAAGTAGTAGGGTTGATGGTTGCAGCAATGGACATAGTTCCTTTTGCACGAATTCATCTAAGACCATTACAACTGTGCATGCTCAAACAGTGGAATGGGGACTATACAGACTTGTCTCCAATGATTCAAGTAGATCAGAAGACCAGAGATTCACTCCGTTGGTGGCTGACCCTGGACCATCTGTCCCAGGGAATGAGCTTCCACAGACCAGAGTGGGTCATTGTCACGACCGACGCCAGTCTAGTGGGCTGGGGCGCGGTCTGGGAATCCCTGAAAGCTCAGGGTCTATGGTCTCGGGAAGAGTCCCTTCTCCCGATAAACATTCTGGAACTGAGAGCGATATTCAATGCTCTCAGGGCTTGGCCTCAGCTAGCAAAGGCCAGATTCATAAGGTTCCAATCAGACAACATGACGACCGTTGCGTATATCAATCATCAGGGGGGAACAAGGAGTTCCCTGGCGATGAAAGAAGTGACCAAAATAATTCAATGGGCGGAGGATCACTCCTGCCACCTGTCTGCGATCCACATCCCAGGTGTGGAAAACTGGGAGGCGGATTTTCTGAGTCGTCAGACATTCCATCCGGGGGAGTGGGAACTCCATCCGGAGATCTTTGCCCAAATAACTCAATTATAGGGCATTCCAGACATGGATCTGATGGCGTCTCGTCAGAACTTCAAGGTTCCTTGCTACGGGTCCAGATCCAGGGATCCCAAGGCGACTCTAGTAGATGCACTAGTAGCACCTTGGACCTTCAACCTAGCTTATGTATTTCCACCGTTTCCTCTCATTCCCAGGCTGGTAGCCAGGATCAATCAGGAGAGGGCCTCGGTGATCTTGATAGCTCCTGCGTGGCCACGCAGGACTTGGTATGCAGACCTGGTGAATATGTCATCGGCTCCACCATGGAAGCTACCTTTGAGACAGGACCTTCTTGTTCAGGGTCCATTCGAACATCCAAATCTGGTCTCCCTCCAGCTGACGGCTTGGAGATTGAACGCTTGATTCTATCGAAGCGTGGGTTTTCAGATTCTGTGATAGATACTCTGGTTCAGGCCAGAAAACCGGTAACTAGAAAGATTTACCATAAAATATGGAAAAGATATATCTGTTGGTGTGAATCCAAAGGATTCCCATGGAATAAGATAAAAATTCCTCAGATTCTCTCCTTTCTACAAGAAGGTTTGGAAAAAGGATTATCTGCAAGTTCTCTAAAGGGACAGATCTCTGTTTTATCTGTCTTACTACACAAAAGACTGGCAGCTGTGCCAGATGTTCAAGCATTTGTTCAGGCTCTGGTTAGGATCAAGCCTGTTTACAGACCTTTGACTCCTCCCTGGAGTCTAAATCTAGTTCTTTCAGTTCTTCAAGGGGTTCCGTTTGAACCTTTACATTCCATAGATATTAAGTTACTATCTTGGAAAGTTTTGTTTTTGGTTGCTATTTCTTCTGCTAGAAGAGTTTCAGAGTTATCTGCTCTGCAGTGTTCTCCACCCTATCTGGTGTTCCATGCAGATAAGGTGGTTTTGCGTACTAAGCCTGGTTTTCTTCCTAAGGTTGTTTCTAACAAAAATATTAACCAGGAGATAGTTGTACCTTCTTTATGTCCGAATCCAATTTCAAAGAAGGAACGTTTGTTACACAATTTGGACGTAGTCCGTGCCCTAAAATTCTATTTAGAGGCTACAAAAGATTTCAGACAAACATCTTCCTTGTTGTTGTTTATTCTGGTAAAAGGAGAGGTCAAAAAGCGACTTCTACCTCTCTTTCCTTTTGGCTTAAAAGCATCATCCGATTGGCTTATGAGACTGCCGGACGGCAGCCTCCTGAAAGAATCACAGCTCACTCCACTAGGGCTGTGGCTTCCACATGGGCCTTCAAGAACGAGGCTTCTGTTGACCAGATATGTAAGGCAGCGACTTGGTCTTCACTGCACACTTTTGCCAAATTTTACAAATTTGGTACTTTTGCTTCTTCGGAGGCTATTTTTGGGAGAAAGGTTTTGCAAGCTGTGGTGCCTTCCGTTTAGGTAACCTGATTTGCTCCCTCCCTTCATCCGTGTCCTAAAGCTTTGGTATTGGTTCCCACAAGTAAGGATGACGCCGTGGACCGGACACACCAATGTTGGAGAAAACAGAATTTATGCTTACCTGATAAATTACTTTCTCCAACGGTGTGTCCGGTCCACGGCCCGCCCTGGTTTTTTAATCAGGTCTGATGAATTATTTTCTCTAACTACAGTCACCACGGTACCATATGGTTTCTCCTATATATATTTCCTCCTGTCCGTCGGTCGAATGACTGGGGTGGGCTGAGCCTAGGAGGGACTATATGGCCAGCTTTGCTGGGACTCTTTGCCATTTTCTGTTGGGGAAGAGATATTCCCACAAGTAAGGATGACGCCGTGGACCGGACACACCGTTGGAGAAAGTAATTTATCAGGTAAGCATAAATTCTGTTTTCCCCTTTTTCTTTTATATGCCTCAATTCCACATCACATAATATGGATTACATTGTCAAATGCATATACACACAAAAACTATATTTTTATATTCAATTTTTTTCTTATTCTTTTATTCTTGCACTGCATTAGTTGCACATCTCTATCCGGTCTGTACAAATGTTACATAACCACAAATTAATTAGAATTATCAAATTATTTTTAGTGTAGTCTTAAGTTCATTAATAATTACAATTATTTAAGTATCAGTTTGTTATAAATATGTAGTTTTCTCCCATCTATACACATTCTCTGTTTAAAATCAATTGGCTTTTACAAAGATATTAACATTCGGACATCTTCTTCAACAAACGATATTAGAGGACAAGGTACCCTTTTATTTGTGACCCAAATTTGGTGAAGTTTATCAATTTAATATTTTTACCAACATCATTTTGGTCAAGAAAGATGACCACAATGATTTTGCTCCTCTCTCTTTGCAGATAACTAATTATAATATAGGTTTTCTTTTTATAATTCAAATGGCGATATTTCTCTTATCACCCTATGACCTAGATTTGGAGTTTGGCGTTAGCCGTGAAAACCAGCGTTAGAGGCTCCTAATGCTGGTTTTAGGCTACCGCCGGTATTTGGAGTCACTCAAAATAGGGTCTAACGCTCACTTTTCAGCCGCGACTTTTCCATACCGCAGATCCCCTTACGTAAATTGGAATTAAGGTAGGAATATTCTGATTGGCTGATGGAATCAGCCAATCAGAATCAAGATCAATCCGATTGGCTGAGCCAATCAGCCAATCAGATTGAGCTTGCATTCTATTGGCTGATCGGAACAGCCAATAGAATGCAAGCTCAATCTGATTGGTTGATCGAATCAGCCAATCGGATTGAACTTGATTCTGATTGGCTGATTCCATCAGCCAATCAGAATATTCCTACCTTAATTCCGATTGGCTGATAGAATCCTATCAGCCAATCGGAATTCGAGGGATGCCATCTTGGATGACGTCCCTTAAAGGAACCGTCATTCGGCTAGTAGGTGTCGGGAGAAGAGGATGTTCCGCGTCGGAGGTCTGCAAGATGGATCCGGAAGAAAGAAGATTGAAGATGCCGTTGATAGAAGACTTCATCCGGATCATGGACCTCTTCAGCTCCCGCTTGGATGAAGACTTCAGCCGGATCATGGACCTCTTCAGCTCCCGCTTGGATGAAGACTTCAGCCGGATCATGGACCTCTTCAGCCCCCCGCTTGGGCTTGGATTAGGACATCGGAGGAGCTCTTCAGGACGGATCGGTGAACCTGGTAGGGTGAAGACAAGGTAGGAAGATCTTCAGGGGCTTAGTGTTAGGTTTATTTAAGGGGGGTTTGGGTTAGATTAGGGGTATGTGGGTGGTGGGTTGTAATGTTGGGGGGGGTATTGTATGTTTTTTTTTACAGGCAAAAGAGCTGAATTTCTTGGGGCATGCCCCGCAAAGGGCCCTGTTCAGGGCTGGTAAGGTAAAAGAGCTTTGAAATGTAGTAATTTAGAATAGGGTAGGACATTTTGTTATTTTGGGGGTCTTTGTTATTTTATTAGGGGGCTTAGAGTAGGTGTAATTAGTTTAAAATTGTTGTAATATTTTTCTAATGTTTGTAAATATTTTTTTATTTTTTGTAACTTAGTTCTTTTTTATTTTTTGTACTTTAGCTAG
This sequence comes from Bombina bombina, assembly GCF_027579735.1. NCBI lineage: Eukaryota > Metazoa > Chordata > Amphibia > Anura > Bombinatoridae > Bombina > Bombina bombina. The sequence continues at coordinate 115,413,136 of NC_069507.1, forward strand.
TTTATTTAATTGTATTTATTTGTAGGAATTGTATTTAATTAATTTATTGATAGTGTAGTGTTAGGTTAATTGTAGGTAATTGTAGGTAGTTTATTTAATTAATTTATTGATAGTGTAGTGTTAGGTTTAATTGTAACTTAGGTTAGGATTTATTTTACAGGTAAATTTGTAATTATTTTAACTATTTTAGCTATTAAATAGTTCTTAACTATTTAATAGCTATTGTACCTGGTTAAAATAAATACAAAGTTACCTGTAAAATAAATATAAATCCTAAAATAGCTGTAATATAATTATAATTTATATTGTAGCTATATTAGGATTTATTTTACAGGTAAGTATTTATCTTTAAATAGGAATAATTTATTTAATAAGAGTTAATTAATTTCGTTAGATGTAAATTATATTTAACTTAGGGGGGTGTTAGTGTTAGGGTTAGACTTAGCTTTAGGGGTTAATACATTTATTAGAATAGCGGTGAGCTCAAGTCGGCAGATTAGGGGTTAATAATTGAAGTTAGGTGTCGGCGATGTTAGGGAGGGCAGATTAGGGGTTAATACTATTTATTATAGGGTTAGTGAGGCGGATTAGGGGTTGATAACTTTATTATAGTAGCGCTCAGGTCCGGTCGGCAGATTAGGGGTTAATAAGTGTAGGCAGGTGGAGGCGACGTTGTGGGGGGCAGATTAGGGGTTAATAAACATTTTCTGTTGGGGAAGAGATATTCCCACAAGTAAGGATGACGCCGTGGACCGGACACACCGTTGGAGAAAGTAATTTATCAGGTAAGCATAAATTCTGTTTTCCCCTTTTTCTTTTATATGCCTCAATTCCACATCACATAATATGGATTACATTGTCAAATGCATATACACACAAAAACTATATTTTTATATTCAATTTTTTTCTTATTCTTTTATTCTTGCACTGCATTAGTTGCACATCTCTATCCGGTCTGTACAAATGTTACATAACCACAAATTAATTAGAATTATCAAATTATTTTTAGTGTAGTCTTAAGTTCATTAATAATTACAATTATTTAAGTATCAGTTTGTTATAAATATGTAGTTTTCTCCCATCTATACACATTCTCTGTTTAAAATCAATTGGCTTTTACAAAGATATTAACATTCGGACATCTTCTTCAACAAACGATATTAGAGGACAAGGTACCCTTTTATTTGTGACCCAAATTTGGTGAAGTTTATCAATTTAATATTTTTACCAACATCATTTTGGTCAAGAAAGATGACCACAATGATTTTGCTCCTCTCTCTTTGCAGATAACTAATTATAATATAGGTTTTCTTTTTATAATTCAAATGGCGATATTTCTCTTATCACCCTATGACCTAGATTTGGAGTTTGGCGTTAGCCGTGAAAACCAGCGTTAGAGGCTCCTAATGCTGGTTTTAGGCTACCGCCGGTATTTGGAGTCACTCAAAATAGGGTCTAACGCTCACTTTTCAGCCGCGACTTTTCCATACCGCAGATCCCCTTACGTAAATTGGAATTAAGGTAGGAATATTCTGATTGGCTGATGGAATCAGCCAATCAGAATCAAGATCAATCCGATTGGCTGAGCCAATCAGCCAATCAGATTGAGCTTGCATTCTATTGGCTGTTCCGATCAGCCAATAGAATGCAAGCTCAATCTGATTGGTTGATCGAATCAGCCAATCGGATTGAACTTGATTCTGATTGGCTGATTCCATCAGCCAATCAGAATATTCCTACCTTAATTCCGATTGGCTGATAGAATCCTATCAGCCAATCGGAATTCGAGGGATGCCATCTTGGATGACGTCCCTTAAAGGAACCGTCATTCGGCTAGTAGGTGTCGGGAGAAGAGGATGTTCCGCGTCGGAGGTCTGCAAGATGGATCCGGAAGAAAGAAGATTGAAGATGCCGTTGATAGAAGACTTCATCCGGATCATGGACCTCTTCAGCTCCCGCTTGGATGAAGACTTCAGCCGGATCATGGACCTCTTCAGCTCCCGCTTGGATGAAGACTTCAGCCGGATCATGGACCTCTTCAGCCCCCCGCTTGGGCTTGGATTAGGACATCGGAGGAGCTCTTCAGGACGGATCGGTGAACCTGGTAGGGTGAAGACAAGGTAGGAAGATCTTCAGGGGCTTAGTGTTAGGTTTATTTAAGGGGGGTTTGGGTTAGATTAGGGGTATGTGGGTGGTGGGTTGTAATGTTGGGGGCGGTATTGTATGTTTTTTTTTACAGGCAAAAGAGCTGAATTTCTTGGGGCATGCCCCGCAAAGGGCCCTGTTCAGGGCTGGTAAGGTAAAAGAGCTTTGAAATGTAGTAATTTAGAATAGGGTAGGGCATTTTGTTATTTTGGGGGTCTTTGTTATTTTATTAGGGGGCTTAGAGTAGGTGTAATTAGTTTAAAATTGTTGTAATATTTTTCTAATGTTTGTAAATATTTTTTTATTTTTTGTAACTTAGTTCTTTTTTATTTTTTGTACTTTAGCTAGTTTATTTAATTGTATTTATTTGTAGGAATTGTATTTAATTAATTTATTGATAGTGTAGTGTTAGGTTAATTGTAGGTAATTGTAGGTAGTTTATTTAATTAATTTATTGATAGTGTAGTGTTAGGTTTAATTGTAACTTAGGTTAGGATTTATTTTACAGGTAAATTTGTAATTATTTTAACTATTTTAGCTATTAAATAGTTCTTAACTATTTAATAGCTATTGTACCTGGTTAAAATAAATACAAAGTTACCTGTAAAATAAATATAAATCCTAAAATAGCTGTAATATAATTATAATTTATATTGTAGCTATATTAGGATTTATTTTACAGGTAAGTATTTATCTTTAAATAGGAATAATTTATTTAATAAGAGTTAATTAATTTCGTTAGATGTAAATTATATTTAACTTAGGGGGGTGTTAGTGTTAGGGTTAGACTTAGCTTTAGGGGTTAATACATTTATTAGAATAGCGGTGAGCTCAAGTCGGCAGATTAGGGGTTAATAATTGAAGTTAGGTGTCGGCGATGTTAGGGAGGGCATATTAGGGTTTAATACTATTTATTATAGGGTTAGTGAGGCGGATTAGGGGTTGATAACTTTATTATAGTAGCGCTCAGGTCCGGTCGGCAGATTAGGGGTTAATAAGTGTAGGCAGGTGGAGGCGACGTTGTGGGGGGCAGATTAGGGGTTAATAAATATAATATAGGGGTCGGCGATGTTAGGGAAGCAGATTAGGGGTACATAGGGATAATGTAAGTAGCGGCGGTTTACGGAGCGGCAGATTAGGGGTTAATAATAATATACAGGGGTCAGCGATAGCGGGGGCGGCAGATTAGGGGTTAATAAGTGTAAGGTTAGGGGTGTTTAGACTCGGGGTACATGTTAGAGTGTTAGGTGCAGACGTAGGAAGGGTTACCGCATAGCAAACAATGGGGCTGCGTTAGGAGCTGAACGTGGCTTTTTTGCAGGTGTTAGGTTTTTTTTCAGCTCAAACAGCCCCATTGTTTCCTATGGGAGAATCGTGCACGAGCACGTTTTTTAGGCTGGCCGCGTCCATAAGCAACTCTGGTATCGAGAGTTGAAGTTGCGTTAAATATGCTCTACGCTCCTTTTTTGGAGCCTAACGCAGCCTTTATGTGGACTCTCAATACCAGAGTTATTTTTATGGTGCGGCCAGAAAAAAGCCGGCGTTAGTTTTTCGGGTCGTTACCGACAAAACTCCAAATCTAGCCGTATGTGTTTCAAGTATTGGTCTAAAGCGCTAAACTTTACTTTACTTGTAGCTATTCCTCTGTCACAAATTTGTTCAGATCAAATAATGTTTAACATTCTGCGGTTTGGCAACTATGTTACAAATGCTTTTATTTGTTCTTATTTACCCAATTAGGTGACATATACACCTTTTTAAATCTGTGTTCAAACCCTGTATGTAACTTATCTGATGAAACGGCCAGGAGCTAACGGCCGAGAAACGCGTTATTGGGTCTATTAAATTTGTTTTTAACTTCATTCACTCTGGATTGTCTTTTAAATTTTGCCCGTATTTTCAACCTGTGAGTGGCTATTGTGCTTTATTTGGTTAGCACTCACTAGCCCCCACAGACACGGATTGCACCCATATCGGGACGAGGACGAACCCTGTTGAGCACGGTTCCCATTTCCAGCAAAAGTCCGGACTGGCGATATCCTGACAGTGAGACGCTCAACCAGAATCTACTGCGCCTTCTGTCAGCGTACTGACTGCTCTAAATGTCAGCCTGCCCGCTTGCACTTTTATAACGGAAAGTGCCACTTCACTTGTGAGTACCTTTTCATTGGATGACATCACACTGTATCACCTATTGATGTTGGGATATCTACACTATGAGGCGCTCTCTTTTCTCTTTCCTATAGATACCTGAGTAACCGTCAGCACCAAGAGAAGCAGCCTCACAAAAATACAGAAACTCTACTTCTCATTTGCAGAAAGAGTATCACGGAATACTGACACTTTTTCAAGGATTTACAAATTTTTCTTCTTTTTTGCTTCACAGACACATCTGTTTTTTTTTTTCACTTTACAGAAAAGACCCTTATTATTATTGTGATTTTTCTTACATTCACGAATACTAGGGACTACCCTATATCATTTTTTTTCTTCAAGTTATACCAGTATTATTTTTTGTTTGTATGCACATTGCAATTAGGTAGTTCCTTTATGTGATATTTTTTATGTGATATTCGTTTATTAGTACTCTATATTTAGGAAGCATACACTTCTTATCACCCCAAAGCGGCGAAAATTATCATTTTTAGGGCTCACTCAGCATTATCCGTTTTCACTTGTGGTTTACAATAGTTCGCCATCTACCACTTTTTATACTATCCATTTTACCACATCACTAATATTTTTTAATTTGGCGCATCTTATTTATATTTTATACCTAGGTATAAAATATATATTTTCTCTCTGTTCATATTTGACTGATAATATAAATTAGGTTTGAAGCTTCTATACCAATATAATAAAGATAATAGAAGATTTTAATATTAATATATATTAAAGCAGGGGGGCGGAGCCTACAGCCGGAGTGGCAGGTTGTGTTTCATAGGAGCTCCTGACATTACTTTAAAATATATGAGCTTTTTTACTAATTTTAGGAGGAAACAGCTCTAAACTTAACTTTAGTATATCATCAAGAACCTATACAAAGCACTATACCAGTATTTGGAAACTAACTTTAAGCTCATTTACCCTGCCTATGTTCCTTAGTCGGGCCACATGGCCATTGTCTCCTTGAGGCTCCACAAACCTACAGAGTAGCTCTCTAAACTTTATAAAATGCCCACTCATAGCTGCTCTGGATGTATGGGAGGCTGAGATACAAGATATCTTACATCGCCATTTTGCTGAACTGGAAAATGAACTTTACTGAGTCCTGATGTCAGCTACGTCAACTCCCCAGGACGATGTAGATGGGACTAAAGCTGAGGAGGCTAATCTTCCTGTGTGACATGTACTTTTGCCAGGGCGGACCTTACCTGATACAGAGTGTGAGTCCAGTTCGCTCCATGTGACTGATGCTGATCGCGGGAACCCCTGTAGAGCATCGGTCACCGCATCAGGACCAATAGATCATGCTGCCTGCTACCTGGAGTTACCGGCCTCTAATCAACCGACACAACCGGGGCATCTTACTAAAGGAGAGCTGAATGACTCATCAGCTAAGCCTCAGAAGCTGCCAGAATATATGAAGATGAGTTTAATATGGAGGAGAACGACTAGTTCGGGCCCACTGAATGATGGGAATGGCTAGGATTTGCATGGAACTCTCAAATGAATAGAGAAATCCTCCTATACAAAAGCTCAGAAACCAGATGCGTCCTACCACCATGTGACGATCCTGGGAGAGCTCTCATGTTGGATCCGTGGTTTGAGGCTGACCTACAGCTATTTAACACCTATAACCCACAAGTCCGGTATTTGCTAAGCTTTAGGGACATGAGCCTGATAATTGTTAAACTACATTAGCCCATAAGCTGACTACCTTGTTTTTGATTCTCACTGTATTGCCTATTCACCATGTACTTGAAATGTTCCTCATGCAGGGGTACTGATATTGTCTTAGAATTACTAACAATTGGCTAGATTATGAGTCTTGCGTTAGCCTTAAAAAGCTGCGTTGAGGGGTCCCAACGTTGCTTTTTAACACCCGCTGGTATTACGAGTCAGGCAGGTACAGGTGTACCGCTAACTTTTTTTCTGCGATTTTAGCTTACTGAAAATCCCCTTACGTCATTTGCGTATCCTATCTTTTTAATGGGATTTTCCTAACACCGGTATTACAATCGCTGGAAAAAGTGAGTGGTAGACCCTCTCCTGGCAAGACTCCTAACGCATTTTAAAGTCAGTAGTTAAGAGTTTTATGGGCTAACGCTGGAACATAAAGCTCTTAACTAAAGTGCTAAAAAGTACACTAACACCCATAAACTACCTATTAACCCCTAAACCGAGCCCCCCCCTACATCGCAAACACTATAATAAAACTATTTAACCCCTAATCTGCCGACCGGACATTGCGGCCACTGTAATAAATATATTAACCCCTAAACCGCAGCACTCCCACCTCGCAAACACTAGTTAAATTTTATTAACCCCTAATCTGCCATCCCTAACATTGCCAACACCTACCTACATTTATTAACCCCTAATCGCCACTACTATATTAAATGTATTAACCCCTAAACCTAAGTTTAACCCTAACCCTAACACCCCCTAACTTAAAATTTAATTTAAATAAATCTAAATAAATTTACTATTATTAAATAAATTATTCCTATTTAAAACTAAATACTTACTAATAAAAAAAAACCTAAGATAGCTACAATATAACTAATAGTTACATTTGTATCTATCTAAGGATTTATTTTTATTTTACAGGCAAGTTTGTATTTATTTTAACTAGGTACAATAGTTATTAAATAGTTATTAACTATTTAATAGCTACCTAGTTAAAATAAGTACAAATTTACCTGTAAAATAAACCCTAACCTAAGTTACAATTACACCTAACACTACACTATACTTAAATTAATTACATAAATTACCTACAATTAACTACAATTAAATTAAATAAACTAAAGTACAAAAAAACAAACACTAAATTACAGAAAATAAAAAAGAATTATATTTTTTAAACTAATTACACCTAATCTAATCCCCCTAATAAAATAAAAAGCCCCCCAAAATAATAAAAAAACAATACCCCCCAACATTAAAACCCACCACCCACACACCCAACCCTAATCTAAAACCCACCCAATCCCCCCTTAAAAAAACCTAACACTACCCCCTTGAAGATCACCCTACCTTGAGCCGTCTTCACCCAGCCGGGCACAAGTGGATGTCCAGAGGGGCAGAAGTCTTCATCTGATCCGGCCAGAAGAGGACCTCCAGATGGGCAAAAGGCTTCATCCAGGCGGCATCTTCTATCTTCTTCCATCCGGAGCGGAGCGGGTAAATCTTGAAGACATCCGACGTGGAGCATCCTCTTCCATCTGACAGCGACTAAAGAATGAAGGTTCCTTTAAGTGACGTCATCCAAGATGGCGTCCCTTCAATTCCGATTGGCTGATAGAATCCTATCAGCCAATCGGAATTAAGGTAGGAAAAATCCTATTGGTTGATGCAATCAGCCAATAGGATTGAAGTTCAATCCTATTGGCTGATCCAATCAGCCAATAGGATTGAGCTCGCATTCTATTGGCTGATTGGAACAGCCAATAGAATGCAAGATCAATCCTATTGGCTGATTGCATCAGCCAATAGGATTTTTCCTACCTTAATTCCGATTGGCTGATAGGGTTCTATCAGCCAATCAGAATTGAAGGGACGCCATCTTGGATGACGTCACTTAAAGGAACCTTCATTCTTCAGTCACCGTCGGATGGAAGAGGATGCTCTGCGTCGGATGTCTTCAAGATGGACCCGCTCCGCTCCGGATGGAAGAAGATAGAAGATGCTGCCTGGATGAAGCCTTCTGCCCGTCTGGAGGTCCTCTTCTGGCAGGATTGGATGAAGACGTCCACTTGTGCCCGGCTGGGTGAAGATGGCTCAAGGTAGGGTGATCTTCAAGGGGGTAGTGTTAGGTTTTTTTAAAGGGGGATTGGGTGGGTTTTAGAGTAGGGTTGGGTGTGTGGGTGGTGGGTTTTAATGTTGGGGGGGTATTATTTTATTTTTTTACAGGTAAAAGAGCTGATTACTTTGGGGCAATGCGCCGCAAAAGGCCCTTTTAAGGGCTATTTGTAATTTAGTATAGGGTAGGGAATTTTATTATTTTGGGGGGCTTTTTTATTTTATTAGGGGGATTAGATTAGGTGTGATTAGTTTAAAAAAAATTAATTCTTTTTTTATTTTCTGTAGTTTAGTGTGTTTTTTTTGTACTTTAGTTTATTTAATTTAATTGTAGTTAATTGTAGGTAATTTATGTAATTAATTTAATAATAGTGTAGTGTTAGGTGTAATTGTAATTTAGGTTAGGATTTATTTTACAGGTAAATTTGTACTTATTTTAACTCGGAAGTTATTAAATAGTTAATAACTATTTAATAACTATTGTACCTAGTTAAAATAAATACAAAGTTGCCTGTAAAATAAATATAAATCCTAAGATAGCTACAATGTAACTATTAGTTATATTGTAGCTAGCTTAGGGTTTATTTTATCGGTAAGTATTTAGTTTTAAATAGGATTCATTTATTTAATTGTAGTAAATTTATTTACATGTATTTAAATTATATTTAAGTTAGGGGGGTGTTAGGGTTAGGGTTAGACTTAGGTTTAGGGGTTAATAAATGTATTATAGTGGCGGCGACGTTGGCAGCGGCAGATTAGGGGTTAATAAATATAGTGTAGGGTTTGGCGATGTTGGGGGCAGTAGATTAGGGGTTCATAGGGATAATGTAGGTGGCGACGATGTTGGGGGCATCAGATTAGGGGTTAATAAGTGTAAAATGGGGGGTGTTTAGACTCGGGGTTCATGTTAGGGTGTTAGGTGCAGACATAAAATTAATTTCCCCATAGGAAACAATGGGGCTGCGTTAGGAGCTGAACGCTGCTTTATTGCAGGTGTTAGGTTTTTTTTCAGCCAGCTCAGCCCCATTGTTTCCTATGGGGAAATCGTGCACGAGCACGTTTTGCCAGTTTACCGCTACCGTAAGCAGCGCTGGTATTACAGTGAGATGTGGATCTAAATTTTGCTCAACGCTCACTTTTCTGAGGCTAACGCCGGCTTGAAGAAAACTTATAATACCAGCGTTGGCTTAAGTGAGCGGTAAGAAAAAAAGGCTTGTTAGCCCCGCACACCATTAACTTCAAAAACTCGTAATCTAGCCGCATGTGTTATGATAATGTTTCTTATAATCCAATTGTAATATATATCTACAGATCACTAGATACTATTACTTATTAATGTACAGTTAAATCCCTGAAACAAGGTCTAAACTAGGGGTAATGCTAATACTTCTAGTACCCTTGTCCCCATTAAACTACCAAGTCATCATTCTATTCTTTGAGTGGTTAGATGTCTACTTAATATATTGTCTGAACTCCTGCTAAATTATTGTTCCCTTATAACAATTTGTCACATTCTGATCATAACCCTTACCAACATTACCCTGCACTATATGATAATAGAATATTCTGTTACTGACCATGATAAATGCTATATTTAATTTAACATTAAGCCCAAGAAGGGCTATATGTCTTGTTACTATTTCTGTTTAGAACTATAACATAGTAACATAGTAGATAAGGTTGAAAAAAGACCATCGCAATATCTTTTTTTGTGATCGGTCCCCAGAACTGCACTCCATACTCAAGGTGAGGTCTTACCAGGGCTTTATATATTGACAGAATTATGCTTTCCTCCCTTGAATCAATGCCTCTTTTAATACATGCTAGTATCTTATTAGCCTTTGAATCCGCTGCCCTGCATTGTGCACCCATCTTTAGCTTGTTACCTATTACTACTCCCAAATCACTTTCCTCCTCTGTTTGGCTAAGTCTTGTACCATTTAAAAGATACGTTCCCTGCTTATTTTTACTTCCAATATTTTTCAATATTAATCTCATTTTCCATTTACTTGCCCATAATTCTAATTTTTGCAGATCCCTTTGTAATGAAAGTTCATCCTGCTCTGACCTAATGACCTTACTTAACTTAGTATCATCTGCAAAAATAGAGATGTCGCTATTTAATCCTTGCTCCAAGTCATTTATAAAAATATTAAAAAGAGCGGGGCCCAGTACTGATCCCTGGGGGACTCCACTGATTACCTTTGCCCAATCTGAGTATGATCCATTTACTACTACTCGCTGCTCCCTATCTTTTATCCAGTTATTTATCCATGAGCTAACATTTTCAGCTATTCCCAGTCCCTTAATTTTGTGCATTAATCTCTCATGTGGCACTGTATCTTGTTTACGCGAATATGCTCATCAATATAATCCCTTATAATCCCTTCAAATATCTTCCCCACTATTGATGTCAGACTAACTGGTCTATAGCTTCCTGGATCATCCCTGCTTCCCTTTTTGAAGAGTGGCACCACATCAGCTTTACGCCAATCCTGGGGTACCATGCTTGAAGATAATGAGTCTTGAAAAATTAAGAGTAGAGGTTTTTCTATAACAGTGCTAAGTTCCCTTAACACCCTTGGGTGTATTCCATCTGGGTCTAGAGTTTTATTTACCTTAATATTATCCAGTTTTTTCCTGATATCCTCTAAACATAACCCAGTTAATGGTATAGACTGGCATGTTCTATTTTGTTCCAAAGTATCATCCAATGGTTCCTCTCTTGTGTATACTGAAGAAAAAAACTGGTTTAGTACCTCAGCCTTCTCCCTGTCATTATTTATCATGCTACCCTCCACGCATTTTAATGTACCTATATTATCCTTCTTAGATTTTTTGCTATTTATGTACTTAAAGAACCTTTTAGGGTTAGACTTAGAATCCTTTGCAATTCATTTTTCATTTTTAATTTTGGCTAATTTGATTGCTTTTTTGCATGCATTGTTACATTCCTTATAAATATTGTATGTTGAGTCTGTACTATTTTCTTTGAATTATTTAAATGCCCTACGTTTTTTCCTAATTTCTCTTAACACATTTTTATTTATCCACAACGGCTTTGATTTTTTTATTTTTATTTTTATAACCATATGGTATTTGTTGATATGTATATTTATTTAACAAAGTTTTAAATATTATCCATTTATCCTCTGTATTTTTATTAGAGAATACATTGTCCCAACTTATATTATTTAATGATTTCCTTAAATCATTGAATTTTGCTTTTTTGAAGTTAAAAGTCTTAATTAAACCTTTAAGACACTGCATATGAAAAGAGATTTCAAATGTGACCATGTTATGATCACTGTTACCCAAATGTTCTTTGACTTCTATGTTTGATATTATATCTGTATTTTTTGATAGCACTAAATCCAATATAGCTTTACTCCTAGTTGGCTCCTCTATTAATTGTGACAAGAAGTTATCCCTGAGAACATTTAAAAATCTATCCCCCTTAGCTGAATTACTAGTTTCATTGGCCCAGTTTATATCAAGGTAGTTAAAATCTCCCATAATTACAGCACTGTTATTAGCAGCCTTACCTATTTGCATTAGTAGTTGAGTTTCCTCCAGGTCACTAATGTTAGGGGGCTTGTAGCATTTTCCTAGTAATATTTTTTTAGGATTTTTTCCCCCCACTCTTTATTTCAATCCACAGAGTCTCTACATTGTCACTTGTATCATAAATACCTTCCCTTATTGTAGGTTTAAGGTTAGGTTTAATATACATGCAGATTCCTCCACCCCTTTTATTATTCCTGTCCCTCCTAAATAATGTATACCCCTCTAAGTTAACTGCCCAGTCATGTGAATCATCCCACCAAGTTTCAGTTATACTGATAACATCATAGTCCTCTTCTGCAACTAAGAGCGTCAGCTCCCCCATTTTACTTGTCATGCTTCTTGCATTTGTTGTCATACATTTAATTTTCATGTGCTTTCTGCTGCTACTTGATGTGCTTTCCTCTATACTTTCTATACTTTTCTAATGTGACATTTCTTAAGTCATCCCCAATGAGATATTAAGGGAGTAACAAATTCATAGACTGATCTTTCTGTTCTATTGTGTTCTATCTGACCCTCCCCCCCTTTGCCTAGTTTAAAAGGTTCTCTAAACTTGCTACCATCCTTTCCCCCAACACACCAGCACCCATGTCATTCAGATGCAATCCATCCTTACTATGCACATAAAGAGCCTACTTTGTTTCACTATTATTGGTCATCTAAGTAATGGGTTGTTTGTTCTCTGCAAGAAAACTCTTCAGACGGAGGTATGTTATAGACTTATATACTCTTTGATATATGACAGCTATGAACTAGAGAGTGTTTTTTAGAGCCTGAGGGGCCTATCTATCAAGCTCCGAATGGAGCTTGATGGCCCGTGTTTCTGGCGAGTCTGAAGACTCACCAGAAACAGCAGTTATGAAGTTATGAAGTCTAAAGACCGCTGCTCCATAACCCTGTCCGCTTGCTCTGAGCAGGCGGACAGGAATAGCCACAATTCAACCCCTCCCTGCTAGTGGCCCATTGGCCGTGAGTCAGCAGGGGACGGCGTTGCACCAGCAGCTCTTGTGAGCTGCTGGTGCAATGCTGAATACAGAGAGCGTATTGCTCTCCACATTCAGCGAGGTCTTGTGGCACTGTCGGATCAGGTCCGCAAGACCTTTCATAAATAGAGGCCTTTGTATATTTGCAGATACATACATAGCCCACTGCATATTCAATAAGCACTAACAGTGCTTTAGAACAGGACTGATAATCCTGGAACATTCTTATTTATTTTATACTATATGGTTCATTGTCCATTATACCCAGTCTTACTAGACTACATCTGCCATAATAATCCCCACAAGGTATCCTATGCTTAAATAATTAGCGCAATTGATTGCTTCCATTCCCTTCATAAAGCATCTACAAAACTGCTGTTTTACGGTAATTATCGTTGCATACACTGTATAGTTACATCTAATGTACACTCAGTTTGACACAAGGGGACCTTTTTATCAAGCCATCAACCGCAAATACGCTGTAATTCCGCAGCGTAATTGTGGTGAGCTTGATTCTCCTTATGTAGTATCAAAGCCTACAGACCCGCAAAAGTAGAAATTTGTGACGTAACATACGATCCGCCGGTTTCAGACCGACACAGATCGATGCTTACATCACTACAGATGTTCCGAATGCAAATTCGGCACTGTCTGACTATTTTTGCTAGTTAACAAATTTCTACCAGGTACGCTCGCCACTATTCCGGCCCAGCGTACCTGGTTTTCAATCCACTGCCCTGGAGGCGGCGGATGCCATAGGAATCAATGGGAGTCTGAAAGCAGCGAAAGCTCATGTTTAAGTTTACACCTAACACCCTAACATGTACCCCAAGTCTAAACACCCCTAATCTGCTGCCCCCTACACCGCCACCACCTACATAAAGTTATTAACCCCTATCCCGCCACTCCCGGACCCCACCGCAACTAAACAAATGTATTAACCCCTAAACCCCTGGCCTTCCACATCACTAGCACTTACTAAACCTATTAACCCCTAAACCGCCAGCTCCCCACATCGCCATAAACTAAATTAAACTATTAACCCCTAAACCTAACAACCCGCTAACTTTATATTAATTATTAACTCATCCCTATCTTATAATAAATTTAAACTTACCTTTAGATTTAAATTAAACTATATTAAACTACTAATTAATTTAATCTACCCTAACTATTATACTAAATTACATTAAACTATATTAAATTAATAATTAACCTACCCTAACTTTTATACTAAAATTACATTAAACTATATTAAACTATTAATTAATCTACCCTAACTTTTATACTAAAATTACATTAAACTACAAATTAAATTAACTATATTATATGTTTAAACACCTAACCCTACTCAAATAATTAAAATCTACACTAAAAAATTACTGTTACAACTAAGTTACAAAAAATAAACATAAACACAAACAAAATAAAAAAAAAACTAACCTACAATAAACTACAAATAGCCCTTAAAAGGGCCTTTTGCGGGGTATTGCCCCAAAGAAATCAGCTCTTTTACCTGTAAATAAAAAATACAAATACCCCCCAACAGTAAAACCCACCACCCACACAACCAACCCCCCAAATAAAATCCTAATCTAAAAAAACTAAGCTCCCCATTGCCCTGAAAAGGGCATTTGGATGGGCATTGCCCTTAAAAGGGCATTTAGCTCTATTGCTGCCCAAAGCCCTAACCTAAAAATAAAACCCACCCAATACACCCTTAAAAAATCCTAACACTAACCCCAGAAGATTCACTTACAGTTTTGAAGATCCGACATCCATCCTCCAAGAAGCCGGCAGAAGTCTTCATCCAAGCGGCCAAAGTCTTCCTCCAAGTCCGCAGAAGTCTTCACCCAGACGGCATCTTCTATCTCCATCCATCCGGCACGGAGCGGCTCCATCTTCAAGACATCCGATGCGGAGCATCCTCTTCAATCAACGGCTTCTTCGGAATGAAGGTTCCTTTAAATGACGTCATCCAAGATGGCGTCCCTTAAATTCCGATTGGCTGATAGAAATCAGCCAATCGGAATTAAGGTTGAAAAAATACTATTGGCTGTTGCAATCAGCCAATAGGATTATACTGTCATATATGTAACCCATATAGTTTCATTATTATCTAGCTGAATTTACATATGTGGGTTAACGCAGACCAATCCTACATATACAGTATTTAACTCTGACATATACCTATCCCAGAGGACCACATAATACATCACCCTCTTCCCAGATAGACCCACATTGATTTAGATACTACTAAGTTGACCTGCAGTCTGAATAGCAATGTTAATGGGTTCATAGAATGACAGCTATTCCCTGCTATTATAATTCATAAAAATTTCAATAAGCAAAAGTGTTCAGAAATTGAATCCCATAGGGTGCTCTAAAAGTATATATGAGACATCCAAAACTGAGGGAAATACAGTCCCAATATAGTCCGTGCTGTGGGGGGCTGAACGGTCATAAAGCAGTTCAAGTAATTCACTATAGGCTGTTCCCAGCTTAAAGTCTCAAGCAGGTCAGTATCAGTATCTTCCGCTTCGACCTAGATGTCACGGGTGTAAAATGCAAAGTCTAAGTGAGAGTCACAGTTGTGGCAAAATGTCCGTTATCTCTTACCCTCCACTGGTCTGGTGGGGTGCCTGGGCATACTGCTGTACTTCTCCTCAGACTGGTGATAATGCCCTTCCGGGGGGTGCAGCTTGTGTGTCCTCCTTGGCGTGCGAGGAGATCCGACTCTGGTAAAGTCGTGCTTCTCAATGCATAACCCGTGACGTAGCTAGGTGCACTGTGGGTAGTGTAGCGTAGTGGGGCGGGGAACAAGCCCGGAAGCCAAAGTGAATACAGCAAAAAGAGCAGCAAATCAAGAAGCGGTATATCCCACCGCTCTGGAACACAATGTCAAAAGAAGGGATACGCTGACTCAAAGGTGGATAATACTGAAAACAAATTGATTATTAGGAAATTCAAACAAGTCAGAGTAAATGGGTCACAGTTGAGAACGCCTGGCGCGTTTCGCGCATGCGTAGATGCGCTTCTTTGGAGGCTGATTAGGATTAGGAAAAACAAGAAGAAATAGCTACAGTAAATCTCTCTGACTTTACACTATCATCACACCACATCAATTTATTAAATAAAGGTTTGAGTTTTGCACCAGCCACTAATTTTGATTTTTTGGCACTCTTTTGGACACTAACAAATTTGTAAGGAAAATAGTACTTAGGAGAAATTTTTTAACACTGATACCCCACTAATAGACTCTGTCAACACTGATACACAGGAGAATACCATAGGTCTCTTATTTTCTGATCTCACTGACCTCACTACCCTCACTTCACTTCAACAACATACTACCCGTGCAACTGGGTATCCACACAGCACTCCCCAGACTTATTTATTTAAAGATAAATCACGCACGTGATCACTTGATAGATCTCTTTCAGAGATCAGCGGAAAAAGAGCTAACTGACTTAAATGAGCTCTTACATTCCACTACAGATGGTAAAGCCAGGGATAATTTGAACTTTAAGGAGAGAAAAGCCCTTAAAGAATTACAAGACAATCCTAACATAGTCATAACCAAGGCTGATAAGGGAGGGGCTATTGTCCTCCTTAACACCTCAGATTATCTTGAAGAAATAAATAACCAATTAACAGACGAAGATCAATATAAGAAACTAACTTTTAATCCCACCATATCTTTCACTAACCAATTAAAAAGTCACCTAGGCACTGCTAGGGAAAATGGCTACATGTCAGATGAACTTACTTCTTCCTTACTGACCGAAGCCCCAACTATACCTAGCTTCAGAATAGTCCCTAAAATCCACAAGAGTCTTACGAAACCTCCGGGGAGACCGATTGTGGCCAGCCAAGGCTCCCTATGTGAGAGATTGGGAGGCTGGCTGGACCACATATTACAAGCCACAGTACAAGCCTTACCAGGCTATATAAAAGACAGTGGTCACCTAATTCAGCAACTAAGTCATGTCAAACTGCAGAGTTTCTATTAAAACACAATTATTTTGTACACATGGGAAATTACTATTTACAAAAACGTGGCACAGCCATGGGCGCTAAATTTCCCCCGGCTTATGCCAATATCTATATGGGCATGATGGAATTAAGTCTCATATTTTCAACTGACTTTCCTTTAAAGAATAACATCAAACTATATGGTCGCTTTATAGATGACCTTATCATTATATGGGATACAACATATAATGAGCAACTATAGAAGAATTCATGACCTATATCAATAATAACGAATTTAACTTAACTTTCACTTACAAAAGTGATATCCACACCATTGATTATTTAGATCTTAAACTTAAAATAGATACCTTTAACCTGGATATCATTACATCCCCTACAGGAAACCAACATCCAAAAACACTATTCTGAGGGCTGACTCATGCCATGTTCCACATCTGATGAAGGGCATACCTAAGGGTCAGTATCTGAGACTCCGTAAGAATTGCTCTAATTTAGAAACATATAAATTAGAAGCTAATGAATTAACCAACAGACTTATTAAAAGGGGCTATAACACATTCAAACTTAATAACATCAATAAGGAAGTGGAAAAATTATAAAGAAACACCTTGTTTAAAAAGAAAGTTAAAAGCCATAACAAAGATAACATAGTTTTCTCTACACAGTTTAGTATGCAATATTATAAGATCTGTAATATTATCAGGAAGAACCTTATAATACTAAAAAATGATAACACACTAAAACAGATCATTTCCAAAAGGGATAAAATTTGTAGCTAAAAAAGCACCATCATTAAGTGATTTAACTAGCAAGAAATTTTCAGAAAGATCGCAAACACAGAATAATTGGCTAAGTTTAAATCCGGGCTTTTTCAAATGTGGCCATAAACCCTGCAAAAGTTGTGACTTTACAGAGAAAACACATACTTTTACCTCAACTAATACTAACGAAACCTATACAATTAGACAGAGAATAGACTGTACCTCTCAGCATGTAATTTACCTGATTACATGTCAATATTGTTTCCAACAATATGCAGGAATCACTACGCGCCCATTGAAAGATCGTATTAGGGAGCACCTACTGTCTTTAACTGAAAAAGACCCCAGAACCCCGGTGGTAAAACATTTCCGACAACATGGCATAGGTACCACATTTTTCTCTTTCATGGGAATTGAAAGAATCGTAAAAAATGCTAGAGGAGGAGATAGAACAGCCAGACTACTTAAAAGAGAAGTGTTCTGGATAATCAAAACACTAGATATCCCTATGGTATAAATAGAAGGCTAGATGTTGACTTATATGTATAGTTTTAGTATACATTTTCTTCACCCAGTAGATCCTTATGTCCTAATAAGCAATGCCACCAGCACTTAGAAATTAAAGGATCTATCAGCTTCATATCTGCACACGTAGATTATAGACTTTGATTGTAGACCTACACCCCTTATCACATTCAATCCATTTAGGATTTGGATGTGATTAAATGGGCACAACCTAATCTACAACATTCCTTAACCATGTATTTCTGAGTCCATTTCTTATGACTCTTATGATACCTTCGATTATACCATCCATACACTCTCAAATACATTTTCCATTTCTAGGAATCAGATCGATTAGACATCACATTCCTGTATGACTTATTAGCTCATACAGTTTTACATATTGTCTTCCCTAAAGTTTTTAGTCTAGTATTAGTTTTAGTCTCATTTATTATTATTATTATTTCTCAGCTTTTTCCATACACTCCTTTCATACATTTCTTATGTTTTCCCTCTATGACTCCTATCTAACCATTACTTAGAAGCAATTTGCACTTATTATTATTATCATTTTACCACATTATAAGTGCACTTGCCGAGTCTTATAGTGAACTATACTTAGCCCCTTTTCTTTAGTTTTCTATTTCCCTCTTTTCTGAACTATAGAGTTCTTTTATGTAACACTTTGGTTACATTGGCCAACCATATTAATCTAATCTAACCTATCACTGAATCTAACACTAGGGGCATTTCAATATTATTATTATTTTTTAGCAACATTATTTTAATATTTTTACATCATCTTATTTCATTATCTTCCCAATCCTTTTTGTGTTTATTTATTTTTAACCCTTAATACATTTTGCTTGTTTATTATTTCTTCCACCTTTTTGATACACGATGATCGCCATTCATTCTTTTAGTAAACAGGGTTTACATTTAGGGCTGGTGCTTTGATGCCAATAACAACTTACCTATTTAGGCTATATATTTAAGAGCCCTTTTCCAGGCCATGTAGTCCAGAACATCTACCAACACACAGCCCTACCTATAAGATATAACGCACAGTCAGATTTTGCGTTCAGAGTTACAAGCATACTCACTGTTGTGAGACTAGTATATTATAATTTGTCCTGCAACACCTTGTTTACACATGCTCTCAGATTGTTGATGTTCTGGGTTTAATATGTTTTCTTGATTATGTATACATTCAAATCCAAGATCGATATAGTTGATACTTACATTAGAAAATACTTTGTCCCTCTGTGAGCATTAACAAGCAATATTTGTATTATTTAAGAATGATCATCCCAGTTTTTGCATTATTTATGTAATAGTTCATTATGTATATATTATACATGATTTATATTTTATACAGCCAGAGATGTTCACAGTGAAATTAGTAACATGGTGTGGCCCTTCCGAACAGCAGCAACTTGTTGCATTTATTAGCAAGTTTATGTCTAACAGAGGACACATTGTTCTGCTGCTCGGCAGCGCCACACTAATTGGCTATTTTCCAAGCTACCCCAGTATTGGTGGTTTTGAGGTTTAAAAGCTGTCATTGCCTAATCCTAATCAGCCTCCGAAGAAGCGCATCTATGCATGCGCGAAACACGTCAGGCGTTCTCAACTGTGACCCATTTACTCTGACTTGTTTGGATTTCCTAATAAACAAGTTGTTTTCAGCATTATCCACCTTTGAGTCAGCGTATCCCTTCTTTTGACATTGTATTATAATTCATATATTTTAAAAAATGATCCCCCCCCCCTGAATTTACTTAGTAAATAAAGGAAAATGCATCCTATGGTTCATATTCCCAAATATTATTATTGTAGCTTAAAACTCATAACAACTGACTGTAGATGGCGTTACGGATCTTGTCGTTTTAGGCATTGGTTAGGGTGCAAGGAGAGTTGTGATAAGAAACCCTTAAAGCAAAGTAGTCAAAATGAGCTTAACAAACTCACTGCTAGATTACGAGTTGTGCGTTAGGGTTAAAAAAACAGCGTTAACAGGTCCTAACGCTGCTTTTTTACGCCCGCTGGTATTACGAGTCTTGAAGGTTTAGGGTCACCGCACACTTCTTTGGCCTTACTGCAAAACGACTTACGTAAACTTCGTAAAGTATTTTTACTATGGGACTTCCATAGCGCCAGTATTACGAGTTTGTTCTGGGAGGCCAAAAAGTGAGCGGTACACCCTATCCTGTCAAGAGTCCTAACGCATTTAAAAGTCAGTAGTTATGAGTTTTATGGTACAACGCTGTAACATAAAACTCATAACTAAAGTGCTAAAAAGTACACTAACACCCATAAACTACCTATTAGCCCCTAAACCGAAGCCCTCCCGTATCGCAAACACTATAATAACAATGTTAACCCCTAATCTGCCGCTCCGGACACCGCAGCCACCTACATTATATTTATGAACCCCTAATCTGCTGCCCCAAACATCGCCGACACCTACATTATATTTATTAACCCCTAATCTGCCGCCCCCAACGTCGCCACCACTATAATAAACATATTAACCCCATAAACCGCCGCACTCCCACCTCGCAAAAATTTGGTTAAATATTATTAACCCCTAATCTGCCGTCCCTAACATCGCCACCACCTACCTACATTTATTAACCCCTAATCTGCCGTCCCCAAAGTCGCCGCCACTATATTAAAGTTATTAACCCCTAAACCTAAGTCTAACCCTAAACCTAACACCCACTAACTTAAACATAATTAAAAGAAATCTAACTAAATATTCCTATCATTAACTAAATTATTCCTATTTAAAACTAAATACTTAACTCTAAAATAAACCATAAGCTAGCTACAATATAACTAATAGTTACATTGTAGCTAGTTTAGGATATATTTTTATTTTACAGGCAAGTTTGTATTTATTTTAACTAGGTAGAATAGTTATTAAATAGGACCACTTCTGCCTGGCTTGGATGAAGACTTCTGCCCGTCTGGAGTACCACTTCGCCCGGCTTGGATGAAGACGTCTCCCGGTAAATCGATCTTCAGGGGGTTAGTGTTAGGTTTTTTAAGGGTGTATTGGATGGGTTTATTTTTTAGATTAGGGGTTTGGACTTGCAAAAGAGCTAACTGCCCTTTTAAGGGCAATGCCCATCCAAATGCCCTTTTCAGGGCAATGGGGAGCTTAATTTTTTTTAGCTAGTATTTTATTTGGGGGGTTGGTTGTGTGGGTGGTGGGTTTTACTGTTGGGGGGGTTGTTTGTATTTTTTTCACAGGTAAAAGAGCTGATTACTTTGGGGCAATGCCACGCAAAAGGCCCTTTTAAGGGATATTGGTAGTTTAGTTTAGGCTAGGGTTTTTTTTATTTTGGGGGGGGGCTTTTTTTATTTTAATAGGGCTCTTAGATTAGGTGTAATTAGTTTAAATTAATGTAATTTGTTTATTATTTTCTGTAATTTAGTGTTTGTTTGTTTTTGTTCTTTAGCTAATTTAATTTAATTTAGATAATTGTATTTAATTTACGCCTAGATTTAGAGTTCTGCGTTAGCCGTCAAAACCAGCGTTAGGGGGTCCTAACGCTGGTTTTTACCGCCCGCTGGTATTTAGAGGCTGATTGGAACAGCCAATAGAATGCAAGCTCAATCTGATTGGCTGATTGGATCAGCCAATCCGATTGAACTTGAATCTGATTGGCTGATTCAATCAGCCAATCAGATTTTTCCTACCTTAATTCCGATTGGCTGATAGAATCCTATCAGCCAATCGGAATTGAAGGGACGCCATCTTGGATGACGTCCCGTAAAGGAACCTTCATTCGTCGGGAGTTCGTCGTGGAGGAAGGATGTTCCACGTCGGCGGGATGAAGATGGAGCCGGAAGAAAGAAGATTGAAGATGCCGCTTGATAGAAGACTTCAGCCGGATGATGGAGCTCTTCAGCCCCCGCTTGGATGAAGACTTCAGCCGGATGATGGACCTCTTCCTCCCCCGCTTGGGTGAAGACTTCAGCCGGATGATGGACCTCTTCAGCCCCCGCTTGGATGAAGAATTCGGCTCGGCTGAGTGAAGACGACTCAAGGTAGGAAGATCTTCAGGGGGGTAGTGTTAGGTTTTTTTAAGGGGGGTTTGGGTGGGTTAGAGTAGGGGTATGTGGGTGGTGGGTTTTAATGTTGGGGGGGTTGTATTTTTATTTTACAGGCAAAAGAGCAGAATTCTTTGGGGCATGCCCCGCAAAAGGCCCTTTTAAGGGCTGGTAAGGTAATAGAGCTGTAGAGAGTAGGTGTAATTAGCTTAAAATTGTTGTAATCTTTTTATAATGTTTGTAAAAAAAAAAATATTTTTTGTAACTTA
Source organism: Bombina bombina (assembly GCF_027579735.1). Lineage (NCBI taxonomy): Eukaryota > Metazoa > Chordata > Amphibia > Anura > Bombinatoridae > Bombina > Bombina bombina. The sequence goes on from NC_069507.1 coordinate 115,435,390, forward strand.
GTTCTTTTTTTATTTTTTGTACTTTAGATAGTGTATTTATTTGTATTTATTTGTAGGTATTTTATTTAATTAATTTAATGATAGTGTAGTGTTAGGTTTAATTGTAACTTAGGTTAGGATTTATTTTTCAGGTAATTTTGTATTTATTTTAACTAGGTAACTATTAAATAGTTCTTAACTATTTAATAGCTATTGTACCTGGTTAAAATATATACAAAGTTGCCTGTAAAATAAATATTAATCCTAAAATAGCTACAATATAATTATTATTTATATTGAAGCTATATTAGGATTTATTTTACAGGTAAGTATTTATCTTTAAATAGGAATAATTTATTTAATAAGATTTAATTTATTTTGTTAGAATAAAATTATATTTAACTTAGGGGGGTGTTAGTGTTAGGGTTAGACTTAGCTTTAGGGGTTAATACATTTATTAGAGTAGCGGCGAGGTCCGGTCGGCAGATGAGGGGTTAATACTTGAAGTTAGGTGTCAGCGATGTTAGGGAGGGCAGATTAGGGGTTAATACTATTTATTATAGGGTTTTTGAGGCGGGAGTGAGGCGGATTAGGGGTTAATAACTTTATTATAGTAGCGGTGAGGTCCGGTCGGCAGATTAGGGGTTAATAATTGTAGGTAGGTGGCGGCGACGTTGGGGGCGGCAGATTAGGGGTTAATAAATATAATATAGGGGTCGGCGGTGTTAGGGGCAGCAGATTAGGGGTACATAGGGATAACGTAGGTGGCGGCGGTGTACGGAGCGGCAGATTAGGTGTTAGAAATAATATGCAGGGGTCAGCGATAGCGGGGCGGCAGATTAGGGGTTAATGAGTGCAAGGTTAGAGGTGTTTAGTCTCGGGGTTCATGTTAGGGTGTTAGGTGCAGACTTAGGAAGTGTTTCCCCATAGGAAACAATGGGGCTGCGTTAGGAGCTGAACGCTGCTTTTTTGCAGGTGTTAGGTTTTTTTTCAGCTCAAACTGCCCCATTGTTTCCTATGGGGGAATCGTGCACGAGCACGTTTTTGAAGCTGGCCGCGTCCGTAAGCACCGCTGGTATTTAGAGTTGCAGTGGCAGTAAATTATGCTCTACGCTCCCTTTTTGGAGCTTAACGCAGCCCTTCTGTGAACTCTAAATACCAGTGTTGTTTAAAAGGTGCGGGAGAAAAAAAACACGCGTAGCTAACGCACCCCTTTGGCCGCAGAACTCTAAATCTAGCCGTTAGTTAATTTATTTAATTATAGTGTAACTTAGGTTAGGCTTTATTTTACAGGTAAATTGGTTTTTATTTTAGCTAGGTAGTTATTAAATAGTTAATAACTATTTAATAACTATTCTACCTAATTAAAATAAATACAAACTTGCCTGTAAAATAAAAATAAATCCTAAACTAGCTACAATATAACTATTAGTTATATTGTAGCTAGCTTAGGGTTTATTTTACAGGTAAGTATTTAGTTTTAAATAGGAATAATTTAGTTAATGATAGGAATATTTAGTTAGATTTCTTTTAATTATATTTAAGTTAGTGAGTGTTAGGTTTAGGATCAGACTTAGGTTTAGGGGTTAATAACTTTAATATAGTGGCGGCGACATTGGGGCGGCAGATTAGGGGTTAATAAATGTAGGTGGTGGCGGCGATGTTAGGGACGGCAGATTAGGGGTTAATAATATTTAACTAATGTTTGCGAGGCGGGAGTGCGGCGGTTTAGAGGTTAATATGTTTATTATAGTGGCAGCGATGTTGGGGGCGGCAGATTAGGGGTTAATAAGTGTAGGTAGTTGGCGGCAACATTGGGGGAGGCAGATTAGGTGTTAATAAATATAATGTAGGTGTCGGCGATATTGGGGGCAGCAGATTCGGGGTTCATAAGTATAATGTAGGTGGCGGCGGTGTCCAGAGCGGCAGATTAGGGGTTAATAAGTATAATATAGGTGTTGGTGATGTCGGGGGCAGCAGATTAGGGGTTAATAAGTGTAAGATTAGGGGTGTTTAGACTTGGGGTTCATGTTAGGGTGTTAGGTATAAACATACATTTTATTTCCCCATAGGAATCAATGGGGCTGCGTTAGTGAGTTTTACGCTGCTTTTTTGCAGGTGTTAGACTTTTTTTCAGCCAGCTCTCCCCGTTGATTCCTATGGGGAAATCGTGCACAAGCACGTTACACGAGCTCACCGCTGACTTAAGCAGCACTGGTATTGAAGTGAGATTTGGAGCTAAATTTTGCTCAACGCTCACTCTTTGTCTTTTAACGCCGGGTTTGTAAAAACCTGTAATACCAGCGCTGCAGGTAAGTGAGCAGTGAGAAAAAAACTGCTCATTAGCACCGCATAGCCTCTAACGCAAAACTCGTAATCTAGGCGAAAATTAACCAAAGCAACATAACTTTCCAAACAACTGTTTTAAAGTCTGGTTCCTTCCATGTGTTGCTGTAAATATTAAGAGAGCAGGAGCTCCCTGTGCAAGGTTCCTAGTTAAAGTGTATAATAAATTGGCCCATGTTATATACATTGTTAGGGTTTAGCGTATGCTGTATTAAGTAAAGATTCTATTATCTTGACACATCAAACAGTTTGAAAAGAGAGCATATGCTGACTATTATGCCTGTCTCAATATATTGTTGCAGGAAGCAAAATGAGTGGCTCAGCCTTGGATTGTAAGTAGCAGTTTAAGAGATTTGCTGTTTTCCAATTTTTATATGGAGGACTATGAGAAAGCCATTTTGCAAACTACACACCGCCACCCCAAGTACTGATCTAGTAATTGGAGCACTTATCTTCATGCAATATTTCCGCCCAAAGCATGTCAGATTGCATGAGGCAATTATCTTAACACATTTGACAGACTGTTGTGTAACTGTATTTAGTTTTGATCAAAAGAAAGCATATGCAGGCTACTATGCCTGTCTCAATATAGTGCTGCAGGAAGGGAAGTGTGAGGTTCAGCCTTAACTAGTAGTTTGTAGCTTAGGAAGTTTGCGGTTCATCAGTTTTTATATGGAGGACGGTGAGAAAGCCATTTTGCTAATTATATGCCTCAATATAAGATACTGATCTAGTAAGTGGGGTATTATTATAAACATACAGAACTTACATTTAAAGTATGACATTAACTCAGTATTTGTAGGTATATTCCCTGTCGTGGGTTCACTAGCGATACCTAGACTGTACATTGGAAATGTGGCATTGCCTACATAGATAACTAAAAAAAAAACTGTAAAGCTAAATAGTCGGATTGAGATACCACTTTATGCAACCAACATCCAGGGATATACTCAAACAGCAAGAGATCCACTTTCTGGTTAACCGACTCCACTACAATTTGGGGTAAGCTGATAATTTGGCAGTCGTTCATGTGAGAAGGGGAAGGCTGTATCATTCTCTTGCAGGTCCCTATAACTCCATCAGTGACTCCAACTTAAAAGTCCTGATAGAGTTCGATTGTCTTGATGTCTCAGAGGAGAGCGATCCTTCATTAGGCGATTATATTGATCCCTGTCCAGCGCATGTACATGTTTAACCGCAGCTTTCCAGGTTTGTCTCTTCGTATAGCCTATACCTGCCTCTTGCATATCGGAAACAGTAAATGGCTCTGTTGTCTTATAGAGCTCTGTGGTACCATTCACTCCTTGTCCTTCCTTCTCTTGTCCAAGGAGCATCTGTGTCATAGCCATATTAGCAGCCTCATGGTGCAGTATTTTTGGCAGATGATTCCGCTCAACAAATAAAGATGGAGACTCAAGAGTCTGCATCTCAGTCCGCAGACGCTGTATGGCTGTTTCCAGTTTAGTGAACACTGGAAGCAGTAGAATTTTCAAGGCAGAAAGTATGTTCTGCATCTGGCAATGGACCATTAGAATAGCGGTTTTCATTAGTGCAGTATTAGAGGGTCTGTGCATAGCGCTGTAGGTTACTGTCCACCTCAGAACACGTCACACAATTTTCAGATTTTCACGTCTTTACGGGGACCAAATGGTGCAATTCTTGATCCCTTTAGTTTCAGTTTAACAGCTAAATACTGTTAAGGATTATATGGATGGCAATAGAAATAAAGGAGAGTCTATGTTCAGAGCCTCATAGATTTGTGGTCATCTTGGTTTGCCCCCACCGGAAGTCCATATATAATGCTTTTAGTATCATTTACTGTCCGAAATTGTATGTATTAAATTTGATTATCTTTCTTTTTAACTAATTTTGGATTATTTTGAGTTTTAGTATATGTATACTATTAAACTTTTGGTACTGCACTCTGTAGAGTATAGTGACACATACTGATTAGCAGGTTGCTCATAGGTGGATTTAATCACCTCCTATTTGTAAACCAGTGCTCCTTTTTTTTTTTTTTTTTTAAAGTAATTTTTTATTGAGGGTTTTTCAAAATGACAGCAAAAAAAACTATGGCATATACATGTTTCAAAACATAGCAACGATTATCGCAATATCAATATAACAGGCAAAAAATAAAAGATAAAATATATATAGTGAATGCCGCAATACATCTCAAAACCTCATTTTGTGTTTTTATGTGATAATATGGGTAGCTATTAGTCCAGGCTATAATATTAAGAAGAGGCACTCTGAAAGAGCGCTGTAGCTACCATATAGACCCATTTTATTCTGAACTGGATTGTAGTTGAATGCTTCGTATTGTTAAAATTAGGGTCATAATATCAAGAGCTTCATAAAAAAGCAAGGGGGTAATTAGGGAATGGTCAGCGGGTAAGCACCGCTTATACAAATAATTTTTCAGTATAACAATATTATAGTATACTTAAAGTGTTTGAAGGAAATAATAATGATAGCAATATAAATAGCTATGGTCCACTACAGTGGGGGGGGCGGGAGACCATAGGAATGTTAATGAGTCTTGGGAAGTGCATAGTAGATATATGTCGTATAGATGCAACATGGATAGCACCAAGACATGTTAAATTCTAACGAACTCTGTGTATCCTTTTGAGGATCTAGTTACAAGCTAGGGTGGGTATATATGAGTAGAAGAGCCTATAAAAAACTTAAACCTATCTAACAGGCCACTTTTGAAACTTTCTGTGTATTTCAACTAGCATAATTTAGTAGATAGTTATGGTACAATAGGAGAGCATCACTAGGAGTACAACGTGAAATAGATATAAGGATAGGGATAAATAGCCTATACTGTGGGGGGAAAAGATATCTGTCTCTAAACAAAGCTATAAAATGTATATTAACTATATGAAATTATGTGAAGGGAAGTAATCTGTCCTGACAGGGGTATTCCCCGGATTCAACTGCACAGGAGTTATTGACTTATATCAGCTATAAGGTGTTGGAATAGGTACTGCTGCAGCATAGCTCTAAATGAGAAGGGGAGCATTGGCGTTTGTCACATACCTGTGAAATAGTAGATAACTTAGGTGATCTCACTTCTCTTAATAAACTGACTGCATTTATTATAGAAACCCTTCAGGGACAGTATATATAGTCAGGCGATAAATAATCTTCCTGCGCTTTGCCACTAGTGTATTATGTACAAGAACATTCAGGGCTGAAATTATTCAAGGATATACTGTGGTTAAGTCGGCAGTAATATGGCGCCGGGCAAAAAAGGAATGCAAATGAGGTGTAGTTATGAGGTGTGTGGAACCCTAAGTTATTAGGTAAGCATAATGTGCATACATATACACAAACTTATACACATGAGCAATCAGTAGTAAGTATTACCTATGTGTTATACTGACTTTCCACACATGAGCATAAAAGAATAGAATATCAGTGTAATTGTGCTACACTAATCAACAATAAAGGTAAGTACTAGGGCTTTACATTAGCATAGGGAAAACATCCAAACACTAACAGTGTTCACATGAGATAGGATATACACAGATTATAAGACAACAATGTGAACTTAAAATGCTGTTAATTACATACTCCTGTTGCAAACATTGCCATTTAGCAGATATGGTATATAGTAGAATGATTTATCAGAAGAGGAATTAAAATATATGTAGTTCAGGGCGAATTGCAAACACAGGCTTACTTTCCCAATTTAATGAGTCAGTTGCGCAATGAAACAGATTGCTATATGCAATTTTTCCTGCTGCTGAATATGAAACATCTACGTTAGTACATTGTAAAAAAATATCATAAACATGCATTCAACTTTTTAACCTAATCAGAGTCTCAGCTAATGACAAGCAGCAAGTAGTGTAATCAACCGTTTGAACTAAATTGTACGTAGCAAATCTGACCCATATGTATTAGTATCAGTTGGGAGCCTAAATATACCCTAATTAATATGTGCTTTGTAAACCTTCTATGTATATATATATATGAGTTTGAATATATAGAAAATAAACCAAAGCAGGGCTAGATTAAATCCTATGAGTCATAGCTCTCATGATAAGCATACTGGAGTATTCTACAACCAAACAGCTGACCAATGTCAAATTGACCCCAAATAGGAGAAACATAGGTTAGGGATAAACAGAGCAGATCGTCTCAAAACTGCCATTAGGGCTGAACAGAAGGTCGTCTGATTAAGTCCTTAGATCCGTCCTATAGCCTCAGAGACCTCAGCCGATGCCTTCTCTCATGCATATACATGGTCTTATTGTGCTGAGTGTACCATCATCATGTCCATAAGGAGGGCTAGTGTCTGTGTCTATGAGACTCTTTGAGCTTATCCCTCCCGGTGTGTAGAGAGAAGAAATATTATAGTCTGCCCTGGGAGTACTTACACATTCGGTATGTGCATCACCTTGTACTCGCAGCCCGGTCTGTGTATGCTGAGCCTCTGCCACTCTGCTCCCAAGGGAGGCCAGTCTACCTCCACGCTGCACAAGGTCTGTCTGAGGAGGATCGCATGCTCCTCTGGATTGCGGCCAAACTTCGTGCTGATAAAGTGCTCCCCTGAGCCGTATAGATCTAACCGCTGACCGTTCTGAATCTGATATCCCCATCTCCGCTGTCACAGATAGTGTATGTGCTGCCTCTCTTTTGCGCACCTCTAAATGGATACTGGGCTCCGGGTCTTCAGCTGATGCTAGCACCTGTATGCCAAGATCACTGCGCCTTTCACTCAGAGTGACCTGAGGTGACTCATAGGTGTTAGCGCACAACTGTTTGTTTGTTTCAGCCCCAGTAGTAACAACTTTCTCAGGAATAGTGGGTTCTGAGTCTCCCATGATCTGGGTATTAGTGGTGTAAGACGGTCTCCGCTGATCTCCGCCATCTTGGCTCCCACGTGGGCCAAGGAGCTGTATACTGAGTTGTGCAATTAAGTCACTCATCTCCGAATAATGAACTTCCAGGGTCATACAGCAGCGATCCTCAAATTCATCTAGTGCTGACTCTAGGTCCATTTTCTTAGCGGCAAAGCAAGGATTCATTCAGCCCTTTATAAGAAATTGCACCTCACCCGGTCTGATCCAAATGCAAGGCCACAAACTTCACTGCAATCTATATAGCTTGGCACGCCATAAATTCAGGGTCTGTTCACAGAATAATAAGCAGAAATGATTGTCCTTGGAATCTGTAGAGTTTATAGGTCTGGTTCACTTAAGTATTAGAAGCAAAACCATCTTTAATTAGACATAGTACAGGAGCTCTATGAATATGCGTCTGCTCTCTTTGCCAGCCGGCTCCGCCCCCCCCCCTTTTTTGGTTTTTAAATATATAGCTTTTTATTATCTGTTCCCTAAAATATTATTTTAAAAGGGAGCAAAGTAACCTTGATTTGCGCTGATACCCTTGTTGGTTTGGTGTTGTAAGGTTTGGTAAGTACCCATTTCACCCATTCCTTTCATTCTACTTCTACTTTTTTGCATCGGGGTCTACCGGTGGACCGTTTGTAGGGATATTTATTGAACTAGTTAATTAAACTGCTAGTTGCCTGTGCGCTGTTGTTTTTTCTTTTTTATATTGGAAGCTTGTTAGAGATACAGCTTTCTAATTACATTAGCAGCACGGTTACTTTTAAATATTTGTTTAATTTTTTACATTTTTTCTTTTTGCCTTTTCAGCTTATTTTATTGAACGTTAGCAAAGTAATCTGAGCGCTTTCTAGTTGTTATGGTTTAGACCATAACGTATGCTTTCTGGTTATATAAATAAATATATATATATATATATATATATATATAAATGTGTGTGTATATATATATATATATATATATATATACACATATACAGTATATATATATATATATATATATATATCAATCATATGAAAAATACTCTGTTATTGAATAGTATATATTTGAAGCCTTCCTTATATTAACTGTTTGACTAAATCAACAAATGTTTCTTGTTGCATGCATTAGTTTGCTTGTTAACTTGTTAAAGACTGCATATTTATTGTATTTACGACAAAATGCGAAAAAAAGTGAAAATTTGTTAATTTTATAATTTGTCTGAAATTATAGAAATGATAGAATTGTTCATTCAGTAATTAGGTTTTACTAAGTGACATTCAGAGCAGTATATCAAAGGTAAAATAGATTTATTAACTTTGTCTACCCTTATAGCATTAACTAATGAAGGTGTCCCCATCAGGGGGAAGTCAGGCCAAAAACCAAAAGCTTAAGGCCCCAAGTTTTTTTGGGTATAAGGTTCCACTTCCACCTATAATATCTCAACTCTTGTTTCCTGTTCACCAGACAGAAAGGTAACAAAATCCATCATCCATTGCCCTTTCTGTTTCTAAGTAAATGTTATGCTAAGAATGGCTTCCCACATTAAAGTTCTGCTTAGACATTTGGATCAACCTGATGCTTTTTTACTTTTTTTGCGGGCGCAAGATAAATTAGTGCTCCATTTGTATCTAGCCCTAAGTTATCAAAATTACCAAACGACCATTTATATCCCCAAATGCCATAACATTTACTTATATACACTATGGGCTAGATTACAAGTGGAGTGCTAAATATTGATTGCGTGCAAGCGATATTAGCGCTGCACTTTGTAATACCAGCACACGATAATGTGCGTTGGTATTACAAGTAAATCGCAATGCAAATGCAAGATCACATTTGCATTGCTAGTAAGCTTTGCACTAACGAGAGTGTGCTTCCATAGACTCCTATGAGAGCCTCAGTTCTGATTCCATCAGAAACGGCATCAGAACCTTGGGCAACGAAGGAGGTAAGTAGTGCAGCGATGGGCAGCATTTTAAATATATATGTATATGAATATATACATATATATTTATGTGTTAATATGTATATAGGTGCAAAATATGAAAGTGACACGCTCCAAAAGGTTTAATCGGATAAAAAATAAGATTTATTTGTATTTTTTTAAAAACATGTAGTTACAAGCCTCCAATACAAATTATCTTGAGGAGCACAGCACAACGGCATACGCGTTTCCGGTGTTACCCGTAATCATAGCCAGGTTATGTTATTTATTATCCGATTAAACCTTTTGGAGTGTGTCACTTTCATATTTTGCACTTATTGTGACCGGCAATACACGCTCTTCGATTGCTGCTTGGAAGTACCTCGGGATTGGATGTTTGATGTTGCACGTCATATCCCCTATCCGGAAGAGTAGTACTACGGCGGTTTGCTGAGTGGAGACGAAGACGGAGGCGACATTGAGACGCATGAGTCCGAGTGGGACTGTTAAACTTCAGGTACCTGAACTATGTGTTTATGATGTACTAAAAGACAGGATTATTGGGACTGCAGTATCATACACAATTGTATTAGACTAAGAAGGTCTGTCACCTAGTCCGCATCTATTGCGAGAGGGAATATATGCCAGGGTGAATACTGTGATACCCTTATCCAGCGTATGTCTCCCAGCAGCGCTAAACACTCACGCTATACAAGGGGCAATTATATCAGTAAACATCCTTCCTAGAAAACATAGACTCTCATACTAAAATTCTAATTATTGAGTGGGGCCTGCAAATCCTTTTCTTTAAAGGGACAGTCTAGGCCAAAATAAACTTTCATGATACAGATAGGGCATGTAATTTTAAACAATTTTCCAATTTACTTTTATCACCAATTTTGCTTTGTTCTCTTGGTATTCTTAGTTGAAAGCTTAACCTAGGAGGTTCATATGCTAATTTCTTAGACCTTGAAGCCCACCTCTTTCAGGTTGCATTTTAACAGTTTTTCACCACTAGAGGGTGTTAGTTCACATATTTCCTATAGATAACACTGTGCTCGTGCACGTGAAGTAATCTGGGAGCAGGCACTGATTGGCTAGACTGCAAGTCTGTCAAAAGAACTGAAAAAAGGGGAAGTTTGCAGAGGCTTAGATACAAGATAATCACAGAGGTTAAAAGTATATTATTATAACTGTGTTGGTTATGCAAAACTGGGAAATGGGTAATAAAGGGATTATCTATAGTGATGTCGTGAATAGTTCGCCAGCGAATAGTTCCCGGCGAACATAGCATGTTCGCGTTCGCTGCGGATGGCCAACATATGCGATGTTCGATCCGCCCCCTATTCGTCATCATTGAGTAAACTTTGACCCTGTACCTCACAGTCAGAAGACACATTACAGCCAATCAGCAGCAGACCCTCCCTCCCAGACCCTCCCACCTCCTGGACAGCATCCATTTTAGATTCATTTGGAAGCTGCATTCTTAGTGAGAGGAGGGACAGTGTAGCTGCTCCTGATTTAATAGGGAAATCGATAGCTAGGCTAGTGTATTCAGTGTCCACTACAGTCCTGAAGGACTCATCTGATCTCTGCTGTAAGGACAGCACCCCAAAAAGCCCTTTTTAGGGCTAGAACATCAGTCTACTTTTTTTTTTTCCTGTGTAATCTAATTGCAGTTGCCTGCCTGCCTGCCAGCATGTGTGTCAGGCTCACAGCGTATACTGTGCCCACTTGCCCAGTGCCACCACTCATATCTGGTGTAACAGTAGTGTACATTTAAAAAAAAAAACACTTTTTTGACTGTGAAATAATAGCAGACAGCTGCCAGTACCCAAGATGGCTGCCAATAAGGCAGATGGGGAGGGTTAGAGAGCTGTTTTGGGGGGGATCAGGGAGGTTGGGGGCTAAGTGCTACACCACAGCATATGTAAATATGCTTAAAAAAATTAAAAAAAAAATTAAAAACCTTTTATTTTAGTACTGGCAGACTTTCTGCCAGTACTTAAGATGGCGGGACAATTGTGGGGTGGGGGAGGGAAGGGAGCTGTTTGGGAGGGATCAGGGGGTCTGATGTGTCAGGTGGGAGGCTGATCTATACACTAAAGCTAAAATTAACCCTGCAAGCTCCCTACAAACTACCTAATTAACCCCTTCATTGCTAGCCATAATACACGTGTGATGCGCAGCAGCATTTAGCGGCCTTCTAATTACCAGAAAGCAACGCCAAAGTCATATATGTCTGCTATTTATGAACAAAGGGGGTCCCAGAGAAGCATTTACAACCATTTGTGCCATAATTGCACAAGCTGTTTGTAAATAATTTCAGTGAGAAACCTAAAATTGCGAAAAAATTTAAGTTTTTTTTAAATTTGATCGCATTTGGCGGTGAAATGGTGGCATTAAATATACCAAAATGGGCCTAGATCAATACTTTGGGTTGCCTACTACACTACACTTAAGCTAAAATTAACTCTACAAGCTGCCTACATGCTCCCTAATTAACCCCTTTACTGCTGGGCATAAAACACATGTGGTGCGCATTGGCATTTAGCAGCCTTCTAATTACCAAAAAGCAACGCCAAAGCCATATAAGTCTGCTATAATGGCATGTCTGGCACACAGTGTTGGGGCAAGGGTCCATCTGACCACTGATACCTGGTCTGCAAAGCATGGTCAGGGCAGGTATATCACCTACACTGCGCACTGTGAAGCGGGCGTAACCCTTACACTACCTGATCGATACAACATCATACCTGATGTTTTAAAGCATGTTATTCCAAAAATGTAGGAATGTTAGGTGATTTATGCCCTTTATGGATTAAAACCAGACTCTGCATCAACATTGTAATTTTCCATGGGAGTTTTGCCATGGATCCCCCTCCGGCATGCCACAGTCCAGGTGTTAGCCCCCTTGAAACAACTTTTCCATCACTATTGTGGCCAGAAAGAGTCCCTGTGGGTTTTAAAATTTGCCTGCCTATTGAAGTCTATGGCGGTTCGCCCGTTCGCGAACTTTTGCGGACAATAAATGTATCCTTGAGTACATCACACCTGCCTGTTTTCTATTTTTATTACTATTGCCGCTGGAGCAATTTGGTTACGTTCCTGATCCCCTTTGGAGGTCCGCTGTGTCGAGTTCCCTTCGACTCTATTGGCTCCCCTGCTGGGTTTACTCTGACGCTGCGTGCTGAGTGACGTTTGCCTAGCGTACCGAGCTTACGCCTGTCTGACGGGCGACTTTTGGTTCCGTCCTGCTTTTCTGGGTACACGTTTGTACCGCCGCTCTTGTGAGTAACACTCTGTGTGGGGGGTCCGCTGCTTATGTGTGTCCCTTTGCTGCCTAAAACGATACTTGTCCCATGAGGCGCCTCTTCCATCTGTCATCCACAGGTTCCCGTTGGACATCACTAATTATCTATCTTTTAAAACAATAAAAATTCTGGTGTAGACTGTCCCTTTAACTTGTTTAATATGTATATATACACATATTAACCAATAAATATATATGTTTATTATCATATACATACATATTTACATTGCACTCTAATGTAAAGGCACCCCACTCCTGCCAACTTTAAAGCTCCAAAACTGCCTAGTGTATTTATTTTTTTAGAAAAAAAAAAGCTAAATTTTTTAAATAAAAAAACTATAATGCCCTCTATGTTGAGGGCATTTGGGGCACTTTTAGAAAATTAACCAGATATATATATATATGTGTGTGTGTGTTTATACATATAAATTACACTTCAAAGGCTTGATAGTAAGCCACTTGGTGGAGCTATTCGCACATTCAGTAGCAGATTTCTTTATTTACAATTATAAATGTAATTGGATCTATGAAAACAGCAAAACCATCCAAACTGGTCACTTTTACATAAACATCAGAAAATAAATTGCTGCGCTACAGATGATCTTCACACTAAATAAAAGCGCTAATGCTAATATCGCTCAAGTTCAATTAAAATTGCTTTTCTTTTTTGTACTCAAATTTACAAGTTAATTTGTGCTTGAAAGTCTAGGGCACGCTAATATCCGGATATTGGATAACACAGTTGTGATAAATCCATCAAATAAAAGACTTCCATGGGGATGCCCTGGAAAATGTTAAAGCCGAAGATGCACTAAACCAAAGGGCAACTGGTGAAATCCTTTGCTTACTCTTAAACAATTATTTTCTATTGAAAGCTAAGTTTAAAACACTGCACATATACACACGTAAATAAATATGTACACACACATGCACATACATCATAATATATCAGAAAGAGCATACAATTTTAAACAACTTTCCAATTTAGTTCTGTTATCTAATTTGCCTTGTTTTCGTGTTATCCTTTGTTGAATAGCATATCTAGGTATGCTCGGGAGCTGGTAACTAGCTGCTGATTGGTGGCTGCTCATATATACATCTTATCATTGGCTTTATGATGTGTTCAGCTAGCTCCCAGCAGTGCATTGCTGCTCTTTCAATAAAGGATAACAAGAGAATGAAGCAAAATTGATAATATAAGTTAATTGGAAAGTTGTTTAAAATTGTATGTTTTTTCTGAATACCAAAAGAAAAATGTTGGGTTTCATGTAACTTTAATATGTATAAATATGAGTGAAATACTTTATTTTAATATATTATACATGTGTTATGTTATTCATGTAATCAAGTGTTAGCACTATACATTAGCTCTCCAAAAGCGCTAAATTTTCCACCACTTTTTTGTACTGGGCTCAAGCACAACACTTAACTCACCATTTGTAAACAAAACATACCCTGCACTGTACATGCAAAATATAGGGTGCTGTAAATAAATGTTGACCGCGTTAAAGTGATGGTAAATCCAAGCATTAAAAAAAATGCCAGGATTTACCATCACTAAAAATAAACTGTAGTTTCAGTCATCAGTTCCTAAAAAAAAGGGTGCTGTCTATGCCACAGTAGATCTTTAAATTCAGCGCCTCCGGCCGCCCATGGCACAGCGCTCTTTACCAATAAGGTGACGTTTCTACCTCTAAACCAATAGCCGTGGATATCAGATGACACGCATGGCTATTGGCTTAGAGGTAGAAACATCACATTATTAAAGAAGAGTGCTGTGCTGTGGGCGACCGGAGCCAATGGGGTCCATTTATTAATGTGCGGACGGACATGATCCGATATAGCGGATCACGTCCGCCGCATATCGATAAATGCCGAGAGCATTTGCTGTCAGCATTTATCATTGCACCAGCAGTTCTTGAGAACTGCTGGTGCAATACCACACCCTGGAGATTCGCGGCCAATTGGCCGCTAGAAGGGGGTGTCAATCAGCCCCATCGTATTCGATCGGGCGGATTGCTGTCTTTAGACCGCTGCTTCATAACTGCTGTTTCTGGCGAGTCTGAAGACCAATGATATTGCACACTACAGTTCCAAACTCCTGCAAACCTTACGAAGGTACACAGTTTCAGTGTTACGTTTATACATCTATCCAGATCGTCTGGACTTCGCAACCTTATAAAGGTTTGAGGATCACAGCGTGTTTTCAACTGATTCATCAGCTAATACTATTAGCATTCAGAACGCACACTGATTACCATCATCAGCCACAGAGGCTTAGCGAAATCAATCTACCAGAATGTACATCAGCTATTACTAATAGCGTCTGGAACATATCCCAATTTCTATTACTCACTATAGAGGCTGGACGAATTCGACCAATCAGGTACCAAATACAATCCTATCATCGGCTAATCACAATAAATGTGATCCGGAAGGACTTACCGTACCTTACCTGACCTCAAATGTGAGTAAAAGCCAGTTTGAAGCTGCAGCGTTGAGATACATTGTCTAAGGTACTGTAACCACAATTTGTTTTTAAACAAAGTGTCTCTTCGGAACAAAAAAACTTTTGCTACAATTCATAAAGTTCCCTATATTAAAGTCTCTATTGCTAAGATTTTCGCCTCCCAGCGTATAACGCCTATACAGTCATTTTCAAATTTCCATGACAAATATATCTCTACCAGCCTTTTAGCCTGTTGAGGTGCCAATACGGGACTTTTACAAACGTTTTTTCTTGATTTTATTACCATTATATCCAGTGCAGTGAGCTAATTTTTTACTAAAAAATAACCTACATTTTTTACGGTATTTGAGCTCCATACCATTTTTTCCATTGCATCTTTATACTTTTTATGCATTAAATTTGTACTTTTACTCTATGTATTTGTCATCTCGTATATTTTAACATAATCTGGTCTGTATTTTATACAAAGGTATTTTAACCCTATAGGCATAGATCATACCCCGCATTATTTTCTCCTTGGGTTTAATCTTAGGGAACATTAGTTATAGGAATAGTATTAGTTTATTTTTTTTATTTTTTTTGTAATAAAGTTTTATTGAGGTGTTCAGAAAACATTACAATGATGTAAACTAGACTCGTGCAGCTTCCAAAAATTAGTTTCGGTTCGGTTGAGATCGATTCGGATCGATTCGAATTTCGGTTCGGATCTATTCGAATTCGGAAAAATTTGAATGAATTCATTTCAGATTCATTCGGATTCTTTCGGATTCGGAAAAAATTTGGTTCGATTCGGTTCGGTTCAATTCGGTTCGAATCGATTCGGAAATTCAGAATTTCGGTAAGTGTTAGGTGGGATGTGCTGTGTATTACACTAGTATTATGTACTGTATATTAGGTTTAACCCATAGCAGAGTGATAAAACCTAATATACTGTACAATACTAGTGTAATACACGGCCATCCGAATCTACCGAATACATCCAAATCGATTCGGATGTATTCGAATCGATTCGGATGTATTCGATTCGATTCAGATTTATTCGGTAGATTCGGCAGTATTTTAATTCGGAAATTCAAATCGATCCGAATCTCCGAATTTTCCGAATTTTCCGAATTTCCGAATCGATCTGAAACGAATCGCACATGTCTAATGTAAACAGACATCAGTAGACAGTATATCAAGAGTCACAGAAGATTTACACAGCCATATTACATGCCAAAACATACAGGTAATTCAGGGTATAGCATCTTAAAGGTATATCCATCCCAAAGGATAATGATACTGAAATATGCAATGTTTCATACACAATAGAGCCGTAACATATTACACACCTCAAAAATGTTGTGGATTACATTTTTACTCATATATGGTAACTAGATATATTAACTTTAATTCTGCAGACTAGACAGACCATGGAAGAGTGCCCAGATACAATACAAAACAAGCACAAGATATATAGGTATATAATAAAGGTCTTATGATAAGTTCACAATTTAATTAAGGTAGGGACTATAAACGAGTGATATATTCAGCATTAGAACTTATGATATTACGAACCTGAGCTTCCCTCAAATACATTATAGGCTACTCTTGGACCCTACTATTTACAAAAAGAAAAGCGTAGCTGGGAGCTCAGGCATTTAGGTCTTTTTTAGGAGTTCTGAATTAGCTTGCAATCAAGGAGTCAACCTTAGGATTACTCAAAGCAATATAGGATAGATTAACCCCAATTAATCAACGACCCCAGATGGGCCTTACAATATGTAGTTATAAAAAAGGGGGCATTATCTAGAGTAGAAGAAAGGGTCACTCGCATGCCTTAAATTGCAGACATGAAAATATAACTGCTCTAGCGGTATTTGCAAGATAAACCGCAAAGTAAGCCTCTGGATCCAATTACAAGAATTGCCAGAGTACAATAGGGGTGGGGGGGAGGAGGAAAAAAGAAAAATCCGGAGCCAGCTGGCCATGCCAAATGGTAAAGCAACCCTGCAAAGCCCGAGACTGGACCACATTGTTTATTTTAAACTCCATCTATTAGGAGAAAGTTAACCTAACACAGCTTATGATCTGCAAACATATAAGTTAACTACATATAATATAGGTATATATAGAATGCGCAGCGCACCGCCTCGGCTGCTGGCAGTGCGGCTGCATGGAGTGTGTAAATAGGTACAAAGTTAAGCAATAAACAGAGCAGGCTATATACTAGCAGATTAACAGCTGTCTGGCGCTATGACAAACTAGATAATTGAACCTCATCTTTTTCAGATCTCTTTTAACCTGTGGACAGGAGGATGTTTGATTTACAGCAATAGTGCCTTTAGATCTTAAGTACCAAGTACTTAAATAGGCTCAGACTCTTGCAAGTTGATATAGACAATACATACTAATCTCCAGGGGGAAATATATTGTTTAAGGATATATGGCAAGGGCATCCCAGAAAAAGAAAAGAGTAAGATGTCTTTAGGGTATCTAACTTTCTTCTAAGGTGCTCAGGAGGCCGCTCATGCACCTTGTGCTGATGGTGAGGGATTGAAAGGATTGAAGGTATCTTAATTTTAAGGAGACCACTCATGGGTCTCATGTAATATACCTCTTTTTTTTTTTTTTAAGCTAGTAAGTGCGCACAGTAGGTAAGAAAGTATTAAGGGGTTAATTTAGAAAAAAAAACTTATAACATGTAAGTATGCTACTATTATAGGTAACTGATGTTGTAAGAAACTGTGGGTAGATTGTGGTACAGTCACAGACTACTATGGGTTTATTCCTAATTTAAGTTTTTTTTTTTTTAGCAGTGTCTGGAGGGGGGATATATTGATAAACAATAAATTCTGCAGTAATAGAGGGGTGCAGTAACAAAGGGATATAGTTCTGCTATGAATGATCCCAAACTTATATAGTAAGCAGATTCTTATGCACATTTTTACTGTTTTTATTTGTGAATAGTAGTATCTCATATATATATATATATATATATATATATATATAGTTCATAGTGCCTTGTGTATAAATGATCAAGACTTTCATCCACAGAGAGATGCAAGACTGTCATGCTGGCAGAAAGCTGAATGTCCCCACGAGGCCCATAGGTTTTAGGATAGAAGAGTGTCCCTTAGGATGATCTTCTTTAGTGAGATCTCTTTGTTAGTTTACCCCACTCCAGTTCTGCAGGCGGTTCCATTGTACCTTAAGGGGGAATTCCAAAAAATAGGTAGTGGAGAATGAGACTCTGCTGTAAGGGTGATGCATGGAGCTTCAGGGAGGTTGCACTTCACCGAAAGTAGTGGATCTGGTTTTGTTGTGATTCCTTCAAGAGCATGAGTCCATCTAAAGCGGGTTTGCAATTTAGTGAGGGGAGCAGCAGAGACCATCATCAATGGGAGCATCCCAAGCGTGCTGCAGCCTCTCTGTTGGCCATCAGCCACTGTACGGAATTGACTCTCCCCGAGAGGGCCCAGCTGGGAGACTGTAAGTAGATTTACATGGTAGCTGCGTGAGGGTTCAGTCTCGGAGCATACAGATAATGAAGAGTCCACTTTGGGATTAGGTAGGATCTCGCACGGCTCCTTAGAGAATATTAGAATTTCTGTCCCCTCATTGCTGTTGGTAGTGGTAAGCTTCAAAGGTGCAGTCTGTGCATCTAGGTCCCCGCTGTCTGACGCAATAGCACCCCTGGAATTTGTGTGTGGGAAGTCAGGATCATCGTCTGATCTGGAGGGGCCTAGAGCGGCTTGTAAGGTCTCAATGAATGCGGCATAATGATGAGCCAGTAGCTCTTTGATCTCCTGCATGATATGGACCTCCATCCCCACAGATTTCTATAGTAATTGAAAGTAGCAAGCGTTTATAGTAGATTTGAAGGCTTTCTTTCTGCAGTGTTGGCACTACTGTTTAACGACAGACACCGTCTGCCGGGGAGTAGTTTGTAGGCCACAGACTGATGTAATCTTCGGTAGGATTGAAGGTGCATCCAGTGTTGGAAATAATAACTGTAGTAGGAAGGGCTTATTCTGCTGGGAAGTATAGAGTAGGAATCAATGCCTGATGGGACGATTTTAGGCAGATCTGTATTTTTCCCCAATGCAGCAAGCAATCTTGCAACCTGTCATGGCCACCGCCCGGAAGTTCCCCCCATATTAGTTTATTTTTTAACTTCATATTATCTTTCCTTTGTATTGTCTTGCTTGAGGCAACGGAGCTTTAAAAATTGCACATTAGATTTTATCCATCACATTTTTTCAATCATATCACTGTTTGTGAAATACAAAAAGTTTTAAGATATCCTTAAATTGGTCTCGCACATAAACATACATGTTGAGAGGACCAATTTTATATACATATACAATTTACACATAAGTGTTATTTGATCTACTATTTGTGTTCATACAAATATATATTTTTACTTTTATATTTTTTTTCACATTGACTAGTATTTACGCTCTAATCTCTTTATTACCTACACACACAGTGTCACTTTAATCCTATTTTTATATCCAATTGTATTTATAACTTTATAAGAATTATACCAGCTCCCCTTACCTGTTCACACTTATGTTTTTTTCCTCACAGGTGGCGGAAAAGTTAAGGAGTAGCAGTCTTACAACCACTGCTTCTTAACTCTTGTTTCCGGCAATCAGGAAACATCGGGGTAGATTGCGGCATCCGCTGCTTGGTAAATCTACCCCCTGGACTCATTGCTGGCCAGTTCAGTACTCTTCAGCACTCTGTCTTAAATCCTTTCTGGGTGTTTTTTGACATGTGCTGTGGGTCATTGTCCTCCTGTAAGACCCATGACCTCTGATGGAGACCCAACGTTCTGACACTGGGCCCTACATTGCACCACAGAATTATTTGGTAGTCTTCAGATTTAATAATGCCATACACACAGTCAAGACATCCAGTGCCTGAAGCACCAAAGCAACTCCAAAACATTAGTAAACCTCCACCTCGTTTCTTTTTCTGAAAACAGTAGAATGATGGGCTTTACCAAAAATCTGTCATTTTGTTTTGTCTGTCCACAGCACATTCTCCCAAAAGGATTTTGGCTTCCTCAGGTAAGTTTTGGCAAACTCCAATCTGTCTTTTTTATGTTTCTGTGTCAGCAGTGGGGTGCTCCTGGGTCTCCTACCATAGAGTCCCTTTCATTCAGATGGCGACGTATAGTGCAACCTGATGCATTTGTACACTGCGCCTGAAGGTCAGCTTGAATTTGTTTGGAAGTTGATCGAGGTTCTTTATCCACCATTCGAACAATCCTTTGTTGCAATCTTTAACAATTTTCTCTTTTGTCCACATCCAGGGATATTAGCTACAGTGCCATGGGCTGTAAACTTCTTGACAATGTTGTGCATAATAGACACAGGAACATTAAGATCTCTGGAGATGGACTTGTAACCTTGAGATTGTCCATGCTTTTCCACAATTTTTGTTCTCAAATCCTCAGACAATTATTTGCTGCTCTTTCTCTTCTCTGAGCTCAGTGTGGCACACAGAGACACACAACAGAAAGGTTAAGTACATTTTTTTCACCATTTTAACTGGTTACCGGTGTGATTTCTATATTGTTAGCACCTGTTAATGGATTCAGGTGAGTTTAATTACAAGTTACAGGAGCATCACAAACTTGGAATGCAATTATTTCTTACAATTCTGAGAAAGATGTCAATAATTTTGTCCAGTCCATTTTTGGAGTTTTGCATTGAATGTGTCAGATTTGGCTTTTTTTTCTCAACTTTGTTATGTCATACTACCAATGCAAACAAAAGAAATAAACATGAGAATGCCTAAACATTTGTAATTGCAACAATTTAAAGTGGTGCATAATCTGACAAAAATGGAGGGGTGCAATATTTTTGGCCATGACTGTAGGTAACAATGTGCTCACCCCAGTAGAGTTATTAATGAGTCAGCACTGATTGGCTAAAATGCAAGCCAGTCAAAAGAATAAGGGGCAGTCTGCAGAGGCTTAGATACAAAGTAATCACAGAGGTAAAAAGTATATTAATATAACCGTGTTGGTTATGCTAAACTGGGAAATTGGTTTTAAAGGGAATACCTATCTTTTTAAACAATACAAATTCTGGTGTAGACTATCTCTTTAAATTAATTTTCTTCCAATGTTTTCCGTTTCCTTTACAGTGTCTGACACACAGGACTTCCAAACCAATGTTTAGATGCGATCTTTGAAGTCCTGTTGGCTGTGGCAATGAGACTTGGCACAGTGGTGAACAGTTTAAGGAGTGAGAGAACAGAGAGACACTACCCATGTTTTTGCTGTGCTCCCTCACAGCTAATTGATTTGCAAACAAATGTACCTGGATCCCAGCCAAGAATTGAGGAAAGGGAGCAGAATGAACCTGAAGGAGGGCCAGATGGGGAATATGCCAATGAGGGACAGGTAAGTCCTCAAGCAGGTTTTTTTTTTAGTTTGTTTAAAAAAAAATGATAAAAAATGTAAATGTTTTAATGATTAGAAATGTGTCCATAAACAAACTATGTTGTCAAATAACTGTATGTGTCTCTGCTAAAGTGAGCTAACAAGCACTTCTTCTGTGTATGTGCTTCAATTAAAGGGACCCGCAAGTTAAGGTTAATCTTTCATGATTCAGATAGAACATGCCATTTTAAACAACTTTACAATGTACTTCCATTAGCAAAATGCACACAGTCTTTCTATATACCGTGTCTCATGGCATCATGACGAGGCTCCCATTGGAGCCAATGGAACCGTGCTCTCGTGAGTGAAAAGCTTTCAGGCTATACGAACGCATTGCGTGCGTTGGTATTACTGAGTGGAGCACAAATATCTAAATACAGATACAATACATTTGAGCAGTCTATTTGCAATCAATGTACATTTTTTTTTTTTTTATAACTTTATTTATATTCCAGATCCCTTCCCACATGGAAGTTTCAGTTAACAGAAATTACATTTTTACATTTGTTTGATACAGTTGTGAAGGTAACAACATTCTTCCCATCCAAAAGGATAGGGAAGGTCCCCTCAAGGGAGGTAATTCCACAGCAGGAAGTAAATCTGGTTCCATTTTTCTATTTTTTGAAACATAACAAAACAAAACATAAAAACATAAAACAATAACCATAACATACATACCTCATACATCACAGCAGGGCATCTCCACTCATGAGGGGGGGGGGAGGAGGGGGGGGGGGGGCTTTAGTGGGACCCTGGCACCCTATCTCACTCAATGGGAGATGTGTCTATTCAAAGTGTATGAGATCAAGGGGAGGATAGTTAGGAAGGCAAGGGGCACCATCTGCCATTCAAATTTTCCTCTAGCATAAACGATGAATTCCGAAAGGGGTATAGTAACCTTTTTCTGATGCGTAGGGGGACATACATCAAATATGGTTCCCATTTATGTATGAAAGCTTTTATTCTTTTGTCGAAATCTCCCTGCACATCCGCTTGCTCCAGAAGAGCTTGACTGTGTATTGCTTGTATCAATTTTGTAAAAGGAGGGGATTTACTGTCGGCCCAATATTGCATGACTAATCTCCTAGTAAGTAAAATTATCGAGTGTAAAAATTTCTGGGACTGTGGTGCAACTTCCAGGTCATGAAGAAAGATAATATTAGAAGGGGTTAGCGTTATTTCTTGTCGCAATACTTTCTGGAGCCAGTATTTAACCTTCCCCCACAATCCCCTCAGTCTAGGGCAGTCCCATAGCATGTGAATAAGGTCTGGGGACGGGAAAGAACATTTATTACATTTGTCAACTGCCTGCGGGACCCATCTTAGTCTTAGGCTTGGAAGGACATATGCCTGGTGGATTAATTTGGTATGTGCTTCCCTTGAGTATGCTGAAAGAGTGGCCATTCTAACTTTCTGAAAGCTGGCTATTATTTCCTGAGGAGTAATCACAATGTCTCTCATCCCTTGCCACCGATTATGTATTGTTTGAAGGACAGGCTGCTCCAATTGCTGTGTAATTTCAGAGTAGATGCGAGTTATAGAGTGAGATCCCTGCTTTGCTATGCGAAATAACCTATCTATGCTGTTACTTGCAGTCGTAAGCTGCTTTTCTGTTATAAGAGCCCTAACATAATGTCTACACTGAAAATAGGCAAACCTTGTATCAGGAGGAATAGCGTAATTTTCCCTCAAAGTCTGGAAGGGGGTGAGTTCAAGCGTAAGAGGGTCAATTAACTGTGCTACAGATGTCAAGCCTACTGCCCCCCATCTCTGAAAGGCTCGGGTGGTGTAGCCGGGTATAAATTTAGGGTTCCCTTGTATTGGCAAATATTTGGTCACAGTATGGTCTATTTTCCAAAAGCGACACAGTTTGTGCCAGGCCCTGATCGGATCTCTAAATAGTATATTGTGTGAAATATGGTGAGGTAAGGCCTGAAGTGTGGAGTGTGGAAGGTAAGCTAGGTTCATCGGCGCTGCGCTATCCATCTCTACCGCAGGGCTAAAGTAGTCAGATCTAGTTAGCCACCCCAAAACCAACTTGGCTAATGTCGCCCAGTTATACCATTGGATGTTTGGAAACATGAAACCCCCTGCTCCCAATGGCATAGACAGTTTAGGTATGCTGATTCTATGTTTCTTTTGATTCCATACAATTGATGCAAAAGTGGAGGAGATGGCTTGTATGTCTTTGTTGTGGAGCAAAAGGGGGAGCATTTGCAAGGGGTATAGTATTTTTGGTAGGATTATCATTTTCAATAGGTGAATTCTACCATGAAGGGAGAGGGGGAGACCTCTCCATCCCCGTATGATGCTTTGCACATTAAGTATGACCTTTGGGATGTTAAGACGGTATATACGGGTCGGGTCGACATGGAGATGAATACCTAAATATTTGAATGTGCCTGTTGTGATTTTAAGATTTGTATTCTGAAGGGTTGCACCTTCCTCGTTTTTTAGCCAGGTCACCTCAGATTTGGTTTAATTTATTTTATACCCTGTGAAGGTACCAAAGTTTACCATAATGTCTAATAGTCTAGGGACATTTAGAGCCGGGTTGCTAATGTATAACAAGAGGTCATCTGCGAACAGGGAAATATGTAGGCATCGCCCATGAACCTGAAGGCCCGCACAGTGTTGGCGAATATAACACGCCAGCGGTTCTATGGCCAGATCAAACAGAAGTGGGGACAACGGGCAGCCTTGCCTAGTACCCCTTTCTAAGTTAAAGGAGGAGGACAGACCGCCGTTTATGATAAGTGATGCTGAGGGCATTCGATATAGTTGCTGGATAACATCCAGGAACTGACCCGTTATGCCAAACCTAGCCAGGGAGGTATAGAGATGGTCCCACTCCACCCTGTCGAATGCTTTCTCTGCATCGACCGAGAGCAAACACGCATCTACCAGTGGTGATTTGGAGGGGTTAGCATGAGCTTGATGGTACTGTGCTATAGCTGCAAGTGTTTTGCGCAAGTTGACCACTGAGGAGCGGTGTTTGACAAACCCCGTCTGGTCCGAATGGACCAGCGAAGGGAGTACGTCCGCCAACCAGTTTGCTAAAATTTTGGTGAACAATTTATAGTCCCCATTTAAGAGGGAAATCGGCCTATATGACTCCGGCAGGGTAGGGTCCCTATCTGGCTTTGGAAGAACACATATGGTGGCGTCCGTAAATCTGGGGTCTGGGATTGAATTCCCCTCCAAGTATTCTGAGAATAATTTTGCCAAAACAGGTGCTATATTTGTTTGTAAGATTTTATAGTATTCTGCGGGAAGACCATCAGGCCCTGACGCCTTTCCTAATTTGGCGTTTTTTATGGCATTCGTGACCTCTTGTATTTGTATTGGGGCATTAAGGGTAGATAATTGGTCCTGCTGTAGAGCAGGGATGTCAACTTCTTTCCAGAACTGATTCTTATTGTGCTCTGAAATGTCTTGTTTAGAGTATAATTTAGTGTAGTATGTTACAAATTCTCGCATAATTGAGGGGGTATCTGTGCATAGGCCGTTTGCGGTAGCTATTGCTGGGATGTTAGCTCGGGGGGTGACAATTTTGACCATATTTGCCATAATTTTCCCGGCTTTGTTTCCGAATCTGTAGAATTTACTTTGACGGTGAATAGTGTGAATATTATCCACCATTTGAATATGGGTGTCTCTCTCCTTTTTTAATGCATAATAGCGCTGTCTAGTCTGGTCAGTAGGGTGGTGTAGGTAAGCATTATATGCCTCCGATAGCTCTCCCAGTAATTGATTTGTCACTTTTTTAGCCTGAGTTTTGTGGTGTGATGCATAAGCTGTGACCCTCCCTCTCAACACCGCCTTTGAAGCATGCCAAAAAAGATCTACATTGCTGTGATGTTGTGTGTTATCTGTGTTATATTCTATCCAGTAAGAGATCAACTGTTGGCGAAAATCTACATTGTTATAGAGGTGTGTGGGGAATCTCCATGTTCTCTGTAAGCCTTCTGGGGGGGGGAAATCAAACAGAAGTGAGATGGGGGCATGGTCTGAGATGGTAATGGGATGTATTTTACTCAGTGAGATGGTAGGAGTGAGGTCTGGAGTCGTGAGAAAGTAATCAATCCTAGACAGAGTGTGGTGTGATTTGGACATACACGTGTAATCTCTGAGGTCTGGGTTGCGTAATCTCCATAAGTCAACTAGCCCCAACCCCTCTCTAAACCCCAAGGTTATATTAGTCTCACTTTTCTGTCTCTGGGAGCTAGTTCCTGCAGCTAGGGAAGGTGCAGTCTCTGCAAATCTGTCAAGTGGGGAGAGTTGTGTCATGTTAAAGTCCCCTCCGATAATTATTGGAAATTCGCTTCGTCTAGTTAAGTTCGTTTGCATCTGTTGCCAGAATTGAGGAGAGAGGTTATTTGGGCCATAGATGTTGCACAATAGGTAAGTTCTGGAGGCTATGTGCAGGTTTGTTATAATGTATCGGCCTTTCGCATCTATAGAGGTATTGGTGAACCTAACATCTAGTCCCTTTCTGACTAGAATCGCAACTCCCTTCTTTCTGCCTGTGGTTGGTGTGTTTATGACCTGTCCAACCCACCTTATTTTAAGTTTATTGTGTTCCTCTTCTGTTAAATGGGTCTCTTGAAGGAGCGCAATGTCTGCCTGGATTGTATTTAAGTGATGTAAAATTTTGCTTCGCTTAGCGGGGGATGTAATTCCCCCAACATTCCAAGAAAATATGCTACAGCGCTGCGCCATGGTATAAGTAAGTTATAGGGAGGAATGCGCCTAGGACCAATGTTCCCTGGGGTCTCACTATTAAAGGATATTTCTCCAGGAGCAGGAAGGCCACTATAGTAGAACAAGTAAGTGTCAGAGTGTGTTGTAGGGTCCATGCAATAACATTGGGTGCCAGGGGACCGTACTTACAGATAGGTGGGGAAGGAGAAGATCGGTTAACCCAGCAACAGGAATTCTGAGGTTTCGAGGGTTCCTGTTGTGTAGGCCCCTCAGAGTGGAGACGCACCCATCTTTGGAAATAGAGACAAGAGTATATTAATACAATAAATATCATTAGCTTTGAGGGCCAAACACAATTACATAGCAGGCACATGTCTACAACAGTCATATATATCATTTGCATATGGGATTGAGAGCATAATCTCAGCTTTTTTTCCTTTATATTCAAGTATAGTTGCAAGCATTTCACAAGAGTCAGTATGTGAGATCGCAGGTGTTGCCACATAGAGGTAACAAACTGTAGGGGGGTCGTCTCACCCTTTCCCATGACTAAGGCATAATTCGTGAAGCAGCACAATCTCACAATGGCTGTTGAGAAACGTAAGGGTTCTAGTCTTCTAGAGGTTAATTTGACATACATTTCACTAATACATGCCAGCTCGCTAGGTGTAATCTTTTCATGTCTGGATTGGCCATTCACACAACATTTGGTTGCCCCTGAAGTAGAATATGAAGTGTGTTATTGAGTTCTAGTAAATATAAGCAAAAAGGGTCTAGTATATGGCCTTGACAGGGTTCTATTCCACAGGGAAACCCATTCACACTCGACATACACTCCAAGCAGCTTTAAACCTAAAGTGATAGTGATATTGATAAACTTTTTTCGTATGCCATGAGAGAGTATTTTCCTATTTGGCCTGGTCTTAGGTGAACAACAATGAGGAGCTGATTCATTCACAGAATAATGTCTATAGATCATCAGAATTAAATATAATAACAAGTAAAGAACAATATTGACCACTCTCATACATTCAAGCTTACATAACAAATAACCAATTGAAAACAGATAAATAATTGAAAACAGAGTTACCATGTGTCCATTGTTTCTGGCTATTTCTATCCAACTGAACAAACCTGAGGGAGATATTAATCTCCATAATGCAGAGACCAGATGCACTATTAAACATTGCATGAACTTTAGAGATAGTCTAATGTCGCTGAGGTTCCTTTCAGCGTCTCTTCTCACTGTAGAAGGTGACGAGTACATCCACTTTTCCATATGGACATAATAAAGTTAGAAAAAATATGAAAAGGCTTACAAAGAATTCAGCGGATAGCATCCTGCCCCTCCCTGTCTAGGAAGTCCTGTAGATCCTTGGGGGTATTGAAAAACTTTGGGCCCGCGGGTGTTTGCAGTCTCAGTTTAGCCGGATATAATAAAGAAGCCTGTCTCCCTTCTTTATGCAGGCGGGAGCATAGTGGGCCAAATTCTTTTCTGAGCTTAGTCGCTTAGTCACCTCCGCTGAGAAGTCTTGGAATATTAAAAGCTTTTTTCCCTCGAAAATCAAGTCCCCAGAATGTGCCCTGTACGCTCGTAATAGGGCCAATTTCTCTTGGTAATTCAAGCACTTGAAAATTACTTGGCGTGGACGAGAGTTCATGGTCTCAAGGCCTCTGTCTGGGCCTATGCGATGGGCTCGTTCTACGTCCAGGGGCAAATGATCCTGATTTATTTTTAGCAATTTAGGGATTGTAAGGGCTGTAAACTCTAGCAGATCTTTATTTTTGACTGTTTCCGGGATGCCAATTACTCTGAGATTGTTTCTTCGGCTGCGATTTTCAAGGTCTTCTACCTTTTCTTGCAATATTTGGTTTTGACGTACAAGTTGTCTTACTGAGGTAGAAGCTACCACTTGTCTGTCTTTGACATCTGAAATGCGCTGCTCAACCTGAGATATTCTGGTGGAGAATTGACGCACCTCACTAGTAAGCGTGTCCACCCCAGCTTGGAGTGACTCCATTTTTGGCAAAAAGAATGATTTTAATTCCTGAAGCAAAGCAGAGGAGTCTGTTGTGATTAAACTTGAGGATTTAGGGGATGGCGGGGACTCAGTATGTGAGTCTGGAGCTGGTCTCTTTTTATCCGATTGTTTATTTCTGGATGTCATCTTTCCCGCCAACGAACTGGAAATAGGCGGAAAATATTTGTCTAGCTTCATACAAATCCCAGAGCCAGTCACTTGTATTATAGTTGCAAGGTTCCCAATATGTTAGTATGTGCCTTTGGGGTGAGAATATAAAGATTTATTTTGCACAGTCTCGTAGCCTCTCCACAACAGCCTGGAGAAATCTGCCCTGCAAACTGCAGCTTTTCTGTATTTCTTAGGAGTGCCCTGAAAAACCAGCCTTCCACACTGTGTATTGAAGGTTGTTATGCATATGGGTATTGATATATATCAGAGGCTTTACTCTTCTCTCCTCCACTTTTAAACAATGCAAGTGTTCATCTAGCATGTATGGCTGTTTGTTAAAAGCAAAACAGATGGTTTTATAACTGTAGGGCTTCTAGGTAATGTTTTCGTAGTCTTACACAATTTCTGCCCCAAAGAGTGTAACGGTTTCTGCTTGGGGATTTAATTAGGTCTGATTATGTATATATATGGAGGACTTTAAGGTTGTGCATTAGGGGTATTCAGTTGCAAGTTCCCTCTTCCTTTCTGTATAGAGTCCTCTTCATTCCCCTCTCTCAACAATTTTTACCCAGTGCAGAACGGTCATGGAAAAAGGCCAGCCTTGCGGTCTGCCGCAACTCACCCACTCCTTTGTGGCTCCGACTGATGGGGATGGTTGTTTTCCAGATCTGGGTAAACCGCTACAGGGGCTGCTGTGATGTTGGCCCAATCCAAGATGGCGCCCGCGATATGCGCACCACTGCGCACTTTAAATTTCCCTTCCAGGGGCAAGGGCGATATTCGGCCCTTCACACAGAAGTCCAGTTGGGCTGATGTCCAGCAAGCTTCCCAACAAGGATGGCGTGTGGGATAGTGTGGTCGGCAGCAGTTTAGTGGTATTTACCAAGTTGCGAGGCACGGAGCTCTTTCTCTGTGCTGCTGACCCACCGCTCCGCCCACCGGAAGTCAATCAATGTACATTTTATTTTATTTAAACTCACATGGATGTTCCTTGAATCAAGGTGATGAACCAGGTACATATTAATTGCTTCTGAAATATGCCAAAATATCATGTTTAAAATATGTTATTTATATTAACTTTCTTTGAATTATAATGTGTACACTCAGAAAGCCTTTAACAGTCAAGCTTTGAAAACAATAAACCATTATTTTTTATTCAATTTAGTGATGGCATCTGCCGTGGAGGACTATACAGGACATTCTTTTGCTTTTTAATTATATTATAGAATGAATGAAACACAGAATAATGCTCTCCACTTTGTGTAAATGCATTTTCCTTTTTGTATTTTTTCCCTCTTGCTCACTCTCTCTCTATACATTATAAGAAAAATGTTCTGACTAGTTTTGAGATAATACATCTTATAACCTTTAAAAAAAATGTTTTAATCTAAATCAAGCATCTTAAGAAGATACATTTTTTTAATTATACATGTATAATAAGGTAGGTTTGTAAGTAATTTTTCACTAAAATACAGACATAGCCAAAAGTATTGCTACCCTTGCATTTTAAAAGAAAACACAAAAAAGCCTGACTGGAGTTTTCCAAAATGCATGTTGACTAGCCACAGTCCTTCTGGAAAATGTCTTTTGCATAGACAAAACAAAAGTAGAGCGTTTTGGCAAATCACCACAGCTCCATGTTTACAGAAGGAAAAAATAAGCTTTCAATGAAATGAACACCATCCCTACTGTGAAATATGGAAAAGGATCAGGGATGTTTTGGGGTTGCTTTGGTGCCTCTGGTACTGGGTGCTTAGAATCTGTGCAGGGCACAATTAAATCAGAAGACTATCAAGGCATTCTGAAGTGTAACGTACTGCCCAGTGTCCAAAAGTTGTGTGTCAGATGCAAGTCTGGGGTCCTCCAGCAGGATATTGACTCAAAAGATATCTCAAAAAGCACCCAAGAATAGACAAGAAGAAAACAGTGGTCTTCTATGAGTCCAGTGCGATGTGCGAGCGGACATGATACGAAGCATATGCTGTCGGCAATGTCGCCCCCTGCCAATCAGCCACTAGCAGGGGGTGTCAATCAACTCGATCGTATTTGATCGGGTTGATTTCTGTCCTCGGCCTCAGAGCACACGGAAAGTTATGGAGCAGCAGTCTTTAGACCGCTGCTTCATAACTTCTGTTTCAGAGTCTTCCGACAAGCCTTCTGGGCCTCAAGCACCATATGGGGCTTGATAAATATTCCCCCAAATCTGAATCCCATTGAACATCTCTGGAAAGAACTAAGACTTGCAGTTGGGAAAAGGCACCCATCAAACCTGAGAGAACTGGAGCAGTTTGCTCAAAAACAGTTGGCCAAAATCCCAGTCATAAAGTGTAGCAATATTATTGAAAGCTACAAACAGGGCTTGATTTCAGTTATTTGTCTCCAAATGCTGTGCTATGAAATATTAGGTTACAAGTACCAATATTTTTGTCCGTCCCTTTCTTATTTGTTTTGCTGTTTAAAGTAATATGTTAATTCTTAAACAAAAAGTGAAGTTTGTGTTCTATTACACTTGAAATAAAGAATGGTGGATACCAAATACTTTTGTCAATTTTTACTTAGTTCAGAAAAAACTGTCTGTTTTCTATGTTTTTTCCCCAGAGGTGGCGGAAAAGTTTACAACCGCTGCTTCCTAACCGCTGCTTGGTAAATCTACCCCCTGGACTCATTGCTGGCCAGTTCAGTACTCTCCAGCACTCAGTCTTAAATCCTTTCTGGGTGCTTTTTGACATGTGCTGTGGGTCATTGTCCTGCTGTAAGACCCATGACCTCTGACGGAGACCCAACTTTCTGATACTGGGCCCTACATTGCACCACAGAATTATTTGGTAATCTTCAGATTTAATAATGCCATACACACAGTCAAGACATCCAGTGCCTGAAGCAGCAAAGCAACTCCAAAACATCAGTAAACCTCCACCTCATTTCTTTTTCTGAAAACAGTAGAATGATGGGCTTTACCAAAAATCTGTAATTTTGTTTTGCTAGTCCACAGCACATTTTCCCAATAGGATTTTGTCTTCCTCGGGTAAGTTTTGGCAAACTCCAATCTGTCTTTTTTATGTTTCTGTGTCAGAAGTGGGGTGCTCCTGGGTCTCCTACCATAGAGTCCCTTTCTTTCAGATGGTGACGTATAGTGCAAGCTGACACATTTGTACCCGGTGCCTGGAAGGTCAGCTTGAATTTGTTTGGAAGTTGATCGAGCCAACATTCGAACAATCCTTCGTTGCAATCTTTAACAATTTTTCTCTTTCGCCCATGTCAAGGGAGATTAGCTACAGTGCCATGGGCTGTAAACTTCTTGACAATGTTGCGCACAGTAGACACAGGAACATTAAGATCTTTGGAGATTGACTTGTAACCCCCTGCTAGTGGCTGATTGGCCGCGAATCTGCAATGGGCGGCATTGCACCAGCAGGTCACAAGAACTGCTGGTGCAATGATAAATGCCATCAGCATATGCTGTCGGCATTAATAAATACACCCCAATTACTCATTTGAAGTTCAAACATAGGGGCCTATCTATCAAGCTCCGAATGGAGCTTGACGCCCCGTGTCTCTGGCGAGCCTGCAGGCTCGCCATAAACAGCAGTTATGAAGCAGCGATCTAAAGACCGCTGCTCCATAACCCTGTAAGCCTGCTCTGAGCAGGCGGACAGACATCGCCGGAAATTCAACCCGATCGAGTACAATCGGGTTGATTGACACCTCCCTGCTGGCAGCCGATTGGCTGCGAGTCTGCAGGGGGCGGCGTTGCACCTGCTGGTGCAATACTGAATACGGAGAGTGTATTGCTCTCCGCATTCAACGAGGACTTGCGGACCTGATCCGCCCTCTCGGATCAGGTCCGCAAGACCTATGATAAATAGGCCTCTAAGTGTTATTAAAATGTATTTTTATCATGCATTTGTTGATTATGAAAATCTACTGTATTTACTGGTCCTTTCACAAGGACTTTTCATGTACTACAACTTGTATGGCTTCATTAACAGCTGAAAAGGACTTATCCTATTTTCTATAACCATATAAAACTACAAAAATACTTATTCATTCCCTCATCCTGTCACGCATTGATTATTGCAATCTACTCTTAAATGGCCTTCCAAAACAACGCCTCTCCTCCCTCCAATCTATTATGAATGCTTCTGCTAGACTCATCCACCTAAGTCGACGATCTACATCAGCTGCTCCGCTCTGCCAGTCTCTACACTGGCTCCCCATACACTCCAGAATACAATTTAAAGTATTAGCCCTAACCTAGAAAGCACTCAACAGTCTAACTCCCAACTATATTTCCTCTCTCATCATGAAATATTCCCCATCCCGTCCTCTTCGATCAACCTCTGACCTACGTCTCTACACTCCTGTTATCTCTACATCCCACTCCCGCCTCCAAGACTTTGCACGTGCTGCTCCTGTCCTCTGGAAATCTCTACCCCGCTCCATTAGACTGTCTCCAACCTTGTATAGCTTCAGACGATCCTTGAAAACCCACCTATTCAGAGAGGCTTAATATCTCTCCTCCATCCCGCATCCAAACCAAACTAATACATGTACATGAACTGCCTGACTCACTGCTGCAAATACAACCGATGTAACAAGCTACCCCAACCTTATGTCTCTGCACCCTAAACCTATAGACTGTGAGCTCTCCGGAGCAGGGCCCTCTTCCTCCTGTACTAGATTTGTTTAGTTTTGTTATGTTTTGTATTTTATCACAAATCTTTGTCATTGTATATCCCTATCATTGTACCCAGCGCTACGGAATTTGGCTGTGCTATACAAATAAATGATAATAATAATAATAATAATGTATTATGCATGTTATTTATAGTTATCAATGTACTTTTTTGCTTTCTTTCTTAAAATACTTTTTTTTATAATCACATAAATTACAGAAAAATTTGAATTTTTTATTTCACACATAAATTATTTGCTATCCCATTCATAAGCATAGTATAATGTGGTCATTATTATTAATACAAATGAAATACATTTTTGTCTGAACAGACAAAAAAATCATTGTTGTTATATGTATAATATATTACATGACTGATTATAAAACAGTCATTCAAATATATAATTCAGTATTTCTCAAAAATTCATTCTTTTGAGAAATAGAATCACAATTTAGTTTGAGGCATGCTCATTTTGTTTGTTTCTAAAGGTACAATGTAAAGCTTGTTCATGTTTTGGAGATACAGTTTGTTACTTATAAGATTTAGATGATGATACAGTAAATTTGGAAACATTATTTTAATAATTTGAATTTTTGGTCTTATTATCAAAAACACAACAAGATTGAGAGATATCCTCTTAGATTAACTATTTGTTTTTATTTTAGCATCAATTAATTTTAATTTATGTGTTTCTCCTTTACAATATGAGCCATCAGCCTAAAATTCTTTGAGGGACCTTGCA
Organism: Bombina bombina; assembly: GCF_027579735.1. NCBI lineage: Eukaryota > Metazoa > Chordata > Amphibia > Anura > Bombinatoridae > Bombina > Bombina bombina. The sequence continues at coordinate 115,469,025 of NC_069507.1, forward strand.
TTACAATTTTTTTTACATAATCTTGACCAATCAGAGAGCGTTAGAAAATTGGGCCCTTTATAGTAAATAGTAAATGAGGTTGAAAAAAGACTGAAGTCCATCGAGTTCAACCTATACAAATCTAATTTACTTATAAAAATGCTCCATTTGAGCTTAAATTAATCCTTTTGAAAAAGGTGACCCATTTAACACAAGCAATCATATTCCTGAATTATGTTTCTAGCCAGAAATGTATCTAAACCATTTTTAAATGTATCTAAAGTATTGACATTCACTACCTTCTTTGGTAGTGAGTTCCACAATTTTATATGTTCATGGCTGCAGTTGTGAAATCTTATGTGTATTAAAGAGTGTGGGTAGAAAATATATCAAATATGTCCCTGAGGGGGAGGGATATTGCCCTAACCCACAGGGGCTGCTGGATGCAAATTAAAAGGTAAATTAAATCAAAAGAAAAATAAGTAGCATCCCCAAAGCACCAAAAGCAACAATATTCTCTAGACAAAACAAAGTCTCACCCCACCACTGTAGGGACATAACTTTTAATAACACTTTAAAATATATAAACGCACATTTAAAAACAACATTAACTAGGTTAAAAGATGTATAGGCAGGTACAGTCAGATACACGTAAATCCTAATAAGGCTATCATCCTGTTACCTCAGTCCAGTACAAAGTGGGTAATTATCCCCATTGATCTGTGTTACACGAATACAAAAGATCCCTTTTCATGGTCTACTGGTGACTCATAAGCCTCCTCTCAGGAGCATAATGGGATGGCAAACTACTAAGCTCACGTGTAACTACCAGAGCAATTGTTTAAAAAAGCTGGGTATTCCCGTACAAGCCTGGGTAAAAAAACAAAACATTTGTTTGAAAAAAAAAAACATATTACCAAATAGGTGGAGGTTTATAGAAATCCTCAATCATGACCAAAACCTGCCTGTAGGTGCCTGACGCACATTTCGCACTGAAGCTTTGTCAAAGTTGTGAAATCTTACCTAATCCAGTAATCATTTTAAATAGAACTGCCCCATCCAATAAGAGTTCTGAGTGCTGAAAAATAATTGTAAGTGTGTGATTGTAATTGCAGCGTCATTAAAAAGTGTATATCGGCAGCTGTTTTTATGCCAACAATTTATGTCAAAGGATGGATTGTGGTCATCTCCGATATGTGTAAATAAGAGTTTGGATGGTAACTAATAATAAAATAGAATTATGCACTAAGGAGTTTGAACTGAGGTTGAACTCATCTGTAACAAATAAAAGTTATCTTAGTTTGTCTTATTTTCTCACAATTAAGTGGTAATGAAGAGAAAAGTCAGTTTTGCTCTGCTTCACTATAAGAAACTTAAACCTCAGCATATGAAATATACCACTATTAAGTTAATTCCAAAGCTTTATTTTTCACAATAGTATATGATTATTATTATTATTATTATTATCATTTATTTGTATAACGCTGACATTTTTTGTAGCGCTGGGTACAGAGATAAGATACAAAAACATAACAGACTAACAAATCTACTACAAGAGGAAGAGGGCCCTGCTCCAGAGAGCTTACAGTCTACTGGGGGAGGGTGCAGAGACATAAGGTTTGGAGTAGCTTGTCTTGTGGATTGCAGTTGCAGCAGTGAGTCAAGGCAGTTAAAGAATTATTTTGGTTTGGATGAAAAACAAGAGAGATGGTAAGTGTGATGACCAAGGTTAACCAACCCTGCGTCAGTCACTTGTTTGGCACAGAAAGGGTTATCAGACCCCTTCTACTGTCACTACTATGTCACAGTTTAGCCACTCCAGGCAAGCCTGTGACTTAGTTCAGTGGGTGCAAGGGTTAACAACACTCTCTAGTCTGTGCTAGACATAAAACTAACACTATATCTAGATGCCACCACTTAAGATTATATGATATGGGAAATCTTAAGGAAAACCCAGAAAATTACAAATTAAATCCCAAATTACAATTTAGCAAAAAATAACATAAAATCACAGTACTAATACTACCAGTCTTAATACTACCAGTCTCTTTCAGTAACGTGGTTCAAATATTAGACAAAGGCCAAAGCTTAATAAATTAAGGTTTATTATGCGAAAAATTTGCACAATGCATTAATAATAAAAAGATATTTACAAATAGAATTACACAAGCAAACAGTTTTTAAAATAAAAAAGAGAAAAATCAGAACCCTTATACTTTTCTAGTCTTGGTATCTGTGCCAGGGAGATTGGCAGGAAAAGATGGTTTCTCACTCTGTTGGTATACAGCCTCCCACGTAAGAAGAACAACTTTACATGTTAAAACACAAAACTTTATACAATGTTTAGGAGATCAGGTTGCTTGCCCCTCCCTCTTTGCAGGGGCTGTGAAGCCCCCTATCTTTTACGACAGTCAAAAAACTCTAAGTCTTTGCCTGAAATTATAGAACACATTATAATTTCTGCTAGGTAAATCTAGTGCATGTATACAGAAAGGCAATCCCTTAGGGATATCGCGAGGAGTATTTTGATACCAGACCCCATATATATTGCATTCTTTATGTTCCTGAACATTATTTCTGATAAAAGCTCTTATTTACAGAGCTGGCTGTCCTATTACTGACCCCAGTGTAGTTCCTGGTTTGAGGCTCTGTGTTCTATCATGCCCTCTGCTGACAGTTTGAGCCATAAAGGACTCTTCTGTGTATACTACAAAGTATTTATGAGGGGTCTGGCATATCAAAGTAAAACATACACACAGCACAAACACAGTTCTTCTTGAAAAAACAAATGTTTTTAGCACAAAACTACAGAAAAATAACCCCTTGGCATCTCAATCACGGAGAGACAGTAAGCCTCTCTGAAAAGGTGTGTTTTCAAAGAAGTGTATGAAGCTATACAAGGTTGAAGACAGTCTTATGAAGCGGGATAGAGAGTTCCAAAGGACAGGAGCAGCATGTGAGGAGTCTTGGAGGTGGGAGTCGGATGTAGAACTAATAGGAGTGAAGAGACATAGGTCAGAGGTTGATCGAAAAGGACGGAATGGGTAATATTTGAAGACGAGAGAGGAAATATTGTTAGGTTGTTAGGAGTGAAGCTGTTGAGTGCTTTGTAAGTTAGGGTTAATACTTTAAATTGTATTCTAGAGTGTATGGGGAGTCAGTGTAGAGACTAGCAGAGCGGAGCAGCTGATGTAGATCAGCGACTTAGGTAGATGAGTCTAGCTGAAGCATTCATAATGTCAGCCGCTCTGGAATCAATCCGGGATGTAACCCAACTGCTAGCGTGAATTGAAAAGCACACGCTAGCACACTGAGAAATATCCAGGACGTGACCCACTCAGGAAGCAGATTAGAAGAAAACAAAAATGAATATTGTTCCAGAATGCAGGAAAGCCACAAAGGATAAAACGTCCCTTTAAGTAGTAAAAAGAACAAAAAGGAAATGCTCTTACTTGAAGCTTCTGAAATAGGTCCTCTTTAACAGGCTTGTAAAACAAAGGAAAAGTTCTATTTTGCAGCTTGTAAAAGTAAAAGTTCCTTTTAAGCAGGTGTATAACAAACAGAAAGGTAAAGTTCTCTTTTGCAGCTTGTAAAAGTAAATGTCCCTTTTAAGCAGGTGTATAACAAACAGAAAGGCAAAGTTCTCTTTTGCAGCTTGTAAAAGTAAAATGTCCCTTTAAGCAGGTTTATAACAAACAGAAAGGCAAAGTTCTCTTGTGCAGCTTGTAAAAGTAAAATGTCCCTTTAAGCAGGTTTATAACAAACAGAAAGGCAAAGTTCTCTTTTGCAGCTTGTAAAAGTAGAATGTCCCTTTAAGCAGGTTTTGTTTATCAAAGATAAGGTTTAAAGGTAAAGGCAAAAGCAAGGTCAGGCAGGCAGAAGTCGGCATCCAAATATCAGCAAAAGGTATAGGCAAAAGACAAGGTCAGGCAAGCAGAAGTCGGCATCCAAGTATCAGCAAAAGGGTAAAAGCTACAGGCAAGGTCAGGCAGGCAGAAGTCTATATCCAAATATCAGCAAGTAGGGATTAGGCAAGAGGCTTGGTCAGGCAGGCAGAAATCGGTACACAAAAGATCAGAAAGATACGGTACTCACAATCCAAAGGGTAGCAAACAAACGGGCCCAGATTCAGATCTCCCGCCGTTGTTTAAAGGGCAGAGCGTAATCGTCATCAGAGGGGTGTGTTGAGAAAGCGTCATGTTGCTAAGCAACATGACGTCAGACACACAGAGAAGTTCCGGGAGCCGCGGCGACACGGCGATGAACGGATGCAAACATGACACATAATAGATTGGAGGGCGGATAGGAGGTGTTTGTGAAAGGCCATTTAGAAGTAGATTTCAATAGTCAATGTGAGAAAAAATGAGGGAATTAATTAGTATTTTTGTAGTAAGGAAAGGACAAATTCTAGAAATATTGCAGGTGTGCACCGCAGGATTTGATAAGCGCTTGTATATGTGGGGTAAATGTGAGTACTGATGCAAGTGTGAACCCAAGACAGTGGACCTGGGGGGAGGTGTTGAGAACAGAGTCTCTAACTGTCAGAAAAATGTCAGGTGTCGGATATCTCAAAGAGAGGGGAATAAGAAGCAGTTCAGTCTTGGACAGAGTTGCAGGTAGTGCAAGGACATCCCAGAGGAAATTGCAAAGAGACATGGCAGGGTATCTGTGAATGTCAGTAGATTATATATATATATATATATATATATATATATATATATATATATATATGTTTTCAAAAGAAAAGGGTTTTAGTAATGTGAGCCACACCTAGGTGTGGGCCACACTGGAGGCGCAAAAAATATTAACACCGATACGAGATAAGCTGCTGAAGTGAACAAAAGAGTGTGGTCACACTACCCTTACAGGTGATCACACCGTATTAGTATAAAGAAAAACAAAGTTGAGTTCACTACACAGCGCTAATCTCACAATCTATAGTGTACTGTTTCTATACACCTAGTGTGACAGAATTTTGGCATAAATGTATCAAGCAATGATTCCTACAAAGAGCATGCTGCTACAATGTTTACATATAATAAATAAGAAATAAATGAAAACATATGATTATCAGCTGTTGTTTCAATATTGCAGTGAATAATATATAGAGAATGTAAAGTTCCAAAATATGTTGGTAAAGTCTTAAATGAGCAAGGGTATTCTATATTCAAATTGAACGTTCAGTATTGCATTCCCAATGATTACTGACATGAGGAACGGCAAGCATGCTTATGGTGTGAGATATGTTCTGTAACCAGCACCTCATAAAGCTTTCTTGAGGCTCGGAAGCCGATGCCTATTATTTCTAATAGCGCTGTGTAGTGAACTCAACTTTGTTTATATATATATATATATATATATATATATATAAGATAAAATAAGTAAGCAATCTATCAAATATTAAATTTGAGCATGCTTAATACCATTGCTGGATACATCCTGTGTAATGCAAATCTGGAGTCAGAAATTGGATGCCTTGCTGATTACACATCAGAATTCAGCTCAGACCCCTCTCCCCACTCACTTCGCTAAATTACACCTTTGTTCAATACATTTGCTCAGGTCAAAATCTATTACTTAAATAATTGCCCTAATAAAAGTTACCAGGTAATGACCCCATGTGGAGATAACAGACATACTGTCTGTAATGGCTTTTTGAAAGTAGCTGAATCTCAGAGGATGGAGAAATTAACACTTGTATGGTATACAGGGGAGGATTCTTTTGAAGGCCTAATACGCATTATGCTCGCTAGCAGAAACATATGGTAAAGTACACTTACAAACACATTGTTTACATTGTAACTTTGAAACTCATTTTTAAAGTACAAATCGCCTTCAATCTGCAGAAATATTCAAATATACCAGGGTTTTACAAAAGAGTACCAACATATGAGATATACTGAATATGGAACATACTATATTTATATTAATATGGGATAATAATCAAATGTAAATCTTGGTTTTAAAAAAGGAGAAATTAGAACTTCATATGAAATGAATTGTGTAAATTTCAAATGTTCCATTTATACTCAGAGCATATTAAAAATGTATTCTGTATATGTATTGATCTGAAAAATATACCATGTTGGATAAATGTCTGCTAAATTAAATATAAATAATAGCTTCATTGATGGATTTAAAATGTCTACTCATTTCAAAATGAATAACAACATTGTTTCTTTCATTTCAGACCTGTGAGAAACTAGTGTTCTCCAATTATATATATTATATCTGTGTTTTCATGCATTCAAAATAACCTTGTCAAGAGATGCACTAAATCAGAATATAAAATGAAATATTAATTAAATTAATGCTGAAAGTATTAAAATTCTTTTAAATCCCCTCATAAAAATGTGATTTTAAATACGTATCTTAAAATATTATAAGTAGAATTGCATGGAAATATGCATCAGATAGGTATATTATGTAGATTTAAGGTTGTGCATAAACCTAATATTTAAGTTTATAGGAGGTGTATATATATATATATATATATATATATATATATATATATATATATATATATATATATATATATATATATATGTTTGTAGGAATATTATAAAAGATATACTCATGTTTAGTATGAAAATACTCAGAAGATTAACTAGTACTAAATGGTCCCATATATGTTGAAAATATAATTTGGTAATATGAGGAAATAGTAAGTATATTAAATATATATTTGGATATAATAATATTGTGCTAACAAAGCTGTTTTTCCTGCTCATGTTGCCCTCTGGTGGTTTATGCGAGAATTACAGCCAAATGGGTTGTAGTATCAAATAACCATATGCTTTCCCAGTAAGCCAATGAGATGTTCAGCTCTGAAGGGCCTATCATAGACAAGCATCCATTTTGGGGCATATCCGAATATTCACCAATGATTACAAAATAGAGGCGGGCTTATCACTTGAGAAAAGCTGATGCAAGAGGAAAAAAAGGGGTCTTTTGCTGGAATTTTGACTGACTGACAATTTGCTGCTTTTGAATCACAGTCTTTATAAAGCAAAACCGGGCTAACCTTTTATATCCAGGATTGCAATACCTTTTGTATTAATGAGGTGAACGAACTTATCTGAAAAAGCTAATAATTCTCATACTGGCTTATGTGGTAACGTATATAGTTATAATTTTAATTTTTTAAAGCAAATACATTCATTGTTGCTACAGTTTAATTGAAGCTGGTAATTTAAAGGAATATTTTGTATTTTAAATTGATATTCATAGTCCTGTGTAGCTTAGAACTAGTCACAATAATGCTAACTAATTTTATTTGCTAGAAAATAATCTGGACTTTTATATTTATGTCAGTCTTACTTATTGTATTCAAATCTATATGGTGTTTATTAAGTTATTTGTAGCTATTGTGATATATTTTAAAATGTGTTTTATTGTGGCTAAAAAAGAGGTTATTTCAGCTCAGATTAATTGGCATATAAATTGGCTGTTACATTAACAATGCACAATTTCTGATGGTTTGATTGGAATTATATAGAACCATTTGTGGTATTGTAATAAGCATGAATAATTGATTCATAATCTACATAAATATAATTTAAGGTGTCTATATGGATAACTAATCTAGAACTAAGATATAAATATTGATTTTTAATAAATATATTGTTACGTATATACATTTTTATCGGTTGGCAACTGCTGAGTTAAGTACTCCAAACTTTTACTGGAGATTACTGCTGATATAATAATAAATGATATTGTAATCTAGTATACACTAAGAGACAGTTTGTAATTTGGTTGAGTAAAGAGCGAGAGATATCAGGAGAAGAAAGATAGATTTGGGTATCATCAGCCTATAAGTGGTACTTGAACCCAAAGGAGGATATAAATTTTCCAAGAGAGGATGTATAGAGAGATAAAAGCATGGGACCCAAGCAGAGCTTTGTGGTACTCGAACTTAGATAAAAGGATCAAAGGATAAAGAAAACCTGAGAGATATGAAGTAAACCAGGAGAGGGCTGTGTCTTGAATGCCAAATGAATATACAATTTTTAGGAGAGGATGGTCAACTGTGTTGAAAACAGTGGATAGGTCCAGAAGAATTAGTAAGGATAATAAGGATAAGTAATCCCTTTGCATTAGTTGCATTAGTTGATAACAGATCATTTGTTACTTTAGTGAGAGTGTTTAGGGCGGAAACCAAATTGTAGTGCATCAAATAAGGAGTTAGTTGAGAGGAATTAAGTTGGGCAATTATAGACCAGTCATTCCAATAATTTGAAAGCAAAGGAAAGTAAGCAGGCTGGCCAATAGTTGGAAGGGGTTGGAGGGGTCAAGCAAGGTTTTTTTAAGGTTTGGTGTGATTGACGCATGCTTGAATATATCAGGAAATGTGCCAGTTATGAGAGACTGTTTAAAAATATGAGTTAGGGCAGGGGTTAGTGAAGCAGAGCGAGAGGGAAGAAGTTGTAAAGGAATAGAATCAAGTGGCAGGCTGTGAGATGAGCTGAAAATAGGAGTACGGAGATTTCTTCCTCTGTTACAGGAAGAGGGCTAAGTTTGAGGGGTGTGAGGGGTAAATGTCTTTTCTAATTGTGTTGATTTTATTTTTGAAGTGCTAGTAATAATCTGAGCAGTGAGGTTGGTAGTGGACGGAGGTAGAAGGGAGTTCAAGGTTGAGAACAGCCTTCTGGGGTTGGATACGTGAGTTAACACAAGGGAGGAGAAATAGATTTGTTTGGCCAGGCTGAGGGCAGAGTTATATAACTTAAGGATGAATTTATAATGCAGGAAATAAGCATGGGTGTGTGATTTTCTCCAATGCCGTTCAATAGTCCATGAACATCGCTAAAGATATCGTGTCTCTTTGGTGTACCATGTGTACATACATGATGTATGGTGAACAGTGGAGGGTGCATCTTTCTTAAGTATTGATTTTTGTGCTGATTTTATACTGTAATGCCACTTGGTCTGGGCAAAAGTAGGATGAAATGTTAGAGAGTAGAGAATTCAATTGAACAGAAAAGTGTGCAAGATCCAAGTAATTAAAATTCCTGTAAGGTAGCAGTTTTTTGGGGGCTTGCAAAGATGCAGCTGGTAGAGTAAAAGAGAAAATTAGTAGATGGTGGTCAGAGAGCGGAAAGGGAAAGTTAGAGAAGTTGGAAACAGCACAGGGATTGGTGAAGCCCCGGTTAATTGAGTTGCCTTCACAGCGGGTTGGAGATGTTGTCCACAGGCCAAATAAGGTGGTAAGTTTAGAGGCAGCAGGCAAGTTAGATTTGTCAACAGGTATTTTGAAGTCCCCTAAGATGAGAGAAGGAATGTTACAACATGGGAAGTGTGGAAGCCAGGCTTCAAAGTGGTCTCGAAATTGTGATGCTAGGCCAGGGGGACGATGGGCAACAGCAGCACAGAGCGCTACAGGGGAGAAGAGGTGGATAGTGTGAACTTCAAAAGATGAGAAAGAAAGAGAGGGGGTGAAGGAATGCAGTGGATAGTACAGTATGGTGATAGAAGAATGCCTACTCAAGTGTGATGAAAATATGTCAGAAACGAAAGCTATTATATCAATTTGAAAAACATGTAATTTGATAGTCATAACCTTTTGAAAGCCACATTCATTTATATGATTAACTGGAAAACCTGCATCTTATAGGCAACATATTATAATAAATATTTATCTTTAAACTCATAAAATATTTTTTCCTTAATATGTTATACATGGATAGTGACCATTTAAAAGTGCTAGTTAGTGAAGTTAGTGAAGTTAGTGAAGTTCTGTCTCTTCACACTGGGCCCCACCATCTTGGAATTCATTATTCTTGTACCCTGTGACTGAAGTGCTGACAAACCATATCATATTCTTCAGTTTAGAATGTAAAATACAGAGCTGTATATTTTTTCATTAGCTGCATTTATGCTATATATTATTCCTGTTTTTTTATATATATATTTGTTAAGTAACTTAGGCCTAGATTTGGAGTTCGGCGGTAGCCGTCAAAACCAGCGTTAGAGGCTCCTAACGCTGGTTTTGGCCGCCCGCTGGTATTTGGAGTCAGTGATTAAAGGGTCTAACGCTCACTTTTCAGCCGCGACTTTTCCATACCGCAGATCCCCCTACGCCATTTGCGTAGCCTATCTTTTCAATGGGATCTTTCTAACGCTGGTATTTAGAGTCGTTTCTGAAGTGAGCGTTAGAGCTCTAACGACAAGATTCCAGCCGCCTGAAAATAGCAGGAGTTAAGAGCTTTCTGGCTAACGCCGGTTCATAAAGCTCTTAACTACTGTACCCTAAAGTACACTAACACCCATAAACTACCTATGTACCCCTAAACCGAGGCCCCCCCCACATCGCCGACACTCGATTAAAATGTTTAACCCCTAATCTGCCGACCGCCACCTACGTTATATTTATGTACCCCTAATCTGCTGCCCCTAACCCCGCCGACCCCTGTATTATATTTATTAACCCCTAACCTGCCCCCCACAACATCGCCGCCAGCTACTTAAAATAATTAACCCCTAATCTTCCGACCGCAAAGCGCCGCCACCTACGTTATCCCTATGTACCCCTAATCTGCTACCCCTAACACCGCCGACCCCTATATTATATTTATTAACCCCTAATCTGCCCCCCACAACGTCGCCGACACCTGCCTACACTTATTAACTCCTAATCTGCCGAGCGGACTTGAGCGCTACTATAATAAAGTTATTAACCCCTAATCCGCCTCACTAACCCTATCATAAATAGTATTAACCCCTAATCTGCCCTCCCTAACATCGCCGACACCTAACTTCAATTATTAACCCCTAATCTTCCGATCGGAGCTCACCGCTATTCTAATAAATGGATTAACCCCTAAAGCTAAGTCTAACCCTAACACTAACACCCCCCTAAGTTAAATATAATTTACATCTAACAAAAAAAATTAACTCTTATTAAATAAATGATTCCTATTTAAAGCTAAATACTTACCTGTAAAATAAATCCTAATATAGCTACAATATAAATTATAATTATATTATAGCTCTTTTAGGATTAATATTTATTTTACAGGCAACTTTGTAATTATTTTAACCAGGTACAATAGCTATTAAATAGTTAAGAACTATTTAATAGTTACCTAGTTAAAATAATAACAAAATTACCTGTAAAATAAATCCTAACCTAAGTTATAATTAAACCTAACACTACCCTATCAATAAAATAATTAAATAAACTACCTACAATTACCTACAATTAACCTAACACTACACTATCAATAAATTAATTAAACACAATTCCTACAAATAAATACAATTAAATAAACTAGCTAAAGTACAAAAAATAAAAAAGAACTAAGTTACAGAAAATAAGAAAATATTTACAAACATAAGAAAAATATTACAACAATTTTAAACTAATTACACCTACTCTAAGCCCCCTAATAAAATAACAAAGCCCCCCAAAATAAAAAATTCCCTACCCTATTCTAAATTAAAAAAGTTACAAGCTCTTTTACCTTACCAGCCCTGAACAGGGCCCTTTGCGGGGCATGCCCCAAGAAGTTCAGCTCTTTTGCCTGTAAAAAAAACCATACAATACCCCCCCCCAACATTACAACCCACCACCCACATACCCCTAATCTAACACAAACCCCCCTTAAATAAACCTAACACTAATCCCCTGAAGATCTTCCTACCTTGTCTTCACCATCCAGGTATCACCGATCCGTCCTGGCTCCAAGATCTTCATCCAACCCAAGCGGGGGTTGGCGATCCATAATCCGGTGCTGAAGAGGTCCAGAAGAGGCTCCAAAGTCTTCCTCCTATCCGGCAAGAAGAGGACATCCGGACCGGCAAACATCTTCTCCAAGCGGCATCTTCGATCTTCTTCCATCCGGAGCGAAGCGGCAGGATCCTGAAGACCTCCAGCGCGGAACATCCATCCGGACCGACGACTGAACGACGAATGACTGTTCCTTTAAGGGACGTCATCCAAGATGGCGTCCCTCGAATTCCGATTGGCTGATAGGATTCTATCAGCCAATCGGAATTAAGGTAGGAATTTTCTGATTGGCTGATGGAATCAGCCAATCAGAATCTAGTTCAATCCGATTGGCCGATCCAATCAGCCAATCAGATTGAGCTCGCATTCTATTGGCTGATCGGAACAGCCAATAGAATGCGAGCTCAATCTGCCTCTAACGCTGGTTTTGACGGCTACCGCCGAACTCCAAATCTAGGCCTAAGTTACTTAACAAATATATATATAAAAAAACAGGAATAATATATAGCATAAATGCAGCTAATGAAAAAATATACAGCTCTGTATTTTACATTCTATTTAATAGCTATTGTACCTGGTTAAAATAATTACAAAGTTGCCTGTAAAATAAATATTAATCCTAAAATAGCTATAATATAATTATAATTTATATTGTAGCTATATTAGGATTTATTTTACAGGTAAGTATTTAGCTTTAAATAGGAATCATTTATTTAATAAGAGTTAATTTATTTCGTTAGATGTAAATTATATTTAACTTAGGGGGGTGTTAGTGTTAGGGTTAGACTTAGCTTAGGGGTTAATCCATTTATTAGAATAGCGGTGAGCTCCGATCGGAAGATTAGGGGTTAATAATTGAAGTTAGGTGTCGGCGATGTTAGGGAGGGCAGATTAGGGGTTAATACTATTTATGATAGGGTTAGTGAGGCGGATTAGGGGTTAATAACTTTATTATAGTAGCGCTCAGGTCCGCTCGGCAGATTAGGGGTTAATAAGTGTAGGCAGGTGTCGGCGACGTTGTGGGGGGCAGATTAGGGGTTAATAAATATAATATAGGGGTCGGCGGTGTTAGGGGTAGCAGATTAGGGGTACATAGGGATAACGTAGGTGGCGGCGCTTTGCGGTCGGAAGATTAGGGGTTAATTATTTTAAGTAGCTGGCGGCGATGTTGTGGGGGGCAGGTTAGGGGTTAATAAATATAATACAGGGGTCGGCGGGGTTAGGGGCAGCAGATTAGGGGTACATAAATATAACGTAGGTGGCGGCCGGCAGATTAGGGGTTAAAAATTTTAATCGAGTGTCGGCGATGTGGGGGGGGCCTCGGTTTAGGGGTACATAGGTAGTTTATGGGTGTTAGTGTACTTTAGGGTACAGTAGTTAAGAGCTTTATGAACCGGCGTTAGCCAGAAAGCTCTTAACTCCTGCTATTTTCAGGCGGCTGGAATCTTGTCGTTAGAGCTCTAACGCTCACTTCAGAAACGACTCTAAATACCAGCGTTAGAAAGATCCCATTGAAAAGATAGGCTACGCAAATGGCGTAGGGGGATCTGCGGTATGGAAAAGTCGCGGCTGAAAAGTGAGCGTTAGACCCTTTAATCACTGACTCCAAATACCAGCGGGCGGCCAAAACCAGCGTTAGGAGCCTCTAACGCTGGTTTTGACGGCTACCGCCGAACTCCAAATCTAGGCCTAAAAATCTGTGTAAAAGTAAACTGCAAAAATTCTGCTTTCTTCATGCATGCGAACCAAGATGGCGGCACCCAGTATAAAGATACAAAGCTTTACCCACTGACTTCTGTAATTAGCTTAAATGGCTTTAAAGAGAGCTTCCACTTACAGGGGGAAAACAATATCATGAAGAGTACTCAGCAGTTTAATGTCCCTTTAAGTGTTAGAGCTATTATTGAGGTCATTGTATAACTGGGAATTTGTAATAAAAGTGTGAATAATATTCTAAACAAACAGTAAGCTGTTTGCACCAAATGCAATATGATTGTCAAAACATTTTAAAAAACATAAAATAAATGTTAAGAAACAGTCTTACATATATTATTACTACAACTCAACATTGTATGACTAAAAAAACCTTCCTGGCAACATGTAATTATCCTCAGATTAAAAAGCAGGCATTCCTGCCACTAGATAAATATAACCTTAATGTTTCAGTATTGCTTTATTTGACATACTCTAAATCAACAATATGAACAATTTGAAGATATTTCACAATAAATTATGGTATATTTTTATTTTATTTTATTATGTGAAAAGGTGTGCGGCATGTATTATCATGGTCCTACTGGTATATTTGCTAGTTAGTGTTGCCAACCCTCCTTTATTTACATGGATCCCTTTTTTAACTAAACATTTTTACAGTCTCCTGTGATTCCTGTGCGTTTTCTCCCTTATTTTTTTAACAACATGTTTCATTTCAAACATTATGGGCCAGATTACAAGTGGACCGCTAAATAATCGTGCACCCAAAATAGGGCAAATTTGTCTGTTTGTGGGCGCTCAATACATAACCATATTACAAGTGGCTGGTTATATTGCTACCGCGAGCTCACAGTAGCAATAAGTACTACGAAAATAAGCCAGATGTCAGACCCCAATTGCCCCCAAAATAAACTATATTCTTTTAATAAAAAAAATCTACAAAAAACAGTTTTTAGGGGTTAAAGTTGGCAGGTGTGGGGTAAAGTGCCTTTACATTGCTGTCTATCGGAACTGTGTGTTCCCTGTAAATATATACTGTATGTATATGCTTTTATATATATATATATATATATATATATATGTGTGTGTGTGTGTGTGTTAACTAGTTGGTAAGCCTGCCTAGAAGGCAGTCTATGTGTTGTTAATAAAAAAATAAACAAATGATCAAAAATTAAAAAATTAAACCTAATCCCTATGAAAATTAAAAAGCTCCCCCCATACAAAAACACCCCCTAATCTAATGCTGAACTACCAATAGCCCTTAAAATTGCCTTTTTGTATGGCATTGTCCTAAGTTAAACAGCTCTTTTGCAGTTACAAAAAATTCTAAGTCCCCCCTAACAGTAAAACCCACAAACCCACCAAACCCCCCCAAAATAAATAAACCAAACACTAAAAAACCTAAACTATCCATTGCCCTGAAAAGGGCATTTGTATGGGCATTGCCCTTAAAAGGGCATTCAGCTCTTTTGCTGCCCAAGTCCTAATCTAAAATAAAAAAAACCTAAGTCTAAACTCCCCCCAAAAAATAAAAATAAAACCTAATACCTATGAAAATAAAAAAGCCCCCCAAAATAAAAACACCCTCTAATCTAATGCTAAACTACCAATAGCCCTTAAAATGGCTTTTTGTATGGCATTTCCCTAAGTTAAACAGCTCTTTTGCAGTTACCAAAAATTCTAAGTCCCCCTAAAAGTAAAACCCACCACCCACCAAATCCCCCAAAATAAATAAACCTAACATTAAAAAACCTAAAGTATCTATTGCCCTGAAAAGGGCATTTGTATGGGCATTGCCCTTAAAAAGGCATTCAGCTCTTTTGCTGCCCATCCCTAATCTAAAAAAATATAATATATATTTAAAAAATAAAAACCTAAGTCTAACCCCCAAAAATTTAAAAATTCAACCTAAATTTAAATTAAACTAAAATTACAGAAAATAAAAAAATCTAATATTAGAGAAAATAAAAAACCAAAAGTATCACATTTTAAAAAATGATACCTAATCCCTATGAAAATAAAAAAGCACACCACAAAATAAAAACACCCCCTACTCTAACAATAAACTACCAGTATCTCTTAAAAGGGCTTTTGCAGGGCATTGCCCCAAGATAAACAGCTCTTTTATATTAAAAATACACAAAACATCCCCCCTAACAGTAAAACCCCCCACACAGCAAACCCCCCAAAATAAAAAACCTAACACTAAAAAAACCTAAACTACCCATTGCCCTGAAAAGGGCATTTGTTGGGCATTGCCCTTAAAAAGGCATTTAGCTCTTTTACAAAATGCCCACCGTAATCTAAATAAAATTAAAAAAAAAATATTAAAATAAAAAAAAAATAAGTCTAACCCCTAGGTTGGTACTCACCATTCCTGAAGTCCGGTGGAGAAGGTCCTGTCCCATGCGGTGAAGTCTTCTTCCAAGTGGCGACCTCTTCTTTCTTCCAGGGACAATCCGGCGTGGAGCGGAGCTGAAGACCGATGACCGCGGAGCTGAAGACTGGCGACCCTGGAACTGAAGACCGGCGACCGCGGAGCCATGGAGCGTGGAGGATCCTCTTTGTACAATCGCTGCCGTACACTGGATAGTGAATTCAAGATACTGGATTAAAGATGGCGTCCCTTGAATTCCTATTGGCAGATTTGATTCTTCAAATTCAAATCAGCCAATAGGATGAGCGCTACTAAAATTTTATTGGTGGATTTGAATTGCGGGACACTTAAAATTACCAGAGCACAATTGGGTGCACTAGCATTACGAATGGAGCACAAATAGGGCATTTGAGAATACGCAATTTTGTGCTCCACTCGTAATCTGGTCAGCTATTTGATTGAGATATTTAAAAGGATACCATAATGTAATGCTAATGTCCAGGGTTCAAATAACTGAAAGCATTGATAGCTTGAAGGTGAAGTGGAGAGGGCTAGAGAAGCAGCAATAAGTGTTGTCAACAGTAGTTTGTAAGTGAAAACCTAAGGAAATGGTTTTGCTATTATACTGACTAAGAGTAAGCACATCCATTCTAGCATTTTATGAATTGATTTCTCCTTGCTTGTAATGCACTATGTTAAGTGGTTGAGCTATACCAGGCTTATGAAACGTATATGATGTTCTCTTCAGTTCAGGAAGCTTTCAATATACTAATAAAAAGCTGCTTTTGCAAACCTATAGCAGAACGTTTCCTCATGCGTCCTAATTCAAGTTCTTAAAGCTATATGCAAGTATAAGCACAGATGTATAGCAGACATTCCAACTCTCCCTAAAGTTCAGGGAGTCTCCCTGATTGTAATAGCGGCTCCCTAATGCCAGCAAATGGAATGCAATCTCCCTGAAACTCCAAGTACCATGATCCAATGTGGCCCAAATCAGGAAAAGTGTTTCTTTAAGGAATGCCTTTAGTTGCTGGGATGTTATAGAACCCTCAAAGCATGCATCAGTAACCAAAAAGCCACCACTGATTTTAATAAAACACAAATACTACCTTATTTACTGTACGTAATTAAACTTCGTATTCTAAAATATTTAAGCATTCAACAAGCGTACGATCACTGGAATATAGGTTTGTTGTATGTGGTTGTGCAATAAAGCTACTTTTTTTTTAATGTGACTTTAGTGGGAAGCTACTTTAATGATAAGTCTCTATCTTATTTAGGTAGGTTTCAAGGTGTCCAATATATAACTGGAAGGGGTGGTGGTGGCGCAGTTGTGGGAGAAGTCACCTCCCTGAAATGAGTTTTGGCAGGTTGGGATGTCTGGTATAGCCTTTACAAGGATTGCTTTGGAATTTACTCTGAAATTTTTGATTCTACAATGTGAAATTTTCAAATGTTCTGAGAGCTGTGGTGTATTGCACACATAGAGGGATATTTATCAAGCCATCACCTATGCTGCATTCAACGGCACCAATACGCTCGCCTAACATCGCGGCCGCAGACCTGAATATGCTCTCCTTATTTATAAAAAAAGCTGTCAAAAAGCCGCGCACTAAGTACGATCTCGCTGCTATTCGGCTTTTTCCCCACTTTATTTATACCCTGTCACTAAAACACAGCCACTATACTAAAATGTTTAAACCCTATCCCCGCCGCTCTCGGAGCCCACCGCAACTCTAATAAAGCTATTAACCCCTATCCCGCCGCTCCTGGAGCCCCACCGCAACTATAATAAAGTTATTAACCCCTATCCCACCGCTCCCGGAGCCCACCGCAACTCTAATAAAGTTATTAACCCCTATTCCTCCGCTCCCGGAGCCCTCCGCGACTATATAAATGTATTAACCCCTAAACCCCTGGCCTCCCACATCACTACCACTTACTAAACCAGCTGAGCTGGTTTACCTGTAAAATAAAATACAAACAACCCCTCAACAGTAAAAACCCACCACCCTCACAACCAACCCCCTAAATAAAAACCTATCTAAAAAACCTAAGCTCCCCATTGCCCTGAAAAGGGCATTTGTATGGGCATTGCCCTTAAAAGGGCATTTAGCTCTTTTTCAGCCCAAAGTCCCTAACCTAAAATTAAAACCCACCCAATAAACCCTTAAAAAAAATAACACTAAGCCCCGAAGACATCCATCCTCAACGAAGTCCTTAGCGAAGCCGGCAGAAGTCTTCATCCAAGTGGGCCAAAGTCTTCATCCAGATGGCATCTTCTATCTTCATTCATCCGGAGCGGAGTGGATCCATCTTCAAGACATCCGGTGCAGAGCATCTCTTCTTATGACGTCTTCTGAAGTTTCCCTTTAAATGACGTCATCCAAGATGGCGTCCCTTACATTCTGATTGGCTGATAGAATTGAGCTTTCATCCTATTGGCTGATCCAATCAGCCAATAGGATTGAGCTTGCATTCTATTGGCTATTCCAATATTTTGTGTAACTTAGTGTTTTTTATTTTGTGCAACTTAGTTGTTATTTTTTTGTAACTTAGTAATTTTTAATAGTAGATTTAAATAATTTTAGTAGGGTTAGGTTTTTAAATATGTAATATAGTTAATTTAATTGTTAGTTTAATGTAATTTTAGTATAATAGGGTAGGTTAATGAATAGTTTAATACAGTTTAATGTAATTTAATGTAATTTTAGTATAATAGTTAGGGTAGATTAATGAATAGGTTAATATAGTTTAATGTAGTTTTAGTATAATAGTTAGGGTAGGTTAATTAATAGTTTAATATAGTTTATTTTAATTCTAAAGGTAAGTTTAAATTTATTATAAGATAGGGATGAGTTAATATTTAATCTAAAGTTAGCGGGTTGTTAGGTTTAGGGGTTAATAGCTTAATTTAGTTTATGGTGATGTGGGGGGCTGGTGGATTAGGGGTTAATATGTTTAGTAAGGTGGTAGTGATGTGGGAGGCCAGGGGTTTAGGGGTTAATAAATTTATTTTGTTGCAGCGGGTCTGGGAGCGGCGGGATAGGGGTTAATAGCTTTATTAGAGTTGCGGTGGCTCCGGGAGTGGCGGGATAGGGGTTAATAAATGTATTTAGTTGCGGTGGGCTCCTGGAGCGGCGGAATAGGAGTTAATAACTTTATGTAGGTGGCGGTGATGTCGTGTCGGCAGATTAGGGGTGTTTAGACTCGGGGCTTATGTTAGGGTGTTAGGTGTAAACGTAACTTTTATTCTAGCATATAAATCAATGGGATATCTAGCAGCATCAAACATAAGCTTTCGCTGCTTTCAGACTCCCATTGATTCCTATGGCATCCGCGGTCTCCAGGGTTGCGGATTGAAAACCAGGAACACTGGGCCGGAATAGTGGCGAGCGTACCTGTTAGAAGTTTGATAAATGGCAAAAGTTGTCAGATAGTGGCAAATTTGTATTCAGAATATCTGTAATGACGTAAGCATCGATCTGTGTCGGATTGAGACTGGTGGATCGTATGTTATGTTACAAATTTCAACTTTGCCGGTCTGTAGGCTTTGATAAATGGGGCGAATCAGGCTCGCCACAATTACGCTGCGGAATTCCAGCGTATTTTCAGTTGACGGCTTGATAAATAGGCCTCATATTGCCATATCCTCTCCCTATAGATTTATATTTAAATGATTTTTATTACTTTTTCAAAATGAGTCATGGAACATAAATAACAATATCCGTACCCCTGATGACCTCTGTAAGGAGGCACTCTGGAGGTCAGATTTACAACAATAAGCAAAGATGGGTTGTTTGGATCTTCAAAGAAAACATATAAACCTAACATGCTCTGATTATAAAAGTGCAAGTATTTTATATCACCTTTTCTGAAACAACAACAATGTCCAGTAATCTTCGGGTCTGGCGATGCTGGTTCCATCTTTATCTCTCTGTGTTGAGCCTAATACATAGAGAGACTGCCCCCTCTGGGCTACAGTTTCATTCTTGTGATCTACATTAACCCATTTCAACAAACTTTTTCTAATACAAATACTGTACTGTATATATCAATATCCATGAGTACTGAAATCAAGAGAATAAAATAATGAAAGAGGAAGGGACAAGCAAACAGGGGAGGAGGGGGAAAAAGGGGAAGTTTATGAGTAGATGAAGAGTCTTTGTTGGGGAGGAGTGATGACACTTTTGTCTAAATTGTATGTTCATCCGATGTTCTAAAGTGATAGTTTCACAATGGCCAACCAGTCCAAGACCTCAAGGAATTTATGTGATTACATTTTCTATTTACCTATCCAATAATACCACACCTTGTGAACTACTTCTTTGTTATCTAATATTCCTGAGGCTAAGTCATACATATTGTATGTGTACTGTATTTTGTTATATATTTCTGTCCAAGTGGGAGTTCCAATCTTCCTATATCTGGCTATACATGTCCTAGTGACCGTGCACAAAATTCTGATAAATGTGTTGATGTATTTGTTATACATGCTGAAATGCAAAAGGGCCTGTTAGATCGTAAGGTTGATTTTTTCTTCCTCAATCTGACTAAGAAAGGAAGACAGCTGTCCCCAGATTGTTTTGACTTCTCTACAGTCCCACCACATATGCCTGTATGTTCCTAGTTCTCCACAACAATCTATAGCATAGTCTGCTTCCTTGTGGATGCATATGTGCCGTTCTCTTAGGTGTGAGGTACCATCGAAAGATGGTCTTGGTAATGTTTTCTCTGAGGTCCATGCACAGGAGACCCTTATCAGCTTTCTGAAACAGTGCCTCCCACTCCCTCACTTCTTTATGTATGTGTAATTCTTTTCCCCATGCTAGCATAATAGAGGTTTTACTGGTACTCTGAGAAGATTGTATGGCCACATAGAGGGTGGAGACTGAGTGTTTAGTGCATTCTTTGGATCTACAGAAAGTTTCTAGGGCTGTGGGAGTTTCGTTTCGGGGCTTCTACAAGTAAGTTAGTATAGCAAAGTTTACCTGTAAATACATGTACCATTGTAGTCTTATTGGGTTTAGTTTCGTCTGTAACTGGTTGCATGATTATGTTGCCCTACCCATCATATAGGGGCCTAGTTATCAAGCCATCAACCTCAAATACGCTGGATTTCCGCAGCATATTTGTGGCGAGGCTGATTCGCCTTAGTTATCAAAGGCTAGAGACCGGCAAAAGTAGAATTTTGTGACGTAAGCTTCGATCCGCCGGACTCAGTCCGACACAGATCGATTCTTACGTCACTACAGATGTTCCGCACAGAAGTGCGGCACAATCTGACTACTTTTGCTAGTTATCAAAAAACTAGCAGGTACGCTCGGCACTGGAGGCGGCGGATCCCATAGGAATCAATGGGAGTCTGACCATAGCGAAAAGTTCATGTTCGCTGCTGCCCGACATCCCATTGATTCCTATGGGAGCTGTCTACACCTAACACCCTAACATGTACCCCGAGTCTAAACACCCCTAATCTGCCCCCCTACACCGCTGCAACTAAATAAATGTATTACCCCCTAAACCGCCGCTCCCGGAGCCCACTGCAAGCTACTCTATACATATTAACCCCTAAACTGCCGCTCCCTGACCCCGCCGCAACTATAATAAATGTATTAACCCTAAACCGACCCCTCCCGGACACCGCCGCAACCTACATTATACCTAGTAACCCCTATCCTGCCCCCCCTATACCGCCGCCCTATATAATAAAGTTATTAACCCCTATCCTGCCGATCCCGCACCTAGCCACAACTAAATAAATAGTTTAACCCCTAAACCGCCGCTCCCATACCCTGCCGCAACCTATATTAAATTAATTAACCCCTAATCTGCCCCCTTACACCGTCGCCACCTATAATACATTTATTAACCCCTATCCTGCCCCCCACTACACCGCCGCCACTGTAATAAATTTATTAACCCCTAAACCTAAGTCTAACACTAACCCTAACACCCCCTAACTTAAATATTAATTAAATAAATCTAAATAATATTTCTATTATTAACTAAATTAATCCTATTTAAAACTAAATACTTACCTGTAAAATAAACCCTAATATAGCTATAATATAAATAAATAATTGTATTGTAGCTATCTTAGGATATATTTTTATTTTTACAGGTAACTTTCAATTTATTTTAACTAGGTACAATAGCTATTAAATAGTTATTAACTATTTAATAGCTACCTAGCTAAAATAAAGAGAAATTTACCTGTATAATAAATCCTAACCTAAGTTACAATTACACCTAACACTACACTATACTTAAATAAATTATTCCTATTTAAAACTAAATACTTACCTGTAAAATAAACCCCTAAGATAGCTACAATGTAATTAATAATTACATTGTAGCTATTTTAGAAATTATATTTATTTTACAGGTAACTTTGTATTTTATTTTAGCTAGTTAGAATAGTTATTAAAATACTTATTAACTATTTAATAACTACCTAGCTAAAAGAAATACAAAATTACCTGTAAAATAAATCCTAACCTAAGTTACAATTAAACCTAACACTACACTATCATTAAATAAATTAAATAAATTAACTACAAATAACTACAATTAAATACAATTACATAAACTAACTAAAGTACAAAAAATAAAAAAGCTAAGTTACAAAAAAAAAAAATAGGTTACAAACATTTAAAAAATATTACAACACTGTTAAGCTAATTACACCTACTCTAAGCCCCCTAATAAAATAACAAAGCCCCCCAAAATAAAAAAATTCCCTACCCTATTCTACATTTAAAAAGTTCAAAGCTCTTTTACCTTACCAGCCCTTAAAAGGGCCTTTTGTGGGGCATGCCCCAAAGAAAAACTGCTCTTTTGCCTGTAAAAGAAAAATACAACCCCCCAACATTAAAACCCACCACCCACATACCCCTAATCTAACCCAAACCCCCCTTAAAATAAGCTAACACTAATCCCCTGAAGATCATCCTACCTTGAGTCGTCTTCACTCAGCCGAGCAGCGATGGAACCGAAGAGGAGATCCGGAGCGGCAGAAGTTATCCTCCAAGGGGCGTTGAAGAAATCTTCCATCCGATGAAATGATCCTCCAGTCGGCGCTGAAGAAGTCCTTCCATCCGGGCGATGTCATCTTCCAAGCGGCGCTGAAGAAGTCTTCTATCCGGGCGATGTCATCTTCCAAGCGGGGTCCCTCAATCTTCAATCTTCATCCCGCCGACGCGGAACATCCTTCCTTCCCGACGGACTACCGACGAATGAAGGCTCCTTTAAGGGACGTCATCCAAGATTCATAGGATCCATAGGATTCTATCAGCCAATCGGAATTAAGGTAGGAAAAAATCTGATTGGAAATGTTCCGATCAGCCAATATAATGCAAGCTCAATCTGATTAGCTGATTGGATCAGCCAATCGGATTGAACTTCAATCTGATTGGCTGATTCAATCAGCCAATCAGATTTTTCCTACCTTAATTCCGATTGGCTGATAGAATCCTATCAGCCAATCGGAATTGAGGGACGCCATCTTGGATGACGTCCCTTAAAGGAGCCTTCATTCGTCGGTAGTCCGTCGGGAAGGAAGGATGTTCCGCGTCGGCGGGATGAAGATTGAAGACCCCGCTTGGAATATGACATCGCCCGGATAGAAGACTTCTTCAGCGCCGACTGGAGGATCACTTCATCAGATGGACGATTTCTTCAGCGCCCCTTGCAGGATAACTTCTGCCGCTCCGGATCTCCTCTTCGGTTCCATCACTGCTCGGCTGAGTGAAGAAGACTCAAGGTAGGATGATCTTCAGGGGATTAGTGTTAGGGTATTTTAAGGGGGGTTTGGGTTAGATTAGGGGTATGTGGGTGGTGGGTTTTAATGTTGGGGGGGTTGTATTTTTCTTTTACAGGCAAAAGAGCTGAATTCTTTGGGGCATGCCCCACAAAAGGCCCTTTTAAGGGCTAGTAAGGTAAAAGAGCTTTGAACTTTTTTAATTTAGAATAGGGTAGGGCATTTTTTTATTTTGGGGGGCTTTGTTATTTTATTAGGGGGCTTAGATTAGGTGTAAGGTTTTAAAAATGTTTGTAACTTATTTTTTTTGTTTTTTGTAACTTAGCTTTTTTTATTTTTTGTACTTTAGTTAGTTTATGTAATTGTATTTAATTGTAGTTATTTTGTTGTTAATTTATTTAATTAATTTAATGATAGTGTAGTGTTAGGTTTAATTGTAACTTAGGTTAGGATTTATTTTACAGGTAATTTTGTATTTCTTTTAGCTAGGTAGTTATTAAATAGTTAATAACTATTTAATAACTATTCTAACTAGCTAAAATAAATACAAAGTTACCTGTAAAATAAATATAATTCCTAAAATAGCTACAATGTAATTATTAATTACATTGTAGCTATCTTAGGGTTTATTTTACAGGTAAGTATTTAGTTTTAAATAGGAATAATTTATTTAATGATAGTGTAGTGTTAGGTGTAATTGTAACTTAGGTTAGTTTTTATTTTACAGGTTATTTCTCTTTATTTTAGCTAGGTAAGCTATTAAATAGTTAATAACTATTTAATAGCTATTGTACCTAGTTAAAATAAATTGAAAGTTACCTGTAAAATAAAAATAAATCCTAAGATAGCTACAATATAATTATTATTTATATTGTAGCTATATTAGGGTTTATTTAAAGGTAAGTATTTAGTTTTAAATAGGATTAATTTAGTTCATTAATAGAAATATTATTTAGATTTATTTAATTAATATTTAAGTTAGGGGGTGTTAGGGTTAGTGTTAGACTTAGGTTTAGGGGTTAATCATTTTAATCATTACAGTGACGGCGGTGTAGTGGGGGGGCAGGATAGGGGTTAATAAATGTATTATAGGTGGCGATGGTGTAGGGGGGCAGGATAGGGGTTAATAAATTTAATATAGGTTGCGGCAGGGTCCAGGAGCGGTGGTTTAGGGGTTAAACTATTTACTTAGTTGCGGCGAGGTGCGGGATCAGCAGGATAGGTGTTAATAACTTTATTATAGAGGGCGACGGTATAGGGGGGGGCAGGATAGGGGTTACTAGGTATAATGTAGGTTGCGGCGGTGTCTGGGAGTGGCGGTTTAGGGGTTAATACAATTATAAGAGTTGCAGCGGGGTCTAGGAGCGGCGGTTTTAGGGGTTACTAACTTTATTTAGTTGCGGGGGACTCCGGGGGGTGCCGGTATAGGGGGTAGAACAGTCTAGTTTAGTGTGGGTGCTTAGTGACAGGCTAGCAAGAAAGCTGTAAAAAAGCTGAAGAGCAGCGAGATCGGATGAGTGATAACTCTCACAGTCCGCTGCTCATCGCCCCGTACTTGGTGCGCGGCTTTTTGACAGCTTTTTTGATAACTTAGGCGAATTTTTGCAGGTCCGCGGCGGCGATGTGAGGCGAGCTTAGGCAGGCGTATTGGGCCGGCGAAGGCAGGTAAAGTAGACACGTTGATAACTACCCCCCATAGTCTGCTATTCTATATAAACCCTTATTCTCCCATTTCCGAAGTTGAGACCATAGGTCACTAGGTAATATGTATCGGATTGGGATGAACAAAGAGTGTTGTGGTAGAAGGTTATATTTAGTTTTTGCTGTCCTCCAGATCGCTATCGTGAGATCTGCAGTGAAAGATCCGGGGGGTTCCCCTATTAGTTAGTGATCTCCCTGGGTCCCCAAATAATTGAGTCTGTCTCGCCCTATCCGCCGAGCTTTGCTTCAAGGGTTGGCCAGATAATATCTTTGGGTCTCTTTAGTAGCAAGGTATCTTGGGCTAGTCTGGACGCGTTATAGTAATCTATTAAGTTTGGAGCTTCAATCCCCCAAGTGTTCTGTGTCTACTCAGTATCGCTTTTGATATTCTAGCAGTTTTACTACCTCTTATGAAGATTAGTATGTCGTTCTGTAATGTTTCTATATCTGCCCTGATTATGGAAGGGTGTTCATTTTCACTGCGGCCAGGAGAAGTTATATAGCCTCTCCATTTTGGACAGGGTCCTGTTTTATTTGTCTAAATAGTGGGATATAATTAAATTTGTATATATGCTGGGTGTGAATCGGCAGGTGAATTCCTAAGTATTTTAGGGTGCATTTCATCTATCTGAAGTTGAAATTTATTTCTAGGAGTGTCTGAGTCTGGTGGTGAATTGCAATGGGTAGGGCTTTCGGATTTTTCTGTGTTTATTTTGAATCCTGATATAGCCAAAAATGTCTCCAGTGTATGATAAAGATTAGGTAGTGATATAAGTGGGTTAGTCAAAGTAGTCAAAGTCAGCAGGATATCATCAACAAAGAGGGCTAATTTGTATTCTGATGTGTCTATCTTGATCCCTGTTATATCTGGGTGTGAACGGATCTTGGCTGCAAGTGGTTCTATACAAAGGGCAAAGAGCAGTGGTGATAGAGGGTCTGATACCATTACGGATTGGTAAGGTTTTCGATTTGTAACCCACTGAAGTCACTTGGTCCCCTGGGAGAGAGTATATTGCTCGTATTGCTTTTATAAACGAACCCAAGAACCCCATCTTATGTAAAGTTAGGAACATGTATTTCCAGTCGACCCTATCGAACGCCTTCTCCTCATCCAAAGAAAGGAGCAAAGAAGGCGTTCACGTCTTCCTCAGGGTCCTGAATTAAATTGGTTATCCTTTGTATGTTGTCCTGGTCTCCCTACCTTTGATGAAGCCCATCTGGTCCGGATGAACCAGATGAGGTATTATGAGTTTGAGTCAGTTCGATATTATTTTTGTAAAAATATAGAGGTCCTGGTTAATCAGGGATATTGGGCGGTAGTTTTGGCATTTTCTATGGTCTCTAGCTGGTATAGGAATTACTACTATTTTTGCAGTCAGTAGTTCAGGTGGGACAAGGGCCGCCCTCCATTATGTAGTTACAAAATTTGGTAAGGTGAGGGACCAATGTAGCTTTGAATAATTTATAATATTCACCCGGAAATCCATCTGGACCTGCTGCTTTACCCGGTTTGAGGTCTTTAATGGCCCCTAGCACTTCTAAGTTGGAAATAGGGCTGTTCAGAACTTCCCCCCTGTTCTTTGGATATACTTTGTAATGGGATATGGGTGAAAAAAGTAGAAGTAAGGGACTCTGTCTCTGTGTTGTGGCTAACGTTCTGTCAGGGTGCCAGGAATCAGACGAGAAGTGCAAAAATAATCACACCTTTATTTTTTTTTATTTTATTTTTTTTATTTAGACCAACAAAAGCATATACAAAATTAAAAGAACGTTCAGAGCCATTAAGCAATATGTTTGAACATGATGTCAGAACAAGAGAAAGAGACAAAAGAATCAATTGAACAAACAGAATAAATCATTATCTTCTTATTGCTCTAACAAAATCATTAAATATTCCAGCAACCAATTGCTGGATCTAATATTGCTGGTAACTACTCCTCTTCCTCAATTCCTTAAACCATTATATCTCCACCCAAGTGGTTATCGATATGATGTTTCTAAATGGATTCATTATCTTTTCCTGCTGTATTTTACCCAAAGATCTTATCAATGGGCCCCACTTTTTAAGAAACAAATTTACTTCATTTTCTTTAAATGCTTGTGTTGCATATTGTTCTAAGATCATTTGTTTCACAAGGAAATTCTTCCATTCCATAAAACTAGGTTTTTTTCTATTTTTCCAATTTTTAAATATTATGTTTCTAGCAGTTAGCACTACTATATTTATCAATTTGATAGCATGTTTCACCTCCATTTTGTCAACTAAAAAAATAATTTGTTCTATATTAAAATAATACCAAAAATTTTAGAGAGACAAAATTCAATCTTCAGCCAAAATTGTTTAATCATTGGACAGTCCCATATCATATGGATAAGATCTGCTGCAAACATTTTACATTTTGGGGCATTTATCAAACTCTTTCGCCTAGATTTAGAGTTCTGCGTTAGCCGTCCAAACCAGCGTTAGGGGGTCCTAACGCTGGTTTTTGGCTGCCCGCTGGTATTTAGAGTCAGTCAGGAAAGGGTCTAACGCTCACTTTCCAGCCACAACTTTTCCATACCGCAGATCCCCTTCGTCAATTGCGTATCCCTATCTTTTCAATGGGATCTTTCTAATGCTGGTATTTAGAGTCTTGGCTGAAGTGAGCGTTAGAACTCTAACGACAAGACTCGGAACAGCCTCAATAGAATGCGAGCTCAATCTGATTGGCTGATTGGATCAGCCCAATCGGATTGAAACTTGAATCTGATTGGCTGATTCAATCAGCCAATCAGATTTTTCCTACCTTAATTCGATTGGCTGATAGAATCCTATCAGCAATCGGAATTCGAGGGACGTCATCTTGGATGACGTCACTTAAAGAAATCTTCATTCGTCGGGAGTCACCGGAAGAAGAGGATGGATCCGCGTCGGCTGCTTCAAGATGGTCCCGCTCTGCGCTGGATGGATGAAGATAGAAGACGCCGCCTGGATGAACATGTCTACCGGTCCGGATGTCCTCTTCTTGCTTCTTGCTCTTCTTCGGATAGGATGAAGACTTCGGACCCTCTGGAGGACCTCTTCTTGCCGGATAGGATGAAGACTTCGGACCCTCTTCTGGACGGATCGGTGATACCCGGCGTGGTGAAGATAAGGTAGGGAGATCTTCAGGGGCTTAGTGTTAGGTTTTTTAAGGGGTGTTTGGATTAGATTAGGGGTATGTTGGTGGTGGGTTGTAATGTTGGGGGGGGTATTGTATGTTTATTTAAATGCAAAAGAGCTGTTTTCTTTGGGGCATGCCCCACAAAAGGCCCTTTTAAGGGCTGGTAAGGTAAAAGAGCTGTTAACTTTTATTTTAGAATAGGGTAGGGCATTTTTTTATTTTGGGGGGGCTTTGTTATTTTTTTAGGGGGCTTAGAGTAGGTGTAATTAGTTTAAAATTCTTGTAATCTTTTTTATTTTTGGTAATTTAGTGTTTGTTTCTTTTTGTAATTTAGTTTAGTTGATTTAATTGTAGATAATAGTAGATAGTTTAGTTAATTCATTTATTGATAGTGTAGTGTTAGGTTTAATTGTAACTTAGGTTAGGATTTATTTTACAGGTAATTTTGTAATTATTTTTAACTAGGTAGCTATTAAATAGTTATTAACTATTTAATATCTATTGTACCTAGTTAAAATAAATACAAAGTTGCTGTAAAATAAATATAAATCCTAAAATAGCTACAATATAATTATTCGTTATATTGTTAGCTATATTAGGGTTTATTGTACAGGTAAGTATTTAGCTTTAAATAGGATTAAATTTATTTTAATAAGAGTTAATTTATTTCGCTAGATAAAAAATTTATATTTAACTTAGGGGGGTGTTAGTGTTAGGGTTAGACTTAGCTTTAGGGGTAAATACATTTATTATAGTAGCGTGAGGTCCGGTCGGCAGATTAGGGGTTAATATTTGAAGTTAGGTGTCTGTGATGTTAGGGAGGGCAGATTAGGGGTTAATACTATTTATTATAGGGTTTTTCTTGAGGCGGGAGTGAGGCGGTTTAGGGGTTTAATACATTTATTATAGTGCGGCGAGGTTTCCGGTCCGGCAGATTAGGGGGTTAAGAAGTGTAGGTAGGTAGCCGGCGACGTTGGGGGGGGGGCGGTTAGGGGTAATAAATATAATATAGGGGTCGGCGATGTTAGGGGCAGCAGATTAGGGGTACATAGCTCTAATGTAGGTTGCGGCGGTTTTACAGAGCGGCAGATTAGGGGTTAATAATAAAATGCAGGGGTCAGCGATGCGGGGGCACGCAGATTGGGGGTTCATAAGTGTAAGGTTAGGGGTGTTTTTAGACTCGGGGTACATGTTAGGGTGTTAGGTGCAGACGTAGGAAGGTGTTTCCCCATAGGAAACAATGGGGCTGCGTTAGGAGCTGAACGCTGCTTTTTTGCAGGTGTTAGGTTTTTTTTCTCCAGCTCAAACTGCCCCATTGTTTCCTATGGGGATATCGTGCATGAGCACGTTTTTGAAGCTGGCCGCGTCCGTAAGCAACTCTGGTATTTAGAGTTGAAGTGGTGGTAATATGCCTGTACGCTCCCTTTTTGGAGCCTATGCAGCCCTTCAGAGAACTCTAAATACCAGCGGTGTTTAAAAGGTGCGGGGGAAAAAAAACACCGCGTAGCTAAAGCACCCCTTCTAACGCAAAACTCTCAATCTGGTGTATATTTCCCCATTCTGAACCCTTTTTGGGAGTATATATAGGTTTTATTATAATAAATTTTTATATGTGCCTCCCTCCACGTCTTCTGATATCGGTTTGTTTTAGCCCCACTTTGTATTGATTTTTTTTAAATAATCTGTGTCTATCTGGAAGTAGGAAAATCCACTTTCTAGATAGTTGCTCCAAGGTGACTAATCCTTCTTGAATTGACAACATTTTATACCAAGGTGATATAGAATAGATTCCCTGCTTAAAGGGACACTGTAACCAAAATTTTTCTTTCGTGATTCAGATTGAGCATGAAATTTTAAGCAACTTTCTAATTTACTCCTATTATCAAATGTTCTTCATTCTCTTGGTATCTTTATTTGAAATGCAAGAATGTAAGTTTAGATGCCGGCCCATTTTTGGTGAACAACCTGGGTTGTCCTTGCTGATTGGTGGATAAAATCATCCACCAATAAAAAGTGCTGTCCAGAGTACTGAAACCAAAAAAAAGCTTAGATGCATTCTTTTTCAAATAATGATAGTAAGAGAACGAAGAAAAATTGATAATAGGAGTAAATTAGAAAGTTGCTTAAAATTGCATGCTCTTTCTGAATTACAAAAGAAAAAATTTGGGTTCAGTGTCCCTTTAACCATTCCCATCCAAGATTCCATTTTTTTCCCATTTCCAGTCATATCCATTATTTCTAACTATTTTATCTACATAATGCTTTACTTGTAGGTAGGCAAAAAAATCTTTGTTAATCAAACCAAATTCTTCCTTTAACATCTCGAAGGTCTTCACAAATTTCCTCTCCAAATTTATAATTTGATGTATATATTTCAGACCTTTTCTTTCCCAATTTTTAAATACTGCTGACTTTATACCTTCAGGAAAAGCCGGATTATTCTGAATTCCCAAATATTTGGATATACTATATTGAATCTTAAGCTTTGCACATATTTTTTGCCAGGCCCATATAGGATAGTATATTGTTTTTAACCTCTTCAGTTCTATCGGTAGTTCCGGACCTGATAAATGTAAAACATTTATCATTTCTCTTGCAAGGTGTATCCAGTCCACGGATTCATCCTTTACTTGTGGGATATTCTCAATCCCTACAGGAAGTGGCAAAGAGAGCACACAGCAGAGCTGTCCATATAGCTCCCCCTCTAGCTCCACCCCCCAGTCATTCTCTTTGCCGGCTCTAAGCACTAGGGTAAAGTGAATGTGGTGTTAGAATTGTAGTTTTATTATCTTCAATCAAAAGTTTGTTGTTTTTAAATGGTACCGGTTTGTACTATTTACTCTCTGGCAGAAAAAAGATGAAGAATTCTGCTGAGAGGAAGATGATTTTAGCATGTTGTAACTAAAATCCATTGCTGTTCCCACACAGGACTGAGGAGTACCAGAAAACTTCAGTTGGGGGGAACAGTTTGCAGGCTTGACTGCAATGAGGTATGTTCAGTCATTTATTTCTAGACAAGACTGAGATAATGCTAGAAGACTGACAATATCCCCATGTGGGGAGGGTAAGCTATGTTCTGAGACTTAGTAAAGAATTGAATGCTTACATAACAGGGCTAATTATGCTGGTTGACACTAACTTAGGGCAATCGATTATTTTACTTAAGAAATACTCGTTGGGAGACACTTTTAAAGCACCTTTGAGTACTTTCTGGGGTTATTATCCACATGGCTAAAATTTATTCACTTAGAAGTGATTTTTGTAGGCCTCATAGCTCCGGAGTGGAGTGGGAGGGGCCTAATTTTGCGCCTCAGAGGGCCTAATTTTGCGCCTCAGATGTGCAGTTAGAATTGAAAGACAAGTTCATGCTGCTTCACATGGAGGGTCCTGCTGCTGTTTGAGGGCCTAAAAGAAGCTTCATTCCCCCAAAACTGATCCCTAAGGGCAGGTAGGGCCACAGCAGTAAGCTGTGGCAAGGTGCTGTAGTAATTTAACCGGTTATTGGCTTTAGGCTGTTCCGGTTTGGGCATTAAGGGGTTAATCGTTTTGAAACTTGTGGTGCAATCTTATTAAGGCTTTAGGTACATACTGTAAGGATTGCTGCATTTTTCACTGTTTTGTAAAATTGTGTGCTCTTTTATCTCTTAAAGGCACAGTAACGTTTTTTCAAATTGTGTATTTTATTTGTTTAAAGTGATTTCTAAGCCTGTTTGTACATATTACTAGTCTGTTAAACATGTCTGAGACCAAGGAAAGTCCTTGTTCAATGTGTTTAGAAGCCATGGTGGAACCTCCTCTCAGAATGTGTCCCAATTGCACTAATGTGTCTATACACTTTAAAGATCATATTGTTGCACTTAAAAATGTGTCCCTAGATGATTTTCAGACTGAAGGTAATGAGGATAGTCTGTCTACCTCTCCCCATGTGTCACAACCAGTTACGCCCGCTCAAAGCGATGCCTAGTACCTCTAGTGCGTCTGCCCCTATTACATTGCAACAACTAGCGGCAGTCATGGATAACTCCCTTGCGGCCTTCCTATCTAAACTGCCAGTTTTTCCTGCAAAGCGTGATAGCTCTGTTTTAAGAACAGATTATGAGCAATCTGAAGCTTTGGTAGCCTTATCTGATGTACCCTCACAACGCTCTGAAGTGGGAGGGAGGGACTTGATGTCTGAGGGAGAAATTTCCGATTCAGGAAAGGTTTCTCATCAGGCAGATTCAGATACATTAGCATTTAAATTTAAATTGGAACACCTCTGCGTATTGCTCAGGGAGTTATTAGCTACTCTGGATGATTGTGACCCTATGGTGGTCCCAGAGAAATTGTGTAAAATGGACAAGTACCTAGAGGTCCCTGTATACACTTATGCGTTTCCGGTCCCTAAGAGGGTTGCGGATATTGTTACTAAGGAGTGGGATAGACCAGGTGTCCCTTTTGTTCCCCCCCCCCATTTTTAAGAAAATGTTCCCCGTAACAGACCCCATGAGGGACTCGTGGCAGACGGTCCCTAAGGTAGAGGGGGCTGTTTCTTCGCTTGCTAAATGCACAACCATACCAATTGAAGACAGTTGTGCTTTTAAAGACCCTATGGATAAAAAGTTAGAGGGTTTACTTAAGAAAATTTTTATTCAATAAGGTTTTCTTCTCCAACCCATTGCCTGCATTATTCCTGTAACTACTGCAGCTGCTTTCTGGTTTGAGGCGCTGGAGGATTCGCTCCAGACGGAGACCTCATACGATGAAATTATGGATAGAATTAAGTCTCTAAAGCTGGCTAATTCTTTTATCACAGATGCCGCTTTGCAATTAGCTAAGTTAGCGGCAAAAATTCAGGTTTCTCCATTATGGCGCGCAGAGCGCTTTGGCTCAAGTCATGGTCGGCCGATGTGTCGTCAAAATCCAAATTATTAAATATCCCTTTCAAAGGAAAGACCCTTTTCGGGCCAGAATTGAAAGAGATCATTTCAGAAATCACCGGGGGAAAGGGCCATGCTCTCTCTCAGGACAAGCCCTTTAAGGCTAAAAACAAAGCTAATTTTCATTCCTTTCGTAATTTCAGGAGCGGTCCCGCTTCAGCCTCTACAGCTGCAAAGCAAGAGGGTAACGCTTCACAGCCCAAGGCAACATGGAAGCCTTACCAAGGCTGGAACAAGGGTAAACAGGCCAAAAATCCTGCAGCTGCTACCAAGACAGCATGAAGGGGTAGCCCCCGATCCGGGACCGGATCTAGTAGGGGGCAGACTTTCTCTCTTCACTCAGGCCTGGCAAGAGATGTTCACGATCCCTGGGCATTAGAGATTGTTTCCCAGGGATATCTTCTAGAATTCAAGGACTCCCCTCCAAGGGGAAGGTACCACATTTCTCTTCTGACCACAGAACAGACAAAGAAAGAGGCGTTCTTACGCTGTGTAGAAGATCTACATACAATGGGAGTGATATACCCAGTTCCAATTGCACAACAAGGACTGGGTTTTTACTCAAACCTGTTTGTGGTTCCCAAAAAAGAAGGAACTTTCAGACCAATCCTGGATCTAAAAATTCTAAACAGATTCCTCAGAGTCCCATCATTCAAGATGGAGACCATTCGGACAATCTTACCTATGATCCAGGAAGGTCAATATATGAGTACCGTGGATCTAAAGGATGCGTACCTGCATATTCCTATCCACAAAGATCATCATCAGTTCCTCAGGTCCGTTTTTCTAGACAAGCATTACCAGTTCGGGGCTCTTCCATTCGGGATAGCCACTGCTCCCAGAATTTTCACAAAGGTGCTAGGGTCCCTTCTGGCGGTTCTAAGACCGCGGGGCATAGCAGTGGCACCTTATTTAGACGACATCTTAATTCAGGCACCGTCTTTTCACAGAGCCAAGGCTCACACGGAGATTGTATTGGCCTTTCTGAGGTCTCACGGGTGGAAGGTGAACATCAAAAAGAGTTTTCTGTCCCCACTCACAAGGATTCCCTTCCTAGGAACACTAATAGATTCAGTAGAAATGAAAATACGGAGGTCAGAAAGTTGAAACGTTTAACTACTTGCCGAGTTCTTCATTCCATTCCTCAGCCATCTGTAGCTCAGTGCATGGAGGCAATTGGATTAATGGTAGCGGCAATGGACATAGTCCCTTTCGCTCGGATACATCTCAGACCACTGCAACTATGCATGCTCAAACAGTGGAATGGGGATTATGCAGATTTGTCTCCTCAAATACAGTTGGACCAGAGATTCTCTTCTCTGGTGGTTGTCTCAGGATCACCTGTCTCAGGGAATATGTTTCCGCAGACCAGAGTGGATCATTGTAATGACCAACGCCAGTCTGTTAGGCTGGGGTGCAGTCTGAGACTCCCTGAAAGCTCCAGGCTTATGGTCTCAGGAAGAATCTCTTCTCCCGATAAACATTCTGGAGCTGAGGGCGATATTCAACGTGCTTCAGGCATGGCCTCAACTAGCTGCAGCCAAATTCATCAGATTTCAGTCGGACAACATCACGACTGTAGCTTACATCAATCATCAAGGGCGAACAAAGAGTTCCCTAGCGATGAAGGAAGTAACCAAAATAATCAGGTGGGCGGAGGATCACTCCTGCCATCTCTCAGCAATTCACATCCCAGGAGTAGACAACTGGGAGCGGATTTCCTGAGTCGTCAGACCTTTCATCTGGGGGAGTGGGAACTCCACCCGGAGGTATTTGCCCAGCTGACTCAGCTTTGGGGCATTCCAGAGTTGGATCTGATGGCATCCCGTCAGAACTCCAAACTTCCTCTCTACGGGGCCAGGTCCCGGGACCCCAAGGGGGCATTGATAGATGCTCTAGCAGCGCCTTGGTCCTTCAATCTGGCTAATGTTTTCCCACCGTTTCCCCTTCTCCCTTTTCTGGTCGCCAGAATCAAGCAGGAGAAGGCTTTGGTGATTCTGATAGCGCCTGCGTGGCCACGCAGGACTTGGTATGCAGACCTAGTGGACATGTCATCTGTCCCACCTTGGACACTGCCAATGAGGCAGGATCTTCTAATTCAGGGTCCATTCAAGCATCCAAATCTAATTTCTCTACGTCTGACTGCTTGGAGATTGAACGCTTAATTCTATCAAAGCGTGGTTTCTCTGAGTCAGTTATAGATACCCTGATTCAGGCGAGAAAGCCTGCCACCAGGAAAATCTACCATAAGATATGGCGGAAATATCTTTGTTGGTGTGAATCCAAGGGTTACTCATGGAGTAAGATTAGGATTCCCAGGATATTGTCTTTTCTCCAAGAAGGTTTGGAGAAAGGATTGTCAGCTAGTTCTTTAAAAGGACAGATATCTGCTCTGTCTATCCTTTTACACAAGCGTCTGGCAGAGGTTCCAGACGTTCAAGCGTTTGCACAGGCCTTAGTCAGAATCAAGCCTGTCTATAAACCGGTGGCTCCGCCATGGAGTCTAAATCTAGTTCTTACAGTTCTTCAAGGGGTTCCGTTTGAACCTTTACATTCCATAGATATTAAGTTGTTATCTTGGAAAGTTTTGTTTTTGGTAGCTATCTCTTCTGCTCGAAGAGTTTCAGAATTATCTGCCTTACAGTGTGATTCACCTTACCTGGTGTTCCACGCAGATAAGGTAGTTTTGCGTATCAAACCTGGTTTCCTTCCTAAAGTGGTTTCTAATAAGAATATTAACCAGGAAATAGTTTTTCCTTCTCTGTGTCCTAATCCTTCTTCGAAGAAGAAACGTCTGTTGCATAATCTTGATGTAGTTAGTGCTCTAAAGTTCTATTTGCAAGCAACTAAGGATTTCAGACAAACATCTTCCTTGTTTGTTATCTATTCTGGTAAGAGGAGAGGTCAGAAAGCGACTGCTACCTCTCTTTCCCTTTGGCTGAAAGCATCATCCGTTTGGCCTATGAGACTGCTGGCCAGCAGCCTCCTGAAACTATTACTGCTCATTCTACCAGAGCAGTGGCTTCCACATGGGCTTTTAAAAACGAGGCTTCTGTTGAACAGATTTGTAATTTGGTCTTCACTGCATACTTTTTCAAAATTTTACAAATTCGATACTTTTGCTTCTTCGGAGGCTATTTTTGGGAGAATGGTTTTGCAAGCAGTGGTGCCTTCCATTTAAGGTACCTGCCTTGTTCCCTCCCTTCATCCGTGTCCTAAAGCTTTGGTATTGGTATCCCACAAGTAAAGGATGAATCGTGGACTGGATACACCTTGCAAGAGAAAACAGAATTTATGCTTACCTGATAAATTACTTTCTCTTGCGGTGTATCCAGTCCATGACCCGCCCTAGCATTTAAGTCAGGTAAAAAAATTTTGTTTAAACTACAGTCACCCCTGCACCCTATGGTTTCTCCTTTTTCTTCCTAACCTTTGGTCGAATGACTGGGGGGTGGAACTAGAGGGGGAGCTATATGGACAGCTCTGCTGTGTGCTCTCTTTGCCACTTCCTGTAGGGAATGAGAATATCCCACAAGTAAAGGATGAATCCGTGGACTGGATACACCGCAAGAGAAAGTAATTTATCAGGTAAGCATAAATTCTGTTTTTAAGTGGAGGAAAAAAATGTAATTCTATTTCTGATACTGTGTAGTATGCAACTTCTGATATCCATTCTATCACTATCCTACTTAAAATTATCCAATTATAATTTTCTAAATTCAGGGAGTGCAAAACCCCCGTTTTCCCTTTGTAGATATATTTTTTCATAGAAATTCTGGATTTCTTTCCATTCCAAATAAATTTTTGGATATCTGATTGTAATTGTTTTAAATCTTTTTTAAAGATTGGTTTGGGAATATTTTGCATGATATAGAGTATTTTAGGGAAGGTTATCATTTTATATAGATTTATTCTACCCGCTATGGAGAGAGGCAACTTCGACCAAAATTTAAACTCTTCTCTTTTTTTTAAACAGCGGAATATAATTCATAGTATACCACCTCTCTTCAAGCGGGTATATATATATATTCCTAGATATCTTATACCTTCTGGTGTAATTTTAAAATATTTCTTAGTTTTAATATTAATTTGCCCGTTTATCATCATTAATTCAGATTTACTCGAATTTATTTTATATCCAGAAAAGGTACTAAAGTTGTTTATTATTTCCATTATTATAGGGATATTCTAATTTTTCCTTATTACACAAATTTAGATTTTCGGCACTATATACATTTTGATAGTATTCTTCTAATGCTTTCATGATATCCTCTGTTTTGTTCAAAATTAGCCCTTATTTGTTCAAAGTACCAATAAAATTATGTCCCCTTGATTTGTTAGCTAATTTCGCAAGGATGTTTCCAGATTTATTTCCATACCTAAAGTATTTTGAACTATCTTTAATCTCATGTTGTGTAGTATCATTCAGTAACCATAAATCTCTTGCTTCTTTAGCTTCCCCATATTTCTTCCAATTAAATTTGGAGGGTTCACTTAAAACTCTATTAAACGCTAGCGTGAGTCTTCTTGTGACTTCCTTCTCTCTCTTTTTTTTTTTTCTTGATCATACTTAAATATGCTATGATTTCGCCTCTCATTACAGTTTTAGAAGCCTCCCAAAAAAATTCAGACCTGTTAGAATATTCATGATTATTAAGTGCATAATCCTGCCATTTTGCAACTAAAAATGTTTTAAATTTCACATTTTCCAATAAAAATGTTGGGAAACAAAATCTTTTAGTTATAGGATTATACATATTTATCTTCAGGTTTAATGTTATCGGGGCATGATCTGACAGGATTATGTCTCTTATTGTAGTTTCTGCCTCAATATCAAACAATTTTTCCGAAATCAAAAACATATCTAGCCTAGAGAGGGTTTTATGGGTTTTTGAAACACAGGTGTAATCTTTACTCACTGGATTATTTTCCCTCCATATATCTTTAATATTTAAATTATTCATACATTTTTTTTAAGAAGTTTAGATTCAAGCTTATCTCTTCTGCTCTTTTTGGAGATTTCCCCAGCTCTAAATCTATCTATTGGTACTTGACATACCATGTTAAAATCTCCACCCAGTATACAGGGAGTGCAGAATTATTAGGCAAGTTGTATTTTTGAGGATTAATTTTATTATTGAACAACAACCATGTTCTCAATGAACCCAAAAAACTCATTAATATCAAAGCTGAATATTTTTGGAAGTAGTTTTTAGTTTGTTTTTAGTTTTAGCTATTTTAGGGGGATATCGGTGTGTGCAGGTGACTATTACTGTGCATAATTATTAGGCAACTTAACAAAAAACAAATATATACCCATTTCAATTATTTATTTTTACCAGTGAAACCAATATAACATCTCAACATTCACAAATATACATTTCTGACATTCAAAAACAAAACAAAAACAAATCAGTGACCAATATAGCCACCTTTCTTTGCAAGGACACTCAAAAGCCTGCCATCCATGGATTCTGTCAGTGTTTTGATCTGTTCACCATCAACATTGCGTGCAGCAGCAACCACAGCCTCCCAGACACTGTTCAGAGAGGTGTACTGTTTTCCCTCCTTGTAAATCTCACATTTGATGATGGACCACAGGTTCTCAATGGGGTTCAGATCAGGTGAAGAAGGAGGCCATGTCATTAGATTTTCTTCTTTTATACCCTTTCTTGCCAGCCACGCTGTGGAGTACTTGGACGCGTGTGATGGAGCATTGTCCTGCATGAAAATCATGTTTTTCTTGAAGGATGCAGACTTCTTCCTGTACCACTGCTTGAAGAAGGTGTCTTCCAGAAATTGGCAGTAGGACTGGGAGTTGAGCTTGACTCCATCCTCAACCCGAAAAGGCCCCACAAGCTCATCTTTAATGATACCAGCCCAAACCAGTACTCCACCTCCACCTTGCTGGCGTCTGAGTCGGACTGGAGCTCTCTGCCCTTTACCAATCCAGCCACGGGCCCATCCATCTGGCCCATCAAGACTCACTCTCATTTCATCAGTCCATAAAACCTTAGAAAAATCAGTCTTGAGATATTTCTTGGCCCAGTCTTGACGTTTCAGCTTGTGTGTCTTGTTCAGTGGTGGTCGTCTTTCAGCCTTTCTTACCTTGGCCATGTCTCTGAGTATTGCACACCTTGTGCTTTTGGGCACTCCAGTGATGTTGCAGCTCTGAAATATGGCCAAACTGGTGGCAAGTGGCATCTTGGCAGCTGCACGCTTGACTTTTCTCAGTTTATGGGCAGTTATTTTGCGCCTTGGTTTTGCCACACGCTTCTTGCGACCCTGTTGACTATTTTGAATGAAACGCTTGATTGTTCGATGATCACGCTCAGAAGCTTTGCAATTTTAAGAGTGCTGCATCCCTCTGCAAGATATCTCACTATTTTTGACTTTTCTGAGCCTGTCAAGTCCTTCTTTTGACCCATTTTGCCAAAGGAAAGGAAGTTGCCTAATAATTATGCACACCTGATATAGGGTGTTGATGTCATTAGACCACACCCCTTCTCATTACAGAGATGCACATCACCTAATATGCTTAATTGGTAGTAGGCTTTCGAGCCTATACAGCTTGGAGTAAGACAACATGCATAAAGAGGATGATGTGGTCAAAATACTCATTTGCCTAATAATTCTGCACTCCCTGTAAGTGTGCCCTCTATCTCCATCAATATGTGCCTGCAGGTCTGACCAAAATTTGGGGTAGTGCTCATTTGGACCATATATATTACAAATTGTGATTTTTTCCCCCTTAAATTCTATTTTAAGAGTTTGTACCTCTCGTTTGGATCTAAAAAACAGGTCTTCATTTTATAATCTAAATTTTTCTTTATAAGGATAGCTACTCCTCTCTTTC
The DNA here is from genome assembly GCF_027579735.1 of Bombina bombina. Classification (NCBI taxonomy): domain Eukaryota; kingdom Metazoa; phylum Chordata; class Amphibia; order Anura; family Bombinatoridae; genus Bombina; species Bombina bombina. The sequence goes on from NC_069507.1 coordinate 115,509,206, forward strand.
TACTTTTACACGGGGTTCCTAATACCGTACCCACCCAGTTAGTTTTCAATTTTTCCAACTCCTCCTTTTTTAAATGGGTTTCCTTTATTAATGCTATATCAGTCCCTATTATTTTAAGTTGTTTAAGTATTGCTTTCCTTTTTAATGCGGAGGTAATTCCATCCACATTCCATGAGGTAAATTTAATTAGACCTGTCATGTTTTATATGAGGAAGAGATAAAATACAAAAAAAACAACAAAAAAAACAAAAAAAAAAACAGCGACGACCATAAGAAGAGGATGCTCCGTGCCGGATGTCTTGAAGGTGGACCCGCTCCACGCCAGATGGATGAAGATAGAAGATGACTTCTTCTCGCTTGGATGAGGACTTCGCCGGCTGGATGAAAATCAAAGAGGCCGCAAGGATGAAGACTTCTTGCCGCTTGGATGAGGACTTCGCCGACTGGATGAGGATAGATGTCCGGACTTCGATAACTGTAATTGGATCGTCAGGGGTTAGTGTTAGGTTCTTTAAGGGTTTTTTGGGTGGGGTTTTTTTTAGGTTAGGGTTTCGGGCAATGTAAAAGAGCTAAATGCCCTTTTCAGGGCAATGTTTAGCTTAGGTTTATTTAGGGGTTTGGTTGGGTGGGTGGTGGGTTTTACTGTTGGGGGTGTTTGTATTTTATTACAGGTAAAAGAGCTGATTTCTTTGGGGCAATGCCCCGCAAAAGGCCCTTTTAAGGGCCATTGGCAGTTTAGTGTAGACTAGGGTTTTTTTATTTGGGGGGGGCTTTTTTATTTTGATAGGGCTATTAGATTAGGAATAATTTGTTTTTATTTTTGATAATTTCGTTTTTTATTTTTTGTAATTTAGTGTTTATTTTTTTTGTAAGTTTAAAAATTGTATTTTAATAATTTAATTTATTTTATTTTATTGTAATGTTAGTTTCTAGTGTAAGGTAGCTTAGGTTTTATTTTACAGGTAACTTTGTATTTATTTTAACTAGGTAGCTAGTAAATAGTTAATAACTATTTACTAACTAGTCTACCTAGTTAAAATAAATACAAACTTACCTGTGGAATAAAAATAAAACCTAAGATAGCTACAATATTACTATTATTACTATTAGTTATATTGTAGCTAGCTTAGGCTTTATTTCACAGGTAATTATGTATTTAGTTTTAAAAAGTAATTATTTAGTTAATAATTGTAAGGTTTATTTAGATTTATTTAATTATATTTAAGTTAGGGGGTGTTAGGGTTAGACTTAGGCTTAGGGTTACGTTAGGGTTAGGTTTAGGGGTTAATAACTTTAGTATAGTGGCGGCGACATTGGGGCGGCAGATTAGGGGTTAATAACTGTAATGTAGGTGGTGGTGATGTTAGGGCAGCAGATTAGGGGTTAATAACTGTATGTAGGTGGCGGCGATATCGGGGGCGGCAGATTAGGGGTTAATAACTGTAATGTAGGTGGTGGCAATGTTAGGGGCAGCAGATTAGCGGTGTTTAGACTTAGGGTTTATGTTAGGGTGTTAGGTTTAAACATAACTTTTTATTTCCCCATAGACATCAATGGGCTGCGTTACGGACGTTTTGTTTCCGCGATCGCAGGTGTTAGGCTTTTTTTTGCCTGCTCTCCCCATTGATGTCTATGGGGAAATTGTGCACGAGCACATCAAAGCAGCACTTGATTTCAGTGCGGTATGGAGCTCAACGCAACCATATCGCCCGCACAAGCCTGCTTTTTTAAAACTTGTAATAGCAGCGCTATAGGGAGGTGAAATAATGCTGAAAATGTTTCAGTTGTTAATTTTCCTATAGCGCTCAAAACTCATAATCTAGCTGTTATATATTAAAGTAACATAAAAAGAAACATATTGTGTTAACAAAGCAGCAAACAACTTACTTGTTTTCTTGCAAAATGAGCACTTAGAAATTCTCAGTGTAGCCCATGCCCTCAGTGTGATATGGGAGCTGACATGTTGGCATCTTAGGTTACATTCTGACTGATTTGAAAAATAGCAAATCTGACTCCCTGCTACCTTATCTATTTACTTTATAGAAAACAACTCATGTTTTATTGCATCAAATAAATAAAGTTATATCAAATATAAAAGTTTTATGACATCAGGCTAGAAAAACCTCCCTTTAGAGGTCACAGCCTCCTTGTAGGGCTGTGTCAGGAAATAATGGACACTGCACAAATGTAGTGTAAAAAATAAATAAAAGGTAAAATCCATTTCTATTAAAGGGACAGTCTATACCAGAATGTTTATTGTTTAAAAAGATAGATAATCCCTTTATTACCCATTTCCCAATTTTACATAACCAACACAGTTATATTAATCCACTATTTACCTCTGTGATTACCTTGTATCTAAGCCTCTGCAGACTGCCCCTTATTTCAGTTCTTTTGACAGACTTGCATTTTAGCCAATCAGTGCTGACTCATAGGAAACTTCACAGGCCTGAGCACAATGTTATCTATATGGCACACATGAACTAACACCATCTAGTTGTGTGAAAAAAATCAAAATACATGCAGATAACAGGCAGCCGTCAAGGGCTAAGAAATTAGCATATGAGCCTACCTAGGTTTAGCTTTCAAATAAGAATACCAAGAGAACAAAGCAAAATTGATGATAAAAGTAAATTGGAAAGCAGTTTAAAATTACATGCCCTATCTGAATCATGAAAGTTTATTTTTGACTAGACTGTCCCTTTAAGTATAAGCAATAGTTTAGTGCTTTTTTTATTACAACAATAAAACAGACAGTTTAACATCCCTTTAACAAGCTTTTCAAAACATGAGCTACTTATATAGTATGTCTTCATTGCAATAACGTATATACAGTGATAAAAAAATCTCATGTGTAGTGTCCCTTTAATTCCTAGGATAGCATAGTGCATATCCCAGTCATTCTTAAATTCAGGCAAGACAGTCAGAAAACAGGGAGATGGCAGCTTCTGTCATCCTGCAAATTCATTCTAACATCTGCAACTCTCCCACACTGTCAAACATGTTCAGTTAAAGAATCTTTTCGGCACAAAATCTCAGGATAAAAAAAGGCTAATGCTCTTATCTGTGCTCCCATGACAGCTACAAATTTGCAAACAAAACCTTGTTTGGAGTCTGTAAGGCACTACTGACATTCTGCATCATAGAAAATACCACAGCAAACTGGGGAAAAGACTAGCGGAATATCTCAAGCAGCTTGTTTTAAGAAACAAGTGTTAAACTCAGCTATTCAGAGTCTGAGATCCTGTCTTCACACGTCAGCAATGACTAATCCGGCTTCCTCCAATTACAGCATGGCCTCAGGCAATTATTCCCCTGGGGGGAAAGCCGTGATTGGAGGAAGCCGGATTAGTCATTGCTGATATGTGAAGAACGGATCTCCGGGTGGGGGAAGCTGCTCTGGTTGTGAAAAGAAGAAAGGTAAGTTTTTAAACAAAATGGGGCCTATCTATCAAGCCCCGAATGGAGCTTGATGCCCCGTGTTTTTGGTGAGCCTGCAGACTCGCCAGAAACAGCAGTTATGAAGCAGCAGTCACAAAAGACTGCTGCTCCATAACCTGTCCGCCGGCTCTGAGCAGGCGGACAGACATCGCCGGAAATCAACCCGATCGAGTACGATCGGGTTGATTGACACCCCCTGCTGGCGGCCCACTGGCCGCGAGTCTGCAGGGGGCGGCGTTGCACCAGCAGCTCTTGTGAGCTGCTGGTGCAATGCTGAATACGGCGAGTGTATTGCTCGCCGTATTCAGCGAGGTCTGGAGGACCTGATACACACTGTCGGATCAGGTCCGCCATACTTTCTTAAATAGGGGCCAATGGCTGCTTTCTAAACTTTGATGAATGAATGTGCCCCTGTTTTTAATAGTATTTTTAAAAACCGGGCTTTCATTCATCAAAGTTTACCTTCACTTTAAAGCACTACAGTTCGTTTGCAAACCCCAAACAAGTATATAAAAAAGTATACAATTACTGAACTGTATTTAATTCAGCTAATGTGCACAATTTGTGTATCACAAGTTGAGAGCAATCCAAACATGACCTTGTGTTTACATTTCTGGGAAGCATTGAGCTCACAAGAACACACTTCCATAGGCTTCAAAGGGAGCCTCGTTCTCAAGCCGTGATACATGGCATGAGAACTAGCGCAGTGAAGGGGGTAAGTCGCGCAGCGATGGCATCAAATTGTAAATATATATGTATATAATTATATACATATACTGTATATTTATGTGTTAGTGTATATACACATATTAACACATAAATATATATGTATATAAGCATAATATACATATATATTTACTGGGAACACACAGTACCTATAGACTGCAATGTAACAGAACTTTTCACTCCACATCCACCAACTTTAGCCCCCAAAATACTGCCTAGTGCAGTTATTTTATAAAAAAATAAAAATGCTACAATTTTTATTTTTTTAATAAAATACACACCACTGTATTTTGGGGCACATTTATAAAATTAAACAGAGATCTGATCTCTGGTTAATTTTCTAAACACTAATTGCTACCGCAACTCGCGGTAGCAATAACCAGCCACTTGTAATAACTAGTGATTTATTGCGCGCCCATAAACTGGCAAATTTGCCCATTTGCGGGTGCAAGATAAATTAGCGCTAAACTTGAAATCTAGCCCTGACTCTGTATTCGTCTTATTTACTGTTAATTTTAAAAGAGTCTGATGATCCAAAGCTCGCCACTATTGTGAGATTATCTAAGGAGTCTTGTTAGTATTGTGAGGTTTTAGCTTAAGAGCTGTTTATCTTGCAATGCATTGTTCCGGCTGCAAAGGAGAGAAACTTGCATTGAAATATAATACTAAAAAAAGCCTCCAGAGACATTCATTAAAAAACATACATGTTTTGATCAGTTTTCTTTTTAAAAAAAGTGTTTGATGAATTAATATTATACCACAAAAGACACATGTTCTGTGTTTATAACAAGAACATAATTCCGTGATCTTACACATATAGTTGCTGAGTAAATCAAGTTATTATTCTGAATTGATTAAAGGGAAAATCTAGTCAAAATTAAACTTTCATGGGGGCGTGTCCGGGCTATGACCCAAGATGGCAGCTATTCTGGGAGTTCAGTTATAAGGATATACATTCCGCCTTGTATCTCAACTTATGGAAGCCATCCAGCTTGGTATTATGTTGCTGGTGACAGCTGAAAGTTTGCTGGATACTAAAATATCAAGATTTGTAAGTTACTGTCCTCCCCAGACGGGTCCGTTGCAGGCTTGGGCGGCCCAGAGTAGGAAGGCCTCCAACACCCCCACCGGGACCCGGGGTTTGAGTGAATAATAGTATGCTTCACCCCCTTTAATCTGTATAATTTTGGAAATTGAAGCAAGTTTGCGCTCTAAGCACAGAACCTTTCCTGACCATGGCAGAGGCATTATGCATCCAGATACAGGCCCTATTTGCCGAGGCTGATTGGCAGATACATTACAGGTTCGATTGCCTTATGGTACTAGTGGAAACCCCGTACACTACAGTGGTGCATACTGGCTATGGGAAGGCTGAAGACGTGAGCAGGGAGGCCCCAGTGGGGGATGGGGGCGCTCTCATTAATAATGGCGCATCAGCATTGAGGCGGCTAGAAGTCAGTGCCACAGATAAAAGTTTGGAGGACGTGTGCCTAATGATGGCCCTGCAGGACAGGGAACTACGGATTCTTGAGACAGAGATGAGAGAAGACAAAAGGCCCTTCGTAAGTGGATGGAACTTGGTAAACAATACTGGCATTTATTTTGGCAAGTGCTACTGGGCTGGTGCTTCCGGTGGGGTCGCATATGGGAGAGCGGCCGGCTCCCGGGTGTATGGCCCGACTGAAGTGCTTGAGCTACAGGCAGCAAATTATACGATCTCAGTTGCCGACCCAGAGTTGCAGAGGATCGCTGAACCAGCAAAAGGCTCTCAGTATTTCTGCACTCACACAAGAACTGGTGTGGGGTGACACTTCCAATATACTGGTAATTCCGAGACCCACAGGTCCGGTTTTGTATCTTGTTTTTGAGATATATGTCTCTTGGAGCTCAGGACTTGGACACTCTAATGACAATAGCAATATTTGAGGTTTAGGTCCACGAGAATGCCGTTCACATCACTGGACCCCCTTTTTCACAGTAATGACTGGTTTTAGTGCTCCCTGTGAGGGGTGTATATTATTCAGCTCCTATGTTTTTTTTAATCACATAACTGAATGTATGAGCTTTTATTTAGTTGTGCAGGGGTCTCCTTTATATTAATGTATATAACTGATTAGCGGCTTATATTAACATGTTTGGGCTACGAGATCTCTGATACTCAGTCTGAATTTAGTAAAATAGCGTATCTCCTGTCCTAGATTAGAATGGAGGGAGTCCCCTACCCATTATTCCTAAGAGAACTGGCCTAGACGAATAATAATACTTATGATGGTTTAACTGTTAGGCCCTTTTGTTCCCAACTTAAGTGCTGGAGTGAGTGAAGTTTGGGAGATAATTGAGATTTCCAAAATGGTCATCGCACTGCATATAGGCTAATTATTTAAATAAATGTTCAGCCTTGCATGGGTCTTTCATCACAGCCCAGTTATGTAGGGTATGTTATAGCTTAATTCACATACACTATAGCTTACTGAGTGAGCTTTAATAAGATTATCCCTCTGCAATCCTAAGGCTGGTGTTTACAATGTGTTTGTGTCTTAAAGCTGCACTGTGTTATAACTATGTTACATATACCGACTGCATATTTCTGTGTTCCAAACTCACAACTGTGCCCTAACTATTTAGAATTCATGTTTTGATACCCACATGTCGGGTTATTAGCTATAGTTGCTATATCGTTCAATATAAGGGCTGTGAATGGCCCATCAAGGTCTTTGTGTATGAGAAAAAAAATAAAACACCAAGGCCTAGATTTGGAGTTTGGCGTTAGCCGTGAAAACCAGCGTTAGAGGCTCCTAACGCTGGTTTTAGGCTAACTCCGGTATTTGGAGTCACTCAAAAAAGGGTCTAACGCTCACTTTTCAGCCGCGACTTTTCCATACCGCAGATCCCCTTACGTCAATTGCGTATCCTATCTTTTCAATGGGATCTTTCTAACTCCGGTATTTAGAGTCGTGTCTGAAGTGAGCGTTAGAACTCTAACGACAAAACTCCAGCTGCAGGAAAAAAGTCAGTTGTTAAGAGCTTTCTGGGCTAACGCCGGTTCATAAAGCTCTTAACTACTGTACTCTAAAGTACACTAACACCCATAAACTACCTATGTACCCCTAAACCGAGGTCCCCCCACATCGCCGCCACTCGATTTTTTTTTTAACCCCTAATCTGCCGACCGCAAAGCGCCGCCAGCTAAATTATCCCTATGTACCCCTAATCTGCTGCCCCTAACACCGCCGACCCCTGTATTATATTTATTAACCCCTAATCTGCCCCCCACAACGTCGCCGCCAGCTACCTACAATAATTAACCCCTAATCTGCCGACCGCAAAGCGCCGCCACCTACATTATAGCTATGTACCCCTAATCTGCTGCCCCTAACACCGCCGACCCCTATATTATATTTATTAACCCCTAATCTGCCGCCTACAAAGTTGCCTGTAAAATAAATATTAATCCTAAAATAGCTACAATGTAATTATAATTTATATTGTAGCTATATTAGGATTTATTTTACAGGTAAGTATTTAGCTTTAAATAGGAATAATTTATTTAATAAGAGTTAATTAATTTCGTTAGATTAAAATTATATTTAATTTAGGGGGGTGTTAGTGTTAGGGTTAGATTTAGCTTTAGGGGTTAATACATTTATTAGAATAGCGGTGAGCTCCGGTCGGCAGATTAGGGGTTAATAATTGAAGTTAGGTGTCGGCAATGTTAGGGAGGGCAGATTAGGGGTTAATACTATTTATTATAGGGTTAGTGAGGCGGATTATTGGTTAATAACTTTATTATAATAGCGGTGCGGTCCGCTCGGCAGATTAGGGGTTAATAAGTGTAGGCAGGTGGGGGCGACGTTGTGGGCGGCAGATTAGGGGTTAATAAATATAATATAGGGGTCGGCGGTGTTAGGGGCAGCAGATTAGGGGTACATAGGGATAATGTAAGTAGCGGCGGTTTACGGAGCGGCAGATTAGGGGTTAAAAATAAAATGCAGGTGTCAGCGATAGCGGGGGCGGCAGATTAGAGGTTAATAAGTGTAAGGTTAGGGGTGTTTAGACTCGGGGTACATGTTAGAGTGTTAGGTGCAGACGTAGGAAGTGTTTACGCATAGCAAACAATGGGGCTGCGTTAGGAGCTGAACGCGGCTTTTTTGCAGGTGTTAGTTTTTTTTTTTCAGCTCAAACAGCCCCATTGTTTTCTATGGGGGAATCGTGCACGAGCACGTTTTTGAGGCTGGCCGCTTGCGTAAGCAACTCTGGTATCGAGAGTTGAAGCTGCGTTAAATATGCTCTACGCTCCTTTTTTGGAGCCTAACGCAGCCTTTATGTGGACTCTCAATACCAGAGTTATTTTTATGGTGCGGCCAGAAAAAAGCCGGCGTTAGCTACGCGGGTCCTTACTGACAAAACTCTAAATCTAGCCGCAAGGTTCTACCTCTTACATGGGATCCTAAAGTGGTCCCCTATTTACAATTTGCCTTCCATGAGGTTTAGGTGTAGGAGGGGTCTAGGAGAGGCCCTCATTGTCAACTAGAAGGCACAATATATTATGCTGTATTGTAAGATGTGCATGATAACGATGTGGTATTTGCTATTGATTGTTATGAGATATGGTGCCCAATGTTATGTACTGTATTCAAATGTCATTTTTGCACAAATGCTTCACATTGTTATGTGTTTATTATGTACTGCTTGGTGAACCTTAATAAAAAATATTTTAAAAAAAAAATTAAACTTTCATGACTCAGATAGGATATGTAATTTTAAACAACTTTCCAATTTACTTTATTATTAAATTTGCTTTGTTCTCTTGGTATTCTTAGTTGAAAGCTAAACCTAGGTAGGCTCATATGCTGATTTCTAAGACCTTGAAGGTCGCCTCTAATCTGAATGCATTTGACTGTTTTTCACAGCTAGAGGGCATTAGTTAATGTGTGCCATATAGATAACATTGTGCTCACGCCCGTTAAGTTACTTATGAGAGGGCACTGATTGGCTAAAATGCAAGTCTATCAAAAGATCTGAAATAAGGGGGCAGTCTGCAGAGGCTTAGATACTAGGTAATCACAGAGGTAAAAAGTATATTAATATAGCAGTGTTGGTTATGCAAAACTGGGGAATGAGTAATAATAGGGATTATCTATCTTTTTAAAAACTAAAAATTCTGGAGTAGACTGTTCCTTTAATGATACTATGGTTACCTAAACACTTAATAAAGAACAGTCCGCTTTAAATACCAATAAGTAAGGCCTATACTAATATATACAATAAGAATATCTAACTACTGACCTTAATGACCAATCACATACATATAATTCAGCATATTGTTGCTTAAATACCATTTAATTTAACTTCTAGTGGGTAGATGCCCAAGATTGGTAGCAAACCTTGTGGAGCTTTAAAAGTTTTGAGGTTTTATAAAATGATCTACTGCCATCAACAGACATCCATATCTTACTTAGCAGAAAGATCTGTTTGGAGCTACACTTTCATTATTTCTGTAGAGTAGACTTGTAGATAAAGATCTCAACAACACCTTCTGTTAGAGATCACATTCTCCCCATTTGAGCACTCACAGTATATTTCCTTGCATCTTATGTGATTGATGTACTGTTAAGTGTTGAGCTTGAGCGTAATTCAAAATACCATTGTAAAAAGAAAATGTATGCTTACCTGATAAATTTGTTTCTTTCTTGACATGGTGAGTCCACAGATTATCATAATTACTATTGGGAATATCACTCCTGACCAGCAGGAGGAGGCAAAGAGCACCACAGCAAAGCTGATAAATACCACTCCCTTACCCACAACCCCCAGTCATTCGACCAAAGGGAAAGGTGAAAGGAAGTAATATAAGGTGCAGAGGTGCCTGAAGTTTATATAAAAATAAACTGTCTGAAAATACAGGGCGGGCCGTGGACTCACCGTGTCAAGAAAGAAACAAATTTATCAGGTAAGCATACATTTTCTTTTCTTTCTAATGACACGGTGAGTCCATGGATCATCATAATTACTATTGGGAATCAATACTCAAACCAGAGGACACGGATGATAAGGGAGGGACAAGACAGTTAGCCTAAACAGAAGGCACCACTGCTTGAAGAACCTTTCTCCCAAAAGAAGCCTCAGCTGAAGCAAAAGTATCACATTTAGAAAATTTAGAAAAAGTGTGTAAAGATGATCAAGTGGCAGCCTTGCAAATCTGATCTACAGAAGCACAATTTTTGAAAGTCCAAGTAGAAGAAACATCCCTTGTGGAATGAGCCGTGATCTTCTCAGGAGGCTGCTGTCAAGCAGTGTCATATGCCAAGCGAATAATACTCCTCAACCAACAAGAAAGAGAAGTAGCCGTAGCTTTCTGACCTTTACGCTTCCCAGAAAAAACAACAAATAAAGAAGAAGACTGGCGAAAATCCTTAGTCGCCTGCAAATAATATGTCAATGCACGAACTACATCCAGGTTGTGCAACAAGCGTTGCTTATGAGAAGATGGATTAGGACACAAAGAAGGAACAACAATTTCTTGATTAATATTCTTATCAGAAACAACCTTGGGAAGAAAACCTAGAGCAGTACGCAGTACTACCTTATCAGAATGAAAAATAAGAAAAGGAGACTCACACTGCAATGCTGAAAGCTCCGAAACTCTTTGAGCCGAAGAGATAGCAACCAAAAACAAAACCTTCCAGGTTAACAACTTAATATCCAAAGAATGCATCGGTTTAAATGGAGCCTGTTGGAGAACTCTAAGAACTAAATTAAGACTCCAAGGAGGTTTCACAAACTTAAACAAAGGCCGGATTCTAACCAAGGCCTGATAAAAAGACTGAACATCTGGCACATCCGCCAGACATTTGTGCAACAAAATAGACAAAGCAGAAATTTGACCCTTCAGGGTACTTGCAGATAAACCCTTCTCCAGACCCTCCTGGAGAAAAGACAAAATCCTCAGAATCCTGACTCTACTCTAAGAGTAGCCTCTGGATTCACACTAATACAGATATTTACGCCATATCTTATAATAGATCTTTCTAGTCACAGGCTTACGCACCTGAATCATAGTCTCAATAACCGACTCAGAAAACCCATGCTTAGATAAAATCAAGCATTCAATCTCCAAGCAATCAGCTTCAGAGAAACGAGATTTGGATGAAGGAAGGGCCCCTGAAGTAGAAGGTCCTTCCTTAACAGAAGACTCCAAGGAGGAAAGGATGACATCTCCACCAGATCTGCATACCAGATTCTGCAAGGCCACGCCGGAGCAATGAGAATCACTGATGCCCTCTCTTGTCGAATCCGAGCAATGACCCGAGGAAGAAGGGCAAATGGAGGAAACACATATGCCAGACTGAACTTCCAAGGAACTGCTAGAGCATCTATCAGTACAGCCTGAGGATCCCTTGACCTCGATCCATACTTTGGAAGCTTGGCATTGTGACGAGATGCCATAAGATCCAACTCTGGTTGACCCAAATTGAGAATCAAACTGGAAAACACCTCCAGATGAAGTTCCCACTCCCCCGGATGAAAAGTCTGTCTGCTCAGAAAATCTGCTTCATAATTGTCCACCCCTGGAATGTGAATCGCAGATAGACAGCAGTTATGAGCCTCCGCCCACTGCATAATCTTGGTTATGTCTATCATGGCCAAGGAACTCCGAGTTCCTCCTTGATGATTGATGTAATCCACTGACGTAATGTTGTCCAACTGAAATCTGATAAACTGGGCTGAAGCAAACTGAGGCCAGGCCAGAAGAGCATTGAAGATTGCCCTCAATTCTAGAATATTTATGGGAAGAACCAATTCCTCCTGAGTCCACAGACCCTGAGCCTTCAGCGAACCCCAGACAGCTCCCCAACCCAGCAGACTGGTATCTGTTGTCACAATGACCCAGGAAGGCCTGCGAAAACAGGTTCCCTGGGAGAGAAGATCCTGAGACAACCACCACAGAAGAGAATCTCTTGCAGTCTGATCTAGAACAATCTTTGGAAACAGATCCGTATAATCCCCGTTCCACTGTCTCAGCATGCATAATTGCAAAGGCCTGAGATGGAACCGAGCAAACAGAATGATATCCATGACTGAAACCATCAGACCAATAACCTCCATACACTGAACCACCGACGGCCAAGGAGAGGACTGAAGAGCAAGGCAAGAATTGAACATTTTTTATCTCCTTGCCTCTGTCAGAAAAATCTTAATTTCTAGAGAATCTATAATGGTTCCCAAGAATACCACTCTTGTAGCCGGAATCAAGGAACTTTTTCCTAAATTCACCTTCCAACCGTGGGAGCGCAGAAAAGACAACAAAAACTCTGTGTGGGAGTTTGCTAGTTGAAAAGATGGCGCCTGAACTAGAATGTCGTCCAGATAAGGAGCAATCGCAACCCCCTGCAATCTGAGCACCGCCAGTAACGCACCCAGGACCTTTGAGAACACCCTGCGAGCTGTCGCAATACCAAAAGGGAGAGCCACAAACTGAAAATGCTTGTCTAGGAAAGCAAATCTCAGAAAACTGTAATGTTCCCTGTGGATGGGAATATGCAGATACACATCCTAAAGATCTATTGTAGTCATAAATTGACCCTCTTGAACCAAAGGAAGAATTGACCGAATAGTTTCCATCTTGAAAGACGGAACTCTGAGAAAACTGTTTACACACTTGAGATCTAGGATGGGTCTGAAAGTTCCCTCTTTTTTGGGGATGATAAACAGATTGGAATAAAAACCTAGACCCTGCTCCTGAACTGGAACCGGAACGATCACTCCCATAACGGAAAGATCCTGAACACAACTTAAGAATGCCTTTCTTTTTATCTGGTCTACAGATAACCTGGAGAGAAGAATCCTGCCCCTGGGAGGAAAAGTTCTGAACTCTAGTTTGTATCCCTGGGACACAATATCTAAAACCCAGGGATCTGGAACATCTCAAACCCAGGCTTGAGCGAAAAAGAAAAACCTTCCCTCCACACGATCCATTCCCGGATCGGGGGCAGACCCTTCATGCTGACCTTGAGTCCACACCAGGCTTCTTAGATTGCTTTCCCTTGCTCCAGGACTGATTGGACTTCCAAGAAGGCTTGGACTGATCCTGCTTGGAGGAGGAAGAGGAAGACTTACCAGAGAAGTTACGAAAGGAATGAAAATTACTCTGACCCTTCTGCTTATTTCTCTTATCCTGAGGGAGAGAATGTCCCTTCCCTCCCGTAATATCATAAATAATCTCAGCCAAGCCCGGCCCAAACAAGGTCTTACCCTTGTAAGGGATGGATAAAAGCTTAGACTCAGATGATACTTTACATCAGCAGACCGGGACTTTAACCATAATGGCCTGCGCGCCGAAAAAGCAAAGCCAGAAATCTTTGCTCCCAACTTGATGACCTGTAAAGAAGCATCCGCAATAAAATAATTAGCCAGTTTTAAAGCCTTAATTCTATCCTGAATCTCCTCAAGAGGAGTATCCTGCTGAATAGAATCAAACAACGCATCAAACCAATATGCAGCCGCACTGGTAACTGTGGCAATACACACAGCAGGCTGCCATTGGAACCCCTGGAGAACATACATCCTTTTAAGTAAAGCCTCCAACTTCTTATTCATGGGATCCTTAAAAGAACAACTATCCTCAATAGGAATAGTGGTCCTCTTGGCCAAAGTGGAAATAGCTCCCTCTACCTTAGGAACCGTCTGCCAAGATTCCTTAATAGAATCCGCAATAGGAAACATCTTCCTAAAAATTGGAGAAGGGGAAAAAGGAATTCCAGGCTTCTCCTATTCCTGTGTAATAATCTCTGAAACACGATCTGGAACAGGAAAAACTTCGGCCACAGAAGGAACTTCAAAAAACTTATTAAGTTTACTAGACTTCTTGGGAGTAACTATGACCGTCGAGTCAGAGTCATCCAAAGTAGCCAAAACCTCCCTAAGTAACAAACGGAGGTGCTCCAACTTAAATCTGAAAGAAACCACCTCAGAATCAGCAGTAGGAATTACACTATCAGAGTCTGAAATTTCCCCCTCAGATGCTACTGAAGTATCTTCCTCCTCAGACGTATGGGAAGAAACATTTGACATACATACATTTTTAACAACCTGAGACGAAACGCAGGGCAATGCATGAGAAGAGGATTGAGATTGGGATGATCGGGGAGAAAGCTGCGCTACAGCTTGAACAGGAGACTCCTAAACAACATTCTCCTTAGAAAATGAAGGCTCTGAATCAAAAAGCCTATCCCTGTAATGCAATGTTCTCTCAATAAAAGAAGAACAAAAAGGGATAGGAGGCTCCACATTAGCATCTAGACATAGGGGCCTATTTATCAAGCCGTCAACCACAAATACGCTGGAATTCCGCAGCATAATAGGGGAGAGCTTGATTCGCCTTATTTATCAAAGCCTACAGACCGGCAAAAGTAGAAATCTGTGACGTAACATACGATCCGCCGGTCTCAGTCCAACACAGATCGATGCTTACGTCACTACAGATGTTCCGAATGCAAATTTGGCACTATCTGACTACTTTTGCTAGTTATCAAATAACTACCAAGTACGCTCGCCACTATTCTGGCCCAGCATACCTGATTTTTTTTTTTTACCTGAAGGCGGCGGATGCCATAGGAATCAATGGGAGTCTGAAAGCAGTGAAAGCTTATGTTCGCTGCTGCCCGATATCCCATTGATTCCTATGGGAGAATAAAATTTATGTTTACACCTAACACCCTAACATGTACCCCGATTCTAAGCACCCCTAATCTGCCGCCCGACACCTCCGCCACCTACATTATACTTATTAACCCCTATCCCGCCGCTCCTTGACCCCACCGCAACTAAATTAATGTATTAACCCCTAAACCCCTGGCCTCCCACATCACTAGCACTTACTAAACCTATTAACCCCTAAACCGACAGCCCCCCACATCGCCATAAACTAAATTAACCTATTAACTCCTAAACTTAACAACCCGCTAACTTTATATCAAATATTAACTCATCCCTATCTTATAATAAATGTAAACTTCCCTTTAGATTTAAATTGAACTATATTAAACTATTAATGAATCTACCCTAACTTTTATACTACAATTACATTAAACTATATTAAATTAATAATTAATCTACCCTAATTTTTATACTAAAATTACATTAAATTACATTAAACTATATTAAATTAATAATTAATCTACCCTAACTTTTATACTAAAATTACATTAAACTACAAATTAAATTAACTATATTATATATTTAAACACCTAACCCTACTCAAATAATTTAAATCTACACTAAAAAATTACTAAATTACAAAAAATAACAAACACTAACGGCTAGATTACGAGTTTTGCGTTAGAGGCTGTGCCGTGCTAACGAGCAGTTTTCACTCACCGCTCACTTACCGACAGCGCTGGTATTACGAGTTTTTAGAAATCCGGCGTTAAAAGGCAAGAAGTGAACGTAGAGCAAATTTTTGCTCATTACCGCACTCCAATACCAGCGCTGCTTAAGTCAGCAGTGAGCTGGTGTAACGTGCTTGTGCACGATTTCCCCATAGGAATCAACAGGGAGAGCCGGCTGAAAAAAGTCTAACACCTGCCAAAAAGCAGCGTAAAGCTCCCTAACGCAGCCCCATTGATTCCTATGGGGAAATAAAATTTATGTCTACACCTAACACCCTAACATGAACCCCCGAGTCTAAACACCCCTAATCCTACACTTATTAACCCCTAATCTGCCGCCCCCGACATTGCCGACACATGCATTATATTATTAACCCCTAATCTGCCGCTCCGGACACCGCCGCCACCTACATTATATGTATGAACCCCTAATGTGCTGACCCCAACATCGCCAACACCTACATTATATTTATTAACCCCTAATCTGCTGCCCCCAACGTCGCCGCCACTATAATAAACATATTAACCCCTAAACCACTGCACTCCCGCCTCGCAAACATTAGTTAAATAGTATTAACCCCTAATCTGCCTTCCCTAACATTGCCGCCACCTACCTACATTTATTAACCCCTAATCTGCCGCCCCCAACCTCGCTGCAACTATATTAAAGCTATTAACCCCTAAACATAAGTCTAACCCAAAACCTAACACCCCCTAACTTAAATATAATTTAAATAAATCTAAATAAATATTCCTATCATTAACTAAATTATTCCTATTTAAAACTAAATACCTATAAAATAAACCCTAACCTAGCTACAATATAACTAATAGTTACATGGTAGCTAGTTTAGGATTTATTTTTATTTTACAGGCAAGTTTGTATTTATTTTAACTAGGTAGAATAGTTATTAAATAGTTAATAACTATTTAATAACTACCTAGCTAAAATAAATACAAATTTACCTGTAAAATAAAACCTAACCTAAGTTACACTAACACCTAACACTACACTATAATTAAATAAATTAACTAAATTAAATACAATTACCTAAATTAAATTAGCTAAAGTAAAAAAAAAAAAAAAAAACACTAAATTACAGAAAATAATAAACAAATTACAGAAATTTAAACTAATTACACCTAATCTAATAGCCCTATTAAAATAAAAAAAAGCCCCCCCCCAAAATAAAAAAAAAACCCTAGCCTAAACTAAACTACCAATAGCCCTTAAAAGGGCCTTTTGCGGGGCATTGCCCCAAAGTAATCAGCTCTTTTACCTGTAAAAAAAAATACAAACAACCCCCCACACAACCAACCCCCTAAATAAAATATTAGCTAAAAAAACCTAAGCTCCCCATTGCCCTGAAAAGGGAATTTGGATGGGCATTGCCCTTAAAAGGGCAGTTAGCTCTTTTGCCACCCAAACCCTAATCTAAAAAATACCACCCAATACACCCTTAAAAAAAACACTAACCCCCTGAAGATCGACTTACCAGGAGACGTCTTCATCCAAGCCAGGAGAAGTGGTCCTCCAGACGGGCAGAAGTCTTCATCCAAGCCGGGCAGAAGTGGTCCTCCAGACGGGCAGAAGTCTTCATCCAGACAGCATCTTCTATCTTCATCCATCCGGCGCGGAGCGGGTCCATCTTCAAGACATCTGACGCGGAGCATCCTCTTCATCCGACGACTAAAACAGAATGAAGGTACCTTTAAGTGATGTCATCCAAGATGGCGTCCCTTAGATTCCGATTGGCTGATAGAATTCTACCAGCCAATCTGAATTAAGGTAGAAAAATCCTATTGGCTGATGCAATCAGCCAATAGGATTGAAGTTCAATCCTATTGGCTGATCCAATCAGCCAATAGGATTGAGCTCACATTCTATTGGCTGATTGGAACAGCCAATAGAATGCGAGCTCAATCCTATTGGCTGATTGCATCAGCCAATAGGATTTTTTATTCCTTAATTCCGATTGGCTGATAGAATTCTATGAGCCAATCGGAATCTAAGGGACGCCATCTTGGATGACGTCCCTTAAAGGTACCTTCATTCTGTTTTAGTCGTCGGATGAAGAGGATGCTCCGCGTCGGATGTCTTGAAGATGGACCCACTCCGCGCCGGATGGATGAAGATAGAAGATGCCATCTGGATGAAGACTTCTGCCCGTCTGGAGGACCACTTCTGCCCAGCTTGGATAAAGACTTCTGCCCGTCTGGAGGAACACTTCGTCCGGATTGGATGAAGACGTCTCCCGGGAAGTCGATCTTCAGGGGGTTAGTGTTAGGTTTTTTTAAGGGTGTATTAGGTGGGTTTTATTTTTAGGTTAGGGACTTTGGGCTGCAATAGAGCTAACTGCCCTTTTAAGGGCAATGCCCATCCAAATGTCCTTTTCAGGGCAATGGGGAGCTTAGGTTTTTTTAGCTAGTATTTTATTTGGGGGGTTGGTTGTGTGGGTGGTGGGTTTTACTGTTGGGGGGTTATTTGTATTTTTTTTACAGGTAAAAGAGCTGATTACTTTGGGGCAATGCCCCGCAAAAGGCCCTTTTAAGGGTTATTGGTAGTTTAGTTTAGGCTAGGGTTTTTTTTTTTTTTTTTTTTTTTTTTTTTTAAATAGGGCTATTATATTAGGTGTAATTAGTTTAAATATCTGTAATTTGTTTATTATTTTCTGTAATTTAGTGGGGGGGGTTGTACTTTAGCTAATTTAATTTAGGTAATTGTATCTAATTTAGTTAATTTATTTAATTGTAGTGGATTGTTAGGTGTTATTGTAACTTAGGTTAGGTTTTATTTTACAGGTACTTTTGTATTTATTTTAGCTAGGTAGTTATTAAATAGTTAATAACTATTTAGTAACTATTCTACCTAGTTAAAATAAATACAAACTTGCCTGTAAAATAAAAATAAATCCTAAACTAGCTACCATGTAACTATTAGTTATATTGTAGCTAGCTTAGGATTTATTTTATAGGTAAGTATTTAGTTTTAAATATGAATAATGTAGTTAATGATAGGAATATTTATTTAGATTTATTGTAATTATATTTAAGTTAGGGGGTGTTAGGGTTAGACTTAGGTTTAGGGGTTAATAACTTTAATATAGTAGCGGCGACGTTGGGGGCGGCAGATTAGGGGTTAATAAATGTAGGTAGGTGACGGCGATGTTAGGGATGGCAGATTAGGGGTTAATAATATTTAACTAATATTTGTGAGGCGGGAGTGCGGCGGTTTAGGGGTTAATATGTTTATTATAGTGGTGGCGACATTGGGGGCGGCAGATTAGGGGTTAAAAAGCGTAGGTAGGTAGCGGCGATATTGGGGTGGCAGATTAGGGGTTAATAAATATAATGTAGGTGTCGGCGATGTTGGGGTCAGCAGATTAGGGGTTCATAAATATAATGTAGGTGGCGGCAGATTAGATTGGGAGGCACAGTGGGAATTATACCCCACAAGTTCCCAAATGCTTAAAAGCCACCACTGCTCTACTGAAGAGACTGACATGGACTACGGCTACACCCCCAAAAACCAAAACAAACCTGCTCTGCTTAAAAAATAACAAACTCTTGATTGAAGAATCAGACACCTAACTTTACCCCTCCTTGCAACTGATACAAGCAAAGAGAATGACTGGAGGTTGTGGGTAAGGGAGTGGTATTTAACAGCTTTGCTGTGGTGCTCTTTGCCTCCTCCTGCTGGTCAGGAGTGATATTCCCAATAGAAATTATGATGATCCGTGGACTCACCGTGTCATTAGAAAGAAATTTAGGTTTTTGAGACCTATAACACAGAACTACATGAAGAACTTCACTATCCCGTTCTTTTTAATATTTTTATAAATGACTTGGAGCAAGGATTAAATAGCGACATCTATATTTTTGCAGATGATACTAAGTTAAGTAAGGTCATTAGGTCAGAGCAGGATGAACAAAGGGATCTGAAAAAATTAGAAGTATGGGCAAGTAAATGGAAAATTAGATTTAATACGGAAATTTGCAAGGTTCTACATTTTAGAAGTAAAAATAAGCAGGAAACTTATTTTTTAAATGGGACAAGACTTGGCCAAACAGAGGAGGAAAGGGATTTAGGAGTAGTAATAGATAACAAGCTAAAAATGGGTGCACAATGCAGGGCAGCGGCTTCAAAGGCTAATAAGATACTAGCATGTATTAAAAGAGGCATTGATTCAAGGGAGGAAAGCATAATTCTGTCACTATATAAAGCCCTGGTAAGACCTCACCTTGAGTATGGAGTGCAGTTCTGGGGACCGATCGCAAAAAAAGATATTGCAGAACTAGAAAAAGTTCAGAGAAGGGCCACAAAGCTAATAAGGGGATTGGAGAAATTAACCTATGAGGAGAGGCTAGCCAAACTAGGCCTGTTTTCTTTAGAAAAAAAGGCGCTTGAGAGGTGACATGATTACTTTATATAAATATATTCAAGGCCCATATTCAGAGATGGCAGAAGCTCTGTTTATTCCAAGATAATTGTTTCTACAAGAGGTCACAATTTAAGGTTGGAGGAAAGGAGATTTAATCGCCTGCAACGGAAACATTTTTTTCACTCTAAGAGCAATAAAATTGTGGAACTCATTACCAAAGGAGGTAGTGAATGCCAATACCCTAGATACATTTAAAAATAGTCTGGATACATTTCTGTATATAAACAAAATTCATGTATATGATTGCTAGTATTAAATGAGTCACCTTTTAGTGGGGTTATTTAAGATTAACTGGAGCTTTTTGTAAGTATTTTAGATTTGTATAGGTTGAACTCGATGGACTTCAGTCTTTTTTCAACCTTATCTACTATGTTACTATGTATGTTACTTGCGCACCATCACCTGAGCACACCCTTAGCTTATCGCACCATCAGCTTTGCGCTTAAGCAATACCCAACATCAGTTTTACTGCATGCCCTTATAGAAGTCTGTTATTTGATGAATTTAAGATATAATTACAGAGACTTTCAGATAAAAATTTGCCCAAAATGCCGGAGAATTTTTTGCATTTTTGCTATCACTCCATTTAAACAGAAAAAGAGCCTTGTTTTTTTCCTATTTACATGTGAAAGCTATATATATTTTTAAGTAGACAACCTAAGGTATTGATCTAGGCCCATTTTGGTATATTTCATGCCACCATTTCACCGCTGAATGCGATCATATAAAAAAAATGGTTAACTTTTTTAAAAACTTTGGGTTTCTTACTGATATTATTTACATACAGCTTGTGCAATCATGACACAAATGGTTGTAAAAGCTTTTCTAGGATCCCCTTTGTTTGGAAATAGCAGACATGCATGGCTTTGCCATTGGTTTTAGGTAATTAGAAGGCTGCTAACTGCACTATTTTATTATTCCCGGTAGTGAAGAGCTCGCCGTAAACAGAAGTTATTAAGCAGCGGTCTAATGACCGCTGCTCCATAACTTGTCCGTCTGCTCTGAAGGAGCGGAAAGAAATCAACCCGATCGAATATGATTGGGTTGATTGACACCCCCTGCTAGCATATCTGCAGAAGGGCAACATTGCATTATGTAATGATAAATGCCGACAGCGTATGCTGTCAGAATTTATCGATATGCGGTGGACATGATACGCTACATCGTATCATGTCCTCTCGCACTATGATAAATTGGCCCCAAAGTGTGTAGTTTAAAGAAATCTAATTTACTTATATTACATTTATTTCAGTCTTATGTTGTCCTTTGCTGTAAATTAGCTCCTTTCAATGACAGCATACTAAGGTAGGCTAAGGAACATGCATGCATCTTGAGCATTTTATGTACAACATTGGGGTTAGATGTATCTCTCCTTTTTTTCCCCTAACACCTGAGACCTCATATCTTTGAGCCCTTTTAACTTTTTTGTGCAATATTCTTTTTTAAAAATTTTTTTGTAGATGGTGTTATTATGAGTGTAACTGTACTTTGTAATATTTTTTATGTACTTTGTGACACTATTTTGTTTTGCAAAACAGTTAAACAGACCTCTGGCGTCATCCTATCTCGGCAAGCGTTAACTTCAATTGCATTCAAACAATTGTGTCTACTTTCAACTTGTAACATAAGCAAAAAACACAATGTGCGCTAACACCCATGATAAACCCCTTTTCGCTTGCGCGTAACTGTTAGCGCTCCACTCATAATCTGATCTAAATCTCTCCAAGTCAACAAATTTCAAACTTTTCAGAATTAAAGTAAATAAGTACAGTACCTATAAATATTTAGCTTTTAATTCTCAGGTCTTTTTCACAGTTGTCTAGCCATTTTGAGAATCTGCCACTAGGGGGCAGTTTTCAGTTAACAAAGTATAACAGTGACTGGTTAATTAGCTTTCTAAAAGATATATTTACATTTTCATGTTTTAAGTGATAAGAAGGTCTCCCAGGCTAAAAACTACACAGATGGCATGTAATGAGTGTGATATATTGTTAGTTTGTTACTGTTTGTGAGTCAACAAGATTTTATTTTATTATATATTAGAATGGAAATAAATGTAATTAGGCTAAATCCATATATATATTTTATGTCAATGCCAAAAGATTATGAAGCAATAGTGTACAGGATTTACTGGACGGAATGTTAGACTAATACATTTATATATAAATTACTCTAGATCAGTATCTGATTTAAAAAAATTATGTTTTAAAGTAGCATATCGTCACTTATAATAAATATGCAACAGTCTGGCTATATATAGCAGTGTTAAAGGGCTATGAAACCCACATTTTGTCTTTCATGATTCAGATAGAGAATATAATTTTAAATAACTTTTGATTTACTTCTATTATCAAATCTGCTTAATTTTGTTGGTATTTTTTGCTGAAGGAGAATCAATGTACTACCGGGAGCTAGCTCAACACATTGGGTGAGCCAATAACAAGAGGCATATACAGTACAGTACTGTGCAAATGTTTTAGACGGCTGTTGATAAATGCTGTAAAGTAAGAATGCTTTCAAAACTAGAAATGTCAATAGTTTATTTTTATTAATTAACAAAATGCAAAGTGAGTGAACAGAAGAAAAATCTTAATCAAATCAATATTTGAT